>NC_090926.1:623883951-625375301 GCF_040938575.1 Ambystoma mexicanum
CAGCATTGCTTGAGAAGATATTGCTCAGACAGTGCAGTGAGAAATGCTTACTGAGGCCTGCAACCCAAATCCAGTCTCACTCCAGGAATCCTGGAGCGAGGCACTTATGTAAAACTTTTGCCCAGGCCTACTCAAATATCTTCCAAAACGCAGAATTGATTGCCGTTTTGTTTTGTTGACACAATTCGTGGGTTTCATTTCATTTGGGCCGGGATGGAGGGGCAGAAGAGGGATGGCCCAGGGGCAATGCACTTGTGTTTGAAAAAAGACTGCACCGAGCAGAATGTGTTCAATTCCTCGTCCTGCGCTTAGAGTTAGAGGATCAAGACTGGGATGAGTACAGTATGAAAAACGTAAAAAAAAATATAATTCCATTTTAAAATATGTAATTGATTCAAGTCAGAGTGCAAGTAAAACTCTCAAAAGATTACATGAAGTCGTGTAGCTACTAGGCAAATCCGTTCAGTTCGACAGTGGGATTGTCCTAAGCGTCAAACATGGCAGCAGCACCAATCAGAGCTATCAAAAAGATAGTCGGGTTTTCTGCCCATTTAAAGAAAGTCGTAACATGTGCAGATGTTTCATAATGCTGCATACATGAATTGTTATTTTATTTGTTCCTATGTATCTTTTTAGGTGGTTGCGGAACGGTGTCCAGTCAAAGGATCGAAAACAAAGGATCGAATGACCTTTTGATCGACAGTCAAAGGATCGAAAAAAAAAGGGTCATTTTTTAATTATTTATTTATATATATTTTTAGTTTGGGTTGGTAAAAAACATGTTTTTAATAAAGAAAACAGGGGGTTGGGAGGAACCCCCCCCCCCAAAAAAAACAACCCTTTTTTTCGGTCCTTTGAATGTCGGTCAAAAGGAATTCTATCCTTTTGTTTTCGACCCTATAACTGGCAACCGTTGCGGAACGCTTGTATTGTGTAGAACTAGATTGGTTTAGAACATAGTTTGAGCAAATCGGTCAGCATTTGCTCTTATGCATGCTAGGATTTCGCCAGTAAACGGATCGAAGCCTTAAGCAGCTCTGGATTTGACGGAAGAGCGTCTAGGTTCATGTGTGCTGCTGGCATACAGTGATTTTGTTTTCTTTGTATCTGACTTTGAAGACTAGAAACACCACGACCGCCTATTGATGCTCAATTACCATGCTCTGTTTTTAGAAAGCCGGTCTTCTAGCCCGGTGTCTGAATAATTGGACATGGTTTCTCACAACTAATTGTTCTGCACTCTCGACGATTTTGACATTGTAATTAGTAATGCAAGTCAGTTTATGGCAATCACAGGATCCGCAAATAGCAGGGGCCTTCATAAATGGCGTGACACGGCTGTGAAATCCCTATTTAAATCAATCACGGGGTATCCATCAGTACAACACACTGAGACAACCCAGCACTTGCCAGCTAACTACCCATGTCCGGAAATTGAAAAAGATGGTCACTGTGAGCCAGAAAACAAAATAAAACTGTCCTCGTTTTGTTTTCATATTTTAGCATTAATTTCACAACAATTACATTCAAGATACAGGTAATGCAGATATATAGTGTGTTGTGATCTGCAGACTAAACACACCAATTGTGAAATTCATAATAGCCAGCCATGCGAAATCTACTAAATAACCTCCGTTTGTTTTGCTATAGTCACCCTGAGTGGGACGGGTATGCCCAAACATGGGTCCTGAGCCTAGAGACCCAAGCTACTCCTTACTGATGAGGCCCAACAAGGCCGAAACATGTTTGGGGATTCTTGTGGTGTTGTGCGCTAGGGATGTGACAAGCAGTTTGGGCTGGACTACCCCTTTTGGGTTGGGACCAAGCCTGATATGCATATGGTCTTTCCCCTTCAGTAATGGCTTGGCAGGCCAAGCACGATGGTGTGGAGGGTTGCCCAGAGCAATGCCAGAGGTTAAGATTAATTCTAAATCTTCCAGTCATCAGCTCTTTTGTTTTATTGTCATCTGAAAACTAAACACACCAATTGTGAAATTCAGAATATACTTTATGGTATACCAATACAAATCCTGAATACCCACCCTCGGTTTGCCCCGTCAGTGCTATTTGTTTCCTGCCCAACCCCTTGCTCTGATGCTCAGAAACACACTGATATGCGCAGCTGTGTTTTTGGCACATGGTGATGTCAGCACATTCATTCCATTAACTAAGCTTTATAATGCAACACTCTAGCTTCTAATTTGAATTAAGCTAAGATGTAGTTAAGAGGACATGTTTTTCTGCCGCAAGAAGACCGGCCATGTTTTCTTGAAAACTATGGAGTTAGCCTCATAAAGATAGCAATGCCACACAAGCCTCTGTTTTGAAACACTTTTTTTAACATTCACTGGATAGTTGGCTAATGCAGTATTCCTACTTCTCCATGTTGTTTCTCTGGGACCTGAGATATCTTTAACACTTGTTTGCCAAACATTGTGAGCAAATACATGGGTGCTACCTGAGCTCTGTGTTATGGATTAGGACTCCCCAGGCTAAGAGAGACGTTTAAATGAGGTTGCTTTAATAGACATCCTTTCAAGTTACATATTAGATAATACACAATTGAGCAGGACCCACAGGTGCCCACCACCCAGGCTAACTCCTTCCAACTGATGGTCCTGGAATCGTTGGGTGGAACAACTGTGTCTCTACATTCCACATACCACTCATGACATCACTAGTGCACTCATGCAAGATACAACACAATAGCACTGAGATCTATAGCTTTTTAACACTCCCGCCCCAGTCTCTGTGAGATGCACTGGCTACCAGTTTTCTCCTTGTGAAATACACGCTGGGCATTATGTCCATTCAATAATTCCATAGGGCTGGAACAATTTTTCAGCAGGCTTGTGTGCTACATCAGTGGGCAACCACCCTCTGCGTTGGGATCTCAAACATCATGTGCCTGGTAATGCCTAGTGGGTTATGGGCTACCTTCTGTGGCTCCAGAGGTACGGAACGTACTGCTCTGAGAAATTGCCATCTGGCAAGGGTGCATTATTAATACATAAAATGACCCAGCTGATTTCTTCTCCAAATGGTAATCTGCTAATCAGATCCCCCTTTGTTGCCAACTCCATGCCAGAATCATAGTGTACTTGTTCCCCCACTGCATCAGTAGGCTGATCTGCAGAACCTGCTTTGCCAGCGGTACAGAGCAGGTACAAAGATCACAAGATGCCCGCTCGACCGCTGCAGCAACAGCACAGGGGTGGCATTTAAGATATGACCCCTGTACCAAAACTACTATGATCATGAGTACCCAATGCTGGTGGCGGGGTAATCTCTAGAAATAAGCTACGCCTGAGTTTAGGCATAGCACATGGGGCTATTTATGATCATGACGGCCACATCCAAATTGATATCAGACATGTGTCAGCTCCTGTGAGCCAGCTCTGCTTTGGAAGGTAACGTGTATTTGGGTCAGATGGGCCGATAGTGCCAAATGGCAGGACAGAAACCCAGAGGACCAAGCCTCTTTGATCCTCTTTTTGAGGGCCCAGTAACACTCTACCCCAGAGACAGCCACACAGCAGGCTGCTGACCTGGGTCCAGGTATCAAAGGAGCTCACCCATACAGGAGGAGCAGCCTCGCACCAGGGTCCTACATGTCCAAAGGCCTGTGTTGTCAGTAAGGAGGTGGAAGTAGAATAGGCAGGAGGGCTCTAGGCACTGGAAGAAACCTCCACCATCGTATTTCTCGCTTTCTCTTTCCTGTTCCCTCCACTTCCTCTGGAGCAAAGCACTTTGGGTGTGACATCAACAGGCCAAAGTCCACTTGGGCCGGGAGCAAGAATTCATCTGATAAAGCAGTCTAGCTTTGGACCAATCACTTGGGGTCTTGTGCCTTTAAAAGAAGGGGTGTTGCACCCCTTCAGCAGATTTGTTCAGTTCCTTGATGAAGAGACATTCTGAATAACTCACTGGATTCCTTTCAGAGAGTTGTACTCTCCAAAGACCTCAGCCTGAGGTGAAGAAGATCGTACAAGACAGAAGGAAGATCTGTCCCTTAACCTCTCCCAGGGAATATCGGGAATGACCAGTGCTGTAGACCAGAACCAACCACTCTGCAATGGATTGCCTACGCTAGGGGAAGCACATTATGAATGGAAACATCCTGTCATCTGGTTCTCTGCAGAGGCCTCACAGCAACTGAAGGACCAGACCAGCCGAAGCTCCCTGTTCTACTGCACCAATCTGGTCACCGCCGATGAGCATGCGCTGACATGTTTTCTCCCTCCGTCCCCACAGGCTAGCCTCACCATCACCAGGCAACACCAACGTCATCAGCTCTCCTCTAAGGCATGGACTCGGCAATGCAGCAACCTCACCCACATCAGCCTCAAGCCATCAGCACCCCCTCATAGTCCACAACACGGAAGTCGATGCTTGCCAACGTCCACTCAGCTATCACCCATGCAGCAGCCATCACCAACCTCATCATTCCACACAACCTTGATGCCATCGTCATCACCAAGACCTGGCTGACACCCACATCCTAGATGTCCTTGTTCCTGGTGGCTACAGCATCCAACACAGAGACCAGCTGAACAAGACAGGAGGAGGCCTCTCAGACATCCGCAAGACCTCGTGCACCACACTTAACATTGACAATATTGGCTCCTTCAAAGTCCTCTCCTGCCACTTCCCACTCTCCCCGACAGTCACCTTCCATCTCATCTACAGACCATCCATGCCCAACCCTGCCTTCATCAGAGACTTCACTGTCCGGGTCACCGCCATGTCCCCCACGCACGGCAACAACATTTTCTAGGCGACTTCAACCTCCCAGTCAACAAGGCCACCAAACCGATGAAGGAAGCTCTCCTCAGCCTTCTCAACACCCTCGGCCTTACACAGCACAAAAAATACCCAATGCATGAGAAAGGAAACATCCATCCTTCCATTACAGCTCACCCCTCCTGCTTGGCTGTTCTGATCACCTAGCCGTTTATTTCAATGTCCTGTACACCATCCCAGTCAAGCACTCCCAGCAGAAACCTCCCGGTGGAAGGCCTCACGAAGTCCTTGCCAACCTCCACCTCACATGGACCCAACACAACCATTCGAACTGCGACTCTCTACTGGAAGCACAAGCACTCAACACAACCCTTGCAGCCTCCATAGAGCGACACGCACCTTTGAAACAATGCACCTTCAAACCGAGACCATCTGTACCCTGGTACAACCAAGAACTCAACCTCAGCAAAAGAGTAATCCAGAAACAAGAGAAAACCTGGTGCCACTCCAGGACTGCATCCAACATGGCGCTTCTCAAGGAACACTGAGCAACCCACTGACAATTAATCAACATAGTCCAGGCCTATTAATATCAGAATACCATAGCAGAAGCACGCAACAAAAAAAGAGACCTCTTTAAAGCAGTCAAGTACTGCGCCAACCCACTACCTCACCCTGCCACACCACCCTGCTGCTCCTACCTTGGGTTATTTCTGCAATCACTCCCTTGCCACTGGAACATTGCCCTCCCCCTTAAGCACTCCCTTGTGCACCCCCTTCTTAAGAAGCCCTCTGTCGATTCTTCCTCTCCGGCTAACTATTGCCTGATCTCTATTATTCCTTTCCTGGGCAAAACCTGGAAAAGCTGGCCTCTCCCAGCTTAATCTTCATACTGAATCTCTTGGTTGTCTCCACAATCACAGGTCTGGCTTCAGAGCTGCCAGAAGCAGGGAAACTGCTCTCCTGAACACCTGCGAAGACCTGCTCTTGAGCTTTGACTCTAGCCTTTCGTCTGTCCTCATTCTTCTCGCTCTCTCTTCTGCTTTTGATACAGTCAAACATGCCATCCTGCTCAATCACCTCTGTGATAACCTGGGTATCACTGATCAGGCTCTGGCCTGGATGACCTCCATTCTCACTGATCATCCCTCTCGGGTCTAACTGGGGTCTTTACTCCCTTCTATCTCTCCCTCTACTTGTGGTGCCGCTCAGGGATCTAACCTTTCTCCTTGTCTCTTAGCACTACCTGGCACCTCTTGCCCACCACATCGCCACATTCTGCTCCAACTTTCAGTGCAATGCAGATGACACCCAGCTCTCTTTCAGGATCCCTTCAGCCGTTTCCTTCCTTCTCTCATACCAGACTTTCTGTCCGCCATTCAGGAATGGTGCGCCACCAATGATTTCTGCCTCAATGCCAATAAGACCAAGATCCTCCTCAATGGAACACCAGCTCCCTCCTTTCCTTTCTCTTTGGCCGCCCACTCTGGGCCCCCTTCAAGCTCCTACCTTTGAAGTTAAGAACCTTGAAGTCATCTTCGACTCCACCCTCTCCTTCTCTCCTCGCATCTCTAAGAAGTCAAACGATCAGCTGCACCTCCTCAGAGGTATTCTTCCTTTCCTCACTTTCCCCCAGAAGCTCAGTGTCGCCAGAGCTCTGGTCCTCTCTGGGCTGGACTACTGCAACAGTCTCTTTCAAAATCTTCCTGCTTCTACTCTCCGACCTCTACAACTTATCCAGAACAGGACTGCGAGACAAGTCCTTGGCCTGAAGCCTAGGGATTGTATCTCTCTATCTCTGAAATCTTTTCACTGGCTCCCTGTGGAGGCAAGGATCAAGTTCAAGACCCTTTGAATCATCCACATGGCTTTTTGGGGCCTGGGACCGCAATACCTCCAACTCTCACTTCCCAAACATCTCCCTTCTCGAGTGCTCTGCTCATCCACCTCAACTCTCTGAAGGTCAGTCGCTTTTCAAAGCAGAGAGTTGGGGGCAGATCTCTCTTTGGCTGTGGCCTCAATCTGGAACAGCCTCCCTGCCTCTCTCAAACTTGAGCAGAACTACCTCCGGTTCCGGAAGCAACTAAAGACCTTCCTTTTCGCTTCTGCTTTCTCTCTTCCTCTTCTCTGCTGATGCCCCGACTGCCCCACACACTGGTCACCTGGCTACCCTCTGAACTTGGACCCAGGCACCTGCATGTCTAGTTGCCCTTTGCACTGCCTCCTGGCTCCCCCAGCACCCTCCGCTCTGCACTTATAAGCCACCTGCTGGCTGCACTTATTGAGTTACCTGCACTTAGCCACCCGTTGGCTGCACTTGAGTTACCTGCACTTCTCCCCTCCGACATCCTCTCAGCATTCATCCTCAAGACCCTCCCCCCTAACTGGAGACCACCAACAGCTCCCTAACATAAGGCACCTTCCTATGAACTCTAAAGACAGGACACACCCTCCCTCTACTAAAGAAACCCACTCTGGATACCGACAACCTAGGTAACCATCTCCCCCGTCACCCATGATGCCACATGAGATGGGTAAAAATGAAATGACATTATATTTTATTTATATCGCGCTTGTACACAAGTGTTTCAGAGCGCAAAAGTGTGCTCTATCAAGGTGGACGTTGCACATATACATGGCATCATATCTCATTCAATACAGGGGATGCTTGTACAATTCCAGTTTACATGTTAAATCCTGGATTACAAGTCCCTGAATGAAAAGTTAAAGAAAGAACTGGGTTAGCATCTCCTGGATGGAATGGCGAATGTTGCCATGTATGCATATTGTGGGTAAAAGTGGTGGGAGACTGATGTGGCTGATGGGCAGGCCACCAGCCCCTACTTTCATCTATACCTCTCAACGTGTTGAGCCTCTGAAGGTGGTGAAATTAGATATTTTGGAGGGTGAGACCATTGAGATCCATAAGAGGCATTACGTTTGTTGGCAAGGTAAAGCTGTGCCACGAAAATGATCTGCTTTCAAACGAGTGAAATAGGGCTGGATAGACATGCTTTATTGTGGATGGAGCAGCGCAGGAGCAATCCTGACTGCAAAAGCTCAGTCACTAAGCATTATATTTCCACAGTGGGGTGAAGACAGACCTGTTCACAAGCATACTCATTTTTTTGCTGCTTTGATACATTGTTGTCTGCCTTCCCTATACCTCCCTCCTTCACTCTCCTTCCCCTGTCCTCGCTCTAAGCTAGCCCTTTATTTTCACTTTCCCTCTCATGTTCTTCCTTTCTGCTCCTCACTCTCTCTCGCTGCTGTTCTGTCGTCCTTCTTTACTTTCCTCCATATCGGCCCAGTCTCGCCTTACTCAGATTTACGGTCTTCCTCTTCTGTTCTTTCACCTTCCCTTTGTATTCTCCATGCCTTCTCTCCTGTGCATCTTCTTTTCTGTATCTTTTCTCACTCTGTACCTCCCTCCACTTTCTCCTCTCTCCCTCCCAGTCTGTCTCCTTTTCCTCTCCTACTGCCTCTGACTTTCTCTTCCCCATTTTCTTATTAGGTTATATGGTTCCTTTGCATTCTATCGTGTTACTCTTTTTTTTTGTTTCTGTCTCCTTTCTCCTGATATCCCTCTGTGTGCTTTCCATCCCATCTTCCCTTCTGCCTACCCCACTCCTTTTCTGTCTCTTCTGTCTCTCCCCTCCCATTTTCCTTCCTCTTGATACTTTCTTACTAGTCTCTTTCTATCTCAACTCTTTTTGCATGCCTCTTTCTTTGCCATCTATTTCTATCGTCATTAATTTATTTCAGCCATCTATTTATTTCTCACTTACACTTTTTCCTGCCCGTCTCTTTTCCCACGGCCCCTCCTGTCTATTCCTCCTATCGTTCCTCATTCCGTGGGCTCACTCTTCCCTCTAGTTCAATCTTTTTCCGCCGAGCCTGAAACATAAACCAGCACCTGCTGTGAGCACATAACCTGTCCGATCCAGCTGCCTACATGGTTGGTGCGAGTCTGCCAGGTTATTTGCTCACAGCTGCTCCGACCATGTGCACGCGAAGCAGACGGGGCAAAAGCGCTTGCTTCTGGGCCGAGGAGGAAAACAGCGCCCACCCTCTCATTCAAGAGAGCCACTCACACCACATGTGAATGGGGCCTGAGGCAGAAAGGCTGGACTTGCTGCACCGCCGCAAGAGAGCATATACATGCTGAGCGGCTGTTTATTTTTTGTTTTCAAGCTGTGGGACTTGCGTCCCCCTGGAAACAATGCCACCCCACATACCCACCAGGGTGGCACGCCCCACAGTTTGAATACCACTAGCACCTTAGTGTAACTTTGTGCTGGGAAAAGGTCAAGGTGATGGTCTCGGGATTTAATCGGTTGTCGAGAACCCCTACATTTCTTTTTTATGTTTAAATATTGTATTCAGATCATTAAGTATACTATGTTCACACAGTTAGCAAAACAACATATTGAGGACAATTTAAACATTTCGTACTTGCTAGAGCAAGGTGTTCATCTACAACACGTTTGATAACCTTATATGATATGATATGGCATTTGTAACGCGCCTATACACAGGCAGGGAGGGGGAAACAAGGGGAAGACAGACAACGATCCTACTAGGCTAGGTGTCATTTAGATCGCGCAAGTGCAGGGGTAGGGGGGAGGGAAAAGTGCAAGGGAAAGGTGAGGGGGGGGGGAAGTGCAGTACATGGTAAGTAGAATAAAAAATAAGTAATAGGGCCAGCTGGTGGCAAGTGCAAGGGAAGTGCAGACAAGTGCTGGGGATGTGGGGCTGTAGGGATACAGACAGTCCCGCAGTGCAGGGGTTGCCAGGGAGGCAGTGCAAGTGGAGAGTGCTGGGCCAAGGACCGAGGTCGGAGAGAGTCGCCCAGTTGCAGATTCAGTGCAGTTTCAGTGAAGAATTTAGCAGGGGAGAGGGAGAGAGAAAGCAGAAGCAAAGAGGAAGGTTTTGAGGTGCTTCCGGAACCGGAGATGGTTCTCCTCAAGTTTCAGGGAGGCAGGAAGGCTGTTCCAGAGGGAGGCCCCTTCCGCGGAGAGAGATCTACCCCCAGCTCGTTCGTTGCTTCGAGAAGCGGCTGACCCTGAGGGAGTTGGAGACGGATGAGCGAAGGGCTCGGGAAGGAAGATATTTAGGAAGAGAGAGTTGAAGGTATTTATGTCCCAGGCCCTAGAAGGCCTTGTGGACAATGCAGAGGGTTTTGAACTTAATCCTCGCAGCCACTGGGAGCCAGTGTAGAGATTTCAGTCCTGGAGAGATACAGTCCCTGGGTTTGAGGCCAAGGACAAGTCTCGCAGTCCTGTTCTGGATGAGTTGCAGAGGGCGGAGAGTGGAGGCAGGCAGATTAAGATAGAGGCTTTTACAGTAGTCCACCTTCGAGAGAACCAGGGCTCGGGAGACAGTGAGCTTCTGGGGGAAGGAGAGGAAGGGAAGAATACCTCTGAGGAGATGCAGCTGGTAGTGTGACTTCTTAGAGACGTCAGATATATGAGGAGAGAAGGAGAGTGTGGAGTCGAAGATGACCCCGAGGTTTTTTGCCTTGAAGGTAGGAATAGGAGGGCCAAGAGAGGCTGGCCAGAGAGCTGCAGGGAAGGAGGGAGTGGGTGTGCCGATGAGTAGAATCTCAGTCTTACTGGCATTAAGGCAGAGGTCATTGGCGGCACACCATTCCTGGATAGCAGACAGACAGTCCGAGATGAGGGAAGGAGAGGAGGAGGCCGAGGGTAGCCTGAAAATGAGCTGGGTATTGTCCGCATAGCACTGAAAGTTGGGGCAGAGAGCGGCAATGCAGTGGGCAAGGAGTGCCAGATACTGGTTGAAAAGCCAGGGAGAGAGATTAGAACCCTGGGGGACACCACAGGTAGAGAAAAAGATGTCAGAGAGGAAGGACCCCAGTTGGACCTGGGAGGGACGATTGGAAAGGAAAGAGGTCAGCCACGCCAGAGCCTGACCACTGATACCCAGGTTATCACGGAGACGGTTGAGCAGGATAGCATGGTTGACAGTGTCAAAGGCAGAAGAGAGATCGAGCAGAATGAGAACACACGGAGTGTTGGAGTCGAGGTTCGAGAGCAGGTCCTCACGGATGTTCAGGAGAGCAGTTTCCGTGCTTCTGGCAGCTCTGAAGCCAGATTGATGGTCATGAAGACTACCAACAGATCCAACAGATTCAGCATGGAGGTTAAGTTGGGAGATGGCCAGTTTCTCCAGGAGCTTGCCCAGGAAGGGAGTGATGGAGATTGGGCGATAGTCGGGCAGGAGGGGTCGGAAGAAGATTTCTTAAGAAGAGGAGGCACAAGGGAGTGCTTAAGGGGGGATGGGAAGACTCCAGAGGTGAAGGAGTGGTTGCAAAAGTCAGCCAGGGCAGGAGCCAGGGAGTCGATGTGGTCCTTGATAGTTTTGGAGGAACAGGGGTGAACCTGTTTAGACGAGACTTTCATAGATCGGACTTGTCTGGAAACCTCGTCAGCAGAGAAAAGGGGAAAGGCAGAGAAGGAGGGAGGAGGGGTGGCTGCAGAAGGGCCGAAGGAAGAGCCGGGAAGAGAGGGATGGAGGTTATAGGAGGAGAGTGAGGACAGGATGTCCTGAGTTTTAGAGATGAAGTGAGAGGCCAGTGCAGAGGGCCTGGGAGGGGACAGGAGAGGTAGAGACTGCAGCAGGGTTGGCAAGCTCCTTGCAGATTTTAAAGCGTTCGGCCGAATTGTTAGATCCCGCAGAGATGCAGGATTGGATAAGGGCTCTCTTCTTGGTGAGAACGGAGAGATGGTATTGCCTTTGGAGCAGGCGGCAGGCCAGTTTGTCAGAGGATGAACATGAAGCATGCCATTTCCTCTCTGCCACAATGCGCTTGCATTTTATGGTGACGAGATCCGAGTCGTACCAGGAGTTTCATTTGGCTTTGGGCTTCAGGCGGATTCTCATGACGGGGGCAAGGATATCAAGAGTATCGGATATAGCAGAGTGGAGCGTGGAGAGGGCTGTGTCAGGGTCTGAGTCAGCCGAAGGGGGAGGGGGCGAGATAAGGGCTCTATTCTTGGTGAGAACGGAGAGACGGTATTGCCTTTGGAGCAGGCGGCAGGCCAGTTTGTCAGAGGATGAACATGAAGCACACCATTTCCTCTCTGCCACCCTGCACACATAAATGCTATGCACTAATGCATGAAATGAACATTGAATAGAACTCATAGTTGTATGAGGCATTTCTGATAACAACATTAAGTATGAAGAACAACACACAGGACTGACATGAACAAAAGGAAGGGCACATTAATTATTAAGGTATATTGTACCAGTGACATAATTTTTTCCATTAACTGGGCATTGCATTTCCCAAAAAGTCCAGAAATGATTGCCATTTTAACTCTTGCTTGTGCTGCAATCGTGGGGGACACAGCATTGCATTTTCCCATTCTATGGATGTTGCATACTGAATTCCACCATCATTTGAAATGTTCGCCTTTGAGATCTTTTCAGTTGGAAGTAATAGTCTGGATTGCTATGGCAATGAAGAGATCAAACCAATAGCATTTATTCTTATCAATGGTAGGTTGGATGACTTTGCTACCATGAAATAGAACAGTAAAGGAGAAATCCAATCTTACCTTAAAAAATACACTTGAGAGACTCCCAAACCTTTTCCCAAAATCCTTTGTCATGAATACATTCAAAAACAATATGTTTGAAAGTCCCTGGCGTAGAAAGGCAACTCGAGCATTAGTCACTCCGGGAGAGTTCACCCGAGAACCGCTAGATTTCTAATGTCATCCTGATTGGTAGATGATAGTCACGGCCATGAATGAGACTTGGAAGGAAGTTTAGAGGTCAAATTTAACAGGCCTGGAGTGAGAACACACTGGCACTTTTCCTTGTTGTCAACTTTGGATGCAACTACAGTCAATGCCTTTTGTTTGCTGATCTCATGTATTTGTTTGTGTGTTGAATTTCCCAGAATGGAAACATGAGATCTTTTTCCATGATATGAGCGACATCTATGGCTTGTGCTTTCAGCTCTATAGAGTGGGAAGGCAGCAGATTAATCCGATTGATCGCGAGATATGACCCAGGCATGTTAGCCCAAAGATAAGTTGGCTGCTGTGTTTTGGACTCGCTGGTGTTGGAATGTCTGGGAAGTGTGAAATATGCAGCAGTCCGGGTGGGAATAGGTGAATTCATTTATAATAATTTTGTGTTTTATTTTGAGGCAATCAAAATCCTACAGGGCCCTTAGTAATATATGAAGTTTTTGGCTTATTAACAAATTTGGGCATTGCATGTGGCATTTGAATTGATAAAGATTTCTATATTCTGGACCTTCTGTAAAGGGGTAGGGAACGGGAATTTTGCCACATTTTTTAGTTCTAATTTGATGGTTTGGAGTGAAATTTATTGACTTTGGTTTTGTATGGGTTCAATAGTAATTTGTTTGAAAGCCATTAAATCACTAACTTCTGTCATGATGTTGACCAGTTTTTCAAGCTTTTCTTCAAGTTGCACGAGTATTTGGCTAACACCGGCACACGTGAAGAAACAGAGGCTGAAGGAACTGATGAGTTTAGCCAAAGGTCTGAGATAGACATTTAAGATTAGTTGGTATATTATTGAGCAGTACCGAACAAGCTTTTAGTAAAACGTTTCGCAAGATTTTGTCTCACAAATGTAGCCTGGGTATTTCTATGCAGTCCAATGACAGCCCGAATCTTGAGCCAACTCAAAACGCTTTGGATCAATAATCATGGACTTTGTCTAGTGATGTGGCTCAGCCTTATTCAAGGTTCTTTGAGTCCATGTCTCTGATGAACGGTTGCAGTTGAGCGATTATTGCTCTTTCAAGTAGCGTTCCTGGGCAGGGTAACTGTGAGGTAGGGCAGGGATTTCATTTTGTAGAGGGTGGATTACCATATGTTTGACTGCAGTTGGGGCAAGACTTGCAAGTTGTGAATTGTTGACTAGTATTGTTGGATTCTCAAAGACAAGGGGTCTGAGTAGTTATTTCTACTTCAACAAAGACTAACAGTATTCTGTGGCCTTTTGCCAAACATGTTTTCTGTTTACAAGAGATCTGAGAGAAAGGAAACACACTGCCAAGTGGGACTCACAGAGGACATTTACTCTACAAAGCCCATCAAACTCTACTTGTACTGTAGTCACATCTCAATCTGTGTATTGCTTTATGGGCTTTTAAAAGTTGCATTGACTGCTTTGTCAAAGATATATTTTTGATGTGAACAATTTTTTTCAATCTTCAGACGGACCTGGCAAACCAGTACATTAAAGCTGGCATGAAGAATGTGGGCACGGTTTTCCTCATGACTGATGCCCAGGTGGCGGATGAAAAGTTCCTTGTTCTGGTGAATGATTTGCTGGCCTCAGGTATGTTGTCCAAATTTCTGCTCATTGTTCAGTAACCTATTATATATTGCCTCACCCTTAATAGGCTAGTGGATCATAATTGGAGCTTTCCAGTGGGTCTGAAGAAAACTGTGGCTCAAAACTTGCAAACGTTTACCCATGCACCAAATGTTCATTGTATTTATGTATTAGCATTTTTAAAGCGTGCAGCAGCCCTTGGGCATCGTGGCGCTGTTACAGAGAGTCTTGCTGGTTACAGAGGATAAAGAGAGCTTGGTGATTATAGAGCAAACTGAGGTTACATTACATTTTAGCGATTCCATAGGATGGTGTTTACATAGCCATCAGAGGATACATTACATCTTGGCGGTTCCATAGGATGCATTCAACTTAGTTACCATGTATGCTGTATGGGGGAGCGGAGGTGCTAGTTGAACAGAGTGGTTTTGAGGGATTTGCGAAAGGTGGATGAGGAGGGTTCAGCTCTGAGTGCATTGGGTAGTGCATTCCAGAGTGTGGGTGATATGTGGGGAAAGCCAATGCCTCCGCTGTTTGCTCTTTTGATGGATGGAACGTGGAGTTGGTTAGTGTGGTGACTTCTTTGAGGGCGTGTCGAGGTGTCTTTGGATATGGTTTCTGATAGGTAGGATGGGGCAGTGAGATTGATGCATTTGTGCGTTAGGGTGAGAATCTTAAAGTTGACCCTTTCCTTTACTGGGAGCCAGTGGGTGGCTCGCCTGTCCTGGGAAATGTGGTCTCTTCTGGGGATGCAGAGGGCTGCGCAGAGCCCTCTGCATGATGAGATATGACTCCGTCATATCTCATCACGAACAGCCACTTCTTAATGGAAACAATACAGCGTTTGTTCATCTTTCTCTTCCCTTTCAATGCTGCCTTTGTGACTAAAATAAGTTTGTTTTGCGGCTGAAATGGGCGTATCTCTTTTTTTGAGGGGCTGTCTATTTAGCAATTTCCTGCTATATGCTTCAAGCGCTGTATTTGTGAAAGACAGAAGTAGTGCCTTGATGTCAAGGTTATCACCGCATAGTCTTGACGAAGGAGAGTAGATCAGCACTAGAACGCTCCTCTTGAGTGCACTCGCTGCAATAACTGTCTGTAGTGCACAATGTTGTAGTTGGGGTTTGGGACCTAAGTGCTTGACTTGGGCAAAATCATTGTCTGGACTACCAACCAAAAAATCATTCTCTGGACTAACTACTTAACATTTGTTGATGCTTAACATAGCCACTCCTACAAAGTAACACTGGATGGAAGTCGGGACAGCAACAGTAGCAGCGAGCTCCAGATTTCAAAGGCGAGCATCAAATGTGGCCAGGTACTGGAGTGGACTGGGAAAATGGTACTTCACTACTTACAGTATCAAATATCCTTTCTCCAGCCCAGGCACCACTCCACCACAGGAAATGCGTCCAGTGACTTCTTCACTTTCAAATAAGGCACTTGCATTTGAATATGGACATAGAAAGAAAATGCAGAATGTCAAGGACTAGCTGTATATTCATGTAACATTCCTGAATCCCGCCCATAGTGACTGTTACAACACACTTGGCATTCATTGTCAATGTCTTATGTGCCTTTGGGTCCTTTATTTAAATGTTTATATCAGTTCATCATTCATCAACTCTAATAATCCTTTACTCTTTCTTAAAACAACACTTGATTGTATTAGATCCAAACGAAAAAGTCTCTCTAATACATGTAGGCTCTTCTAGGGTAAACCTTATTGAATCAATGGATTATCCATCTCACAACTAGACTTTTATCAGATTTATTCTGCATCCACTTGCAAAAATAATTTAGAAGAGAACTGCCATTATACAGGACAATCCTGGTGGTGGTACCTGGGCTACAGCGTGTGCCTCTGCTATGTATTTCTCTGATTGCCTGCTCCATAAAGGAAGACATAGTTCTGGTGTCACTCTAATGCAGTGGTCTACACTCTTTGGCTCTCCAGATGCTTTGGACCAAAAATCCAATGGACCCTAACAAGCATAGTCAATGGTAAAGGCTCATTGAAGTCATAGTCCAACACATCTGGTAAGCCACAGGTTGCAGACCCCATCGCTAATCCATTTTTGGAATTATTTTGCCTAACAATCGGGGACCTTTCTGCTTTTCGTGTTCTTGTAGGGTTTTGACTCAAGTTTTCATCCTAGCAAGGCCTATTACCAAGCCTCAGAGAGAGTGACTCTGTTGTTATGTCCTCTGCCTTAAGAGTTTTTTTAACCCCTAAGGCAGAAATACCCAAAATAGATCTCATAGTGTTCCACACAGTGTACAAATTGGATTTTTCACCTGTGTTATATAGTTCTGAATGTTGAAATCCATTTTACCTGGCTTTTTGACCCCGTTGTCTGTTTCTGCAAATGGAGGTTGTATATTTTTGATGTGTTTTTTTCTTCATTTTTAGTGTTTCACCAGTTTACTCAAACTTTAACACATAATTATACATATGTAGGAAAACATACATTCATCACATAATATCACATATATTACATTTACTTTTCCTAATATTACAGTCACATACACCTTAGTGCATATGGTCCACCTCTCCCAAGGTTTTATGGATAGTTAATAAAAATGTAACTAATGCAATAATTAAAGCTGTTTCTTGCTCCCCCATCAAATGATTCCTGAACCACTCAATGTTCAGATAGTCATTTTTATCAACACATTTCTTAAAGTACAATAGTCGTATTGTTCTTGTGACCAGACAGCTAGATGCTCAATGTTTGAGAGACTCCAGACAATTCACATTCTTACACAATCTACAAGAGCAATCTTTTTTCTCAAAATGTCTCACCCCATGTCTCCAAAGTGCCTAATGTGGTTGAACCTAAGCCTTATATGTACAAATCGATACTTGCAATTTGGGAATCTTGCCACATACCCTGGTAAACTCAGATATGGCCTGTATTTCTTAGCCAAATCAAACAGTATTTTAAAGTTACCCAGTAGGTCTTGATCACCACTCCACTGATCAAGTTTAATGTTCCTTTACACCCGACCCAAATTGTCAATCAGACAATTTTGAGTCAATCCACAGGCCTCCAGAAAACTCTCATACTTAGTGATGAACTGTGTAAGTGGCTTCCATGAATTGTCTGTCAATACGGATTGTACTTAACTCTTCAAACAAGGATTGTTTTGAAGGGTCTAAGATTTTTCTATAGAGACTTAATTTGGCTTCTTGCACTATGACCTTCCAGGATACCAGCCTCAATTTGTGACGAATCACAACAACAGGAGTCATGGGAGGAAAGTTCCAGAAGAGTCCTTCCATTCTCTCAAGACTCTTCCAGTCCAATGTATACAGTTCAAGCCTTCAGGGTCTATGAGTAAGAGACAGACACAAAGCTGGCATGTTGATTGGCAAAGACTTTTATTTACAACAGAAATGGGAGGGCATGAGGAATTCCTAACTATCGCTACTGCTAAGAGGGATTTCCCTGCATCAACAAAACATGCTAATTAAACTGTCTGTGTCAGAATGTCCTAGGTAAAGTTTGCTGTGTTGTGTCCAAATCCTAACCTGTCCCTCGCAGACTAAACCTAATATAATGTGACAAGGGGAATGTCTTTTGACTGCTGACCTGCAGCCCTGCTTTGCAGTTCAACACAAAAGTTCCAAAAAGGTGTAGCAAAGCAAACCAAAGTTCCACAAGACTCAAGGGGTTGATTCCCATTCCCCATAATCTTATCAGCTTTATCCAACTTTGGATCTGTGTCGTTAACAGTTGAGACAAGTCCTTGTCTTCTACTTGATAAACCTTACTCTATGGTCCTGCAACAATGAAGAATGACCTGGACATCTTTGCCAAGCCGGGTTGAGGGCTCCAGACCCTTTTCTCAGTACCACTCCTCTTGGCACGCTCTACTGCCAAGTTGGGTATTTAACATTCCCGGATTCACAGTTCTCTTCCTTTGTATTCACTTTCACCCAAAGCCTTAGTTTACTCTACTGCCAAGGTCCCCAAGTATCCCACGTACACACAATCTATGTATTCCTCTTTGGCACAACTTGGGGTATACTTCCCCAAGCTGGGTCCCAGACCCCCTTCATGTTGTTCTTCACAATATTGTCTTTCTCTATTCTCTTCTTGTTCCACAGCCTTGGTTTACTCTCCTGCCAAGGTCTGTGACTGTTACTACTATATGCACAGTTTGCATTCCCCTCTCCTCCTTGTCGGGGTATGCTATACTTATCTGGGTCTCAGACCCACTTCATTGTTAATACACAATGTTTTCTTGGGCTGATCTTCCTTCAATCCACAGCCTTGGTTTACTCTCCTGCCAAGGTCTGTTAGTGCCACTTATATCTGTACAGTTCATATCCCCCTTTGTTACTGGTAGGGTTATGCCTTCTTTACATGGATCCCAGACCCCCTTCACTTGCTTTGTAAAATTAGTATCCCCTTTGTTACTAGTAGGGGTATGCCTTCTTTATCTCTTCACCTGACTGCTCTGCACCGATGAGTATTGCCTTTCTGCTTTGTTTCTAGACCCTTGTACTTTCTGGGTCTTCCCAGCCCCATGAATAGCCACCCTTGTACCTGTAGGGTCTTGGCTGTCACGTTCCAGTTGGTCATGGGTCACCCAAGTGCTTTGGTGGCTCTCCTGCCTTCTCAGGATGCTCTCTTTTCTTCTGGGTCCCTTCTCTGCAACTTTCTTCCGGGTATGCTGCGCGCTGGCAACATTGGTAACCTTGTCTTGCCTCCGGTCTGCCTTCTGCGTCGCGGGCCTCTGTGGGCCTGTTTCCCTCCAGGACACCGTCTGCAGTTCTGCACTCAGGATCTGCACGTCTCGTGTCGTGTTCTCTGTCCATGCTGGACTGAAACTGAAGACGACCTTGTTCTCTATTTCTCAGAAAAATTGCCCTTAAAGTTGATGACACGTGTTTCGGTCCTCCAAGGACCTTTTTCAAATCAGGGCTATTGATTAGTCTTGTAGTCATGTAAGATGCCCCTGTCACATAATGTGAAAAATGAGCTTCCATATGATCATACGCGCTTATTCTGAACAGCAGGGATTTACCCCTTTGACATATGGAAGCTCCCTGGCTACATGGAAAGGGACAAACCCTTGGAAAAAAGGGACAACATCTAAAGATTCATCACAAAGCCCATAGAATATATCACCTTCCTCACATATGATCTGATTACTAGTTGCAATGTAGATTTATAGCATTTTGTAAGAAGGTTCTTACTCTGTACATATAACAGAGCTAACTTTTGTTTCAATCTAAAAGTATGAATTGTGAGGGCATCATGAAGAAGGACACAGACAGCAGATTCCAAATATAAAACAACCAATTTCATTAACCTAAATGTCAGGATGGAAAAAGGCCTAACTTGCCCTTTGCTAAGGTGGGATTTCCGTACCTAAATAAAACTAAGGATAGTCTGAGTCAAATAGTTGAATTTAGGAATCTGTCTGTGTCCAAACCCTATAATTGCCCTCACAACTATATCTGTATAATGTGTAGGGATGTTGGCAATCAAAAGAAAAATAGTGTTCAAGACAAAGGTTCTGTATCTTCTGCTAGCTCGCAGGCTCCTCTGAGCTCCCTTCCCCAAATGCAAAATAGTTCCACAAAGAAAAGTTAAAAAATTCCCATTCTTGGGTTTAGGATGCAATAGTCTTGTTCAGATCTCAGGGTTTCCTTCCCCCAAGTCAGGACTCTGGATTCCCTTCCCCAAGTTCCAAGTTATATTGTTATAAAAACCTTGAAATGCACGACTCGGGGTTTCCTTCCCAAGAACCAAGTTATGCACTTCAAACAACCTTGAAATGAATGTTCCTGGTCAGTACTGGGGATCGAGGGGGTTACCTTCCTGAATAGCAAGTTACACAGTTCAAAGAAGAAAAAAAATATCCTTGTCTCCACAGGTCAATTAATGTTGGTTTCAAATATTTATTCAGATAATTTGTAGCTTTCACACGGGTTGAATATTTCACTGCAAATGAGGCTTCAGTATATTTTTGTTCACATGTTCTTTTCAAGTTATTAGATTTCAGCATACATTCATTTTTAGCACTATAACAAATAATGATCCCCTTCTTGGGTTCCAAATATTTTAGTTCTGTTTGGTAGTAAGGTTTAACTTCAATTTGGTATTGTAAGGAACTCATGGTGGCAACAAGTAAGACAGACACAAGTGATCACAGTTCAAGGATGTTTATTGAACAATGAATGCTGTATGCAGGTTGGAAAAAAATGCCTAATCAAAACCTAAATCTAAGATGGGAGCAAGAGTCGAACATCAAATGAAAAATAAGGCTTTCCTAGTAGCGTTGTCAAATAAAATAAAAAAGGGCCTATACTAAACCTTTTGCCATACCTTACAACTAATACAAAAAGGGTGTGGGATAGTTTTCAAGAAAAGAAAGAAGTGTTCTCAAATAATATGTCGGGATGCAGTAGCCTGGGTCTCCCTTCCCCACGTTTTGCGCATGGGGTAAGGTGGAATCTTGGAACACAGTACAGTCTCTGGCTTCTCTCGCATGAGACAACAGTCCAATGGCAGCTCTCAGGACCATCAATGGCCACGTCTCATTTCTTTTGAAAGTCTCTTGCCTTCGAGGGCCTGACGTGTTCAATATGCAAAAATAAAAAAAGTTCCTTTAACCAATGAAAGTTCCTTAGGTTGATAATGGTTCACTCCTGGGTCTTCCTCTTCTGGGCGCTGACTCTTTTAATTTGTTAACCACAGTTCACGTAGGGTGATGGCTTCACCCAATGGTCCCCCTCTTCTGGGCGCTGACCCTTCACTTATCGTAGTCCTCAATTTACATTTCAGCTCTTTTCTCTGTGAACTTTGGATGCTAGCTTCACCCCTAGAACTCCCTCGGTCGGGCTCTGACCCCTCTTGACTGCCAGTACTTTGGTGATGGCTTCAACTCTGTATCTCCCTCGGTTGGGCTCGGATGGTTCTCAAATCTCAGCCAGATCTCCCTCGGGCAGGCTTGCACACTACTCAAATCTCAGCTGGATCTCCCTCGGTTGGGCTCAGATCCTTCTCATTAACGGGATTTGTCTTCCCTCAGTTTCTCCATGTCTTTTCAAACACTTCTTAATGGACATCCCTTGGCCGGGTTCACGTCTGTCAACACACTGTTTCTCGGGACTTTAGACTTTGCCCCTCTCGTCAGCATCCCTGGGTACACTCTTGCCAACTACATATTCACAAATGTTCAATGTTAACGGAATTCACTTCCCTTACTTTCTCTCAGTTTGTAGATTGAAGTCTTTCGATTGTACAGGGACTTTACTAGACCTCCTGTATGACCACTTTGAGCTGTTTCAAGTGGCCCTCCTATGGCCTTCTGGTATCTGTAGTTTCGCACAGATGGGGATTGACCAGAGTCTTTTGAGTTGGCACTCACATGGTGCCGGTCTCCCTCGGCAGCTGGTCTCCCCTTTAACACTTTTCACAGTTCATTAAACTTGGTTCAAACTTGCCATTTTGCGATTCTCATTCACCACAGCCCGGCTCTTATCGGTTCTCCCCTCTACTCACCAGCTGTGATGAACCGCTTGGTCTATTCTTTTCTCTTGAGTCAAGGCCTGTACCACGGGTGCAGGAGTTTCCCTTGCACATGCTTATCGGCATAGGCTTACCCGGTTTACCGTTGACATCTGCTGCAAGACACTTGCTCTATTGTCCGCGGTCTTATGTCTTTCTCCTCGAGGGTTCTGCGGACCTGGTATGAAAAGGGTAAGGTTACTTCTCTCCTCGCCGCCCTTTCGAGTTCTGCCACCTTTCTCCTTCGCTTGATCTGCCACACCTGAGTAGCGACCTCATAGTGCTATCTGCTGTGCTTGCCTTGCTCGTACTGTGCTTGCTTGCTCCACCTTTTATCCTTGTGGGGAAAGGAAAGAGCCGTCACGTGTGTGTGATTCAGGTTAATTGTCTGACTTTGCCTGACGTTGGGGTTGTGACATGTCAGGTGAACAGGATGCATGTTAGTCCATTTTCTGCAGGCTCCGACTGGCCTATATGGCAATAGGCCCATGGGCGAACCAAAAACGCAAAATGCTTTTGTGGGCCGTTTGTTTGGCCAATATGGGCCAGTTTGATTAATTACTTCAATATGCGGCTAATAGGTTTGACCAGTGTTGCTGGATACATATTCTTTAAAATGCACAACTTGCATCACATTTGATCAAAAACTCCCCCTTGGGTACTATTCAAACCGTGTCACAAAAGGAATGAATTCCCATTTGCAACTGTGGGCCACTTTTTCGCTGGTGCCGGAGACAATTTCATGCCCCCATACGACCCTGGTTTTCTGTGATGTACCAACGTGTTTGTGCCAGAAAGGGTGGGGGTGGAGAGGAGGGTTAGAAGTATCGGGTTGCCCTACGGGGAAATGGTGCTATTATAAGAAGGGGGTCAGTTGGTAGATTGAGAAGGATTGGAATGACCAGAATTGTGAACAGAACATAAGGGATGATGTTAATTGTAATTGTTGGTCACTTTCGACTGCAAGTTCAGAAAGTGACAGAGGGACGGGATGGTAGGGTTTGTGGGGTAAACGGGAATAGCCGGGATCATGAAATAAACAAGGGGGGTTGTGGGAACTGTAGTATTTTACCTGAGCAGGTTGAGAGTGCGGAAAATAATAATCGGAGGGACGGGTAGAAGAATGATTGGGAGTATTCAGATAGGGAACATGAAAACAGGTTTTTTGGAAAAGACGGTTTCTGAATGTGATGGGGTTTGAGATCGTTGGTGATTGGTTCTGTACAGAGGGGCTATTGGATTTGGGGAGGAGAGATTTAATAGGAGTAAGGGGGGCAGATGTGGCACAGCCCATAAAGGTTTCAGAGATTTCACCCTCCTCTTCCCCTTCCTTGGTAACATACTGCATCTCCCTTTGGGCATTCTTCTAAGCATAACCCTAGGTGATCTTTCCCTGCTTGTTTGACTTCAGGGTTGGGATAAGAGATGGCCAGTCCTTTTGTGGCCACCTGAATAAGGGGTTCCCGGATCTACGTGGGTGAACACCCTCAGGAGTCTCACAGTATACATAATTGTACTTCTTGCTTATAGTTTATTTATGGATTTCAAAGGTTTTAAGTCTGTTCAATATGTATACGTTTCACTTTAATTGGATGGCTCAATGTTTGGAGACCTTCGAAAACGCAACCACTCTGCTACAATGTATTCCCATTTATTTGATAATTGGCAATGAAAAGGTTGTAGACGTTCGAAAAACGTAATAATCTACATCACACGACTACTCTGCTACAAGGTATTCCCTTCTGTTTGATGATTGACACTGAAAATATTGGAGACATTCGAAAACTTGCTAATCCTCAGCACACGACCACTCTGATACAAAGTATTCAGTGAATAATGAAGTTCACACACTTGCGCACTGGGTTTCTCATTCACCAGAAACCAATCAGTCGCTTTAAGTGTTTGTGCTGCAGCGCAAATCACAAGGCCTTCTGCCTTCAGTGTCAGGGCTCCGATTCCTGCCCCTGAGACACTCCTGTGGTCGTCCTCCAACCCAGGGGAATGAGCACTTCGAGTAGGAAAGAAAGGGACAGCCTTCTCGCCCAGTTCCCTTCACCTTTTCCAGTCTGCTTTAGGGAGTCCCAACTCCCATGCCACGCTTGACCAGCTGCAGGTGTGGATAACAAATCAGCCCTGCCTGTCCATAATTAAAGGGACATGCCTGACCTTTACTGCTCTTGACAGGCATCTTCCTCGTCCCAGTACCAGAGTGGTAAAAGGGCATTGTCTTCATTGCTCTTAGTTGCCTCTTCTTCGTCTATGTACTGTCAAGTATCCATGGTGGATAAATGAGGGGAGCTGGCTCATAACAGCCCATGAATGTTGGCAAAGGGTTGGGTTGGTTATCACTAGGGAAAAAGGGAAACCCTGTTTTCACCCAATGGCTCCCGACTCCTACTCGCAGTCCCCAAGGACCCTCCACCCAGGCAATCCTCCCTCGCTTCTCCGCCCCCAGGGACGGGATCCAAAAGTGATGCCCTTTACCTGGCCACCAGTGCAGAGGATCCAAGGGGAGTGAGAATACCCTCAGGTTTCTCACAGAATGCTGCAATTATTTGTACGTCTAAAGTCCAGGTATTTCATTTCATTAGTTATCTCCAGTGTGTCCTTATCAATAAACCAGGCCATATGATTCCTTGTTTTAATACCCCTAACTATCATTATTGAGTTGGCTGCAGAGTTGTGTTGCAGTCTGCCTTCACAGGAAAGTCTTTTTACCCTGGAATTGCTGTGCTGGAAGAGGAGGTGTCTCCTACATAAACTGCATTATACCGCAGCGTTGGCTGCAGAGTTGTATTGCAATCTGCACAGTCTGTGCATGCCAAGGAGGTCCAAAGGTGCGAGTTACTAGGCAGCTTTGCCTTGCTCCCATTGCTGCAGCGCTCCTCTTAATTTCTGAGTGCCACCTGAGTATACTTTGTCTTTACCTTGACTCTGTTCTTCGAGAGTGACTGTGGGCTTGGCCTTTGAGCGCTCGTGTTCTGTGTCAGTGCGTTTCTAATCCTGATAGCAGTAGTATCTCTAGTCGAGTGACTTGAAACTTGTACCTGTGTGCTTTCAAGTCATGTCAGGAAAGGCACCCGGTAAACAAATGACATATAGCTTACGGAAAACTGCCTGGCAAGCCAAATGGTTATAAAAGAGTGGCTCCTGCTGCTTTACCAGTAAGGTGCACTGAAGAACATGAAGGAGGACTGACTGGGAAACCACATGTCCTGAATTGTGTGGGGAAAAAAACAGAGTTCTGCCCCGGCTCAAATTACGAAATACCTTCGGAGGAACCCGTAGTAGTGGAGAAGCGCTTGAATCTGACAATGGGGGCTTTTTCATTGGGAGCAATCCCTAACACCACATTCAGCTTTGACAACAATTCGCTATTAAAGTTATGCTATCAGTTGTGCTCTGGAAATCGCTTTTTGGAGGCTGGGGGAGAAATGCCATCATCCAACCTGAACTCCACAGGAGTAGGTCCTTTGAATGGTATCGCTGTCCCACCTATGTCCACCTTCCATGTCCCTACCTTTTCCTCCTCTCAGCCCCATCCTCAGCCTATCGCCCATCCCAATGGAGGTCCACTTTCCTTCATAATGGCTCTCTGCCTCCCCTAACTTATTTTTGAATCTGATGGAGCAAACATCCGATGAGGGAACGGCTAATGCAGCCAGGTAAAGTAGCTCGGCTTTGGGGGATCATAGGGCCCATCTGGAGGTAGGGGCCTCGTGGGATGTTTTGAATTTCGCTGTCAATATACTACTTAAACTGTGTGGCAGGATGGTCCAAGTAGAAGGAGGTTTGAAGTCTTGCCTGGAACTGGGCCGCAAACATGTTCTAGAACTAGGCAATGAGGGTTCTGGTGGGACCCCAGCTGGCTCATTAGGAGGTCGCCTGATTATTATTCCATCTCAAAGCCCTACTATTAGGAATAGCTTGTTGGATTCTTCATCACAATCGCCACTTCACTATCCTACCCATAAACAGCGCTGCAAACAGAGTAAACGAAAGAAAGCAGCAGTTACAAAAGGAGAAGCTGTTGTACGATCTGCAGTTGATCAGTCCTTACTATTGAACTCGAATATAGTGTCGGGGGTCAGCCAGAGAAAGTTGTCCAAGCGACGGAGAAAAAGGGGAGTCTCGTCAGAAGAAGCAACACCAACCGAGTTTGGGCACATTGACTAGCTGGCTTCTTAAAGATGATGAGGCGGTAACACCTTCTCCACTCAAACTCTCTATTAGAGAACCTGTCGCAGCAGTGGCTACAATTGAAATCCCAAATCTATATCATCACTGCGCCGTCTGTAACTGGGCCTACTAAAATGTTGACACCAATTACGGGACAGTGCAGTGATCAGATCACTTTGGCCCCCCCCAATAATCCAACCAAAACCCCCACCCCACTTACCTCTACTGTGGTGCACATCTGTGTTCGCTGCCAACTCCCCTGTGCCCCTGCGGCGCCAGTCCTTCCCACTTAAGTGGCCCCAAGCTGAAGCCAGAGGTCCTTTAAAAAACGAAATATATTTTTCTTATTCCTGTTCCCCCGCTTAGCATAATGGTAAGCGGGGGACACCCCTCCAACCCCCGACTCCCATTACTGTGAACAAGGAGAGTGGGGTACACCCCCACAACCCCTGCTCCACTTGGGCACAGTAATGGGAGTCAGCATTCTCTACAATGTCGACAGCTCAGTCTGCATTTTAGAGTCGCAGTAATGGTGTAATTTACGAAATACGTAAAGCTGCAATTATTGTGCCTGAGAAAGTCGCTGGACCAGGGTGCAGTTCTGATGCGCCTGCCGGTGGAGTTGCGGTATGCCAAGCACCACGGCCAGCCACACCTGACAGTGGCCCAGTATTGGACCTTAGGAAATTCACCATCCGGAAAACTGGCATGAAAGGCTTGTGCCCTCACATCAGTCGAAACAAACTACTTAAAACTTGCTGTAAAATCCCAACATTTTGCATTCTTAGCTCAGCTGACTTTGATTTTGTAGAACCTAGGAAAGCCTGGGGATCCAGAGTGCATTGCGGCTTGCCTGTCACAGCTTCGCTAATACAAGCCCAGGCTGAGTCCCTGGAATTTTTGGGGTTTGAACTGGATATGGCCTGACCATCCTGGAGATGGGTATCTGCTGTAATTGCTGTGTTAAATCCCAGAGCTCTATGGGGAGGTTTCCCAGCCTAAGAGTAATCCCCCCTGCCGAAAAAAATGGATAATGTTCAGGAGTGACAGTGGCTGAAGAGCATGTTTGCCAGGGGTGGAGGGTCCTCCTAAATGAAAGTTAACTTTGGCCTCTTGGAACACAAGAGCCATACTCCTTTTCTTCAGAGGGGGGCTTTCTGTGGATTTTCTATTAAATCATGTGATATTCATGCTGCGGGAAACGTGGTTAATGGAGCAGTACTTGGTAGACTGGTTTCATATTCACCAGGTTAGGGCAAACAAAGGCCCAGTGGGGCATCCGTTTGGTGGGCTGCTGATTGGTGTCAGCAATGAGTTTGAATCGCAAACGATTCTCTCTAGCGATCTGGAGGAAAATGTATTGGCTGTTGAGGTCCTATTGAGGGGCTTATCATTCTGGAAATGGGTGTTGGTGATTAATATCTATGATCCTCCCGGTGTTTTCTCCACGGAAGACATATTTGCCTACATAGATATGCCCATTATAAACGCGGTCAGGAACCCGAGTGAAGATGGCATTATTCTTCTGGGAAGCAACTTGAATGCTAGATGTGGAGTCCATATGATTAAATTGAATTTTAGAACTACCCGCTCGGAAAACAAAATGGAGAGGAAAGTGGCAAATGGAAAGGGGAAAAGTGGCTTCGCTACTTGGCTTAATGGGAACTGGTGACATTAAATGGGAGGACTATAGGTGATATCCCTGGGAAGACCCCGTTTGGGTGGGTCCCATAGTGCGACCCTGGATTATGTTTCCTCTAATAGTTTCTTGACCGACAGAATGAAGTTGTTGCCTTCTGACAGTATATCGGTGAGCGATAATGCCGGACTGAGTGTTGAATGGTCATTGAAACTCCAAGGTCCAATCCTGGGAGGTCCTAGTGACTTGGTGCCCTCACCAAATTGTATCCAATTTTGATATTGTGGTTTCAACTTCTTAATTGCACTCAATTTTGCAGTACTATTTAAGGATCCCTCTGATAGTTCCTGCATATTACTCCTCAAACTCCTTTTCCAATCTTTAACTTCCTGATCCAACCCTTTTAGAAAAACCTTAATGACACAAATTTCAAAATTTTGCAACATCTTCCTCCGTAATATTTTCCAAATTCGAACAAGAACGTATCACACTTGACATTATTTCTATTAAGGCCCATTCTCCTTCATAGTTCTCTTTAATTTGTTATTAATAGTGGGGAATCATACTCCCAGACCAGTTCATTCTATTTTATTGTGTATTTACCTGGAGACTTACAATACAAGCACACTTTTAGATTCCACAGGGTTCAGATTAAAGTACTTTTTGACTGAAAGGTAAGCATGGTCACTGGAAGAACAAGGTTTTATTTCTAACTTCTCTACAGCTGCCAGTCACCCCTCAGAGACATATAGATAATTAATGGCGGAGCTACTAGACATTCTTCTCCAGGTAGACATCCCCATGTAATCACGTGGTGTATCCCCATTCAGTTTAAACATAGACCAACTGGCCATAACCTCAGCCCATTTCCACCCACAAGCCCTCGGGGCAGTAGATACTCTGCATGAGGCAGGATTATTGCCTCTGGACCCTTTGTTAGGACAGTTTCTCTGAAGTCCAACTAAGAGCTTAGTAAAACCATTCAACAAGAGAGAGTACAAGACTGCACTCTTAGTATAAGGCTGTACCACCTAAGTTCAAGGTAGCATAGACAGAGCAGCCAGGTGTATCCTAGGAGGGAGAGTACAAAGAAATTGTAACGCACACATGGCCCCCACCCCCATGTTAAGCTCTTAGCTCAGTGTGTAACACCATGGGCTGGTACCCCGATTTTGGCTGATGTTCTGTCTTTGCGACGCTAAAGGGAGTGATTGTGCACCGGCTGCCGAAATGGGATTGGCAGAGTTACTATGATCATCTCTCTAGACTATAGGCTTACGACAGTGTGGCACAGGTGGTCCATCGTTTTATGAAACCTGAACACTACTTATTGTCTAGATCCCGAAGCACGTAATTTTCATTTAAAGTTGCGCACAAACCAGTTACCAGTACTAACGGTGTGTGGTGCAAGATTGAAAATGCTGAAGGTAAAAGATTCTGTTGGATCTGTAAGATCAAATCCAACCAAGAGACAGCCAAACGTCCTCATGGAGTGCCCCAATAGGGGCCCAGGGCCCCCTATATAATGTATCAATGTGGGCCTTTCGGCCATAATTATAACTCTATAAAATCAGCCCAGTTGTGGGTGTTCTGCCTAAATACAGAATCTATGAACGTTCTTGTAGCTCTCTACAGGGTTTGTAAAGGGTTTTTCCCCATCTCTGTATGTGACTCAGGATAATTTAAACTTTTGTCTAATCATCATGGGCGTAACCACATACGTGCAAACTTGCTGTTTTAGATTAATTTAATACTGTGTACTGTGTATGACCTCTGAGTGAGATATGGTATGGAAATGAAGGAACAGGGGTAAGAAAAATGTGTATTGTTATTTTATTGTAAATAAGTAGATGTTACAGTTTTATGATACCAAAGTATATTATGTTTTTTTGTATTTGAGTAATGTTGATTGTAAAAGTTCTTTTGAACTATGTACAATTATATTAAATACAATTTTATACATTTTCTCTACATTGAAAATGTACTTCTTACAAAAAACGATAGCTTTTAACAGCATGCAGAGCCCGTTTTAGGCCAATTTGGGTCCTATCAAAAAGAACTATATCATCTGCAAAAAGTAATAATGGAACACTTGGGCTCCCCAATTTAGATGGGAATGTGCGACAACTTCCCAAATGCTCAACAAGGTCAGACAAATATAAATTAAAAAGGCAAGGAGTAAGCTCGCATCCCTGCATTTAGCCCCTATTTCTCATAACTGGGGAGCTTAGATTCTCCTTGGTGTCTAATCTAATTTGTACACTTCTGTTTGAATGACGCGCCACCAAAATCGCAAAAGACCCCTAGGAATCCACCAGCTGTGCATTTTGTTCCACAGCATGTTACGGTTTATGGTATCAAATGCCCTAGCTAGATCTACACTAGCTACAAACAAGGGTGGAGCCCCTTTGCGCAAAGCTTGTCTTTTTTTTAGCTGAAACATAAATCCATTCAGAGTGGTACCATATTTTTTTTGAGGTCTGTTTGAAATTCGTTTGCTCTATTTACGGTTTCCACCCTAGATGTAATGCCTTTCAGTAGCAACCCTCTAAACATCTTTGATGAAGAGTCCCTTATGGCTATAGAGCGATAATGTGCTGGTGATCTAACATCGATCTTTTAACACTAAGGCAGCACATATGCCCGGCACCAGGAATCTGCAATTACACCCTTTAGTACGGTCGCCGTAGGATTTTAGACCATCATTTGGAAACCAATTTAAATGCCAGATTGGGAAAGCCATCAGGTCCTGCAGTCCGCGATCCGTTGGATCTTTTTATTAAATATTCTACTTACAGGCTGCCAAATTATCCCTCCCACATCTGTGGGTTTCAAAAGGTAAAGTCACACGAGGTTAGAACCCTGGTCTGAAATTTGTTTGTAATAAGTTGTGTACACTGGTTGCTAGACAACCTTCAAAGTGAGCCATGCTCCTGAATTGGATGCTTCGCCCTATTTCCGGGCTCACACACCGCCGGAAGGCGCCATCCGGCCCTTCCTTACAAGGCCTCCTTAAAAGGCCAGCGTTGCCTATCTGTGCCTTTCCGTGACTACACAGATGCACGGCGAACCACCCTGCCCATTCATACCTCCAGTATCCTGCACTCTCATCGAGCACTGTATTACACCCATTTGCAGATGACCCACAAACCCAGCATATGAAAGAATAACCGAACTTTGCTGTCCGGATGCCGACCAACAACGTACGGTAAGCATACTATACCGCACCTCCACTCAATACTTTATGCTGTCACCTATGCATCGACCTGTGATGATACGAACATCGTCGCCTGACCACAAAATGGCCAGCGTGATGCGGGATGAAATCGAGGCTAATCCTGGTTTCTAGCCAACAGTGTGCCTTATTGCTAACACCTGCCTCTGGCAGGCAGAAGCAGGCACTAGGAAAAAGGCTTCCTGTTTGCCTCCTGTCCGCCGGCAGACGCTGCATACTACCGACCCGATCGACAAAGGTACGCAACCCCATGTTCACACCTTCTTTCTATACTCTTTCAAGCTTGTGCCAGACAGCTAGCTACCCTTAAACGTACGAAATCCGACACTACAACATTGTGCCCTTCCGTGTTGTCGTCTTCCGGCACTGACTACCGGTATTACTCTCATGCGGACTATGCCTGATACATTCACTGCCAGTATCAGTCACCTGGTATGCAAATCTGATACCTTCTGAAGGGTTCTTCCCATTCTACTGCAGTCTGTAGCACTGCCTACCTCCACCCGCCACTAGCCGTCCTATTCTCCTGGCTTTACCCTATGCCTACTGAATCAGCACTACTGCCTATTTGTGTGAATTGAAGTAGCCTACTATCCAATTAGTGTGGTTTGAATTTGCCCAACACCTAACCTCTGCCCATTGTATAAGTACACTGCTCATCCTTTATCATCCTGTGGGGTTGGATATATTGTATTGCTTATTTGTGCCCAATGAATTAGCCTACTGCATATGTGTGCCCATTGAATCGGCCTACTGTTTAGTTGTGCCCTTTGAAGTAGCCTACCACCCAATTGGTGCTGTTTGAATTAGCCTACTGCTTATGTGTGCCCATTGCATCAGCCTACTGCTTATTTGTGCCCATTGAATCAACCTACTGTTTATTTGTGCCCATTGAACTAGCCTACTGCTCAGTGAGTGCTACTCGTAGTGGTCAACCACCACCGTATCCCCCGCCAAAACATGCACACCATTACCTACAGTCTTCACGCCATCACTACTCTACTCATAACAAGTCTTCTAGTGTACTGTGACTGGCTCCCTCCCTTTGGTGCACAAGCCCCACTTAACTTGACCATAATGTAATTGTATAACCCTATCGTCTCCGGCCAACCCAGCTACTCACCTTTATCGAGTTCATTCGCAAGTATCCCTTGCACTTTAAATCACAGGAACTCTAGACTCCGCTCCTGACTAACCAAACTTAATGAACCCCTTATGAGATCTCTGCCCCCAACAAATAAGAAAATGAACCTTCTCACCCATGTGAAGCGCAACAATGCCATTATTGCCAACCACACCACGATCATGCCTATTCCGCATGCCACTATGAAGCAGCATACTGTGCATAAATCAACCACTCCTGCCATAGCTACTACTGAGGACTACCCACTGAAAGGACCCCTTATAAATGCTAGGTCCTTGGTTGCCCATGCAACGGACATCTCTGACCTGATAATGGCAGACAACTTGGACTTCCTTGCCATCTCTGAATCATGGTTACATGATGCGCCATTGCTCTTGCTAGCTGTCCCAGATGGCTACACAATATTCAGACAGGACAGAGATAAAACACGAGGAGGAGGAATTGCCATTATATCTAAAACAAGCCTCGTTCTGAGACCTGCTCCCCTACAAACTACGCAATCCTGCAAAGTCCTCACCGCTATACTCCCTCTAATCAACACTCAGTCCCTCATCATCCACTTAATCTAGAGACCTCCTGGCCCACTGGGAACTTTTGAGGAAAATATCTACACTCTATTATCCAATAACCTTAAAACTACTACTCAACTACTACTACTAGGCAACTTTAAATTAGAATTTAATGAACCGCTAGACAAGCACGCCTTAAGCACAGCTAATATTCTGGCCGAACTCGGACGATCCCAAAAAATTAACAAACTTACCCATAACAAAGGGCAAACCTTAGATTGGGTGGCTGACTACAATTGTACAGCCAACATCACCTCTATCTCCCAGCAACTGTGGACAGACCACTTTCTCGTGTCTTTCACACTGTCCACCATTAGACCACTCCCATTGATCACACCAATTGCCCCACCTTGTTTAACAAGGAATAAAAATAATATCACAGTAGACAAAGTGATCTCGGCCATTATTCCAACCCTTAACTCGCTAGCAGACAACCTGGATCCAAGCACATTGGTCAAAGAGAATAACAAAGTCATGCTTACTGCACTTGACAAAATTGCTCCACCTAAACTTAGACCTAGCAAGCCCAAATCTCACCTAAACAAGTGGTTTACCCTCCAGCTAAGGGACTTACGACTCCTAAAGAGGAATTGCGAAAACCACCTGGAGACTACTCCCGTCAGAAGACAACAAGTCCAAACTAACCAAAATCTCGTCCCAATACAAAAAGGAAATATGCCTGGCTAAACGTAATTCCTACAATGAACATATCTCTAACACCAATTCCAGTATGAAGGAATTATTCATCATATTAAAAGAATTGGTCACCCATTCCCACACCGGATATCTGCATCAAAAACAAAGCATGGTGTTCAGAAATTCAACAAGCACTCTCCAACAAAGTAATTACCTCCCAGAATAAAATAGCCAAAAAAAAGCCTTCCTTAACTTGTTATCAGAGCTGAATAACTTGGTCCTCCCCCCTGGTGATACATCATCTGACCGTCCCGCTAGATTCCACTTCACTAAAACATCCACACTTGAGGTAGAAAAAGTTATTCTGTCACTCAAGCCCTCCAATTGCCAGGATGACCTATGCCCAGTACAGATTATGAAAGATGCCGCAAGAGATCTTGCCCCTTTTATTTCCAAACTTGTCAATGCATACTTCACATCTGGCATCAATACGACTAACCTGAATCAATCTTGGGTGCTCCCACTGTTAAAAAAGCAAACATTAGATCCACTAATTCCTAACAACTACCGTCCCATCACAACGGTTCGCTTCTTGCTCAAAATACTTGATAAGGTTGCTTATACGCAGATCCAAAAATACCGGGAACTCCACAAACTTCTGGGAGCAAGACATTCACGCTTCCATCTCCTACATGGGATGGAAATGGCACTCATCAACTTGAAAACTCAGGTCGATGAGCTAAGAGACAAAGGCAAAACAGCTCTCCTCCTATTACTATACCTTTCAGCCGCATTCGACCTCGTGGACCACAAAGTCCTATGCGGCCACCTGGATTCAGCGGCTCATTTTTCTACAGAGGCCATCAAATAGATAGAATCATTCCTGAGCGACAGAACCATGAGGGTTTCCTCCCCGTCAGCAGCGTCGGACTCTATTCCCATCAGGTGTGGTGTCCCCCAGGGCTCTTGCGTCTCCTCTACACTATACAATATATTTACCAAGCCCCTGTTTGATGATCTGGACCGTCTGGGTATCACTTACACCAACTATGCAGATGATACTCAGATTCTCTTCCCACTTTCCGGGGATTACGACAGGGACTTGGCGATGGTGAATAAAGTGTATCTCATCATCCAGGCATGGATTGCTACCCATGGTCTATGCCTGACTGATGACTAGACTGAGCTCCTCCTCCTGGGCACACCCACTAACCTCAAGAAACTAGGCCAGGATTATTCATCCTTTACAATTGACGGGAACCTCATCAAGGTGTCCAAGGAGGTAAAGACCCTTGGCTTCTACCTTGGCTCCACACTTTCCTTCGACAAACAAGTGAAATCAATGGCCTCTGCCACTGCCTACACTTGTAAGCTTATTAGGACCGGCAAACCCTTTTTGTCGAATGACAACTGCATGATCAGAGCCAGAGCCTTAATACTTTCCAGGCTAGATTATCTACATCTGTGCCAATAAAGCAATTATTCAGAGGATACAAATCCACCAAAACAACGCCTTAAGAGCTGCACTTGGTGTGACCAGTAGATCACATATCTCAGCAACCCGGTGCCAAAACAACTGGCTCTCGATCCACAATAAAATCCTCCTAAAATCTGCATCCCTCACTCATAAAGCACTTAACAATGCTGCCCCCAGCTATCTCATGGATAGATTCTACAGGAGAACATCCATCAGACCTTCGAGACTTGGCAACAGTAATTGCCTCACCATTCCCAGATTCAGACTCACTAAGGCAGGTGGCATTAGTTTTCCTGTGAAAGCAGCCAAACTCTGGAACTCTCTGCCACATCCACTTAGAGAAGATCAACCCTACCTGAATTTCAGAGGCAACTACATCAACTTGCTCAAATCTACCGACCTGTAGGCCCGACTGCTGGGCTACTTACTCTTGGCATTATGCTTGTATAGTCACTCAAAGTATCTCTTGACAGACGCCTGCTGTATATATGTATCTCTCTTGGTTATAACTTACATATGTTGTATTCTTGCCTATGTTTGGTAACCATGTATAACTTGTACATATGCTGTATTCTTGCATATATCCTGTAACCTTGTAATTTAAGCCTTGCATCTGTCGTAACGGCTGCGCCCTGATGCCCCTGGGTCGGGTGCACATTATTAATGAATAAACAAACAAACATAAAGTCCCTCCAGATATCCTTTGGAATAATACTGTCTATAGCTTGTTCCACCTCTCTACTAACACCTATCGACCCATTCAAGTGTTTCCAAAACACAGTCAGATTGTATTTTTTGGCAATTGACAGAATTTCTTGCGCCGCTTTATCATCAAGCCTGTAGTGATAATATTGTATCCAATTTTGATATTGTGGTTTCAACTTCTTAATTGCAATCAATTTTGCAGCACTATTTAAGGATCCATCTGATAGTTCCCGTAATTTACTCCTCAAACTCCTTTTCCGATCTTTAACTTTCTGATCAAACCCTTTTCTACCAGAAAAACCTTTATGATGCAAATTTCGAAGTTTTGCAACATCTTCCTCCCCAATATTCTCAAATTCGACCAAGAATGTATCTAACTTGAAATACTTTCTATTAAGCCCCATGCTCCTTCATAGTATTCTTTAATTTGTTATTAATAGTGGACATCATACTCTCAGACCAGTTCATTCTATTTTATTGTGTATTTACCTGGAGACTTAAAATACAAGCACACTTTTAGATTCCAGAGGGTTCAAATTAGAGTACGTTTGGACCGAAAGGTAAGCATGGGCACTGGAAGAGCAAGGTGTTATTTCTAACTTCTCTACAGCTGCCAGTAACCCCTCAGAGACATATAGATAATGAATGGTGGAGCTACTAGACCTTCTTCTCCAGGTAGAAATCCCCATGTAATCATCCGGTGTATCCCAATTCAGTTTAAACATAGACCAACTGCCAATAACCTCCGCCCATTTCCACCCACAAACCCTCAGGCAGTAGACACTGCATGAGGAAGGTTATTGCCTCTGGACCCTTTGTTAGGACAGTTTCTCTGAAATCTTAACTAAGGGCTTAGTAAAGCCATTCAACAAGAGACAGTACAAGACTGCACTCTTAGTATAAGGCTGTACCACCTGAGTTCATAGTAGCATAGACAGAGCAGCCAGGCTTATGTTAAGAGGGAGAGTACAAAGAAATTGCAATACACATATGGTCCAAAGAAACACCAACACCATATGTATTGTGAAAATAAATGGTTTATTTAAATAAAAGTAGGCCCAGATAAATATTGGCAGGAATAAGTACTATCACATTATATGTAACCACATATATAAAACACACAACACTATGCTTGAAGGTGCACAGACCAACGCATTTGACCTAATTTGGAACACCTAACTGTAGGTCAAGGGAAGTCAAAACCAATAGTTACTTATTGGATTACTCACAGTAATACAGGGTAGTAGACCTTAACAGTTGTACTATCAAGCTCAGCAAGAAATCAAATATTTAGTCAACTGGACAATATACTTTTTCAGAATAGTGGAACACTTATTCCAGGAACAGCAAAACACTTATAACTGATTCAGGATAACAGTTATTCTAGGGGAGTTGGACCGTGGCGTGTTATGTTCAATTACAGTTGCTTTTTAGTTCACAGACTAAGGGAAGCAATAACAAACTAATTTTAGGATAATACCGTTATACTCAAGGTAAGTAAAACCTATATACTTTTGTAAGGAGCTACCAGCAACCTTAAAGGTACGTATGGCCTAGGCAGACTTATTCTGGACAAGCTAACAAGAAGTCAGGGGAAGCAAGACCCTATTGGGGACACTCATACAATATCCTGGGTCTCATCAACTTCCTTCCTTCTCCTACTGTGCCTCTCTCTCCTCCCTGGCTTCCTTGCCTCACACCTCTGGCTCCTCCTTGGCTACCTTGCCCTCTCCTCCTTCTTCTTCTATCCGCCCTCTGGCTCCTCCTACACCTCCACATGGTGTGCCTCTGATTTGTACCCTTCGCTGGAAGTCTTCCAAAGTTGGCAGCCTTCTCCACATCGCCACTCTCACTCAGCTGTCAAACACTCCTCTGACATTTGTCGCCTTCTGGAAGAACTGAACCTCAATGTCCTCAGTCTCACTGAAACATGGTTCACGGCCAGCTCTGTCACAAGCTTTGACACTCTCCTCCCTAATGGCTACAAGATCCTCTCTGTGCCCAGATCCAACTGTCCCGGTGGGGGTGTAGCCTTGATATCGCTGAATGGATTCCTGCCTCTGTGATTCCTATGCAGGACTACACCTCCTTCGAATGCCTAGTCTGCAGGCTTTCTCTCTCTCCTGGCCATTCTCCCACCATTCTTACTATCTATCAGCCACCCGGTCTGACTTCCTCCTTCCTCTCTGAGTGGGCTGACCTCGCCTCCTCCCTCCTGGCCTTGACCACCACTCAACGCCTCCTCCTTGGTGACTGCATCATCCACCTGGATGCTTCCTGTCCCTCCACTGGACTCTTTCGCGACCGCTGCCATTCTCTCTCTCACTCTGTCTATTCTTCCCTCTGGCCCGACTCACTCTGCAGGACACACTCTGGATGTTCTCATCTTCTCAGACCTCCCCCTCGCTAACCCTCTGACCACTCCTCTCTCCTGGAGTGATCACGTCCTCCTTAACTCCCATCTCTCCCTTTCTACCTCTCATTCCAAGCCAACTCCAGCACTGCCACCTACCTTCTCGGTCATCTGGCCCATGAAGCATGTGTCAGTTGAGGCTTTCGCTGCGACCTTCTCTCCCCACTCCTCTACCTCTGGCTGACTCCCAGCCTGACGCAGCCCTTTCTAGGCTCTACTTTTCTATCTCTGAAACTCTCTATGTTCTTGCCCGTGTCTTGAGGATCCATTTGAAGCCCAAAGTCAATGCAACTCTTGGTACGACTCGGACCTCATCACCGTTAAACGCAAGTGTAGGGGGGTTCAGAGGAAATGGCTGGCATCCCGCGCATCCTCTGACAAATTGGCCTGCTGTCTGCTCCAAAGGCAATACCGAGACTGTCCGCACTAAGAAGAGAGCTCACATCCAAGCCCGCGTCTCTGAGGCATGTAACAACTCAGCTGAACTCTTTATAATCTGCAAGGAGCTGGCCAATCCTGCTGCAGTCTCTACTTCTCCTGTCCCCTCCCAGGTCCTCTGCTTGGCCCTGGCTTCTCATTTCGTCTCTAAAACTCAGGACATCCTGTCCACCCTCTCATCGTCTCCACCTCACCCTGCTTCTCTCTCTGCTACCTGTGGCCCACCTGCAGCCGTCTCTCCTCCCTCTTTCTTGTCCTTTCCCCTTTTCTCCCCCGATGAGATCTCTAGACAAGTCTGATCTATGAAAGTCTCATCAAAACAGGTTCTTCCCTGTTCTTCCAAAACCATCAAGGACCACATTGACACTCTCACTCCTGTCATGGCCGAATTCTGCAATGGCCGACTTCTACAATCACTCTTCATCACTGGAGTCCTCCGCTCCCCCCTGAAGCACTCTCTTGTGCCCCCTCTTCTCAAGAAACCCTCTGCCGACCCCTCCTACCTGGCAAATTATCACCCAATCTCCATCACTCCTTTCCTGGGCAAACTCCTGGAAAAGCTGGCCATCTCCCAGCTTAACCCACACTGACTCAGTCGGTTGTCTCCATGACCATCAGTCTGGCTTCAGAGCAGCCAGATGCACGGAAACTGCTCTCGTTAACATCCCTGTTGACCTGCTCTCCAACCTTGATGCTAATCTCCCCTCTGTCCTCATCTTACTTGATCTCTCTTCTGCCTTTGACACAGTCAATCATGCCATCCTGCTTAACCGCCTCAAGGATAACCTGGGTATCACTGATCAGGCTGTGGTCTGGCTGACCTCTTTCCTCTCCAATCGACCCTCCCAGGTCCAACTTGGTCCTTCCTTTCCTCTATCTCACTCTCTAACTGTGGTGTTCCCTCGGGGTCTAACCTCTGTTCCTGGCTTTTCAACCAATACCTGGCACCCCTTGCCCATCACATTGCTGCTCTCTGGTCCAACCTTCAGTGCTATGCGGATGACAACCAGCTAGTTTTCAGGCTGCTCTCTGCCACCTTTTCTCCCTCACTCATCTCTGACTGTCAGCTATTCATGAGTGGTGTGCCGCCAAATGACCTCTGTCTTAACGCTATTAAGACAGAGATCCTCCTCATCGGCACCCCTGCACTTTCCTTCCCTGTCACTCCTTGGCTGGCCTCCCTGGGCTCTCTTCCTACTCCCACCTGTGAGGCTAAGAACCTTGGTGTCATCTTTGACTCCACACATTCCTTTTCTCTTCACATTTCGGATGTCTCTAAGAAGTCAAACTTCCAACTTCACCTCCTCAGAGGTATTCTTTCTTACCTCTCCTTCCCCCACCCAGAAGTTCACTGTCTCTAGAGCTCTGGTTCTCTCTAGGCTGGACTACCGCAACAGCCTCTTTCTAAATCTGCCTGCTTCTACTCTCCGCCCTCTGCAACTCATCCAGAACAGGACTGCGAGCAGGCCCTTGACCTCAATCCCAGGGATCTTATCTCTCCAGCCCTCAAATGTCTTCATTTGCTCCCAGTGGCTGCAAGGATTAAGTTCAAGACCCTGTGCATTGTCCACAAGGCCTTCTGCGGCCTAATACCTTCAACTCTCCCTTCGGAAATACCTTCCCCCTCGAGCTCTTCGCTCCTCCACCTCCAATTCCCTCCGGGTCAGTCGCTTCTCCAAGCAACGAGTTGGTGGTAGATCTCTTTCTTTGGTTGGGGCCTCCCTATGGAACAGCCTCTCTGCCTCTCTGACACTTGAGGAGAACCATATTTGGTTCCGGAAGCACCTCAATACCTTCCTCTTTGCTTCTGCCTTCCTTCTTCCTCTCCCCTGCTGATCTGTCTGCTACTGCAACTGGGCACCTGGGAACCCTCTGAAATTCGGGCCCAGGTCCCTGGCCACCCAGCTGCATACACACACTGCCTCCTGGCAACACTGTAATTGAGTCTGTATCCACAACCCTACAGTCCCCTTACCTGCACTTATTGACACCCGTTGCCTACGCATAACTCTTGCACTTGCCTCCTGCTGGCTGCACTACTCGTTCCCTTGTTCAGCACTTTCCACTCCTCCCCTTCCCTCTATTCTGCACTTGCACAATCTCAATGTCACTGGACCTAGTAAGATTGTTGTCTTGTCCTCTCTTGTAACCCTCCCGTGCCATGCCATGAAACACTTGTGTATAGGCGCGCTATAAATAAAACATCATATCATATCATTATCCTAACAGGAAAAATAAAGTTAAACCAACAGCATTAATTTGGGAAGAGGGGAACCCGATTCACATGTGAGTAAGTTAACCTATCTACTCTCTGTTAGAATGGGGAGACAGTTCTAAGGAAAGTAAGACTTTGAGAATATGTATTTAAGAAGGCCCACAAGGTAAGTAAATCCTATATGTATAGAAAGGCAGAACATATCTAAGGTAAGTAATAACTTTTTGTAACTATTCACTCTGGGAGTTTAAAGTTACCAACTAACTCAAGTACACTTTGCAACACTTGTTCTACTTTTCAAGGCAGACACTTTAAATTATCTAGCCCTTCCCAATTATAGTATATGAGCTCTCATTGAGGCAGAAGAGGGACCCTAGTAGTCTAGGAGCCAGCAGTAGGCAGGGTGAGATAGGGCTCAGTTGCAGGCAAAGTCAGAGTTCCGAGGAAGACTGAGCAAACAAGTAAGTAGTTCACTTTGAAAGTTAGTTAGGTCCAGGGACCTCAGAGAAGACACTCCAGGAGGATTCCCTCAGTGGGCCTCTGTGAACTGGACGAGACACCTCTCAATCACAGCAGCACCCCGAGGATACACAGGAATCACAAGAGACTGAAGGTAAGTAAATACCCCAGCCAACACAGTACCTCAGCACAGAAGAAGTGTTGCAGCAGGAAGACTTCAGGATATGCAGCCAAAACCAGATCAATGGTTTCCTTTGTCTAGAAGATGGAAGACAGGGCTTTGAAAGGACTGTTGGGGAGGATTCCCAAAATGTGCTAATGTCCCATACCTTTTGAGACCCCAAGCAACTTTTATGGATTTCTAGGATTTGATTTTGATTTTTTTACCTGGTGAGAGTGAGAGGTCTTTTCTCCCACTCTTCCATGTATTTTGATGTGTGTTTTGCTTTTGTGTTCTTTGGTTATGGAGTTTTAAAACTCCATAGGCATCATTTTTTTCTGTGTGTCACACAGCACCTTCAGTGCAGTGGTACAGGGATGTCTTTCAGACTTCCCAATGTTTAAATACCTTCTCTGGGACTGATTATTGTCTCCCAGAGCATGTAAAGTTAAATTGACGTTACTAGTCTCTTTAAATTTACTGACCCATCACACACTATCTTCCTATAGAGTGTTCGAGGGGTTGCCTAGCTTCCTCTGAGTAAAAACACTCATGTAGCAGTCAAATGTTACCCTTTCCTACTTTAAATGGCTGGTGGCAGTGGTTCAGATCAAAGTATCATGATTGTTCCCGACAGCGAACAACGGTAGGAAAAAATCAGGTCAGCCATGTTTTTCAATATGGCGCCCAAGACTTATCTGTAAAACAGATTCCGGTCGACTTTTTTCGCCATTTCTTTTAGGAAAGGTCCTTCTAGTGTTTGTCTCTGCACGCAATACCAGGTTTGGTCCCTTTGTTCGTTGGCCTTTGGTGGGCTTCAGTGCTGAAGCCCTCCTCTGGCGCCAGGGTGTCTGGGGTGGACAGGATGTGAGGGAGGTGCCTGAAACTCCCTGTGCTTAATCTCCTAGGAGACCTGAATGCACTCTGGCATGATTGGCCGGCTGGCTGTCCAGCAAGGACAGCCACCCTGCCGTGTGAGTGATAGCCAGGCTGGAATGAATGGGGGAAAACTGTTTAAAAGCAGGTCTCTGGGACTTGGAAAGTAGAGTCAACCACTGGAATGAAAGAACCGAAGACGAGCTGAAACAAGAGGACTGCTGCAACTCCTGGACGACCCGTGAAGCCCTGGTGCATTTTCAAATTGCCTGGAACTCCATCGACGGAGAAGCCATTCAAGGTTAACTTCTTCCCTTGGGCTTTGTGGGAACAAGCAACTCGCAAGCCACCTGGACACCGTCCCTAACTGATCGAATTTTCATCAGAGTGCTGTTGAAAACCAGATAGCCAGAGGGAAGGAAACCAGCTTGTGGACTGTAGGCACTCGCACCTTAAACAAATGTCTTGCTAAGCTTTTGGCCTCATCCCGGGGCAGTGCAGGAACCTCAGGACGTCGTCCTTGTTGCCATGACTGAAGCTCAGGAACAGCGCGGTCTGCTCGTACTGCCAGGAACAACAGCCTCAGCTACAGCTTTTCTTCACTAACACTAGAACGCTATCATTTTAACTTCTTTGGCTACGTTAATAGGGTTGCCATCTATGCTAAAGCTAGCATATTTGTGATTCAGTTTATTTAAGTTAGGGGTGGAACCAAGGATAATGAGCTTGGTCTGGTCATCATTCAGGCATATACTATGAGAAGCCATCCATGCCTGGATGATGAGGTACACCTTGTTCACCAAGGCCAAATCCTTGTCGTAATCTCCCGTCAATGGGATGAGGATCTGGGTATCATCGGCATAGTTAGTGTAGGTGATACCAAGACCATCAAGATCATCGAACAGGAGCTTTGTGAACATGTACAAAGTTGGGGGGGACGCATGACCCCTGGGGAACCCCGCAGATGATGGGCATAGGGTGAGCGGAGGCTGAAGTAGAAAAGACAAGCATAGACCTGTTGTTGAGGAAGGATTTAATCCAGCCGATAGCCTCTTGCGAGAAGTACGCTGCTGAGTCTAGGTGGTTGCAGAGACATTTGGGGTCTACTAAATCAAATGCCGCTGAAACGTCAAATAGAATAAGTAGAGCAGTTTTCCCATTGTCTCTACGAGTATCAATTTGTGCATTAAGGTCAATGAGTGCTGTCTCTGTCCTGTGTTGGGGTCTAAAGCCCGACTGACTGATTCCGAGGAGGTGAATTTTTTCTAGGTATTGTTGTATTTGCAGCTAGGCTGTCTAATCTAGTATTTTAAGCAGGAAGGGGATGGTGGTGATGGGTCTGTAGTTTGTGGGTAGTGAGGGGTCTAAGGAAGGTTTTTTGAGTAGAGGGAGGACCCATGACTCTTTGAGATTGCTGGGGACGGTCCCTGAGGAGAAGGATGAGTTGATGAGCTTGGTGATGAACGGTGAGAGGTCTCTGGCAGCGTCTATGATGATTTGTGAGGGGCATTTGTGTCCTTCCGTAAACATTCATCAAACTTTTCACCTAGCCAAATTCTTTTAAACTCTGTGGCAGCGACTTAAACGTTATCTACAAGAACTGTGCTATCCTATACAAAGACTCTGAACCATTGACTTTGGCCCAGGCCTATTGAGAAGAATAGCTGGTTGTAGTTAACTGAAACGCTTTGCCCTGCCTATGAATGTATTTGGGCTGCCTTTCTTATAACCTTGTCTTTTTATCCCCTTTATAAGTAACTGAAGCGCCATTTTTCTCCCACCTCAGGGGAGCTGAACTTGTTCAGTAACATATTGGTTGTGTATTTGTAGTATATTAAGTGTGTGATATTGAGCTGCTCTTGCTAGTGTAATGTTTTCAGACTAACTGTGTAAATACATGTGTATTCTTTTACCAAGAAAACTTGAGTAAGTGTATATTTGAATCACTGTATTTGTTGGTCCTTTGTGTAACTTGTTCTACTGCTCACTAAACTCTTGATATAAGTCTGGCTGCTCAGCCACTGCTACCACATAACTGTGTAGTACAGGCCTGCACCAAAGGTGAAATTGTACTGACATGTGTAGTCTTAATTGCATGTAGTGTTCCCAAAGGGTACTGCATGTGATTCTGCCTAACAAGGACTTTTGCAGCAGGGATCATGGAAGAAGGCTCCCGGCAAGATGTTCCTTGTGGCTGGATGCAGCTCTGTGGATTTGGCACCTTTTTCAGGATCACATAAGAAAAATGAATATCATTGGTCAGATTCTCGTCGTTTGCAAGGTCCAGCACTCTGAGGAGGGGAATTTTTGGACTTTATTCATATCCAGCAGGATGCCCACAAAGTTCCAGCAAGATTCGGGATTCAGAAGACTGTGCACCGCACAATGGCTCGAGGTCCGGAATTGGGGTATTGCAGCCCACATGGTTGCAGCACGACGACAGATGCCTCAAAAGGCAGGTCTTCTTGAGTTAAAGGGTAATGGCAGGATCTAGTTACACAGCAGGCGCTCTGGTCGCTGGAAATTGTTTCAGCTGCAAATTCTTAATCTTCGATTTTGGTTCCAGTGGTCGACTACCTCTTCAGCTTGCAGGATCTGACTTTATGCAGGAACCCAGACAATCACACAGCCTTGCAACATTCAAACTTGGGGGATGGCAATTCTTTCAGGACAGCCGGCCTCCCAGTTTAAACTGGATTCTCACACTCAGACTGGAAGACAAAGGACTGCAGACTTTTGAAGTCCTCCCACGCTTCCTACCTTCACAGACACTCTGGAGCCTGGGTGTGGAGTCCACAGGACTCTCGCCGAAGATAAAAATCACATATAGGAATTTCCCACCCCAGAGGTCAGGGAAGGAACAAGAAAGGACAAGGAATACTATAATGGCAAAAAAAGAAGACCGGGGCCATTTTGGTAAAATGAGCACCCATGGGTGCCTTTACTGGGGCTGTGCAAACAGCCCACGGAAAAAGTGCACCGAATTGATAAAAATGTTCACTGCCACCAGCCATTAAAGGTATGTTTGTCCTTGTAACATAAATGTTACATTTAAAATGAGAAGGGGATATTCAGTATCTCCCCAGAAGTCCACATAAGGTGGGGTGTGCTGGTCTCACCTAATAAAAATGTAAAAGGGATCCAAAGATCCTTTCTTCCCTTGGGAACTGTAGATCTCACAAGGTTAGCCAGAGAAAGTTAAAAGGAGAGCCCCTCGAGCAACCCAGCAACAATAGGCACTTATTAGCAAAAACGTTCTCAGAGGATAACTTCTAAAATACACTATGGAGAGTCTTAAGAATGACACCCATAAAAAGAGTAACAGATTCTGTGAGTGTGCAAAAATGTTCACACTCAGAGGTATAAGGATCGATGATCCACCAGTAAAAACGTTCTGGGGTTGACACAGGTCACAAAGATTTATCATTGCTCTGAAAATCTTACCCAACACCCTTCTAGAGCAGTGCATCCCACTCTCAAGCCTTTTGCAATGCCTTCATTCTTTCTTCTATTACAAAGTTTATATCTCCCATGAGGATCACCCATAGAGAACCATCATGGCTAGATCAGTAGTACAGTAAATCATTCAAGTTGTCAAAGAAGATTTCCTCATTTGTTTTATTAACACACCAATACTCATTCCAAGTGTGGCGGTTCGGAACCAAGAGTGGTGGTAAGCTTACTGATACCCTTGTTTCCGGACCACCACACCATGAGCCTGCCTGGAGGGGCCAGGTGCCCGGCAGGGTCAGAACTACTGGGCACAACGGCCCCTGCTTGCAGACTTTTCACAGAATCACTGGCACCATTAGCAATTGTGCCTTTGCTTCCATCTCTCCACTCCCATGGAGTCCTATCGGACTTCATGGGAATGGGGAGCTACTACACCCACTGCCACCAGACTTCTAGCGCTGCCCGGAACTCGTAATGTCCCGGTGGCAACGGGAAGTCAGGCGGTGGATTCAGTGTTTCCAGGTCAGCAATAACCCACCGGTGGCACCAGTGGGTTACTGCCAACCTTTTAATGAGGGCCATTGAATAGGAACACATCCACTGCCTCTGAACCACCTCCCCAGACCATGACAATTTTACCGCCAGGATGTCTGGGTAAACCAACCTCTGAATACAGGGACGAGCAGTGATACGAATCCCCACTAAAAGACCCCCACTCAGAAGAACCACAACCCCCTTGACTGCCTCGTTCAAAACAAAAACCATCCAGCCTAGGTGTTTCCAGCAACCAAACCTCTTGGAGTGTGTTAGGCAAGGTTTGTAAGCAGTTCCCTCTGGGAACACTACAAACAACTATGATTACAGATATAGGCAACCCAACCTTTGGTATAAGCTTGTGCTACAAAGTTTTGGTAGCGTGTTGAGCAGCTATACTTATCTTAAGAAGGGAAATGTGAGCTGTAGTGGAGTTACACAAAGATTCAAAGTTACAGGTATTCAAATAAACTCTTACACCCAAGGTTTCTTGCATAAACAATTAATTGATTTATCAGTCAGTTATAAAGCCTTCTTTAGAAGGGAGCAATATACTAGTAACATACAAATACACTTCAATACTGTACTCTGAGTTTCTGAATCAGACAAGACCCTTTTGGGATGGCCCACAGACACAACCTACACCCACAGGTGACTTCAATGACAAGGGTGCTGGGGACATTAATATATTACTGTTGGCTTTCAGAACACTCTTAAAAAGTTGGTAAAAGGCAAAGGTTATTAGAACACAAGAAATTACAAATACTCATAAGTAGGGCAAATACTTTCAGATAACAATTAGAAGAGTCATTCAATTCAATAGGCTAAACATGGTTGTATAGGATGCAACACTTTAGGTAAGTAAATGGAAAAGTCTTTGCACAAGTTCTTGGGAGTCTTTGATGAAAATAAGAATCAAATGTAGGCCACAAGCTGATTAGACCTGTTAGTTGTGGAAGTTACAAGCACTTCTACAGTAAGAGGTAAGTTCTCTTAGACTTATTTTATAGTACCTTGGTAAAGAAGAAAAAGATGCAGCTGATGACTACTGTTCCTGGGCTTCAGTCGTGAGGACAAGAGGGTGGACATCGGGGGACTCCTGCACTACACTGGGACTGGCAACAGGCAACTTCACTTTCAGTGGCTGTTTTGCTTTTCAGCTGCTTGTGGTACAGCAAATCGCAAAAAGCACGGTTCCTGGCTGTCAAGATGGACTGTCCTTGCTTCTGGGGTCCCACGCCCTGCTGACGGGGCTTAGGCTTGATCAGTCCTGCTTTGTGGGAGTCCGGAGGATCTTCCAAAAGCTTTAGACCAGCTTTAAAGTAACGCACACAATCTGGTGTCCCTCTCCCTGGCTATATGGTTTCCTGCAGCAACTCTGAGGAAATTCAACAAGCTCTGAGATGGGTGTCCAGGTTGACTTTGGAGTTGATCGGTCCCACCAACTCAAAGGGAGAAGTTGTCCTTGCGGGGGCTTTTCTGTTGATGCGAACTTAGCAAGTAGTCACTGAAGCAGGGTTTCACCTGGCAAACCAACAGTCCAGGAGTTGCAGCGGGCGTCCTCTTCAAGCTCTTATTCGGTTCCTTCATCCAGTGGTTGACTCTGCCTTCCAAGCCAAAAGACTCACGTTTTATTCAGTTCTCTCCCATTCATTCCAGCCTAGCTGTCACTCACCCAACGGACAGTCAGCCAGCCAATCACCACAGAGTGCATTTGGGTCTCGTAGGAGACTAAGTACAGGGAGTTTTGGGCACCTCCCTCACTTCCTGCCTACCCCAGACACCCGGGCGCCAGAGGCGGGTTTCTCTCAGAAACCCTGCCAAAGACGAAATGAACAAAGAGACCAAACCTGGTTTGGCGCGCAGAGAAACTCTCTAGAAGGACCTTCCCACAAAGACCTGGCGAAAAAAGAAGACCGGGCACCATTTTAGCAAAGATGGCTGTACTTCATTTTGAAAAAGATGGCTCCCGCGGTTACTTTACCGGAGCCGCAAACTGTTGCAGTAAACGCAAACCAAGGTAGTTCAAAACGATACCTCTGCCACCAGCCAGTCAATTGAGGAAAGGGTTGTTAGGCAGAATTGCAGGCAGTACCCTCTGGGACTACTACACACAATTAGGAATACAGGTGTTCGCCAACCCAACCTTTGGTAGAAGTCTGTACCACACAGTTTTTGGTAGCGAGCTGAGCAGCCAGGCTTATCTCAAGAGTGAATGCGAGCAGTACAACTAGTTACAGAGGAATTTCAATCACAGTGGTTGAACTAGACACTTATACTCAAAGTTTCTTGGTAAAAAAAAGTAGTAATTTATTACACAATCATTTAGAAAAATTTCACTAGAAGGAAGCAACTTAATATTATATACCAATACACTTCAATACAAAACTCTAGGATTTTGAGACAGTTTGAGCTCCCCTGAAATAGGAGCCAAATGGCAATTAATTTACTTAGCAGTGAGCAAAAAGGACAAAAGTAAAATAGATCACATATACTTTCTAAACAGTGCAAATAGTTTCAGTTCACCAGAAGAGTTCAATTCAAGCCAATAGGCCAGGCCAAAGTCAATGGGCTAATGTTCTGGATAGGAAAGAGCAGTTCTGGTATCAAACGGTAAATTCTTCGCAAAAGTTCTCAGAAGTAGTTTAGATGAAAAAGAATCATTTGTCGGGTCACAAGCTGATTAGGCCTGCAAGTTGGGAAAGTTTCACAAAATTTCACCGCGAGAGTGGCGTTCTATGAATCGGGTTGGCACAGTACCTTTATATGAAGAAACAAATGCTGCTAAAGCTGTTGGTTCCTGGCAGGTGCTTTAGATCTCAGTGTTCCTAAGCCTCCGTCATGGGGACAAGAGGGAGGACGTCAGGGGACTCCTGCGAGGGATCATTGAAGAAAGCAAACAAGATGGAGTCACTTCAGTTTCAGTAGCTGTAGATTCAAGAACACAAACTGTTCTCTCTCCCTGGTTAATCCTAACCAGCCTTGAGAATGGTATCCAGGTGTCTTATGAGTTGAATGGTCCCACCAATTCAAAGGAAGAAGCCGTCCTTGAAGGAGCTTCTCTGTTGAATGGAGTTTGGTAATTCGGACCTGCAGCAGGGCTCCACAGGGCAAGCCAACAGTCCAGGAGTTGCAGCAGCCGTCGTCTTCCAGCTCGTCTTCGGTTCTTTCGTTCCAGCGGTCGACTCTGCTTTCCAGTCCTAGAGACTGCCTTTTAAACTGTTTTCTCCCTTTCATTCCAGCCTAGCTGTCACTCACCCAGCATGGTGGTTGTCCTAGCTAGACAGTCAGCCTGGCAAAACCGCCAAAGTGCATTTGGGTCTCCTAGAAGACTAAGTACAGGGAGTTTCGGGCACCTCCCTCACTTCCTGCCCACCCCAGACACTCATACGCCAGAGGTGTTCTTCAGTCATGAAGCCCGCCAAAGGCACATGAACAAAGGGACCAAACCTGGTTTGGCGCGCAGAGACAAACACTAGAAGGGCCTTTCCAAAAGAAATTGTGAAAAAAGACGACCGGGACCCATTTAAACAAAGGGGCTTAAGGTGCCATCTTGAAAAACATGGCTCCCGTGAATTTTAGCTACTGGTGTTCGCGGCCGTGAAAAATCATGGTAGCTCATTGTAAAACCACTGCCACCAGCCTTTTTGATAGGAAAGGGTAGCATTTGACTGCTACATGAGTATTTAGACACAGGGGTTACTATGTAACCCCTCCAGCACTCCATTGTAAAATGGGGTGTGCTGGGTCTAGGAATTTGGAAAGACTAGTAAAGTCAATTTCACTTTACATTTTCTGGGAAACAGTAGTTTATCCCAGAGAAGGTATTTACACCTTTGGGAAGTCTAAAAGACATCCCTGTGTCACTGCACTGAAGGTGCTGTGTAACACACATGAACAGAATTGCCTATGGAGTTAACTAAAACTTCATAATCGGAGAAAAACAAAAGTAAAACACACATCAAAATACATGAGAGTGGGGGAAAAAAGGCTCCCACTCTTTCCAGATAAGAAAACCAAGTCCTCAAAAATCCAGCAAGGTTTCTGGGGGTCTCTAAGGTGAAGGGAATTGGCACATTTCTCCCTAACAAGGGTAACATAATATGCTATCATAGTATGCTACACAAGAAGCTAGACAAAGGGGATACTAAGTAACCCCTCCAGCACTCTATTGTAAGATGGTGTGTGCTGGGTCTAGAAAGTTACAATGCTAAGTAAGGTCAGTTTTACTTTACTGCTCTGGGAAACAGGAGTTGATCCCAGAGAAGGTATTTAAACCTTCGGAAATCTGGAAGACTTCCCTGTGGCACTGCACTGAAGGTGCTTTGTGACATAGTTGTAAACGATGATGCCAATGGAGTTTGTTAGACTCCATAACGAAAAGAAAAACAGTGTATACAATCAAATTCAAAATACATGAAAGAGTGGGGAAAAGGGTCTCACTCTCTCCAGGTAAAAAAAAATCAAAGTTGCTGGGGGTGTCTAAGGTGCTGGGGGTGTCTAAGGTGGAGGGAATTAACACATTTTTGAGAATTCTCCCTAACAGAGGGCAAATAGATCAAATGAAGTTAAGCCAGGGGCTTCATCTGCAGAATGTTAACACATATTACATCCAGAGAAATTCCAAGAAATTACTTTCAATGAAGTGAATTTACTTTTAAAGGGATTGTTTAGACACGGATAGCTGTGGAACTGTCAGAGCAGATGCCAACCATGACAACTCTGCCTGATTAACTTGTAGCCTTTCTTGGTTGTCCTTTAATTGTACTAATCTGTTACCTCACAGTCCATTTTGCCACAACATCCTCCCCTGTATGTCCTGTTCCAAGCCTTTATCCACAACCATACCAACCACCTGCTTTGAAGAGCCCTTGTATAAGAAGATGTCGTAGCCTAATCCCAAGAATTAACCTTCCTCCCTTAGGATCAAATCATAGATAGATGTACATTTTATATGGATTGAAACTACATCCGTCCTTATATTGGATCTATGTCAAACATTGAAAACATCACTGCAAATCCCATAACATCGATTTTGTGTTTTTTTTAAAACCCATTTCAACACAAGTATATGTGGGGGGAAACCCTCTGCAGCCCCACACACCCTACCCACCTTAATTAAGACCTAAACCCCAACACCATGTATAATTACGGTGAAATGTGTGAAAGAAAATCCCATGTTGATGGATTTGCAGTAATATGATTGAATGTTTTTTGCAATACCCTTACATTATAGATGAACTCTACTTGATCAATATCAGAGGAACAGATGAACCGCAATGGTAAGATATCCATAAACAGCTCAAACACTACTGATCTATTAAGAACTAATGCGTGGTTGGGCTTAAATAGAGCACATAAAACCAACCTATTTCTTTCATTGTACTGAATAGTTGCAACTTTACTATTTGGTGTACCGCTGCTGCGTTTTCCAGATAAGTGTTTCCTTTCTGATGGATAACTCCACCTTGCAAGCCCTTATGTTTATAACCGGTTTCCCCTACAGAGTTACTCAAAGGGCCCCCAGTCTTGAGTATAGTGTCTTAGCTTTTGATGGACCTTTTATTGCTGCTGGGTGCCATCTAATGCCCATTCTTTCTTCTTCGGGATGAATATTGGCACTTTGAGTAACCTCCAGCCCTGGGGCCCAGTCCCTTTCCAGCACAGGGACTCTGACAATCCTTTGCGCAACCAATGTCCGCCAATTCAGTCACCAGTCCCGTTTTGTTACTCGGCACTTCGTCGTTAGCATCTTTGTAAGTCTCTTTATTTGCCACTGCTATTTGACGTGTAGGAAAAGGCAATATACTCCTCGTATTTGGTCCTCCCTTAGGTTTTTATTTTGTCCTCCCTTCTTTTTGCCTTTTAATGGGGCTGCGACCTGCATACTAGGAGCCATCTCCTCACTGGAAGTTAATTACGTCCACATTCTTCTCAGGATTTATGCTTTGAAAGAATTTCCTGGAGTGATGCCTTTTCTTGGCTCTTTCAGAAGTTTTCCTTTTTCCATTGAACTTTCTTGAATTGTGAGAGCCTTGCCTTAACTGGTACTTCAAACAGTGAGGTTTCATCCGGGGACTGGTGTCCAATAATAAAGCCTCTGCCACCTCCTGAATTGTTGAAGATCTAAGTGCAGGAGCAGAAGAGTATTTCGTAAAACTCTCCAAGGCCCGTTTTGCAGGTGGCTGCGTCCCACCATGCCGGTTAATCCCTGACATCAATTCCTCAGCATTAGTATTTCCCATAAATCCCATGGCTACATCAGCAGCACAGACACTTGTTAGACTTGCACACTGTCTATTATTCAGAGCCTTGGGTATGTCCTGCAATAGGTGAGACATCACCTTCACTTCAAAATGCAGGGCATCATATAACCCGACTAAAGTGTGTAATGAAATGTGAATGGCCAGATTCGAGATTCTTATCAAAGGGGTCCCCCTCAAGGGAGCCGCTGAATGAAGTGTTGAATCCCAATGTGGGAACCACATGTGATGTTGGGCCTTTGATCCGATTCTTTAAGGACCTGCCCTCTTTAAATGTATCGGGGCTTATCATTGGTCGAAGTGTACGAAAAGAAGTAGTGGAACTATTCAGGTCCTAGCTCAGGGCTGTTTCATTACTACGAGAAGGAGTTCTTCAATTCTACCAGTTGATGGTCATTCTGTGGAACTGCTGTTACACCAATTCACTTACAGCAAATTATGCAAGGATTGTTAATCAGAGACTGCAAGGGTCCAACCATATTGACCGCTGGTGACAGTCGCCATCACATCAGGTCGGCCACTTCCCAACATATTGCCTGGTCCAGAGAATCACTGGAGACCGGATCACATAGGCTAACATTCTTCATTATTGTTTCATCCGAGATAGCTTGACATGGATTCCTTATGCCTGGTACGGGGCAAACACTGCTGCGCAGGAGATAGCAGGGGGAGGGTCAAGAGCAGACATTTCATCTCGAGCCAACTTCCTGCTCTCTTTCCAAACACAGTTCAATAAGAGAACTAAATGAGAGCTTTTACTTTACTGGCTCTGTTAAACTAAAGATGGACAATGCTGCTCACCCTGCCCAACCCCGCTAATTACTCTAGCTGCACTAGGCAGTATGCACTCTGTTTGAATGCACTGTAGCGGCAAACTGCAGCAGAAGTAAATACCTGGCACTCAGTCTTCCACACGTAAGATGTGGGACACAGAAGAACCCCCAATGGGGGTCACTTGAACCTCCGGCAACTCCAGTATTCAGGCTTCAAAACCGCCAGTAGAAATGAATGGGAGTCATGCCATCGTGCCAAAAACCAAGGAGACTTGTGTTCGAGGAAAGAACCTCTTTACATGATACAAACACAAATTGCGATCCTCAAAACGCACCAGTAGCTGGCCGCTTCCAGCACTCAATCACCCTCTACTATTGGAGATTGTATCTGTTTGGGGCAAATACCTGAAAGGATCACATTCCTATCTCTTGTCCCTCTTTGTGTATGCCATCTTTGGCCACTGGATTCCTGTATCTCAGGAATAGGGACTGTAGTCAGACTGAAACCAGTTCTGACTGTCATATACATATACCTGTCTCGGATAGATTAATTCCTTTTTGTGGGAGCCCTGCCTGAGTGCATAGGTGTGTGGAGGGATGACCCGCCATTGGCTGACTGTCCCTCTGTTTGAATGATTTGTGGTGTTTGATTGGGTGATGTGTATAATGGATACTGTTTGCACCTCAATAACTCTGGCAAGGCAATTTGAAACGTGTTAGAAATATTTTTCTATTTCCAAATCTTATCCCATTCACCCACTTCCTCCTGTGGGAATAAATGCGGAACCTATTCTCGCTAGCTTTTTGTACTGCTTGAATAGCATACATGCATTCTGGGAAGGCTTACTACTCAAGGAAAGGCTGAAGTTTGCCACTAGCAGCCTTTTATTTCCGGTCCTTGACTCTCACGACTGCATGCAGAAGCAAACAAAGACACTTAATCCTAGTACATAAGGCACTCAACCAGGTTACATCTGCCCCTTCAGGGAAAGCTCAGGGGCATTTGCTCTCCTCAGTCCGGCAACTTGATACTGTGACGATTGGGAGTATTCATCCCTTCTTCCCAATGGGGAGCCAAACCCTTTGGGAGTAGGGAAGTGAGCCCGTTTTTCAAGATCCTCCCTAGGGTTCTGGGCAAGTGGGACCTCAATGGGAACTCCCTATATATGACACTTTATCTGCATATATGGGATTGCCTTTCATCCAAAGCACAGTGTCCACAATGCTGTGGGGAGTCTGAGCCAAGTGTAGCCACGAAACCTACAACACTCCGAGAAGCAGAGGATGCCAATAGGAGATAGAGGAGGCCCGGCAAAGCAGAGAGTGGGGAAGCTGTTTTCAGGACGGGGAGCGTGGAACCTGCCAGCGAGGTGGCGTTACCAGAACTGCTTTCGTGGGCCTGGCGCCTGCATGACAATGCAAAAACCTGGAAGACCAGGAGAGTGGAAAGCTCCAATTTGCAGTAAATCTCAGATGCCAAGATTGTAACGAGTGAGAAGTCCGAAAAGAGTCAGCAATAAAGCAGACTAACCTGCCCGAGCAAGTGCCGAGCCCGTGCCGAGCCCCACAAGGTCACCCAAAACAAACACAAGTATTCGGGTGGACTGGAGTAGTGGGAGGTCACTGGGGATGTCTGTAATATAGAACAAAGACTGTGATGGCCATAAGGGCTATAACAGAATCGAGAACTAGAGTAACACGATAACTAAGGAACTGTTCAATAACCTTGACCATATGAATTACATATGAAGCATTAAGTAAGTGGAGACAAAGATACTGGGAAAGAGAGAATAACCCCAAGAGATAACTCAGAGCAAGAAGTGCTGAATAATGGGAAGACCACTTTACTAGAAATTCTAAAATGTGTTGCGAGTTAAGAATCTAGAGTGAGATAAACAAGGAGCAAAAGAGTTCATTACAAAGATGCCAAAGCTGGGGAACTCGCAAAGCCAGTGAAGAAAATAAAGCGAAAGGAAGATGTTTGAGACTAAATCAAGGGGAACCAAGATGAGGATCATATGGCCGGGAAGGCAAGAAGGCAAGTTCAGGTCAGGAAGGCAAGATCAATGAACAGTTGTGAAGAGCTACATGAGATAATAAACAGGGCCTTAAAACCTTATCGGAAGAGATCACCATACAGAATTCATTTTTCCAAACAGACATTTGTACATTGGAGATTCATACTGAATAAGAAAATCCAGAAGGAACACCTCAAGATAAAAGGCAAAGAAGAGGCCACCAGAATCGAGCCTTTTTTGGCTTAGCTTAATTATTGTTCATTAGTGGTAGTGTCAGATTTAGGTTTGTACTGAGGACATTTTGGTTATTGACTTCCTGATGATGAGCGAGCATCTTTAGTTTAATTTAGTTAGGTAGGTAATTTCCTTATAACGATAGAGCAAGATGTACCTTTTCTTTATTATTTAAATAAAATAACCTGAAAATGTCAACCTTGTGTCGGACTCCTTCTTCTGACCCACCACCATACCAAACTCGTCTTCTAGACTGTCTTCCTTTGCTGGATCATCTGTGTTGTGACATTGAAAGCTTCTTTTCAACAATAGTTCTCACCCGGGGACTCTGCAAGCTGACCCCAGGTTCAGAAGCTGAATCCTATGCCTGAGGACAAGGTGGGAACCCTGCATTGATGATTACCATTGACAGCAGCATCTTTGCATTTGATCTCCTCTGCCTTGGACCAGGGAAGTAATTTCACCAAAATGCCAGGAGTAGCGAAAGTGGCATCACATGATCCTTGACCTCTGATGACATCACAGGAAGTGATGTCATTTCCCACCCCAAAGTGACATCATGTGAAGCGATGGAAAATGACTGTTTACCCTTTGACAAAACAGGAAGTGGCATCACATAGTATTGTTTCTAAGTACACTTTAAAAAGTATGGTTACAATATTACTGTAACATGGTATACATTTCATACAAGAAAGGATCACCATATGTATCGGCAGAAAAAAAAACATGCCATAACTGCAATTTGCGAAAAGCAAAATAGATATTCCAAAATGGATGCTTTTTCTACTCTAAATGCTTTTTGGAGGATTTGTCTGCATTGTGAATTTGAGGTTTTTAAGAATAGACTAAATCAGTGACTCACACCCTGAAGAGTGCCTGAAATAAATCTTTAATGAGTCTAGCAATTATCGTATAGAATTCCAAAAAGACAAATAGCTCAAATAGCCACATGGCATTGGCCACAGCCAAGGAGCTTAAATTTGTAAAAAAATTTTTTAAAAAAAGCAAGGAGACCCCTGCCAACCCCTAAATGACGTCCCTGGCTTGGACCCTTGACCCGCAAACCACTGAATCTTCAATATTAGTCGTTCTCAAGTGTTGTGGGATCCTTTCTGCAAAGGATTGTCATTGCTGCTACCTATGGTGGTCACCAAACAACGTGCACAGCGACCCCCTCTGGAAACTGCCAACCTCCTGCTCAGAGCTGCTTTAAGGAGCCAGGGTATTGCTTTCTGGTGCTGCTGGCGAGTCCTTTATTCACTTGCTTTCTCGTCCCCTGTCCTCCCTCTTCACAAAAAATTGTCATTTGTGGGCTTCACTTCCCCAGAACACCATAAACTGCTCCTGGGGACACTTTGGCAGATGATAACCCCTTCCCACCAAAGACTGCTCCAAATCCATAGAACGGGTCCAATTGGTCTCTTAACTGTGCGGCCTACGTAGGCAAAGTGTGTTGCTTACATGTTACTGCCATTTCCCTTCTAGGGAACACTCTTAACCGAACTCTGAAAACTCTTCTTAAAACTGTTTTACGTATCGATCACATTGTGACACCTTATATTTTACAAATTGTACTTCCCTGAAAGTGTAGAAACTTATCTCTTTCCCTTTTCTTATATAAAGATTAGATTTGATACATAAATATAGCATGCAACACTAGCACTTGGAGAACCTGTTGAGCTAGAGGGAATCACTGGCCCCACTAAGTCAGTAAGACACCTAAGGGCCCCGAGGACAGGGCTTAAGGAAAATCATCTCCCTGATAAATACCACAATAAACTGTTAGAACTAAGCGACCTGCAAATATCATCGACCCCTGAGAATTGTTCTCTTCCGCTCACAAAGAAATGTAGCTACACTGACTAAATCGAAGAGTTGTTCTTTACTGCAGCTGAATGTAGTATCCTTTGGAGAGCTGTATAACCCACATGTGTAACAAATTTGTTTGCCAAATTGAAATGCTTCACAGCTCTGCAAAGCATGTTGGGGAAGTAGAGTTCCAGAAATCTAATTAACACAGTAAATTAGACGACCAGTAAGAAGTTGAATTTTTCATTATATGGTGCGTTTTGCTTTGTGTATCCTTCTGGCACCATTGTTATGGGAATGCTGTTTGGCTATTTCTCTGCTGTTTAAGACAGCATATACACACTCTATGGCCCAGTAATGCACCAAAATGATATGAATAATAACATTCTTTTTTTTAGCTTATGCATGGACACTATATGGCCTTCTGTATAGCAGTCATTTTGAATAGTACAGATGGATACAGACAGGCAGTTCGATTGGTAATTAGGTAGGGAGATTCTGTAATTGCTGTTAAAATTAATAATGACCTTTGTCACAATGCAATACACTAAAGATAATGATTTGTTATTCATATAGCTCTTTCACCAAGCGCACTACATGTGCATATAGTTATCACCCTACAAAAGTTGGTACTCATTTATCCACCATAGATGGGTGAAGGGTGGAGCTGGCCTTGATTTGAACCTGCGACCTGCAGATCTTACACAGATGTAGAGGCGAGCACTTGGTCTGATAACATAACATAACAGGAGTCTTTGTAAAACGCACTTTCACCCCCAAAGGGGCATTTTGGTGCAAATAAAATGTTTTTTGTTACCCAACTTAATGGTACTGGTTTTATCCCCCTCGGAAGGATGAAGGACTGAGTGGACCTGCCAGGATTCGAACCTCTGACCATGAGGTCAAGTACAGGCGCCTGTATTGGATGCATTACTCCCCTGAGCCACAGACCCAGGCATGATGAGCTATTTTACACTACATTTTGGCAGGATACCTCCCACACATGTATTTGTTTCCCCACCATTGATATCACTCAAAGAAAGCCACTGCTCCTCTCCACTGTGGGAATGGGCGCAAACCATACTGCCCATGTACAAAGTTTTTGCCATTCCCAACATTTACAAATCCACTTAACTGCAGTGCAGACACTAAATGCCCAAGAGGGTGCACAGCGCATGTAACACACCATGCTGTTCTTATGTTTACATATGTTTCATAACCAATTACATTCTATAACCAAAAGCTTGATAGTGTAGAAAACTGTACAAGGACTTTGAAAAAAGGATATCTCCCTTGTGAGCTGGTTGTGAACCTATCCAGTAATGCTCGACTTAAAAAGCAAAAACAAAAAGTAACATATTCATTGGATGTGATATAGCCTACAATTAAAGCACACAGATTCGAATGTGCACAATAGTTTAACGGATGGCCTGAGTACAAAATAAAACAAAATATATGAAGTGATGCACAAAGACACGCAGGTATGCTAGACAGATCTTTGATTTAAGACATATACAGCGACCACCAAGCGCAGCACCCTTTCTCCTTTTAAATAAACTCCAACTGCTGTGCCTGGAACCTGGAATACAATTCATAAGATGCATTTCACCTGGGTGCTCCATGTTCTAGACTGCATCACATCTGGAACATATAATAACACATCTCCTCCTCTTCAATCAACACATCCACTCTCACCACAGCAATTCTATTTTTGTGCCACACCTGACCACCTCTCACTCTCACAGCACCTTTCAATACACCTTCAACTTGCACGGGTTAGAATACACCCAATCTCCCTTTCTCTTCACCACACCTTTCCTTATTCTCACCCAATCACCACGCTCAACTCTCAATTCCTTCTTCAAACATTTCTCATTTTCTCTCATCACCCATTCTCTCTGTTTTATTTTCAATTCCGTTGTCAATTCATCTACAACACAATCTGATTCCCTTTCTCTTCCAAGCCACGGCGGAACCACTTTGGTATTGGCTTTCCAACCTCTTAACAATTCAAAAGGTCTTACACCAGTGACAGCATGTGGCGGCATCCGCAAAGCATACAACCTCTCCTGTATCACCACTCTTATCGTTGCCACATTCACTAGCCATTTTTATGGCTTCCAGGCTACATCTATTCATCCCTTCCACCATACCATTTCCTTCTGGATGGTACAGCATTGACCTTTTATGTTTTATTCCACATCTTTTCACACATTCCACAAAATATCCTCCGGTAAACTGCGTACTGTTATCTGTCAGAATGCTGATGGGTACCCCTTCTCTTAAAAACACCTCCTGAATAAATTCCATTATCTTTACGCCATTAATCTCACACACAATTTTGTATTCCATCCACCGGAACAGTAAATCAATCAACACAACAATTTATTTTCTTTGACCTGCACCCAATTCCACAGATCCCAAAATGTCTATTGCCAAATCAACACAAACTTTTCTGGGAATATCAACCCCGACAACTGGTTGTTCCTTGGCAACCTCACCTTTTCTTACCTTACCACATTCAACTCTTCAGCTAATCTCCGTTCCACATCTCAATCAAATCCTGGCCACCTGTATTCTCACCTCAGAATCGCTTTGGTCCGTGTCACACCAACATAACCCTAATGGGCCAAATCCACTATTTTCTTTCTTATCGGGAATAAAGGCCCGCTCCCATCAAAACGACAACTCATTCACAACACGTAATTCATCACACATCTCCTAAAAGGGCCTCTCCTCCTGACTTAGTTCAATTTTACGCAGCCATATCGATTTCACATATGTTTTACCTCGCAACAGTACTTCATCGCTACACATAGGCCTCAACCCTTCTTCCTTGCTTACAATTCTCTCATGGTTCACAAATAACATTTCCTCATTCTCTACTACCCTTTCCTCTTCCATCTGCCTACCCAATCTAGATAGACAGTCTGCAAAAATGTTTTCCTTCCCAGGTATAACTTTCACCCAACCAGCCACCCACCTGCATACTTTATCTAAGCCCTAAGATTCAAATATAGACTTCAGCGGTTTATGATCCGTCCTTTCAACTCATTCTGTACTCCATCCAAAAATTCTGAATTTCCCAACCGCCCAATGGCAGGCCAACGCCTCCTTTTCCAAGACAGAATAATTGTTTTCAGAGCCCCTCAGGGCTCTCGAGGCATCTGCAATTATTACCTCTTCACCATCAATCTTAATTTGCAACAAAACAGCTTCTACGCCATTATCACTGGCATCAACTGTGATTACACTCATCCTTTGTGTGTCAAAACATTTTAAAGCACATGCCAAATCTATTTCCTTTTTTATGTTACAGAATTCCCATTCACACTTTTTTAGTAACTTCTCATTTATGTCACCTTACCTGCATAGTTTTATACACATTTTTCAAACCAAGAAATGAGTGTAACTCACTTTTTGGTTTTATACTTTTTTCCAACACTTCATGACCTAAATACTCAACGTTGTTTTTCTTCAACACACATTCTTCTCTCAATGTCACTCCCCTTTGTTCCAATATCGTTAACACTTGTTCCAGGATGCAATCATGTTCAATCTATCCACACACTAATACATCATCCTGAAAACAGAACACACCTTTCATCCCTCTAAACAATTTGTCCATCACCTTTTGGAAAAAGAGGATGCTGACACCAGTCCAAGTGACTTTCTTCTAAACTGGAATGCTCCCTCATGAATTATGAATATGGTTAGTTTTCTACATTCCTCTTCCAATTACATTTGATGACATGCTGGAGCCATATCCAATTCGAAATATACTCTTCCATTCCCTATCATGGCCAGCATTTCATTCATGTTGGGCAAGGGATGCCTATCCACAAACACACACCTAATTCACATATATTCACACAAAATCTCAACTCCCATGATGGCTTTTTTACTACTACTAAAGGTGAAATCACCTGAGTTCCTCCTGCCCTTTCAATGATGCCCATGCTGAGCAATTTGTCAAGTTCATTCTTCATACCTTCCCTCAATGCGAATGGAACAGACCTTAACTTTAAGGTCACAGGAATACTTCCACTCTTCAGAATAATTTGATGTCTCATCCCTTTTATCTTCCTTACTCGAATACATTTGTACATTTTTCAAATATTTAGAAATTCATGTGCAGCACTTGTTCCTCTGTATTGGAATCTAGTCTTGCATACAAACCCTTTTGATCATGCCATCCCAAATGTGTTGCTACCTTCTTTGTGGCATAGACCTTGCCATTGATGCATCTCCCTTTAAATTCAAATTCTGCACTGAAATATCACAGCAATTCAATTCTATCAAGATTGTGACCACCAGGGCTCTCATCTGGTTCTAGTTAGTTACACACATCACCAATCACATTTTCAAACCCATCTTTAGACATAGGGGATATCTTCGCTCATGAGTCCGTCATCATTAATACTTCTTTCCCTTTCACACTAATAAGAGCATATGGGTTGTTAAGGAGAATTTTAATTTCTGTGCCAATTCCCTTTAACCTTAGGGACTCCCCAGGTATTTTGCTTTACTCAGTGCTTGCTAACGTTTACTCCTGAGTGAGTGGGACTTTTCCCCCCACTCCCTCGTGTGTTTTTCTGACTAGGACTTTGTGTTTCTCACTGTTTAATGGTGTCTGTTAAACTCTATAGGCATCTGCTTTTTGCATTGTGACGCATATTACCTTTTGTGCAGTGCCACTGAGAAGTGCCTTGGACGTCTCTTAATGTTTAAATACCTTTTATTGGATGAGCTACTCTTCCTAAGAATAGTAAGATGGCTTTTTGTCTCATTTATCTTTTCTTTTGTGGGTCCAGCACAGACCACCCTATGTGGAGTGCTAGGGGATTACATAGCAACTCCTTATCCCACTTCTCATGTAACATTCTGTTGCAGTAACTAACTTGAATGGCGGATGACTTATTTATATTTTCTTTACTACCTTTGTGCCATATATCTGCAGGCTGCTTTCTTAGCTCTAGTACAGCACCCGTGGGTGACCATTTTCCCAAAATGGCCCCTGTCTTCTTTTTTTTGCCATTTCTTGTCCGTTCCTTCTGGGCTTTTACTCTGTTGGTTGAATCAGGTTTGAGTCTTTTGTGCATTTTGCCTTTGGCGGGTTTCAGCCCTGAAGCCTGCCCAGGCTCCAGTGTGTCTGGAAAGACAGGAAGTGAGGGAGGGTCCCAAAACTTCCCTGTCCTTTGTCTCTAGGTGTGCTTGAGTGAAACCAGTTCTGATTGGCCAACTGGCTGTCCAGGAGGATAGCCGCCCTGCTGGGTGATTGACAGCTCTAGGGCTGTGAATGAATGGGGACTTGCTTAAAAGGCACTAGAGGTGGAGTTGCCCATTGGAGAACAACGTCCGATGAAGATGTGAAAAGATACCAGCAGCACCCTCCTGGACCGCAAAGTGCCCGGTGAAGCCTTGCAGCTGTGCTGACCCCGTTTTTGTTTTGACTGGGATGACTTCCTCCTTGGGCTGGTGGGATCAACTAGCGTTAAGACGAGCTTCATTTTGGGGCAACCCCCAACTTGCTGTGAGTTTCCAAGGGTGCAGAATTCCAATGCCTGGGGACCCCTGACCATCATTGAGTGCAATGTCTTCGAAAGTGCGAATCTCACCAGAGTCCAGGACTGAGGATCAGGTAACATCCAACCAGAGCTGTTCATTCTTCTTTGGCACTGAGAAAAAGGTGTCAAAAAAACAAAAGGCAGCTGAATCACAAAGTCCCTTTCTGGAGTGCAGCTGCAGAAGCCCGCCAGACATCCTCCCTTTCTTCACCACGACCAAGGACCAGGAACAAGAGTCTGCTACACTGCAACAGGAAGGCATCCAGCTGGAACCAATTATTCAATTCACAGGTACTGTGGGGCTTAGAGTACATCTACCTTTTGCCAATTGTGGTGCTTCCTACCTTGGAAGCACTATTTTAAACCCTTTTGAGTTGACCTCAACTCATCTGCGCTGGCCTCGCAGCTTGTGCTTCTTCAAGGTGGCTCCTCTTGAGCTTCTGTTATTTTCTACTGAACTATTGACTATTTTAAAACATTTTCTAAGAAAAGAGCATCAGAACTTTGAACTGCCCCATTGGCTTTGGCTGTCCTTGCTCCCTAAAAGCCTCTTTCTGAGCCTATGTGATCACCATTACAACATTGGCCGTGCTTGTTTCGTTACAGGTTATAATTGTTTAACACTATTATTGCTGGGATAAAAGACTGCCTACATCCTTCTGGGAGAATCTAACTGTTTTACTACTTGCAAAGTATGTTCTGATCTAACCTTAACTTTTCCCTCCTTGAAACACAATGCTGTAATGGTGATCACAAATAAGTGCTAATACTGACCTCAAATGATTTCACTCAATATGTTTAGCATAGGAAAGGTTTACTCACCTACTTTATTGCTCTTGTTGAATTGAATCCTAACTTTGAAATTAATATTACTGTTAGTTGCTGCTTTTTAAAGAATGCCTAATTATCCTTGTGTGTATATAAATAAATCTGTATACTATAACTTTAAGTTTGCAAGTGTTTGCTTGGATACCTGTATTTACTAACTTCATTGTACAGCTCTACAGCTCACATTACCCCTCTTAAAATATGCCTGGCTGCTCAGGCACTCTACCAACTTGTGTACTATATGCCTATATTAAAAGGTGGATTATCTAATACCAAGAGATACGGCTTGTAAAGTCCCACACCAGTTGGACTTACCTAACATGGGTGTTTGCACTTCTCCTCCTCCACACCCTGAATAACAATGACTGTTATCAGTGCTTAAAGTGGCAACCTCACCTTTTCTTACCTTACCAATTCAACTGGGCCCCGGCTGTCTCCAAAAAGTGGGACCGAGCCGGGGCCCTGCCGGGGCCCCCGTCCTACAGCAACATTGGCGGGAATCGCGGGATGCATTATCCCGTTGCGGCCGCAGCCGAGACGGGAGATACGCCTGCAATGAAGTCAGGCAAGCTGACAGAAGTGGCAGCCAGCCACAGCGACGCTGTGACTGGCTGCCACTTCCGTCAGTCATAGTAACTGCGTCTGGTGACACCCCGCGCGAGAGGTCACCAGAGGCAGTTACTGACTTACTGTCGCGTCTTTAACCCTCAGCGAACCTGGGGATTCCTCGACATATTTCGAGGCTTATAAAAGATGGCTTTGAAAGTACACATTTCAAGCCATCTTTTATAAAGCTTTGCCGACGGACAATTTTGTCCGTAGTCAAAGCTTTATAAAAGATGGCTTGAATTGTGTACTTTCAAAGCCATCTTTTATAAACTCGGAATGTTTAAAAAAGATGGCCTGAAAACTAGTCAAACCGTAGGGTATGCACACAAATATATATAAATGTTATATATTTGTGTGCGTACCTTACTACGGTTTGTGTACTTTGCAAGCCATCTTTTATAAACGTAGAAATATGTTGCATATTTCTATATTTAGAAAATATGACTTGCATAGTACACAAACCGTAGTAAGGTATGCACACAAATATATAACATTTATATATATTTGTGTGTATACCCAACAATTTGCGTACTTTTTAGGCCACGCACCTCCCACAAGCCACGCCCCCAAATGAGAGCCCCCTTCGATTTCTTACCCCACTTAAAGCCCTGACTGTTATATTGTCTATGTGACCGTCTTCTTCCCCTTCTGATGATCCTTGATCCTCCTCCTCAGTCACCTATAGCACTTTCCCTTGTTGGACCGAAAGTTTCTACAACAGTTAGCGAAATGCCCCTTTCTCTTGCACTTTGAGCATATTACTTTCCGACCAGGACAAGATAGTAATGCAGCAAAATGTGTGTTACTGGCACAGCAAAAACACAGCCGCTCTTCCACTTTCGGGCCCGTCACACGATTTTTTTTTTATCCCCATTTCCTTTGAATGGAGTCTTCTCCTTCATCTTCTTACTTGGTTTCCCATCCCAAACCTTAAGTATCTCCCTTTTATTTCTTTGTTTTCATTCAACTTCGCAACACAAGCCATTGAATGTTCCACGCGTTTTGCAATGTCCACAACTTCATCTAATGTGGGTTCATCTTTTAACCACAATTCCTCTCTTATCTTGTTGCTATTGCAGTGCATCATGAATTGATCTCTAATATGTTAATCGAGGGAATGTCTAAACTTGCAAGATAGTGCAAGGTGGCGAAGTGCCATTACATATTCCTCAACACTCTCTCCTTGGTCTTGGGCTTGTACGCCAAAATTGTACCTCTCCAGAATGGTGCTGGTCCAACTTGAGAAACGTTATTTCCGAATCACTGATTGGGTCTCCACCTCCATCACCACACACTAAGGGAGGTAATGTGTCATAAATGTGTTGACCTTATAACCCAGACAGTGCATCAGTAATGATAGCTTCCTATCACTGAACAAGGATTTTTCGCAAGCAGCCTTTTGTATAATGTAAGAATGTTTTCCATTGACCCCATTTCACTTTAACTGGACCTGCAAAAACCATATATAGAGTGGGGCCAGGCACACCCTGCATTGCCATATTCACTTATATTTTCTTTAAAATAAAAAAAGAAAACACCTTAAAAGTCACTTGAATTGCTGCAGCATGCCAAATATAATTTCCTTCCTATGCCTTATATTTTGTACGTTGAAACACTAATATCAATTCAACTCTTAATCATAGCCTTGTTGTGCCAGTGAGGGGTTCCCTTGGCAATGTGGGCAAACCAAATGGCCAGATGTACTATCATGTCAGAAGGTCCTTTCCTCTGACACGCACCGGGTCGTCAAGACATGCAAAGGCGAGATTAACAAATCTCCTTCTGGTTTTGCCCCTGGATGGAGGTGTTGTCGTGGGGTACTTGGCCACTCAACGTGGTCGGCGATCATCCCTCAATACGCACAACTCACTGGGTCCTGGTAGGCTCCTCAATGCTGGATGTGAGACCACATCCTGATTTGGACACTGGGACTCATTATGAGTCCGGCGGTAGCTGCTCTGGTAAAAACAGCACGGCTGCCGCTGGAGTAATCTTTTTTCCACCGCCTGGCAATGGGGACTTACCTGGGCATTATGGCTCTGGTGGTCCCGGTAATTGCCCTTTGCAGGGTGCCAGAAATTATTACTCCCCATTCCCATTCGAGTCCCATTGGACTCAATGGAAATGGGGAGGACGGATGCACCGGCACCATTCATGAATGGTGCCGGGTCATCGGTCAAGGTCTGCAAGCGGATTCCGTTCCGCCTGCTACGACCTGGCGGGCTGAAAGGCACCTGCTCGCAGAACTCAGTGTATTCCGATCTAGTAGCAACGGTGCCGGTAGCTTACCTGCACTGTTGTTACCAGACCAGCATACTTGTAATGAGACCCTCTGTGTTGTTCACCAGGCACGGCTTGGAAGGCGGGGTGCCTGGAATTACACACACACATTGGTGGCATCTGGAGCTTTGCGCTGGGGATGAGAGATCTTAAAAAGCACAAAGGTTTCAGGCAAGAAGTATGCTTGGCACGCAATGGACCACACAGTATTACCCTATTTGTTTGAAAACATTTGACTTTTTACTTTTGACCGAATTTTTGATCATTTTCTTGGTCAAAATTCAGTAAAATGTAATTGAAATATATATATGTGGTGGAGTAAGGGAAAAGGGGGATTTGCGGGAGGTATCTTTGCAAATTTTTGACCAAAAAATGACCCAAAAAATTTGTGAACAGGTCAAATATTTTCAACCTAGTAGACCTATGCCGTGCCAGGCAACGGGGATCACCTTCTTCCTTTTCAACTAGCCGCCATTGAAGTGATGAACAATGACCTGCAGGAATGCAAGACATAACACACTATAAAGTAAAGGGGTCCATTAGAGGAAAGTACTAAAAGAGAGCTGCCATGGCAACTGTTTTAGATGCTCTTCACCAGTGCAATACATTTTGTTTATTTTATATTTTCTTCATTGCAATTGTCTGCATGCCAAATGGATGCAATTATGCAAGGTCATATTTTCACACTCATGCCATCCGTTCATTCTTGTGGTAAAGATCCTCCCCTAGCTCCTTTGTTAGTCCACCACACACTGCTCTGCTGCACCCCCCACCACACACATAACATAACAACTTGTAAAAAACAGGACATTTGAAAACTAGATATGGAAAATTATCATCTAGGAACAAACCGGTCTCACTGTGACCAAAGGACAATTAACTGCACCAATTCTGGTGGCAGTTCCTTTCAGTTACCAAATCCTTCAGAGCATATTAAGAATTATTTGTATTAAAAAAATAAAAAGAAATTCAGAATTATTTTTATAGTAGGTGGAATACAAAACTATAAATGATATGAACAGACTCATTTTTGGAATACTAAATGGTCATTGGCTGAGTTGTACAAAATAACATAATTACAGTCAAATACTTAGCAGACATGTAGGCATTCCTCTTGTCTTATGTTTCAGAAATTGGGCTTGCCTGTCTGAATCCATTCATCAGTTAAGCTGTAGGGACTTTAATACTGTGAGTTGTACAAATTATAAAACCCTTTTTAGCAATGGAATCGGGCATCTGATGATCCCTGGTGCATTCAGACATACCATATCTCTGTTTAGGCGTGTGTAAGCTGTAAAAAAACAGAGGGTGTTTCATTGCCTAATCCCGGGGATCTCTTACTCAGGTGGCCAGGGCAACGCCATCACCTTTGGATCCAGACCCTGAAGTGGACAAGTGCGGGAGGATCACCTGGGTGAGGGGTCCTCTGGGAGTGGGGGGTGTGGGGGAGGAATGCCTGATGGCAAGACATGGTATCCCCCCTTTCGAAATACCCCTGTCCCATCCAATTTTATAGGATATTCCAACTTCCCAGATCCCCTCACCCTTTCCTACACAAACACTGAGCTGAGAAAGAGAGGTCTGAGACTGAAAGGAGTACCACCCACGCAATACATTGGACATGTCCCACTAATAAGATTAGGCAGGATCACCTATTAGCTCTCCCCACATGGTAAAAAGGTGAAACACTGAGTCACGCTCTGAGCAAGGCAATGCACAAGAAGGAGCAGATCTTCCAGGGCAACGGCAAAGGCAAACCAGGTGGAGCAGAGCGACAGGCCTAGGGATGGAATTGAGGTACAGAGAAACCTTGGACACCCCGTTTAATAGGTTGTTACCTTCGAAGGGCCTCGAAGGTTGTGCAAGGGAGCCCAGTTAGAGAGAAGAGACAAACCGCTTTTGTGTTTCAAGGATACCAGTCACCCTCCCAGGTGAATGGTAGAGTTGGGGAGGTGCATCAGCATTTGTGGTACAACCTTGACTTCAGGATCAAAGCAGCGAAAGACGAAAATGAATTGATACAGCCAGTGAGCTGATGAAAGCAGTGAAAGTCTGGTTTGTGTTAAATGGAACTTGATGACAATTGTATCTTATGAAAGAAGGCTGCACGGGTGCCAATAAGGGGGAAGAGAAAGGAAATCATTGTAAAGGACTGTAAATTAAAGATACAAAGTAACAGAGAGGTCCGGCAAATGAAGATTGCCCAATTCAAAGTCTCTTTGAAATGTCTGATGCAGTAGAAGTGGTGGTAAGAGAAAGAAACTGAGATGCAAGATCTGAACTGTTAGGTTTGATCCCGGCAGAGAGAAACCTAGATGTTAGAGAGTATTGGCATAATTGACCTAAGAACATTTGACCTAAAACATTTGATTGTTTTTTTTTAACCTTTCTTTCGGTCAAATCTAAATATATATATATGGGGGTGGGTAAGGGTATAGATTAGGTCGAGGGGAAGAGGTCAAATTAGATTAGATGTGATTAGATCCAATGTTTTCAGTCAAATAAACCCACACCTGTGAGAGATGTCTTTGAAATGTTAAGCTTGATCCAAGCAGAGGGAAAACTGGATGTGAGAGAGATCATTGAACTTTTACATAAGTACTGTGCTCGAAACTCTATTTACCAAGAGGCCTTGGTCTAGGAGAGAAAGTGATGTTTGAGGAAAGAAGGTCAAAGTGGTCATGCTGAGGTAATAGCAAAAGCATTGCAGTCTCGAAAGTCTTTGATAGCTGAAGGAAAGTGAAAGGAAGCCTGCCCCGATGGAGAGAAGCCTATGAAGGTGTGATTGAAGCCTGGGGAATAGAAGCCCACAAATTGTGATTGAAAGGTTTGAGCCCGGCGGAGGAAAACCTGTACTGAATTGTGGTAGCCAGAATAAAAAAAAACTTTTGTTGAACTGTATTACAAGCTAGAGTATGTCTCAAGGTCCAAGTGTGCCACTTTACCCTGTGCTACAAAACTACTGACATTTCTTTTGAACACATATTTCCCTTTTTGCATTACACCTTCCCTTCACACATGTATTCTATTAGAAAGAGGGCATGCATTAGGTTTATTAGTACAGGCCATTTCATTTAGACTAAGGATTGACTAGGACTGTATTTTCTTTTTGTTTGAGGGTCGAGAATACTCCCATCTTAGTTATATGGCAAGATAGGAGTTTTCCAACCCCTTTTAAGCCATTAATAAAAGCTTTGAAACGTGCAGCTCTTGTGGCGGTGTCTACTTAGATACCATGCATCCCTCACAAAGCTTAATAACTAGAGCATTGGTAGTATCGAGGAATCAACTGGACTTTGAATTAAGGTGAGCTGGGTTACAACCTGTCTGCCAGTGACATACTTTTTTAAAAAATAAAATGTTTTTTGTTCTTGAATTCAAAGTAACCACCTGCCAGGTGACTGTCACTATATACAAGAAAGGAAAGTGAACAGGTCCTGAAACTATGCAATAAATGTTAGACGTTTAAAAGAAAATGAATGAAAATCATTTGTCGTGGAAGAATAAATATATAATTGAATACAATAAAAAAGGTTTCAAGCCAAAGTCAATTACCAAACACATCAATGGATTAACAATAAAAATGAAGCAAAGACACAGTTCATGGAAGTAGTAAACTCTAACCGGAAAAGGTTAGAGCCCATCTTGTGAATAGGGAAGTGCACCAGAAGTGCTCCCAAAACCAGACAGATAAAGAAATGTAAAAATGTAAAACAAAAGGCTATGTAGCCTTTATCCTGACAATATACAAACTAATACAGATATTTGTCACATCAGTCTGAAATTATGACAACCCGAGTTTCTGCTTTGTAGGGCAGAGTGAATGCAAAAGCCCACCCTTCTTCAGGGCCTGAGAACATGAGAATAAGCTTGGCAGGTGTTTCATATTTTAATGCTGTCAAATGCAATATACACAATTCATTAGAGGCTGAATGCATGGCAGAAAAATAAACTTTGTGCTGCAGTGGTGACTAATGGGCAAAATTAATCGTGAGCTCAGAGTTGTAAGGCATTCCTTAGACACAGTTTACTTGAGAATTACTGTCCATCCTGGGGTCAAAGACCCACAGCACACCTGGCAGTCTGAAAGCCAAAAGACCCAAAATATGGTTCATCAAAATCAAATTAAAACATAACGGAAACGATGAACACCACTGACCAGAGGTGGTGAAGCACTCAAGTGTGCTCAGAAAGTGACAAAATACGTTCAGATGGGCAAGGCAGTATTGAGCTTAAAGAGGTGAAAATGAGGGAAAAGAGTCTAACAGCGTGTTAGAAAACAAACAATCGTACCAGGCATGTTTGAGTGATTTGCACAGGGGGTGTACCTAGCTAATAGTACAGCACTGAATTGCATGCACTGGACGCAGAAGCATTTGAAAGCTTGGACGTGCTACCACACAGTGAAAAGAGCATTCAGAGGTCACATGAGGGGATCGTCTGACCTGCACAGGTACCGCTGGCATGCTAGGATGTGCAAAGCCAGCAACCATTTTGGACGGAGTAGGCTGTGCATCACAGCAGTAAAATATGTCTGAAATTTGATGTGGAAAGATTATTTTACAATGACATGTGCCAAGCAGAGCTAAAAGAAATCATCCAAATTAGCGAGTATATTGGAATTTAAATGAAGAGAAAAATGTTCAAGCACATGAACATGCTGTCAATCAGTAAAAAAACACTCAACAAGAAAACATTCAAAAGTCATGTGTGGATTCCCATTATCTATGTTAAGATTGCTAGTGCTGTTAAGTAAGCAAAGCCGGCGACCGTGTCCAAGCAAAGTTAGCTGTGACTTGAGCAGCAAATACAGTGACATTTCATAGGGGGGGGGGGCGGTTGTAACTATGCAAGGCCATCGCTGAACACTCATGTGAGAAACAGGGGTGATGCAGGAATGAATGAGAGGGTTGTAATTAAAGTTTTTACTGTTTGACACACTACTTTTTGGCAGAATTTTACAAAAGTAACAACATAAAAGATAATTTAGCAGCATGCATTCCTATGCATGCACCAAGTGTGGTTCTTTATGGATAAAGCCGCTGGGGGTTTGAAATAAAAGAAGAGCATTGGTCATCTAGGTGGGCAGCCATTTTGACGTGGTGGGATTACAGTACTTGAGTTCCCATTCTTCCCTTGGAGTGCTGGTTTCCTAGGATGGATCAAACTGATACCAATCTAAGGTTCTTGGCTGATGAGATTCTTTGGCCTCAGCAATTTCAACGATGCCCTGCATAATTCTACATGTCAAGTATTTACTATGTAATGCTTACACTCACTAAAATAGCATTTAAGTGCTTTGCATAATAGAGGCTTATTTTATATTTTTTTAAATGGTCAAAACACAAAAAAGTCCTATCATGCACATTATTTTCTTTTTTTTGTGTTGGCAAGCTGAGGATGTTTCAGGCATTTTCTTGGCCAAATACCTTAGTAAAGGAATGTGGGTTTTAGCAAAAAAGCAGCAGGCAGCTATTTATATTGCACACAGAATAATTATAATTCATAATGGCGGGGAGGGAACTAATAGTATAAGATCATTGGTGGGTAGGCCGGGAACCCACAGTTTCTGAGGCTTCTCGCTTCCAACACTCTGGCAATGATATGTGCTACTTTCAGCCCGATAGGCCTAGATGTGTGCAGACATAATGACCCCTGTTGAATGACAAGTAGAACTGGTAGACCATGCATCACAGAGTTCTACCGGCTGCATATCTGTATTTTTGGGCAAAACATATTGGAGATGAAATGGTCATTTCCATTAAGAAAAAAAGATATCTCCAAATGTTGCTTACAAGAGCAGTTAATATTTCACCCAAACGTAGTACAAAGGTTTCTGGGTAAAACCTAAAAAATACCTAAAATGGTCCTCTATAATTAGCTTTGCAACCTGACTCACACCCTTCATGAAATAACTGTGTTGTCTGACCTCACACAATACCACAGATGGCATCATAAATTATATTATTGATGACATCACATGTGACTGACAATAATTTGAAAAAGATGTACAAATTTGCAAATGTTGAGTAATGCCAGCGGTTATGTGACAATGTAACCTTCAGCCACCCCTATAATAAACAATGTTGATGGTTGCAGTTCAGATTCAGTAGTTATACACACTTAGTGTGATAAGGATATGGTTTTCAAATGCCTAACTCAATATTATATGTCATGTGCTATACAACTAAGAAATAATTTCACACTGAGACCATGTCATAGGCAGTACCGTTTTGGCACATCTCACACTTTGCAAAATTATATGACTGTTGAACTCCTGTTTTTTCTATTCATACAGTTCTTATCAGCAACACGTATAACTTAGCTTTTAAATAAGGCCAAAAATGAAGAACATTTTGTAACACATTTTCGGATACTGTCCACTTATATTACTGAGATTTCTGGCCCACAGAGCCCTTGCCTGGAATTGGTGTATGTTACAAGGATTCTGAAAATCAAGTCGGATGAAAAAGAGCGATTCATTTTTTTAGAAAATGAAGATTATATCCATTATTCAGACCTGTGCAGTGGAGACAGGTGTCAATACCTACACTAACGATCAGCTAAAAATAGAACACAATGGAAAAACGTGCCGATAGGAATAATGTGCTCAGCCAAATGAAAACAAAAACGCAGAGACTGCAATAGCTACACTGGAGGGTAGCTTTAAATCGAATATTTATTTATTGTATTTAGGTGCCTATACAACAAAATAGTGTTTCCATGTGAATATTCATGGAAGATAGGGAGGTGAGAAAACACATGTCGATAGGAATAATGCACACATGCAGAAACAATAGCAGAGCAAGAGTCTTGGGCTTCTGGAAAGCTTATTTTGCTGGGACAGGGTCATTCATCTGTCAGTAGTGAAAACTCTTGTGAACAAATGAAAGATGATATAGCAATGGTGTACTATGCACAGAGAAGGGCTGAGCATTGCTGTGAAGACTTATTGCTGCTGTGCAAAAGACAGAGCTGCAGCAAGCAGTGTACAGGAGGCACAGCATGATTCACCCCTGCCCTCCTGGCTCTTCAAGCCAAAAAAGGTCTGCTGAAACTAGTTGGAAAAAATCACCCTCCACCACCTCCAAAATGGCTTTTAAAACAATTGCCAAAGAATATAAATGTGCCATCGTGATAGCCAAAACCTCTGCCTACAAAACCAGAATTACAAATGCCAGCTCCAATTCCCATGAAATATTCTGCATGCTTAGAGACCAGCCGTGCTTTCCACAACCATTACCAAAGACGAGCTATGGCGCTCTAGCATCCAGGCCGCCATGAGGACATAAATGTGCACGTTACAGCACAAGATACATCAGAAACAAGAGCTGGTCAAAGCCAACACACCGTTAACTTGGACACCCCCCCTCTGCCAAACCACCTACCCGTCCTTTCCGTTCAGAGAAATCAGAGCAGAGGAAACCACCAACATCATCCAAAACCTTAAACCCTCGAGATGTAAAGGGGGCATCTGTCCAGCCACAACCATAAAAGACGACGCCAACCTCCTAGTACCATTCATCACCAAATTCGTGAATGCCTCCTTCTCAGCCAACCTGGTTCCAGACAGTCTGTAAGAATCTTGGGTCCTCTCCTTGTTAAAAAGAAAAACACCTTAAACCCAACAATGCCTAATAACTACTGCCCAATCACCACCATACCCTTCCTCTTAAAGATATTGGAAAGAGCTGCTTACAACCAAATTCAACCCTTTTTAAAAGAAAAGCAGATCTTAGGAAAGCGTCGGTTGGGCTTCAGACCAGACCATGGCACTGAATCTGATCTGCTAGATCTAAATGATCAACTGGATGAGCTCCAAGATTAAGGAAAGGCAGCCCTCCTCCTCCTCCTGGACTTGACAGCTGCATTTGACCTAGTAGACAATAAAATAATCTGCCACCACCTCATAGTCGCTGCTAACTTTTCACATGAAGCCACAGCATGGACAAGCCTCATTCCTTGAAGGTAGATCAATACAAGTCTTCTCAAAATTGGCCAGTGCACCCCCTACACCCATTCCCGGCACAGTTCCGCAAGAGTCCTGCGTTTCCCCAACCTTATACAATATATTTACTACGCCTCTTTGCAACCTCTTGGATGACATTAGCATAGTCTACACCAACTATGCTGATGATGCTCAAATCCTCCTCCCCTGTCAGCCCCCACCATGACACTGACACAGAGGCAATCAACAGAATATACTTGACCATCCAGGCCTGGATGGCCATGAACCAACTATGTTTGAATGATGAAAAAACAGAGATTATGCTAAGGAAACTCTTCTCCGACTACTAGTCCTTCAGGATTGACGGTATTACTATGCCAGTCTCGGCTCAGTGAAAACTCTTGCAGTGTACCTTGATGCTACACTCTCCTTCAAAAGACAGGTCAATGCAATCTCCGTGGCAGCATCTTAAATCGCTAAGCTCCTCAATGCAGCTAGACAATTCCTCACACTTGAGAGCTGCCTCACCATTGCACGTGCGATAACTGGAGCCAGACTTGATTACTGCAACGCTCTCTATGCAGGTACATCTAAGAAAACATCAATACATTGCAGGTAATTCAAAACAATGCAATTCGCTCTGCACTCAACATCTCGAGAAGGGAACAGATCTCAACAACAAGAAGAGAGGTGCACTGGCTCCCCATTCAAGAAAGGGTTATTTTTACAGTCCTCACCATCACGCACAAATACCTCCTGAACAAGGCCCCTGGACTACTTGACACAAAGTATCAGCAGAACAAGCAACATCAGACTGGTAAGGTCAGCCCACGCTCACAGTATCCTTCAACCTAAGGTCAAAAGAGCCATAGGAGGATGCATCAGGTGACTGGCATTTGCGGCCACGCACTGGAATACCCTCACACCCTCACTGAGAGCAGAAGAATCCCACGCAGCCTTCAGAAACGTGGCTATTTGCCTAACATTGCCACCTATGAAATCTCCCGCTACCAAATCTCTTTGCCCGAGTCGTTGGGTCCACCCTGCCAAACGTGCTGTATTGACAATGTACATTACGTGTAACTGATCTTTTTCAGTACCTCAATGCCCAAGAGTTTAGGCGCTTTACAAATGTAAAAAAATAAAATAAATACATTAAATAAAAAGCACTGTTGTACCAAACACAAAGCGGCACTGAGAAATGTACAGGAGTCATACGCCTGCTATGCTAAACACGGAGACACTTGGTAATGGTTAGGAGCCAAAAACGTGCTTGCCCAAATTGAGGAGCGATCACCATCTTGCTGCATAATAGTGTACTGGCACAAGCACAATGTCATTTGTGGCATCTGCTGGCTCTTATCCCTTTGGATTTTCTGCAGAGCCCTTTAAGAGTATGCAATGTAGGACAAGCCACCATTTTAGGACATCAGTAGATGTTTTCTTAAGTATCATCTTTGTTTTTGCCACTTAGATTTATATTATTTTTCCAATAGGCCATAATCGGCTATAAATACCTTGCCAAGTTTGATAACGGTGTCAGCAAAAGCCCTGTCAAGGTGGACATTGTTTGTTGGGTGTAATAAAAATATGAATGTTGAAGTAAAGGGCCCAACCACCTCTCTCGTCCTTTATTTAGCAAGTGAAGCTTAACATCTTCCAGAAGTGTGGAATCTAAACATTGCATTTACCTCCAGCTTAATCATGAAAGGTCTGGCTGGTTCCTTTGACTAAACAGTGTTTAACATGTGATTGTTTTGATGGCAATGCCATTGTTTGGCATTTCCTAGAAAAACACAAGGTCTAAAATCAATAAAATAAAAGGGCCTTTCTGGCAAGAGAAAGAAGGTTAAGATGTACTGACTCGGGGGGTGTGGGGGGGATTTTTGACTCCTGCTAAATGTCATGTTTATAAGGAAGTCAGACTTCATAATACAAATGTACAAACTATTTCACTCCAGCCATTGTAAGAAACGTAAAGGGTGAAGCTGGGAGTTCAACAATAGCATTGTCACATTTTAGAGTGCATTTCCCAAGGAATACACTAATCCACAAAAAGTGTATAAGTAAGGTTTCCATTTTTTAACGTATTGTTGGTTACACAGGTCTTCTTGGCAAAGTACTTCTCTCCCATTTGGGATTTCTTGAGCCTAAAAGATCCAGCTCATGAAAACAATGTGTATTTTTTAGGACTGCAAGATTTCACTTAAAGTAACATCACGATTGATAAGACTAGACACAATGTTAGAGTTCAATGCATTTCTCACATATATATGTACTTTGCGTTCTTGCATTAGAAAATTGAAATGACATTCCTGAACCTGGTGATTAACATTATATTTCCAGGCTGCTGAGAATAGTGTTTTATTTATTTGTGCAATATAGTTTAACAGACATTTCACACAACATATACAAATAAAATATACTTATCACTTAAAAAATAAATGCAGAGAAATGGAATTGGAAATACTTGTCTTTATATTTACAAGCATGAATTAGCCCAGAAATTTAGACTCACATACATGATATGATATGATATGATATGGCATTTGTAACGCGCCTGTATACAAGTGTTTCAAGGCGCGACGAGGCAGGGAGGGGGGAAAAAGGGGAAGACAGACAACGATCCTACTAGGCCAGGTGTCATTCAGATCGCGCAAGTGCAGGGGTAGGGGGAAGGGAAAACGTGCAAGGGGAAGGGGAGAGGGGAAGTGCAGTACAAAGTAAGTAGAATAAAAATAAATGGGGCCAGCTGGTGGCAAGTGCAAGGTAAGTGCAGACAAGTGCTGGGAAGGGGGGGCTGTAGGGATACAGAGACAGTCCCGCAGTGCAGGGGTTGCCAGGGAGGCAGTGCAAGAGGAAAGTGGCTGGGCCCTGGACCGAGGTCGGTGAGAGTGGCCCAGTTGCAAATTCAGTGCAGTTTCAGTGAAGAATTTAGCAGGGGAGAGGGAGAGAGAAAGCAGAAGCAAAGAGGAAGGTTTTGAGGTGCTTCCGGAACCGGAGATGGTTCTCCTCGAGTTTCAGGGAGGCAGGAAGGCTGTTCCAGAGGGAGGCCCCTGCTGCGGAGAGAGATCTACCCCCAACTCGTTGCTTCGAGAAGCGGCTAACCCTGAGGGAGTTGGAGACGGATGAGCGAAGGGCTCGGGAAGGAAGATATTTAGGAAGAGAGAGTTGAAGGTATTTAGGCCCCAGGTCCCAGATGGCCTTGTGGACAATGCAGAGGGTTTTGAACTTAATCCTCACAGCCACTGGGAGCCAGTGTAGAGATTTCAGTCCTGGAGAGATACGGTCCCTGGGCTTGAGGCCAAGGACAAGTCTTGCAGTTCTGTTCTGGATGAGTTGCAGAGGGCGGAGAGTGGAGACAGGCAGATTAAGATAGAGGCTGTTACAGTAGTCCAGCTTCGAGAGAACCAGGGCTCGGGAGACAGTGAGCTTCTGGGGGAAGGAGAGGAAGGGAAGAATACCTCTGAGGAGGTGCAGCTTGTAGTGTGACTTCTTAGAGACGTCAGAGATATGAGGAGAGAAGGAGAGTGTGGAGTCGAAGATGACCCAGAGGTTTTTTGCCTTGCAGGTAGGAGCAGGAGGAGGGCCAAGAGAGGCAGGCCAGAGAGCTGCAGGGAAGGAAGGAGTGGGTGTGCCGATGAATAGAATCTCAGTCTTACTGGCATTAAGGCAGAGGTCATTGGCGGCACACCATTCCTGGATAGCAGACAGACAGTCCGAGATGAGGGAAGGAGAGGAGGAGGCCGAGGGTAGCGTGAAAATGATCTGGGTATCGTCTGCATAGCACTGAAAGTTGGGGCAGAGAGCGGCGATGCGGTGGGCAAGGAGTGCCAGATACTGGTTCAACAACCCGGGAGAGAGATTAGATTCCTGGGGGACACCACAGGTGGAGAAAAAGATGTCAGAGAGGAAGGACCCCAGTTGGACCTGGGAGGGTCGATTGGAAAGGAAAGAGGTCAGCCACGCCAGAGCCTGACGAGTGATACCCAGATTATCGTGGAGACGGTTGAGCAGGATGGCATGGTTGACAGTGTCAAAGGCAGAAGAGAGATCGAGCAGAATGAGAACACACGGAATGTTGGAGTTGAGGTTCAAGAGCAGGTCCTCACGGATGTTCAGGAGAGCAGTTTCCGTGCTTCTGGCAGCTCTGAAGCCAGATTGATGGTCATGACGACTACCAACAGATTCAGCATGGAGGTTAAGCTGGGAGATGGGCAGTTTCTCCAGGAGCTTGCCCAGGAAGGGAGTGATGGAGATTGGGCGATAGTTAGCTGGGCAGGAGGGGTCAGAAGAGGGTTTCTTAAGAAGAGGGTGCACAAGGGAGTGCTTGAGGGGGGATGGGAAGACTCCAGAGGCGAAGGAGTGGTTGCAAAAGTCAGCCAGGGCAGGAGCCAGTGAGTCGATGTGGTCCTTGATAGTTTTGGAGGAACAGGGGTGAACCTGTTTAGACGAGACTTTCATAGATCGGACTTGTCTGGAAACCTCGTCAGCAGAAAAAAGGGGAAAGGCAGAGAAGGAGGGAGGAGGGTTGGCTGCAGAAGGGCCAGAGGAAGAGCCGGGAAGAGAGGGAGGGAGGTGATAGGAGGAGAGTGAGGACAGGATGTCCTGAGTTTTAGAGATGAATTGAGAGGCTAGTGCAGTGCAGAGGGCCTGGGAGGGGACAGGAGAGGTAGAGACTGCAGCAGGGTTGGCAAGCTCCTTGCAGATTTTAAAGAGTTCGGCCGTTGTTAGATGCCGCAGAGATGCGGGCTTGGATAAGGGCTCTCTTCTTGGTGAGAACGGAGAGACGGTATTGCCTTTGGAGCAGGCGGCAGGCAAGTTTGTCAGAGGATGAACATGAAGCACGCCATTTCCTCTCTGCCACCCTGCACTTGCGTTTTAGGGTGACGAGATCCGAGTCATACCAGGAGTTACATTTGGCTACATGAAGAATTCAGGCCCTCCAATCCAATTGGAGCTGGTCAGAAGATAAGCCATCTTTTCTGACAATAAAATGTAATTAGGACCACTTTGAAATGCTCTTTCATTGTATAAGAGACATGCTTCAAGGCAGATAAGCAACCTAATTCTACTTCAGGCACCCATTAATGAACATAAGGCTTCATTTTCAAAGAGAACCGGTCACCACTTTGTCAATCAATGCCAAATATGCATTAGCCTATCAAAGGTTAACAGATCAGGTCACAGACAATTAGATGCACTATACAAGCCATCTGCCTGGATTAGTCGAGGTTAAAGGTCATTGTAGGGAGAGGGAAATGAGGCAATGTTTTGTCGCTGCCCTTTTGTGGAGAACTGCTTCAATAGCACACAAAAGAAATCCCACATAAACACACATTTCACTTAAAATGTGTACAAAACAAAATTAGGCCATGCAAGCTCACAATGAAAGCTCAGATTGATCTGAGCCTTTGATTTTTTGTAGATACAAGTAAGCCTTATCAGAAGTTTGAAACAGATGTATATGTTGTCATTTTGGAAGGGGCTTACAAATGTTGAAAATGTGTAAAATCATCAAAAATTGTCCGAATCTCATCATATAACCTATCAAAATGTTCATCTCGATAAGCAAAAAGTATAAATATATAAAAAAGTATTTATTAAGGGAGCATAGGTGAGTTAGAAGTTAGTGCATAAAAACAAAATTAGGTTCTCTTCAGAAAAAGTAACCCCCCAACCACCTTTTTGGTCATGTGGAAACCAAAACAATCCTCTGTGAAAACCAGGGGTGGGATTAGAGGGAAATATAATGGGATATGCATAGGACTGAAGGATGGAGTATGGAATAGTGGGCGAGAAAGAGACTGAATGGGAACAAACTGGAGATTGCAGAGCAAGATATCAGATTCTTAGGAGATGACAGAGACCAGTCCATGAGACCTGTCCATTGAGAGAAGAAAGCCAGAGCAGCTCATAGAGAAATTACCAACTGGCTCTGTTGATGGATTCCAAAGAGGGCCCCTAAATTGAGGGTTTGCTGACAGCATGATACCTGCCTGACTGGGTACCTGTCTGATTTTCCCAAACAGAATGTACATGTGAAAAGGTAAATCAACCACAATTCCCCACATTGCTCCATTTTGAAACATGGGTAAAATCTGGGAAGTCCGTGTAGGCCATAGATAGACTGGATGTTTGTGCACCGAAATGCATGCTGAAAGAATTCATTTTAGTCATTAAGAAGTGTGCAATGTGCAAATTCACTGCATTTCCCTTTCTGTCAATGCCTAGGCAGAGTTATATGTGGTGCGGGAGGGAAGAGGGTCGTCAACTAAAATCTGTTATGGAGAATAGTACATCTCCAGCCATAAGTATACAGAGACAGAAAGCCTTACATGTAGGTATATGTGCATGCTCCTGGATAGAAAGGAATCCATTAATGTGCAAAGGAAAACACTGAACAAATCCTGGTGTACTGAAAGGCACATATACATGTCTATACAGAACTGCAACCACACATGCAGGAAAATGTAGTGTACATGTGGGTTTAGAAATGAAAATATAGATTCCAGAGGCCAGTGTTTGTGATTCGAACCTTTTGCATGTAAATAGCTTAATTCATGGCCTTATGTTAGCCACTTCTTGCTTATATGTCAAGCGGCTTTTACATAGCTAATACATTGAAAACTTTGCATCTCTTGTACGGTTTGTTCCCTTTTCCACAGTGTTATTATTACTGGCTTCCCAGTCATATTGTTTAGCTTTTCAATGGTTTGCACGTTCCTGTTAGCAGACTTTGTTTAATTCAAACTCTTTTCGCTTCTCCCAGGGAATTGTGATCACTGGTCTTTCTCTTCATTTGTTCAGGTTCACAATAGCTTGTTCTTTTGTGTTATCAGACTTTATATCACTTTGTTTTAGGATTAAATTCCTTTCAAGATTAGTACTGAGATGATTTGGCTGTCCGATATACTGATTCCCCTCTTGAGGCTCCCTGCGACTTCCATACCCCCCGTTACCTTCTTCTTCGATAGGTTTACGTCTTCCGCAGTCTGGTTCCTTGGAATCCTTTTTGCTTAGCATTGGTTTCTGGTGCCTTTCCTTAAATTGCATTGTGGCGGTGCCTCTCTGCCTGATTTCTCGACTCTTCTCTGCTCTCCAGTACTCGGTTAGGTGAACAGGTCTCTTGGGGCTTCACATACATGTTGGTTTAGGCAAACTTCATTAGGCCAGCGGTCCACCATGGGTCCTCGACCGTGGTCTGGCCACCACCTATTCCTGGGCCGTTGCCCATCTGGTTTCTCAGGTTGTGGCTATGCCGTCGTTCTAGAGTTCTGTTCACTGCACTTGAGCGAGTTCAAAACTGGCGGGCTGTCAGATCCCTGCTTCCTGCAGGTGTTGTGCAGCTCAGGAGCTTCCCAGGGCAACGTCTGTTTGTGTCTCTTTTCTCTCACTGTGGGTTTTTGCAACTACATTAATCAAAGTACTTGTCTCAGTAGATTGATAAATTTCACTAACCTGATGTCATCTCTGTAGAGTTTCTTCATCTCAGTTCTGCTGTAAAACCTTTTAATATATTTGAGAGCATCCCATGTAAGCCATCATGTACATGTACACAGGTTCAGGGAGTTCCTCACGGGAACAGGAATTCTTGTCCCCTAATGAGCAGGATCTCCCGGTGAGGTGCCACCTGCCTCTACCTCTAGGGGGATGGGTATTGCAGAGCGGGCTAACCTCTCTAGCCTCACAGGGGGATCTGGGGCATCCCCCTTGGGAAGAAGGGACAAACTCCCTCGATTTGTCATACTGCCTTAAAATGATCGCCCTGCGATTACTCTCATTATGCACATATTGGCTTGATGGTAAAACTGTGACCCTCTATTGATGACCAACATGGACCAAAACCAGCATGATGCAGTCTAGTTAGATTCTAACAGAATGAGTGAATAAATCCATAGATATGTACCAGGCTCCATTAATAATACAATGTTAATACTTATTAATTGAAGGGATAGGTCTCCACACAGACCATCCACTTGGAATTATGAGAGGCGGCCTGATACCTTAGTATGTGGAAGGCTGTCATCATATAGTATACTGACCCTAAAAGTACCTACCGGCTACACTTTGTAATCAGTACTGGCTTCCGTTATGGAGAAAAGGTTGACCAAGAGGAGAACAACTTGCTTGGGAACTTGTTACATTTGAAAGAGCGCCATTATCCAATCTTCAAAGCAAAATTCCCCATGAATCAAAGGGTTGACATGACTTGCTTTGGGTAGTTTTACAACTGGACACGATGTAAAGAGATATCACTTCCTCTGTAAACATTTTTGTTTCTTTAAGCCTCTCCATATATATTTCTATGTGTAAATGAACACTCTTAGTTGAAGTGACATTAAGGTGATGGTTTAAGACAACAAAACCCTTAAAATGTATGTTGCAGACCCCAAAACAGCACTGATGACATCACTGGTGACTTCACCAATGACATCACTGATAACATCACAGGAAACTAGAGCACACTGATGACCTTACAGATGACAGCACAGCACACGCCATGGGAAAACTACCCATTAGAATAAAACATTCTACCATCACATGTGCCATATTCAATGTTATCACTATATTTCTAAGCTACGCACCATGGGATTTGTCCACATTATGGGTTTGTAGCCCACTTTGCGATAATGAGTAAAGGGGCCGAGAATGGGTGCAATATTTGTAGTTTTAGCATACATTTTAAAAAAAGAATTTTCTGGGACCCTATCCTTTGTTTTGTGAACATTTACTGTGAAATTACTGCAATGTCACAGTGAAATGTAGCGAAATATTGACCAGAACACCTTATCCATAAAACATGGCGGGTTTTCTGCTGTAATGCACCATGGAGATATATACAATATGTTGGCGTGGGTGGCACCATAGTCTTCACCAAACGTTTACAAAACGACTTGACATTCTTGCTCAAAATCACCAAAAGGCACACCTGCACCTCTTTGTGCCCAACCTGTCACACATTTGAAGCAAATCCATCTAGCAGTTTATGCTGTGCGCCTGATCAATGAATGCACATAATCACACATAAAGAAAAGCAATGCAAATGTAACAACATCTCTGTAAAAACACCTTTTTTTTCGATCCTTTATTATTTTTAAACCATACCACAACTTTGCACCAAACATTTACATTTTGGGGTCCCAGACCAGAAACGATCTTTGAAAAATGTCATGCAGATATGTCGAACGAGTCAAAGCTTCATTTTCACAAAGACAATCTATCTTAGGTTTCACCTTAACTATAGGGTCATATTGTTCATCGTTTTCCAGCTTTAAAAGTCCTTTGGTTTCCAGCTTTAAAAGACCTCACCCGATAAAAAAACCATATCCTGATTGCATGCTCATTCTAAATATTAATTGTTTTTATTGGGATCAAATGAAAACAAATCACTTGATCTTGTTTTTTAACACTTTGTTCATGGTTGAACAATTTCTTGGATTTCGACATTTGTTTCTGAAAATGTTGAACTCTTATTTTTAAGGTGAAATTCCTGACCTGTTTCCAGATGACGAAGTTGAGAACATCATCGGAGGAGTGAGAAATGAAGTTAAGAGTCAAGGCTTAATGGACACCAGAGAAAATTGCTGGAAATTCTTCATTGACCGTGTCCGAAGGCAACTGAAGGTAACAAGCTTAATTTATTTCAAATTTCTCAATGGACTTCCTAAAATGTGGGATCACAAAAACTGGTCTTGCAAAGTAAGAATACAGATATTAATGCAATATCATGACCACTCAGCAAACGTTCCTCCAGAACTCTAGCTTCTGTGGCAGTGCATCTGATGCATGCAATGCCTAAAAGACATTTACCTGCATTAAAAGGTATATCTATCTGAAATAATCTAACGGTTATCAGGAATACACCGCTTATGAACGTGCATGTGGTCATCAAGATCTAAATTGAATTTGGTGCCACCAGAGTTATTATCGGATGTTCCACAAATATGCCTACCAATCGTTGATCTTCACCATCCTGATGTAAATCTGCAACAACACGGGCAGAAAAAAACAGATCCAAGGAATATGAAACTTGAGACAAGATGTGCCTGAGTGTGTTATAAAAATAACTATTTAATTTTGTTGCTAGAGAGTCAATCTGGAATCATTAAACATTTCTCATTAAACACTAACACCATGGCATTGTGGACAACTAGCCATCTTTGATTCCAAGATAGCTAGGTTCATTTTGTTAATCACAACATGGATCTTTCCTTTTGTCCCATGGCCGCTGCTCACCATGCTCTGACCTTTTACCCCGGTCCTGACAATAAACATTGAACTACCCTAAATATGTCAAGTAAGAACATGGATACAGACTTTTCTATACAATCTTGCTCAGCAAACTTCCTGAAAGGGGCCATCAACAAAGCCTCTGTGCTGCCTTCTGAAACACAACTGAACCCCGCAAGAAGGCTATGAGTGCAGCCACTCAAGCATGCCATATTCTCCAAACTGTTGAGGAAACCAATTGAGGAACTAGAAATCCCTAGCCAGTCTTCAACCACCCATGTTTTAGTAAGAAATACATGTTCCAAGGTAGTTATGCGATTACCTGAATAATGATAAGCCGAAACAAAGCACAGGTACTGGTAGCATAGGTACTGGTAGCATGCCACGTTTGCTCAAATCTTGAAAATAATTGACTACCTTTTCTGGGTTTATGCCTTACACCAGTCATGAATGTGAAGGAATTAAGAAATCTTCATTAAAAAGAAAATCTGTAGACCCCATTTTGCCCAGGTGTTAAGAATGGTGCTTTTTGTATCTTGCATTATAACGTATCACTCTCCTATTTAATGTCAAAGCAGTTTTAGCGTTGGTGGTGTTGGCTCTTGATAACTCCAATTGTCTTTATTTGGACGTGCATCAATGTCTATCTGCCAGACACCATAGGCTATAGAATGCTGCTGACTGTTTGCTGACGAATACTCTTTAATAGTCCTATTTTAAGTACCCTGCACTCTTCCTTAGGGATGAAGAACATCCTTTTGGAATTCACATGCTTTATCCACCAGCACCATTACAATTCAGGTAACAAAGTACATCCTTTCCAGATACCAGCATTAAATGTCAACCATGCAGTTGGCTGTACCTCGATTACCCCATAGAGAACAAGTGTTTGAGACTCTTCCTGTCTGGCTCAAGCTTTTGCAACCCTCTACCATTGCTTATTAGGAACAAAGAAAACCACAGAACATTATGCAAACATCCTAACGCCATGCCTAACAGCCGGAGTTACTGAGTTGCCATTCACCAGCACCATATAGTTCTAAATAGCTACCTGTGGTGCTATCAGTAATTTTAACATAACTTTCTCCAAGGCCACCAGTCTAATTTGATATGTAGATTGTGGCCGGTATGAGCATAGATTTTAGGTAATCCATTTTATTGTGTCCAATTTTGAAATCCCAGCCTTCCTGTCCCATTATGGAGGAAATAGCCCGACTAGTCAATGTGCCTCATTGCAAGGTTGGCAGTAACCCACTAGTGCTGCTGGCAGGTTGCCACCGACCTCGTAACGCTTTTTCACTCCCTGACATCCCAGTGCCACCGGGATATTACTTGTGTCGACGGGACAGGATGTCAGGCAGTGGAAACTGTACATGGGACTCCACCTGAATGGGGACACAGAAGCACGAGCACACTTGCTAATGGTGCCAATGCTTCTGTGAAAACTATGCCAGCAGGGGCCGGTACTCCCGGCAGTTCAGACCTGCTGGGAGATCCGGCTTCTACCGGCAATCTCGTGGTCTGGCGGTCCTGAAAGGGTGTCAGGACATTGCTACCGGCACCCTTATTTCCACACCACCAGACTTCCAATGGGGCCCAATATCTTTAGGCACTTACAGGTCCAGGTAATTGAATTCCATCCTTTCCACTTCCAAATGTGTCGCAATAAGTAAGATCCAAATTCATCTCTGTGATTATTCTGCAAAGAAATTAGACAAATATTTTCATGGCTTGCCTCAAGCATCTATTTTTTAATAGAGAAGAACTTCGTATGATTACCTTGATATAGGACAAAGGTGCAGTTGAAAGGTGAGTCATTCCTATTGTTTCATTGACTACAAACATTAGGAGATGCATCCACTCCATTGTAGAAAGCATATGTCATATTTCACTCTGATACTTTTTTATTCACCATGGAGGATAAGTGAGTGCTCAAGGGCATGCTCCTGCAACTTAATATTTTCAGAACATTACGTGTATTAAGGTTTCCAGACTGTATAACCCATACCATTAGAAATGCAGAAATATTACTAATGTAACATTGGTGGTGAATTCAAAATAAACAACCATCAGGTGTCTACGCCTTCAAGTAACTTCACTTGCTTCTAGTGGCACATAGAATCCTAGTCACATTCTCAACAGAAATGTCTTGCCTCCAATAAGGTCTCAAAAGAGTATTTTCACATGACTCCAGTGCGTAACCCACAGTCAGGTTAGGTGAAGAGACTGTTTTGGCAACACTGACACTGGTCGCAAGAGAGCCGATGGCACTGGAGGACTTGGAGTCTTTCTGGTGCTCCTATTCTGTTTCGTGGGCTGGTCACTCCTCTTCTTCTCATCTCCTTTTCTATGGTTTACTTGAGGGATCGGTCGTTGGCCCCTTACTCTTCTCTCTCTTCACTCTCCCTGTTTCGTCCTTAATTAGCTCCTTTAACCTATCACACCATTTCTATGCTGATGACTCTCCCATCTTCTTTATTTCTTAATTTCCAGACTCCCATCATAGCTCTGTCTCTTGCTGTCTTGCCGCCATACAATCCTGGATGAGCTACTTTCTCCACCTGAATCTCACTGAAAAAGAAGAGGTTCACTTCTGCCCTTCCACATCTGCTGTCCCTTCCCCTCCAACTGGCCTTTAATTTCCCCCTACTCTTCCCTTCTTTCCGTCAGATCGCAATCTTGTAGTTATCTGCACAACTCTTTCACTCTTTCTGTTTATCACTAACACTGCCCACACTTTTCACTTCTACTTGTTTAACCTTCTGAGAGCTCACCAATTCCTTTCTTTTCAAGACACAAACTTCCATACATCTTCACCTACATTCTCCCGGCTTTATTATTGCTCTTTTGTCCTATTTGGCATTCCACACTTCCAGTTTACCCTACTTTGTTCTATTTATAACTCAGCCATTTATCTTCTTTTCCAACTGTGTCCTTGTTGCCCTCTTTTTCTTCCATGTCTCTCCTTCCTTTTCATTCACATTTGTCCTTCCATTTCCTCTGCATAGTATACAAATGTCTTCATGGTCTTGCTCCCCCTTTCTCTCATCATTACTTTCATTCTGTTATCCCTTCCTCACTCGCTGCTCTCAATTTCTCCTTTTACTCACCCCTGACCCCCATATGCTTCCTCCCAGTTTCAATCCTCCTCTCTCCTAGCACCTAAATTCTGGAATGCCCTTTCCTTGTCTGTTCGTACCTCTCCTTCCTACCACATTTTCTGAACTTGTCTTAAAGCTTAATTTCTCTGTACTGTTACCAACCTCATTCAGCTCTGTTCAAAATTAATTTTCTTATCGCATTTGAATTGTACCATATTATTAAATACTACTGTACAGCACTTTTCCAAAAGTGCTTTATAAATGTAGATAAATGCAAATACAACCTACAAATACAGGGCTGCTGTACAGAGTGGGTCCACAAAGTAGGCCCTGCAATGTTCTTTGTTGTTGGGGGCTCCCAATGCTATAGCTACAGCCTCAAATATTTGATGCGTATCACAGTGAGACTAACTTTTGTGTTGAGAGCCTAGAACACGATGCCACTGGGTTCCAGTACAGTGCTGTATACTGCTGGCACACTGCCAGGCAAGTTGCTGGGACTGATGTGGCTGCTCAAGGAATTTGAGGCTGAGGATCCAAGCGTGGTTTTGTGCCGGAAGGTATTTGCCTTGTGAGGCAGGTGACTGGGAGGATCACTATTCCATGGAATGAGAGAACTTTGGTGAGAACAGTCATGGTGAAATGGAGGTTGAGTTCCTTGGGGGCCTAAATGAAGCAAGTGGTCTTGATGCCTCGCCTGAGACAGTGCCTTATTAAAGAGTGCCTGCAGACCCTAATGCAGAAATCTTATTGCATGAGAGGTTTATGAGAAGAAGGGCCAGAGCCCTAGACGTTCAGGCAACTGACACTGCTATTATGGTGAGAAAGGTAACATCACAGATGTGATGGTGAAGGTTCCCAAAGAAGTTTAACCTTTCTTGCCCTTTGGCAAATGCTTCAAGGATTCAATCATGGATACTTAGGAGAAAACAGTGTCTGCCCGACTCTTAATTGGCACAACCATTCTCGGAAAGCACGGATCACTGAGAGGTGACTCTTTGTAACTCTTTGATCATTCAGTGGCTCTCAGAGCAAATTTAATGGGGGTGCTCTGCCACCTTTCCAACTTTGCCCCCTGATAGAGAGTCCAAGCACAATGAAGCTATGACAAAGAATGTGTTACCTCTGTCTCTTTGGTATTTTGGTCATTGAATGCAGCCACAAGTAGTTGACCCTTTGGCAGGTGCCGGACAGTTCAATTGAAATCCTGGTTATCAAAAGCCGAGGGTCAATGCAAGAGGTGGTGGCTGATGGATTTGTGGCTTCCAGACACATGATTCTGGCTAGATTGAACAACATATATCTAGTTGGCAGATGATATGGCCACTCTGTCTGGTAACAGGTGGCATGCCTGGATGTGGGTCTTTGGGTTTTCACCAGATGTACAAGAAAAGGCATCAGACATGTCCTTTAAAGGGAATATTAAAGTGGATAAGATGTTTGATGATAAAGTAAACTACACCTTTTGAAAGTTAAAAAGATTCTAGGCAGAATGTCCAGTCTTGAGGATTTTCAGGTAACCCCAAACTGCTGCCACTCAAAAGCAGCTATGACTCAGAAGCAATGTTTTGCCGAAAGTGTACTAGGGTGCTGCCAGACTTTCAGAAAACTGGCAAGAGGCACAGGCAAGAACAAATCGGGAAACCATCCTGCAACGTCTTGGTATGGCTGCCACTTTAATGTGTCCTGCAAACTCGACAGATTCATAGACTGGGGGCGGCCTGGTGGACTTCACTGAGGAGTGGATAACTGTGACAACAGACCACTGGGTCCTACAGGTTATACACAGGGATTACACTCTTCCCTTCTTGACTTTCCCCCAGATTGTTAAACAGAGCAGCAGAGTTATCAGAAATAACAAACTAAGCTCTTCCTGAAAGGATATCAGAAGGTCCTAAAAAGTGCTGTATATGAAATGCGTGAAGGAAAACACCCTACTTTTGTTTTACTTGAGATATTTTCTCATCCCAAAAAGGGAGCCAGCGAAGTCTAGGCCCTTTTTACATCTGAGAGGCTAGCAGAATACTTCTGCGGTTTGTGACATGGGCCAGCACTGGCAGTTCAGGGTGTTGCACTGTGGCCTAACATCAGTCCCAAGGTGATGGAATGTGTGGTATTTCCCTACCTCAACTAGCTGGTGAAGCCTTCCAACCAGCAGTGGGTACTGCCATGCTGTTTTTTCTTTAAACGTCAAGAAATTGACTCCATCTGTGTGGCCACCGCTCATAGGGTCCATCTTGGGCATGATGTCAATTTGGGACACAGCCAGAGAATTGTCTGGTGATGAGATTGGCCGTGGGTAATTTTAGACAAAGGGCCACGCTTGCAGCTCGCATCTTCTTGTGGTTGATGGCACGCATGGCCTTGTCTATTCCCCTTGTCCTCCAGGTGAGGCTTTGCATGGGGATGCTCCAGTGGGAGCTCAGATTCTGGTGAAACCAACTGTCTGGGTCCATGGAGGGCAGGCCACAGGGGAGCATGAGCTTTGGACAGGGCCGGAGATGGTGGCACGGGGAGTTCAATAGTATGGTGAGGGAACCCTTTGGATTAGTTTCAGGAACTGGTCATAATGAATGTTTCCACAACTGATTGGGCGGTGCATTTCAAAGCCCTGCATGTTCAGCGGACGTGGTCAGAAATAGATGAACATCCCCACTGCAGTCTTTGGGATATAAGGCTGATTCACCCTGCCCCGGAGGTATTTGTGGCAGCTGCAGGGAAAGACAGTAATAGTACCCAAAGTGTTCCACTCATATAGGCGGAAACCAATGACATGATTTTTACTAATATTCCTTATTTCTCAACCTATTATTCCTTAGCTATGGTATGGTCTGATCATTTTTTTTATTCCCTTTGCTTTTCCCTGCTCTGCTCTTCTGTCAAAATTAAACCACCTGCTCTTAAGAAATTTCAGCGTCATTGGGCTAAAGTCCCTATTGATGATATTTCAAATTCCATTGTGAACATAGTTCAGCAGAAAAGAGATAAGGGCATGAACATTTGCAACGCTATGGTTTGTGCCTTTGAATTTACAGCCAACACTTTGGCTCCGTTGTCGGTGGTTTCAACCCAGAACTCCACCTAAGTCAATGCCTAGTGTGTGATGCCCAGCTGGAACTCTTATTTATATATTTTTATGTCTAAAGTTTTTATTTCTGGATGATGTACCCTTATATAACACCCTCTCTTTAAATCCCCCCCGGTCTCACTGAACCAAGAAGTAGGTTGTTTTCCAAAGTTAAAAGATTTATTTGATGAATTGAACAAAATATATATCACACTTTTATCAATATGAACAATATCTAGATATCACACTTATTAATATTTATACACTGATCAGCAATGGGTGGTATCACAACAATCAACAATCTCTTTAATCAATAGGAGTATGGGTGGGAAGAATAATGTAGCAAAGAATAACTTTGGTGGGTTCAATGAAATGCAATGATATGAAATTAATGCAGCACAGAAATAAAACCTGATAAGAATTCAAAGATAATGTAATCACTCTTTCCCCCTGTTACTACACAATCCCCCCTAATATGCAATATGAAGAGATGGAATGAGGGCACACAGATTTCAGGAATATAAATCAACAATGCAGTTCAATCCCAATTCCCCCGCAAGCTTAGAGAGAACAGGAATGATTTTAAACAGGTCAAATGCTTTTGAATGTGGCTTGTAATGAATGGGGAAAAATGGATTTTAATTCGCTAAATTGTATTCAGAACTAGTGGGAGTCACTTTGGATAGGTTGCGATAGACACTAGCAATGATGATTGAATGACTGATAGATAGGAAACTGAATTCAGAAATTGAATGCAACAAATAGCTATTTTATATGGAATGAAATTGAGCCAAATGCAGAATCACAGCGATTACAGGAAACCTATATGGAGTTAGAGTGTGGTTCTTAGTTTAAAAGCTGAGGATGTTAGCTTCCATTGGACACTTAGATTTCGTTCCTAGCATGTACGGTTCAAAAGTAAGAGGTTTTAGTAAAGATCGATTTTTCTCAGAAAAGAGTCAAGATTTCAAAATGAAAGATGCGCTTTTGAAGATTAGGAACAAGATTTCTTAACACTAGGGAGTCTATAAGCCACACGCTACACGACAGCACAGCCACTGATCCAGGGGCGCCCCCAGATGGTTTCTATCTGCCGAGACTCTTGCCTTTCTCCAGCAAATATATATTAGCGCAAAGATGATTATCACTACAATTATCACAGGATTATATGGATGAGAGGAGTCCAGATAGAAAAAAAAGATTCTACAATGCAGTTCTGGATATGTTGGAATGGGTTGGATAGGATTACTTAAAACTAAGAGATGGCTATGGGCAGTTCTATGCTAAATACTCACAACTTTGGCTTTGGAATGGAATAGGCCCGTCAGGATCTGGTCAAGGGTTTTGGACTGGAATCTGCTAGCCACAGGACAGGATTCAGGTGCTTGGTTCTGCTCTCAGCAAGGCACTCTGGTCTGCACGGCCTCCTGGACTGGATCTGATGGGTTGGTTCTGGGTACAGCTCTTCTCTACTGGTTTGGATCTCTGGGTTCTAGCAAAGGTTCTCGGCAAGAAGCAGCCCAAACAGCACAGCCAGGCTGTTGAATTGGTTGGTGCCCCTTGGAAGTTTGGGGTTAAAATGAGTTGCAAGATTCTAAAGGCCGGCTGAGAAGGGTTCTGCTTTTTGGGTTGGGCCTTCTGCTTCAGGGTTCTGGAGTCTGGATAGTTCTGGAGTCTGGATAGTTCTGGATCTGGATTCTCCTTCAGAGCGCTTCGCCAGTAGATCAGTGATGGGTGAATGTGGGTCCCTCTGTGCCCTCAACAGTCCCTATTTATGTATTTCTCAAGAGGGTGGGTAGGCTGATTATACTATGCCCAACCCTCTAAGAAGCCAATAGGTCAGAGAATTTCCTCTCCCCTGATTTGAGAAGCAACAGTGTGTCATGATGTGTCATGTTTATGGTCCAGGGAGAAAACCCTCCCCTTTGTTTCTGTACAGTATGTCATTTTTCACAAAAAGCATATTTATAATATCACTAATTTACTAATACTACATATTTACATCCCAAATTAAATAAGGCACGCATCCGTCAAAGTGCCATCTTCTGGGGAGCTTCGGTTCACAAATGACAGTTTTTCGCGCTTTTGGTCGGTTACTCAGTGTCAGTTCTGTACCAATTTTTTCACATACACGCACATACCATCTGGGCATATTCCTCTGAAGTTTCATATTTTTAACATTATCACAACTGCTACAAAGTCCACATTTTGATAATTCTGTCTCTGAATATCGCACACGTTCCAGAGTAGTTTCGACTTGAGCAACATTTTCATTTTAATAACCTCTAAATTCCATATTTTTGCAAGTTCGGCACAATTTTCTATAAGTCTTTTTTCAAAAAGATATTGTCTGTGCTTTCTGAATAAACAAAACTGCTTGTCTGCGCCTCCAAGGTCTTGGCTGGGCTAGAGAGCAGTCCCGGGCCTCTCTGACTTTGGTATCTGGTTTCAGCCTACACCCGAATTAGTATTTCCTTTTGAGTCTAAGGGAGTCTTTTGTCTCCTAGCCAAGCAACAGGCCAAAGTGCTCCTCCCTTTTCCTTTCGCACCTCCCTGCCAGTTCCTTAGCAGAGAGCAGGGGAAAAGATTCCTTTGTTTGGGAGAAGGTGTGGAATGTCTTTGAAGCCCAGTGTAGCTGGCTTTAACTTTTAACACAATGTTTAAAATAGTCTTATCCTAAAATACAAATTACATTTTTAACATTTACAAATATATCCACCAATCTTTTAATTCCAGCCTTTTTAAAATATAGTTTTGAATTGTATCCTCCTCTATTGCTTCTGATAGCAAGTCTTTACTTTTAATACTTTGATGTTTATGACGCAGGCGAGTAGCGGTACTGCACCCATTTTTGACATATTCTTCCAAGCAAGCATCTTTAAATGTGGATTTTCTTCTGATCAAATATGTTTCTGCTGACATTGTGCTTAAGTGAATTCTTTATATGCAGTGATGTGTAACACCCAATAGGGATGTTGGATCTTTTGTGATGTTTGAGAACCAAGATTTTTTGCACTTTCCACAGCCAAGGAAAAACTAATTTTTGAACAGCTCTGTGTTTCTCTTGCAATGCAGGACTGCTTTTTCAAATAGTTTGATTTTCCTCTGTGGGCAGCCAAATGATAAGTTTTGGCAGTGGTCTTCTGTGTTACCACTGACAAAGGCAAAAGTGGATTAGCGGCCTATTTTTCGGGTTTTCCTGCACACTTGTGGGTGATTTTAGCACGCATAATGCTTTGCAGTGGCCATTCTGAGGTTTCTGATGCAAGCAGTGCACAGGGATGTTGCAGGGCATGGACTAGTGAGTTAAAACATGCCACACTGTCCCAGCTGCTACCCAAGCGCACTGTGCCATTAGCCCCATGGTACTCTGCCGAACTAAGGACACTAAAACACGAGTTATCATATTTCTTTCAACCAAACCCAATAGGTAGTACGAAACCCAGGAATCGCTAGACCTAGTGCCATGTAACATATCAAACCAAACAACCACACCAACACATTTTTTTACATTTTTTAAAAGGAGCTAAACATTCCCTTTTACCCAATATGTGTGTGCGAAGATCGTATCTGGAAAGCAACTGGCTAACTGTAGCTGTAACTAAAGTGTTGCTGTGCTTATCCCACTACTGCTTGATAACCCTGTATCACGGTTCAGTTAATGCAGAACTATTGGTCTGTTCTTCATACTCCATCAAAGTTTTGGGTTGACAACACTTGAAACTCGTTATATTGTTCTTATATACGTAGTCTAGGTAATCAGAGCATCCCTTGAGGCCCTGGCATAAGGTTACATACATCTATAGGAGAAAAGGAACTAGAAAACATGTCTATCCCGAAGTACGCTCGCGGCTTGCTCTTATAGGAAGCTGCTGCTGCTGATAGAACTGTTCATTTGTCTTTTGTTTTTAGCATATCAAAAAGATTTTTTTTGTAATTTTCAGCTTTTTAATTGCTTGAGAGGCAAAAGTGCATCCAGATATCAAGTGTCACCATTCTAGTATGTCAATGCATTTCGGATCGAGTCCGTCTTCAGGGCTAGGACACTTGCTAGATGCAGCTCGTACCCATCCACAACAATTGGGTGTACAACCCTCTAAGGGCGAACACACCGCTCCCAGGTATACCATAAGGTTTTGCCTTATGCATAAAGAGCGGATTGTGTTGAAAGCTCTTTTTACATGGCACGGCATTTTTTTGAAACTACAAGCTGAGGAGACAGTTGTCAAATGTTGCGTATAAGAAGGAGAGTATTTTGTTTCCATGCTGCTTGATGCGATGATGGTTTTCCATGTTTATGCTGCAATACAGTGTTGTTAAAGAATATAAAATGAGGGGCCAGCTTGGGATGGTAGGTCATGCTTGACAAAAATCGTTAGTTGTGTGTGCCCTTTTGCGATAATGTTCCAAAACACCCTGCTATTTCCTTTAGTTTGAAAACTTTCAGCTGAGCATTTAGTGATATATAATAGTGATTTAATCAATGCATTATAATACAAGAGAACATTATTGCTGTGTGAGCTTTACCATTCATATGCAACATGTAATATAACAATACATTTTAGAGAATGAATCCATTATACTATAGTAGAACACTTGTGTTTATAGATTGTTATTGCAATGTACTGCTCAGGTGTGGACCAAAAGTCCAGATACTGCCATTTGGGGGTATTCGTTATGTATGGGCGTGTACAGCACACTCCCCAAAATGAATTGCTGCAAGGCTCTGAGATTAATATAGTAGAAATATGATTGGAGGCAAGGGGGGCAGGAGGGGTTGAGAAGTCTAGGATTACATAAATAACCAGGTCTTTAAGAGTGTCCTCATTTGTAACATGGAGGTAGCTTGGTGGATGAATATAGGTGGAATCGTCTGGGCCATAAGTCAATACCTTCCGTTCTCTTTGTCTGATAAAAGTAAAGCCACTTTCAGGGAGATAGTCCTGGTGGTGATGTGATCAGAATCAAAGGGAACCAGTCATGATGTAAGGTCACAGTGTACAGGTGCAGAACCATTCAGACATATGAAGGTTAGGCATAGCAGTTTGAATGAAATGCATGTTTATGCTGGGAGCCAGTGCAGTTCTTATGCCATTTAAAGTCACTGGAGTTGTGCAAAGACGTGCATTCCGTTTACCTGATTGTAAACGGTAATGAACAAACAAAGCAACATGGGGATTAAAACCTTTTGAAACATCTTTTTTTCTACGTTTATGATGGAAGGAGAACAAAATCACTGAACCAAAATATAGAACACGTTTCCTTCAAAGTGTGCAGGACTTCACTGGTACCATAAACAAGGAATAACTTACACATCATTGTGGCGATAAGAGACATAAACCACGTCCCTGAAATTAAAAATCATTCAAACAAATGGCAAATGGATTTAGGTCATGCAGTTCTGAAGCATTAAACAGGGTTGATGTTGAACATTATATTTTTGAAGTTAAACTATAGAGTGATGTAATTGTGATTTATAAAATCTCCCAAAAATATAAGCAATTAGGATAATATTTGAAATATAAGAATATAAAAAATATGGACTACAGAAAGTGCTGATCGGAATTGCATATAGAGCGTACTGTGCGTACAATACGATATGTTGGCGATAGTGAGATGTTCTTAATGGTAGCAAATAAAGCCGTGTGATCTTGGGCACATGGCATAGTCAGAGTTCTTATCTTTGGAGGATCTGGCCCAGCAGAGAGAAGATAAAGGCACATTCAAACCTCAAGAAGTAAAGCACTTGTGCACCTCTCTTGTAATTCTTTCCATGACATTTTCCAATGTGTCCAGTTTCATTGCCCAACTGGCTCAATCCAGGATAGAGATACCAACTAACCAATACCACTAACAATTTCCTTCTCTGCATACAGCTCTCAAACTCCAAATCAAACACAACCACAAACCTCTAGCGCAGCAAACCGCAAGAACTTCACTTCACTACACTGCAACAACAAAACAAAACACACATAGACTCGCACATCAGCACACGACGACTACCGGCCGCATACACCCCAGGCCCAGCCGACAGAACCACTGGGCTGAAGCTGCCAACAGCACATCACTGCAACCTTGCACTTTTCTAGCCTCCACCCATTAACCCACCCCTCCCTCCCTCTTTCAGAGCCGCCAGAGCGCCAGGGGACCACTCCGGTGGTGATAGTGCGCGGTACAAATGACCTTTAACATTAACATTAACATGGTAATGTTAAATGGTAATGGGTGGCGAGGAGTGTGCCACTTTAAAAAAAACAAAAAACAAAAAAAAAAAGCGAATGTTGATCTTTTTAAGCAGTACAATGCACGGAACACGCCTTTTTGATGAGGAACACACACATTGCACTTTATCCGAACAATGTCAGATTTTAGGTTTCTTCTCACAACACTGTCAATGCAGGCAACACTCTCAACTCGACCCTCTGCAATCCATTCAATCGCAAAATGCAACCTGATTTACAGGAAGGAAGAAGCGCTGTCTAATTCCAACAGAAAATAAACGGGTTGACAAAAGAGACCTGGCCTATTTTTCTGGAACGTGCCTGATGGGTTCTTCACAGAGAAATTACAACACAAACTAGACTGCAGAACGACGAACTGCTCACCAACCTTGCAGTCTTTAAAAATGAGACACATTGACAACTCTTCAGGGCAAAACCTACTGCAATACGAATTAGCAACATCAATAGGATTGAATATGGAAATCTAGAGGGCATTGTTTGTCCTGTGGGGGCTATCCAGAAGACTCTTGTCCCCTACTTTTACAACGACAGACCTATTGCCGCTGGCCAGGCTAGTTCTTTCTGTTGTCAGTTCAGCTAGTGGCCAGACCTCGCCTCTAAGCCGGTGAACTCCTGCTCTAAATGAATCACACCTGCTGCAAGTACCCTGACCAGCAGGCACTGGAATCAGCTTGGTGTCGAGCATGTTGGGAAATGTAGTCTCATGGGGGTGATAATCTCTGGATGCTCTCCTGCCCTAAAAATCCACTATGTATTATTACTTTACAAGAAAATAGACATGTGTTTTGGTGGAAACTGAACTTTTCATAATTGTCCCAATATGTTTAAACATGTATCTTTGTTACATATCATGTTTGCCAGCCTTTCATATGAAGCAAAGCAGCATATAATTAAAATGTGTTCACACGCACTCTACAGTATGTTCTAACAGGACGAGCATTATCACGTATGTGCTGATTTGGGGACTGCTTTTCTGTATTTTGAGGCCAGGTTAAAGCGAAGGCGCAAAGCGTGCACGCTTTAGCATCTGGTGACGTTAGCAAATGTCCCTCTTCACTTGCCCTTGTGGCGCCCCCTAGGCCTGCAGCCTTGTATTGCAGGCTTTCTTCTCTATTAGATAACGCGCCTCTGACTCTGTTACTTTTATGCTGGTCTGTTAGTTTGTTGCTTACTGCAGCATCACAGCACGGAAACACGTGATCAAAATAAAGCATGTCAGTCCTTTTAAATTTTTAAAAGCAGTATGGAGCAGGGAGAAATGGCAATCAGCAATTGCATGAACTTATTGTAGGTTGTATTTGCATTTGCTTTCGTTTAAATGTCCCTGGAGGGGGGAAACACGATCAAGTTTTAAAAGCAATCTGAACTGCACCCATCTTGTATTTTCCCCTTTTGATGATTCTTTTAATTCCTTAGGTTGCTCTCTGCTTCTCACCCGTTGGCAGTAAGTTACGCGTGCGCAGCAGGAAGTTTCCCGCCGTGGTGAATTGCACAGCCATAGATTGGTTCCATGAGTGGCCTCAAGAGGCGCTGGAGTCTGTCAGCCTGCGCTTTCTGCAAGAAACGGAGAACATTGAGGTAAGAGGTTAAGGATACTGTACACTGGTGCCTTCTGCATGGTCCCTAGGCAGGCTTCCAGATCTAAACGTGAGGGGGCGGGCTACATTAGATGAGGGAGAGAAAATGCAGAACAACTTTTCTGCTGTGCAGTTTGGAAAGACCCAGGTAGTCTGTGCTGCTCTGTTTCTAGTTGGTCTTTGTCGGAGGAATAGTGCAGTGGTGGGCATGGCTGGCCGGCCCCCAGATGCTTCAGCCAGAACTCCTATGATCCGCCAACCTTGACTATGATGGCTAGGGTAGTTGAAACTATCGCAATATGGTCCCCTTCCGTTTCACCTTTTCATATTATAGTGTTTTGGGCACATACAATATTTGTATTGAGCGTAAGAGTGTAAGCCTTGAGTCCCTCCAGCCTACATCTATTGTGAAGTACCGCATAACAACACAGATCTAGGCTGGCTCTCAACATCTCAGACCGATGACTTCAACAAAAAAGACCAAAGAGTAAACGATTGTATGTGTTGTCCATATCTCCTTACAGTCCTATTTTATTGTGGCGTGGAGTGCATTATGGGTTGGACCACTTGGTTACGTCGTCTTTCGCACTCAGCTTCTATGCATTATGCTTGCCATCTTTTTTTTTTTTTTTTTTTTTACAGCAATGGTTGGAACCTTCTACCCATGACACCTTTCTGTTCATATCTTCTCTCTGGCATTCGTTAGACCAGGGTCTTCATCAGTGGGTCATAGAGGGAAGGACTTGGACCCAGGGCAGACTCATTACCACCTGACTCATAAGGAGGGTCTAAGTGTTTGAGTTTTCTGAGAAATCTACTTGGATTTCGCTAATTGTGGTTCTCCTTGTGTAAGGATTGCCGAAATGCAAGAGCCACCGCAATGAACAAGGCAGTTACATCTCTAATTGTAATTGCATAATCCTATAGTCCTATGCTGCTGGTTTATCCAAACTCATCTAGAACTTTAGGAACTTTCAGGTCTATGAAAGTCAACTACCTGGATAAGATCAACTAACAGTGAATGAAGCGCCGATTTGTTCCATCTCGGCCTTTGCCAGTAGTGTGACCTATATTAGGTTTGTCTCAACGTCATGTTATTCTTGTTAATTGTTGTAGCTGTTTTTCCTTTTCCAAAATTTAGATTGAAGTCACATGTGTGCATCTTCACAGGTTTACTTATTGGTACATAAATGCATGTGTAGTTTTTGACCACCTCTGTTTTATTGCTGCTACTGTCCTCCGAAGAAATATATCCAACTGTAGCCCCCGTTGATATATCTAAATCGATAGTACTGAGAAAAGTACTTTAGATTCTGACAGCAAAATGGGACTATTGCTGAACTGAAGCACAGAGGCTATGTTTGGGAGGTGAATGACACATTACTCTGGCTTCCCTTATTAATGTCTCAATTCTTTAACTGTGATGAAGGCCCATGCCTGCGGTTAGGTATGTTTACTGAAAACCCAAGTCAAATGATGGACTTCTGTATCATCTGGCATAGTGGGCCCCACTGGACCTCCTCTGCTTTTGTAGGTTGATGGATTTGCAGGCTACCTCTGAAGCAACTGGAACCTGTAGTGATCTTTACCCACTTCATAATTCTGTGCCCTTACTTGGCATTGAACTTTATTTTGAAAACTTAATTTCCTTCTTCTAAACTTCTATAGCCTCAGTGTGGTTGATCGCTCTGTGCCCTCAGGAGGTCTCGGGTTCTCTCTTTATACCTGGGCGTTTAATTGAGAGATGCCTTTGTCACATTTCCTTTGTGGATTATGTACTGTAACTGCATTGAAGGCCTGAATTCTGGATTGGCATTTTTTGACATTGGTTGTGACGAATCTGAGGATGTCGTCCCTTCTCCCCTACGGGGAGAAATTATACATGGGACCAGGGTGGTGCATCCACAGTAACAATAGTCCCCCTGGGGCTGGTGCACTGATGGTGGATCACATGGGGAAGGAAATCCCTTATGGGATTGGGGACGACCATTCTCAGTGACCGCTGTATACCTTTGCTTCAATACCCCCAACCCCTTCTCCAATTCCAAATCCTCCTCCCCCCTCTCTAGACAGAGCCAAAGTATTCTATTGTCATGTCAGTTAACCTAATACACTTGATAGGACTAAAACACAAGAGAAGTCAAAGTATTTTACATTTATTTGTTATATTCATTTATTCCTTTTATTGACAGCGCCCAAACCTGTAAGTATCACAGTGCTGGTAACTCAGTAAAGGGAGATAGTCAGGTAAAGAGACGCACATAAATAGGCCAGAGAGAAGGCAGACAGACAATGGTCATAATTGTTGAAGAGCAAAGTCTTACGTTTTTTTTTCTTCCTGAAAGTAAGGTTGGACGGTTCTTCTTAGATGTGGAGGGGGAGAGCATTCCAGAGGGTGGGGGCAATTACAGTGAAAATGTGACTCTAATACCACTATTGTCAAGAAGATGATGACCCGTACTGTGACAATCACTCTAGAGGACCTCAGTGAGTGGTCTAGCCTCTCACGGATCGTGATTGACCCAAAGCAATACAGCAAGCCAGCACGGGAGTTTAAAGTCGGCTCAGCGGAGACGCTGGGAGAGAGCTGGTCTTCGAGGAGGAACCATGGGAGCTGCGCACCAGGCCAACAGACGAACCAAAAGGGAAGCCGTGAGCGGAGAAAATAGGAGAACCCGAACGTGGTCCAGGACGGAAGGACTACTTGTGCTGCTGCCCAGTTGAACCTGAAGGCATTCCAGGCCCCGGAAAATTGCCTGAGAGAGGGGACGCGCAGCCAGGAAGAGACAGACGACTGTAGAGCTGCTGCAGACCCTGCCGCCTACCCGAAAGTGATCAGATTCTCGTGAAAGGGCGCAGCTGCTCAGGAGATGCTGGTACCTGCTTAGAAGGGACAAACGGGTACCCGAGAGGTTGTGCTAGAGGTCCAGGAAAGCCAGGAAGTGAAAACAGAAGCTGGAATGAGAGGGGCTGGGACCCTGAGAAGAGGTCACGAGTCTGGGACCCGCAGCTATATGGAAATCAAAGTATAAGAGGGATTGGGACCCCGAAAATAACCAGGATAGAGGAAATGGAATCATATGTTTGGCAGGAGCGTGAACCAAGCAGTTTTGATAATGAATTGCAAGTCTGGGATCCGCACCCATTTGAGAATACGAGAATAAGAGGGTCTGGGACCCAAACTGTGAAAAAAAAAAACAAGGAAGAATGATATGCTTGGCAGGGTAGTATACCAAGCGGGGACAACCATACATTGAGAGTCTGGGACCTGCCGCTACATGATGGACAAAGTAATAAAGAATAAGAGGGTCTGGGACCCTGAGAGAAAGAGAGACAGTCCATGAGGGGACAGTTGCTTGACAAGGACTAATTAATGAGAGTTTGAGAATACGTGGGTCAAGAACCCTGGATGTGAAAAGGACTCATTAAAAAGGGAACCTACACTTGTTGGGGAAGTCTGCCAAGTTGGTGGGGCAATGAACTTTGAATATGAGATGCATGTCCTTGTGAACTACTCAGTGATATTTACCTACAAAGATGCGGGGCTCAGGAGCCCAAATGAAAGTAAAGCAGAACACAGTGTCTAGGAGGAAAGGAGTACGACCCTAGCCTTCGAATGTTGCATTTGTGAAAGTTTTCTTTCATCAATTTGGAATATCTGAGAGACTGGGAACTTTCTGTTGGTTGAACCTACAATGAACACTTTACTTTGGGAAGAGATCATCCTTGCACAGTTGATTTAAGTGACAATTTCACTAGTTTTCCTTGAGGTAGGGAAACCCCTTTTAGCGATAGAGGGGCATTTTTCCAACCCTTTTTTGAGCAATAAAGGTTTCTACTCAAACATATTTCAACTTTGTGTCTGAGCCTTACTTCTGCACCCTTACACGGTGTAAAGACATGGTTTGTCTTTGATTGGAAAAAGTATATGACGCTATAGAAAAATAAAAAAAGAAGGGTATGGGGTGCTGTTATAACCAGCCCTTGGTCATAGGGTTCACTCACCAAGGACACTCAGGACAGGTACTCTTAGTGGTTACTTTATTAGCTACATAGTTACAGGATCAGATGTCATCAAGTCATTGAGATATCAAGAGGATCAGGGAAAGGAGCCCACTGGCTCCCACCACCCCGGCTCAAATATTGTAACTGCCTGGGTTAGAACCAATTCAACTCCAAACATTCTAACCTCACACTCCACACTCACAGCCTACATTCTGATGATGACGTCAATCCTGGCACAGCATACATGCAAGCACAGGAGCCAACCCTAACACCTCCTTTCCTACAACAAACAAACACACGTCAAACTCACCTGAAGGAAGCCAACCCCAACACCTCCTCCTGTTGCATAAAGACAAACCCACTACCACGCACTTTGCAAAACACTCCTGACTCCAACCATGTTCCACTTACCCCCGGGAAATTGTACCAACAGGCGTAACTAACATCCTACGACAGACCCAGCCACCACAACTAACGCTCCTAACCATTCAAAACACCACAAATCGCCTTCCGTTCCCACCTGCCACAAAGGAACCTTGGACTGCCACTTCCGAGCACTAGCTCCCAAAACCGGAAAAAAAACAGGTACTATCGTAACAACACAAGACACTTGCTAACAACCCAACAATCTACCCGGGTCAACAAGGAACCACCGTCTCAACTCATACCGCTGTTAACTCCACTCATAAATACAAGCAAACAAGGACACACTAGGTCACAAATCACTCACCCAATCACACCAATAAATAAAAGCAACAAGCTGTCACTAAAACAACCACCACAACAAATCACCTACAAATGTTGGCAAGACACTTGAGCCCTTCTAAACAAATCAAAGCACCCCAAAGTGAACACAGCTGCAGATGGAAAGTTGCCAGGCTTCTGAAATTGATCAAGTGGAAACTCAAGAACAATCCCAGAGACCACCTAAAAGTTAAAGAAGAGAAAATTCAATGTCACCTGCATCTTCAGAATTTCAAGCAAAATCCCTGGACCCGAACAACTCCATAAGGTCACCAAAAACAACATCAAAGCTTCACACAGCTTCAGGCACTAGTCCCCTGCTAGATGCCTCTGCGCTCTGCAGAGCCACAACCCAAAACAACATAAAAGCCTCACAAAGCTTTACGTGAACTCCGCAGAGCCACAAATCACCACAACATCAATGCTTCACAAATCTTCTGGTACTAGTCTCCTACTAGATACCACTGGACCCCGCAGAGTCACTAAACAACACCCATCAAAACTCCAACAAGTTTCCATACTAGCTGGCCACTAGTCTATTCGTATCTGACCTCGCAGGGCCACACACAACACCACCAACTCCGCAGACTTCCTTGACCACTCCATGGTCATGCACTAAATTGACCCAAAACACTCACATACTACTCCAAAACATACATCATATCTGTTGATTCGGTATCCTATTTCAAAGGGATTGTGTTGTCTGTGTTTGGAACCAAAGATAGCGAAGGAATCAGTGGTCCATACCAGCAGGTGACCATCACTGGAGTGGAGCTCTCACATGGTCCGCTTCCATATTGTTACTGATGATGTCACCGGGAAGACACAGGGAGATGGCGATGCAATGGAGTGTTGGGACCTAAATGTTCCCAAGCAAGTGCTTTTGTCCCGGTGTAGCAGCTTAGGGTTCCACGCTGCAAGGGGATCCGTGGCAGAAGAGAGGTCATCGGAGCTGAGTGCCATATTAGAGTAAAGCACCTTTTTCAATGTGCCTACGTAGAGGCCTACGTTTCAGGCCTACGTTTCATGTCCGCATGGAGCAACGGACTGAATGGTGTCTGTCGTAGAGGGATTTCTTTTTTGCGGGGTCCAGAGGGACGATGGGGAGGCACAGCCAAGTGGAGACCTTCCCTGCTCACATAATGGGCATGGCTATCGTGGAGGCAGATAGTTCTTGTTCATCTTCAGGACAGAAGCGGTGGCTGACTGAGAGTTCTCGTAGTTGGTAAACCGCCCAGAGACCATAACATAAATGCGGCATGGGGAGATGTATTTTTGATGTTTTCTTTCGACGCAATGCCTTTCATGGAGGCGGACTGATGCCAGAACAAGTGCCCGCTTGGAAACACCAATTGGTTGATTTCTGATCTGTTTTGATGTGTTGATGATAATATGATTTATGATGATATGAATACTGATTGCGGCAAATCTACACAGTTCGGAAGAATGTGTGTGGCGATTGTGCAGCGGTTGTTAGTGCTGGAGCGTAACCCTGTGTGATTCGGATTCTGAAGTTGGTAAAAAAACATGTGTGTTTTGTGTTAATGATTCATGATGTTCATTAAGTTTAGATGGAAGTTTTAGGATGCACTATTGATATTTTAGCATAACAACTTTGAGGCATTTTAGGTTGTAGGGTTGACTTCTTTTGGGCGACATGGACTTTAAGGCTTGAACTAAGGTTTGTTGTCTCACAGCTATGTCAGGATGTTTCGCGTGTGCGTGTGTGTGTGTGGTGTGAGGTCTGTGGTTTTAAAGCACAATCGGAGTGATGTTATCCATATTATGTTGACCATAACATCTTTTGAGGCATTTTCAGCTTTTAGGGTTGCCCGTGTTTGGTGACCTGGAGTTAGGTTATGTTTTGTTTGTGAGTGTATAGATGTGCAACCTGTGATGACTTCTAGAGCGATTGCAGTGCTGCTTAGCAGTTAACATTCTTTGTGGAGGTTGTGTGTATCTTGTGTATCTTGTGTCTGATGTAACTATGAAGCTAATAAAGTAACCACTAAGAGTACCTGTCCTGAGTGTCCTTGATGAGTGAACCCTATGAGCAAGGGCTGGTCATAACAGGTGCACCTCCCTTTTGTTCGAAAAAAGCAATACAAAAATACTCTGCCTATAAATGCTGAAACCATAAACACACATATTAGGATTCCAGGGAAGAGTATGTGAGTTTGGATTTAAAAGTAAATGTGTGGGATCTTTAAAAAAAGAATTCCAAACTAAATAAAAATACAATTCTGTTTTTTCAAGCTTTCTCACAAATTGTCTTAGCCCATCTAAATTGAATGATTAATTAATCCATCATCATTTAATCAACTCCACTTCATGCTAAAAGCAGTGCTCACAATCCAGATAATATCAAACGTTCCAAAAAAATGTAAGCAAGAGCGATGGGGAGTAGAGTGGCACGTAGCTTCATGGATTCAAAGGAATTATGAGTCATATGCCACCCTTGGGTACAGTGTGTGTCATGCCATTGACATTCCACTGGAGAAGGCTAACAACCTCTATGTCGGTGTGAAATAGACTCCATATGACCAGATTCTGCTCAATAACTGACGTAAATCACTAATTTTACCTTATGGGATTAATCAGGACTCTAGATACTAAGGTCAAATACCTGCAGAAGATACTCGGGTCATCATGACCAGATCGATTTGCATTCACATTCTCTTTGGTAATTGATTCTGGATGGGAGAGAGGCATCCCCAAAGAAAAGGCATGTGTAAGAGTCTGGAAAGCCGCTTTCTGTTCACTCTGTTGCTTCCACCTGCGTCTATCTTTGCATTCAGGGCATTCTTATAGTCAGTATTTGTCAGAATAGACATTGACAAGTGATTCAAGGATCTGGACTCTCTAAACCAGGTCCAAGCCATGGAGTGCATGGAGCTGGAGCTAAGTCAAGTTTAGCTAGAGCAGCAGTCTTAGGCCCGAAGTAATCAGTGCCCTAATTTTGATTCCCATTAAGGGTTGGAGGATCAAATTTGTCGTAACCTAACTCTAACGCTTTGCAGTCAAGATGTTCACTTCATCTAAAATGAATTCAAGCCCATTTGAAACAGCTGCTGAGAGGGCTATCAGACAGTTTGACAAAGGCAATGTCTGTGAGATTGTCCTAGAAAGAGACCTATATCTGCTTGTAGTCAATGCATTGATGCCTTGATGCAATGTGTCCAAATATATTCCCTTAGCCTGTCTCACATAGAAATGGAACAGGGTTTCTGTATCAACCCTTTTAATAAACAAAGGGTGATGGTCTCCATCTGGCCACATGGGAACACATTCTCTTTCACTCTGTGAGTTTACCACCGCAGGGAGGAAAGGAACACTCTAAATTGCTGTCACTTGGTACCATAGATGCTGGAGTAACACCTCTTGGGTTAAAGTCCACTGTAAATGTCATCACGACAGGGCTACATACCTTCCCTTGTCCATTGATTCAGAGACATTATCCACTAATGCACCAGTGCAGCCTCTGCTCCAGGGCCAGCCTAATGTGAAGGACTCACATGTATCAAGACACCTGAACAGATACAATGGCTTCACCCTTCAGATTCTACCAATAAGGCATATATGTGAAAGAGAATAGTTGTTAGCCAAATGGTCAGAACCCATCAACTTTTCTCACAGCACTCCTGTAATTATGCCACTAGATGCATCCTCTGCTCAAGGAAAAATGGTAGAACAGACATCACAATATATCACAGTGTCTAAACATAAGTCCCCATATGTCATATCATCGCTCAGACTTTGAATGCTGAACACAGTCGGTGTAGCTGACTAGATGCAATGTACGTAATTATTCAAAAACATTAAACGCAATGTATGGAATACTGTTTCTCACTGCTTGTTCTTTGATGACTAATCGTGTTGTAAACTGTTTAAGAAAATAATAAAAACAAATTTTAAAAAAATCATTAATATTTCATGGTGAGCTGCATGGCTCAATACATCTTTCGTCACCAATCTGTGCAAATTTGAAACCATCACAAAGTACAATGCATACAAAGTGCCTGTAAACATTTAAGGACTGTAGAGATATTCAAGGCCGTGCCCACCGACGTTCAGGCTTTTCTAAGACTGTGACATAAAGAACCAACTAGTTTCGGCACTGTATATGGCTCCCTTTCTCAGGGTGAATAGAATTAATTGCCAGTTCAGGAACGGACTCTAGATGCAGCCTCTGGCAGATATGATCCCGTTGCATAATCTTCTTTCTATATGTACTTGGATGACATCCAGAGCCTGATTGGACGATGGTCTCATTGTGCCTGTGGGCATTTTCTTAATCGGTTGCAATAGAATGAAGCACAATACAGGGTCACAGCGGAGGGATTGAGCTTGGAGAAGGCCCTGTCTCTCCTCAGCAGGTATGGAACCTGGGGATGCATTTGGACCTGGAGCTAATGTATGAGACCTGAATTCTCAATCCTTTGCAATCGTGAAATCAAGTTTTTTCCAACTGCAATGTTTGTGTGGGTTCCCCATGAACTAAGCTTTCCTCATCAATTTGCAGCAGTCAATGCATTTGTGTGGTCTCATCTTGACTACTTCAACCCACTGTCATCTGGCCCCTTTATCATGGATCGCCAGATCACACTTTGAACAATTCGCAAAGAGTGTCCAGAATACGGCAGCTTTGACAAAGGCATATCTGATGTACTGGGGGAAGGAACGTGAGAAACTCTGTGCCCCCTCTGTGATGCTGATCTTGGAGGCAGCATATAGGGGATGCTCCAGAGCCTCAATCCCATCCTCAGTCTGCTCATCAGACTTGCACACACCCACACCCAGCAATGTTAATTACAGAAGACTAAGGCTTTGAAATCCCTTGACAGGAGCGATCTGCAAACCGTGACGGTGAGCTTGGCTTAAATCCTGGTGGACCACAGGGACAAGAGTCTGTGATACATGAATGGGAACAGGGATGTGTGGGCAAATTCACCAGTTTTCTGGAGTTGCGATCAAGGAAGGAAGCTACTCGCGAGTTGCAGAGTCATGTTCCAGCCCTGTGTATCAACCCGCCTATTGAAGCCACAGATCAGCGATGAGTAATCAAAACGTTATTTGGTGCACATGGTCCTCAGGAGTCAAATCCCTGCACACTAATCACCTGCTCACACTGCCAATGGAACACAAGTATCCCTGGTACACCTATTATTAGTGCCCCAATTACCTCATGGGCTCGAGTATAAAAGGGTCAGACACAAATCTAACATGAGGGAGCTAGGGAGGAGGTTAAGAAAGTGAAGTTATGCATAAAGAGTGGAAAGGAGGAAGAGCCCGAAGCTGAAGGATGGAAAAGATCAAGGAGATGGATGGAAGGAAGGAAGGAATGTGTGGGAGAGGTTGCAGCTGAAAGAGAAAAAGATCAAGAAGGAGGAAGGGAAGAGCATGAGGAAAGAACTGCCCTTGCAGGAGCAACAAGTCAAAGTAGAGTTACCCGAAGAACAGACTTGATGAGTAAGTTATCAATGGAGAAGAAACAGAAAACAAAAATTGGAGGGGGTTAAGAGATGCCATTTTAGGGGGGTTCTAGAGGATTAATTATGCAGAGACTGAGAAAATTCATCCAGTCTGCGATGGTTGGGAAAGACTATTCCCCATGGATTGCTGGGAGTTCTAAGCCAAATTCAGCCTGGTAGCAGGGGACAGACTTCAGCCAAAGAGAAAGGTCAAGTGAGCCAAGTGGATGGCTTCAGTCCCCAGATGCAGGTACAAATAATGCAGAAAATAGTGATGCAAGAGAATGAGAAAAAAGGGAACTTTCTATTCTAGACCATCATGAATAGGGAGGAACCCTTCACGGGTTATTGCAAAACTTGGCCCCATTACAAGAATACAACCACTGGGAGATTAAGCTTGTTATGATCCTTCCCACATTTGACTAGATCCTACCAGGGATCTGAGACCTGCATTATGTCCTTAACTGGGGGCATGACAATAATGACTGCAGTCTATAAATCCACCAGGAATATACAGGGAAGAAATCAACTGTCATGTGGACATCGAGCTGCACACTTCAGGAGAGCCACCTGTTTGCCAGTGACCAGTGAAACCTTATAATCTGCAGGCACTGTGAGGGATTTTGTTTGAATCATTCTAGATGGTACTTTCTTGCCCATGTACTGCAGCAGAATTAGGGAACTTGGAGTTTGGACCCTGGTTGTCCTTTAGGCCTATTGATAGCCCCATTGCTTGTGTATCCCTTGAACCTCTTCATTGCTACAGAGGCGTAGCTTTGTTTTGTTTTAGCCACTTATGGATAGACCTATGGCCTTAGGTCAATCTCTTCATGTTAACCTAAATAAATCACTGTGCTTCTCTTTGATCTTGGGTTATCCGTTGATTCCTCGGTCTATGACACAGCACAGATGCTCCCGAGAGAAGGCAGAAGAAAAGACATTTGCCCCTGTACAAGTTGATGTTTGGTGTCTGATGGTTGTGTACACTGGTCTCTGCACAAGGCTCAACCAAAGTTTTGTCTGGTGGATACTACAGTACTTGTATTCTCTGCACATGAGTTCAGATTAGGTGAATTTCCTGGTCATTGTCAAATGCAAAAGGCCCATTTTGTGTGGACATGCTTTCTCATTCCAGCTTCTTCCCACTGGACTATACTTCCCATCATATTGTGAAGGTCCATCTTAATTTTCGGAAGACCCTAAAAACCTGGGCGTTTCCAATGTGCTAAATAATTTCTGCCTCTACTGAGCTAAATATATCATTGCCAAGATGCCAGTTAGGCTCAATCTGCGCTCTATCAAATAATATTTTCTAGTCCTGCACCCAGTTTCCATTGCTCCATACTGTGGGATGTTCTTCCAAATGGGAAAAGACCAGAGCATTTTCTAGAGCAAAAATCCTCAATTCTATTGACAGGAAGCCAGCGTGGCTGCAAAGGCCCCTTGCCCTGCCTCTCCATGATTCAGCCCCTGGCTTTGCCCACCAGTAGTTTTTTCCACACTGGTGGGACTGGTCACCTAGCCGGGTGCTGGAGCCATTTGTTCAATCCTGCTGGTCTCCAACTTGATTTTCTCACCTCCTGCAAGTGCATATACAAGGGTTTGATTGGAGATTGTCTTCAATGTTGGAAACACAGCTTTCATCAGAATGTGAGGAGAGTGCACATTTATTCCAGGTTTCATTGGCCATGAGAGAGGTCCATATGATTCTATGACAGCTGTCTCACACCTCCACTGAGGGTCAGCCATGCCTCGTACCTTGGCATTTGTGGCCTATGTGCAGCACAGGATATAACACTGGGGAGGCTTTCTCTGATAGTATTACTCATATTTCCAAGGATCCAGTGACACGGGTCTGCTAGGATGTTTTGCCAGTGTTTACCCTGAGGTGTCTCATTTGCGGCTGAAGGATTATCTTTAGAGACTCTATCTTTAAGGGCCTTGTGCCTATTACAGCGGCGCACCAGATCTGTGTTTTGCTACTGCAAGAGTACATCCTGAGAGCTTTATAGGGTCAACATCATGTCAGATCAGGCACAAAAGAATCACCTAGACTGGGATGGACCATCCATGTTAGAACGATTTACAAAAGAAAATGGTGCCCAGTGCTATGGCATGTGTATGTTAGGGTCCTCCAAATAATGCTGAATGTGCTAAAGCAGTGCAGTGGATGTGGAGCCCCTTCTTTAATATAACCTAACCATGAAGACGATCTCTGAGGGCATTACTCCTATTAACAGGGTTTATACCAGCGATGTATGCTCTGGTATGACCAGCGCTCCCAAAAGCCAAATAGTGCATCCGATCAGATGCCTTGACAATGAGTGACTGTGATTTGCGTCATTCATAGCATGGGGCTCTGTACTACTACAGCGCTCATTGGTGCCATTCGCAAAATGTAGCCCATGAGAAAGCAGCAGAGCAGCCATAGGGCACCATTTAGGACACATATGCAGGGCCTGTTTGACTCCCTGAGGAATGCACAATTGGTCCATCCAAGTCCCATTTACCTGAATGGAATGTTTATTCAAGCTCGGACTCTGGATTTAGGTGTCAGCAGCCTAATAGTTGCTACTGCCAGCAATGTTCGTAGCCATCTTGCACAACACCTGAACAAATATCAGGCATACCGAGATGCTGCCTTTTTCATGGTCATAGCTATTTTTGGTGCAAAGGGTTAGGGGCCCAGGCAAAGGCTGTGGCCAGTGAGTCATAGTTATTAACTACTTAAAGGGATATGGGTCATGGCTGCAGGCTGTGTCCTCTGGCCATGGTGTTTTATCATAAGTGGTGCAAAATAGCCAGTGGCAATGGTCGAGAGCCAATGCCAAAATTGCATAGTTGGTTACTACTGCAGGTGAGGTAAGATATAGCATAAGAAAATACTTGGAAATCTGTGAAAAAATGTTAGTTAAGCGACAGTTAAGGTGAAACCATTTTTTGCAATAAAACCCATGAAATTCAGCGGGAGTTAAGTGATGACAACCTTAACTCGAAGTGCCCCCATTCTTGAGCCCATGAGAGCATACATTATTTTACAGATGACATCCGCAACATCATCATAAATAAAGCCATGGATGGCATCCGCGGGGGACTCTGAGTTAAGTTTATCATCACTTCCAACACCCACAAGATTTCATGGTTTGTTGTGATAAATTGGTTACATGTGGATATATATATATTCCAAGAAGAAGAATTAGTTACAGGACACTTAAGGTGAATACGTTCAGTGCAATCAAACCCAAAGGTGAAACAATTTGATGGAACAAACCCCTTGAAATTCAGTGAAAAAAGAACGTTAATTAAAGTGACGTTAAGGTGCCGATTTAATGTCAGTACACCCATGAAATTCAGCAGGTGCAGGAAGCTATGTCACCTTAACTATGATGTCCCTATTGCACGGCCCCTAAGCACGCTGAGAATATCATAAATGACATCACTGATCTCACATATGACATCATGAGTGACATCACTGGTATAACAGATCACATGTACAAGAAAGAGATGCAACATTTAAAAAGAAAAGCGTGTTTCTGCAAATTAGGGTGGATTCAGCTTGGTTGGAGTTTCCATTTTAAAATACTGTTGCTGTGATATGGCGAAGTATACGGGTAAGCTGCCTTCAGATGTACATTTCCCAGTATGCCTCACATGTGCATTGACATTGCACTACGTCGCTCACCTTGTTACTTTCACTGATAGGCAACATTTTTCTGCACACTCGCCTGGACATTACATGTACATAGACTCCAACCAAGCACTGAATGTAGGCCAAGATGTGTCCACACGCGACAATATTTTCATCCATTTAACCTTATTCCCTAGCCACTTAGAACATGGCAGATGGCATCAGTATTGGAAGGATAGCCCAGGGGCAATGCTCTCATCTTGGAAGCAAGACGATGTGGAGCAACACATGCTCGATCCCCGGGTCTGCACTTACAAACCTCTGGGTATTAAGCGCCTTATAAATAACCCATTACAATCAATGATGACATCATAGGGGAAATCGGGCAGGACATCACCTGAAACCTCCACAATGTTCTCATTGGGAAGTACCAGCCATGGGGAAACATTTATGACTGTATTTGAACATATAGCATAGATTATATCTACCCTGTCTTTTATGAAGGTCTTAAAACATTTATCAAGAATTGTAAGTAATGTTATGATATTGAAATTTGTACAGCGCACGGTCACCCGAAGGTGTCTTGGTGCTAGAGAGGGAGGGACAAAAACCACCAGCCACGGTCAACTAAATCAGAAATGTCTTTAGAGCCCTTCTGAACGCCAAATGATTTGGCAGAGATTTTACTGTCAGTGGAAGGTCATACCAGACTTGAGCAGCAGCAACTGAAAAGGCCTGACCACCAATGCGCGAACAGCGGAAAGTAGACACACACAGCAAACCAGCCAAAGCCGAACCCAGAGAAAAGGTAGGAAAGTATGGGGTGAATTTGGTCTGGAGGTATTTTGCCCCCAGTCCATTCAACGCCAGATGAACAATACAAAGTACCTTGAAGTTGATACACTGGACACCCAGAAGCCAGTGAGGGTGCGCAACACTGGGGAGATGTGAGCCCCATAAGGTGACCCCATTGCTACCCGGGTGGCCAGAATATGAAGGCACTGGAGCCATTGGACTATACCCTTGGGCTGAGCAAGGTATAGGGAGTTAAAATAATCCATCCGGCTGAGCACCAAGGCCGCAACCACCGGAGGACGGAGGGTGGCCAGTAGCATGTGAAGCACCTTTTTTAGTGTTTTAAGATGGAAGTGACCTGCTTTGCACACTGCAGATACTTGATCATTCATAGAGAGAGAGGCCGAAAGAATCACTCCCACTTTCTTCAGCTTAGTCACTGGAGCAGGAAGAGAGCCGAGAGAGAAAGGCCAGAAGGAAGACAGCCAGAGTGCAGGATCGGGGGGGGGGCACCTACCACTATCCCCTCACTTGTCTCCATTCAAATTCAGCCAATTGCCATTCATCCACTCACCCACGGCCGTCGGACACTGATGAAGGCACAATGACATCGCAGCCTGATCGAGATCTAAACGGATCAGGATCTGAATGTCGTCAGCATAAAAATAGCACTGGACGCCGAGGGAGCGGATGAGAGAAATCAGAGGCCAGATGTAAATGTTGAAGAGAATGGGAGACCAGGCAGAGGCCTGTGGAACCCCACAGGTTAACGTGGCAGGAACCCGAGAACAAAGTAGTAATGGTTGGGGAACTATAGAAAGTTGCTCATGCACTTAGATGCAATATAGAAGAAGTCTGCAAGCTTTGGATCTGTAGAAGATTTAGATTACAACTTCCACTAGCCCTTCCCAGCATAGGCACTGGTGAAGATAAATGGGCGTTCTAGTCCAAAATGTGTAGTGGTGTGCCAGCTTCAAACCCCGGCACTAAAATGATTACAACATTTTACCATCTGATGCTGGAATAAGGAGCCTTCTCTGATGTCGCTGAACACTTTTAACTAACTCTGAAGCTCATACTTACTTGTTAAAGAAGATATACTTTGGAACTCTGATTTTCCTTCCTGCAACTGAACCCTATCCTGACTTGCCTACAGCTCGCACCTAGACCACTAGGGACCCTCTTCTGCTTCTGAGAAAACTCAAGCTATATAGGGGAAGACTTTGATGATAAGGGTTCTGTCTGGAAATTGTAAAAAGTTATGTTTGGACAGTTTTTCTCAAGTCCACCTAAGGGCTTAGTAAAACCTTTCAACTGAGGCAGTACAAGACTCCATCTTAGTATAAGGCTGTACCACATGAGTTCATGGTAGCCTAGACAGAGCAGCCAGGCTGATCTTAGGAGGGAGAGAGGGCTGTAAAATCAGTGCAAATGAAATTGTGATACAAATGGTCCAAAGAAACACTGAAACACTATGTATGTATTTATTTAAATACAAGTAGGCCCAGATAAATCTAGTGGTAAATAAGTACTATCACACATTATATGTAATCACAACTATAAAAACACTTCTTTATACAGATCTAAAACATAATTTGAGTTAATAATTGTCTTTGAGTTGTTGGTAGCCCCTATTCATAGTATATAGGTGTTACTCACCATGAATAGCTGCTGCTCTTCTAAACTGAACACTGGGTTGTGCTTCCCGGAATTGTTTTGGTGCTATTGTACCTTAAAAACTGTATTAAACACTTGTAAAAGTATGCTGGGTATAACTAGCTATTAGGTAGCGGATTCTTATGTACCAATAGTTCAATTACTTAACTTGAAATAGACAGTGGGCATCGTTACAAGTTAGTCGGTCCGATATAACGGTGCCGGTAAAACCGTACCAGTACTGTTTTCCGGACCGGCTAACTACAAGTTCTCTGGCCGTGTGGTGGTACACCCACCAGGTCTGACCTGGCGGGTGTAACGCCACACAGCCACAGACGGACGCGGAAACACCAGCACCATTACGACATGGTGCCAGTGTTTCCACTTCCCCATTCCCGAGGAGTCCTATGGGACTCCTCGGGAATGGGGATTTACAGAATGCTGGCTCCGGAATTACCGGATCACTGGGGCTGTAATGCCTCAGTAATTCCGGCACATCCGGAGCCGGTAAATCCCCATGAGTCTGGCAGCCGCCTGACGGTTTTACCGGCATGGCTACCGCCAGACTCGTAATGAGGCCCAGTGTCTTTCTTAAAGTGTAAATGGGTTTTGCTTTCCATGAATTGCGTAATGCATTCTAAAATAGTTATTGAGTGTTCATTCTTATAATTGAGGAGCTTGAGGCCCCTCCAGAAAGTATGTACGTTGTTTTACGAGGTCTGAACAGAATTCTAAAAAGTAATGTTGCAAGGTGTATACTTGTAATAGGGTTGGCTTATTATGTGATTTCTATAACTGTCACTGCATGACTGACAGGGTCTACTACCCTTGAATTACTGATTGTATTCTATAAGTATATATAACCTGTTTTACTCAGCAAGAATAGCTGACTGCCATTCTGAATGTGCTGTAGGTTTGACTCAACTTGACTGCTGATTGCGCTCTAAATAAGGTTATACGTAGGTTTGTGAATCATAAGTATCAAGTTGGTTTTTTACAATTGTGTTTATATGATATGCTATAATACTTAACCAAGATTATCTCCATATGTATCCTACAATGTCTTTGTACCAAGCTACAGCCCTCTCTCGCTCCTAAAATAGGCCTGCCTGCTATGGCCATGCTACCAACATTCTCAGGTGATACAGCCTTATACTAAGAGTGGAGCTTATGTACTATCGCAGATGTATGGTTTTATGAATCCCTTAGTTGGACTTTAGAAAAACTGTCATAACAAAGATCATATCGTTTTTTATATTTTTAGATCATTAAACACCCTTAGCACCCGCTTAGGAAACTACCCAGGTGGCAAGAGACAAGGGAAGAGTGGGGAGGGAAAGGATGCACAGAGTAAGGGTTTGCTGTACAGCAGCACTCAGGCAGCTCGAAACACAGGCTTATACCGGAGAATACAGCCCACATTCCAAGCATCCTAATTGGCTGGTGCCCCCTTCCATGGACGAAATAAAAAAAAGCAAAACTTACCATTAGCTTATGATACACCACTACCCAATCCCACAGAACTCTTTTTCATATAGATATAAACATTACAAAGTTAACACAACACCATCAACTTCTAATAAACCATCTGAATCGAGGGCCATAGTTCTTGAACCAATAACCATACATCTTTTGCTTTTGGTAAATAAACATGACCTTTTTCTACATTGTATACTCTTTGTTAGGTCAAATGTTTCTCCATGCCGTCTGCCTATTTCCGAAAACGAACAACACTATTGTTGAGGGTTATCCCCTCTTGTGCCCCATCAGCCCCTCTTGCTTCGCAGCTAATGAAGCCTATTGGCCCTTTAGTAGCCTCTCACATCGCTGAACTCTTCAACCTGTCCTTCGACTGCTTACTTTCCCTCTGTTTCCAAAACAGCCACGGTCATCCCTCTCCTAGGGGCTGACCCAAACCTACAGGCTAACTTTTGCCTTGTTTCTCTTCTTCCGCACTGCTCTAAAGTGCTAAAAAAGGTGGTGTTCAACTGTATTACAAATTTCTTAGACATCCACAACCTTCGAGGCCCCCTACAAGCATGTTTCTGCTTCTGTCACTACATGGAAACTGCTCTCATGAATGTTTCCAACTTCATTTCCTCTGCTAAGCACGCTAATCTATCCTCTAACCTGATTCTCCTTGACCTGTCTGCTGCCTTTCACACTGTCGATCACTCTCATCTCCTTATTACTCTCTTTCCTCTTGGGATTTGTGATCGGGCCCTTGCTTAATTGAACTTGCACCTCACCACTACCTTCACTAGAGGGCGGCTATGGCTACCTTATAATACATATTCATTTTATGACATTGTACATATATACAGAGCAGATACACATCAATGCATGGCTTAAGCAATGGTACAACGCCATGTTTGAATAACTCTATTCTCTATGAGTACAACTGAAATGTCATTTGTTGTTTTTCTGAAGTTCCACTTATACAATAAGCCTGGAGTTTATAGGAGGACCATTTGATACTGCAACCACTAGCTATGTGAGATGTTGCATATCCTGTGTGTATTAACTGCTTTTTTCTTCATTCCAGTCATCTGTGAAAGATTCGATTAGCAAGTTCATGGCTTATGTCCACACCAGCGTCAACGAGATGTCTAAGAGTTACTTAAGCAATGAGCGTCGCTACAACTACACAACTCCAAAGTCCTTTCTTGAGCAAATCAAGCTGTACCAGAACCTGCTGCTCAAAAAGGGCAAGGAGTTGACAGCTAAAATGGAGCGTCTTGAAAATGGTCTCCAGAAGCTTAGGAGCACATCTTCACAGGTAATGGGAAGTTCAGACTAGAGGTGCATAGTTTACTGATGTACTTGATGTTTTCTGCAACATAAAATGTGTAGAGGGTCTAACTAAGGTTCAATTGCTTTGGCTGCTTTTGGTTGATTTGTTTCTTGGTGTTTTGTTAGGTGCCATGATATATGGTATGATATGACTTGGTATTTGTATCGCGCCTCCACACAAGTGTTTCTAGGTGCCATTAGACGGGAGGGGAACAGAGGGAATGACAAGACAAACAATCTCAATAGGCCTTGTGACATTCAGATTGTGCAAGTGCAAGAAAGATTTGCAGGGGGGGGGGTGCAGTCAGGGCAGTAGGACTCTGAGTAAGTGCAAAGATGGCAAAGGACTACATGGGTGCAATCCCAGACCGGGGGTGCTGGGTAGGCCAGGAGGCATTGCAGGGGGAATGGTACCCTGTATGACTCCGAGGGCAACCATGCAACTAGTCAGGATGAGCAGACAGATTAGCAGTGGAGAGAAGGAAAAGGAGAAAAGGAAGGTCTTGAGCAGCTTCCGGAACATCAGGTGGTCCAGCCCAAGTCTCAGAGGGGCAAGGAGGCCATTCCAGAGGCGAGGCACCTGCAGCCGAGAGATCTACCCCCCACTTCATATTGCAGCAAGCTGCTACATTGCACTCTAAAAGCTAGGAAAGGTACGAGTGGGCAAGCGGATGGAGAAGAATCACCAGGGAAGCAGGCAGGTTAGTACATTAAACCATTCACAGAACTAGAAAAATAATTTCAGGTTTCTAACAGATTCATATTAGAATCTGCATGTGCAATGAGAGGTACTGGTAGGAATTACAACATTAAAACAGTAATTTCTTAGAATAATTCAGGGCTTTTTTTGACTTCAAGAAAACTATTATTGAACTTCACTGGCTCCCACTGCAAGCCTTTATTATCTTCAAATCTTGCTGCATCACGTACAAGGCTGTCACCCTGAATTCCCCAAGCTACCTGGCTGACAAACTCAGTATTTCTGGAGATTTACGATCCCACCAGAAGTTAGGCACGACATATGTAAACTTGAACTCGTCTGGTGCAGGAAGGAAAGAACCAGAAGAATGACCTTCCTGATCTATACCCCCGGACTCTGAACTTTCCTCCCGTCAACATCAGACACGCCAGTTCAGGAAGGAGCTCAAAAGCCTCCTCTTCAAGGAATGGCTCCTCCCTAACATCTAAGTCCATACGCCCTCCACTCCCCATCCTACCTAGGACTGGGTGGCCTGATCCCCGCTGTGTCCTCCCTGGTTGCTTGTAGATCTGCTGCTGACATTTACCCATCTTCCTCCTCCCATGTTGTTAGCACCCCACTCCCTTGTTCTTCTGCTCCCCTCACCATGTTGTTCCTTATATGATTGTAAATCACTCTTTTGCTTCTTAAAGCTAGGTCTGCTTTCAATAAATATCCTAATAATAATAATAAAACATATTTCCAGTCATCGGGTGTTTTGGCAGGTTATTCCATAGGTGTGTGGCCATGGCAGCTAAAAGACTCAGACCTCACAGTCTGTGTGCAAGGTGTTGCTGACATAGCTGGCTGTCAGGACCATTACACTTACCAATATGCAATGTCAGAAGGATGTGGTTTATTGTGTGCAAGCACGAGTAAAGATCACTCTCTGACATCTCTAGTTATATCACATATATAATTATTTCTGGGTATTTGCAAATACCGGTACATATTCCACTGAGAATCGTGAGGAAATTGTATAGCACACAAAAAACGAACTTTATAAATATAAAAATACAAAGTTTCCACTCATCACATCAACCCAAAAAAATGAATAAACTTCAGAGATAATGCCATATGCCAGTTCAGTCACATCCTAGCAGTTGATTGTGAATTTCCTCCTCGGCTGCGAAATTAAACCATTCAAAATGGGAACTCGTTGCAAATGGCTGCCGTATCAGTTATTGAATTGCATCGGGGGGTTCAATAGGGCATGTGAGGGGCTTGAGAAGGGAGACGTTTACGAGGGTAGCAAATGGTGTGGAGGAAAGCGGAAGTGGGGGCTAGGGGGCTGGCCAGAGTTGTAGAGCTGGTATATAGTTGCACATATTTCTCGTGATGTATTTTCCAATAGGTTTTCACAGGTGATTGATGTTGTTTTTATTTTGTATTCTTACCCATCTTTCCTCCTTCCTGTTTGTTGTGGATGCTGCTGAAGATGAATTCCCAAAGTGCGTTTCTTTACATGAGAGATGTCTCAAGTTTGAATATTATTTCAGCGCTTTTGGTCCTCCCAATCCATTTACTTTGTCTTTTGTTTCCAGCTCGGACCGTGCACACAGCCCTACAAAGCGACCCACTGGCTGTGAAAGTAGCTATCCGCAGCAGTACATTTGCGCAATTCTATGCCCGAGTTTCAGCATTGTCTCGCGAGACTTGTTTTGTGCCGAGCCACAGGCTGCTCCCTTTATCTAGCTGTCGTAAAACCTTAGTGAAACGGGCAGGTTAATCCGTTGCTTGTCTCATCATAACAGCTTAGACCCCTGAAAGCTCCCATTCACACATGTATACAATGGATGATTGCTTATTTTCTGCGCACAGTCGTCACTGTAATCAGCTAAAGAAATCCCTCTTCAATTTTCTGAAATCTCAGAAGCTTTCAAAATGAACAAAAACTTGCGGACGAGTTTGTTGACTGAGCTGATTATGTACCCCAACAAGCTTGCCGTAATTTTGAATAACAATCGCATCTTTGTCCTCGTGGAAATAACCTCCATTAATGCAGAGCAACAAGAAATGAAAATGGATTAACAGCTGAACACAGGAGCTCAAACAATAGCCGTGAAACCCGTGTTCTACACCAAATCCAGACTTTGCGTTGTTGCATTAAATTAAAAAAATATTCACATGGATGTTCATACAATCAAATGAACCACATTACCATAAGGTATGCCCTAGCTTGCAGGCTGGAACGTATGCATTGTTCAAAGGAATGTATTTCAGGATGTGAGTTATTTAAAAAATGCCCATTATGCTCCTACTTTTTATACCTTAGCGCTCTTCAAAGTGATGTCGGGTTGCGTTAGCCACACATAGTAACATCAGTGTTGACCTTGTTGGGGCAGCGGCTGCACAAACGTTCAGTGGTGAGGCCTAAATATGTCACCAAATTAGTGTGAGCAGCGAAGTGTAGTGAGAGAGCTCCAATAATGCAGGCATGATACAATATACAGTTTGTCAGGTGCTGGAGTACTAATCAAATGGGTAGTGACTGAAATTGGGTAGTCGAGCAATGCATGAGAAGTCCTGTCACTTGTTTTGTGGGTATACCAGCGATGTATTACATACTTAGAGCCAGGCTTTAAGCCACTACCCATGTGATGAGTAACCCAGCACGCGGGTGAATGGGGTTCTTCCAAACAAACCGAATTTAACTCACTGAGACGGAAGAGCGCTGTCTCGCAAGAGACCCCCATCGGCAGCAGGACCCACTCTCAAATAGCAGTGTTCTAGTGCTCTACCCCCTGCCCTCCTTGTTTCCATGATACACTATACAACTGATTCTATATGGCAACATATGAAAACATCCAGTAAATGCCATGTCACAAACGGCACGTAGGAGTATTTTACAACATGTGTATGTGTCTGTGGTCACATCTTTCCATGCCAGTATTGGTCACTGTAAAACTCTTAAATGATTCTGCAGCCACAGTCTCTCTATGCCAATAATAGTAATTGTATATCTCTTGCCTGGAGTGGTGGTCTACTCCCAAAATGAAACTGTTTTAAATAATGTGTTGAGATGGTGCATTCTAGAGCACAATTCTGTGAAAAATGGGTCAAAAAGCTGTACAATTCAAAATTTGTGTTCTAGAATCAGCATCATTGACGGCAACAACCTGGCTTCAGACCCAAATACAGCACAGAAATTGTTTGTATCAAGCTGATCAACGATGCCCTTAAAATCCTTGATGATGGCCATCCTTGCCTCCTAGTCCTCCTTTGACTCTCAGCAGCATTTGTCACAGTAGACCACCAGACACTCACCAACACTGCACAGGGATCAGCAAGATTGTCCTCAGCTGGTTCAAATTGTACCTTGCTAATAGACACAAGTTTGTACAAATGGATTCCTTCAGATCACCACCTCTAACCTTCTTCTATGGAGTCCCACAAGGATCCATCTTCTCCCCCATGATCTTCAATCTTTATATGGAACCACTTGGAACCCTCCTCACTCCACACAGCATCCACAGCCACCAATACGCACATGACCTGCAGCTCTGTCGCAAGATATCCTCCATCAAAGACATCCACAGACGCAAGGCCAGTCTCTCGTTGATCTAGATGTCCAGTGCTTACCTGGAGCTTGATCCCTCTAAGACTGAATTTCCACTGCTGACCAACATAACCGAACATGAGGACATCCAGACCTGGCTCTCTGCTATGCACCTCTAAAGCTTCACACCCCAGTTGGCCACCTGTGCCATGTCCCTTGGTTTTGACATCGACAAACACCTCTCCTTCAACCAGCATATCACAAGGAAGACACAAATGATTCAGTGATAACTTTCTCTCCTGTTAAAAATCAAGCCCTTCCTCCCAGAAGAAAAATTCAGATCCGCTGTCTGAGCCTTGGTCCTCTCGTACCAGGATCGTGGCAATGCCCTCTTGGAAGGCCTTCCAATGATTACCCTGGCTCCCCTGAGATGTATCCTTCATTCTGCAGCATGACTCATCAAACTACACTGCAAATTTGACCACATCACCCTGACCCTCATCGAACTGCACTGGCTCCTGCTGCAAGCTTGTATCATCTTCAAATACTGTTGCATCATCTACAAGGCTGTCACCCTGAAGTCCCTAAGCAACCTCCCTGAGAAACTCAACATCTCAGAGGCCAATGATCCATCAGACGTAAGGACATGTGCAGACTGTAACAGTGCAGGAAGGGAAAATACAGAACACAAACCTTCTATGTCTTGACCCCAAGACTCTGGAACCTTCTCCCCATCAACATCCGACTCGCCTCCTCACTTTCACAGTTCAGGAAGGAGCTCAAGACCCTCCTCTTCAAGGATTGACTGCTGCCTAATGCCTAGGTCCATACACTCCCCACTATACCTGAGACTAGGTGAGCTGAGCCCCACTGTTTCCTCCCCCAGTTACTTGGAGACCCCATTATTGACAATTGCCCTCCCTCCGCTGTTTGATCCCCACTCTCTTGTTTCTCTGCTCTCTAACCTTGTTCTTCACCCTATACTTGTGAAGTGCTCTCTTGCTTCCTGAAGCTAGGTCCACACACAATAAATACCCTAATCATAATAATAGAGTAACACAAGAAAAGCAATCCAGCTAATGCCATGTCACCAACAGTACATAGGAGCAATTTACAGTATTTTCATGCGGCTGTGGCCACAATCTAGTATTGCCAGTAATTATAACTGTAAATCAAATTCATGAGACTGGGCAACAAACCCATTGATGCCAGTAATGGATGGTCACTTTGAAATACTTGCATGAGGGGTAGGCCAAAATCTATCCATGCCAGTAATGGATCTGAACTTTAAATCACTTGTATTAAATCACTTGTATGAGTCTGTGGCTACAGTCTGTGCCAGTAATGTTTACTGTTACCCACTTGCATGGAATTGAACCCACAATCAATGCCTGGAGGTTCACAGTAAATCACTTTAAAGAATCTTAGCTACAATCTATCATTGTCAAAATGGTCACCCTAAACCATTTTAATGAAACGGAACCAAACAAATTGATGAAATAACCATGGTTACTGGCCACCTCCCACTGCCATACAAACAGGTATGCTCTGGATTCATATCCGGAGGGCTACTCAGGCTCCCACACACGCATTGTTAGAGTGAATGTGGCTGTGTGATCATATCTGATTAACATTCACATACATACATACATACATGCACAGACTCACTGTAAACTCTTGCGTAGACTCTCGCGCTCTCTCTCTCTCTCTCTCTCTCTGAAAGCATTGCATTCAAACATGCATGCATATACAGTACAAAACCTTACCTAGTGCTTCTGCTAGCCAGCGCTCATTCTTCACTTTGAGCAGGTTGTGAGCACCACAAGTGCCTTAGTGACAGATGGGAATTGATGCAGGAAACGCTTGAGTGCCCCAGAAGGACTTGAAGAGCAAGTGTGCTTGCCAGGTGCTGCCTTATCAAGTTGTTTGGTTGCTAAGCGTTCTTGGGCCAAAGGATGCCATGCCTCACATGCACATGTTTTTTACAACAAAATAAATTATTAGTGCCCGCCCTACAGAAGCCATACGGGCACACTGGGCACTGCAGAGGATCCCTGCTGAGAGGAATGTTGCCCTTTTTTCTGCTCCACATCACAATGATCTTGGAATTGGACACGTTCAGACAAAGCGAAAATCCAAAAGAGGTGCCCAAGTCACTCGGCTAGATTGTTTTATTGCTCAATGCCAGACCCTAGTCAAAGGCAAAGTTGCATATCTGCAATATAGATTTTGAATTGTTGCAGATGTTACCTGATCACCTTCACCAAAAGCTCTATTTAGATGCTGCAGGGAAGCCGTCAGAGCAAGGCATCACTGGGGACCACACCTGTATTCTGGTTAGCAATTTACGTGATATAGCTGGCACACATTTGCCATCTCTTGTTGGCCTGGTAAATCCACCTTCTCTGCAGGCCAGTTTCTTTAATTCCTACCCATATTCAAAATGTTCCAGAAGCATTTCATGATCCACTGTGTGATATGCTGCTGATAGTTCATGAAGAATCCGTATGTCAGACTGTCCATCGATATACGGACATCTTCTCTGCTATAAACTAAAAGAGATTCAATTCCATGCAAGTCCTGAATTAGGATTGCTGATTCTACGAGAGGATAATGTGAGACCGACATGGTATGAAAAGATGACACAGACAACTGATGTATAGTTTGAAAACCTTTTACTGGTCAGGATGGTGTAACCCCTAACTTGCTCTATCTCTGAGGTGGGAATGTTCAGTATCTAGAAGAAAACTAAGGGAAAGTGTAAGTGTTTCAGTCCAAATCAAAATACTGTCTGTGTCATACCCTATGTTTGTCCTTATTCTATACAATAACAAAGTCTAGCGGACTTGGTTAACTCAATATTAATCAAAGTAAAAATAGTTTGGCAATGGAGTTCTTCTGTAACTCCCTTCCCCAAGTTCAAGGCACTCGGGATCACAAAGTTCCATAGGCTTCTCAGGATTCACTTATAACTAGTTTGCAGTACCTTAGTTCACAAAGTTTCTTAGGCTTTTCCGGGTTCCCTTTTCCTGAACTCAAAGCCCTCTGGTTCACACTCTTCAAAGGGTTTCTCAAGCTTCCCTTCCTTTGATTTCACACCAATGTTCGACTTGTCAAGTTCCACTTTTCTAAATACAAGAGTTCAACCTGCTTCTGTAGGGGTTCCCTTCCTCATATTCAATGGAATACAAAAGTTCAAATTGTTAACAAAAAAGCTCAACTGGTTTGCTTAGGGGTTCCCTTCCCCACATTCAATAACTCCTATTAGTTTATTCAATTTCAACTTGCCACACAGTACACTTATCCAATGGGGTTTCGTGGCACAGTTGTCAGGCCGTACAGTCAACCCACTACAGGTCATGCAACCAGGTGCCCTGGGGTTAAGCTGTGCCCTCTTGTTATAGTTCATTAATCAAAATAAGATTCTCTTTCAACTTCCACTTTCTTTATCAAATACTGTTTCTTTATAGTTATCGAGTTTCTGTGGTTCTCTTGGGTCACCCCCTGCCTGGAAACCTCCCCAGTATATATTTATTTCATGTGTGGTCTCTGTGGCCCTTCTGGATCACTCTCCCGCCTTTAGAGTTTTTTTTTTTTAGATTTCACTCACACTTCATCTCTTTGCATAGCTCCCCTTTCCTCTCAAAGCCTCTTTGCTCACACTTTAGGGATTCCCACAACTCGCCTTTTCTAAAGGTCTTCCTTCTTGACGCAGAGGCTGTTTACTGTAAAGTGCATTTCACATGGAGAGTTTCGAAAAATATTTCTTCCCTTCTTTGAATGAACGCAACCACTTCGCTACAATGTACACTTTAAAACTGGATAGAATACAAGTTCCTCCTTTAGAACTCACAGTCGAAGTCGCACAGGTTTTTTCAGCCTCTCGCACTCAACTGCTCCCCTTTGAAGACTTTGCTTTCTATTGCGCTTGCGCTTTCCACAAACTTCGTGAAATGCCTCTTGGAGTTCTTCCTCTACCCCTCAGGTACTCCAGCACTATCACAATGCCCCAGGAGGGTGAGCACTCCTCTTGGTGGGTGGAAGAATTGCCTCTCAGCTGCCCTCCTTCCTCTGTCTTAAGGAGCTCCAGCTCCTAAGCCACACCTGCCGGGACCAACTGTCTTCCTAGTGGGTGCTTTTCAGGCTGCAGCACTGCACAAAACTGCTCCCCTCAGAGTCTCGCCTCCTTTCAGCTTCTCTTCTTGCTTCACGATCGCGTCTGCTACTGCTGTTGCTGCTTTCTCCCTCCCTTTTATACACCTGTGAATGGTTAATGGGATGTCAATTGCCTGACCTTGCCTAGCCTTGTTATTGGTACATCTCCATTGAGTGTGCTGGTGTGCCTCTGTCTGTATCTTCTTCGCCCGAGTACCATATTGGTGGTTCACATGGGAAGACTGTTTTCCTTCTTATTCCCTCTTCTTTCTCACAGTACTATAGTGGTGTTTTCCAAAGTCAGATGCATTACTCTTGGCACCCTCTTCTTCTTCACAGTACTTTGGGGAACCTCAGGGAAACCAATAGAATATGACCTTTTCTCGGTCATCTGAGAGGGGGTCCTAAGCGAGTATGCTCTCAGGATTCTCACAATAAGTATTCCTATATCACTTATATGTAACTGGCTCAACCCATCCCCCAAATTGTGCAACACGTGTGATTTTATTTGCTAGTGACCTCAAACTCAAGCAGGTGATCACGTTGCCATTTTTGCCATACATGCTTAATCTACATAACATATGCACAATCAAATTTGCCCGGACGTTCTTTTGAGGCTACAATTGAGAGCTCAGTCTTTTTACAATTAAAGGCCTATTTATCCAGAGAATCATTGGCCCAGTGATTAAAATCACCCAGGATGATTAATGGAATTTTAGACTTAGTAATGTGAGTGATCAATTCCATGATTTTGTTCCTTTTAATGTGGCATAACAGTAGCGTGCGTTGCATCTAGATAAGATTGTGAATGTTAGCATGCCCGCACTTGGGTGAAACCTGAATGTTAGCATGCCACACTTGGATAGAAATGTGAACATTAGCCTGCGTCTCATCTAGATAAGATTGTGAAGGTTAGCAAGTGGCACACTTAGACGGAACTGTGAATATTAGCATGTTAAATGTCAGGTAACCCACTAACCAATATAAGATCAAACTCTCAGCATGCTTATCTCACTCAAAAAACTCACGCAAACATCTCTCGCACAACAAGCTGCACGCACTTCACAACACTGCAACAACACATAAGCCGCACCAACAGCACATGTGGACTGACACCGATCCAATACTGTCACCAAAGCTCAGCACCCGGTGTATATCGAGTTGAAGCTGCCAACAGAACACCACTCCTCTGACTATCCTACTCCCTCTTCACCTTACTAACCCACCCCACCTTATCGTTTGCAGATCCGCCAGAGTGCCTGGGGACCAACTCCGTTGGTGGCGGTGCGCTGTTCAAATACCTTTAAAATTTAACAATCTACCCATTAAATCTCAATTGGCAAGAACTCTTATCTCCACTGTGGACCACAGCAGGCTTAATATCTCCTCCGGCCTCCTAATGGTAATACTTCTCTACTCTTTTTTCCCCCCCTCTGCTCACCAAAGTATTCAGGTTTTACATGCATATACATTTTAACCCTCCTAACCTTTGCCCATCGCCATAGCACTGGCTGGCTCACTATGCAGCACTGTTCACTCCATGTTCCTTCGTCTGGTCTTCAAATGTAACAATGGGATACTCTCCTCCCCTATCAGTCGAAGTCTGCTTTATTTTTTTATTAACGTGTTATATGGTTTACAGCAAACACAACTTAGGCATTCCTCAACCTGACTGCGTCCTGTCTGCCCTCCACTGCCTCCCTCTTCAGTTCTTTCTCTCTCCTGGTTCCTTGCGACCAAGATGAAACTGTGCAGGGCTAATGATCACAATATAAAAATAACTTTCTATCCTTCAAAGCTGCTACCAAGACAAAAGTGGGGTGGCCCCACTTCTGTTGCCACCCATCCCATCCTCAACTACATACAACTGCAAAGTTATGTGCATATTGAAGCTGGTAGGGCTCTTTTGTATATCTTATAAATATCAGTGGAGCTAATGTCTCATCCTGCTTCTCATATTACAAGTACCTCCTGAAAAACAGATTGATATTTCAGTCATATTCCACTACCCTGCTTTTGTAAGGCACCTGGAAATAGCATAGCTTGCTTACTGTTTTTTTTTTCCTCTGTACAGTGTTTCTATTCAAAGTTCCCCTAGCTACATAAATACAAATAAAATAAATATGAATAACCATAACTTTTTTATGTTACATCTCCTTGCCTTACCTTGCTTGAGAAGTCAAGTTGGGTGTCAGCCTGTAGGTGGCTAGCCTCTAAAGGCCTGGCATTGATTTCCTGAACACTGCGATTATGATAGCTTGTTTTAATGCTATTGGTGGAGGCTTTCAGCACTTCCATCACTGTGGGTTAGAGCAGCCAGACAATCTTTAAGGAACACAGTGGGACATGGTCGTGGTCTACAGGCTGGAAGCTTAGGTGTTGCTCCTAACAGAAGACTTATATAGGGTGGATTGCGGTATTCAATGCCTGGATGGGTGGGACAAGCTGAAGATGAGGGCAGATAAGGAGGGCTTAGGGACCACAACTCCCAGTAGAACCCACAGCTGCAGGAGCTACTTCCAACACCTTGTTGCAGAGCTGGGTGCCACGTTTTAACCTTCAATTTTCTCTTTCACACAATGTGTGTAGAGATTTCTATGTGCAAAGGTGAAAAGCAAAGGTCCAAACAGAGAATGCAATGTTCAGAAAATGATGCTTGGTACTGCCTGTGGCGGGCAGATGTATTAACCAGAACACCAGACACTACAGTGTATGCAGAAAGCAGGCACACTGATGGATAGGATCAGATGGTGCAGCAGGTTGTGATGACAGCTGAGGGATAAAACAGAGGGACTGTCCGCGGGAGAGGTAATGTGGATTGAGGCAGCTAACAAGATCATTGGCATGCCTTACAATACCAGTGCTTCTTGTCCACAAGCCTGTGATGATTATTGGCTGTCAGGGTCTGAATGGTCCACTCTAGTGCTACCCATTCTTGTTTTAATCAGCTACATCAAAATTCTCCCGTTTCAATTCTCGATTGAACTGGAGCAGGGCACGGGCAGGCAAAAGGGAAGAACCACTTGGGTCCCTGTGATTACCATGCCTTTGCTAGGGATTCTGCCTCATCAGACTGAAGGGTTTCAATGTTTAGAAAAAGGATGGCTGTGCAGTTCAGAGGTCTCCCTCTTCACTACGGAAATCTAATAGAGCATTCGTTTATCTGTCCCAAAGATCATTCATGCCGTACTTTTCTGCTGCTATTAAATGCTTCTTTTTCTAGTGAGCTGTCATTTATTTTTGGTGATTTGAAACCTGCTACATTAAAATACATTAATTCCTGCTAAGCACAAGATGTGGGGTGTAAGTAAGGGTGGGTGTGGATGTTCCAGTCAGGGGCTCAGGACACTGAAACCTGTTGGACTCATTCAGAGCATGCCTAAGTGGAGGGGGGGCAGGAGAGAGATGGTGAATTTAGTTTAGGGGGGCCATTGCAGGTAAATAGTGGCCCACATTCAGTACAGGAGCAAGAGTGCTTTACAGGTTGTAGAGAAAAAAGTAACATTAGGGAACTGAGACCCACTAGTTAGAGTGCAGAAGTAGAGGGTCAAAAGAAGGCCACAGGAGGAGGGAAAGACACAGACAAATTGAATAGGCAAAATATAAGAGCACTTAGTAATTGAGGACCATCCCCTACTCTTATTGGGACTGGGGAAATGTACACAATTCTAATACAAAAAGTTGTCCCAACAAGAAAGTAATTTGCATCTGAAAATAAAACAGTTATTCTTATACAAAGCATGGTAGTATCGGGCGTCTTTTCTATTTGACGGCTATCTAACAAGACCCAGTAATCTATAAATGCTAGTGTAAAGATTTGTGAACCTTTTAGCTTTTCTCACCAATCACACATTTTATTATTCATTTGGTTAGGTGTACATTTTAATTATATTCAACCAGAAAAAACAAAGCATGATTACAAAAATTATAAATTTGTTAGGCAATACAAAGGTTATACAATTTGAAAATACATACAAATTTGCAAAAACAGGAGGAGCAAGCCAAGCATACACACAATGTAATGAACTGTCAAGGTGCTTCTCTATCTAGCTAACAGGTAATATGACTATAAATCTTGCCCATTCGTCCATTTTTGGGCCCAGGGTCTAGGTAGGTCCCAAATTCTGAATGTTGGAGACCAATAGCCTATAATTGCGTGTGTCAGCGTAAGTCTAGATACGTTTTGGCTGTAGTGATCAGAATGTATCTGCCTTCCTCAGGACCAAAAAACAAGTTTGGGATGACCGCTGAGAAACAAAATCAGGAGAATAACTTATCTATGGGCTCTTTGAGTCGCATCCATAGTTCACTATTGTGAATGTATGTGGTGCCCACTGTATGGTAAAATAATGTTTATAAAAAAGAGGAAGGGATTGAAGGCTTCCCAACTAAATCCAGCTACAATACACACCACACCGAAAGTGCTCTAAACATATAAAGAGAAAGTGAGGGAGAGATAGGAACGTTCAGCCAGGGTTGATGTGTGACAGTTGTATCATTGCAGGAAAGGGAAAGAATATCTGCGAAGAATGGTAAAGCAAGAGTACACTGAATCGCACTCCCCCACTATGTAGAAGAAATGGGCGGGCTGGCTCTGCGTAGTAGTAAGATAGGGCGTTGGCTTATCAACTTTGTAACTAGAATAAATTGGAGACAATAAGGGAGGTACTAGTCCTATGTCACTCTAATGAGAAGTTTATCAAAGTTCATTTTATAGAGTGGCAAAAATGTGATGTGTGGGCCAAAGCAAGCAGCATTTAGATATACGTGTATCCTGTGTGGAGAATTGGACCCGACAGATTGATTCTGGGTGCATTCAGGCGCTCTACTATCAAGCTTCTTGGAACACGGGTGCACTCTGTATGAAGGCATGTGAAGTGCACTGCCTAATGGTAGGGGAAGGAAGGTAAGGTAGTAAGAGGGAAAGGGGCTGCGAGGGTCAAGTACTGGATACAGGCTGTAGGTCAGCCTACAACTTACCTCAGTCCACTTGGTAAGATTAGGTAATCCTTGTGCCAATGTCGGAGGGCTCTGTTAATGTAGCTCTCCATCACTCTTGTTGTAAGGTGTAGTCCGTGGCTTCACAAGGTGTGGGGAATTAACTTGGAAGAGAAAGAATCACGATGTGTCAGCGGTCCCGCGATCCACGATTTTTCTAATAGATGACTTCATTATTCCATGCTCGTAGTTGCCAACTTGCCCTAACACTCTACTTACCTAGCTGCATTGTATCTCGGCAGTCAACGTGTTGTTCTCCATTTAATTTGGAGAGTTAGCCGTGTGTGAGGGAAATCCACTTCACATGGTCATCCGGCACGCAGCAGCTAGATCGTGTTTCTCTTATAAATGAAGTTGTGAAATTGTAGTGGCCATCTTAAAGAGGTATTCCGCTCACTAGTCTTACTGGCGAGCCCCCAGTAACTAGGCAACTGGAGGCTCACCCGATATGTGAGCTCACTCAGAGTGTATGACTTGTATAACTTAGCGATGCTATAGTTATGGGTGGTGTGTAGGTCTAGATTTAAATAATCCCGATTAGTTCCCTTGCGATCCCTCAAATATAAGAGTAACCAGAAGATCTAGGAGGTGATGATGTAAAGGCTGAGCTGGAGTTATAAAGTAGCCATAGTGTTTTTTGCCCTTGCCTTGTGATTGTGCACATTCCTTGACCCACAGGCCAGGGAGGGACCACTTGCCACTTGTCTCCACACAGACCAGCTGCAAGCAGGGGGTGGGCTAGGCAACATGCAAAATAAAAAACGACTTTAACCCTACCTGAAACAGGAGTTGGGCTACACCCTCAATTTCTATCTTTCTGATGTAAGCCCTCAGATAGACAACACACCATAGTGGATTATTTGGATCCCAGCGAGAACCCATTTTTATTTCAAATTAAACAACCTTAAACTTTACTCATACAAAACTCCCTATTTGCCTGTATCCTAATCTACCCAAATGTGATTACTTGACAAGGTGTCTGCTCTTCCAGCCCACCCTACCTGGAAGTGGTCTTGGAGGCACTCTTAGGGTGAACTGACTGGAAAGACCCCTGATACCCATCTGGCACCACTCACCTCGGGGGAGGGCCATATGATTGTCCCGGCGCATGGTACCTTCCCTAGGTGGCCTCTGGCAGGCCCCAGCATCCACTTACCCCGTAAAGCCAGTGTCCTTGACTTCTCCCCTTTACATAAACCCTGCACAGACTAACCCTACTTAACACTTATACTAATTAAATCCTTAACAAGTAAATATATTCAAACATAAATATATACATATCCATAAATATCTAAATAATTGCTGTAGTGGTGGCATGGAGGCATAGCATGCCCCTCCCTGCTGCTTCTCAGGGGCTGGCCGGCCCCGCCCCCTGAAAGCAATGTTCTCTTCATTGCAGTGCACCATGTGATCACCACCGCACAGCCTAGCACTACAATCTATTCAGCTGGCTCCGTACTCACTGCTCTGCCTCTGGCACTCATTTGCTTTTTTAGGCAACGTCGCATTAACATGCGGATGATGCCTTCCCTGGGGCTCTGAGGTGCTCCATGCTCCAGTGCAGTTGGCAGGAGGCCCGCTTGCTCTGTCACTGTGCCAGGGCCGGTGCAAGGAATTTTGCCACCCTAGACAAACTGTCACATTGCCGCCCCCCCACTCCAGATCCTAACCATTCTCAACCAACCGTCCTCATTTTGCTACTGATTGCTGCAAACCCCCTTCTACAATATCATATACTTGTGCATGAGGGCTTGATTCAGTGAAATAGTGCCACAAAGTCCTCTTCCATCTAATGTGATGAGCTGTAGAAAGACCAGATTTGTAGCAGCTATTTACCAATTTTATAAATAAGTTTTAAAAGTTACCTTACCAGATTTCTTGGGAATGCTATTGAAATCCCCACCCCTAGTTTAATCCTGAAGGCTCTTGGGGAATAGGCGTTTGGGAAGAGGATTGGATAATCATCTACAGAACCTCCTAGTAACGCAACTAAAACATAGGAAAGTAAGCCATAAGATAGATAGTGGGTTGAGCGCTCACTGCTGCGATCTGCAGATGCATGTTGGAATCCCGGCATGGTCAACTCAGCCTTTCATCCTTCCGAGGACAATAAATGAGTACCAGCTTTGGTTGGGTGATAATTGTATCTAAATCTGTTTCGCGTAGGTTCCAGGTTTATGCACTCACAATTTAGACACTTAGGTGGACTGAGCGACAGAGAGCAACTGTGATTTGTTCAGGATCGCACACTTTTGGTAAAGTGGGTCATCCTATTTTCTGTTCCAGTTTTCCTGTTGCCATATTACATGCATGCCCTTCAACAGTTTGACACAAATACCCCATAGATCCATCCAAATAGGAGGCGCTGTCTTTCGAAGACCCACCTTACAGAAAATCTCGCGCAACAAACATAGAAAAACATTTGGTTGGCTTTTCTGGGAAACAACTGAGGCTCATATGTGAATCTGGCATTATACAATATTGAAGGTTATGGAAACATGTTATGCAAAACATCCCCAGTTCGCTTTTAGAGGAGAAATGACCACAGGAGGCAATGTATATCTTCAAACGTTAACGCCAGAAAATAGGTGCTCAAAATATTAGAAACACATCTGTGTAACTCTACCAAGTGACATGTCAAAAAAGAGGAAGGACACATGCCGAGAATTACAATTTGAGAAGTAGATAAACGTAATGAAACAAACCCCACTTCGACATTTCCAAAAAGATGAACTGTTCATTTTTTTTCTTTTTTTTTAAAGAGCTGGGTTATGTAAAAGCATGCTCCCTTGCTAAAGATAGCTGTTGGGACTTGCAGGCCGGGCTTCACTCTCTTTGAATTGACCCCCTCCCTCCAACCACATCCCCCACAGCCTTAAGTTCACAAGGTGTGAATTGCCCTGCAAAAGAGGCTGATTTCTAGGCCAGTATGCATAAAAAGAAAACAACAAACAAATGTGGGGCAGCTCAAAACAACAGCTCCAGGTGCCCTGCCAGATTTGCCGCCACACCACCAAAACAAAAGAAACGAGCACTGGCAATGCCAATGGTTTGGGCCTTTTTGTAGACATGGGAAAGGCATTTGCCAGGCCCTACTGTAGTGCTATTAACTGGCCATTGATGGTAGCAGTCTCAGATGGTATGAGTACCTGGTCATATAACTGCAGTGCCTGGCAAATGCCTAATACCTATACACAAGTCAAAACTGTTGGCTTTGCCAGTGCTTGTTTTTAACAGGACTTCAGTGAAGGACAGCATAGTGCTTATAAATAGAGTGGCTGTAGGCAGGCCTGGTAAGACATTTATATTATATCAGTAGCGCATGTACAGCTCAAATTAATGGAGTAACTCAGAAGACTGATTTGAAAAAAACATTGGCAGGCACAACAAATGCGAAGGTGTATGGTAAGGCTTGAGTGGAGCTCAACAACATCTCAGGAGTGGATGTGTTTTGTACAGGAAGTGGGTTAGAATGGTCATAGGAATTGCCATGACTTTGGGTAGTCAATGGGTGGGTCAATAAGCAAACAACGCCAACAACCTTTGTGGACCGCCTCCTACACCATTGCTCCCCACTCAAATGTAATAGTTCGGGGTTTGTTTTCCAAAACAAAAAATACATGCTCTCATCACATGGCCTGCGTGAAGTCCAGGTCTGCAGGACAACTGCCCCTTCTGCCCGCCACCTCCATCACCATTGTGGCAGGCCTGGGCCAGACTGCATGTTTCTTAAATAAATTGTAACCAAATCTACAGTTACCAGGACGTATCAGTTGACTGAAAGCCCGGGGTTCGAAAGGAAGACCAAAAACTGGCATGGACAGGCTCTTTGCATGGTCGAGCACGGGGGAGTTGTAGATGTGGGTATCTTTCAGCATCCCCCCTGCACAGGATCTTGTTGGTTGCCATGGATGTGGTAACCCTAAGATTTTCTTATTGCTAAGCCATCTCTCTACTTTCTTGTAGCCGGGCAGCAGTCGGAGGGGACATTGGAAGCTCAAATGGCCACACGTGTCCCACGCAGGCAGATGGGGCAACTCGGTCAGCCCAGCATGACCATTGCGGAGGAGACTAGATTTACCGGGCATTTTATTATCTGATTATTGGGTGAGACGGCAACGGGTCAAGGAGGGGGGCATTGCTGTGAGATGTGGGAAGAAAACAGTGGGAACGGAACAGGAGGACAAGAAAAGGAAACACGAGAAAGATAAAGGGGGGCATTGAAAACATAAGGGGGCAGACAGGGACACACACACACATTCAGGATAGAGCAATAGTAATATGTGGATAGGGCATATGGGCAGGTGACTGGTGGCAGAAGGAAGGGGCCAACATAGGCGTGGACTAAAAGTCACAGGGATGAAGAGTGGAGACAGAAGAGCATATAGACTAGATAAAGGGAGATGGCACCCCAACCACAGTGTTGTGGACATGAAGATGGGGCCAAGGAGCATGGCAGAAGGATGGGGGGTGTTAGGCAGAGACAGAGCAAAGTAGCGAAGGCACGTGGACAGAAAGAGGAAATAGGGGAATGCAGTGAGTATTAAGGGCAAGTGAGGGTGTGAGTAAAGAAGGAAGTGCACAGGAGGCAGAGAACGGGAGAGGAGTGGGACAGTGCAGAAGAGCTGAGGCGACTGGGATGAAAACACCAGAGCAGGGCACAGAGAAGATAGCCAGGCAGTGACGGGAAAGTCGGTATGCTGTATGCAAGAATAGGGTCGCCAGTGGCGGCGGCAGCGAGGTCCTTGCAGTGTGCCACTGAGAGAGGAGAGCAGGGGTCGAGTGTCCTGGTAGGACAAGGAGTAGAGTCGTATCCAGATACACACTTTCATCAGCGCACAAATATTATGCAGTCTGTTAATGAAGTGAGCACCTCGTACAGCAAAATCGCTATAACAATAACAAATTATCAGTAAACTGATTCCATTAATTTCCACAATATTGCTGTAAGCCGCAGCAGCAGACTCAAGGCTGACCCCCGCCCCTGAGGGGCTGTTACTGTTAAAGCCTGCAGCCTGAGCATTGCCAGTCATCCAGCCAGGCATAGGTGTAACTTATAATTAAGACACAGAGAGGATTGAGGGGCACCACATGCATGATGCACCATGGTGTTGGTCGGTAGTAGTTGGCACAGCACCTCGGTCCTCACCTGCGTTCGACTGTTACTCTGTCTCTCAGCACAGCACAGCCAAGGCCCGGCCATGGGCCACTCTCACAGGCTCAGCAGGGGCCTACCGCCACCAGGATGGATCGGGTGGCCTAGTACGGTCACTGGCCTGGTGCACCGCACAGCAAAAGGCTGATGTAGCCCTGCAGCTAGTGCAGGGTGCGCAGGCGGCCACCACATCTGATGGTCCAGACCAATTCAAGTTAACAGGCTCAGGGGGCTCGGCCAGGCTGCATAGAGCACTGCAGCATTCACTGACTCGTATCATTGAGTCGACGATCCGGCGAGGGGGCATGTGCAGTGCTTCGTGGCATGCTAATGCATCGGTGGAAGCGCTGCCACGCCCATGTCACTTGTGACCCTGACTCGATCCCAAGTCCCAACCTTCATGGCACCACCTGGTCTGCTGCTGCTGCAGCCAGCCTGCAGACAGTGTAACAGGACAGAGCCGCTACTATCACTACAGGCAAAGCAGTAATTAGTGTGGAGGTGTTAACGCAGCATTTTGACCCTCTAACATTTCCAACATATAGGCAAGTGCCTAACCTTGCCTAGTGATGGCAGCGGCCATGCACTGTGCCTGTGTGTTATTGGAGTGCAGGAGGGCGAGCTCGCTGCCGGCTCTTTAGTGCTCTGGAGCCAGTGGCGCAGGCGTTGTAGCGCTTCACCCAGGCCACCTCATCCTTGTTGGACCGGGACTTGATATCTTCACAGGCCTGCCCACCTGGCACCGGGCAGGATAGACGCAGCAGCAGCCTTCATCTAGCTTCTGGCTGCTCCTGACATACATGGCACTGGCGTGCTAGTCTTCAGGGCCCTATTTGCCACCTGGGCAGGTTGACTTTCTGGCAGGCCTGGTTGGCCCCAGGGCTGTACTGGGCATGCTACCCGGGGTCACGCTTTATGCCAGGCATGCTTGAGGCCATTGCCCCCAAGAAGAGCCTCACAAGCCTCCTTCCCTCTCCCAATTCGACCGTTATCTTTTTTAACAATTTTCTCATTTTGCCCCCATTCTCTCCCCTGCCCAGTCCACTCCTTGGGCAAGGGGAACCTTTCCATTTTCCTTCCTGGGATGCTTTTATCAACTTTCTATCCAGCCTTAGGGAGGGGCTGGATGGCTTGGTCCACTACAAGGAACAAGTAAGATTACTCAGCAAAGTAAACACACAAACACTACGTTTATACACCTAAATAAATACAATGCTCCTCCCCGGCCCGTTGTCTGTGCCCTTTAGACAGGCCCCAATTGGCCAGGTGTTACAATACATTATTGTATGTATGCATGTATACATGTTTCTATGGGATTTATAAAACACGAACCTAGCTAGAAAGCAAACGAGTGCTGTATACAGGAGAGGCCCCCCGAGGCTAAGTGATAGGGTGCAGGGTAGTAGAGGAGCTGGAATGGGTGTGGGACCATACTGGAAGGATGACCTGCTTCTTTTTCTCAGAGTGGCTGCTGCGGGTCAAAACTAGCTCCAGGGCCGCCTGCAAGCCGTTTTGAATGTTGTCCCACATCCGAGGTCTGCCCATGGATTACTGACCTGACCCACATCACCTATTTAATTGGTCCCTGCCCCATATAGTCTTGTGGGGGGTGATGTCGTGCCAGCGAGGTGGCAATGCAGGGTGAGCTGGAGACTGTAGAGGTGATATAGCCAATGACCCCACCACGGTCCTCATCAGCACGACGATGTGGGTCATTGGTTTCTATGTTGGCATAGCTCAAGCGATACTTGAGGAAGAACCATTTTTTGGATTACACATTGTAGAAACTTTCTGCAACGTTCTGAACAAGTGTCACTTTGTAAATACCTTATATCGATTAAAACAAAGGAAATGTATCATTGCAGATCAATCCACGCTAGGTGGATAGTCCCATCATTGGCCCACTGAGACGCAAATAGTGATTCCATTGGGATACTGCCTCTGGGCGTGGTCTCCAGTTTTAGAACATAGTTCCCAACTCTAATGACGATGAAACGCTGGCAGAAATTTTAAAGCTCGGTTATATTGCTGTTTAAGGTGTAAATGCAACTCTTGGAGCTTGCCCGTTTCTAGATTGCTAATCCTTTGTTTCGTTGGGATGTAGGTGGATGATCTTAAAGCCAAGTTGGCAGCGCAAGAGGTCGAGCTGAAGCAGAAGAACGAAGACGCAGACAAGCTGATCCAGGTGGTAGGAGTGGAAACGGAGAAAGTCAGCAAGGAGAAAGCCATAGCTGATGAGGAGGAGCAGAAGGTGGCGGTCATTGCCAAGGAAGTGGGGCAGAAGCAGAAGGACTGCGAAGAAGATTTAGCCAAGGCTGAACCAGCACTCGCAGCGGCACAGGATGCGCTCAACACACTCAATAGGGTACAGCCAAGCATATAATAGCACTTTCAATCAATGCACAATTTTCTGGGTCCCAACATTAATTTACAGATTTCTTTTTCAGTGCGGACTCTTAACTCCTGCCAGGGTCGGACTGAGGCATAACATTGTCTCGGTCAACAATGAAATAATGGCCCTCTGTTGCAAATGGAAATTCATTCCTTTTGTGACAGACTGTTTGAACAGTACACAAGGGGGAGTTTTTTGATCAAGTGTGGTGAAAATTGTGCAATTGAAAGAACATGTATTCAGCAATAATGGTCCAAACTGCTTGTCGCATAGTGAAGTAACTCATCAAACTAGTCCACATTGGCCAACAAAGTGGCCCACTTGGACCAAAAAAAACGGGCCCACACTAGCATTTTGTGTTTTTAGTTCAGGCATTGCCCTAGTGTCCTATAGGCCAGTCCGAGCCTGGCTCCTGCTATGTAAATATATCCGTCAAAATGTTGCACTGCTTCCAGGCTGGCTGATCAATGCTTGGTCACAACATAATAACGTTTGCATCAATTGTAAAATGTGTAAATGACTCCGAGTCAATTGATCATCCAGCAACTCAAGCAAATATATAAAGTCGTGTGAGTGGGCCATGGACATGTGGATACCCATGGGGGCATTTGTTTCCCTTGCGTAGCCCGCTGTGTCATTCCAGTTCAATAGCCAAGGTCCTGGATTTAGCCCCGTGTCTAGACATTCCAGGAAATTGCCATGAGGCCATCTTGTGTTCACTGTATTGATCCGTGCAGTAGAGTTCGAGTTTGAATTCAGAATTGCTGGAAGCACCCCACCTACTTCCTGGATGCAAGTCCTTTCACATTGCCTGTAAGCATTTGGGAAAGCATGCATCACTTACCCTGCTCCATTTAATTTGTAGGGCAACCCTAGGTAACACAGTTATCCCTTAGGGCTTTCGTGTATTTATGGAGTGGAGTCGTACTCCATCATAATATGCTGTCGGCCACTGTCATGAATGGAAGATAGCTTGGTCCCAGGTCTCCCTACACTGTTGCCTTGTGCGAATTAGGGAAAACCTATGAGTCAAGCGCACATTAGGTTACACATTAAAAAGCGTAGTTGGAACAAATTCCGCCATTTTTCCACGGTCAGGCTCTGTGTTCTTGCAGCAGTGATCGGAAGTGCCAAGTAACCTTGTTTGCCCTGATTACATGTATCCAGTTCTCTCTCCCCCTCCATCTCCCTCTCCCTCCATCTCTTTCCCTTCCCCCCTCTCTCACCTCCCTCCCTCCCACTCTCTCCCCCTTTCTCTCTCCCCCTCTTTCTCTCTCACTCCCCCTTCCCCCCACTCTATCCCCCTCTCTCTCCTCTCTCTCTCTCCTCCCTCCCTCCCACTCTCTCACTCTCCCCTCTCTTTCTCTCTCACTCCGCCCCATTAACCCCCCACCCCCTCTCTCCTTGCTTCAGCCATATGTTCAAAGCTTTGGACCATCATAGGACCTATATAAATCTGCTTAGTCCTTCGGGGATGCTTCATATGCGCCTAGTATTATTGATTGGCTAAGCGTCTCCACATACACGGGAGCTGAGCAGCTGGTTATGTGCACAGCCGTGAGGACCGTCTTCCACTGTATTTCAGATAGGTAGTTGTCACGGCTTACGCCCTATGGCCAGTGGTCGTGACCAGCCGCCTTTGCAAGTAACATAGGACTTTTAGGTTATTGGCCCTCTTGTTTTTTTCTGAAAGGAATGTCGGCCTGCATGCATGATAGCGGGAACAATCCTGCCAAGAAACTCTTACAGAGAAGTTAATTTGAAGATAAAAGCATCCATTTTTATCTCGACTTTCAAGAAAAAAGTAATTTACAGTCGTGTCCAGAAATGCAAGACCTTAGATATTTGTCTCTTAAATAACGCACAGTTGGGAAATCCATCTTTTGGTGCTTACTTTTGTATTGCGGGTTGGATGTGCAGAAAGCAATTGCGCATTTTTTTTAGCCTCTGGACTGATGGCAAATGTTCCATGCATTACATTAATTCACCTTTAGCAATTCCCGGGAGCCAAATGGGGGGGGTGGGGAGGGTCCTTTCCAATAGCTTTCAGTCATGTTTAAAATTCAGTGTGTTGCTTCTGGCTCCTGTGCTAGTGCTTCAGATTAATGACTCTCAAGCCGGGCTCCACTCTTTGTCTCAGGCCAAAGAAAAGGCGCTTGTTGTTGTCTAACAATCCTATTTTCCTCTTTCCAGAACAATCTGACAGAGCTGAAGTCATTCGGCGCGCCGCCTTCCGCTGTCAGCAATGTCGCTGGTGCCGTGATGGTGCTCACGGCGCCCGGCGGGAAGGTTCCCAAGGACCGGAGCTGGAAGGCTGCTAAGATGATGATGGGCAAGGTGGATGGCTTCCTGGATAGCCTGGTCACCTTCAACAAGGAGAACATCCACGAGAACTGCATCAAGCAGATCCAGCCCTTCCTGCAGGACCCAGAATTCAACCCCGAGTTCATCTCATCCAAGTCGTTTGCAGCCGCAGGCCTGTGCTCCTGGGTCATAAACATTGTCAAGTTCTATGAAGTGTTTTGTGACGTGGAGCCAAAGCGGCAGGCTTTGAATAAAGCAAACGCAGATTTAGCAGCTGCACAGGAGAAGCTCACCCACATCAAAGCCAAAATTACTGTAAGTGAATGGCTTTGTTTACGAATGCAGAATACTTGTGTCCCCACCTTTCACGCTCCTGCGTGTCATAATCATCAGCGGTCCATCTGGCTGCGCGCCCAACGGCGTGTGCTAGCCAATGAGAGCAAAAAGGCAATCAAAGTGTGTGTTGCAACCAACTGCTTCTACTGCATTGAAAGCAGTGGGGGTGTGTTCATCCGACTCGCCTAGGCGAGTGATGATTATGACACGTTGAGACACCCTGACTTCCACACGCATTCTATGTGCAAGCTATATGCCCTGACGATTAACCACTGGTCCGAAATGCCTAGGCTTTGTAGCTTTTTGCCATTGGCCACAGTATAGTGGCCAACACATTGAACACAACATTGTTTTGACTCATCAAAAATCTGTAGTTATGCACTTTTTTCAACCTACGAATACAACAAGATCACCAACATCATTAACTTATATATTGCTCTGGTTCTTTAGCTAGAGTAAGGTTGTGCAGCCCACACTGCTTGCTTTCACTAGCCAAGGTCCACAGTTCTGCCATGCTTTGAAACATTTCCAATGGTCATGATGCAAGAGTCAAGGTTGGCGGAACACAAGGCGGTGTTGATGTCTACAGCTGTGTCATCTATTGCTGTTCATGTTGCCTGAGATTTCTTTTTGGTTTTCCATTAATACAGCTTCTTAATGAAAACCTGGCAAAGCTAACCGCAAAATTTGAGAAGGCTACAGCGGATAAACTGAAGTGCCAGCAAGAAGCCGAATCTACTGCACGCACCATCTCCCTGGCGAATCGACTGGTAAGTAACAACAAAACAATCTTTAATATCGGAGTACGGAACAAATTCAGTTAACATAAAGTTTGATAAGGGCGAGGAAGTCCAGGTTTTCAAAACTAGAAATACACAAGTGGGTTGGTTAATTGTACATGACAAGAGAGCAGATTCCATTGATAGTATGATAGACTGCATGACTAATAATTCATCCTTTTGGACCCTTATCCTGAAATGCTTGGGCTACAGTCAAGATTCCCTGATTGTTAACTTCTTGTTCCGATCTGTTGGGTTGTGGATGATTTTGTCATCATGGGTGTTGGGACCAGTTTTCTAAAGTCCAATTAAGGGCTTCGTAAAACTGTCCAATGAGGCAGTACTTAAGCTCCATTCTTAATATAAGGCTGCACCACCTGAAAATATTGGTAGCATGGACAGAGTAGCCAGGCTTATTTTAGGAGGGAGAGAGGGCTGTAGGAAAGTACAAATAACCTCCACCATGCAAATGGTTCAAAGAAACACTTACACCAAGAAGTATTATAAAACATAAAGATTTATTATAAATACAAGTAGGCCAAGATAGTTCTTGGGGGTGGGAGATAAGTACTTTGTCATAGAATCATAAACACAGTATAAACACATAACACAATGCTTAAGGTACACAGACCAAAGCATATACCCTGTTCAGAATAACTGACAGTAATTATAGGTAGGTCAGACCCAATTAAACACGTTTAAAATAGAACACACCTATTCAGGGGGAGTAAAACCACAAGTTACATTTAGCAATTCAAGGTTAGTAGACCCTGTCGGTTATACCGTGACATTGTTATATAAATCACATAGTAAACCAACCTGCAAGAATACTATACTGAATAGTGGAATACAAATTCATGCAACAGTATGAACCTACAACTACATGTAGTATAACCTTCAGTTATACCACATGAGTAAGACCAAATGTTGTAATAAACTATTACAATTTTCTTTTTCCTTTGGATCAGTGAAACACAGACTAAGGTAAGCAACAACTCCTTACACTGTTTTAGGATTGCGCCAGGCAGACCAAGGCAAGTTAAACCCCACAGTACACTTAGTCAGAATGGCACACAGCTATTCAATGTAGGTAAAGACCAAGGCAGACTCATTCCAGACATGCTATACAGCAAGTCAGGGGAAGCAAAACCCAGTTGCTGAACTTATAATTTCCTGAAAGAAATAGTAAAGTGAAGCCAACAGTATTACTTTTGGGAAGAGGAGGTTCTAATTCACAGGCAAGTAAAATAACCCTACATACTTTTAATTATGGCAGAACACATTCATAGGTAAGTAAATACATTTGTAACTGCTCATATTTCAGAGGGACAGTTACCAAACCATCTCTTTCACAAGTAAGTAACAATTATTACATTTCACGTCAAAAGGCCCAAACCATATACGTCTATCCCTATTCTTGAAGCATGAGTGTTCTCAGTGGCAAGGGGGTGGGGGGTTTAGTGCTCTAGTGGCCAACAGACAAGTCAGGATATGCACAGATGCAGAAAAACAGTTACTGAGGAAAGCTTTTTAAAACAGGTAAGTATTGTACTTAAGAGTTGCATAAAGGTTTCAGGGAAGAGGGATTCCAGCATTGGCCTGGGCAAACTGGATGAGAGAACTCCAAGTTACATGAATCATCCCCAAAGCACCACAGGATTCACACAATGTTTAAGGTAGGTAATACCCCAGCCGACACAGTACCTCAGCAGAGAAGAGGAGTTTGCAGCAGGATGTCTTCAAAATCTGCAGCCGAAACCCAGTCCTTGAATTTCTTAGCATGGAGACTGAAAAAAGGACACTGGAAGGGAATTTGCAGAAAGTATTAATGGAGAAAGCTCCAGGCAAGAGTTTCTTTGAGGCTGGTCGAAGCTCTGTGGTTTTTGCACACTTTTTCCCACTAAGGCTCCTGACCTGAGCCCTTCAGTGCACCAGCCACAGCTAGAGCAGGAGCAGATGCTCCATCCGCAGGCTGCAGGAGCAGCCCTGCCACCCCCCTATCACCTGTAGCTAACGAGGTAAGCCATCCGTCTGTATCTACCCCTGCACCTCCTCTGCTGGCTAAAGCGACTCTGACCGCTGTAATTACTATCATAATTGCTAAAACCAAAAGCTGAATCCTTTGCCACAGCAGCTGTGTTCATATTGATGTAACTTGCACTATCGCGGCACGGAAAACCGCATGGTTTTCACACTTCCAAGATGGCCGCCGCTGACGAACGGAGTTCACCTCGACTTTGATTCAGGAACACTTCCTGATTTGGCTGTGAATCTGCCTTCTGATTGGGCAGTCACCTTCCCTTAACCCATCGTGGGGCACCGGCAGGCGTGAGCCGGCCCCATCGAAGGCTCCCACTAAGGCTCCTGACCTGAGCCTGACCAAAGACTGCCAGAGCGCAGGCCCCAAAACTCTGCTTGAGCGCATCATCACCTCAGACTAATCCTGCCATTTTGACCACCTTGAGACCCCTGTGCCCATGCAACCTGCGCTTCTACGATCTGTGAGTACAACGGAATATATTGACTCTTGAAACACCCGTGACACAACGTTATGCTTACCTGATGGGATAACTTGCAACTCTCTGCAGTCTCTACCGTCACACTTGGCACGTTCATTATCCTTTCGCATTTAGGGGATACTCTGCCTTTACTACCATTATAGAATGCATATTGACTTCTCACTGTTCTCTAGGCACGATTAGCATCCTTCGCATTCAGAGCACGCTCTGCCCTCACTACCATTGTTGAACGTATTACTTTGCACTGTTCTCTAGTTATGTTAGCATCTCTCGCATCTAGATGATACTCTGCCCTTCCTACCACTGCTGATTGTTTTATTGACTCCCCATTGTTCTCTAGGCACTTTAGCATTAATCGCATTTAGGTGTAAACTTTGCCTTGCTACTACTCTCAAATGTATTTTTGCTGTCTATTCACGGCCTTTACAACACTCAGTATCTTACAGCACTCGCTCCCCTTGCGCATGTGAGCACCCACCACTATTCTGCATGGGTAGAAATTAGTAAACATAACCATAGTCAGTCTTTACTAGACTCTAACAGGCTCATCGGCACGCTAGGCTGTCACTCACGAACTACCGCACACCACCTGCCCAGTGAGTCCACAGTAATGCGTAGCCTAAAACAGGATTAGTAAATTTAACCCCAGATTGCCTACACCCTTCAGTATGCAGGTGCTGCTAACCTTAATGATGTTCCCCTTCTGCATAATTCCTATTGCCACCCCCTGCACCAGAGGGCACTACATCAAGATTAATGATGACCTAGGGAGACTGAGTTGTCCACGCCACTACCCCATCCCTTGCCCTACACCTTTCCTCCCCTCACTTCCCCCTTTTCCTTTAATAACAACACCTAAACCATATCCAAGTTTAACTACGATCACCATACTGAATAGGCGGACCTCCCTGCCTATAGTCTCATCTGCCTTCCCCCCAGACATGTCCAAGCGCAACGAGAGACTTGCCAGTAGACTACCAGGCAACAAGCACTCTGTAATACAACACATTGACAAGCACACTCATCCAGATCGCTCTAATTCCACCCATAATAACTCTAGGCGAAAAAAGTCAACGCTCACAGTTGCATTAAACATCACGGATACCATCACCCCCAGCCCACCTTTGAAGAACTTACGGACACAGCCTATCAAAGGTGCACTATTGAATGTCCGGTCCCTTGTAGCACACGCATCAGAGATTGCTGACACTATCATAAACAACAACCTAGACTTCCTAGTTATGACAGAAACCTGGTTGCATGAGGCAGCATGCCCTTCCATTGCCCTAGCCATCCCGGATAATTACACCATTCTCTGAGCAGACAGACCCACGGCTCGCGGAGGAGGAGTAGCCATTATCTTCAAAGTCACTCTTAACATAAGACCAGCCACCCCCATAGTGCTATCTTCTTGTGAACTCCTCTCAGTCAAGTTTCAAACCTCACCGAACACCACTATCACACGACATAACATCTACAGGCCTCCAGGACCCCCTGGATCCTTCGAAGAAGACATCACAGCCTTAGCAGCTGACAACACCAAGCCTACAGCGCAAAACATCATCCTAGGAGACTTTAACCTTGGGTATAATGACACCAGCGACCCACATGCAACTTCCCTAGTTTCTGCACTATCACACTATGGCTACACCCAAATCAGTTCCAAACCTACCCACGAAAAGGGCAGGATAATTGACTGGGTAGCAGCTCTCAATTGTAACACTACCCTATTAGATACTACCCCGCTAGTATGGTCCGACCACCACCACCTCATCACCTTGAGGTAAACATCAACAACCTAGAAAAGACTAAGCCTTCCATTGCTCCTTCTTGCCTCACAAGAAATAAAAGCAACATTACAGTAGAAGGCTTAGTTCCCTTGGTAGTCCCTATACTCGATGCCCTTCCAGACACCAACGATCCTAATAACTTGACCACCACCTATAATGAGACTATGGTCAAAGCGATTGATGCTATTGCCCCGCTAAAACTGCGCACAAGTAAACCGACAGCCCATCTTAACTCGTGGTTTACACCAGAGTTAAAAAATACTCCGTACAGAAAAAAGAAAACTGGAATCACGTTTGAAATCCTCACCCACTCCGGAAAACAAAACTAACCTGGCCATCATATCTGCCACCTACAAAAATAAGATAATTCAGACTAAAAAAGAAACTTACAATGACAGAATAGCCCAAGCTAGTTCCAATACTAAAGAACGTTTCATTATTCTCAGAGAACTTGAAAACCCCAATCCCACGCCAGATACCTGTACCAAGGATAAATCCTGGTGTACCAGTATACAAAATGCCCTTTCCAACAAAGTTAAAGGACTTCAGACTAAAATAGCTGACAAAAGATCCCAACTAACAGTTAACACTCCAGCACCCACCGTTACCGCACACACTAACTCAGGCCTCATGTTTAAAAAAGTTACCATACCATTAGTCCAAAATATTATTGCGTCTCTAAAACCTTCTAACTGTAAGGGTGATAGCTGTCCTGCCCAGATCATAAAGGATGCAGCTAGAGACCTAGCACCATTTATTACTAAGCTCATAAACTCCTCATTCGCCAGTAACTCTGTCCCAAGTAACCTTAAGCAGTCTTGGGTCTTACCGCTACTAAAGAAACAGACTCTTGACCCGGCTATTCCCACCAACTATAGACCAATTACGACAGTCCCCTTTTTACTAAAGATCTTGGATAGAATTGCCTATCTCCATATACAAGACTATCTTGAAGTCACAAATTACTCGGAACCCGTCAATCTGGTTTCAGACCTCAGCATGGCACAGAAACCGCCCTTGTTGATCTCAAGAGCCAGATCGATGAATTGAAAGATAATGGAAAGATGGCCATCCTACTCCTCCTGGACCTCTCAGCGGCTTTCGATCTGGTGGATCATGCTATACTCTGCGACCACTTATCATCAGCAGCTCACTTCTCCAGTTCTGCAGTTTCCTGGATCCAATCCTTCCTTGCAAATAGAACAATGCGCTTGTTCTCACCCTCGGCAGCTGCTGATCCCATTCCCATCACCTGTGGTGTCCCCCAAGGATCATGTGTCTCGCCCACTTTGTACAACATTTTTACAAAGCCACTCTTCGGCAAATTAGACCGTCTGGGTGTCACCTACACTAATTACGCGGATGACACCCAGATACTACTACCCCTATCAGGAACCTACGATATTGATGTCGCACGGATCAACAAAGTCTACACCATCATTCAGGCATGGATGGCCACGCATGGCCTCTGCCTGAATGATAAAACAGAGTTACTCCTAGTTGGCTCACCTAACAATTTGCTCAAAATTAGTCCTCGATACACAAGCATCATCATTGATGGGAACAATATACCCGTAGCCAAACATGTAAAAACTCTAGGTTTTTACCTCGATGCACAATCTAACCTAACAAAACAGATAAACATGACCTCATCTGCCACTGCCTACACTGGCAAACTGATTAGAGCGTGCAGACCTTTCCTCTCCACTACTAGTACCCTGACTCTGTCGAGGGCGCTCAAACAATCCAAATTAGATTACTGCAACAGTCTTTACCTTGGTGCCAATAAAGCCATTATAAATAAACTACAGATCATGCAAAATAACGCTCTCAGAGTAGCGTTAAACATTCCCAAAAGAGAGCATATATCAGAAACTAGAAAGCAACACAAGTGGCTCTTTATACAGGATAAAATTGACTTGAAAACTATCTGCCTCACCCACAAAGCACTTAACCACCAAGCCCCCCCTTATCTCACAGACAAGTTCACATGGAAAGTGCACACAGAACCACTAGATCATCTAACAGACCTTGTCCGGTGGTGCCTAGATTTAACTTAAAAAGAGCCTGAGGCGCCAGCTTCCCAGTATTAGCCGCCCAGCTATGGAACTCCCTCTCCCAGAATATTCAAATGATTCAAGCTTTTAACATATTCAGAAGCCATGTCATCTCTTGGCTACTTAACAAAACATAATCGCCATAGCTGCTATACTAGTGACCTTTTTGTAGACTACACATTTTGCACATACGTTGCCCAGTATTCTCGTTATGACCTCGAATGTCTGACTGTATAAAAATGTACTATTTTGTATAATATGTATATATTTTGCTGTCGTAAATCTTACCATGACTGCATGTTGTAACCATTTAATTGTCCTTACAGTGCCCAATTACCTCTGGGTCAGGTGCGCTTTATAAATAAACAAACAAACCTTTTGAGGAGCCAGGAGAAGACTGAATAACGCTGGTCAAATTCTCGTCGCTAACCTGATCCAGCACACTGATCAGCAGACTTCAAGGATTCAAATTGTCTCTGGAGGTCCAGCAGGGTGCCACCAAAGTTTCAGTGAGCTTCAGAATTCAGAAGACCATGCACCGCACAATGGCTTTAGGTCCCATGGTATTGGGGTATTGCAGCACATCAAGGTCGCGGCATGTTGTGGGATGGCTCAGAATGCAGGACTCCTTGAGTCTAGTGGATATCACCAGACTCTGGGACACCCAGGTCGCTTGGAAGGAAGGGTAACAGCAGGTTCCTGGCACACAGCAGACTCTCCAGTCGATGGATATCGTCTCAGATGGCTTTTCTTCATCTTCTTTTTTGGATTTGGTTCCAGTGGTCGACTACCTCTTCAGTTCCCATGATTAGAACTTTATACAGGAACTCAGTCAATCACACAGGCTGGAAACATTCAAACCTGGGGGGTGGATGTCCTTTGTGCACAGCCGGCTCCCAGTTGTACCTGGTTCGAGCCAGGTGTGCCAAAATGCAAATGGCTGCAGCGTTTCAGACCCCTCCCCCATTTCCTGTACTCCCCGACACTGGAACCTTGGAAGGCTTGCCAAAGTCCAAAAACACACAAAGGCATTTCCCACTCTGAGGGGTAGGGGAAGGAGCAAGAAAGGACAAGAAAACAGGGGTGCCTTACCACAGCTGTGGAAACAGCCTGCGAGTAAGTTGCACAGAATTGGTAAAAAAGATTCACTGCCACCAGCCATTTAGGTTAAGCTTGTCACTCTAACAGAAATGTTAAAGGAGCAGCGAGAAAGGGGATGCAATGGATCTCCCCAGCACTCCACATAAGGTGGGGTGTGCTGGTCTCACAACATAAAATGTAGAGAGTATAAACATATCCTTTCTTCCCTTGGGAACAGATGCTCACACAAGGTAAGCCAGAGAAAATAAAAAGGGGAGCCTAAAGGGCAACCCAGCAACACTGCACAGAAAGTGCTGTATTCTGCAACATTAAAATGTAGATACCAAAAGGTTGTCAAAAAGGATAAAATAAAAAAATACACTATGGAGAGTCTAAAATCATTCCACTCATTAAAAGAGTAAAAGAAATGGTGAGTAGGGAAAAAGGTTCCCACTCAATGGGCAACAAGGAAAAATAATCCATAAATCCAGCAAAAAAGTTCTGGGGGTCTCACAAGTGAGGGAGATTTAGCACTAAAATGAAAATCTTACTAACAATGGGCTGCACACAAAGCGTGACCCATTAATGAAAGTCAGGTTTATGGAGCAAAAAACCCTATTTGGTAATTAATGGCGCAAAATCAAAGATCCTAGTGTTTGGACGAAGCTGAACATCATACCAATGGGATATGTGGTGCTCGAAGAAGTCCTGTTGTCCCGATATTGTGGCTTTAATGCCCAGATTTTTTCATGTTTGCTTCACTTCTATAAACATAGAAAAAAGTGCTTGCCAACAATTTGGTGTGTGTATAAAAAAGAATGGAACTAACAGAATGTGCTCCAACTATACTGAATAAACACTGATTCGCTGGAGGGAAATAGTGTAGCCCACCTTTTATGCGATTTGTTCGGGAAAGGAGGGCTTGCTCCAAATTAGTCTCCCCCTAATCCCAGAGAGACCCTATGAACATTGTCCTCTAACAGCATCACTAACTTCACAGGGGTGAGACATACAGTGGATCCCAATTAAAGACTGCACTTTTCTTCATCCACAGAGCGTTTCACCTTGAAAGCTGGTCAGAAATGCACTTTTACTCCTTATTAACTTTGATCTGATTTGCCCCGTTTTAGTGCATTTCATTTTCTGAAAATCGACCTTTCCCGAATAAGACTGTCCCAAATTCCATGCATGCATAATATTGCAGCAGTGATATGTTGTGTCCGGAAGGTCTAAATAAACACAGCCCTGTCGTGTGCACGGCTGCATACTTGGTGGAAGCAAGCTTAGGCAGGGCATATGGGCCGATGAATGCAAATGAGGGGTAATGCGAAAAAGAAGATGATGGAGGTTGCATGAGTGATGCCCCGTATGCATCGGAAGCAAAGCTCAATGAAAGGGCAAACAGATGATTGGGAGTAGATGGAATGCCTGGATATCAACCATAGGTAGGCGACAGAGAGGAGGAGCAAAGGAAGGGGATTATGGGGGCTTTGGCAGGAAAGGCAACCCAGTGCATGCAAACTGGCGCGATGGGATGTGTGGGAAAAGTGGATAGACCAATTTGTGAAAACTGCATTGGTAAAGGTGCTTTTGGAAAATGTGTCAGGTGGGAGAAAAGATAATAGAGCCGTCTTTTCTCATGGATTGTGTCCTCTCACGTATTCCTCATCTTATGATATGATATCTTCCCATTTCATATGCTTCAGAAAAGGGTGCTGTGTGTCAATGTGGTTGACTCGATGTCCCTCGAGAGCTTCCATCCCTGAGTCAACGTTGTTGTTGGTATATATAGCATGCGCAGCACCCACATTGACTTCAGTTACATTTTTCTGCGATAGCTAATGCTTCAATGAATTACTATGCGCGGCAGTTTTTTCTGTGAGAAAACTTCATTCGAGTACAATGGGAAGAATCCAGGGTAAAGGATTTATATGAAAATTTGCAATCAGTTAGTGGGGCCAACACTTCACCTGAGATGGAATATGCTGAAAATGTTCTTGACAGAGGCTCCGACCCCCTCGAATGAGAAGGTAAAAGGCCATGCTCCTGTTGAGCCACCTAAGTCAGACAAGGAGGGGCGTAAGCTGGAGACCCCTCGAGATCCTTTGAGATTTTGACACAACAAGAAATTGTCGAAGACTCTTACGAGTCGAGGGTCAAGCCCTTCGAGGGCTCTGTCGAAGATGAGATCAAAGTAAGAGTCATCGAAGATGTCGACGCCTTAAGCATGGACACTGTCGACGCCATTGACGTCAAAGTCGTCGACACCGTTGGTTTTCAGATCACCGACACCTTTGGTGAAACCATCGATACCTTTACCTTCTAAGCCTAAGGAAATGCAGAAAACGTACAAACCACTACCAAAGAAAGATTTATTTAAGTCTTTATCCTCAATTCATGAGGAATATGAACCACGATACTCCACCATTTGGAATGGAATTAAGCACGATCATTTGAGTTGAGAGGTGACTCTCCTCGAACAAAAAGGTAAAAAACGTTCACGCTCCAGGAGCAGTTTACATCATTCCTTGTCATCTTTGAGGAAGTTGAAGAAAAGGCATTATAAATCGCCCGCTTAGAGTTCACCTGATTTTTCCCTGGAGAGGAGTATAAACTGTCCAACTAAATCCTCTACTCCAGCACAGTGGGAACATTGCCTAGTTATTCAGGCTGCAATGTCAACCTCTAAACGGACTGCATACCCTACCATCCCACCAGATAGGGATGATAAGCGTTTCAACGCTTGGGCAAGAAAATTATTTTCTTCTGGAAGCATGGTGCTGAAGTCTGCAAATTACACTAGCGCGTTAGCAAAATTCACAATCACCCTGTGGGACTGTGTTGCTCTGGCCGCTGACCATTGTCCCGAAAGGGGAAGGGATTGACTGGTTCCTGAGCATTGTAAGAGATGTCAAGGAGGCTATGTGCGAGTCTCTGCAATCAGAATTGGACTCAGCTGATAGCATCAGCAGAGCCATGGCGGCAATCACAGTAATACACAGATTTGCATGGTTGAAAATGTCAGGTTTTGCACCGGATGTGCAGTCCAGGCTCCTCAACCTGCCCTTTTACGGCACCCAGTTGTTTTGCAGCAAAGCTGATGAAAGTTTAGAGAGACTGCAGACCTATAAGGCAGCAGCCGAGTCCCTTAGAGCCGCCATCATACAGCTACAATCGTCTCATCCCAGTGGATCATCTTAGATGGGGTAAGTCCTTTCACTCCTACTCCTTAGTTGGAAGAGAGAGAGGACTTGCTAGTCAAAGGGGTCAGATAAGATTCCCTTATGATGGATGAGGGAGAGGTGCAAAGCCCGCCCAAGCAGCGGCTACTTTACCATCAGCCACTGCTTCAGCCGCCTCACAGTGGGAGGCCTTCACCCACGGTGGAAGGCAGATTCTCACTGTATCTGACAGAATGGCGAGGCATCACTTCAAATGCTTGGGCATTAGAAACAGTAGTCCAGTGTTACTGCCTTCCCTTTCTGAAGAGGCCTCAGGACCATCTACCAGAGAGCCACTCATTCAAGGTTCCAGATCCATTCCTTGTGCTGGAAACTTTGAGCCTGCTAGAGAAACGTGCTATAGAACCAGTACCTGTGACGGAGAGGAACAAAGGGTGGTACTGTCCCTATTTCCCAATCCACAAGAGAAGGACGGAAGATTGAGACCCATTTTGGACTGGAGACACTTGAACAAGTTCCTCAGGCAGGACACATTCAAAATGGTCACATTTTCTCAGATTCTTTAGGCCCTCCAGCTTCAGGATTGGATGGTGTCATTGGACCTTCAGGATGCTTACTTTCTTGTGCTGATCCATCACAAGCACAGAAAGTACCTGTTGTTGGCAGTTGGCGGTTCTCATTATGATTTTCGGGTTCTGCCATTTGGGCTGACTTGCCCGAGGGTGTTCACCAAGTTGATGGTGGGGGGGCAGTGAGTCTCAGGGGAGGAAGTCTTCATGTCTACCCCTACCTCAACAATATGATGATCGGGGCTCGGTCTCGCGAAAATGCCATGGGACATCTCAGCATAACCTGCCACACTCCCCACAGACTGGTTCTGTCCCTCAATTACAAGAGGTCCCACATGATAAAATCTCAAAGACTCCAATTCATAGGAGCAATCCTGGAAGCATCCTTTGGAAAAGTCTTGGCACCCGAGGTGAGGGCTCAAGTATTTCTGCAGATGGTGACCAAATTCCAGAGTGCACAGCTTCTTCCCGCCTTTGAGGTTGCTCGGCCTCATGGCATCCTTCATTTTCCTGGTGCCAGAGGCTCACCTGAGAATGAGATCCCTTCAATGGGCCCTCAGGGAGCAGTGGTCTCAAATCTCGGGCAAGATGTCAGTCCCACTTCAGGCTCCGAATAGGGTCACATGGCCAGAGATTACAGTAGTTACAGATGCCTCCCTTACGGGGTGATAAGCCCACGCCAACTATATGACAGTCAGTGGTTGTTGGTCTCAGAGTACAAACCACACATGGCCATAGATTACAGTAGTTGCAGATGCCTCCCTTACGGGGTGGTAAGTCCACGCCAACTATATGACAGTGAGTGGTTGTTGGTCTCAATCAGATTACAAGCCACACATGGCCAGAGATTACAGTAGTTACAGATGCCTCCCTTACGGGGTGGTAAGCCCACGCCAACTATATGACAGTCAGTGGTTGTTGGTCTCAATCAGAGTACAAACCACACTTTAATCTTTTGGAGCTGAGGGCGATCAGACTAGCGCTGAAATCCTTTCTGCCTTCTGTAAATTGAAAGTATGTCCTGATAATGATGAACAACACAGTGGCCATGTACTACCTCAACAAGAGAGGAGGTATAGGGTCTACCACTGTACAGAGAGGCAATGCGCTCTGGTTCTAGGCAATTTAAGAGGGAGTCCCCCTATCAGCAGTTCACCTAGCAGGGGAGGCGAACACAACGGCGGATGCTCTGAGCAGGCAGAGCACATTCTCCCACGAGTGGCAGTTGGCTCAGGAAGTCCTTCAAGAGATCTTACCCCTTTGGGGAACCCCTCAGGTAGATCCATGCGCGAACAGTGTCAACTGGAAGTGCAAACTGTTCTGCTCAAGGGATTTTCCCCCAAGAGGAGCTTTAAGAGACACGTTCATAGTGGACTGGGAGTTTGCACTCCTGTATGAATTTCCTCCACCCCGTCATTCCTCACGTGATCAGGAGGTTGAGAAAGTTCAGAAAATCCATGATCCTAATTGCTCTGGATTGGGCCTGGAGGACGTGGGACCCGGGCCTTCTGGATGGGTTTGGCCAATTTGATCAAATATATTTGATTGTATGGAAGTTTTGACCTACTTTTACATGTACCATTTGACCTACTATACATTTTGACCTATTAAAATATAAACACATGTGAAATATAAACATGCGTTGCAATATTATTTGTCCATTGGGTGTCGCCAGCGTCTATGGGTTTTTTCATTGTGATCTAAATGGAAGTTCTTATTTGCCATTTTCTTCAGTTCTTATGGGTGCGATGCAGTTGTGCAGGAGGACTTTCTGGATTTTCAATTCTTTTTGGGATGAACAAAGGATCGTTTTTGTGGGAATCTTTGGTCCTTTTCAGGGATTTGTCTTGGTGGACTCTCTTGCTGGAATATTTTTTTATGGATTTCTTTTCTTTTCTCATGGATTATTTGGTTTTAATGGATTTTCCGGGATGCCCAAGGATGGCTTTTTGGGGGATTTGTCAGGCGTTTTTCATGGATTTATCTTGGTGGACTCACTTGTTTGAATATATTTTTTATGGATTTTTAGTGCTTCGCTCATGAATTATTTGGTTTTAATGGATTTTCCGTGGGATTTTAATTGTTGTTGCCTAACTATTTACACTAGATTTGTACAGCCATGCAGACTACATTGGTAAATTATGTCAGTTTCGTACATTTTTTCATTCGTTATTTCATTTTTTATTTAATCAGCACATCTTTATCCAGGTATTGTGTTTTACATATATATTAATTTCCACTCTGCCACAGTCACGAACATATATTTTTAATGTCACTTCATTCCATGCGATCAAGTCAGTAAAATCATACCAAGTCTTTGTTGTTGCATTTGGCTAATCTGGGGCTCCAGATTGGGACCATTAAAGGATACTAGGCAGCGCTTTCAATCTTTAAATGCACCTAGGAAGAGTTATCATATTTCAAAATACCATTGATTATTCAATTTCTTAAAGAGCTCACTAATGTGTTCCCTCATACACCTTTTCAAGTCCCAATTTGAGATCTTAATCTGGTATTAAAATTTCTGATGTTTGCTCCCTGAGCCACTCCACTCATGTCCATTAAGATTGCAAACATTGAAAACCATTCTGTTAGTTTCGTTAACATCAGCCCACAGGGCAAGTGAGTTGCCGGCCCTATCTAGTAAGCCTCCATTTACCTTTTTTTTTTTTTACAAAGATAAGGTTGTCCTTGGGGTTAAACCGTCTTTTTTGCCAAAAATTGTTGGATTTCCATTTAGCCCAGAAAACTGTGCTTCCAACTTTGTTTCCGCCCCCTCATTCTGGCAAGGAAGAGGAAAGGCTACATAGGCTTGATCCCAGAAGGGCTTTGAGCATTTTCATTTCTCAGATGACAAAGATATGTCAACACGACCAGATTTTCATTGGGCACACTGGACACAAACTGGGTCTGCCAGCTACAAAGCAAATCTTGTCAGATGCATGATTCTGGCTGTTTCATAGTGGCCAGGAAAGATCCCCTAGAAGGCCTAAAAGCCCATTCCACAAGGGGCATGGCAACATCTTCCACTCTTCAAAGCGTGGTGCAGATAAGACAGTTGTGCGGCAGCCGTTTGGTCTACCATCCATACTTTTATGAATCATTACTGTCTGGATTCATCCTCTAGGATTTGGGAAAGAAGTCTTCTAATCGATCCATGAAAAATCTTGAAACTGAAAATCCTGACTCCCACACAACCCCCCTCCAAAACCTGCCACTGCTTTGGGAGTCTATCATAAGATATGGAATACGTGGGAGGACACAATCCATTTGAAGAACAAGTTACTTACCCCTGGTAACATTCTTTCGACTGGATGTTCCTCCCATATATTCCTCATGACCCCTCCCAGCCTACCCCGCTGTAGAATTTTCAGACATTACACTTAATGCTCTTTCAGAGTCTAGTACTGTCTGGGACTCGCTGCGGCTGGTAATTCTGCATGAGGAAGGCATAAAAACAGAACTGAAGCTAACGGGCACTGCATGTGCTATATATACACTAACGATGACGTCAACTCAGTGATGGAAGCCCTCGATAGATATCGAGTCGACCGCACCGATGCACAGCATCCTCTGTCGAAAATAAATTCTGAAGCAGCTAAAGCTGGAAGATATCATACCCTAAAATGAGGAATACGTGGGAACATCCAGTCGAAAGAACGTTACCAGGGGTAAGTAACTTGTTCTTTTATCTGATTGACCTGAGCATGTACATTTGACCCAAGAAAATGTCTGTCATTAAAGAGATATAATGGTTTAGTAACTTGGCTTCAGTTTGCACCCTGTTGCATAACATTTTGGAACAAGGAAAGCCATCTGAGCACACAAGCTGATTTTTCATTTTGTGAAATGTATTCAGTAAGAAAGAAAAATAGTTGCTTCACTTATTTGTTGTGAAAGGCGGAACTTTGTGTTAAAATCTGTTTCTTTTTATGCCACTCAGCAAATATAGTCCAGAAATCAGGTCCTTTTATGAGCTATGCATTGGGGCAAAACCTGTGTGCTCCCTTCATATTATATTATATTATACAAGCATGAAAAGCGTTTCATCGTTACATTAAAAAAGAACTTCAAATCGGTGGTGCTGGGAGCAGGAGGGTGCACCCCTCACCATTCCCATGGCCGCAGCTGTTACTAGGGTAATTTAATAGCTGTGGCCCCCCACTGATTTTACTAAGGAGATTTGGGTCGTTCCTGTGCACCTGCGAACCAGTTACCCTGCACAAGTCCCAGAAAGACTCTGGCCAGGTATAAAAGAAGGTCCCAAACTGTGAATAATCCAGTTAAATTCAATGACTCTGGCCTTTGGTCCCTAAGCAAAAATGCCTAAAGAAATAACTTCAAAGGGAGAATGCATTGCATGGCGAGAGGAATGGATTCCAGATTCCAGGACAATCTTATTGGTTTGAGACTGCAAGGAGGGTAACACAGCTCAGATTAGGCGCTGCAGTGACCAATGTGGAACTTGCAGGTAGCTGATTTCAGTCCTAATAAGTTATCTCATTCACACACATTCACACACCACCCTTGGAGAAGCTGCAGGTACCATGTCCAATAAGATAGTTCAGTCTATTGATTGTACCTAGCCACCCACATGTTGTACACTTGAATTGATGCAGGAGTGACCTAGCCCCTTTTAAAATGGTCAATACTTAAGAGAGCTAACACCTAATATTAAAGCACTAAGAGGGTGTATTTTATTGTCTACACTGTCTAAATGGTGATATATGCCTGATCTCTACCTCAGCTGAGTGGCCTTTGATAAGGTAGTTCAGTGGGTTAACTAGACTAGCTACATAGATTCTAGTGTAGCCTGAAGGTCACATGTTAGAATCTAGGAGGCAAACCTTGCCCTTTCATCCTTTTGCCCTCAACACAATGAGTACCAATGAACCTTGCAATACTAACATCAATTATTAAGAGATGAGACAAACCTGTGGCCAACATACTGATTTCTTCCATGGGTGCTTCGTCAACTGAGCCATTTAAAGCATTTGTTGGCAGCTGTACATTTCTTGCATCTACTCAGTACACTTGTTTAACCCGTTTCCTTTTTATTGGGATACGTCCTAGACTTAATACAGTTTCCTGTGAGCAGCCCCATGCATAAACAGCTGGGACTTTTCGAGCTGTTTATACAGTTTTCACTGAATCAAAAGTTGTGCACTTCAACAGCTTAAAATTGCTCTGGTGTTTGACCAACTTGATTTTCACAGCTGTTCCATTGATTCCATCTGAGCCTTTCTTCCTGGTTCGGATTCCTTCATAAAGTGCTGCAGGGAATACAGGTGGGTGTAGTTTGGCATGACCAATGCATTTTGTTCCATTTGTTTAGAAAGCAAAGAATGCCATACATCCATTAATCACCATTGTAGCATTATAATAGTGGGATATTGGCAGGTCATTGTGAACAATGGGTCTGCAGAGGGCCTTAACCACTGTTACAAATCTTGATGTTTGTCTCAGTGTCTCGATTAGCCAACGTTCCACTAGCACAATGTTCACTGCAAGGTTCTGAGGAACCTCTCCAACTGGTTTTTCTATTTTTTACGATTTAGACATGTTATATTGGCATTACAGCCAAGGTGGAGAGGGCTGCAACTAGTGTTGTCATCTCCTACCCTCATAGGTAGGTGGACCATAACTTGAGCGTGGGCTGATTGATAGCACCTGTTAGAGCGCTCTTCCCGTAGCTGGAGTGCCTCAATGGATACAGTTTGTTGCATAAACTGGGCAATAGGCTATCACTTGTAGTTTCAGATTCCGATATTAAGCAATGAACCGGGGTAGTGAGCAAAGCCTACAATGATTTCTTATGTAAATCCAGGACAAACATACTCTGCCTTTGCACTTAAGGGGTTTTAATTGGACAAGCCATTCAATTTTCCCTTAGCTTAATTTGTCATATTTGCAACACGGTTACATAACACCAGACAAACCAAGAACTTTATTGAGGTAGTCTCCCTAAGAGGATGCCATATAGCGAATACCCTCTACTCCCAACTAGATTTGTACAAGACAATACTCCACTTTAGTGGTCAATCCTGACAGTAGTTTTCAAAATAAGACGCCAAACAATCGCCACTCGCATACCAGTGCGTACTCTGCTATGCAGAAGCCAATCTACATTATATTTCTGCCTACTAATTAATCCATCCCTAAACACAATCATTCAAAACAGCATACATCCAACCCCTCCTAAAGACAAATGGGGAAATACAGAAGACCCTACTAACTAAAGACCTATATCAGACCTATATCAAATCTACCATACCTAGCAAAAATCCTAGAGAACTAAGTCTACAAAGAGCTACTCAATCATGTAGAAAGCAACAGAATACTTGACCAATCCCAAGTCTACTTCAGACGCATGAGAGGAAGGGAATCGGCACTCCTCGCCACATGGGATGACCTAAAAATAAACATGGACAACACCACCCAATTGGCATTCATACTACTGGACATATCAGCTGAGCTTTGACACAATTAGACACACAATGCTTACAAAAGAGACTGGCGGAATGCTGCATTAAAATCTCTGCACTGCAATGACTGAAGTCCCTTCTCACCAACCAAACAGAAAGGTCACACCTACTGCCATTTACATCAAACACTAAAAATATCACCTGAGGTGGACCACAAGGATCTAGCCTCTCCCTGCTTCTCTTCAACATCTACATGACCCCCCTAATGAAACTCATTCAAACCCATAGACTGACATCTTACAACTATGGAGACGACACCCAATTAATCTTCAACAAACTTTCTGACCGAGACCCTGACAACAACCTCAACAAATGCCTCATTGACATAAACACCTGGATGATAAACAACCATCTCAAGCTAATTCCAACCAAAACTAAAACAAAGATCTCCCCTCCTCTAGACAATGCAGCACTCGACGTACCTGACCTGCCAGGCCACAAAGCATGGGAACCCAACCAGAGATATCGACAGTGATGAAAAATCTGGGAATCCTGATGAACAGCGCCCCTCCTTGGAACCACAAGTCAGCGCAATAGAAAAATAATGTTCTACCTCCTGCAAATAAGAGGGATAATCCCTTAGCTCAATTTACCAGACAAAACCCTTGCGATCATCTCCTTGGTATAATCAAGAATAGACTACGCAAATACCCTCTACCTTGCAATGCTGAATGCCTCAGAAAAAAAACACAACACATCCAAAATATTGCAGCAAGACAACTCCTTAGACGAAATGGGTGAGACCACATTACAGTGGCCTGGGGAAGTCGACACTGGCTACCAGTAAAGAAAGACATTAACTTCAAAGCCCTCTGCATTGCCCATAGATCACTAAACAAACAGGAGCCAAATTCCTCTAAGCTAAAATCAGCCTTTACCAGCACGGAAGAGACTTAAGATCGAGCATCAAACTCCAAATAGAAACGAGAAACTACAAGAAAGGGAAATCCAGAGGAACTGCCTTCTTCTATCTGATAGCCAAACAATAAAACTCAATACCAAAGGAAATAACAATGCAAGACAGCCACACATTCAGGAAATGACTTAAAGCCTGGCTGTTTAACTTACTGAGATAAGCATATATGGTTTACCAATAAATGACCAAATTAAAAAAAATCGAAAGTAGAAATGACCAAATTTTTTTTTTTTCTTCTAATGTGGGGTGAGCCACCGCACCCCAACCTCACCCCCCCTTACTTTACTAATACCCTTGCCCCTCCCCACACCTATATTTTAATCAGAAACAACCCAAAATGTCGAAACAAATCTGCTACAAAATGTGGTAATTTCTTCCTCATTTTTTTTGTAGTCAGTTATTTATATGGATACCCGCTTAGATGCGTGCCTCTACAACCATACACCTGGAGCAAAGCAAATGCAGGACAATACAGAATTAAGAACTGACAATAAAACTAGTCACATTCTGAGATCACCAGTAACCACTGCCCCCCCCCTTCTGTTTTCCACATCCTCACACCTCTCATGTACTACACACTCCCAGAGAGCTAGTGAAACAGCCCACCAAAAAAACCATGCAAATCAGACATCCCTCTCTAATCATGTTAAAAACCCAATACCTGCAGACAACAAACAATCTCATACACTGGATGCAACCCTTCTGGACTCAACAAGCCCACTGCACATAAGGCACACCTAGTAAGCTCACACACACGTCACCAGTTTCTCCATCAACAGATGAGCACAGCCTTTATCCTATACCTCGCTCCCTCACCAACCAATCCTACCCACTTTTCTTACAGATCCACGTGAGTGCCTGGAGACCATCGAAATGGCAGCAGTGTGCGGTATAAATCAGCACGACACTAGAGATTGTATCACACCAATCATTAGAGTACTCCATTAGCTGCCAAAGAAGATGCATATCAATTACAATGTCATCTGTTATACAGACAAGTTCAGCACTTTATCTGCCCCAAGTTCTAAAGGTACACTAACAACTTCTGAAACTCAGTTCTTTTTCTCAAGTCGATACGGTGTCACTATCTTTGGTGGCTGGCATACAGGATGTGGCACGAAGAAACCAGGATGGTATGCCGACAGGTGTGATGAGGCATGTTTATATGTTTAATTATCAACATTACTGACCATATAAGGTAGTTTAGGTAGATGCAGGCAGAGGGGAGCAATCATTGGAGGGACACTAGAGCAGATTTCGGGGAGACGGCGGGCCGGCGAAAGGAGCTGGGATCCATGGCGCACAATAGTGCTTGTAGCATAGTTGAGCCAAACGTGAGGTTTCTCTGCCAGTTCTTGCCCAGCATTGGAGGGAGCTGATCGTGTTTTCTTGTTACTCCATACAGAGTAAATTACATTTTGTACATTTCATGTGCTTAAATAGTACCATGTTCATTTTTCTTCACTTTCACTTAGTATCAAAAATTCCTTTTTAACATTGATTTTCATTCTCATTTATTTTTAGCGCCACATGTCCAGCTCTAAATTGTAGTGCAGTTGGGACTGAAGAGAGACCATGATGCACGTTTAGAGGGATCAAGGTTCAGCTTCTCTGATTGTAATGAAGCTGTCTCTACTGCAGCTCCTCCATTACTGGAAGGGTGGTAGACCTTCTTCCCATAGGTGTGTAGCACGACCCCCCGCTTACACAAGAAGGTTTTTCTGGTTCTGTTACCAGCATTTGCATTGCGCATGTCTGCCACTGATAGGCTTTTGTGGCACTATGAAAGACATGTCTGCTCCTTTTAGTGTATTCTTCTGCATGAAGACTCTGAAGGACTCTAAAGGCAAGCAGTGGCAATGGCAACCGTTTGGGCTTTTGTGAAGACAGGCACTGCCATACGGGTATTACCCGGCCATTGATGGTAGTAGGTGCAAGATGGTGAGATTACCTGGACATCTAACAGCAGTGCCTGGCAAATGCCTAAAATGTATACACAAGCCAAAACTGTTGGTTCTGCCACTGCGTGTTTTTAACAGGACTTCTGTGAAGGAAACATAGTGCTTATACATGAGTGGCTGAACACAGACATGGTTAAGGCATTTTTATTACACCAGTGGCACGTTTACAACTGCAATTAAGTCATTAAGTCTCAGAAGGCTGCTTTGAAAAAACACTGGCAGGCACTTCAAGTGCACAGTTTGATGGCAAGGCTTGATTAAAATTAGCTCAATGAGTTTACATGAGCAGGTGTTTTGAGCGGGGAGGGGAAGGAACTGAGTAGGACCTGCCATAGGAATTAGCATGGCCGTGGGTAGTCAATTGGTGGGCAAATAACCAAACCCCTACAAGCTGTGGGTACCTCTGCATATGCCATTTCTACCTATCTCTGCTGTACTCTAATGCAATAGTTTCGGCTTACTAGCGCAAACTAACATTTTATTTCCCGACTGGTCTGAAACACATTTCAATGGCTGTGCCTGTCTGGACTGAAAGTGGGGGGAAGCAAACACGAGTTGTAAGATGGGACTGGGTTCCTCCCCACTTCCACCATTTAGTACACCTTATATCAGTGGCGATTCCACTAGCACAGCTCAGCGAGCAACGCTTAGTTTCATTGTCTGTTTTTGCCTCTCAGGGACACCATTGGGAAATTAGCGGGGCAACTGTACAAAGGCAACATTGCCTGGCGAACAGGCAAAGTAATAAATCAGGCAGCGCTGTGATACCGAGGCAGCTCATTTGCCCCGTTCTACTTTGGGAAGTAGGAAGACAATCTGAATACATTTTCGTGTCTGCGAACGGGAGTTATAAATCACCCTCAGCCAAAGCAATACCAAGGCAGATTGGAGGGTCTGGGCAGCGACAGCAAAGGGCATTTTCACAGCCTGTGCAAAACTACAGTTAAAGTAAGTTTTTCGTTTCTTTTGCGATTTTGACTTGTAGTGAAGACACATGGTTGAGGGTCTCCAAGCACAGACAGTCCAATTGTGAGTTATGTAAGGGGTCGGAAATGAGGCGGACGCAAAGTGGTCTGGTTTTCAACATCAGACATCTTTATTAAAATAAAAGGGTTGGATAAGGCCCTCTCTGTCCCTATCCTAAAGAGAGTTTCCCTACCTAGGAAACCAAAACTAAAGATCAGTCTATGTCTCGTCGTCAAAATGATGTACACTGTCCCTGTGTCCAAACCATACTAATGTGACCCTCCCCCTAAAAGTGAACAACTAAGGATGTAAGGAAAGTGTATATGATGTAGGTTTGGTAAAAAGTGTTCAAAAACAAGTAGGTAAATCCAACAAAAATAATCCTTGGATGCACAGGGTAGTTTCCTGCACCTGGGTGTCTCAGGTTGGATGGTAAAAGTTCCTCTTTACAAAAAAAAAAAAAAAACTCCTTGAAGATGGCAAAAGTGTCTCTTTCAAGCAGCCACTTCTTTGGTTCCTTGTAACTAGTTCACAAAGTTTCTGTACAAACAATTTGTCCCACACCATTCAGCCATTTCTAGGGTTCTTGGCACTGAGTTCACAAACCAAAGGGGTCTTATTCACAATGAGATGTTTCAGCTAGCGTTCTCTCATAAGCCGCTTAGGTATTTTAGCGGACCATCCACTAGAAGTCCTCCTGTGAGCTCTTTAGGTCTCTGTTTATATCCTCTCGCTGGGAATTTTGATTTTAACAGGAAAACAGTTGTTGGTTCAATTTCACAGCTTCTGGTCCCTGTTTTCTTAGTCTCTGGTTAACTTGTTTTACCATGTGCTCTGCAAAAGTAAATAAGTAGTACGTTCATCACATCCCCTGGCATACTCTCCTGCCAGGTATCTTCCCACAATGTCTTATTCTTCAGTGTATTTTAAATGGATTGCCGGGTGTACTTCCCTGCCAGGAATCCCTTTCTGGGGCTTGCAGATCCCCTGGTATGTTTCTCTGACAGTTATCTTCCTCCCCAAATGCGCACTGCCTGATGAGCTTCTTTCACCAGGTCTTCTTTTAATGTTCTCACTTTCAGTAAAGCACAGTTGCATTCCTTCACGGTATATGCTTCCTTGGCTTGAAGGTACTACTTGTTCCAACTTTCCCCACATTGATCTCTCATATATGGAGATTTAGTCAAGTTCTGGCGTTTTACTCCTCCACTTTTCATTGGCTTGTGGCAATACTTGCTCCAACCATCCCCATATTGACATCTCATACTTGAGGATTGGGCAAATTCTGTCTTTGTATTCTAGGTGGTCAGTATTCAAAACAAGTTCTAATGGCTCAAATGCCTTTCTGTAGCAGACTTACCAGTGTCTGGTAGCGTTCCCGACCCATGGCACGTTTCTTTGGTGAAGCTTTCACTCTGGAACAGAGTTTCCTACTCTGCAGTCCTTCTCCCAGCTCTGCGTTCACCCGCGCTTCTTCTGGACACACTGCTCTTTCTGTAGCTTCACTGTTGCTGCCAGCTCCCCAGTGGTTCACCCACGGTGCCTGTGGTGTCTCCTGTGGCCTTGTGCCAGCGGCAGTCTGTAAGCACCTGCCTTCTTCAGCACGGTCCTTTGCCGTGCTGATGCCTTCTCTCTTGGTTCTGTTTCCTTCTTCTTCCGTTCTGCTTCTCTCTTTTCCTTCAATGCGGACACCATTTTTAAATACCCCTCACACTTGGGCCTCATTATAACAACTAGCCTGCATGTTCAGCTTAGTGTTTCCTTTGATCCATATTAACTCCTTCTTCCTCGTCTCAGTACTTGATGCTTTCTGGGAGTTAGTCCATAGGACTCCTAAGGTGATTTTGTTTTGATTTTTTGGTTAGCACAAACACATCAGAGACAGGGGGGGGTGGGGGTGTGTGGTGGGGGTGGAGATTGTGTGTGTGTGTGTGTGTGTGTGTTTGTGTTATATATAAATATGATGTTTTGCAGGAAGGGGTATGAGGTTTCACAACAGGAGGGATTTGTATAGTGATAACCAGCCATTGAGTTTATAAATTATGGGATCTTCTTCTCTGGGAAGGGACAAATACTGCATCTCTCCTTTGGCACTGTTAATGCTGGTGAAACCAATACTAGCACCTGCCCTTCCCCTTCATGTTCCTCTTCCTTATCCTCTGCCTCATTTTTGTGTTGATTTGATTTAAATACTTACCCTACTGACCCTACTTCTGCATCGTGAAATGTAACCCACAATGTGCTAGCAGCATCTACTTTAATTTACTTCTCTTGCGCAGGTCCACCTTGGGAAATCTCCCAGCGTCAGCAAGTCTTGCACCCAAAGGCACCATTGTGTACTTGAGTTATTCATTTTGAAATATCTTTGTTTGACACTGTATTCATTTTTCAGAGAGCTATTATTTATTTAAGCAACTCTCACGTCCTCGGTCATTCCAACCCAAATATGTGCAGTGCCTTCATTGTTGATAAGATATGATGTAGCTGTGTTTGGCAGTCCCACATGGCAATCAGAGGCGTATCCAGGATTGTCTACCAAGTGTGGCCTGACGCTAATCTGGTTCGGCCCACTACGGTGACATTAACATCTATAAAAGCGCACACACTGCTGCTAAGTGGGCATTTACACAATTTAGGTGGGTATTGCCCACTCAGGCCCTCCCCTGTCAACGCCTCTGCTGCCAATACTGTTTCCGAAGCCAAAACAAGTGCTTTTCCAAGACACTGCCACGCAGACCACCGAGGTAAACTGTGGCACAAATAAATCTGTGCCTAAAAAGTAGACATGCAAATACTGTCTATTCAGGAAAAAGGAATTCAAGGGCCATTTGATATCATTATTGGGCCGCTCATAGACCTTTGATCATACACTCTGCTTTTGCATCAGTTCACCAGCTGCATGTTGCAAGGGGAAATAGAATATTTTCTATGGTGCCTCCCAAATTGTGGGGCCTAGTGCCTCTCCACATCCATGCACCTTTCTTTATTCACCCCAGGATAATCATTGAAAACGTCTTTAATTTGGTAAAACATGTTTGTTGTCCTACAAATAACGAAGCTAATTAAAAAAATATGCTAAGACTTCAACACAAAACATACAGCTTTAGGTGATTTTGCAAATGTTGGCATCACTGCTAATGAGCGATCATCCCTCTTCCATTTACATCAGAACATTGATGTCCAGTCTTAGTGTTCCATTTCCAGAAGTAACGGGGGTCGTTTGTGTCTGGCAGACAAAGTAGACAGTGACGCAGCAGACCCCATTCTAATGTAGACTCTCCTATCATCGTTTCTCCCGACCAGTTTTATGACCAATGTCCAATGGAGGCTCACACAGTCATTTCTCCCACAAAATCGGACACTTTTGGAATGGCTGTCATCAAACTCATAACCACAAGGCACGCCAGGTTCAGCAAATTTTTTCATGTCACTCTTTCTATCTTTATTCTGGAGGTGACCCCAGAAGACAAATCTTAGGAGACCTCCCAACATGTATGGAAACCATTTCTCTTTGCCTAATAACCTTCAGACCCTTCAATTAACTGCCCTCTCCATTGTATTCATGCATCCTGATCCTCTATTGAATGCTTTGTGTGATGAATTGTGTTGTGGTAAGGGTGTGAAGGCCCTGTTTTTTATTTTTATTTTAAATAAAATGATGCAGGTGACCCCTTCGTCCCCGTTCATAAAGCTCAATACCAAAAGCATAGTGACACAAGCATCAGTCTTCTTATCTGCAGCACCTGAACCAGAATAGGTTCAAAGGTTATAACTACCCCCTTTGACTGCTCCTGTGATAGGCAAGTTACTTCAGCATTTAAAGTATTTACCTCTGATCCAAAAGCATATCATTATGAGGAATTACTATCGTGGAGACAGTTTATTACATATAAGCCATACCTGTGTTGGGGTATGGTGGTTAGTAATTCACCTCATTTGTTAAAGGCACATCTAGTCTGTATCACGCATCAGTCAACAATGTGAGCCCAGGCCAGCTCTGGAAGGGCTGTGTGTACTGTAGTCAAATGGCCTGTCTCTGCCAGCCAGCAGGACAAGTGACTAAAATAATGTACCTCTTTTTTGATCCTTTGTAAGGTCAGATAACATCTCTCTCAAGTTAAACAAGAGCCATACTGGGAAATCTGAATCAAAGGGCACAACCTAGAGAAAAGGACCACATACCAGGGTATTGTATACCAAAGGGCCGTTAATGCAATTGGTCAGAGAAGGGGGCAGTGTTAGTGCAGAGGGCTTTCAGCACAGTTGGGTAAACAATGCACCACCTTGTTTCTCTCTGTACCTCTCCTTCCTTCCTGTCTCCTCCCTTTTCTTTAACACAAAGCACTTTGTTTCTGATGCAAGAAGGCAAAGGCCACTTGTGACAAGGACATGGTTTGGACCCCTTAAAGCAGTCTTGCTTTTGTGCAATTACCTTTTATCTATAAAAGAGATGGTCTCCGACAACTTCTTTGATTCATTTTTGGATTAATTTTGGATCTTCAAGAATAATTAATTTTGAACCTCTTTCAGGCGAGTTGATCTTTAAAGTGCCCTCTGCCAGTGAGGGGAAGATTGAGTGTTTTACCAATTTTGACTTATCGTTTTTGTCCGAAAGACAGCTACTGGCAACGGGGACACGATCTTCATTCACTGCTGATCGTCCATCGAAGTTTCGAGAAGGCCCGGCTTTGGGCCTACTTTCGTGCCTTTTCGACGATGTCCGAGGAGAAGGAAGACCTGAGCCTCTTCAAACTTTGCGCAAAGTTTGGATTATGGGACGTATTCATAGATGATCGACATCAATGTCTATTACCTGCATCCGGACCACCATGAGGAGGGATGCGAAGTGTGCTGTGGTTTTTCAAATAAAACCGGGAAAAACTGCTACTGCAGACTGGTAGTGTGGCTCAAGTCCCGAAAGGCCTCTGACACCAGCTTAAGGATCATGCCTCACATGCCCTCTGAGGTAGAGCACCCCTCATTGCAAGAGGAAGTTTACAGAGGTGGCTACCCCCACGCCACCACCACCACGCCACCACCTGACTCCACCCAGGTACAGACACGGCTACGATGGCTACGGCCACCGACAATGACAACTATGTGCTGGCTGATGGGGAAACTCTGCGTGCGGATGACCACCATGGGCCCTCCCCGCCAGACGAATTTGGATGTTTTCAGTCCATGTTGTCCAGGAACAACGTCATCTTTTGTACTTTTGGTCGTCCATGGGATAATCCGGCAGATACTCCAAGGGATATAGTACCCCGTACTGGCAGCCTCCTCACTCCTCCACTTAAGAAGCATACAGGGATCACTCTCAGGCTTAAAGCAGTGGAGGACAGCATTGGTGCCACCAACAGGGCAGGGCACCGACCCTCAAACAGGCCTGAACCGGCCAGAGTCTCAGGCCCCCACTCATGCCACCAGTGGGAGGCTGGATGGCAAAGTTTGACAGCGTGTGGAGGAAGGTCACCACCGACGGATGGGTGCTTGACATGCTCGCGCAGGGGCACCCTTTTGGAGTTCCAACGCAAGTGTGCTCGTATTTCACTGGTGCCTCGACAAGAACAGCATGGAGCACAGCTCCTGCAAGAGGTGTGTGCCATGTTACGAAAGGGGGCAATAGAACCAGTTCTCCAGAACTTCTTGGGCTCCAGAGTATACTCCAGATACTTTCTGGTTCGAAAGAAGACAGGGGGTTGGAAGCCAATCCTGGACCTGTCAACTCAACAAGTACTTAAAGTCCCAGAAGTTTAGGATGGTCATGTTACAACACGTGCTTAGCCAGCCAGAGGAAAGAGATTTTTTGACATTGTTCGATCTGGAAGACGCTTACTTCCACATCCCCATTCACAAGAAACACTGCAAATTCTTTCAGTTCAGGTTCAGCACTACCAATTCAAGGCACTTCTCTTTGGCGTAAAGTCGGCCCTTAGTGTCTTTACAAAGTGTTTGGCCCCGGTGGCAGCACATCTTCATCTGGAGGGCATCCACGTTTACCCTTACCTGGACGATTGGCTCATTCGATCCTGCTCCCATGCCCTGGCGAGTGAGCATACATCAAGGACCGTTCATCTGCTGACAGAGTTGGGGTTCTCCATAAACTGTCCGAAGTCCTGCTTGACGCCATCTTAGAATGCACTGTTTCTGGGTGCCCGGCGCAACAAAGTAACGTGTTTGGTGTCCTCCTTGGAGGAGAGGGTGGTGGCAATACAGGGGAAAGTACAGCATCTGTCGGGCCATCAAGTCACTACTGGGCATGTCTTCCTACATCAGCCTTGTCCACCTCTGCAGATTACGCATGGGGCCCCTCCAGGATTTCCGGGATGCGAGGTGGATGCAAGTGTCAGGGAAGTTTGCAGACAAGATCAACCTCAATGAGGAATTCCGTCAAGCAATACAGTGGAGGGGCATAAGAGTGCATCTCGCCCAGCGGAACCTTTTCAAGTTCCCCCTTACCAGGAGACAGTTACCACGGATGACTCACTGGCGGGCTGGGGAGCACACACGAGCAGTTGCACACCAGAGGTCTCTGGCAGCCGGAAGAAAGGGGTCTCCACATCCACGTTCTGGAACTTCGGGCCATATTCTGGGCCCTCAAGTCTTTTCAGATGTCAATGAATGGCAAGGTGGTGTAATCTTCATGGACAACACCACCACAATGTTCTACATCAGAAGCAAGATGGGACCCACTTATCTGCCCTCGCCAAGGAGGCCAAATATGTGTGGCGCTGGGCCATTCGTCACTCTTCATCTGGCGGGAGTTGCGTTCTTGCCACATTTGGGATCTTGAACAAGATCAGGTGGACCCCCTGTTCGGTGAATGGTGCCAACCCCAGATTGATCTCTTCGCGACATTAGCAAACTCCAAGTGCCAGAAGTTCACCAGCACGTTCCCACAGTCGACGAGCACAGGGGACATGTTCTTGTTTGCATGAGGCAGACTGTTCCTGTATGCTTTTCCTCCATTTCCACTCCAGCTTGGTGTGATCAACACACTCCGTGCCATTGCAGGATGATTCTCGTTGCACTGGCGTGGCAACAACAAATCTGGTACCCGGATCTGCTGCATTTGTCAGTGGCACCATCCATCAGGCTACCGCTGTTCCCGGACTTTCTCGCCAGAGAAGCAGAGGCAATTCTACACTACGAGTGAGCTGTAGTCGCTGAACCTAAGGGCATGGCTCCTGCAGCCCTAGAGATTGGACATTATGCTTTGCCTGTGGAATGTAAGGACATTCTGGCTAAGGCCAGAGCCTCGTTGACATGCCACAGCAACAGGTGGAAGCGTTTTTTTCCATGTGGTGCCAGACTCAAAAGATTACCCCTCTGCTTGTCACAGCTCCACAGCCCCTACAATACTTGCTTTCCCTGGCCAAGGCTGGACTGGCTCACGCCTCTATCAAGGTGCACCTGTCAGCCATATCCCACTACACCGGGGTGCTAGGTAAGCCTTCTCTCAAAGGGCTTTTCAGGACTTTTCCACAAGTGAAGGCTCCTGCCCTGGCTTGGGAGCTCAATTTGGTCCTGACTAAGCTCATGTGGGTGTCCTTTGAGCCTATGTATGAAGCCCGCTCACATTTTTCTCGTGGAGGACCGCTTTCCTCGTGGCCATCACCTCAGCCAGGTAGGTCGGGGAGATCCAGGCCCTGTTTTGCAAGCAGCCTTACTTGTCTTTCCATGCTTCGAGTGCGGTACTGCATACACACCCCACCTTTATGGCGATGGGAACGTTGGAAATCCACCTCATCAAACATTTGGTGTTACCTGTCTTCTTCCCTAATCCGTTATTGCTAGCAGCGAGGGCCTTGTATTCGCTGGACGTTGTTCGTGCCTTGAAGTTCTATGTGGCAAGTATGAAGAATTTTGGAAAACTTCTCAGTTGTTCATCAACTATGGACCTGTGAATAAGGGAAAGGCCTTGTCGAAGGCTTCCATCTCCAGGTGGCTCTACGGGTGCATCATGCACTGTCATCGACTGGCTAGCAGGCTGCTGCCAGGCCGGCCAGAAGCCCATTCCACCAGAGCCATTGCTGCAACAACTGCGTTCCTCTCTGGTGTGTCCCTGTTCGACATCAGCGGTGTTGCTATGTGGAGGTCCATGCACACCTTCACGAGGTTCTACTGCATCAACAGGGATTCCAGGGAGGAGTCCCGAGTCGGCCAAGCGGTGCTACGCAACCTGTTTGTTTGAGGTGAGTCTGTTCCAGATGTGAGTGGTATTGCTTCTATTGAGCCTTGCCACCTCCTGTGTTGTGTATATGTACTGCTGTGTAATTGTTATTCATGAGCATGCAAATATATGCCAGACCCCATGCTGGAGAAGGTTTGTTACTTACCTGTAACTATTGTTCTCCAGCATGCGCTTGGCATAGATTCACATGCAAACCCTCCCTCCTTCCGCTCTGTGTCTCTTCTTGGTTCATACTGCCACTTTATTTGCTTACCAAATCGGAAGATGGCCACTGGGGTTGGGGTTTAGGTAGAGGACTGTCATTGGATGAGGGCAGTATGACCCAGAAGACAGCAATTGGTTTAGAGGAGAAATACAGTTTTAAAGTGAAAGTGAAACAGTTTTTTATTTTACATAGGATTCCCAGCCTGATGACAGGGAATATTCATGAGCATGTGAATCCATGCCATACCCATGCTGGAGAACAATAGTTACAGGTAAGTAACTTAAACCTTACAGGCACCTTGATTGTTTCTGGACCGGAAAACTTATGAGTTCCACGGCATACTGAGAGCCGTATCTTCCAGGATTTGCCATCAAACCACTTTGAGCCATGTTCAAACCCTGTCCAACAGCGTTCAAACCAGCAGGATTGCCAGTGATTTCGTCAGACTCTTGCTCTTCGAACTGCTGTTGCTCCATCCTCAAACCAGTTTGCCACCTCATTGCGCCAGCTGAGCGTACCGTTACATTGGCTCTAACCAGATGCTGCATCTTGACCCAAGTGCCTTGACTCACCAGCATCTTTGTCTTCGACCCAACCTTGAACCCTTGGGGTCCCATCTACCCATGTAATTAGAACACCACACTGAACCACAGAGATCTGATCTTCAAACTAGACTGCTTCCCATCTGGATCACCACAACTCGCCTCATCCAACCTTGATTTGAACTTCTCAAACAATGATAAGAATCGTGTTTCAATGTTGTCGAACTCCCATTTGTTTGGACCCCAGCGACTGCATATGCCTATTTCTGCACCTTTTTCTCTTTATTGCCTTTGTCCTCCCTGCTACGTATAGAGAGTGCTTGTATCTTTTCTATTTTGTATTTATTCCTTTTCAGGGGTGGGCTTTTGATAATGTTTTTAATAGCTTGTTGTACATTGGTGTGTTTAATTTCTCTTAAAAGTATAGCCTGCCCTCATCCCACCATACTACAAAAGGCAAAGGAGGTATTTCTCTCCCCTGTGCCTGTTTCACCTTTATGATCAGGATCACTCGTGTTTTGTAGAAGTGTGAAGTCTGAGTAGGCTGTTCAGCCATAGAGCGGATGAGAGCGCAAAATGAATGAGGGCATGGAACAGATGAGAACGTGGAACAGCTAAAAGTGTGGTGCGGATGTAGGTTGTGGTGCAGTTGTAGGTGGTATGAGTGGATAACAGAGTGGAGCGGATGTAGGGAGTGCATGGAACTGATTGGAGTGCATGGAACGGACTTGAGTGCATAAGAAATGCGTGACTTACATGGAAAGGTCTGGAATGAATGGTACCTTTGAAAGAGCATGGAATAGAATGGCTCTGAGCGCGTGAAATGGTCGTAATGCATGGAGCAGTCGGAGCACATGGAACGGATGAGTATATAGAACTAATGGAGTGGGCCGGATCACAAACACCTAAGGTAAACCACCATATCACATCTCCATGCTTACTCTCTTCTTACACCACCACTCAACTTAAACACAGCGATACTATGACACCATTCGGTATAGCTGTTCTCATACCATCATCTGCCTCATACTTCCCATTAATCTAACTAAACACTGCTGGATACGCATCCCCCAGCCTAGGCGTTCTCCTCAGGCCAAACGCAGCCAGGATCGTTCCGGATAATTCCTGCCAGAGCGAACTCATACTCCTGATCTCCCAACCACCACACCTACCGCTAAAAAGCAGCTAACAAATGAATGCCACACCAGCTGCACACACACCCGGTGCTCACACGCACCTTTGACTCCCTCTATTTCTCTCTACTGACTTGAACTTCAGTTCCCGAGGGCGTTCAACCTACCAGCGCCTTGAGACATACCAATGGTACATAAGGCGCTATATAAATGCAAATTAACATAACTACTCATCCTTGTTCTCCTGTGGGGCAAAAGTCATTTAGACATACTTCGTAGATCTCTTCCCCTACCCTTTCCTTTCCTCGTCCCTTTCTTCTTCTTCCTCACCATCATCTTTCCAAAAGCTCTAGCTGTACTCCATTTTCCTTTCCCACCTGGTCTCCTTTTCCATTTCCCTCACCTTCTATGTTTTTGGGTGCCCAGTAGAAATGAATATTGTGGCGTGTGCAATGTAGTTTTTAAATATAAACATTTGCCATATTGGGTATTTTGCTTGCCGGTTGTGTATTTCCTAGGTTGTCGCCCCTGTCCTGGACAGCTAAGGCTCTATGATAGCAGGCGCGCAGAATGGGGGAGTGTGTTTTATTTATTTATTAACATTTATAAAGCGCGCAGCAGCCCCGAGGTATCGTGGCGCTGTTACAGAAAATCGTTGCTGGTTAGAGAAAAATAAAGACTTAGTTGCATGACAGTGAGGTAGGAAATACATACTTGGTTACATGGAAGTAAATAGTACATGCAGAGTAATGATAGGCATGGGGGTGAGGGAGAAGGGTGGAGGGGAGTGTGTTCGTTGAGTAGTGTTTTTTTGAGGCCTTTGAGGAATGCTGTAAGCGAGGCATGAGCTCTGAGTGCGTTGGGTAAGGCGTTCCAAAGTTTGTGTGCTAAATGTGGATGTCCATGGCTAAATCACCTTTTAAATGTAGGGAAACCTGTAGAAAAGCCTCAAAGTATATACTATAGATCAAAGGGAAAATGAGCTCATTCGTTGTGACACAAACTGAAGCGTATTCATTGAAGGCTCTTTCTGCAGCTGCGCGGACCCCATCTTCTGTTATTCAAATAGGTCCATTGTGTCGCGCGTTGGCGCCACATGTAGCAGTGAGACAGCTATTAATATGGGGTGCAGGCTGATCTAGTGCCTCCCGAGAAGTGCTGACAATGCGGAATTAATGAACTGCTTTTGCCATGAAAGGAATAATGTATTAGTTGATCTTCCGAGGCTCACTCGAAGGTGTTGCACTTCGCTTTGCTGTTGGAGATTAATGATAAATTAAACATATTGTACGACACATAAACGCTCCTTCCCTCTCTCTTTTAAGCTCGGATCACAAATTACCATAGCAGACGGGCCGCATACTGTTATTGTATCTGTCACATCACAAGCAGTGTTGCAGTATTCTCCAGCTGCACTAAATAAGACACGGTGATGGTCTTGTGGGCTTTTGTTTTTATCGGCAGAGAACCATAGCATATGTTTCTAAACACGTCATTCGGCGTGCGCGCAAGAAGAGGGGTTTTGATTTTCGTGTGTTACTTGATTACATGGAAATGTATCAGGTGTGTATGCGCTGCCCTGTTGCTGAGAAGCGCGTATCAATATGCCTGCATCACTGAGTCGGCCTAGCGGAAAAGGGACACCATGGACTCAGGACCCGAAGACACCAATGGCCAAGCTGACAGGATGACCCGGTTCTTTCACTCTACGTAGAAGTAAGACGCAACGGCACTCCGCCTTTGCCTTACCTCACCTGTGGATGGTGTCTCGGTCTGAGAGATCAACAGAAAGAATAAAAGTTCATGTGGGTCTACAGCTTTATTTACTAAGGGCACAGCTGGCAGAAGAGCTGTAGGATCTGTCGGCCGGCAACCGATATCCAAAGAGGGAAGTCTAGGCAGACTACCACTGAGCATTCCAAGGCCCTACCCTGGTCAAGCTCCGGGGAGTCCGCCCAGGACAGTGAACATGAGTGTGTTGCACGATAGCCTATGGGAAGGCTTATGAAATTCACAGCAAGGTGGCAAATCTGGGCAATACCGTGAGAGGAAAGCAGATGAACAAACATGTCTGTGAAAAGCGCCTACTCTAGAAGACCAGTGGTTCAAAATCCAATCCCTGCCCCCCCCCCCCCCTCGCCACCCGCCAATCCACCCAGACCGCCTCGCCTGCTATCCTTATCTTCCTGTCCTGTAATGGTAACATCTTTTATGACCTTTTTGTAAAGCACTCTGAGACTCTACAGGTAGGGCCGCCGCTGCATCAAGGTTTCAATTACATTAAAGAATAATTTCAAACACGAGCCGCCAGGCACCTTCCAGGACAGTGATCCACAAGTCACTCACATCCTCTGGAGAACCATTCTTTCGCAATGGCCTTGTCCGCGCGTCCTGTCTGGGTGTTTGTCCTGACTGTGATGTTTCTCTCGACTTGGGCCTGATATTTGGCATTGTTTTGGACCCCTTTTGCCATAAGGGTTTCTCGGATAAGGCCGCTAGGCATTCCTTTTTTTATATTATTTTGGTTCACTCCTTCCTTCTACATGGAACAGAGGTTTGACCTTAAGAGACCTCATTGTCCTACATTGTCATCTTGTGGGAGCCTTCAGGACTGAGTTTCAATTCACATGCTGGTCAACAGGAATCGCCCAACTGACTTACTTCCCTGGGGGTTTCGGGCTTGGTCTGAGCTCAGCGGTGGGGCCAGAATCCTTGGGAGACTTTCCCTAGGTTGCTACAACCCTGACAGCTCTAGGGACCCGGATTTGGGGTCAGTGTTCGGTGCAGTTCACTGGGAGCTGCTATACTAACATCCCCATGTAACTATGCATCTCCATCGCTGGATCCCCGAGGGTTGGTATAACCGGGATGTGGTTTGGCCTCTCTCCCGTGGGCCTCCTATAGAGAATCCTATGGAGGAGAGAGAGAGAGAGAGAGAGAGAGAGATTCAGGGGGGTACCACATACACCACCTCGAGGGGTCTCATTGCACGGTGGGTGTCTTCTCCTGACCCCACGTCCCTTTGGTTTGTACAATAGCCATTCTCAATGGGATTTTGTCGCAGTAGCCAGGGTCCAGAAATCAAGCACAACACTATAGAATGGTGTCAAGTAGAGTGGGGGATCAATAGGGCAGGCACTATAGAAAGTAAAGTTTATCAACTAAACACTGGTCACTTATACACGCACCATGCCATAGGGGCAGATCCTCATGTGTTATTAAATCAACCATGTGTCTGTTTCTGTGGCCATGCCAGTCTGGCAATACCCCAGGCACTGTTTCACTGTTTTGTATTCAAAACGGGGGTCAGTCCAGTTTGAGTCAAACTGAGGTCTCAAACTGCCTGCGGCGTCACCACGTCCAGTTAACAATAAGTACACAGCACTTACTTTGGGGTAAGCACACACACATTATTATGGTACAATCTGCACAAAGTCCTCTGAAACTGGGGTGATGATATACCTTTCTTAGGAAATAATCGAACCCCCCCTTCAACCACCTAAAGTAAACATTTGAAGTAACACGCTTGCTGCTTGGAGAAAGGCCTACCTGCTGCTTTGGCAATGGTACCCAGGATCCTCCTTGCACCTGGAAACCTTCCTGAATGGAAAGGCTAGAAGGAAGACTCACCTTTCTTAGGACAACCTGGACTGTTTCATAGCTACCTGGTACAAAAGAGGGTGCGTGTGACTCTCTCAGCAGCTCCAACCCCTTTGTGCTCTTGCAAGCTATTCCAGCACACCCAAGTGGGAGCATGGACTCCGTGGCGCTGACTCGAATCATCTGGTGCGACTGACTAGAACCACCTCGAAGCTGATTCAACCCATTGGGAAGTCCGACTTCTACCCTCTCAACATTGCCTCGAGGCATTGGAAGCACCTATAAGCTTGGCTCTATGCTGTCGATCACCAAGAAAAATATCGACAGGTATCTGTAGTGGGACTGCCACCATGGCCTTGTTTAAAGGGTCCTAGTGACATACATGACCCCACTCACTTTCTTTTTGAAATGATATTGTTACAATGTGAACGTTGCTGCAAAGAGTGTTGCCCACATTCTCTGTCTTATATCCACAGTGCCTCCTCTCACCCAAAGTTCTGCATATTGTATATGTATTTCATTACAGGGGTAGGTTGTTAGTATTTCTACTAGTTTACCCTTCCTTTTAGTATGTATAACGTCTTGTATTTATTAGACTCTTGACTGGCCGTTTCTTTCCTTTGGTACCAAAGTACTGTTTTTGTTTTGGCTGCTTTCGTGCTGGCTCACACCCCTCTTGCAAAATATTGCCTACCCTTAGCCCATGCTACTTAGAAAGCGGCATCAGAGATGTACCAGTCATGTTGTGCCTGTTTCACCGTTATGATTAAGATAACTGCTGGTTTAGTAGTAGTCTGGGGCTGAGTATGAGTTTAGAAATCTCTGCTCATCCCTGTACTCCTACAGAGCAGTAGACATGTCATCACAGCCAACGTAATAGGTGTGATGCCGGTAGTTAACATGATCTCAACCTGTGCCCACATGTACCCTTGCACTGGGCTGATGATGATCTGATCTTAGTAATGAATGATCACTAGTCTGCGGGGCCCAGCTGGTTACTGCATCTATTGTTCTGTATATGGACGGCAATAGGCTGTGCTCCTGCAAGTGCTTCACTTGGGATTTCATCTTAGTGAAAAAATGGTGCCCCAGGCCATCTGCATTCTAGCCCGTGAGCCTACTGTTACGGCTTTTGCATGCTGATTCATTTGATTGGGCACATAATTCTCTGGTTTTGGCAACCGAGTTGTCTTGTTTTATTGCCTTTCACTTAATTGATAAGTGGGCCATTCAGGAAGGGTAAGTCTGCCCCACACAGTTTCAGAACGTGGGTGAGGGTGAGGATTAAAGTTTTGGATGGAAAAGCTATCAGAGTACCAGTCCTCTTCCTTCCTTCGGGATGGTTAGCACACATGTTGACTTGCATAATGCCATTTGGGTGGATGGTGGGAGGCGTTGCTATTGCTGGCTTTCTGAAACACCTGCCTGGCACTGCCCGCCTGCTGACTGACCAAGTTACTGTGTTTACTGAGCTGACAATGAGACCTGGTCTCACCACCGGTCCGTTTTTTTTTTTAAACCTGTTTGTTTTTGATCTTGAATCTTTGAGCTAAGAATGTAACTGTATTAGACATTTGTCAACCTGTTCTGTTGCACTGTGGCCTTGTGTTTGTTTCTTGCTCTTTTTCTTTTCTTCTTTTGATTTAAGCTGCTTAACTGATCTATTATTTCCCATTCACTGTCCTTCACCAGAGATGAATTACACATTTCCGGTTGTAGTACAATCCCTTGCTTGGTAATGATATATATGGATTGTACGCAAAGAGCAGACGAGTTCACTCCCATTGCTGAACCTCCAAACAAACACACTCTGACTAGGGTGATAAGTTTGACCGCCGACCTTTCATGTCAGCCAATCCACATCGCTGGTGCAAAGCAACCGACCGAATATAAGACATCTTAAACTCATTTCATGGACCGTGCATGGCCTGAAAATACCAGTGGAATGTAAGAGGATCTTGCCTTGCCTATGATCCATTCATTCCCCGTGACATTGCCTTTATACAAGAGACGGTAGAGAGGTAGAGAGAGAGGTAGAGAGAGAGAGAAAGGTAGAGCGAGAGAGAGAACGTGAGAGAACGCGCACGCGCGCGCTGGGGAAATGTCTCCACCCTTGTTTGTAGAAACATACCCCTGAAAGTTATTTCACACAAATGTTTTTTCAGTGGACAGAACAGCATCACTTATGGTCAAAATACGAAATCCGGAAGTAATGCTGTGCTCTATGTACCCACCTATGACCTCTCCTTTTCCATGAACTGGCACAACACATCCGGGCTTGTGGGACTTGCTCAGTTATCATGTGGGGAGACAGCAAATAAAGCCAAGGAACTGGAGGTGTTCCTGTCAAAGATTGGTCTACCAAAGCGGACTGAAAACCTGACAAGTGACCTGGAACATTAGATTTCGGCGGAAGAGACCTGGGCAGCCATTCTTCGTCTCATCATAAATAGAATGCCGGGACGGATGGATGACCTCCAGAATTCTATTGCTTGCAGCCAGACGCTTCCATCTGAATATTTCACTATATGTTCCTGGAACCCTTCCAGGGAGGCTAACCACTGAACTCCTCAAGACACGCACTGATCACTGTGTTGCTAAAAATGGATAAGCTACCCACATGCTGGGGTTGCTACAGGCAAATCAGCCTGATAAATCCAGGCTGCTAAATCCTCGCCAATGCTCTCACCAGGCATCTTGAGGTGGTTATCCCTCCGTTGATGTATGGAAACTAAGTTGGATTTATCCAAAAAAGGTGCATTGAAAACAGCATTTGTGGACTGAGCTATTTGGGAGCAATACCGAACATCTGCATGTATGCAATTTACCTACTTGTGGTTATACAGGAGGCCCGAAGGAGTCTGGCCTTCCTGAAGGACCTGATCAAGATATTTTCCAAAACCTGTGAATGTAAGGGGGACTGGAACACGTTCAAGATAATGGCGGTGTCCCCCTCCTACACGAGACACCTCTTTGAACAATTGAAGTTCTCTTGGTGCCCTAGAAAAATGAAAACTCAAAAGTATTTGGATCTCCCCCAAAGTAATGGGATGATGCAACGCAACTTCCCATCACTAATGCCAAAAAGCGGATCGGATTCGGAGAGGTGGTCACTCTTGAATCTTTCTCTCTGGGGAAAGATCGATGGTGCCTGGATGAACATAATGTCCAGAGTCTACTACATCTCAACTGTGCCTCCACTCAAGTTATCAACTACAGTGCAATCCACACACTGCTTCTGAGTGAGTTGTAGTTGAAAGCTACCGATCTATAATTTTATATTGTGTTTGACCCAGTTGCATTTCTTTTTCCCACCCCCTGTGCTGTCCCCAGGGTCCACATTGGGGGATGTGGAAAGGTGAGACAGGAAGGATAATAACAACAATTCACATTTATATAGCACTACGAACCCTCAGGGATCTGAGCGCTGCTTATCATTTCCTACGGTGTGTGGTGCTCTATATACAACGTAAAATATGCTAGGTTCCCACTTCCTTCACCCAACAGCAATGCAACATTGAAAAACTAAACACCTGGTGGAGGAAATGCCATATCCCCTTGCTGTGGTGTCATAGCGGTTGATGTCAAAACCAGAATCTCTGCCATGATGTAAAAATAGGAGGTTACAGCATTCAGAAAGAGAAACAGTTGCTAATGCCTTCCCATGGAAGCCGTACACAGGAAAAGTGGAAACGTGTTGTAACTGGAACTCAAACTCTGCTCATTTTAGTAATGTAAATGAATCTGACAGGTGCATATTTCATTACACAAATTATTGACCTGTATATGATACACGGAAATCTATTTGCACATTACATGTGCAAGGCATATGTGAATGTCACACATAAAACTGCACATCTTGGGAGCCAACACGTAGTACAGAAGAGCCCCCCAAGTAGGCAAAAGGTTCCATTCAATCTTGGGAGCTTCCCAGCTTGGGAAGCTGTCTTACAATGTCACCGTGTTCTACTTGAAAGGACGTCCAATCTTCCTCAAATCTTTCACTTTATCCTCCGACCCTCCAGCAAGAAGAACAGTGTGTTCCATTGTTTATACGCACAAGCTTTAGGGAGGGATACACAAGCCATAATATCTGCCCATCCAAAAAGTATGTCTAATCCAGTTACAGGTGACTGACTATTCTGAAGAAAGCAGCCGGATCCTGTTCAAGCCCCAGATAAGAACATCATTAATGCATCATAGATGATATCAGATCCCTCTAGATTGGACCAGGTAGCAGCTAACAGTGGGAAATAGCTTTGGAGGACATTGGGGTCATTACAAGGTTGGCGGCAGAGGTTTAACGGGGCCGGTAGAGCTGCCAGCCCCGTTACCCCCTACCACCACATTACGAGGTTTGCTTGAGGGACCCGATAAGGACGCCTGGTTTTAATCAGGCGGCCTTAGTGGGTCCCGCGAGCAGACCAGCATGCTAGCAACGCCCGTTGTTAGCATGCTCCCCATTCCCATTGAGCCCTATGGGGGCTCAAATGGGAATGGGGATGTACCGGGTCCGGGTTCCCTGAATGGGGAAATACCGGGCCCTCCAAGGTTGGAATGGCCTGGTACTTCCCTATTCAGGGAACCCGGACCCAGTGACCGGTAAGGGGGTAGCCATGCCGCTAATAGCATGGCTACCTCCAAACTTATAATGACCCCCGTTGTTATGGTAGATGAGTGCGTTAACATCGAAATGAGTTATACCGAATGCTTGGACATTGCAGGGCTCCCACATGTCTGTCTAGTTGCAGGCCAGATGTGAATGTGTGATAAAGGGATTGCATTCATAGAATATGTCGTAGACTTAAGTACCTTCCCGAGAAGCCGAGCTCTCGTCCTGCAGGAAAGTGGGCTATGCTAATGTCTGTCAGCGCTGCCTGCATTTCCCTGCCCTCACACCACGGCCTCCCTTTATGTTGCCTGTTAAAGATCATAAGTAGCTGCATGTGTTTGCGAATCTAGTACGGGCCTGGTTATTTTCAGTTGTTGCAGTTATGTGTATCCATTTTTCTCAAGTTCTATACTGTGGTTTGCTGAACTCTTACCCGTGGGGGTCGAGGGGTGCTGTGTAGCATTCTAGGATTATACATTGTGAATCCGAAACCCTCACATGTAATGTAATTTGCTAATGCAAACTTAGAAACCTAACTACAATTATATGACCCGGTTGTGTTAAGATGCAATGGGCACGATTCACAGAAGCATTGTAAGGCACAATCCCATTGGAAACCGCTCTGCTTGTTTCCCTACCTTAAAGTGCAACCTTCAGTCATGAGCTAGCTTGTTTTAATGTGATAAGCAATGCTCTGCCATGCTGGCTGAGGTATGGAATGCAGTGACATGGCATACTAAGGTCAAGGCTTTGGATGCAGGGGACAACCAACTCCAGCACTTCTGCACTAGGGAGTCCCCTAGATTCCATTTTAAATCTTCAGGAGGCGGAGGGGAAAAGCAAGGGATGCAAGCAAGGAAAACTTGCTTTTACTCTTTCATTTTCCTCTCCACCTGATGGACAACACAAGGCTGCCTGCAAAATACACGCAGGCGTAAAACAAAACGTATTGATAAGAGGGAGGAGGGTAATCCCCGGCCGAGATCTTTTCCCTGCTACGCACCCCTGCCCCGACCTGCCACTGCTTGATAATGAGGTGGAGAGGTACCTGGAGGCTTACAAGCGTCAGGCCTTGCGTTCATGCCCTGATGTACTCCTCCACGGCATTCTAAATAAGGGTACTCTATGCTGTTTCAGGCCATGCTGGTCTTTGTAATGCTATAATACGTCATGCCTTCTTATGCAATCACGTGCCAGGCTCTATCGGGCTACGCTGTTCTGCGTCAGAATGTTCAGAACTACACTATAGCACCAAACAGGGCACCCAGTGTACGCCTCAGACTGACTGGTTAAGGACGATCGCCTCTCATCACGACTCCCAGTGTAGAGTGTGAATAGTTGACCTTTCAGTTCACACAAACGAGCGACTGCACACGTTTTGTTGTTCATTTAAATCTGGTCGCCCTCCCACGATCCCTAGTGGTCAATGAAAATAGTTGTTATGTATGGTTTGATGTTAGAACAGTAGAAAACAAAGTTTTAAATTACTTCAGGGCCCCCTTTTCCCAGGGAAGAAAATCAATGCAACATAAGGAACATAAATTGCCAGTGAATCCGTTTGTTTTTCTCCGTGTTTAGGTTGGGGGACTTGCTTCTGAGAACGTGCGATGGGCCGATGCTGTTCGAAGCTTCAAGGAGCAGGAGAGCACTATGTGCGGGGATGTGTTGCTGATCACAGCTTTTGTCTCCTACCTGGGCTACTTCACCAAGAAGTACAGGCAAGAGCTGATGGACGGCATGTGGAAGCCCTACCTGGGCCAGCTCAAAGTAAGCACCAGAGCACCATACTTTACACCACACGTCATGTCGCAGCGTGCATGTCTGCCTGCAAGATAAATGGGAGGGCTAAGGTCGAGATAGTTTGTGTATTTGCACAGATATTCATGAAATGAGTGCCACACACTAGGGGTACCAGCTTGAACCAGATTTGATCAGACAAGGTGTAATATTAATAGCAGGGGAAGCCTGCTATTTTTGTATTTACCCAAATGACATGTAGCATAGGTGTATTAAGTAGTGGTTGGTACTAGTTAAGCTGGGCTCAGGCCCCTTTCAGGGCTCATCCAGCTATAGATAACCCTCTGGTGCAAAGCCATTGCTCTGCCTCGCTCCAGACACCATGCTTAATCAGCCCGCCACCTCTGCGTGGATCCCTTGCTCACTCTGCCCTTGGCCTACCCGCAGGTCCTACCTGCAGGTCCTATTAAATCCCGAGATGCCTACAGCCTTCATCTTCATTCAGACCGATTCCTTTGGCACTCCTTTCACTTTCAACAGATCCCAGCCACAGATATCTCTGCAGAAGCCGTGCCTGATCTATCCTCGATGCAGATGTCTCTCTGCACCCCCCCCCCCGCCCATTCAATCCTTGCTCCCACTGCCACTCCACTATTTTCTCAGTCATTGTCCTCTCTGCAAATCCAATGCATTGTCGGGCATTGGCCACTGAGCAGCTCTGCCATGGTTTTAAAACTCTCCTCCGATCTCTTTCATATTCTAACTTGTATCTCTCAAGTGCTTATCTGCCGACCTCATGCTTATTTAGTAATTTTCTGTTCTGCAGAGTCCATGCTTATTCAGTCATGCAACACTTTGCATGACCCATGTTCCTTCATTCAAGGCTCCTATGCAGATCCTATGCACATTCAGTTTGTGGCCTCTGTGCAGAGGTAAATGCATGTTTCATCATTGTCGTTTCTGCAGGCCCCTTGGTTATTTAGTCGCAATCCTCGGGCTTACTCTAAACCGTGCCTTTTTTCAGATCGGGAGATATAATCCACCTGGGCCTCGTCATGGAGCCCATACTGGTCATTTCTTGGTCACTCTGCAGACCACGTGGTTGTTCAACCCATTGCTTTTTTGCTGATCCATTTCTTTGTCACTGACCTTTCTCTGAACTCCATGTTTTTTTTATACCTGTGTCCTCTGCAGATTTTTTTTTATCGTGTCTCTTCTGCAGATTCCATGCGTTTTGCAATTCTGATTCTCTCTGCAGAGGTCGACCCATGTTCAGTCCTTGCCTCTCTCTCTCTGCAGATCCAAGGATGATTCATTTGCTTACCCTGTGTAGATCCTGTGACTCCTCAGTCCCTGGCCCCTCTGCAGAGCCCATGCCTGTTCAGTCCTTGGCTTGGCTGTAGTTGCCCTGTCCCCGCTGGAGGTCGCATGCTTATTCAAGCCTTTCTGCAGATTCTCTGCTTTTTGCAATTCTGATTCTCTCTGCAGAGGTCGACCCATGTTCAGTCCTTGCCTCTCTCTCTCTGCAGATCCAAGGATGATTCATTTGCTTACCCTGTGTAGATCCCGTGACTCAGTCCCTGGCCCCTCTGCAGAGCCCATGCCTGTTCAGTCCTTGGCTTGGCTGTAGTTGCCCTGTCCCTGCTGGAGGTCGCATGCTTATTCAAGCCTTTCTGCAGATTCTCTGCTTTTTGCAATTCTGATTCTCTCTGCAGAGGTCGACCCATGTTCAGTCCTTGCCTCTCTCTCTCTGCAGATCCAAGGATGATTCATTTGCTTACCCTGTGTAGATCCCGTGACTCCTCAGTCCCTGGCCCCTCTGCAGAGCCCATGCCTGTTCAGTCCTTGGCTTGGCTGTAGTTGCCCTGTCCCTGCTGGAGGTTGCATGCTTATTCAAGCCTTTCTGCAGATTCTCTGCTTTTTGCATTCGATTGCCTCTCCCTCTCTACTGATTCCACACACAGATCATTATTTGCATCTACGCAGATCCCATAATTAGCAAATGTTTGGTTTTAGGCCTATTCAGTCTTTCATTTTTGCATATCTCCTTAGTTAGTCCTGGTTCATTTCTTCGATCCCGGCCTCATTCTATCCTTGATCTACCAGTACACCCCACATTGATTTTGTTCTTAGCCTCTAAACTTCACACGCTGATTCAATCCTTTCCCTCTGCACACATTCCGTTTGCATATGTAATCCATTGCCTCCATGAAGACTCCTTACACATATAGTGCTTCACTTCCCTGCAGATCCCATGCCTAAGCAATTCTTGGCCTCGTATCCAGACTCTAGTTTGTTTGATGCTTGGCTCTCTTCAGGGTCGATTGGGAAGTCAATGCTCGGCCACTAGGCAGCGGGCATCTTGGTGGTGGTCTCTGGTGACTGGGAATAGGATCTAGTCCACACAGTAATTCCTAAAATTAAACCAAAGTGCTCAACAATGGCCGTCCAACTCTGCCAAGACATGCCAGACTGCAACCAGAGATTAATGCGGCCAAGGACATCTTCAGCCCAGTGTCAAACCTTTTAAACATTCAGTGCAGTCACTAAAAGGGTACAGTTAACAGCCAGAAACCTGCCCTGTGCCCTACAGGATACCATACAGCTTTTCAACAGGCCCGTGGGCATTACAGCATCCATCTCCTTCCGAAAAGATTGCCCAAAAGCGCTTGCAATTTCCAGCTGGCCGTTTCAGTTAAACCGCAGCCCCGCTCTGATGACTGGACATGCTTAGTATGCTGAACGCATCATTGTTTGAATACTCTGTTTAATTTATATGCGACACCGTCAGGTGGTGGGGAGGCTTTAAGTCCAAGATCTGATCCATTTTTTAGAAACTGCAGACTGTAGCATAAATAATCCTTCTTGACTGTTCATTAAGCAGAATCACTTGAGTCGGCTCTGGTTGTTCATCCTTGGAATTTGCTGCAGATGCAGTCAGTGGCTGTCCTTTTTTTTCAAACTTAAATCCCATTTGATGTAGAGTCACAAACACGATTTTGATTAGGTTTCTCATACATTGAAATTAACATGTCAGAGTAAGTTGATGACTCAGATAAAAGTAAATTAAGCTTCACATAGCAACAATGCCTTCCTGATGATGTGTCTCTCCCTTGCCTCACCTGCATTTAGGTGCCGATCCCTGTGACTCCTGCTCTGGACCCCCTGACGATGCTCACAGATGATGCTGATATCGCAGCCTGGCAGAACGAAGGCCTTCCCGCCGACAGGATGTCCACCGAAAACGCCACCATCCTCAGCAACTGCGAGCGCTGGCCTCTCATGGTGGACCCCCAGCTGCAGGGCATCAAATGGATCAAAAACAGATATGGCGAAAACCTTCGAGTGATCCGGATTGGGCAGCGCGGGTAATGACAATCTATTCTGCGAATTATGTTTCTGTTTCCAAAACCGTGTCCTTTCTTATTAAGAGAAATGTACTCCTGTTTTGGGGTCGCGCTGAACGAAATGTGGATTGAGGAGTATGGCAGAACCCCACACAGCTAGAACTCAATATGCCCTCCCCCCAGTACCCTTTATTCCCGTCTACCCCCCCACCATCCAATCTCCAACTCGCTCCACCCCCTCCTGCCCCAATTTTGGAATGCCACAGCTCATGTTTTGCCATGACAAAAGGGTCTGGTGAGATATGAGCATCTCCTACAAAATATCGAGGTGCTTTTCATTTAGAATCTAACCACATCCGTAAGTACTTTTCCTGCAGGTTGAACTTTTAAGTAATTTCGAAGGTTATCTACATCGGAATAAATGAGCAGCACTGCAAATCTAATGCTGTTTTATTGGTTCCATGTGTTAAAATTGCAGCAAAAATGGCCGTGAACACAAAATATCCCTGCAAAAAGGCTGTGGTTTTGCCGCCGCAATCCATGTAAAGGATGCAGGGGACACCCTTGCAACCTCTGTACCCATTATACCATTTAAGGGCAGCGGGGGCCACCCCTGCAACCCCCGCTCCCCTTAAATGGTGTAATCGCGTACATGTTTAACGGGTCAAACCACTGCATTTTTGCCGCGATTTTTTGTTCAGGCCACATTAACTAATTTTCGACCAAAGATAAATGGTGAACAAATGCTGTGCCTATCATATGCTGATTATATAATATTGTTTGATCGGACCCCGATCAGACTGCAGCGTACGATAGATGCCTTAGCAGAATATGCCATAAAGAACTACATGGTCATTAATACATCTAAGACAAAGACCATGTGTTTGAGTAAAAGCACCTCGGAGAAAAGTCCTTTTGTATGGAAACTGCAAAACATTGCCCTCGAAAGAACAAGAGCATTCAGCTATTTAGGCTTTCCTGTGAGAATAGACCTCCCACAATTGTACTATGCAGAAATGATTATAGAGAAAAATCTGGAAAAAATGGTTAGTCTTGAAGAATTACATCTTGCATCATGCAGGATATAATATTGAGGGTTTCTTAGAGATGTTTACTGCATTAGCATTGTACCTACTATTCTATAAGCGCTTGATGCGTTACCTAGTACACACATACTTTGGCTAGACAGACTTGAAGGTAAATTGCTTCGTACGGTTATAAACGTACCCAACTCTGTGCCGGTTCAGGCGGTTAAGGTTGGAATTTGGTTTGCCTTCACTAATGACTACGTGGTCTGTACGGAGAACACTGATATATGCTAAATTCCTGAAAACAAATCGAAACTGAAATGGCATGCTACAACTCTTGGGAAAACAAATTGTTGACGATGGAAAGAAAGGCTTCGTCATGGAAAAATCGATGGTGATGGCAAATCTAGCAGCACTGGATATTGATCCTGATATCTTTGACTCTTTGAGTTGCACACTATGAAAAGATATAAGGAATACTCCTAACGGAGCTTCCCTTTCTACATACCTAGTAGCTATTTGTCTAAATTCTGCGCAATTGAGCTAAAACGTTTTATACTGCATTTATGCTTAAATTTACTCCATACTAAAGAGTTTTTGGGACCATGGCAAACTATCCCATTAACAGATTGTTTATGCCGGCTTTGTCACAAGAAAGTTGAGACTAGCCATCGTGTATTAACGGCTTGTCCTGATCTGGCAACCTGCTATATGAAAGGCTACTCTGGATATGTTACATTATATTAACTGCAGCAGCCTTTGCAGTTTGGAAAGAAGCTTTGAGGAGATTTGATTAATTTGCACTGTCAAATTTATGATGATTCACAAAAAATGGAATATTGTACAAATACTAAGGTACTTTTATGCAATGTAAATAATTGTGTTTTTTATTTTATTCTTTTATCTATTATGGTGACACTGATGAAATTTAATTATTTGTCTTTTTGTTAGTTGTGCTCTAGTTTCCCATCTATAGAAAGGATATCTTTTCCGCGACGGAAATGTTCGAGGGAGAAATGACCGAAGATTATTTTCTCGAAATAATTTTGTCATTTCTCCCCCTGGACATTCCTGAGGTACCCAAACGCCTACCCAAACCCCCATCCCCTTAATTACCTTGCCTTCTGTCTCGCTGGACCCTGAAATGCCTGTTCCCTTTCCCTTCCGTGAGGGAGAAATGACCGAAGATTATTTTCTCGAAATAATTTTGTCATTTCTCCCCCTGGACATTCCTGATGTACCCAAACGCCTACCCAAACCCCCATCCCCTTAATTACCTTGCCTTCCGTCTCGCTGGACCCTGAAATGCCTGTTCCCTTTCCCTTCCGTGATCGGGAACCGGCGCCACAGGGTCCTTTTCTTTTCTTTTTTTTTGTCGGGAGCAACTCCCCCTCACTATACTGTATAGTATGTTGAGCGGGGTGTTGTGGGGGACTCCCCTGCAGCCTCTTTTTTTGGGTCAGCTGCGGGGAGTGAGCGGGGTGATGCATGCAGCCCCCGCAGCCTTTGTTTTTCTTTTACCGACCCCACCAAAATACACATACCACAAAAGGTTCGAACTTTTTGTAGTTTGAACTTTTGGTGGTATGTATTTTAGGTCTTTTGGTGGCGTTGGTAAAATGGATTTCGTCATTTCGGCCGATTCCTATAGAAAGTGCATATCAGAGCTCTAATTCCACTTTTACATGTAACCAGTGCTACTGCTACAATAAGGACATTCTATATGGCTGCCCTGGGCCACAGTAGCAGAAGAGCATCTCTGGGTGCTATTTTTGGCTTCATAAATTGCACATCGCCTGGAATAAATCCTTGAACTGGACCTACATGTACCCACATTTCTTTAATCCAAGGCAAAACATCTATGCACTATTACAGAGTGACTTCTGAATAGGTCCAAAGGACTCTGGGGGCCGGGGAAGTCCCCCCCTCCCACCCACTGTAGAGGAGACCCCTCGAGGTGGTATATGGTCAAACCCTGGGTAGAAGAGGGACCCTTCCCTTTTGTAGGTACCGAAAATGTACAGTGAGTAGGATTAGAAGAGCCAGACTTAATAACTGCACACAGATGAAAGGTAGCATGGGGGTGCATGCTTGTAAGGTAACAGTAAGAGCGCAACACTGCTGTCCATTCAGAGTCCTCTCCACCAGGCCACCTGCAGAGCATAGGAGATTGTCTCACATTTCAAGAATGTGTGGTGTGAAGCTTCTTGTTCCATGTATGTGCATCATGACCTCAGGGCAAACCCTAGGGAAAAGAACTTCAGAATATAGCACAAGGTCAAGCTCTTCATGCACAGTACATTTACAGTAAGCTTATCTTGGTTTCAGTATAACCACAGGAAGTCAGTTTAAATTTTAATACTGTTGGTGAACAAAAACAGCCACCCCAGATATGTGATGCCGTCAGTGATGGCATTGTTTCTGTCATTTGTGATGTCATCTTTGATGTCCTGGGTGTTAGGCTTAGCAGTGCATGGCATTGACACTAGTAACGGTTGCATTGCAAACCATAACTGGCATATTTCTAGGGTTATTTGATTTTAATTTGTAACCATAACATCCGTTTAACAAAGGTTTTTTCACTGAACTTCATGGGTTTTTATTAGTAGAACTTAACCATAACGTCCCTTTCAACAACGTTTTTTCAGGGAATTTCAATGGTTTTAATAAGTGAAAATGTTTCATAATGTTACAACACTGTATGTGAGTTATTACAAATTCCTCTTTTAACATATATGAAACGATTATAAAACTTCTTTTACAGATGATTTGCAATGCATACTGATGTTTGTCGTTTTCAGCAGTGTGCCATGGGGCTGCAAGTCCTGGTTGAAATGCCTCGTGAATTAAACTAGACCATGACCCCATCACCACTAAACCACCCCCATTATCACTGCACCTAGCCTGCATCCTCCACCAGTGTCCACTATACCCTCATAATGTGACCAACAATACATGGAGTATGGACTGCAGCCATGCAAGAGGTTCCAATAAGCAAATCAGAGTAGACAACCCATTGCTGTTCCCAAAATTTGTTTTCCCATTCAAGCCTATATGTATTTTACACATTTAACCACATAGCCGGTCCCTGGTGTCCCATTGCCAGATGGCCATGGACAGTGGCCAATCTGGCCACTGCCATGGCCACAGGCTATGCCTCAGTTTCCAAAGGTCTATTTAAACTTTTCACAAACATTCACAGTTGGGTCTAACATTTTTTTGCAAACTTTGTGCAGATTCGTCAAACGGGGCCAAATTTATAAGCCATTCAATCATTTCGGGACCCCCTTTAAATTTGCCCCCTCTTGGCGAAACAATAACAGACTTTGCAAAAACACATAGTTGGGTCTAAAATGACATCACAAAACTTCATGCACTTCATTGAATGGTGCCAAAGTTATAATCCATCCAAAAACCACTCTTTACCAACCCTGTATTGCAGAAATATGCATTGATGTCCTGAAACCTTAGTCAAGTTTGTGAACATCACAGGAATTCCCTTGAACATCTGAGATCTTCGCGGACATCAGAGATGAAAAATCACCCAATTTATGTTTTTTTTTAATGGACATATCTCATCCTCATGACCCCTCACCTCCCCAGAGATTGTTTCATTTGTTTGGAAGTGTAATGTGTTTTTTTAAAAAACGTTTTGATATGTTTTTACCAGGATGTCCGCAGACTATGGGTGCAGTTTCCGAACCCAACATGGTGTCCATGTAATTTTTTTTGACACACCTGACATTTTTGATTGACCAATCAGTGGGCGTATATGATGTTCGCGGATATTAGGCGGCTCTCTGATTGGTCCAGCGGTGTCCACGGGCACCGAATCAGGAAGTGAGTCTGTGGACTGGGCGCAGATGTCACTCATTTTTGTGACCTATATGTTGGGCATTTATTTAAAATCTAGTGGACCGATTAACACCAAATTTGTAAAAGCACGCTTTTGGGACCAGGCAACCGCTCATCGTTCAAGTTTGGGGCAAATCCATCCAGCAGTTTGGGCTGTTGGTGCGGGGAAACATGTTTCCCGTTAATGTCTATACAGATTTCAAATGTTTTGGGACCCCCCCTATAACTTTGCCCCCACTTGACGATATCACACAAAACTTTGCAAAATTATTCAGAGATGGCCACCATATACTTTGTTTGCAAAGGTTCATGCAAATACATCAAACAGCGCCAAAGTTATAAGCCACTCAAAATCTGCTCTTCCTGTGGATTGAGCAACTTAACCATAACTACAGGGCTGCTCCCGCAGGTCCTGAACAATATATATATATATAACAGGCCACTTACAAAGGTAACAGTAACCCAATGGGTCAAGTACTTCAAACTAAAGAGTAGCACTTTGTAAGTATTCAACATTACATTATTGAGCATCACTGGAGGGAGTGGTGGGATCAGGTAGGATGGATGGGAGAGGGCAGGAGATGCTCCTTAGCGAGCAAGTAAAGTTTTAGCTGAGCTTTGAAGAGATCCACAGTTGAGCTGGCTTAATTGTGATGTGCATTGTATTCCAGTAGAGCAGGCCGAGTAGAGAGAAAGAGTGGATGTGGGGGACGGGGGTAGGGGAGATGTACAGTGAGGCTGAGAGCAAAAGAGGAACAGAAGGAATTAGATGGTGAGTAGAATGAGATCCAATCAGACAGGTACTGAGGAGCAAGACCATTGATAGCTTTGTAGACTAGGAGAAGGAACTTCAAAAAGGAGCAGTTGTGCAAGAGAGCCAACCACCATGTTTTCAGTAGGTAGAAGTGGGGGGATCTGGTTAGGTTGTGACAAAGGTAAGTAGCAAAGATGAGGTCTTTGTCTAAAGGGAGGAATGAGTATCGTGGAAGGCCAAGGAGAAGGCTCAAGCAGTAGTCAAGTTTGCTGAGCACAAAGTTGCAGATTACAGTTTTCATAGAGAGCTTCATGAGAAATGGATGCATTTTGATAGCAATAGAGGAAGTAGTAGTGAGGAATGTTTGCAGTTGGAGGCCGCAATCTAAGTGGACCCAAGGTTGTGAGTCTTGGAGAAGGAAGCAAGCAGGTCAAGTGAGGAGAAGATAGAAGAAGGAAGATCAGCATGGCATTGGAACCCAGGAAAATAAGATTCCTGTATTTCAATAGTTCAGCATGAGGCAGCAGAGAGCCATCCAATGACGAATTACATTGAGACAGTTGGTAATTCATCCTGAGATGGTGGGCATTAAGAAGGGAAAAGAGAACAAGCTTTGTTTCCTCAGCAAAGAGGTGATATTAAAAGCTGTGAGTTGGAGTGTAATTGTAGTCCGTGAAATTGGTGTAGCATGATATGGACTCTGCATTTGAATAAATATTGGTGCTTAGGGGACAAGTCTGAATGTATAGCTTAAATTGGATGTATTGCTGAAGTGTTGTGGTGGGGTCAATTTGGGTTCCAGGTGACATGGATGTATCACCAGAAATATGCTTTGTATGGTGTGTCATGTCTTAATGATCGATGAGTTGTATGTGATCTTCGGAATGTGACACTATTGTTGATTGAGCTGCACAGGATTGTATGTCAGATGTTCAGGATGTATTACAATGGTGTTGTATGTTTGTTCATGTGGAAGGAGAGGAGGTGTGTTGTATTGTTGTGTGTGCAGAAAGAAGGGTGTGTGTTGTATCTTGCTTGAGTGAATGAGTGAATGGTTTGCGGAATGTGTTCAATGAAGTGAAGCAGGTGTTCCACCCAAGGAGTTCCAGGAGTGTTCGATTGAAGGATGTAGCCTGTGTGGTGGGCACCAGTGCATCCATCTCCATAGTAACTCACCAAGATGTAACATTAAACCTTACTTTCATGGAAACCTACCTGAAGCGTCTTGCACATCACTTTAGCACAAAGAATGAAATCAGTCTTCATAGGGCAGATTCAATCTATTCGAGATCCCAGCCAACCTGGGTAAGCACCACACATGACTCTAGTAATGGGGAACACATGAGACAGAGGTGGACCCATGGGGCACCGGTCAATATCATGTTCCTAAGCTAATGATGAAAGGGCCCAACCGACCACTGTCATTGAGACATTTGAATGCCTAAGAATATAAGCAATCAGAGGGAAGCCAATTGGGTGGGAGTTTGAAAGGCTTTCTAAAGTGTTGTTGTGTTGACCACAATAGTATTAGAAGAAGGGAACAGCAGTTGGCTAAGCCAAATAGTTCAGACCCTGAGAGAGGATGGAACACGAGGTGGCAGGAGTCAGGGACTGTTGAGATTTAGCAGCTTGATTAGACAACTGGGAGCTACATGCCCGCTGCTAGTGAGAGTTGCAAGTCCATCACCATATTGGAAAGAAGGAAACAGAAAGGCATTAATACCCTGATGGGGCTGGATCCTGGCAGATACTGGAAATCCTGAGAGGTTGCAGAAGAGCCTGTAGTTAGCCCAAGTGTCCTTTGGTGGCTGGGGAAGCAATACATGCACCCGAAAAGCACACAGTATCGGGGCAAGGGGTGGCAAACATTGTGTCAATAACCAAGTGGACACTGGGCAAGGGTGGAAGTATAATGTCTTGCTCCGATGGGATAGTATTACCAAAGTGATCCCAGTGCAAGAGATGAAAGATGAAGGCCTTTTCTCAGTATGTGTTCAGGCTAAACCAATCTGTGGAAACCAAGTCTCAAAGCAAACAAAGAAGTGCTATGTTGTTAAAAACACCCTGAGACTGTGAGTGAATTTAAGTACTGATGCAGGGTGCAACAACCCCCTAAGATCAATCCTGAGATCCAGTTTGTTAGATAAGGGAGTTGGACTAAGGACCTTATGTCCCCTAATACTAGACTTGTTCTAAATGGATCTACTTCGCCATCCTGACAATGTTGTCTCCTAGTTTCCTTTTTATGTTCTAGCTGATATAGCCCAGATCTTCTGGGAATTTCTCTCACCCTCACCTATACAAATTAAAAGTTAGGATGGGAGTGTGAAAGAACGCTGTGGGGGAATCACTGTCGGATCCACTCAATATTTTACACTGCTGACTAGGCTATATTTTCTTTATGACATACTGTTTCTACCCTTGTAACTCGCCACTTTGAACTCAATTACAGCATAAAGTAACTGTGACCCCTCCATTACCTATGTCTCGAGTATTCTGTTCTTCCTCCTTTGTGATAATTCTCTGTGCCCCAGTTCACTTGAATCCCGATAATGGAAGCACTTGCAAGTAGGCTATCCCACAGTAGTAGTAAGAGCTACATACATGTAAAAAAGGATAAATATCATGTGTGTTGCCACGGTATAGAAAACAAAACCAAAAAGAACAATATCATACATGCATATTACTTATTTTAATTATTTGTGGGAATTCATAGCATGTGATTGGTAAATGTTTTCAGAACTTAAACAAGTTACATACAATACAATAGTATGTAGTTAGATTCAACTCAAAATTAATTTGTGGACTTGCAAGTTCCGGGATCACAATTAAGATTAGATAAGCAGGAGCTAAAAGCGGCTCCTGGGTAACACACATTAACCAGTGAGCAGGAGCTACCATGGCCAGACAAGGAGCTCATACATGGCATTCCACAAATCTGACTTCCACATAAAATGCAAAAATATTATTTTACCCATTATTTATGACTACTTATGCTTTAAATGTAGCATAGAGGTGTTTTATAGATTGCCCCAAATGCACAGAGTTTCATCCACGTAGATGTGTTTGTTCTGCATCTGTTGGCGTGGGGGGATCAAAAGTAGCTGTTGGTTGCAAGCTTACCAGGCTCTTCTAGGCCACAAGCAGAAGCTAAACAGCTCAAAACTCCTCTCAGTTTTGAAACCTTGCAGGTTACTGAGACCACATGTACCAGCATGCACTTAAAATGACTCTCTGCTCTTTGTGCCTTTCTTATATATTTGGAGAATATTCTCAACACATGACCCAGCATTCACTTCAAATACCTCCTGACTCTATTTCAACTGATTTATTGGGTTTTGGAACCACCTCTGCCAGCATGCACCTCAATTGGCTCCTCTCGCTTTGCCTTGATCCTATTCTCTCATGCTGGTCTGGGCCAAACCCATCCGTTGCATCTCTCACCTCCCCAACTCTTTTTGGATCTTTGGGCTCCACTTTTTTATCCTTATTCCTGTTGGCTATTGCCAATGGACAACAGAAATCATCAACAAATTAGTCTTCAGAGGGATGAACAAGCACACTTTATTCCAAGACTTGCAAGTTTCAGACAGCGTAACATCCCACCCCACAACCCAGGCAAACCCAGCCCAGCTCTCCAATTCAACTCCTTATAATTCCCCAGAGGCTTGACCTCTCGCTACCATAGGCAACCTTTGACTAGAGTCTTTCCCCTACATACAACAATAAACACTTTCAAATTCCGTCTTAGTTAGTCGTCAGTTCTTAGTAATCTTTAACATGTCCATTCATATCCGGATCATTTCATTGCTGCTATCAACATCCGGTCCAATCCTCCTCAGGCAATGGGCATTGGTCCACCACCCACTTATATATTTCTGCTAGCATCAAAGTTCTTTTGTCCTGACCGGTTATGACCAGTGTAGTCCAAAGATTTGGTCAGAGTGCCCTTCACCTACAGCCCCTAAATGCCCCAAAAGAGCTGATCCTTGAACTCTGCTCTTGGCCATACTGTTCATTTCCTCGTATCGAATATCTCAAAAACAATATTTGGCAATGGCAATGGCAATAAGGCAATAAGGTTCGGGGAATGCCCTAGATGTAATGTCCACTGAGCTTTAAAGAAAAACACAAAAAACACCTGGGCTCAATATGTGAACAGACATCATGTTGATATAAAACAGGAGGAAGTGCCATAATAAACCTTTCCCATTTCATTGATTCTACCTTTCTTTGCGTATATGTGGACCAAAGCAACAAGGTCATATTAATCAATTATCGTGACCTGGGGCTGCCATCGCTAACCCTATTTCTTCTCCTCTCTCCTCTCTCTCCTTATCCTCACTGTCTGATAACACTCTGTGCGCCTTGTGCTCCCTTGACTGTACCTCCCAGGTTCTCACTGGTTTGAATGTTTTGGATGGTTCCATCACAAACACATTTGGGAGCACTTCTGCTAGTTTGCTCTTCTGTTCTTCTCCTCAGTTCCTCATATTCTTCTGTCTCGTACTTGCTGGTGGGGACACCCAGCCCCTTCACATGGATAGTGGCTCTCTCCTTCCTGCAGCAAAACAGAAATCTGCAGTCATCCTTTTCACCGCTTGCACAGCATTTCTCCCACTGGATGCAAACTCATCCCTGCCACAGGTTGACAATTCAAGTCCATCGTATTCTTCTAGTCTTTGCTCGCTTGAACCACCCATGGCTCCACTGCGTTAGACACATGAATGCCAAAACGCCATCTATGCAGTGGTGGTAACACTTTGCAACATTACATTGCAGCGAGCTCAAAGCTGGAACCATCAGACCGCACTACAGAACTCCACCATTGCAGCACATTGGCGGTTTCCGATATACATATTAAAACACGTTTTCCGATATACTGTAATTGGATGCAACCCCACTTGTGTTTGCCATGTAGATAGTTGTTTAAGCATTGTAGGATTCCTGAACTTTAAAATTTGCATTGTTCTTGGAATTATTCGAGACCTGGTTTTCACAATGTGCCCGTTCCCCGGAAGTGCTCACCTGGGAGGAGGAACCAGCATGTGACTTGCCTTCTCTGAACATTTAATGCGGTTAGTCCGTGAAGACGTAGAAGCTATCCTTACTGGTTGCCACTATGCCAGCCTGAAGGTCCATAGACGCAGAAAAACGGGGCCATGAGAGGGTCACACCAAATAGGTGTGGAAAAAGCTGGATGGCAGAAAAAAAGGTCACTTGATCTCCAAAGCGTAATGAAGGATCAGTGAAGAAATCCTCTTGAACGCCAGGAAAGCGAGAAGCCTGTGAAGCCTTATGGATGACTAAAGATAGCAGCAGAATAAGGCACAAATATAAGGAGGATGGGCAGTACGAGGAGGGACGAGGCATGAAGAAACGCAAAAAGATGCAGGGAAATTAGCAGAAGAAGGAGACACAGAAAAGAGCATCCGACCCATCAACAAGGAAGAACAAGCAGAGGGTTGCAAGGCGAAACGGTGCTCCGAAAGTGGTGTTCTATGGGGAATGCGTGGGGAGAGCGGTAACCATTTTGAAAAAGGCTAGGCCGTTAAAGGGAGTTCATCGGAGGAGCATGATAGAACAAAGGAATCGCCTCCTAATTTGCCAGCAGTGCCGAAGCAACAATCTCCTGTTAGAGATAATGCTCTTTTGGGTGAAGTGCTTCGAAGCACCCATTAGAGACGAGTGGAAAATCATGATTACCCTTGATAGTTGTTCCAGCCTTTTAGGATGGTAGGAATGTGGGCTATTCACTCGAATAATGCCATTCTTCCAATCCTGGACCATTGCCTGTCATTCTGCCGAGTGTCACCATGAGTGGCTGCAACTGTCACTACCCGCTTACTTGGTGCACCGGCTCGCAGTGCGTGTTGAAACATGGAACCTTGTGCTTGCCATGGCACCTGCATAATCAGACTACATGTGTCTGTAGCTTGCCAAGCCATGCGTGCAGGATAGATTCCACTGTGACGTAGGCACTTCCAGGTCATAATGGAGGCAGGCCCAGCAAACCTACAAAGAAGACTCACCTCAACCAGGGCATTGCTTGACAACGGTGAGTGTTCCGTGTCTAGCAGTTATCGTTTCATCAGATTTTCTCCCATTTGGCTCCTCCTACCCCTTGCCTTGTGATGTACTATGGGTTCTTATGTGCATGAACTCTGCCTGCTTACCAGATTGCCTCTCGGCTATCCCCATAAATTGATACTCTTGGAAAGAAACCCGGCATGACCGTTGCCTGCTTACTGGATTGCCTGTTGCCTAACCCATAGTTAACTGCTGGATTAACACCTTGTGTTTTACCTTGGAACGTTTACTGGAATTTACCAACCTGCTTCCCTTATTGATTACCTGGACTCTGTATGGACCCTTAAGTGAATACAGACCCTTCCTGAATTTGAACCTCTCCTTCCATAGAAGCACCTAGGTGCCGTATGGGTTGCTCCCTGCTCTTTCTTTGTATTTTTCTGTACCCTCGTTATGGCCAGACCGGTAGTTCCCTTACTTCCCTCCACTCTGTTATCTCTATGTACTTGGACTCAGACTTAAATGGAAGGTATGCTTGGCAGGTCCTGGTGGTGTGTGTGTGTGTGAGAGGGTGGAGCTACTCTTATCATTAAGAGTGCTCACAAGCGGGCCTGTGGCACTAGGAAATATAAATACTCTGTTTTAGGCCTCTGGCCCTGACAGGAAGTGCACAGCCTGGCAGCCATTATTGTCATACAATTAGCTACTCGATACAGCGCCTATCTTCACCATTCTATTCATATCACCTTCTAAGAAACATTTAGGGGCCGATTCATGGAACAAACGTGCGCCGAAAATCTTCGCGCAAGGAGGCGCAAGCGGAAAAAAACAGGCGCACGCGTGCGATACATGGAAGTCCCTGCGCGTGTTTACCACGGGATGTGCGCCAAACCCGTGCATGGCGCACACGTCACTGCAACATCCCAAAAGACGTGCGCGATGCGCACAGTGAAAGCGCACAACCTCGGCGCATACACCAGAAAGTGGGCGGAACACGGGGCGTAACGCGCGGAATGGGGAACAACTCGCGAAAACAAGGGCGTAACTGGGGATGTACTGCAGGGAAGCAGACGGAACGCCCACACGCACCCGAACCACACGTATTCATGGAATCGAATATGGCAAAACCACGCACAGCGAAAGACACGCACAAGCCCATACACGTCCGCCACACAAAGGCAGGTGGTAGCGTCCCTGCGCATTACAAAAGTGGCAACATACAGCAATTGTGCGAGCGGGGCACGTGTATTTCGGGGTTGCGCGGGAAGTTACACACGCGATTGAGCGGGATACGTGTATTCCGGGGGTTCGCGTGAACTTTCTCACGCGATCGGGCCTGGGGGAGCGGGCTACGTGTATTTCAGGGGTTCGCGTGAACTTTCTCACGCGATCGGGCCTGGGGGAGCGGGCTACGTGTATTTCAGGGGTTCGCGTGAACTTTCTCACGCGATCGAGCCTGGGGGAGCGGGCTACGTGTATTTCAGGGGTTCGCGTGAACTTTCTCACGCGATCGAGCCTGGGGGAGCGGGCTACGTGTATTTCAGGGGTTTGCGTGAACTTTCTCACGCGATCGGGCCTGGGGGAGCGGGCTACGTGTATTTCAGGGGTTCGCGTGAACTTTTCCACGCGATCGGGCCTGGGGAAGCGGGGTACCACTCACCGTCTGCCTTGCGTGTAGAAGAACGCGTAGCCAACACCCGCTGTGAAGTAATAGCGTGTGAACCCCAACGGATGGAAAACACACGCACCGCACGAAAAGCACGTACAGAACATAAATGCACGCAGGATCACCAAGCTCTGCCAGGGCAACGCCCGTGCGCAAAACGTCACAGACGCGCTTACGCTGCAAGGGCCTTGGGTCCAATGAAATCGTGTACGCGTGCTGACACGCTTACGCGCTAAGGGCCTTTCCTCGATTTTCACGCTGACGTGCAGGATTTTCACGTGCCAAATCACTCTGTATGAAGCTGGCCACGCGAAAACACATGGAAGACCACGCTCCTGCCCAGAAGGCCGAATCACTGCCCCCCAGTGCCCCGAGCAGCCTCCCACGTGCCAGCTGCTGCTGCCTGCCTGCCTGCTGCCACCGTGCCCTGCCATTTGGTGCCTGCACATCAGCCATCTGCAGGTGTCCAGTTGCTGTGTCCACCCCTGCTGGAACAGAAGACTCCCGACTCGGATAACATCGCTCCACAGCCCAGCCCCAGGACCCAGTTGCCCACCCACTCCTGCCCCTGGGGTTGCCATGTCGGGCACATCAACATCTGGCACCAGTGGCAACCCCCAGCCAGAGGGGCAGAGGGGCACCAGCTTCACTGCCACCGAAGTTGGTGTCCTGGTGGAGCAAGTCCTGGGGCAGTATGATGCCCTCTTCGAATCGTCCCGCGCCAACAAGGAAGGACGGGACAGGATCTGGGCCGACTGTGTGGTTGCCATCAACGCGGAGGGGGTGGCAACCCGCACCATCCAGAAGGTCAGGAAGGCCCGGCACCTCGTGGAGGGGGGCCGGGGCCGCATGAGTTCCATCCAGTTGAGGGTCCTGGAACGCGCACACCCAGCGCTCCACGCCCAGGTCCTTGAGAGGGAGACCCGTCTGGAGTTGAGCGGTAAGTGGCCAAGCATTGCTGTGTGAGACAGGGCATGTTGCAGTGTGCTGGTTGTCTGATACTTGCCTGCATGTGTGACATAGCCCATGTACGCATGTATGTGTGCAGGGACATCATGGGAATGCATGTGCGACCTGTAATGTGTGAACCGCACGGTTGTTGCATGTGTTTGAATGCGACATGGGGAGCCCTGTGCAGATTGCACACATGAGAGCATGGCAGTCTCTGTTCCTGGACATGGGTGGGGGCGAGGGATGGGTGCTGATGCCATATACATATGTGGTATCCATGTCTGTGTGCCTGACCTGCGTGTCTGTGACTTGTGAGTGCCATGGATGCATGACACATGTCTGTGACAATATACAGATTCACTGATGCAGCCTAGTCATCCTTGTATGCACTGTGATTGGGGTGTACGGGGCCAGATGGATGTGACTGAGGTGAAGTGTGTGCATGTGATAGGCATGACCCATGATGCATGTGAGTCCCATTACATTGTATGATTCGAGAGTCCATTGGACATGCATTGAAATGTCCATGGCACGCACCATGACTGTCACTGTGTGTGTTTTGCCTGGACTGACACATGTGTTGTGGTGTGACATGATGGAAGTGTACTTTGACAGTGGCACTCATCTGCTATTGCTTCCTGTCTAGGGGACCATTGTACAGTACCCTGATGCTTGTGTTCTATGTCTCCCTCTACGCAGCGGCTACTGAAGGAGAGGGCGGAGACGGCGCTGTGGAGCAAGGCGGCGGGGATGCCCCCACGGCTGCAGCGGAAGGGGTGGGTGAGCCCCCACAGGGGCCTGCTACGGCGGTAGACGGCGAGGAGCCATCCAGGTTGGTGGTTTCCACAGAGGAGGAGGAGGCCGCCACTGAGGCGCACATGGGGCCTGGTGGGGGCATCCCTGCTGGTGCAAGTGGTGCAGTCCAGGGGCAGGGGCAGGAGGCAGCACAGGTCACCGTGGAGGGGCCTGTGCATGTCGCTGTCTCTGAACCTGTGGGTGCACCACCTTGCACCAGCAGGGATGCCCCATCCCAGGCCCGTCCGCAGGTAGAGGGGATGTCCATGTCATCTGACTCCCCTCCACCTGCGGACGAGGGGACCCCTGGCCATGTGGAGAAGGTCCTGATTGGGGTCGCGATGCGCACGGCTGTGATTCGTGATGCCGTGCGTGCTTTCCAGGAGGAGCATGCACGTCATCACGAAGAGCACCGTGCCGACGTGGCCCAATTGGGATCGGCCATGTTCGGGGGTTTCCTGCATGTGTCGGCCAATCTGGCGGCCCTCTCCTCCTCTGTGGAGACCATACGCCAGTCGTTCTCCTTGCCGTCTTCCGGCCCAGATGCCACCAGGGCCCCTTGTGGACCTGCCCTGACCAATGCAGCCAGCTCGGTGGGGATCCCATCCCTGCCACAGTCGGGAGTCAGAGGTCCAGCAGGGGTGGACAACACAGCAACTGGACCCCAGCAGATGGAGGATGTGACGGCATCATCGGGCAGGGCACGTGCACGACGGCGTCGGTGGTTTCCATCATCCTGGATGCCGTCGTGCTGGCAGAGGCAGTGGCGTCGGAGGCAGCAGCAGGCTCGACGTGGGAGGCATCATGGCTCGGGGCCATCAAGATCAGAGGGGCAGGCATCGGCCGGAGGGCAGGAGAACCCTGGGATGGTAGTGTCTTCCGTGTGGGAGCAGTTGGTCCAGCGGATAGGTGCGGAGCGGCAGCGGGCGGAAGAGGAGCGGCTCACCATGGTCAGGGCGGAGTTCTCCATGCGTCGGGCGTTGAGGCGGGCGGAGTGCCTCGAGGAAGCTCGCAGGGAGTTTGAGGTGAACATGGGGTTATCCCTGCGAGACCTCGGGGCCAGGACAGAGTCCCGCCTCCAGGACATCGACATGGAGTTCGATGATACCCTGGCCGGCAACATCACAGAGTGAGCCGCAGGACTTGCCCGCTGCCATTGTATATAGTTATATAGTTAGTGGTAGGTTTCCTTTTAATTATTTTTTTTTTATTTGGTTGCGATTGGACAATGCGCCACTTTTTTGTATATAGTTCAGTTTTTAGTTAGTTGACATAGTTAGGTTTCATTTGGTTGGGCTCATGGACCCGGGATTGTCTTGTAAATAGTTCTTCTATGGATTTTTTGATTTTTTGGATTTTTTTCCTTGGACATTCATCTTCTTTTTGTTGTTTTGCTTTGTGGTTTTTCTAATTTCATTTCCATTCTAGTTGATTTTCAATACATTTTTATTTTCATCCTTCAATGTGTCGTATCATCTCATTACTTTCATGCATGTCATGTCGGTTGTTTTGACATTCACTTGCAGCCATTGTGTGTGACAGACATGTGTTCATTTGCATTATTTACATTGGGTGTGTAACATGTAATTGCCTTTGATATGTGGGTGGATGTGATAGTTGGTTGGGCCTTTTGGCAGGGGAGGATGGCCATTACGGACATGATTGGGGATTGTTGGGACCCAGGTGCAGGGGGGCATGGATGGGACATGGGCGAGGGCCTGGTGGAGGGTGCCCCGCAATGCTGGGGGGTGGGGGTGGTGGGGGACATGAGTTGGTGTTCATTAGTTCAAGGAGACATGTGCCTTTGCTGGGGGGCATGCCCATGTTGGGTGGGCTGCCTGCGGGACATGACCAGGGATGCAGGGTAGTCCCCTGTGGTGTGGGCTGCCTGCAGGGGCCGTGGAGGGTGTACAGGGAACACCTGGGAGGACCCACACTGTCAAATCACATGTAGGACTCCCCGGCACCCCTGGAATACACGAACCCTGCTGAAATCGCGTGTAGAACTTCCCGCGCACCCCTGAAATACACGCGCCCAGGCTATTCGCGTGTAGAACTTCCCGCGCACCCCTGAAATACACGCGCCCAGGCCATTTGCGTGTAAAACTTCCCGCGCACCCCTGAAATACACGCGCCCAGGCTATTCGCGTGTAAAACTTCCCGCGCACCCCTGAAATACACGCGCCCAGGCTATTCGCGTGTAAAACTTCCCGCGCACCCCTGAAATACACGTAGCCCGCTCCCCCAGGCCCGATCGCGTGAAAAAGTTCACGCGAACCCCTGAAATACACGTAGCCCGCTCCCCCAGGCCCGATCGCGTGAAAAAGTTCACGCGAACCCCTGAAATACACGTAGCAAGCTCCCCCAGGCCCGATCGCGTGAGGAACTTCACGTGAACCCCTGAAATACACGTAGCCCGCTTGCCGTGCTGGTACAGGGTTAGCGCAGCCCTTTGCGCTGGATTGGGGATTTTGATGGCTTTTCCCTGCGCGGAAGGCGTTCTTGGGGGCGTAACTGGCGCTGCTGGAAGGTCGCTGCGCCACTGTGCGCCACGGCTGGTTTTGGTGGCTGGAATCCATGAATACGCTGTGCGCGGAAATGGGTTTTGGCGCACGCGGCTGGCGCAGGGATTCGCACGCGCACACTGTGCGCCAGCCGCGTGCGCCACTTGTGCGCTGGATTCTATGAATTACCCCCTTTATAACTATCATCCTTTAGTTAGCCAAAATACTGTGTTCAACCTGGGACCAACGAGGGTGGCAGATGTCCACACTATGCACAACACATCATTTGTAGTAGCATTTCCCCAGTGTCAACAAAATATTGTATTCCTGTGAAAGAAAGAAACATCCTTTTAGAATATTTTGACTGTTAGCTACTTTCTAATTCACCTTTCATCGATGATTTTTGTAGTGGTAGGGAGTTTGTTAGAAAATAGGTAGAGAAAAAGAACGTTGCACTATATTGCTCTGAAAAAGGTTTGGATTTGTGAAATAGGGCCCCAGTAGGAATGCTAGTCACTACCCTGAGATCAAATGCTAATTTGTGGTTGAAAAACGGTTGAAAAGTCAGCGTTTGTCATGATGGATTTGGCCGGGTCAATAGGCCAATTGAATTTGCCTGATGGCGATCAAATAAAGGCAGTTATTATGATTCACTGGTAACACATTGAAATGCAATTATATATAGGGAGCAGCAAGCATGCTGCCAAGTAGCTTGTGGTGGGGCTGCGGTTTTAGAAGTCCTAATGAAATTCTCACCACAAACACATGAGTTGATTTAGAAAAAATATAGAATTCAATTAAAAAATAGCTTTTAGTTGATGTTCTCTGGGGAGTCTGTCTGCGGTTTGCAACTTGCAAGGGGGTAGCTAATATACGTCAGCAGCATCAGTATGCTAAACCATGCACCACACACGTCTATAGGTAGAGGCTGACTAGCACAGCGTTTTAGATGGAAAGAACATTTTGCATCTCAACTAGTATATCATCAAGCTTTTGAAAACAAAGCCCAGCTTTTTCAATAGGGAACTTGGAAGCCTAGCCATACTGCCTTAAAAGTGCAAGATTATTTTCAGGCAGACCGTGATCTGAACCATGTCAACAGAATTACCCGAGGAATATTGGAGGAGAACAAATGATAAAGCTGGTTCTTCACCAGATGTCGCACCACGAATAACTCTGAATGCTTCTCTCCAGTGCCTTTATAAAAGATTGATTAATATTTCTTATGCTTGTTCTCTATAATAGGAGCAATTCATGCTCCAGTGTCCTACAATAGCTTTAAAGATAGTGTAAAAGTGAGACAGATTTCCCCTTGGTTGTTTGGATGCCTATTAATTCCACAGCCTGTTCAGTCATATGTACATAGGTTTTCAAATCTGAGTCATGCTTGGTTTATAACCCCCTCCAGTGAAATAACAAAGAACATGGTCTCCTTGATGGCTACTATAATGAGCTATAGTATTACAACACGAGGATACAGTATGAAGGGCGTTCCCTTGCTGTATACACATAGTGTGATACCAAACATATATTATGGTTTAGAAACACTCATTTTCCCTTGTACTAACTGGCTGAAAATATTAGGATGGAAACTATGGAGGACTACACTTGGCTTACCCAAATGTGTTCCCATAGTAGAGTGTATTCCTTTTAAAATGGCCATAATGCCCTAAAACACTCATTTACCCATAAGAAGGAGCGCTCGATACATCAAGGCCCTAAAAACCCCTGAATGCCCTCTACTCGAACTATTGGGTAAAAATATGCTTGTAGGCCAGAAATGCATCTGCAAATGAATATGAATATCATTTTCTTTATGAAACAGACTGTACATTAGACCTTTTGCAAGAACAAGTAGTACTGCTCCGGTCATTATAAGAAAAAGCTTGATTATGCGACTGAAGACTTAATTAGGAGTATTTGGGGAAAACATTCCTTGTCCAGCACTGTGCATATTGTATAAAGTGTGCACACACACACTGATATAAATTCAGTGTTTGATGCTTACCATATACCCATTTCTTTTTCTTTATGATGCAAAGGAAGAACAAAATGGGTCTCTGTGCCACGATTTTAATTATTTCTTCTGGCGGAGAGATTCAAGATAGTTACTCTGGCACGGTTTTCTAGATCCCTTCAGATGAGGGTATTGGCTATGGGCACTGGGGCTCCAAGATCCGTACATGCACATTCCAAAATGGCTTCCTCATCACAAGTTTCTGAGTTTTGCGTGACTACATGAAGTTACCAGTTGAGGATTTGGCCACAGCTAAATGCCCCAGGAGTTTTCTCAGAGGTGATGCCTACTGTGAAGCCCTTTGTTTGTCAGGTGGGGGCGGGGGGGGAACATGTACCTGTCAAGAAATGGAAAGGCACATTCAAAATTCCAATTGAATGAGCACCTCACACTCCCTGCCCAAAATAATTGCTCTGAGTTTTCCGTGGGCTTATCTGTCAGTTTCAGTAAATCCTCACTGGCTCCACATCAAACCATGCTGCACATAGGTCTGCCATGGAACACACATGTGGGCAAAGTCTGCCCCTAGTAGGACAGGATTTAAGCTATCCTTTCAAATATGGTCAGTTTCATGCAGCTTGAAGTGTGTCAGCCTCACTATCTTAGAGGCTCCCCAGACTCCTGTCGCCATGTGTCTTTATAGTCCTTATTACAGGTTGCATAGTAGGAACACCTAACATCGGTCAATTAAGGGCAGGCGGTTCAACCCTAGCCAGAATTGGTTCCAGTGACCGACCAAGTCAGGCAAGGGATTTTTTGGGTGGTTGCAGAAGCAGAAGTTCAAAATCTTGATTCCTTTCTATGAACCAGACTCCAATCAGATACCTCTTTACAGCTTCTGTGCTACAATGCAGAGTCTTCAGGTTCACGTTCTGTGGTGTCCACAGAAAGGGAACTACTGCATCACTATATAGAACCTAAAAACATTTTTATTGTCTCGTATGGCATTCACCCCATCTATCCAGAAATTAAGGGGACAGGTGCAAATATGCAGTACAATGGCAATTTTCCACCTCAGTAAATGTTTAGGAGAATAGCTCAGGGGCAACACATTTGCCTTGGAAGCCAGACAACACAGCACAACCGAGGTTCAATTCCTGGGCCTACGCTTAGAAGCTGGTCTCCGATATTAAGCATATTATACACGATTAATTGCATAAGGGGAAACAAGACTATCACATCTTTGCAAACTGGTCCAGAAACTAGGAATGGGTCATCTTGCTTAATCATACCTTGCTGGTTCTCTGAATGTGAGAGCAGATTCATTGGGCAGATTTACAACAGCCACCCATGGAAGGCATCATTCTGTTCCCTTGATGAGGCAATTATTGTTTCAATGGGATACTCCATTGATAGATGTAGTCACCACACGGTACACAGTCCTCTGTGCTCTCTTGGAGAGGATTCGGAGAAAACTCGCTGGGTGCTGCATTCTCATCCTTGAGAAGATGCCTTACGTTGTTTTCCTCTACTTATGGAAGTGCTTCAGAAATTTAAATAATGTGAAAGCGCTGCTTAATCCTAATATCTATGTGACACAAGAGAGTTTGGTACTCTAACCTACTAGATATGTCACAAACCCAATCAATAAAGTTACCATTAAACAGGGATGTTTTGTCTCAAGAGTGGGGTTCTGATCCTTGAGTCAGCTCTTCAATTGATGTCCTTTTCCTGAACACTTGTGTTATGGTCATTTGCATCTATCCGAAGGTAGTCATGAAGTTGTGCAAGTAACCATAGAAACCTCAATATATCAGTAAGAAGACAGAATTTTTAAACTAGCATATGAATTAATGTCATTCCCCTAAGGTGCTCCTTTGATGATGCATTTATTTTTCATCGCTAACGTCAGTTAAGAAGTGAGACTTAAAAAGAAGCGATACTGTGGCAATAACCGCCGAGCCGGCGGCCATTACCGCCTATGCTAATGCCCCCAGGGCCTCAAGTTACAGGTCCGAGCGTAGCTAGGGCCTTAATGGTGGCCCCGCGGGCATTAACATAAGGCGGTAATGGCCCGCCGGCGAGGCGGTTATTGCCATTAGTATTCCGGGTCTGCGGGCTCGGGATACTGGTTTTCCCGAGTTTACAGCCCCGGAACAATAATGGCTTATGAAACCTTTTCAAGCGGCATGTCTTTTCCGTTTGAAAAGGTTTAGTTGCAGTACGCGCTGGTTCTCGGAACACTAGACCGCCTGTACTGTTTCATTCGTAAAGGAGCAACAGGGCACCATTTTGGGCGAAGTTGCTGCATACTAATGAATGGGACAAAAAAGCAAAAGGACACCTTGGAAAAGGGAGAAGGGGCTACGTGTGGTCCCTTCTCCCTTTCCAAGGTTGCCTTGAAAAAAGAGTTTACCCGGCATACGAACAACGTTCGTGCGTCCACGTGATTACAGTGAGGTAGGGCTTGGAAATGAGCCAATCATCTTTCAGAGTAATCCCGTGGATAGGACTGCTGGGTACTAATGTGGCTAAATTGATTTTCAATTTATTTTATATGTTAGTATGCAACTTTTTCTTTCTCTTCTATTCTTCTACTCGTTTAGGAGTTTTGATGTTGATTATATACCATACTTTCCTTGCCATTCTCCACTGTTTGATGTGATTATTATACAATATTTTGTTACTTAAATACAGTTTAAAAAAAACAACAACAAAAAATAAGCTTGACTTGTGTTGAACATGGTTTATATCCTGGACGTACAGCTCAATTCGCTCATTTTCCATACTCGTCCACAGCCTTTACATAAGGCGATGTTACATTTTCGCTGTAACCAAGCCATTTATTTACCCGTTTTCTTCCTAATCCCAGAATCTGAATGTGAGAGTTCCTTTCACATTAATATGTAACTATGGCTCTTAAATTATACTCCAGTGGGACAAAAGACTTCATCTTCAAATCATCAGTTTGTAACATATGGAGTATTGTCTCTCTGTACAAAGGTGTCAGCATATCATTTTCCACTCTGTTGTTTGATGCATTCTAAAATGCTATTCACTCAGGAAAATGATTTCTCCTAAAGGTCTACACATAGACTTAACCCGAGCTAAAGTAGATTTCATGGCTTCTCAGAGACGTGGGCCTTTGGAGGATAAATACAAAGTACCCACGTGGGCTAGCCCACATGCATTCTTAAAGTATTTCTAGTACTGTCATTTCGACAGGGACCATGCATTAGGGACATGGTGTGTATGGATCATACACATATTGCACACTATATTATTTTTTCTATTGCAATGTTGTCTTGCATCTTGCCGTAGAACCGTCTTCTTCTGGGGACAACATCCCACACATATTGAAGTAAGGGGGCTATGTACTAGGAGCCCAGTAGCAGTAGTCACTAGGGTGAGTAATCTGAACTTCTTATTATGCTGTTTTAGGTTTAGTATAGGGGAGATCTTTTCTCTCTATAATATGGAATGTGTAACGCATCTATACACAAGTGTTTCAAGGCGCGACGAGGCATGGAAGGGAAACGGAGGGAGGACAGAGACAGCGATCTTACTAGGCCAAGTGACATTGAGATCCGCAAGTGCAGGGGAGCGGGGAGGGGAAAAGTATCAGGGGAAAGGGGCAGTGCTGTACATGGTATCAAAACAATAACAAGAAGTGTGCCGATCAGCCGGTAGGTGAAAGGGTAAATTCAGACAGCAGGTGTCCAAAAGTGCAGGTAGGGGGACTGTAGAGTTGCAGATACAGGCCCAAGTGCAAGGGTTTCTGGGAGGCAGTGCAAGTGTGCAACTGGGGGTACAGGGACCTGGGCCCGAAATCAGAGGGTAGCCAGGTGACCATTGCAGTATCAGACAGGAAATCAGCAGGGGAGAGGAAGAGAGAAGGCAGAAGCAAAGAGGAAGGTCTTGAGGCGCTTCTGGAACCAGAGATGGTTCTCCTCAAATTTCAGAGAGGCAGGGAGGCTGTCCTAGAGGGAGGCACAAGACACCTTGTTAAAAAGACTCCTAATTACACATTCGTTCCACGCATTCTCAGTATTCATCAAAGCCTTTGGCCAGAAGCAGCTTTTCCATATATAAGTGCTTTGCGTAAGCTCTTAAATTTCATAATTCGAACATTTCAATATGAAATATATTATTTCAAACTAAATAAACACTCTTTTGGCAAATCTTTCTTGTGTAACAGAATAAACTGTCCCTTCTATTTCGCTCTGGGAGTCATACCATATATTGTGCAAATTGCACTGAGAAAAACACGTGTGCTGATCTTGTCTCAGCTGTCCTCTCTGTGCAATTTTGATTGCTTCTGTGAATGAGTGTACTTTAGCCCTGGAACTCCAGATGTTGTCATGACTCCATGCCTAACGTTCCAACCTCCACAGATACAATTGTAGATGTCACTGGGCGTGTATATGCATGGCTTGTGACCTTTGCAAGAAATCCATGCGGTTTTTGCACCTTAGTGGAAAACCATATAGATTTTAGCACTTCCATCTATATGAAAATGAGTGGTCGGGGGGGGGGCAGCTGAACTGGATGCACTGAGGGGCTGATGGAAGGCAGAAACATCATTTACACTCCATTCCCAAGTCCTGCACATCAAATGCTTGCAAATGGGACGGTTCATGATTTACGGGTGCTGAGGATGTCCTAACCAGTAAATTACAAACCAGGCAAACCTCTACCCACATCAACATGAGCTCTTTGTATTAGAAAACCATCTGAGAATGTCAGTACTTCAATCTATGACTGATACTACGCAGTGGTAGAAGAGTACCAAGATAGGTAGCGGAACTGTGGTCTCGGCAGGGGAGAGGGTAGGTGGAAGCATAGTGCAACATGTGACAAAGGTGTTGTGACCAGGGGAATTGCAGCCGTCTAATTGACTAGTCACTAAGCCTTGTATTACATGTTTACACTTGCACAGGGACATGAATGGACAAATGCTCTATATAGAATGGTGAATATGCTCAATGGTGTGTCCTTCCTTCTGCGCATCCTTCCTACAGCTAATGGCAGTTAACTTCCACATACCTAGAAGCTCTTTGGAATTGTATGTTTGTAGCCAATTTTCCCACACCTCGGACTCTAATAATCAGATCATCTTTATTCACCTTCCTTGTTAAAGTTACTTCTTTTTGACAGCAAGGTGTTTTCATTAGTGCTATTATTATAGCTATTTTCTCCAGATAACATTTCTCGTCTACCCATTTCTCATTTATTAGTCGCTTTTCCAAGCAGCGATTCAGGGGCAGATCCTCCCTGCCTCTCTGAAACTTGAGCAGAACTATCTCCGGTTCCGGAAGCAGCTCAAGACTTTCCTCTTTGCCTCTGCCTTCTCTCTTCCACTACCTTGCTGATCTCCTATCTGATACTTCTCTGGTTACCTGGCTACCCTCTGAACCACATCCCCAGTTCCCTCCCAACTCATATGCACAGCTGCACTTGGGGCTGTTTCTGCAACCCTAAAACCCCTCCTACCTGCACTTATCTAACATTCGTTTTTCTGCACTTAATCCCTGCACTGTAACCTGCCGGCCACACTTCTTTTTTCAATGTTCTGATCCTATGTCTTGAACTTGCTCCGCCTCCCGTTTCCTCACTGTGAAAACCTAAAGAGTAAATATGCTATTTTGAAAGTTCTTAGATCATCATCCCTCATATTCTTAATGATCTCATATTGCAACGCATCTTCAGTTAAGAACTAAAAGGCCTTGAATTAGGGACTGCTTAATGATTTTGTGTGACTTTATCCTTTTGTAGGTATCTGGATACCATGGAGCGGGCACTTGGAGCTGGAGAAGTTGTCTTGATTGAGAACCTTGAAGAAAGCGTTGATCCGGTTTTAGGACCTTTGCTTGGCCGGGAAACAATCAAGAAAGGAAGGTAAGAGCATATGAAAACGAAAGGAGTTGTTGAATTATCTGACACACACTGTCAAGTCTGCCTTTTTCTAGAGCTACTCTGTTGAAGGATTAGAACACTATTGTGTTTCTAGTTTTCTGAAATGATTTGAGCTGCAACATTCGCAAAAATGAAAGCGGGTCAATTCAAATAGAGCCCCTTGACAAATTCACTGTGACCTTGGTTCTGTGGCCAGATAGAAAAGCTGTAGTAGAACAACTTGCTAATCTAGTGGCTTTGGTTGTATTTTTCCTTTTGCAATAATATAGAATATTGTGATAGTTACGTTGTAAATGATAATGTTGATGGCTTTGTGGATGATAATATTCATAGCAGTAATGATCATGATGAAATACAATCAGATATCTCTATAGTAATCATTAGGGTTTCTGGTTTTCAGTGTTTGTTTTCTCAATTTCAATCACGTTTTTCCAGTGTTGCCGCAGAATTTTAAAAATCTGTGTATATCCGTGTTTATACATTGTTTTGGGAAAATAATTGAGCTCAACAGTTTCTTTTTCCAGTGTGTTTATTAACATGCTTGCTGGAGTAGGAATATCATGGGATATACAATGTTCTCAATGGACACGCTATTGAGTGAACAGGCTCTCAGAAAGGGGTGGCCAACATGCTTCTGCTGTGAAAGCCAGAAAATGATGTTAGTGAGACTCTGTAAAGGATGTCTGCAATTTTGCATACAGAATGATGCCCTTTGTCAATATCCAGGGCAGGCTCTAATTTGTGAGGGCCTGTGTGACAATGGACATGCAGGGGACCCTCATTTGCTTATGTATTGAAATCAGTGCGAAATCAATCACAGAACTTTGTTACAGGAAGTGACATGTGGCTTTGATACTTGATGGTATCATGGGAAGAAACAATACAGGAAATTGCTATTGGTAAATCAAGGAGCAAATCACAATTTGGGATGTGCACTGTATGCCATGTTATGTTGATTTATACTGTGCACTACTGGTCCTGAGGTGCTTTATAAATGGCCACTGTTATTATTTATGGAGTAATAGAATGGATGGGACTTTTTATTTGTAGAATACAATGTGGATAGAATCAGTATAAAGGACTTATACTTTTGACGGATAACCGTGAGATAAAATGATTTGCCTGAGCTCATACATGTTAAGTGTTGATGCAGGGATTTGAACCAAGTCTGTAACAAATAATGTTGACCACATATATATTTCAGGCTCTGGTTGGTAGAAAGATGTGGAATTGTGACACATTTTGTGATACATTTATTTGTTGGGAGTATATGAATTGATGGTCTCATAAAAAAGGCTTATCTTTGGCTGAAATTGCTCAAAGTATCACCTGCCCACTGACAAATCCTTTCTTTTACAAAACAAACAATGTAACATACATTTGGTGTCTTATACAAACCCTGCATCCGAGACTGGGAAACAAAGAGGGTCTGGAGACACAAATACACACTAGAAAATCCATATTAAACCATTTATTGCACGTACAAATGCTTGCAGTGGGTAAGGAAAATTATGATCAATTTTGAGACATGAATCAGAAGCCATAAAAATGGCTCCAAATGGTCTACAATTCCTCTAAATGGTCCCTGGCCACTGATAAATATAAATAAACTAGCAGTTGTTCCCATGTTTTGCACAGTAATTCTTACAAAAGAAAAATACTTAGACAAAGTTATGTTTAGATTTATACTGTTTACAGTGTCTACACCATGGAACCTACCCAAATGCTAACTGTCAGGTTTGTAATATGTTGGGAAGTATGCTGAACATTTCAAACAGACACACTCACATATCCACAAATTGGGGACAGGTGAGGAAGCCATGGGAGAAAGCATACATGCATACTGGTGGTGGGACCCTTCTATTGTATACCGAGCCCCCGCGCCAGCCACCTCTCTGTCCCCACCCCAAAAATGCCTCCCATCCTTGCTCGCACCAGTGGGAGGGGAAAACAACAATGTTTTTCAGTTTAAACTGAAGTGGCACTTTTTCTACCGCTGGTGTTTTTCCAGGGTTTATTGGATTCAACTGCACACTGGAAAGCATAGTAAGAACTATAATGGTGATACAATAATAAATGAGTGGTGATGAGAATGACCTTGATAGGTATACTAATGATAGTAATAAAAATGATGTTCAGATGATGATATTCAAAATAAGGATGGAAACAATAATTAAAATACTCATTAATATTGATAATGCAGGCAATACAACAAAGAAATGATATCAATAGCACAAAATAACCTTCAAGTAGTTTTAAAATTATGAATGGATTTTCACCTTCCCCCAATTCTCTCTTCCTCCTCTACTTTGTCCTCTTTTCCTCCCCTCTGCCTCTTCATCCCCTCAGTACATTCTCTTTTTTATTCCCTCTTCCACCCCCAACTTCTTTGCTCTGTCTTCAGCTTTTCTTTTGTCCCTCTCCACCTGTGTTTTTCCACCTCCTCCACTATTTTCTCCCTCTTCTTCACCTGCTCTTGTTATAAAGTTCACTCCCCTATCGTCTCCCTCTTCCTTCTTTCTTTTTCATCTCCTCTGACCTTCCCTGCCTTCTCTCCCTCACTTCACCCCTCTCTATTGTCTTCCACCTCTTCTTCACTTAACATCCTCCAGCTATTCTCCACTCTTCCATCTTTCACTTGTTTTCCTCTCATCCGTACTGCTATCTCCCCTTTCTTAACTCCTTGCAAAACTACCATGGTCTGACTTTCACCTGAATCTCCACAATTAACACCCACACTCCCCTTTGCCTACTTCCCCTTATAGAGATGAGCGGGGCTGGGACTGTGTTGGCTAATCGTTTGATTGTGAACCACAAAGCCAAATGTAACTCCTGGTATGACTCGGATCTCGTCACCCTTAAACGCAAGTGCAGGGTGGCAGAGAGGAAATGGCGTGCCTCATGTTCACCCTCTGACAACTGGCCTGTCGCCTGCTCCAAAGGCAATACCGGCTCTCCGTTCTCACCAAGAAGAGAGCCCTTATCCAATCCCGCATCTCTGCGGCTTCTAATAATTCGGCCGAACTCTTTAAAATCTGCAAGGAGCTGGCCAACCCTGCTGCAGTCTCTACCTCTCCTGTCCCCTCCCAGGCCCTCTGCACGGCACTGGCCTCTCAATTCATCTCAAAAACTCAGAACATCCTGTCCTCACTCTCCTCCTATCACCTCCCCCCTCTATTCCCTGCTCTACCTCTGGCCTTTCTGCAGCCACCCCTCCTCTCTCCTTCTCTGCCTTTCCCCTGTTTTCTGCTGACGAGATTTCGAGACAAGTCCGATCTATGAAAGTCTCGTCAAAACAGGTCCACCCCTGTTCCTCCAAAACTATCAAGGACCACATCGACTCCTTGGCTCCTGCCCTTGCTGACTTCTGCAATCACTCCTTTGCCTCTGTAGTCTTCCCATCCCCTCTCAAGCACTCCCTTGTGACCCCCTTCTTAAGAAACCCTCTTCCGACCCCTCCTGCCCTGCTAACTATCGCCCAATCTCTATCACTCCCTTCCTGGGCAAACTCCTGGAGGAACTGGCCATCTCCCAGCTTAATCTCCATGCTGAATCTGTTGGTAGTCTTCATGACCATCAGTCTGGCTTCAGAGCTGCCAGAAGCACGGAAACTGCTCTCCTGAACATCCGTGAGGACCTGTTCTCGAATCTTGACTCTGACACTCCATGTGTTCTCATTTTGCTTGATCTCCCTTCTGCCTTTGACACCGTCAACCATACCATCCTGCTCAACCGTCTCTGAGATAACCTGGGTATCACTGGTCAGGCTCTGGCGTGGCTGTCCTTTTTCCTCTCCAATCGACCCTCCCAGGTCCAACTGTGGTCTTTCCTCTCTGACATCTTTTTCTCTACCTGTGGGGTCCCCCAGGGATCTAACCTCTCTCCTTGGCTGTTTAACCAGTATCTGGCACTCCTTGCCCACCGCAACGCCGCTCTCTGCCCCAACTTTCAGTGCTGTGCGGATGATACCCAGCTCATTTTCAGGCTACCCTCGGCCTTCTCTTCTCCTTCCCTCATCTCTGACTGTCTTTCTGCTATCCAGGAATGGTGTGCCGCCAACGACCTCTGCCTTAATGCCAGTAAGACTGAGATTCTGCTCATCGGCACACCCACTCCCTCCTTCCCTGCAGCTCTCTGGCCGGCCTCTCTTGGCCCTCTTCCTGCTCCTACCTGCAAGGCAAAAAACCTCGGGGGCATCTTCGACTCCACACTCTCCTTCTCTCCTCACATATCCGACGTCTCTAAGAAGTCACACTACCAGCTCCACCACCTCCGAGGTATCCTTCCTTTCCTCTCCTTCCCCCAGAAGCTCACTGTCTCTAGAGCCCTGGTTCTCTCGAAGCTGGACTACTGTAACAGCCTCTATCTAAATCTGCCTGCCTCCACTCTCCGCCCTTTGCAACTCATCCAGAACAGAACTGCGAGACTTGTCCTTGGCCTCAAGCCCAGGGACCGTATCTCTCCAGGACTGAAATCACTACACTGGCTCCCAGTGACTGCGAGGATCAAGTTCAAAACCCTCTGCATTGTCCACAAGGACTTCTGGAGCCTTGGGCCAAAATACCTTCAACTCTCTCTTCCTAAATATCTTCCTTCTCGAGCTCTTCGCTCATCCGCCTCCAACTCCCTCAGGGTCAGCCACTTCTCCAAACAACGAGTTGGGGGCAGATCTCTCTCCGCTGCAGGGGCCTCCCTCTGGAACAGCCTTCCTGCCTCCCTGAAACTTGAGGAGAACCATCTCCGGTTGCGGAAGCACCTCAAAACCTTCCTCTTTGCCTATGCTTTCGCTCCCCCTCTCCCCTGCTAAACTTCTGAATCTGCAACTGGGCCACTCACCGTTCTCGGTCCTTGGCCCAGCCACTCTTCCCTGCACTGCCTCCCTGGCTACCCCCTGCACTGCGGGACTGTGTCTGTATCCCTACAGCCCCCCTTCCCAGCACTTCCGCACTTGTCTGCACTTATCTCGCACTTGCCACTAGCTGGCCTTTGTTATTTATCCTGTATGCTATTAACCATGTACTGCACTCTCCCTCCTCCACTTCCCCCTTGCACTTTCCCTTCCTCTCTACCCTTGCACTTGCGCGATCTGAATGACACCTGGCCTAGTGGGATCGTTGTCTGTCTCCCCTTGTTCCCCCCCGCCTCGTCGTGCCTTGAAACACTTGTGTATAGGCGCGTTACAAATGCCATATCATATCATATCACTATGTGAGCGGTGAGAGCATGTCCTGTGAGTGGGCATAACTTAATGCGAACTACAGATTCTTTGATGTTGTCTACTTGCTATCGACCACCCCCCGGGATTGAGGAACGTTTATCTATTGAGATCTTCCATAGAATAAATACCCATGTAACGCAAAATCAACGGTTTCTGAGAATTATGCATAAACATATCCTTCAAAGACTTTCGAAAGTCAAATTATCGACATACACACATGCATATAAAGACTGCAGTAACTTACCAAGCCAAGAAATGACTGAACGTTACTGACAGCATGCAGAACTAATTGGTTAGCGTTATTTGTTTCTCCTGTTGCGTGTTTCTGCTGGATAAAAAGCCGATCCAAAAACTTTAGTTCAGCATCACAGCAGCTGCTCCCTCGTGCTGCATATTTCATCTAATATGCCGCCTCATGGGAATAATTGTCTTTTGCGAAAACTAGGATATCGTCTCTGCAGATGAAACAGTATTGTTTTTTGCTGATGACTCTCCTGACACAAGATTTCAGTAGCTGGGAAATGCCAAAATGCAATTGCTTGTACTGTACAAACCTATTTGAGTAGAGGAGGTTGTTCTATATCTAGACTGCTGGCTTAGTTTGATCTGGTAGTAACCTTTTGTGGGGTACAGTTTGGAAATTAGTTGATTGACATTGCGTTAGCTGAGTGATATGCATACCAGGATGCCGTTCTCTGCCGATGGCTTTGTTTGCTTAACAAATGACTATACCAATACCAATCTCACAGTTTGCATTCTTTTTTGGTACATCCGCTATGTGGGAGGTCTAAGGCATGGGATGTGATGCAGGTTCAGTAATTTGGTCTGTTGACACACATTCAATTTCTTTTTTTACCTTTTTGTGGAAGGTGAATGAGAGCTCTGCGATGATTCTGAGCTATAGATGGTACTGATTTATAATGTGCAGGGTTACATGCAGTCCTTTTAGTTTTCTAATCCATTGATTATTTAAGGGTGATGTTTGATTATAGGGTATTCATGAGACATTGCAAAGTTGATAGATCTTTCCATGGGCCTAGCAGTCAGCCTTCCTAGGAGATTGTTCCCTGGAACCACACCTGTCAGGATGTCTATATCGTCTTGGATTGTTTTGTCTTGCAGTTGAGCATTTTTGTGAATTCTATATGCTTTTTGACTGGAACATTTGCATCACAGGTTTGACACTCTTTCTGGTTTACTCTCTGAAGCATGGAATATTAAACAATGCCCCTGTGTCATTCACAAACCTGACTTTGTGGCTAACTTCTATACTGTGTGCCGTCATGAAGATCTAGATAGCGGTTCTTTGATTCAGCGTTTTCTGAATTGTAATGAAGCACCGCCCAATTATAGATGGTCCTATCGCTCCATCATTGGCAACCTTGTAAAAATCACATCACATCACATTACATTAGTTCAAAGTGTGTCTTTCATGGTCTATGTTGCACTGTGGGACAAAGTATTCTTTCCGGCATAAGCTTGTCATCATCTTGTCTTGAGTGAAGCGGAGTACAAGCTTCTAAACTTCATCGCCTACTAAGCTGATGAATAACAACTTGCACATTTGTTCAGTAGACCTCATCCTGGTGTTCTACACATTTTTTGAAATGCCTGTTCCTCCTATCTCACCCAAGGCATAGTGCCTGAGCATCGCTCATGACATGGGTGTTGTAAGCGACTTCAATTCAACACTACAGCTAAGTCAATGCCTAGTCTGGGATGCTGATGGAAGCCCTTATTGATGTATTTTTATGTCCAGTTAATTTACTCTGGATGACAACCCTTATATAACACCCCTCTCTCAGAATCCCCCCGACCCCGCTGAGCCAAGAAGTAGGTTTGTTTTGCAAATTTAAAAGGTTTATTTGAAAATTAAACAATATATATCTATCACACTTTTATAGTAAATTAATATTTGAAATCACACTTGAGAATATGATGTTGATCAACAATGGATAATGTTATAGTGGTACACTCTTTTTAATGGCTTAGAAGTTGATATAGAGAGGATAAAGTAGCTGAGAATGCTTTTATGGCTTCAAGGACACTGCAATGGTGAATGAAAATGCAGTACAGAAAATAAACTTGATATGACTTCAACAAAATACAATGTAATCACTTTTCTTTGACAATTCACCCCCCCCCTCTATGCAAGGTAAAGAGATGGGGGGAAAGCACACAGTTCTCAGGAATGCAATCAAATATAATTCAGTTCCCCCCCTAGCAAACTTAGATGAAAACAGGTAGGAGTTTTAAACACAGGCAAGATACTTTGATGTGGTTGCAATTAAGTGAAAAATATGCTTAAAAGGCTTTCAGTTCCCTATAGGAGGTTCGTGGTGAGTGAGAGATACTTAAATTAATTCGAGATCACTTTAGCAATGCTCTATGAATGATTGTCAGGTTGCACACGAATTTCAGCAAGGAAAGCAAGGACAAATATTTTTACACGTGGCTGAAATTAAGCAAAATGTCAAAATGCGGCAAATTTAGTTGCGTGCGTCGAGTGCAATTACGGAGGCACTATAAGGAGTCGGTTCTAGGTTCGTTGGAAAGCGTAGAATCTTAGCTTTAAGACTCGCTCCTAGCACAAACGGTTCCGGAGATACGGCCGATTTAGTAAAGGTAGTTTTTCGGATTTTAAATTTTAAAGCTCAGAATGACAGATGACAGTTTTCAGTTTTAAAGATGACAGAATGACACGATTTTAGAAGGCAGTTCTAATAGGCTAAAATAGTTTGAATTAGATTATTTTAAACTAAAGATTGGTTTTGGCACAGTGCTAGCTGGGTACTCACACTAGATTTTGGACAGTAATGCGACTTTGTCACCGATCGGGTCAGGATTGGCTGGACTTCTGCTAGCGGTTCTTCAAAGCGATCTGGTCTCTGGGTCTCTGGTTCTGTTATCGGTTCTGCTAGCGGTTCCGGATACAGCACTGCTTTCTGGATACTGCTACAGGTTCTTGCAAAAGTTCTTGGCAAAGAATTCAAACAGCTCGCCCGGCTGTTGAATAGTTTGGTTGGTTTTGAGGCCTGCTGAAGAGGATTCAGCTTGTGGATTCAGGCCTCTCTGCTACAAATTCTGGAGTTAATTTCTGGTCTCTGGAGATTGATGGATTTGAAGTCTGGATCTCTGGATGTGAAGTCTGAAGTCTCCCGGCAAAGCGTCCCGCAAGAAAGTGGAAAGTGAATCTCTCTACCTGGGTTTCAATGTTCCTTTTATGTGTTTTGAAAATGGGTGTGTGCCTGGGCCTATCTAAGCCTGCCCCTCTCACTTATCATTGGCCAAGCTTTCCTCCCTCCTTTGATTGGGGGAAAGAAATGGAGTGTCAGAGTGATGCTGTAGGTTTTATGGTCCGAGGAACCTCCCCTTGTCAAATTGCACACAAATCTATTTCTGACCCAAATACATATTTATCTATGTACCATTTTTCTAATATTATAGGTCCAGTTAACATATTTTCTGCAGCACCAAACCATCCGATCCCTGTCTTTGTACGATGTCATGTCCACTTATGACATAATTCTCCCCTTTTCATCCAGATAACCTCTACACCTTTCCAGATTTTACACACATGTGCACCAGGGATATGGGTATCAGATGATAAAGTGTCAGATTTTTAACATGCATGCATTTGGAGTAACAACCTTTTTTCCCGCTACTATCCCCAAGAACATCCCACAGGGTCCTAACACCTCTTAAAATGTGCACAGAAAAATCACAAAAATGATGATGTTATTTATATAATTTTGACAAGTCCGCACTGTGAATTATCCATCTTTTTAAAATCATGCTCTGGCCCCAAAGGGGTGTGGTTTTCCAAAGCACATGGTGGAATTTCTGGTTTATCCACTTCCCCCAAGCTCAGCTTGCCCTCACAGGCACTGCCCCTCCCAGTTTCTCCCAAGAGGAAGCCATTTTATGACCCCCCCCCCCAATATAACATTTGCCTGAGTCCAGGACAGGGCTTTGTTCAACTTCCTGCAGTCTGCAGGTACCACTCCCCTAATTCAATCAGAGAGGTGTCACCTCCTTTTGGTGGGGGCAGCAGGATGCAGCCAGGCCTGGGAAGAGTTGTTGAGCCAGTTGAACTCCTGTCGGGGGTAGTTGTCAGGCAGAATTCAGCTAAATGTCACTTTAGTTCCCAGTTTTCTACATTCAAATTAAACTGACAATTTTTGCACATGCAGCTAGAATGCTGATTCTAAGTTCAAAACTATGACATTTAACAGTTGCAACCTATGTTACACTCAAAAGTAGGTCACTCATTTATTTTAAACATTTCGATTTTAGTGGCTTTAAACCCAAATTCACTTAAGCTGCTGACATCCCCAGCTATTTTTTATATATACATTAAATAATTACTTCCTTCAAGTCATTTCAGAATATAGTTTTACATTGTATCCACCTCTTAGCAAGTCTTTCCTTGGCCTGGTTTGGGTTCATTTGTTCAGTTTTACACAAAAGTCTGGTGGTTTTAAAACGCCGGCTTTCTGATAATGGTGAGCACCAGTATTGCATCCATTTTTGACATTAAGAAATGAATTCCCCACAGTTCTGGGTTGCCTTTGGCAATCAGCATTGCCATTCCCAATGGTTTCAGGCTACTGTGTGTGTAGCCTAATGGTGGTTTTAGGCAGTGCCCTCCTGTGCTCACAACATAGGCAAAAATGGGTGGCAGCCTATTCTTCATGTTTTCCCTGTGCACTCTCTGGGGAGTTCTGGCCATCATGATGTTTTCAATGCCAGTAATCCACAGTCTTATGGTAGGGCTTGGATGCATGGGTAAAAAAATCCCACAAGCGTGGCCATCTGAATGCAGCGGCTGCCGCACAAGCATGTTCAGTGTATGACAGTTTCGCAAATGTTCAATCAGTGGTGGCTGACTTTGAAATAATGTGGTCGTTTGGGGCAGTCCTTTGTTGGGATAGTGCTTTGTTGGGACAGTGCTTTGTTGGGACAGTGCTTTGTTGGGACAGTGCTTGCTAGTAATCCTTGTAATAAGAGTAGCAGGTCTCTGTAGGAGGAACATCGGAATGATATTGTTCATTCCCACCGACTGTGCAGAGAAAGTTATTTTTTTTCCCGTAGTGCAGTCGCCTCGTGACCTGGAATGTTCTACACCAATATGGTTTCTCGAGGAGAGTATAATGTGCTCAGGATAATCTGTGTGCTCACTGGAGCGAGGGAGTTGTGCTTTATAGCATGGAGCAGCGTAGCATGGGTTGAATAGCTTTGTAGTGTAAATGTTTGTGTGGTCCCACCTCTGGATTTGTAGAGTTGAGTTGTCAAAGTGGGCCTCTCCTCTGGAGCATGATTTACAGCTTCAGTAGAAAACAGCTGGCGGTCTTTATGAAAATGTAATGGCCGAGCGTCCATGTTGCATGATTAAGGTGAAGGAGTCTGAAATTGCTGTGATCTGGCGCATATGAAATACGTTCTTTGGCTAGAACAGGAGCAGCAGCGGGAGGCACATCAGTGGCAAGGCGTCACCAGGTGCCATATCAGTGCACCCTGATAGACGGTGGACTACCATGCAAAGGAGTTACACATTTGTATACAGTCAAATGCGACTTTTTTAAAATATGTAAAGCAACTATTTAAATTGCATCATGCAAATAGGTTCTAGCCTATCCCCTCAGGCAGATGGAGGGTCCTTCCTTCTTTCTCCTTCCAGCATCTGGCCCCAAGTGAGTGCCCGCTTCTTCCTGTTGTCCTCTTACCTCAGTCTACGGTCACATGGCCAGGTATCTCTTTGGTTAACTCGTAAGTGGAACACAGCATTGCTGACACACAATGGCAACACGTTCCCACTACACAGCACCTCTCTGGTGTTGACGCAAAGATCCCAAACATTTTCCTTAATACATGCCAAAGGGAGAAAACGTGGAACTCCGACATGTGTAGTTGTTGATAGTATATCTGTTCTGAGTATTATGTCTAGTTGACGTGTGGTAACAAAACAGTTTGTTTCTCCTCCGCTGCCTCTAGATCCTTTCCTTGAAATAATCTTTGCATACATTGCATCAAGGGCTCTTATTTTGTGCACTAGGCAAAAGAGTGTTGCTAAATGAGAGCCAGAGCTGGCTTTGTAATGTAGAATTCAAGCACACCAATTTCATGCATATTTTTAGATGACTGGCGAATATTCGTTGCATGCCAAATTAGGTCATTATATTAGCATGTTGCCGTTGTTTAAACTGATAAAGTAGACATTCATGTTAAATTGCAAAGGACTGCTATAAACAATGAATTCTTTTAGTCCTGCCTAGACGTTGCTTATTGCAGCATAGGAAGAGATTGCAATGTTTTCCAGGTGACGTCTCCATAATATAAATATAAATGATATGAATAGAAAGAGCAGGCAATGACTAACTGTTGCCACAGGAATGCGAGGAGGTAAACCTTTTCACTGAACACAGCACAGTACAGGATTACAATTACTACAACTAGTATTGGCACTGTTCTCCAGCATGGGTCTGACATGGATTTACATACTCATGAATATTCCTCGTCATCAGGCTGGGAATCCTCAGTAAAAAGAAAAAAGTTTCACTTTCACTTTAAAACTGTATTTCTCCTCTAAACCAATCCCTGTCCTCTGGGTCATACTGCCCCCATCCAATGACAGTCCTCTCCCTAACCCCCGCCGCTGGCAGCCATCTTCCGATTTTTACCGCACGGTAAGTGTTGGGAGTCCTTGAGTTGCTCTCTGAGCAATTTTTTACTTTTTTTCCCCATTTGTTCACAGAAGTTCTATTTTTGTTAGATCAGAGCCTGTGTGCTCCTATGTACATTGGCCTACAAAGGTTGTTCATTGAAGTTTCTGCAAGGCTGTCTTGGGCCTACTTCGCTCCCTCCGACCATGACGGAGGAGAAAAAGGAGGGAAGGACCCTCTTCAGGCCTTGGACTCAATGTGGCCTACGGAACATCTTCTTGGAGGACAAACATCTCCAATGTCTTTATTGCCTGCACCTGTACCACAACGAAGATGGGTGCAAGATATTCACAGGCTTCTTGAAGAAGACAAAGAAAGACAGGCATAACTGGCTGGCGGCATGGCTCAATTCGAGCAAGGCCTCTGACCGGTCCAAAGGTCATCTTCCTTTGAGGTCGCCCCATCTGTAGGGGTTCAAGATAAGGCTAAGGCTAATGCAGGTTCCAGGTTGGATATGCCACGATCACCATCGCCGTCCGCCTCCATACCCATCCTGTCACCGAGTTACGGAAGTTATGGGACAAATCAGAAAAGCCAAGGCTGGAGTAAGATAAGAAGGCTGTTCAGCCCAAGCAGGCTCAACTGGCGCAGCCAAATTCTTCGTCGACAACTTTGTCGACATCATCTGTGACGACCACAGCGGAGGTAGGTGCCAATCCCACGAGGGTGGTGCCTATGGCGTAGAGGTTATCTCTGCCTCCAAGGTGCAGACATGGCTGCCGAGGCAGCAGAAAAGTCTGGCAGCACCCCGGGGGGGATGGAAGACACCGGTCCAGATCCCGGTTAAAAACCCTCAGGGAGGAATGGGGGGGGCGAGGAGGCCTCAAAACAGCCCTCTAAGGTTTGCGTTCAACCAATGGACATCTCATCTAAAGATGCCGAAGACCAGAAGTCCATCCAGATGGGCCATGAGAATGATGGCAGCCCAGGGCCTAGTGCTCCATCGTTCCCTACACAGCCGAGGGACATATCCATGGACATCCTGTCAACTCTCCACACCATAGTGACCGAGATCCAGCAGAGTTTGGCCCCAGCACTGGCACTTGTGGTGCCGCAGGCCCCTTGTCAGCCTCCACGTAAGAAGAGAAAGTGTCATCCGACGCCTCTGCATCGGCCTCCTCCACCACGTTGGGCCCGACTCCACCAGCAACCCTGGTACGGAGACTGGTACAGAGACCGCTACATAAACAATGGGCCTTATTATGACTGAGGTGGTAGCCGTGCTGGTAAATACTGGCATGGCTGCCGCTGGAGTCCTTTTTTTACTGGCACCCAGCAGTGGGCAATTACCGGGGCATTACGGCCCCGCCGGACCCGGTGATTGCCCATTGCTGGGTGCCTGAAAGTATTACTCCCCATTCTCATTGAGCCACATAGGGCTCAATGGGAATGGGGAGGCCAGTAGCGCCAGCACCGTTAATAACGTTGCCGGAGCTACCGGGTAGGTCTGCTCACGGGTGCTGTTCAGCCCGGCAGGTCGGCCCTGCTGGGCTGACTGACATTCGACAGGCACCGGCAGGCAGACCTCGTAGTTTGCCGGTCTGGTAACAGTACCGCCAAGCTTACCGGTACCATTGTTACCGGACCAGGAACCTTGTAATGAGGCCCAATGAATCACCGCACCTGGATGCCCCTCATACTCTCTCCACCAGACGAGGTAGGATCATTCCACTCAATCTCCAGGGCCTCCGAGCTGTTCCAGCTGGTGCCCGAGGAAACCAAGAAAGAGGGCTTCTTGTATCAGCGACGAGCGTCCAAGAGGAAGACTATCATGGCGGTACCCATTTTGGATGACATTTGGGAGGAAGGCCTAGCCCTCATTAAGAACCCATCCATGGCTCCAACCAAATAAGTTAGGTTGGAGAAGAAAAACAGAGTGCCGGACTCAGCACCCAAGTGCTTGAGGTCACACCCATTGCCAGACTTGGTAGTGCTGGCTGCTGCAAGGAAACATTCGGCTAACCCGGCTTCATCATCAATTCCCCGAGACAATGAGGGGTAGAAAATGGACGCCATGGTGGAAAGAGTCATATACACGGTGGCATCCAAGATCAAAGTGGCTAACGCTCTGGGTATCCTGGCCAGATACGACAGTGAGCTTTGGTACAAACTGGGTCCGATCCTGGAATTCCTCCCAGACTACAAGAAAATGGAAGCTCTCACCATCTTTTAAGAAGGGGAGGCGGCGTCAGACCATGCCATTAAAGTGGCAGCGGACATTGCTGAGACGGGTTCCCGGCAGATGGGAAACAGAATCTCCCTTTGGCGGCAGGGATGGTTGAATGCCACAAACTTACTGATATGGAGATGCCACGTTCCCTTGGCACTCTACAGCAGCATCCGTCGTAGTCTTTTCATACCTCCAGGGGATAATAGAGCTGATCATACAAGGGATTTTCCACATCATACAAACAACCTCCTCAATCATGCAGGAAGCCTACAGGCATCGCTCCAAGGACTACGGTAGTGGAGGTCAGCGTTGCCGTCACCTGCAGGGCAGAGCGCCAGCTCCTGAGCAAGTCCGAATCGGCCAAGACTTTGGGCCCCCAATCGTACACCCCAGAGGGAGGTCGGTTTATGAGATCACCACCGACAGATGAGTGCTGGATGCTCTCACCCAAGGACACACTATTCCAATGCAGTTTCCCTCGTATTCTACCAGTTTCCCATCAGGAGCCGCACATCCCTCAGCTCCAGGAAGCGTGAGCCATGTTACGGAAAGGGGTGATGGAGCTCGTTCCCAAACAGCTATGAAGCTCCAGAGTCTATTCCAGATACTTTCTGGCCAGAATGAAGACGGGGTTGGAGACCCATCCTGGACCTGCGCTGTCCCAAAAATTCAGGATGATCACATTGCAGCATGTGCTCGGCCAACTGGAGAAAGAGGATTTCTTGATGTTGTTTGACCTAGAGAATGTGTATTTCCAGGTCCCCATCTACAGGAAACATTGAAAGTTCCTAGGGTTCATGGCGCAAGACCAACGCTACCAGTTCAAGGCTCTTCAACTTGAAATAGACCCCAAGAGTGTTTACAAAATGCCTGACCCCAGTGGCGGTCCATCTGCATCTGCAAGGCATACACGTATACCTGTACCTGGACAATTGGCTGATATGTGCCTGCTCTCGGGAACTGGCCAATGAGTACAAGAAGGAGACTGTCTGGCTACTGATGGAGCTGGGATTCTCCATAAACCATCCAAAGTCCTGCTTAACACAGTCGCTGAAAGCGCTGTTCCTCTGCACCAGAAACACAGTGGCTTGCCTGGTATCACCCTCAGGGGAGAGGCTAGTACCCATTCAAGGGAAGGTGCAGTGACTGTCATCATTGAAGACGGCCACGGTTCAGTCCATCAAATCTTTGCTGGGCATGATGTCATCCTGCATCTACCTCATCCACCTCTGCAGGTTGCAGATGCGAACACTACAGGAATTCTTGGATGCACATTGGATACAAGTGTCCAGGAGTTTTGAGTACAAGATCCCTCTCAACAAGGAGTTCTGGTGAGCTATAGAGTGGTGGGGGGTGTGCTCCCACATCGCCCAGGGGACAGGATTTCAAACCCTACCATACCAGGAGACGGTCACCACCGACGCCTCGCTGGAAGGTTGGAGGGCTCACACCAAACGTCTACATACCAGAGGTCTGTGGCTTCCAGCGGAGAATGATATGCACATCAACATCCTGGAGCTATGGGCAGTATTCTGGGCTGTTTCCTACAAACCGTCTCTGAAGGACAAGGTGGTGAGGATCTTCATGGACAACACCTCCACCATGTTCTACATCAAGAAGCAAGAGGGCACCCAATCCCCAGTGCTCTCCAAGGAAGCTCAAAGTGTGGCACTGGGCCATCAGACTGGGGATGTTCCTTATCCCTCTCCACATGGCAGGCATCAAGAACGCCATTGCAGACCCCCTCAACAGGAAACTGCGCACCTGCCAAAGTAGGAACTTCATCAGGATCAGGTGGACCACCTGTTAATCAAATGGGGAAAAACCCCTAATTGATCTTTTTGCCATGGTGGTGAACTCCAAATGCCAGACGTTTGCCAGCAGATTCCACCAACCGAGGAGCTTGGGGTATGCATTCTCCTTCCCGTGGGAAGTTCTGTTTCTGTACGCTTTTCCCTCATTTCCTCTCCTGCTACGTGTGATTAACACACTCGGACGGTGTCAGTGCAAGATGAAACTCATTGTCTCTCATCTCCTCCAGTCAAGTTGCTGGTACTTCCGGATCTGCTCATGAGAGAGAGAGGTGCAATACTTCATGGCATCCCCGGATCGCTGAACCTGAGCGCATGGCTCCTGCAGCCTTAGGGTTTGGGGGTTATGAGCAGCCAGTGGACTACAGGGAGGTCTTCGCCAAAGCCAGGGCATCGTCGACAGTAAAGTGCTATGGCCTGTAAGGAAGGCATGATATCAAGAATAGACAGACACAAGTGATCACAGTTCAAGGGTGTTTATTAAACCGTATAGGTAGGTTGGGAAAACTGCCTAATCTAAACCTACATCTAGGATGGGAGCAAGCTACGACCATCAAATAATAATAAGCCAGTCTTAGTAGTGTCTTGTAAAATAAAAGGGCCTATACTAAAAAACCTATTGCCAATCCTTGCAACTAAATACCAAAAAGAGTGTGGGATAGTGTTCACAAGAAAGAGTGTTCACAAATGATAAGTCAGGATGCAGTTGCCGGGGGTCTCCCTTCCCAACTTTTGAGCACGGGACAAGGCGGGACTCCAGAGCACAGCACATGCTTGAGCTTTCCCAGCACAAATCGACAGCTCCGTTTTCAGGTATTGGGACCTTCAGTGGTTAAGTCTCTTTTTCTACAAAAAGTCTCTTGCCTCAGAGGACCTGATAGGTTCCAACAATAAAAAAAAAAGTTCCCTTGTAATGTATGTTGGGTGATGCCTTCACCCCTGACCCCCCTCTTCTGGGCTCAGATCCTTCTCGAATATCAGCCTCCCTCTGTCAGGTTCACTGGGGCTTGTATGCGAAGATATTTTCTTCTTTCGTATTCACCAATCTTAATGTATTTTTAAACAGTTCACTGTGGACATCCCTCTGTCGGGTTCACTCTTTGTCCTCAAAATTTTCATCAGACATCATGCTTCACCCATACAGTAGGCATCCCTCCGTAGGGTTCCCTTTTGCCAATTTTACAGTTCCTTTGCTTCCTTTTGGTTTCTAATCATTTGCCGGTCAAAGACTTTGGACTGTACAGATGATTTTGCAAGACCCCTTTATGACCACTTTGACCTTTCTTTGCAGCTCTCCTACAGCCTTCTGGTATCAGTAGTTTTAACAAAACGTGGGATTAACCAGAGTCTCTCGAATAAGCACCCACGTGGTGCTGGACCCCTCTTCAGCTGATTTTCCCTTCATGTTATAAGTTTGTACTCTTCCTAATTTGCCACTTTGCGACTTTTATTAAACACAGTTTGGTTTCTTTATCGTTTCACCCCTCGACTCACCGGCTGTGATCAACCGCTTGGATTTTCAGTATATCTGAAGTCAAGGCTATTATCAGGGTAGCAGGTGTCTCCATCTGTCCTGCTTATCCGTGTAGGCATGCCTTGTGTACCGTTGACATCTCCCGCAACACACTTGGGCTATTGTTTGTGGTTTTACGATTCCTTTCAGGGAGGCTTCTCTCCTTGTCACCCCCTCGGTTCTTGCCGTCTTTCTCCTCCTCTTGAACTGCCGTTGTTGGATAGCTCTGTCATCGTGCGGTCTGCCTTGCTCATCTTGTGCTCGCGTGCTCCAGCTTTTATTCCTATGGGGAGGGGAAAGGGCTGTCAGGTTTGTCAGCTGTGTGTGGTTCTCGTCAATCGCTTGACTCTGCCTGACCCTTGTGCTGGGACATGCCGGGTAAACGGCTCTGGTGTTAGTCCGTTGTCTTTTGTACTGTGCAAAAGTGTTTGTGTGGGAAAACGGTGGGAAGGGGGTAGAGTTTCTGAGTATCCTACATAGCAGGATGGGGAAAAGGTGTTGAAAGAAGGGGGATACCGTGTCTCACCTGTCGGTGTCCCACTTCCACTCCCCAAGGAGCCCCCATCCAGGTGATCTTCCTTCACTGGTCCAACCCAGGAACTGAAGACAGATCCCTGTGGACTAGTCAGGGAGATACCTTCAAGTTTCTCACAGGCCATAAGTGGAAGCAATTTTCTACATAGTGCCGGTTACAGAAGATTACCCCTCCTGAAGGTCACTGCCACACATATTTTACCATACTTGCTTTCCTTGGCAAAAGCTGGTCTAGGTCACGCATCATTCAAGGTACCCTGGCGGCCATCTCACGCTACACCAGATCCCTGGGAAGATTCTTGTTATGGTCCCACAGACTTGTCAAGGAATTTCTCAGGGGGCTTTTTTGATCTTTCCCTCCGGTGAAGGCACCTGCCCCGGCATGGTTACTCAATGTATTCCTGACCAGACTTATGGGGGCACCTTTCAAACCTATGCATCAAGCTCCACTCAAGTTTCTCTCATGGAAAATGGCGTTCCTCGTGGCCATCACCCAAGGCAGACGAGTGGGTGAGATCCGGGCCCTGTCCTGCAAGCAGCCGTATCTGATTTTCCACGAATTGAGGGTGGGGTGCATACGCACCCCTCTTTCATGCCAAAGGGTCCGTCGGAATTCCACCTCAACGAGCCTTTGGTGTTACCTGTTTTCTTCCTGAAACCTTAGGCGCTCGTGGAGAGGACCCTGCATTCACTGGATGTTTCTCATGCTTTGAAGTTCTACGAGGCACACACCAAACGTATTCAGAAGACTTTTCAATTGTTTGTGAACATTGGACCTCTGAATAATGGGGAAGCCTTATCCAAGGATTCCAACTCAAGATGTCTCTCTGGCTGCATCATGCACTGTCATCGACAGGCTAACCGGAAGCTGACAGGCTGCCCGAGAGCCGACTCCACCAGAGCGATCGCTGTGAGGACGGAGTTCAATTGTGGTGTACCCCTGCTCGACATCTGGAAGGCTGCGAAGTGGAGGTCCACGCATATCTTTACGAGGTTCTACTGCATTGATGGGGGGGTTCCAGCGAGGAGTCCAGAGTCGCCAGGCAGTGCTACACAACTGGTTTGCCTGAGGTGAGTCTGATCCAGGAGTAAGTGTTGATTAGTAAGTGTTGATTACTTCGTTGAGCCTTTCCACCTCCCGTGGTTCTGTAATGTGTACTCTTTATTCAGGAGCATGTGAATCCATGCCAGACCCAAAGCCAGTGAAGGTTTAAGTAACTTACCTGTAACTATTGTTCTCCAGCATGGGTCTGGCATGGATTCACCTGTGGACCCTCCCTTCTGGCTCCTTTGTGGTCTTCTTGGGCATACTGCAACTTTACATGCTCACCAAATCTGAAGATGGCTGCCAGAGGCAGGGCTTAGGGAGAGGGCTGTCATTGGATGGGAGCATTATGACCCAGAGGACAGTGATTGGATTAGAGGAGAAATACAGTTTTAAAGTGAGTGAAACATTTTTCTTTTACCAAGGATTCCCAGCCTGACGACGGGGAATATTCATGAGCATGTGAATCAATGCCAGACCCATGCTGGAGAACAATAGTTACAGGTAAGTAACTTAAACCATGTATACCTCTGCGTTACGTGTAGCTATGTGAAGTGATTAGAAACGGTGAACACTGATTTTTCCAATCATATGGCTCACAGTATGCTTAAATTGTTTTTTTAAATGTTGCTTCTTTTCTGCATGGTTTCTGGACAATTCTTTAGCCTTCATTTAAGCTGTAATTTGTGTTCATTATTTTCTTTCAGGTATATTAAAATTGGTGACAAAGAGTGTGAATATAATTCGAGTTTCCGCCTCATTCTGCACACCAAGCTGGCGAACCCCCATTACCAGCCGGAGATGCAGGCCCAGTGCACACTCATTAACTTCACTGTGACGAGGGACGGCCTGGAGGACCAGCTACTGGCAGCTGTGGTCAGTATGGAACGGCCGGATCTCGAGGAGCTGAAGGTGAGTCAAGCACACCCGTTATACATATGTGTGTGCATGTGTTTGCTTATGTTGTCATGCGTTTATATTGATCACATCTATCTATATAAATAAAAATGTAAATGTTTGTTTGTTCAAAATCTTAACTCTCTGAAAGTTCTTCACCGATTGCTTTGAAATTTTGACACAACGTTGCATTCGAATAGGCGCGTTTTTATATGCCTACTATACATAGATGTCGCACCTGTGACGGGTAAAAAAAATTTGGGGAAAAACAGCACCATCTGTTGGATGTAAAAGCAACACACACTATACTAAATATTTTACGTTTTTTGGGAAAAACAGTGCCATCTGTTGGACATAAAAGCAACACACGCTATACTAAATATTTTACGATTCCATTTCAATGTTTCCGATTTAGAATGGCTCAAATACATTCCGAGGAAGCAGCAGAGTGACGTACAGCCAGACTTGAGGATGCATGGTTGCGAGCACGCCGATCACGTGCATCTCATTTAAGAATGTATTAATTTGGTTGATGGGTGCAGCAACTGCCAAGAGCTATAATGCTCATGTCATAGGGCTGAGGAACACTAACTGAGCTAAGTATCATTCCACGCTGTGTGTATCCTCCAGCAGGCAAGGTAGCACAATGTAAACTCTGATCCATGAAGAGGGATAAGCGGGGGCATAAAACTCAGACTACAAGCAAGGAGGGAATGGAACTGCACTTTCTGCTTTCTGCCTCCGCAACTGGCACCACTGAGAGGGGGAAAGACTATACACCCGACTCCTGGATTATTGGGGGGGGGGGTAATGAAAGGGGGGTTGTTTTTCACTTTCTCTTTCCTTTCTGTTCCATTTATCAGACTGAGCCACTGCAACGTGTGGCGTGGGACAGCTAGTATCACATACAACAGGCCTTACACCCAGTGGTCGAAGTGTACGAAAAGAAGTAGTAGAACTATGTTCCCTGCTGGCCTGCACCCACTACCCACAAATCCCATCACCACGCCCCCTCCGACACACAATACAAACCCCCAAACACGATGTGCCTACGGGTTCAGTGCACTATACTTAACGTTCTCTTAAAGTGCAAGTTTCAACTTCATGTACTTTTATTTTAAAAGGAAACAATTCCGGAACGGTTTCTTTTTAAAATAAAAGTATAGGAACTGTTAAAATGAATTAAAAATAGTAGAGAAGCACCACTCCCGACCGCTCGCGCTCACTTAGACCATTGCTTAGACCTGAAATGCGATACTTTGATAAAGAAAGAGTGCTACATGAACAGGTAAGTGGGTGGTGGCAAAATGAACCTTGCAGGGACACGGTGAGGAGATGGTTCTTGAGAAGGACTTTTTTGACATGGACGGAAGTAGATGCTCTTCAGTCAAAGGGGCAACTCTTAAGTAGCCATGCAGTGCACTGCCCTCCTACCAAGATTTACAAGTATTAAAACTATTTTTTACAATTTCTTCCAGAACCATTTAACAGTATTTGTTTTTTTCTATGTGTTGTGGTAAATCTAAATACAATTTACTAATTGTAATTCTTTAAATAATATTAAAGTAATAAGTAAGCTGTGCTGAAGCAAGGGCTAGGATCCTGTTTGGATATCCAGCTTGAATGTGCCTGCTAGAAATGGGAAACATATATTTGTTTTAAGAAGTTGGGGAGGACCCTAACATTAATTGTGTAATAATGAATATTATTATAAAGGATTAATCTGGATCCAGAGAAATAAAAAAATCCAGTACAAATGATTTTTGAAAAAAAATGTTTTAAACAAATTTGAACACTTTAAAGATATGATTTAGGGTCCTCTGGGAAAGTGCAGGACCTGTAGTGCTGAGGACAGAGGATATTATATTAAGAGCTCTTCTGGATTCGAAGATAAATAAAATTAATGCATTTCGGTGTCTACCAGTCTTCTGTTTCCACTAGGGATAAGTTAGGATATTTACAAAGAAATAATGCTTATTCAGCTGTCTGTGGCTGCAATCCCTCAGAGGACCCTAATTATTATGAGCTCTATCAGAAGTTGGTGGTATTCCCGGCAGTAAATACTGCTCAACGCTCAGAGCTGGAGCTGAATCCTCGGAGTTTCCCCCAAACTCTGGATTGGGTGGTGCGGTAATGCCACGGTAACAGTCAATGGGCTGAGTTGGAGTCCGCTAAAGTGCCATGTATTCAGGGCACAGGGTATGTAAACTCTAACGTGCAGCGCGTACGGTGGGAGAAGTATGGACTGCATAGTGTGATGTGCATTCTGTAGCCACACATTATGTACTAGCATGGGTCCTCTGGTGTGCTGTGTGATTGCCACGCCAGACTCTGATCTTGTGATATGCAGACACACGACAAAAAGGTCTTCAGCTGAAAAAAGGCTTTTGCTTTGGAGGGTTCTTCACCGTGCTTAAAAATATGCTGCTAATGAGACAATTCTTAATTACATTAAAAATTGCTTTGTTTGAATGACGTATGTGTTAAATGTTAAAGTTCCTTCTGTAATGTAACTTTTTTTACATGACTCTTTATGTGTCTACACGGGGCACCCGTTTGTGACCAAAGTGGGAGAGAGAGTTACTGGTAAGGAATCCCAATTCTGTGATGGTCTGGTATGTGAATGGATTAGCCGGAATGGCTGGCAGACTAGAAGAATGCTCTCAGAGAAGCCAGGGTAGTAGAGGAAATGTCCATGGTAGTGCAGGAGATTATAGTGCGAGGTGGCACTGCGAAAGATGGAGGCGAAGGGAAAGAAAGAAGGTTAGTGACAGTGTCACAGAATGTATACATTTTAGTAGAGTAATTGCAGGCGGAGCCCTAAGATCAGTGTGGGGCATGGCTGCTGGGGTGCATGGAGATCTTAGACCACTGCAGGGATTTCCCATCTTTCCGATCGGCTTGTATGGTCTTGCCACTTTTCCTGAGTCGAGTGTGATAGTTGATGGTCATTGGCTAAATGTTGAACAGCTGGCGTGTCATCCTGGTTCTGCACGGCAGATATTGATGACAGCATGCCGGTGCACATCGGTAAATCTTTGAAAACCGGTGCTTGTGTCCGATTTGGTGCATTGCTGGTGTTGCTGGGTCATATAAACGTCACTGCCTTAGAAGTGCTCAAATACACAATCGAATATTCATATCGAGAGGCTCTCGAGGGTTCATGCCTTGGAGCATAGAACACCTGCATTAGCTTTCATTGAAGACGTTTATGAAGGTGGTATTTTCAATAATCACTGCATTCAGGCATTTACCAACTAGTCTCCCATTTCCCAAGAATTGGGCTAGGTAGCTTTATCTGTTGCTTTCCTGTAAAATCAAAACGTTGGTCTTCGCTTATTTTCAGGTGCCATAGGTTTGCAGTGTGTCAAGGCTAAGTTTAAGGCCTTTTCTGCTGGTTGCAAAGGAGTGGATTCTTTACTTAAATTAAGAATTCGTATTTATATCCTCTATTACTACTGCATGGTCTCATTATTACATGTTGTATGACATGATTCAGCTTTGTTGGGTAGGGTTACTATTGCATGTCTGCTTATTATTATATCATATATTACATGATTCAGCTTTGCTGGGTATGGTTACTATGGAATGGTCTGCTTATTATTATATCATATATGACATGATTCAGCTTTGCTGGGTATGGTTACTATGGAATGGTCTGCTTATTATTATATCATATATTACATGATTCAGCTTTGCTGGGTATGGTTACTATGGAATGGTCTGCTTATTATTATATCAAATATTACATGATTCAGCTTTGCTGGGTATGGTTACTATGGAATGGTCTGCTTATTATTATATCATATATGACATGATTCAGCTTTGCTGGGTATGGTTACTATGGAATGGTCTGCTTATTATTATATCATATATGACATGATTCAGCTTTGCTGGGTATGGTTACTATGGAATGGTCTGCTTATTATTATATCATATATTACATGATTCAGCTTTGCTGGGTATGGTTACTATGGAATGGTCTGCTTATTATTATATCAAATATTACATGATTCAGCTTTGCTGGGTATGGTTACTATGGAATGGTCTGCTTATTATTATATCATATATGACATGATTCAGCTTTGCTGGGTATGGTTACTATGGAATGGTCTGCTTATTATTATATCATGTATTACATGATTCAGCTTTGCTGGGTATGGTTACTATGGAATGGTCTGCTTATTATTATATCATATATGACATGATTCAGCTTTGCTGGGTATGGTTACTATGGAATGGTCTGCTTATTATTATATCATATATGACATGATTCAGCTTTGCTGGGTATGGTTACTATGGAATGGTCTGCTTATTATTATATCATGTATTACATGATTCAGCTTTGCTGGGTATGGTTACTATGGAATGGTCTGCTTATTATTATATCATATATGACATGATTCAGCTTTGCTGGGTATGGTTACTATGGAATGGTCTGCTTATTATTATATCATATATGACATGATTCAGCTTTGCTGGGTATGGTTACTATGGAATGGTCTGCTTATTATTATATCATATATGACATGATTCAGCTTTGCTGGGTATGGTTACTATGGAATGGTCTGCTTATTATTATATCATATATGACATGATTCAGCTTTGCTGGGTATGGTTACTATGGAATGGTCTGCTTATTATTATATCATATATGACATGATTCAGCTTTGCTGGGTATGGTTACTATGGAATGGTCTGCTTATTATTATATCATATATGACATGATTCAGCTTTGCTGGGTATGGTTACTATGGAATGGTCTGCTTATTATTATATCATGTATGACATGATTCAGCTTTGCTGGGTATGGTTACTATGGAATGGTCTGCTTATTATTATATCATGTATTACATGATTCAGATTTGCTGGGTATGGTTACTATGGAATGGTCTGCTTATTATTATATCATATATGACATGATTCAGCTTTGCTGGGTATGGTTACTATGGAATGGTCTGCTTATTATTATATCATATATGACATGATTCAGCTTTGCTGGGTATGGTTACTATGGAATGGTCTGCTTATTATTATATCATGTATTACATGATTCAGCTTTGCTGGGTATGGTTACTATGGAATGGTCTGCTTATTATTATATCATGTATTACATGATTCAGCTTTATTGGGCAGGGTTAGTCTGAGGCCCATTCTTTAACTTCATTCTTGTATTTAGGATGACACTGGCTTGTTTCCCCAATTTCTGCTTATGTGGATGCCTCTGCAGTTATTGGTGGGGGGGGGTTACCATTTTGTATATTGGGTTCATAGGCCTCTTCAACCATGTTTTGGGGACATATCCTCAATGGAGCACTAATGTTAATCATTTCAGTATGCCTGAATGTAGTTGTAGGTGCTGTTGTCTCATAACTATTCTGTGTGTTATGTGATTGGCAATGGGAAGCTTTGGCATTTCATAGTCTTAGATGTGTTTCACTGTCTGGATTGTGTTGCCTATTCACACTGCTGACGTAGTCAGAGCTGCTGCTGCTTTAGAATGCAAAATGGAGAAGAAAACCCCATCGGAAAGGTTTCTGGCATGTCACCTAAACAGGTATATGATGATCGCAGAGGCTGCAACAGTTTCCATGGTTTATTCAGCATGTCTCAATCCATGAAAGAGCCCTTGTGGCTAGATTAGAAGCGTCATGAAGGAGTGCACCATACATGCAAACCCAAGGAGTTAGTTTCACCATTTTATTAAAGGCAGGAATGGTGTTGAATGCCTGCCAGTGTAAATAGAACTAAACGATGAACATTGTAAAGTTACAAACAGTGTCCCAAAGGGCAAAGAATAAATGGAATCCCCTACTCTGGTGGAATAAACGTTGGGACATTAAGTGCGTTATAAATAACCTATCATATCATATCATATATAAACCATTGCCTGAAGTCCAAAAGTATGTTCCATTTTCTAAAAATCAAGACTCCTGAGTATGTCCATCGAAATATCTTACTGTCTCAGTCAATTAGAGTATACCAGCATAGGTCTTCATCCTTGGTTTGGGGTCCTAGACATCACTCCTGCATAGTTGCCCCACTTATATTTCGATATTCTCCTTCCTATGTAAGTACTTCAAAGTAGGATTTGACCCTCCTCCCACCTAGGTACTTTTTATAGGTTTCTAGTGATGTTTGTGATGTCCTATCCACTGCCAGCTCCAGCCCCATTTTTCTAATCTCATTTTCTGGTCCTGTGGATGAGGCACCCTGCTCACTGCTGCACATTAAGGGAATATAGCCTTCCTGACTCGCTTAATGAATTTTAAGGTATATAGTGCCCCTGACTCGCCTCATTTTGCTGTCTCTTTTAGTTATCTTCCTGGCATCTGCCATTCCTGACTCTTGACCTCAGCAGGCCAACTTCTCTAGCCCTGATATGATATGGCATTTATAACGCACCTATACATAAGTGTTTCAAGGCGTGACGAAGCAAGGGAGGTGGGAACAGAGGGAAGACAGACAACGATCCTACTAGGCTAGGTGTCATTCAGATCACGCAGGGGGGGAAAGGAAAGTGCATGGGGAGGGGCAGGTGGAAGGGTAGGGGGAGGGGAAAGTGCAGTACATGAGATAATAAATAACAAGATTAATAGAGAACGGCCAGCTGGTGGCAAGTGCAGGGCAAGTGCAGGGCGAGTGCAGACATATGTGCTGGTGGGGCGACTGTAGGGATGCAGAAACCAGACACCAGGTGCTGGGGTTGCCGGGAGGCAGTGCAGGCATGCAACTGGCAGGGCTGGGCCCGAGATCAGATGGGTGGCCAGGTAACCAGTGCAGTAAAGTACCAGACAGGGCTTCAGTGGTCTAACACTGGCCTCTCGGCTGCTGTGGTTCCATGGGAACATCCCCCACCTCTCATCTGGCACTGCACCAAGGAAACCCTGCAGGTCTAACCACAAGATGATATTCCCCTTATTCTCCTCATACCCCTCCCTACTCCACTCTTAGTCTTATGAAGTGAGGACAACACACTATTTTATTCGCTGGCCTGTTGGGTCCTTGGTTTATGTTTTCAAATTGCCTTAGAGTCCTGGATACACCTTCTCCCTATTTGTAAACTCCAAGTACAGGGAGTTATGCACTGTTTTAGTCCACCCCCTGTGTGGATCTACCATGGCAAAGTCGGGGAATGAAGTCAACGCCTAGAGCCGGCATCCCACCTGCCAGGTTTGCAGTGAAGTTGTTTTCCTTTCTCTTTGTCTGCACAAGCAGGTGTAAGCAGAGTCTGTTAAGTGTCTAGTTTGAGTGCTCTCTTCTCAATGCCAAAGGATTTCCTCTTGGGCCTGGTTCAGTTGCAGGATTGTGTCCTCCCGAGACACTCTGCAGAGTAGAACTCCTGCACTGCACATTGACCCACAAACTGAGACCAGAGTATTCGGCCAATGCCTCATTTCATTGCTAGGATCCTGTCTATAACCTGCTCGTTGCTGGTTTTCTTCCACCCAAAACTATCCTTGGCTGCTGCTGCACTGGCTACTCGGTCCTCTCTGGATATCTTTAAGAGGCGCATTATTTCTGGGTCTGCTCTTGCTCCGGTTAATTCCTGCTCTTTGCTATCGGTTGAGGGAATCCTGGGGAAGCTCTGGCGGAGCCTCCAGTTACTACCTTATGCAGTTGTATCATGTCCTGAGTAACTCCTTCTAGACTACAGAGTTCCTTGGTCTCCCCTTGCCGAGGATCGCCAAGTGACTTGACTACAGAAGACTAAAGCAGGAATGATACTGTGGCTCAGTGCACACTTTTAGTGTTTATTTGGTATATATTTCATGATTGCATCTATATGACCGGGGAAGGAAGGCAAGAAGAGGCGGTCGGATATTGGCCTCCTAGTTCTGTTTTGCTTGAGTGATTCAGCTCACTTCTTTACTTGCCCACCTGCCCAGATTCTGAGCCCACATGCTCTCCCAAGTCTCAACCAATATGAGTTTGGGTGGATCAGCGTAGGAGCTGGCCTGAGTGGAATACGAAGTGGTTCTGTGTTACGCTTTCAGACAAGTGGGTTATGGAACCTGGACACCCATGACATGCACTTTCCCGAGTGCGGCAGAGTAACTTGGGAACATGAAGTCCTGTTTGTGCTTCGGCAGAAGGCATTCTGTCTCTTTCTTGAGCGAGATATGGATTGTATTGTCCCGTTCAGCCAGTGCAGAATGAACTGTGGAAATGTATTCCCATGAGTGAATCTATCTATCTAAGTGAGGCAGACTGCATTTTGGGAAATATGGTCTTGCCTAGGTCTATGTAGTGACTGACTCACACATTCTGCCATGTGATGGGAGATCCTTGTCATTTGAGCCCCTCTAAATTCAAGCTTGAATGAAGAGCTAGCAACCCTCAATAATTCTTTAGTCTCTGGGTCCCTACTCATAAGGCTTCACAAGTCACACCTCAGAGAGGAGATTTTCAGATTTTCCCTCAACCTGTTGAACAGTCCCCCACATTATCTATGATGCTCTTAAAAATCGTACCCGCTTTGCCTTTCCTACTGACCAACATCTGTTTACCATTTGTAAGAAGCGAGTCGCCTTCCTCTTTCCTCCCTTCACTTCCTAAGGTGTCCTTCATGATACTCCTGGCTCTTCCCTTTTATTTTAATTTACAGTTGTACAATAAGCAAATACTAAATGTTGGTAGTATTTATCAAATTAGGTTCTTTTCTGGCATATAATCTCTATACCTATGCCTATAAATCTGCACCTGGTCCAGCACCTACTTTAAGGTTCTTATGGACCCGTTGATAGCGCTGTTCTTAGGCCTTATTAACAGCACTAATAGTGTCATCATCATGCGCTAAGATGTTGCTATTATATGCTGCCAGTAGATTGGCATACATATACCTGCAGTATAATGGCTGTATGTGGGCATTTGAGGCTACAATCTGTCTGATAATTATAGTTGTTCTTTTATAACACACTTAATACCAGAGATTGGTTTCTAAGCACGGGATCAGGATTTGAACCTGTTGGCCTGCGTTGTGTTGCTTCCAAGACAAACGCGTTGCCCCTGAGCTATCCCCCCCTCACCTCACCTATATGACCATATCTGTGCATGCAAGGATATCCCTAGGCATCTGATGTGTTGAGCAGGACATATGAGGCAGCAAACGGCAGTTAATACATATTGTCTTAGTTAATGCTTTCTGCAAGGTTTTTCAGGCCAGAGACCTCCATTTGCATTTCTGGAGTTTATGCTCGTAAAGATGCTGAGCCATGTCTCGTAGAGGAGGATAATATAATACTTATCAGTCCTTCGAGTAACGTGATGCGGCTCTTGAATGGGCAAGTCAATGAAACGCTATTCCTTGACTTTCCGAGGTGTTTTACGTTCCTGTTGCTGGAATTTCTTTATTGCAGGCTGCAGCTAGAGAGGCGCCATCTTTTATTTAGACAAAATTGTAGGGAGACTTTCATATGTATGTATGTATTTATTCATGCGATTTGTATTGTTGTGTTGTTGGGTAACCAGACTTTGACTTGCAAGCTGTGCCTCTGTCCACTTGGCCAGCTATCACTTAGAAGGGTTTCTCTAGTATAAAGCAATGTTCCAAACACTACTGAACAGCGCTGCAGGATCCTTTGGTAAAAGTTGCTCAGTGTGAATTTAACTTCTGCAGAATGTTACTCTAGCCCTTAATGCAATGGTTTGGATACCGGCTGCAATACACATAATGGATTTTTTTAACTCCCTGTGTCATTTCAGAAGGGAAATAACATATGCCCAGATGCCCCTGGGTTGGGTGCGCTATACTAATTTCAAAATAAATAAAAATATAAGGATCTTTACCTTCAGGTCAACCAAGACCTAACTGCGGGTCGCATCCCTTTTGACTGAGACCACACGTAACCTCAGTTATTTTTTATTTGAATACATATAGCCTCTTTGGGCTTTGTACATGACTTACAACACAACTACTTTACATACATCTTCAATTTCAACTAAAAGGAATCGTAGAAACAGATTAAAAGAAAAACATCTATTCTAATGATGGTATTTTTAGACTAAAAAAGTAATTCTACTAATTAAAAAATTCCCATGATCTCCTTAAACAGACGCATTGCATGATGAATGAGATTAATATAATTTCCACACATCAATACGGACCACATTTCAGTCGGGGATAGAAAGACACCGCTATTTGAATAGGCTTGCATGATTCTTGTTCGCAAGATTACCAAACTCTCACAACTACATAAAACATGTTCTACAGTTTCTAAGACATTGTTGCCACAAAGGCGACAGTTCCGCTCTTTAAGATTGAAGAATGAATTATTTTTGATAACTGGATACAACTTTCCAGTTCATCAATTTTAGACTGTCATAGAAGGGAGGGGAAAATCAGTCCCTGACCCGTCCACATTCCTCACCGTATTAAGCGCAATCATTGAGGTGCCGCTTTGCACCCTAGACATAGCACACTTGGGACCAATGACTGCACATACCCATGCCACTTAAGGAGACACATAGAGGCATAAAAGGGGGATTGGTAGAACACTTTCAATTAATCCCGTTCACTGGGTGTTGTTGTGCACAATTTTCATTCGATCATTTCTTGACCCACCTGTGCAAGTGCAAAAATGGGCAATATCATATGCAAATCACATCTCGTCTGCTTAGGGAGGCAAGCAGCTCCACACATGGTTTGGCATGATGTGGTGTCATCATTGATGTGCACTTAGGAACATTGCACAAGCTTGGGCTGACTTAGACTTTATCCTTCTGCGCTTGATAATATCCGAACCATCATGTGGATGGATGATACTCAGTACAGTGATGCAAAACCAGGAGGTGTGCATTATGTGAGCCATGTAGAAGTAGAATTCAGGATTAGTGGGAGGCTTGGAGATCCGCTTTCAACTCTTCTTGACATTTTGCCACACAGTACTACTGAGAGTGAGGATCAATCTGTGGATATGCTTAGATCTGTCGCTTAACAGTGATCCATAGTGAACTCAAAGGATAGCTCTAATTTTGGAAAATAAAATGGCAAGTCGAATACGGCTAGCCATGCGGTAGCTTGACATTGCCCACACTCTACTGACTACCACCATACCAAAGTTTCATCCCACTTGCCAAGAAGTATTCAGTTGACTGTAAATTGTCCGCCTGTGACGAATGAGCGAACTCCATGGTCATTCCAAGTGTGAGACAACATGCCATCTGGTGCATTTTTTGACACAGCTGCTGTAATCCAAAGTTCCATCAGACATAGGTCAATTTTAACTGTGTGCACCTCTAGTTCAAAATATCATAATTGTGTACACCAGTATCCTGTGGAAGTTGATAAGAGCTAAATAGAAGCCATGTCTGGTTTTGACATGGTGGATATTGGATATCCCAGTTATAAAGCTACAAGCAATTGATATAATTTGATTGGCAGCTTGGTGAAGAGCAACATGTTCATAACAGGGCATGATGATCATTAAGCCATCTAGGTTGGCGTGCCCACAACAATAATGTTGATCCCAAACATGAGGGCCTCGCGTTGACCCTTCCTCACTCCCCCACAGGAGGCTTGTCACATCCTCTAGGAAACACAGTGTCCCTGTGTGGATCTGGTCGTTTAAATACACTCCTGACCGTACAATGGCCACCTTTCACCAGAGTGGTGATGACTGGAGTCCTTTTGATGTGGGTATACAGAAGAACAAAGTGTAGTGAGAGCAGCAGCATTGGAGAAAGTTTCAATTCACAGAGGCGTTCCACCATCTTGGATTTTGGTAGAGCTCTCGAACGTCTCGTCATCCTCTGCTACCTGCAGACAAGGCACTCTGCGCATGACAGCAGAAGGCAACAGACACTTGTTACAGCAGCCTAAATTGCACCTTTACCAGTAGACTTCCTATGGATCAATCCACTGTTGCATTTTTGATAGGTCTTTTGCATATGACCCCCCACCTGGGGTTTTCATCGTTGAACACTGCTTAAAGAAGGATTCACTGGAACCTGATTGGGATTGCATGTTTTCTGAAAGCAAGTTGAAGATGATCGCTCTTCTCCCTAACCCTCTCACAGGCCTAGTTGGGAGGACTAGCTGATTGGACAAGGCCTACGGAAACTGAGACACTGGCACGAGGACCTGCTCACTGGAGTTGACAGAACCTTGCAAGCGATCACTAAACTTTCTGCTTGGGAAGGGCAGAACAAATGATTACTGTATCATGAGGCCCTGGGCGTCGTCTCCTAGTGTCCAAAGAACCGAGCATGTGACCTGTGACTCTCCCTGCATCTCCGAACAGCTCTAGTGCCACTTTGGGCACCTTCAACACCATCCAAACTGCTGGAAGAGAATTGCTGGAGCCATTTTTGATTTTGTCACTACACTGCTTCCACCTCTGAGTTTCGCTCAATGCTTACACCGGAGCTCCACTCTCTGTGCATCTGAGACCCACAAAATCTTCTAGTATCCCCATCTTGTCACCACCTTCCTGGTGACCATCCCTACCGCAGTACTATGATGCCATGTTGAGCCCACCCACCACCAAAGACATGTCTCCACTTCTGCAAACCTAAGGCTGCAGTGTTCCAGTGCCACTGGCCCAACACTCCTTGCCTCCCCAGCGTCTTTGTATTGCATGTTGTTGCCACTCATGAACAGCTCTGCATTGTTGGAACCTACTGCTGCCACTCCCGACTCGACCCCGGCCGGCACCAAAGGCTCCCAAACTCCCGATTTGAACCAAAAAGCTTAGCTTGATGCGGTTGAGCCCTGAAAGACCAGTACTAAAGGTATTCAAAGTGGTCCTGTCATTCTGGCCCACCTTAAAAGACCCTAGCGAGTTTTAAGAGCCCTACTCTGCCCAGCCATTGAAAGACAATTTCATTATCTTGGACGGTTTTGTGCTGAAATATTTGCCTGAGCACCCCTGCCTCCAAAACCCAGGGTGCTTCTTTGTTTTAAAGTCGTCTTTTTCTGTTTTATTCTTTAAAAATGTGTGCCAGTAAATTAGACATTCTTTTATTTTGGTACCACAGTACATTTGTTTAGATTGCGTCTGCACCAGCTCTCACCCCTCCTGAAGAGTAATATCTTTCTATCAGTCTGAACTGTCCCAAATGTGGAACAAGGGTACACCTACTGGGCTGGGCCTGTTTCGCCTTTATTTTTGGGATCATTGATGGTTTGGTAGTAGTCTGGGGCGGAGTAGGTGCTTTAGCCACTACTCATCCCTTTGCTCCTGCAGAGCAGTAGTCATTTTGTTACAAAGTGACAGTGAAGTGTGTTGCAGTGCTGTGCCAGTCTGCCTGCTGTAGGATCCTGAAAGTGCCTAGGACCTCAGTGCCTGCCTCTCAAGCTAGTTGTCAAGAGGATAGTTCATAGATGAGTTGCTTGAATCTGACTTGCGGTTAGCCTGCACACTGCAATTTCCTGTCTTGGAAGAGGCAACTCGGGTTGGCGAATTATGCACCAGTAAGGGTCAGATTACAAATTGGGCAGATGTTTGAGACCGATTGCTGTTGCGTGAATTACCGGTACTGCTGGTGGTAATCCCAAAAATCCACCTGATTACAGGAATGCCACTGACATCAGTTGGAACAGTAGTGGAATTTCTAAAATATCTCTGGTGGTATTTCAGAAAATCCACTTTTAATATATTTCATGTTTTTCTATATAATTCCACCATCATTCTGAGGGCAGAAATAGTTCTGAACCATAGTGGTTCAGAGCCCCACTGTGCATTTGTTTTGTTGAACACAAGTTAATACCAGTCCTTTTTTTGAGTTACATTATTAAAGTGCTTGTGCTTCCTTTCTGTGCAAGTGAGAAAAACGTTATGGGGTCATTTTACAATTTCCACCACCACCTCTGGGGTGGAGGTAAAAATGATGGATTTTGAAGATAATTTTGCACAGTGTAAATTCGTGTTTTTTTTTTGTAGAGGTTTTCCCTTGGAATGACTGCTTATGTAATTTGCTACAGTACCTCTAATATAGTGGTTGCTAAAACGGGCAGTATTTTTCAATTGCGGTTGTAATGACTCGAAATGTGGTAATAACAGTGAATTGTACAGCACTTAAAAGCGGGTGTGTATCTAGCATCAGCCACTAATACTCTTTTAGAAGCATAGGTACTGATACAGCCAAATGTTCTGTGCGAGACTCCTGGAAGCTTATCCTTGGGTCTCAAAGCTCTTGCCTCGCTGGGACAGCATGAGAAACACTGACTGCTAAGTAGGTTCCAAGTCCAGAGAAGTTTGACTTGATCCGACAGGGCCCCACTGACTGAATGTGAAAATCACTGAAGTGTTCTGAACTCCGAATACTCCAACTTGCGAGAGCTCACTGGGATGAACCGCGTGCTTTGGCTGGCATACATACGCCTTCTTACTTTTTCTGGTGCTAGGTTCTGTTTCACAAAGTTTCTTCACTTGGAGCTTTGGCAGGGCTGAACTGCTGTTGTGGAACACACACTGTGCAAGGGCAAAGTTGCACGGTATTAGCACTACGGCAAAGTTTGCCCTATTTTTAAAAACACTAGGCCATATTAGAAAACTATTGCACTATGACAAATGCACCTTGACATTGTATAAGCACCTGGGAAAAAATTGCCCTATTGCAAGAAAGATACATTTTGGATGCGTTTTTTCACCAAGGCAAAGTTTGCCCTAGTGCTCATACCATTCCGTATTTGTACTAGGGCAAACTTGGCCCTGTTGCAATAATGCAGTGAAAATCTATATTTTTTGCCCAAGAGCAATTTTTGCCCTATGCCCGCACCATGCCAAATTGCACTTGTCATGGTGCAATCGGTTTCCAATATGTCCCAGTGTTTTAAAAAATAGGGCAAACTTTGCCCTAGTGCTAATACCGTGCAACTTTGCACTTGCACTGGTGCAAAGTTTCTGTAATCTGGCCCCAGATGGACCTTCTTTTGCGTAGATATCTTTAAAATATGAAGCTTGCTGTCCCAGCGTGCTCTGATGGAGCCTGTATGAAGTTGTTGGGCCCACCTAATACAATTACTGTGACCAGCTCCTGCTTGCATTGTCTGAGATCCAGACAATCTTGCGAGACTGTAGTGTAACTCTCTTCCCCCACCACACTTCTTACACCTAAGCACTCATGGCTGGGTCTTCACTTGGGCCGAAGTCTCAAAGAACAGACACGATTTGACTACTTGGATAGTTTCACATTTCCCATGGCCTTCCATCTTCCACTATTGACTTCTATTGGTGGCTGCTTCATTAACTTCCATATTAATGAATTCACACATTTGCTTTATATTAGACTTGCACGGTCTTTTTAGGTCTAGCTAGTGCGAGATTTAGCTCCCGCCAGAGCTCTTGAATATACTTATTGGAGACGGGCCCTGTTGCTAGCTGCCCCACGATGCCTACCAAGAACATCCTGGTGAATGTTCTGCTATCGCTGCAAACTCTACTTTAGTGACATATTTAGGAATACAACGTATGAAAGCATGTTTTGTTTCCATGCTCCATTTTTTGATGGTGGGTTTTCTTCCCTTGTGCTATTTCGTTTGTGTTTATTTTGCTATGATCCATGCCTTTGCCTCCACAGCATTACTAATGGGCATAGTGCAGAGGATGGGTGTCTGTTTACTATGTTTGCAAGGTTCTTTTTCATTGTGTGAAAAATAATAATGTGCACATACGTTTAGTTTTCCCAGTAATTACTAGGTATGAAGGGCCTGATTCCCTCATTTTGGTGATGTGAAAGTGCATTTTGAGACGGTTTTATTTGCTTCTCAAGCTGCAAGGAACAGTCATCCATTCCCAAAGTCCTGCTCTTCTCTTCTGCGCGGGTAATTTGATGAATAAGGTTGCATCTTATTTTGTATCAATAGCACTCTCTTCATTAACAAATCCCTTAACTGGCTTTCCCCGTGGTTGTTTTTTATGTGTGGTCCTTTACATTCTAACATTTGCCATAATGTGCTTCGTTTAGACATGAGTTGCCTGCTTGATTTTTGAAGTTGATACCCGCCTCCCCCAGGATCTTCAAGTGCACTTGAAGGAAGTCTCTATCTATCTGCAAGCCCAGGATAGTGCCTTGTGGGCACACAGCTGACATGTTTGCTGTTAACCACATTCTGATCTTGGTTTCTTACAGACTTGTTAAAAGATGAGTTTTCAGCTCTTGACTTGCATAGTTGTAATAATAAATTGAGCTTCGATCGATTTCGTGGTCCAAAATACAGAAGCAATTAAGATTGAATATATTTTGTTGCTGGAGGAGAGAGCTGCTTTTCCTGAAAGAACGTTCGTTTGTTGAAAACATTTTCCTTGGCACTGCGAGCCACTGAGGGCTCTTGCCGAGGCACGCTCGCTTCCTGGAGGAGGCGGAGCCAACCGGCGATCACGTGGGCAATCATGTGACTTTGTGCAGCCTCATAGAGCAGCCCAAACCGCCCGAGCGGTGTATTTTGTTGCTGGAGGAGAGAGATGCTTTTCCTGAAAGAACGTTCGTTTGTTGAAAACATTTTCCTTGGCACTGCGAGCCACTGAGGGCTCTTGCCGAGGCACGCTCACTTCCTGGAGGAGGCGGAGCCAACCGGCGATCACGTGGGCAATCACGTGACTTTGTGCAGCCTCATAGAGCAGCCCAAACCGCCCGAGCGGTGTATTTTGTTGCTGGAGGAGAGAGCTGCTTTTCCTGAAAGAACGTTCGTTTGTTGAAAACATTTTCCTTGGCACTGCGAGCCACTGAGGGCTCTTGCCGAGGCATGCTCGCTTCCTGGAGGAGGCGGAGCCAACCGGCGATCACGTGGGCAATCACGTGACTTTGTGCAGCCTCATAGAGCAGCCCAAACCACCCTTGCGGCGTTAAGCCCGTCTGCGGAGTAAAGGGCGGTGCAGTCCATCTTTAGCTGCACTGTTTTGCTGCTGTTTGGCTCGGGGTGGTGCAGGAAGTCCTGCTGGGTTTTGCTCACTAAGGAGAAACAACAGGGGTCAACTGTTGCTCTTAGCTGGACACTGGGGAGGAGAGACGGACTCTGGCTGCTCCTCAAGCCATCGGGCGTTCCCAAGGTGATGCAATTATACTAAATACAAATTTATTCTTAAAAAAAAAAAAAGTATATGTGACAGCAATTTTAAAAACAATTGATAAGCACTATATACTTTTTTAACCGCATATCTCTCGTTCCCAGCTATTATTTTCATTGATTTTGCTAATATCCATTTTGGAGATATTATCTTTTAATACCTAGAGGCTGCGAGTTGATCTCCCCTCTGCAAGTAACATAGTATCTGTGCTTTTACTTTTAACATGCCCGCACTTAGAAGTGGGTTTGAAACTGTTGAGAATCAAGCACCTATAATAGTAGAGGTTCAACCTGGCTCCGGGATGCAGAGTGAGGCACCCGTGTACATAAATTCTACTGGAAATATGCCTAACCCTATTTTAGCTGTGGGTAAGACTAAAGAAAATTCCATTTTTAGTGCTGAAGGGTGTCAGAGGGATTCCTCTTTTATCGACCCTGTAGTGTCAGATGTTGTAGCTCCTAGCAATGGGGATATGGAGTTAGCAGATTCTGAATCTAATGGGGTCATAGGGATATCCCAGACTTTAGACAGGACCTTACAGATGAAGAATGCCTCCAACAAAGTTGTATTGGTACTAAAAGGGTAGTTCGCTACCACGCTTCCACCCCTCTTCAGAGGAGGATTTTGAATGGTAAAATACAAGCTGGAGAAGGCTTAGAATCGTTAACTTGGAAGGGAATAAACCCATCCGATTCATGCAATTTTCTCATATTTCGCCAGCTACATTCATTTTTGGAAAGGAGAATAAGGATAATGTGCAGTCTTCCCTAGATTCTCCAAGGTTAGAAACCCTTAAGCAAAATGATTGGGGGGATCATTCCAAAGGGACTTCTAGTCGCCCTAAGTATAACCCCAACCAACCTATTGGGGAAAGCGATTTAGATGACTCTCTTTTTTATTATGGCAGATGCTACGGGTGTTTTGCTTAAAGAAATTGTGGATTTAGAGATACCAGCATGTAGATCTGTGCGTAATGAAAAGGGGGCAATGAGTCTATCAGAGGGTGCGCCTTCTAACTTACACCCATGTGATGACAACAACTACATAACTGGGAATCAACAAGTGGGTATGCAACAATCTCTGGTTAAGCCGATTATAGAAACAGCCAACTCGTCTACACACAATAAAATAGCCTCTACCCAAACTGATAAATGGGAGGATTATACAGTGGAAATGGAGGACAAAGCAACGGATCCTCAGCAATTTCTACGAGTAAACCATGTAGTAGAGGAAGATAAACAAGAAATATCTGGTTCAAGTAGGAAGGAGAGAGGTGATTATTTGTTACCACTCCTATCCAACTTACATATTAGTCTAAATTTGGCCTTGAAAACTCTGGGGGAGTCTCAAGAGACTATTGTTGGCTCCATGATAGGGCAACAAGCGGCTTTCAATCAGCTGGTGACTCGTCTGGCATTTTTGGAGGGAATAGTAGAGGGTAAGACCAAGAATGAACAGATTATTAAAGAACAGAGTCGATGTGACAAATATAGAAAGGATCAAGATATAAGGTTAACTACCATGGATGCAAAAATTACCCCTCTGTTGGAAGCTATGCTTACAGGAGACCGTCCTACTTCATCTAAGAGAGAGCTAGGGGAACTTGATTCCCAGGGCCAAAGAGATAATGAGGACAACAATAATAATTACGGAAACAAAATGGTTTCTCCCGATAGTCCTTGTACCCTCTTAGATGTTATAATGATAGCAACTGAAGGGTGCTCCGAAGAACAGGAGTTGGATAACCTCAGTGCACAGACGCACGCGAGTGTATCTCTTAATGACGAAGAACCCTTGAACAACAGTAGTGAAGATACTAGATCTCCTCAACACACTACACTAATAAAAGGGCTAAAATGTAAACAAAAGACCAAACATAGAGAGAAAAAAATCAGTAAATCAAGATCTGGAATTAGAGGCAAAGAGTAACAATGATGGAATAGTCCCTGTGAATATTTCCGACTATAATATAAATGAGGTGCCCCAATCCCCAGTTGGTAGACGCAAAAAATCAAAAAAGCAGGGTAGGATACTTAAAAAAAGCAAAAACATGCCCAACACAAAAATTAAAGGTAGAAATGCCAACCTTAAAGGAATTAGAAACATCCTGCTCCAGGAAGAGCGGGAAGTTAGGGGGGGTCCCAAGGATGCTCATAAGGAAGAGAGTCCAGTCCAGGGCGAGTCGAACAATAAAGGCCTTGTGGCTAGTGGGGAAACTACTATAGACTCTAATAAGGAAAAGAAAAACTTGCTGAAATGTGGCCTTGAGCTCACTCAAACCAAACAAACAAAGATGACAGCTTTTGGCACAATAATTAGTACCAAACACGCCAGAACATCCGTAGGAACACAACAAATCAAATTCCCTACGGTTTCCCAAGAAACACTGCCAGCTATAAGTAATACTACCCATCCCGTTAAGGGGCCGACTGAATCGTCAGGGAGGGATAGTGGTTCAACCATCAATATCATGGGAGGAAATCCCCAAAATATACAACCTTCCAAACTACAAGATCCGGAAGGTAATGTTATGATCACTTCTGGAGTAGATCACACAAAGAAGCAATCTACTGTGATTCAGGCCCCTACTAAGTTCTGTACAGGGAAAACCGTGGGTTGGATTAACAATAATATAACAGACTCACAGGCTAGCTTGAACAGAACTCATCTCTTAAATCTGTTTAAAAAGATCCCCGTGTTACGAGCTATAACAGACGATATAGATGCCATATCTCTTCCTAACTGTAACAATCACAGAATGGTAAGTTGTTTTCATTCGATGATGGTAGCAGATATGGTGCGTGCCCAAGAAAAAAACCTGAACTCTTTGGGCTACGATCTATTCTCATTAGTAGATGATAAAGAGGCCAACAATTTTCTTGAATATAAGGAACCGAATAATATTCAAAATAAACAAACTACTCAATTTGACAATAATAAATCAGAAAATTTGGGTCCAGGATTGGCACTTATTTCAAGCCTCCTGAATAATAATCAGGATTGGTCATGGCTACAACCGGCACTCAAAACCTTGGAAATATTTAGACAGGATAAGGGGTGTTCCTAACAATATAGAGATTGAGGTGATCTCTTGGAATTCTTGTGGGGGAACCCATCTCAACATGTTTTTGAATAAAAGAGAAAATTATGTACGCCCCCATATCTATTTCTTTCAGGAAACTATGATGCTGTCGGATATGCACATAGAAGGCTTCTATACCTTTTCTTCGGTAGCTATTAGGGGTCAGTTGGGCAGACCTAGTGGCGGTCTGATTATTGCCATTGATCGTAACTTGGGGTTCCTAGGGGAGGTGATCTTTAGGAGTAACTGGCTTTTGGCTATTATGCTTTCAATGGAGAATAATGTAGAGCCGATACTCCTCTTGAATCTCTATTGGAATCCGCTAAAAGTAGACATTGAGGAAGTGGAGGACTCTCTAGATATGATCCTGGGAAGTTGGTTTGAGAAAGGGTTTGGAAATCGCATTATCTTGGGAGGGGATTATAACTCAGCCTGTGCCGACGGCGCGGTGCTCAACGAAAGAGGGGTATTACCTAGACTACTCAGCATGATTTTAGATTGAATACATCGATAAAGGAACTTAGTTGTGTAGAGTTGTTTCATTCCTAAAGTGAGTGAGGATCTCAGTGTGCATGTCCACTGGGACTGCCTTTTAGTACTTGCACGCTGATGTGGCTACCATCTTTTGAAATGCAGAATGTTTGGAAGATGTAGGTTACCAGATACCGCCCAGATACCCTCAGGTGGGGTGTGCTATATAAGCAAATAAACTAAACTAAACTTTGTTTCAATGAAGGGTTTTTGATAATCCAATGGATTAATATAGCGAACAGCATAAAATGATTGACCAATCATTCCATACACATAATAAATTGAATGGTTTGAAGTTTGCCGCTTGAGTATAGAGCGGCTATGATCAAACGAACCAATGGTTCTTATTTTGTTGGCTCTAGAAGGATGACAAGCGGAGTTACTTCTGTCGGCACTGACATATGTACTCACTTGGGTTCAATGCAGTAAAACATTTGCCCACACTGGCACTGGAATTGTATATTCGGGTCCATGATGAGTGCACCTGATCAAGAGGTGAACCCCATCAATCAAGTTCCTGCGTAAAACAAGGTGCGGTGCTCACCTGGAACCAAACGTGCTTCAATGGTTGCGACGACCTTAGAACCTCCCATGCGGGCTAGGATGACACATCCCTGCATTGTTTTCATTTCCATAAAAGAAAACGATAAGAGCTTTCCTGAGCATCCAGAACAACAAAATTCAAAAATGTAAATTAATTCATTGTTACCGCTCAGGTGTTCCGAACAGGATGACAATTATAACCTATCAGAGCTTGAATCTTAGCAATAATTCAACACCACTCTGGCGCACGAGGGTTGAATGCTCCTCTTATCGGAGTTACTGCTGAAAATGTTCATTCTTGTGAAAATGCATTTGATTTTGAAATGCCATTGTTTTCTGAAGATAAGAACCATCCTTTTTAATATTTAGTTTAAAGCAAAGTGGCTTTTTGTTGAATAGTGTCTAAGTTGTGGAAATGGAAAAAAACGTTATGTTCACGGGATCTCAGCATACATGTGTACGCACCTGGAAATACAGTACAAGTGCACTACCATTTTGAAAAGTCCAGCATAAGGAAATGCCGGAGTACTGTGTATGTTATCCTTAATTTCCAAACTTTTATTCTGCTAACCAGCAGGACACTTGTCTGGTGTGCATTGTATATACCGGCAGACTCACCTTACCGTTACTGCCACCCGATATTCCAGTGATACCAGGCTATTACCGGTGCCGGCATCGGCGGGAAGTTCCCATTCCATAAGGATCCATGGAATGGGAACCAATTGCATCACCGTTGTGAACAGTGCCAGTGATTGCTCTGCCGGTAGGGGCATGTCAGGCCTGCCGGTAGCTCACTGCCCTTACTGGCAGACTTGGAGTATGCCGGTCGGGAAAATATGCCAGAGCCGGTAGTACCAGCCGTTTTACCAACATTTTCCCCGGAACGCTTACTCTTAATGAGTGCCAGTGTGGGTTATACAATCGCAGTGCTCAAGACCCAGATCAGCGCAAAGCCTCTGTGCACAAACTGTACATTATGCAATTGTTCTGGTTTGTATATACATAGCGCTTAGCATGAGTGATGCCTGTTTCTAACTGCAGCCAAATATGATTCTCGTACCTTAGAATTCGAGCAGGAAGTGCACCCGAGGCACTATGTGATGGCATGATTTGTGAAGGTTCAGAGAGTATAAAAAGTGGTGAAACCAGTACTAGAGCAGGGGTCCCCTGGAACTATAGTACGGAACCTCACGGCACCACCACCCTTCTCCTCTTGCATGGTACATGTGAGCTTGGGTAACATTGGAGCACTTTTGCAGGTTAACAAAGTCCTTTACCCTCAGGAATTCCTGAGATTCCCAAAACAGTGCATTTGCAGGCCATGAAATGGAGAAGGAGCAGAGCCAGTCGGGTGCAAAACTTTCCTTCACAGTGGCCTCTAAAGTGTTTATCCACGGATGCCACTAATGCTTTATGTACCACAATTCTTCAGTAGTTTAGATTGTGAATGTGCTTTTTGGTGGCCTCGAAAAGATAATCACTTGTGAACCAAAGAGATGCATGCATATGTTCTAGAAAAGTGGTATTCACCCTTATTCATACTGAGCCCCCCCCCTTGAGTAACAATATTGTTTCTCCTCCCTGACCCCCACTTAGCGGTTGCCTCACCCCTTCCTCCCTACCCCCCCAGGGTCCCAAAGGATGTCCAGGGGGGCCAAGGCGCTTTAAAATATAAGCAGATGTTCTACTGTTTCTTTTCTATTGAAAGCAGTCACCTTAATCCTTTTTTATTATAAAAAATAGACATCCTAAATCTTTTTTAAAGAGTCTTGCCAGCCTTCCCCCCGCACCCCTCAACCCTCCGGACATACTTCAGTCCCCCCAGTTTGAAGACCACTGACACTGTTCTAGAATGATAGAGTTCCAGAACTGGAGACCCGTGGTTAGGATCCACCTGCCTGCACTAGTGCAGTACCCAAAGTAAACAGCCCTTAGTAGATTGAAGTTCACTCTGTTACAGCAAGGTGTAGTAAACACAATTCCAAGAAATGCTAATAGGCTTTTCTGTGAATGCGTTTATGGTTCCTGCAGAATACAAAGTGCATGAGAAAGGCATTTTCTTGTCAGTTCGCCCTACTCGCATTTCTGTTATTTTCTGAAATCATCAGTTACAGGGACATGGTCTATTTTCGTAAGAATACTTACTTGCTGGTGAAAGCCTTGACTGCGAGCCGCACAGTGTATTGGGGAAGGAACCTCGATGGCTGCAGAGAGAGAAGCAGAACAAGATCCCAGTTGGAAGGCAGGTGTCCCTTCTCCCTGCATTCAGCAGGTCAAGAAATGGCTGAGCAGCCTCCACCCGAGTAAACACGTGTTGCTTTGCCTTTATGGGTCACTCTAAGCTCATCAGGACCTGTGGATTGAATCCTAGCCGTGGCAGAACCAGAACTATATTAATAGATCTCACTGGACTAGCACAGGATTTGATGCACATCTTTAAAGGCTTCCCATTGTTCAACTGGAATCCACGGAAGAGAATAGGGCACGAGTGAGGTAGTCCTACTGTCCCAGTGGAGGCACCTGGCCAAATGGGAGGGTAGGCCAAGGCAGATATTATTCCCATGAGTTCACCGTCCGATCACAGACACCATCAAAGCTTGGATTGTTTTGATTTTCTATGTGAACGCCAAAACGCGAAACCTCAGTTTTAGGAGTTTCAAAAAGAGAAACCCTGTTTTGGTGAGTTGTGTGATCTGAGTCCAAGTGAGAGATGAACAGCAAACAGGATTCCCAAGTTCATGACATCTATGACCACTTAGGGCCACACAACCCAGCCTGAGAGCCAGATCCAATGAGTCCAGGCCTTGGCCAGAGATATTTTACATCCCAGAATATGGAACCTGATGGGATATGTAGATCACCAGAGATAAGTAGGCGTGTCCAACACCTGAGAACCTGGGCAGGAGAACACAAAGAGTGGAATCAGCAATCGGGGCACATGAGAATCGGAGCAGGATCACTTGTGAGGTGGAGACGCAGAGACGGACAAGGTCCTCTGGCGACTTTGAGCAGAAACACTGGGAACCGGAGAATTATTTTTCAAATCCTCAGTAAGTCTGCTGTGTGAGCTGTAGTCCTTGCAATCCAGTACAGAACGTCCAACACTTTTGTAAGTGTTTGTGAAATAATGTAGAGTCGGAAGAGGAGTACAGGATTGACTCTGGTAACAAACTCCTAATGGCTAAGTTGTAACATGAAGGTTTGAAGACCGAACTGTTGAAGTGTATGTGTAAGTGATCGGGGGAGCTTACTGCAGTTTTATTTTGTCTAGGCTGAATGACTGGGCACAGTACAGGGGTGACACGCAAGTCAGCTTTCTGGCATTGCATTTATTTAATGGATAGTGGCTTAAGAAGATACCTAAATTCCTATTGAATGGTAGCTTTGAAGTGGGCGGAACACACTGAGGAATAAAGAGAGAAGGTTAAGAGGAAAGATGGAAACCGCTAAGTGTGTGCCTGGCGTCCTGTCTTCCTTCATCTGGGGCCAACCTTTAGCTATCCAATTTTTAACTGGTGTCCAGCAGTGAGAGACACTTGACTGTTTCTCCAATTATCGAGAGGATGAGATACATACATAGCTAGATATTAGTAGTGTAAAAGTGATAATTTGGTAATGCAAAGTGACTTGTATAAAGGATCTGCAAAGGTTCTTGTTGGGTGTAATAAGCATGAGTGCGCTAAGGTTGCCCTTAAAGCCACAGGAGTGAGGATGCTTCACTCGTCTGTGATGGGGTCGGCTTCCACGTCATTCCATTGCAGGAGCAGGTAGGTTCTTTGGCAATTATATTTTCTATAAATAAGGCAAAACAGCCATTTAAGGGAAGTCAACATGTTCCCTCTTGCAGAGTTTTCATGTGGGGATCCGCAATCTAATTCAACACTACTCCATTTCAAAATAAATGGGAGGAAGAATGTGAGCTATACCCCAAGAAATCGTGGGCATCTTATGCTAATTACAGGCAAGCTTTTCTATTGATCAAGAGAGTAGTGTGAAAGGTGGACCCCATATTCTCAGTATTAATATTCAGTGCTATACAAGCCCTATTTACAGAACCAGATTTGCCAAATATGAGTAGTGATGGAGAGCGTTACTGTGGAGTGGAGTCTGCAGTCTGCTTACAGTTTCCATAGCTGCCTGCTGACGTGCTGTATACTCTCCATCCCGCTTTGCGGTGTGAACGCAGAGTGACGGTGAGTGTTACTGCATTACGTTTAGACAGCGAGGAGGCAGATGCCGTAACATCATTCTGAATTACGCTACTGGTACTGATATTGATCAAAGGATGGTAAAGCCTCTAAAGCGGTGCGGAAATGAAGCAAGCTGTTGCTCTGACAAGCACAGCAAAGCTGGAAATGCAGAGGATCGGCGCCCGGGCCCGCCAGCAGGTGAGACACCAAGAGCCCCATGAGATTATTGCATCTCCCGCTATGAGTGTTAAGTCAACTATTACTGACGCTGGTTGGCAACAATTGCAAACGGGCCCGCCTTCTCTAATTGCATCCCCTGTCATTATACATGCACCTCCAGAGGCAACTCCTATTATGGATTTTAATATAGACGCAAGGGGGGCTAGTTCTTCTTTCTGTTCGACGGCGATGGTGAATCAATCTCCATTACTGATGAACTCCATAAGCTCTCCTACCAAGTCTAGTCTCTCAGGTTCAGAAGAAACAGGAGGACCAACGCAATTATCTGTTAAGGTGTGTGTCACGTGACCGTGAAGTAACTGTATTTCCGGAAGATGTCCGTGATGGAGAAGCCAGACTGGTTGGTCAGGAAGCCGGTAGATGAGAAGGTGATGCAAGGAAGCAGCCCCAACCCAACCCTGATGATACAGGTATGGACAGGGACTACCTCCTGACGCCACGAGACCTCTTCCCTGCGGAATTACGTGACGTCAAGACAGTGCAAGCACTGACAGGGAAGATAAATGGAGTTGAAGACAAGTCCAAGGGTTCAAGTATGCTGGTTGAAGATAGAAGAGGAGATCCTCCGTATCCTTGCAGTGAAGTAATAGGCACACACAGTTCATGTTGAGAAAACAAGGGAAAACAGTCAGTAACTGGTCTCTGAAGAGGCTGATGAAACTGGAGAAGCAATACAGTCCAGGAGCTGGAATCCAGGTAGAACAGGAGAACTGAAGCAGTGGATCAGGGCAAAGGCTGGAGTCCAGGTGAAGCAGGGGAATAGAAGCAGGGAAACAGGCCAGAGGCTGGTACCCTAGCAAGACTGGCAGGAAGGGAACCCTAGGAGGGGAAACCAGGGAAGGCAGAGCCCCAGGAGAGATGGACCCCCCCCCCCGAAGGAAGCTCGGACCCCAAGGAAGGTTACAGGAACCGAGACTCGGAGTATTCAGGAGCAGTGGAGAGGCAGGCACAGGAACAGGATCCCAGAGAATCAAAACAGGAGCAGGCAAACTCGAGCTGAAAAGCAGCGGCGAGTCAGGAACGAATAGCGTTAAGACGCAATTCGTTTCTGCACTCGGGCGCCATTTACAGCACACGGCATGAAGCTGAGGCTTGGAGCGCAGGCCGGTCTGCGCATGCGCCGTGGCCGTGCCGAAGCGGAAATGAGGCTTGGCTCACAAACTGTCGACCGCCGTGGTCCGCGGCGCATGCGTGCGCCCGTGACTGGAACATGGCAGCATGTTCGAACGTCGGGAGATCCCTCTCCCGGCAAGCCGAAATCTGGAATAGAGCTGCTAGGGCTGATGACGTGGTCCCGCAGCCCTGCAGGTGGGTGTCCTAACATTATCACACAACATCCTCAAGGGAGCACAGGGAGAATTGCACGCATTGCCTGTTAATACAGAGCCCAAACAAACTTGTGAAACAACTGATGGGTTGGGGTGGCCCTTAACACTTAACTCAAATGTGGATGACTGTGCTACCTGGCAAACTCTATTCTTGCCTCTCCTACTCCTGGGATAACTGCAGCAAACTCCCCCACCCAACAAGACCCTTGTGTTATAGAGCACAGCTGTGATGTGGTAGGATCGCAAGAAATTAAATCCTCTGTATTGGTCGCTCGCCTGTCAAAGGATTTTCTTGATTTAACATCCAAAACTGAGAAAGAAAAGCATCTAAGCCTGGAGAGTCTAAAAGTAAGATTCTGAGAACAACCTTGGCTGTGCCCTGGTATCAAACCTGAGCCCTTAAATAACGAGGACCCCTTTCCCAGCCACTGTAGCACTAAAGCAACGAGTGGATGCAGAATGCCCGATAGGGAGTGGAAATGGGAACGACACTTGGGAGTATTTTCGATTAGAGGCCCAATGAACATGCTAACTGTAAAGAAGCCACAAACTTGGTAAGTGAAAGCCAGTTTATTTGGAACAGCTTTAGTAACTCACTTAAGACCCCCAACACAGGCAGCATCCAGGGTATAACTGACTTCACTCCAGAGTAAACATCTCCAAGCACACATCATTCCTGAATGGCACAGTAGGCATAAATCCATTCTGGAATTACAGATGATGTGCTTGGCATAAACACAGCTGAAAACCATAGCAACAAGAAAGCATACAAAGGTTTAGTTTTATACAACAAAGCATACGAAGGTTTAGCTTTATACAACACATCCCCCTCCCTTATGAAATAAATGTCTTTATTGTGGGATATGTACCCACTGAACAGATATATACTTAGATCATTTTACTTTCGCGATTCTGGACAAAGACCAGACTTGACCACTTTCTACACACACAGCGTTTTTGAAAACTCGTGTAACCCTAACAGGCTCTGTGTATAACGGTTCCCCTTTCTTGGTAACAACAGCCTTCCTTATCCGTACCCAATCTCCAGCTTTGACCACGGTTATTCTCCTTGGGTGCTTCTTATTGACTCTTTCCACCCACTTGTTTTTTCGGGCTTCCATCCCTTTCTTTACATCATCCACAACCGCATCTGACGCTCTCGCCCTGCCCAACCAAGCTGGCGCAACACAGGTATTTGCCTTTCGCCCTCTCATAAGTTCAAATGAGCTAATCCCTGTTTCTACTCGCGGAGCCATCCTCAAAGCATATAGCCTGTCTCTTACTGCAAACTTTTTGTCAAGACCACATGCATTAGCTCCACAAATAGCATCCATAATACTTCGATTTACTCTCTCAACCATACCGTTTGCTTGGGGACAATACAAAGGAGTCTTTTTGTGTTTGATTCCACATTTGTACAGATACTCCAAAAATACTTTTCCCATGAATTGTGGACCATTATCCGTGAGAATGCTCCTGGGCAAACCCTCCCTTTCAAACACATCCTCCATGAATTCAATTATGCGTTGACACGTGACTTCCCTCAGGATCTTAAACCCTGTCCATCTCGAAAGGGTATCAACCATCACCAAAATGAACTTACCTCTACTTGCACCCATGTCTACGGGACCTAGAACATACATGGACAAATCTTGCCACACACCATCGGGAATGGTAGTTTTACCCATTGGTTAGGACACAGCTATCACGTTCTTCCCTGATTTGGTACAGTCACTGCACGCACCAACCACTTTCTCAATTTCGCGATCAATTCCTTGCCACCAGTAATCGGCTTTTATTACTTCTTTCGTTTTACAAATGCCAATATGTCCATGATGGGCACTATCAATCAATTTCCTCCGCAGACTGCCTGGAACCACCAACTTGTCCCATCTGTACAACAGCTCTCCTTTTACGGATAGTTAATTCCTTACTTCCCACATAGCCCTCTCTTCACCTGATAGTAGCCTTTTCTCTGGCCACCCATCCTCCACAAATACCATAATCCGCTTCCACATTTCATTGGCCCTTAACACTTGAATCCACTCTTGTTTCTGAATTATACCCTCCACAGTTGCAAAAACCATTTCATGTCCACCATATACATTACTTCCTTTTTCACCAGCATCATTCTCCAACTTCACTCTCGAAGCGTGATCAGCTTGCACATTCTCTTTACCAGCAACTACTTCTATTTCAAATTTATGACATTGTAGCCTGGTTACCCAGCCTGCCACTCTCCTTGAAACCTTGTTGAGGCCCTTACTTTCAAAAGCATTTTAACCATATGACCATTTACCTGTATCCATGCTGATGGATGCTTGCACTCATCAGAACCTGAACACTTTACCATATGAACGGTAAATATTTAATTCTCAGAAACATCAGCTTCTTCAGAAGATACACCGTCATATTCTTCAATTAGGAGGGTTCCCCTTCCACCTCCAATTCGATAGTTTTTACAACAATTCTCGAAGTGCCCCCACTTCTTACATAAACCACAATTCACTTGCCTCCCAGGGCAAATGGGAGATGTAGAAAAATGTTGTGAGCTCCCACAGCGAAAACATAACCTATCTTCCTTTTTCACATTAAATTGAGCGGTGTCCTTTTGAAACCGCCTATTATTCTGCTCACCACCCCCACCTTTGGCTTGGGTATTCTCATAATGTTTATTGGGCTTGGTTCTATGTTTTTTTTCCTTTGGGCACCCTCCCTTCTTATCTCCAACTCTTAGTACCTCAACACTTGGTGCTGATTTATTTTCCTTGAGGGACAGCTTCGCTACACACTGTAATGTGTGCTCAATTCTCTTTGCTATACTAATGACCTCCTCTAAGTTTGGATCGTCCTTTAACCAAATTTCCTCCCGTATTTTATCATTAGAGCAATGAATTATAAATTGATCTCTTATGTGTTCCTGTAATCCACCACCAAACTTACAATTGAGGGATAAATGTCTCAAAGCAGTTATATAGTCTTCAACAGTTTCTCCTTCATGTTGACATCTCATGCCAAAATGATATCGCTCCAATACTGTGCTAGTTTTTGACTCAAAATGCCTATCAAGTTTGGTCAATGCCAGGTCAAAATCATTTGTTCCCTCTTCTGAATCTAATTCGGAAATATCAGGAAGTATGTCATATATCCTCTGACCTTCATACCCCAAAAAGGCATTAACATCGCTACTTTACGTTCTACAGACATTCCATTCCCACACGTAGCTTTAACATAATGTAGGAATCCCTTCTTCCACGGGGCCCACTAATTTTTGGTGGACCTGGTGTGAGCATAAATACTTGCGGACCGGGGACTCCAGACAGGGCCATATTTATAACCTCTAAATGCTACGTAACACAATGCGTAAAATACCAGGTTAATATGCGTCCAAAGTATATGACACAACAAAAACAATTTTGCTTTCAAGATGTCAAATGGTGATTCTTAGAATATCGTCAAATATTGCCATACATAGCCACTCTATTTTGGCTATGCTTGTCCAGTCACCACCACAAAAATATCTCCTCCTTTGGGGGGCCAGAGAAAGCACCTTCTCTAGGCTGTGGTGCCCTTTGTCATAGACCCCTAATTCACCTTCCCACAGGGGGCCCTGGGCGAGGTTTCAGTATCCTTTCTCAATTCAGCGCCACATCCGCATTCAGCTGGGCTTGATTCAGCGCCACATCCACTTTCAGGCAGCTTCCATCTTCCAGCTTCCTGCTGATAGCTCCTCCTAATTCGCCTTCCCACAGGGGGCCCTGGGCGAGGTTTCAGTATCCTTTCTCAATTCAGCGCCACATCCGTATTCAGCTGGGCTTGATTCAGCGCCACATCCACTTTCAGGCAGCTTCCAGCTTCCTGCTGATAGCTCCTGCCAATTCCTCCTGGATGGTGGCTGCTCCTGCTGACAGCTCCTGGATGATGGTTGCTCCTGCTGATAGCTCCTGCCAATTCCTCCTGGATGGTGGCTGCTCCTGCTGACAGCTCCTGCCAAACTCCACTTCCAGTCACTGTTGGGGGTCTTGGCTTCTGCAGGGATCACTACAGACATCCCATCCTCGTCGCCATTGTAAAGAAGCCACAAACTTGGTAAGTGAAAGCCAGTTTATTTGGAACAGCTTTAGTAACTCACTTAAGACCCCCAACACAGGCAGCATCCAGGGTATAACTGACTTCACTCCAGAGTAAACATCTCCAAGCACACATCATTCCAGAATGGCACAGTAGGCATAAATCCATTCTGGAATTACAGGTGATGTGCTTGGCATAAACACAGCTGAAAACCATAGCAACAAGAAAGCATACAAAGGTTTAGCTTTATACAACAAAGCATACAAAGGTTTAGCTTTATACAACACTACCCTTGCATGAAGATGAGCTTGAGACATCGGGGAGCAGTATATCTTTGGCCCATCTCTCTTCAATAGCCCTAGCCAACCTGGAAAAACACTCAAATGGTGGCACTGACAATATCCCTGGCCCCCTTCTCTAAACTAGATGAGTTGCTTAGTGACTCTTTGAAGGATCAGGCCACCCTAATAGAAATGGCCCCCTACAAAATATTTTTTATAGAAGGTTTTGTGACTAAGATCCAAGACCGATTAGATAAAGAAGCAGAAACCTCAGTGACCTGGCAAAATCGATTGTGTGATTTGACAAAAAGAGAAAAAACAGACAAATCTACACTGATGGCATCCTTGTTAGAGGACTGTAAATGTTTGAGAAGCCAACATAAAGCTCTGCAGCTGACTGGGTCCAGGTTGGGCGAGGCAGTGATGTCTAGATCTCCCCTAAAAGAAGAGGGTACTGAGCCCATAGGGGCTCTGCAAATGTCACACCTTTTGAGTAATGAACGGTTAATGAGAAGTGACAGGGTGGAGATGGTCGAAGCCACAAATGGCGTACCAGCTGTGGAGACGCATAATTCAGCTAACCAGTGGCCAGTCGTCTCCACTGAACAACCTTTGTCAATGGCTCCCCTGATAACTAAAGAAATGAACACCTCAGTACCTGCAGGTGAGAATGTCTTTTCGATTTTCCAAAACTTACAACCAACTAGTGGGGAAAATGCAAACCGAGGGGGAAGAGCCCTCCAAGACAAAAAAAAATATATGAAAATGGGTCACAAACGAAAGTCCAATGGATCGCGGGCCTTTGTGAGAAATCTGAGGCGGCTGCCTCCTATTGACCCTCCTCTGAATTCCAAACGCTAAAGGGAAGATATCCCAGTGGAGGCCAGCGTATCGCATGACACCCAAGCAAGTCAAATAGGGCCAGAAACTCTTGATTAGCTGCAGTTATCTGAAAATGATTAAACAGAACTGGTCTCAGATTCTTGTCTGAGTGACCTCATTTAAACAATCGTTAGAGATCAAGAAGTCGATGATTGGAGAACCTGAGCCGATCTGAATTTGTAGAAATGTATCAAAAAGTGTCACAGATTACAAATGAACCCCCCTCTCATTCCTCATTGAATGGCCAGTTGAAGGGTCAAAGGGCAAACAAGTGCCCAGTCATACATACTTTTAGGCCTCTTGAAGAAAAGAGAACTAACAGTAAATGTGACAGCCTCTGTCCAATTGCATGAGGATCGTTCCACGGGCAAGCCAGCAATGATTAACTGAGAACAGCCTCAGGGTACCACACCAATGTTTGAGTGAATGAGGCCTCGACCCAATTCTCTGAGGGAGGCAAACCGAGTATGCCTTGAATGACTGCTGCCAGCGGATGATCATTTAATCCTAAATTGCTGTAACGTGATGAAATTGCTGCAATACATCCCGAAACAAAGATCCTTCACTTCAGAAGAGGTTTGTGCAGTTCAGTTTGTTAATGAGAAATGCACCGATTGGGTAATCCTGCATCTGGATTCAGCCCTAATAAAATCTACAATGTTGGAAATGAGCGACCATCTGCTCCCTCTGGGCTTTGAGCCGAGTGACTTCACAGGCAACAACGCAACCTACATTGATTGTGAGAACCCGGATCCGAAAGTAGATAATTCTAGTAATAGGAAAATCCTAATGCCAAAGGGTCGAGAAGCCATGCAGCTGTTCACTCAATCGACAAACCCCAAAAACTATCAATCGCTCTGTCACAATCGATAATATAACAGCAAGGGCTAAAACCCTAACAAGGGGGCAGGAGCCCCTGATGGGTGTTGGAAAAGCTCAAAGCTGGGCATGGCTCGCAGCAACCATGGCAGAACCTTGTCAGTATTAGAGCCAGATAATGGATGGGAATGAGGTCCTTTTGGTTGGATCTTGGAACTCTAGAGGTTTTGTGAAACTGTTCTCGAACATAAAATTGTGCTTGGACCATTTTGACATTATTTGCCTGCAAGAGACCTGGCTTTGAATCAAACCAATCTGCAAAGGCTATAAGGTATACCTAAGTGAGGCTTCCTACGGCCCACAGGGGAGGCCCATGTTCTTGTCTACTGATGCTGATAAAAATAGACAGTGCCCTAAATAAGTCTCCCAACCTACCCCTTATGTTCAGATGCTGAGGATGGAACGACAAAATGTGGAGGACACGAGGATGATGACCTTAGTTTTCCTAAACCTGTATTGGGGAGTAAATATGTGCTCAGATCATGGTTTTATTGACTGTATTGCGACACTCCTGGATGAAGCTTATATTAGTGAGGAACCCTCATATTATTGTAAGTGGAGACTTTAACCTGCACTACCAAGATCCACAGGGTGTGGTGCTGAGTGACTCAATGCTGTTGAATGGCCAGACAAAGATGACAGCCCGGGGGTTGGGACAAGGGTTAGGGGGGCCGAACAGGCATACCTGGACTACTGTTTTGTCTCCACAAATGGAATTTCGAGGTTGTGAAGATGCCGGCGAGTGACCACAATTTGATAGCATCGATCTGGGTGGTAACACGACGGCAGCTTCATACCGCTATGACAAATCCGGTCGAAGTGGCATGGGGTAGAAGTAGACTAAGAATCAAACCCTTGGAAGTTCCTCGGGTGGTAGCTCGGTTTGAGCAATTTGTATCAGACAATCCGAATGGAACGGAATATGGTTGGATTCTTAGAGACTATATGGAAGAACAGTGCCCCTGCGGAAGACCACATTTTATTCCTCTCCACATTTATAACAAAGTGATGGTAGCTAAGAAAGCGCTAAGATAGAATATTAGGAAATTAAGGCAAGTGAACAGTAATGCACGTGAGAACCAAATTAAAAAAAGGAACACAAATATCAGAATTGGTTCTTAGCGTGAAGAGCCGCAAGAATGCAACACGATGCAGAGCACATGTTATGGGTGGTTTGCAAAAACAATGCCAGAAATCTCTGGGGACTGCTCAAAAATGCTCTAAGCTTTCAACCGGCTCTTTCATTCAGGTACCCAAAGATAGATGGGTAGAGTTTTACACTAAATGGCTTGAGGCTGGAGAGGAAGGGGTCCAGAATAAAAGCTCTGACACTGGGGAAAAATGGTCTATTGACTTTGATAGAGACAAGATTAAAACAGTGATCGGGAAGCTAAACTCATCTAGGGCAGCTGGCCGGATAGCCTAGCAAATTACATTCTAAAAGAAAACGCTGACTTGTGGGCAGATTTTGCGGTCAAGATCTTTAACTAGGTACTGGAGACTAAACAGATCCCCGCTTCTTAGAGGGAGGCTGTTATAGTGCCGATCATTAAGAAAGGCGATTGTGACGATTCTAAAAACTATCATCCGATCGCCCTTCTGGACTCCCTGGGAAAACTGTTTGCATCTGTTTTGTTGAGAGACCTGAACACTTGGGCGGTGCGATCCAGTTGTCTCGTCCCCCATCAGGCGGGCTTCCTAAAAGGAGTTGGTACCTCATTAAACCTATTTCTGCTCAACCTTCTGAAGCTAAGAGCCATTGAGACCAGAGCAAACATCTACCTGACTTTCATGGATCTCCAACAAGCTTTTGATGGCGTGAGCAGGGGGAGGCTTTGGTCCAAACTGTTGATCTTGATTTGCCCTCCAAATTTGGTGGAGGCAATCAGGGCACTGTATAAGGGCACCTCTGTTCAAGTGAGATTATCGTCAGAGGTTGCCCTTTCAAAAAAAATGTATACAATTCGGGGACTGAAGCAAGGCTGCTCTTTAGCTCCCATTTTGTTTAATTTGTATGTTTCCAATCTGGGAGAGTCCCAGCAGATGATCCAGGCATTTCCATCCAAGATCAATGCAACAGATCCTCCCTAGGTCCTGTATACCAAGGATTTAGCTTTCGTGGACCAAACTCCAATAGGGCTGCAGCGCAGACTAACCACTTTCTCGTTGTATCTTGAATTGAATGGCCTGCAAGTGCAAACAAATCTAAAGTCCTAATCATGTCATCAGCTCATAGGAAGTCCAAGGGATCATATCCGTGGGCGGTAGGAGAGGAAAGACTGGAAATTGTTGAATCTATTGTCTTCCTGGGAACTATAGTCCACAAGAACTTCAATGATAATGCCCATTACATGATGCTACGAACCGAAGTTAAGACATCAGCAGCCCAAGGAACTGCTCTTCATAGTAGAATATGGGACCTTCTCAGTATTACCACTGCTTGCTTTCTATAAGCAAAGAGTGGTCCAGATTTTAACGTATGGAGCAGAATCCATGCTGAGCTTAAGCCAGAAAGTATGGGGTCTTCTGGAAGGGTACTTTTGGCGAAAGGTGTTAAGACTGCCCAATTCATTGCCAGTAGCTTGCATCAAATTTGAGCTAGGGTTGCAATCTATGGAGTCAATCGCAATGTTGAAAACTATCCCTCTATTTAGGAAAAGCATCACTGTTGATAACTCACTCCCTTTTGATATCCTGAGGCACAGATTGGCATCCTCAGATGCTTGGTTCGGGGTTTGGAAAGGGAAATGTGTGTCCCTTCTTGGGTCTTGTGACATTTCACCAGAAATGTTAATTGAAAATCTGTCAAAGGTGAAAAAAAGGATACAATAATGGGATTGCGTCTCCACTCAGAAGTCCAAAAAGAAATATAAGCTGTTGTTGTTATCCATCCGAGCGAATAGAATGCTAAACCAAATCCCCTTCTACCTACAAATGTTCCCATCAGCTCACTATCGTGAGCTATTTATGCAATGGTGCTTTAATATCCTCCCAACAAGAGAGGTTCAATGGGCTAAGAGACAAAAAATAAAGGATGCATTTTGTAGATGTTGTGGTAAGAGGGAGGGCATAACCCTTATTCCATCTTGTGGTGACCTGTAGAGCTTTGGTGGAAACAAGGACCCGATATTAGGAAGACCATACAAAACAGACAGGTTCCCTATCGTCCCTGGGTTGGTGGGAATTTTTTTTAATTGGGGACAAATCAGGGTTGGTCTTAGCAGGAATGAAATTCATTGAATGCTTTTTTAAGGATTTTAGGGATTCATGAATTGTAGATTTTAAATGAGAACTCATTTTGTATGATGTCTATTCGGGCTTTTATTGCATTTTAAGATTGTATGTTCGAAATAATGATGATGTTTTGTTTGTGAAAGGTTTGTTTGATAAAAAACCAGAAACAATAAAAAAAAAGGATGGATCTTGAGATGTGCCATCACTGCAACACAATAAACACACTATCCTTTGAATCATTTATAAATCCATGAGCAGGTTTGCCAAACATACACCTTTTAGCTTATGTTGGTATGTGCCGTTGGAAGGTTATTTATTATTATACCCTATGCTTATGCTTTATGTCCTATGCTCTTTCTAGTCGAACCTCACAAAGCAACAGAATGGGTTTAAGATCACCTTGAAGACCTTGGAGGATAATTTGCTTTCTCGCCTCTCCTCTGCTTCTGGAAATTTCTTGGGAGACACAGCCCTCGTGGAGAATTTGGAAATAACAAAAAAGACAGCCGCAGAAATCGAAGAGAAGGTAAGGAATCATAAAACACGTATATGCTGTAAGGATGTCCTGTACATGCACATGTGTGTTAGCGTCAGGAAGTGGATATCGACAATAGGTTTGAAAATGTAAGGTACAAACATAAACTATCATGAAGATGTCTAATGAATGCATTCAAAATAAATTCAGTGCATGTTCTCAAAGCACAGACTGCTTTGCTGCTTGGTAAAGTAGACACACATTTGTCCTGAGGGCTCCATTTTTAATTGTATTTCGTTTTCTGAAGTTTCATTGTTCATGTTCATTGTTTTTGTTTCACTGTTCTCCTGCAGCCTTGAAGTACGTCTTCATTGGGTGCTGAATAAGCGTCACCTTCTGGTGGCAGCAGTTTTTCCATTTGTATGTGTCTTAGTCTGCTGTACTCCACCTATAAAGTAAATCTGACTTTCTTTGGTTAATAGTGGACTCTATCAATATTCAGACAGTATCATATGTTGCCTGTGTCTTGTGTGCCACTGTCACTTTAGCCGACCAAATTACAAGACAGAGGTTTTATCTCCTGTACAGGACTCCATAGCTCTTGATCTAGGGTAACACAATAAAATATATAATCATAATAGTAATAAAAATAATAATGATGATTGTTCAGAACAACTATACCCTCGAAATACAACTGCCTTGATTATTGTCACTCTGTTTCCTAACTCTGTAACATCACCTAAACGGTCTCCTTAAATATCCAACGTGAGAAGCTGTTCACCTGAAATTTTAAAAGATGGCATAGCCTGTCCTGCTTGGGCTCTTAGCTGAGTTTGACCAGTCTTCCAAATGTTGGCAGGTCTGGAGATTACGTTTGTCCAGTATGCTGATAACGGTCTACTTTTCTTCCTTCAATTGGTCAGTGTGAGTCTTAATCTCCTTAAGACGCTAACAGGCTCCTTTTGATGATCTCGCTAAAGGGCAGAGAGAAATTAACTGATGTGCAGAAAAATTCTTGTTCACTGGGCAGACCGGTGTGCGGAACGGGAAATCCTTTCTATGCATTTCCCTGGTTCGTGCAGAGAATAGTCATGCATCGCCTGCAGCGCATTTGGATTTGAATGGAGAGGAATACATCTCTATGTATTTTATCTGCTCTTTTGCCCATAAAAAGGGCATTTACAGTCCGTGGTTGTGACAGCCGCTATGTTTTTACATGGTGAAAGCAATTACCAGTAATCGCTGTGTGTGCGTAAACATGCTAGTGCATTTACTGCATGCGGTGTAAGGCACAGCAACACTTGGAATGCTTGAGTTTCCATGCCTTGGACCGCATATAGCAATGATCAACAAATATCCATCGGGAAGTAGCAGCGATCTGCGGCGTACCCGAAGAACGACTCGGAGCAGAGGGCATGTTGGTTTACAATGCTTTCATTTAATTTAAAGAAAATGCCTTAATGACCCTGCTGCTAATAGATATGTTCCCAACCTACCAAACTAAATGAAGGGTGGTAGTCAATATTAGTCAAAATAATAAAACTTATCCTCTGTCCAAATCATAAGTTCTAAAATGGCCCTACCACGTATAAATATTGACCAAATAGGGAAAATGGGCACTATAGGTGCCCCAGTGTTCTTTATTCTGCCGTCTCCTAGGGGTTACAGGAATCTCTCCTAGTATCACGTTTCTTTCTAAGGAGATATGTTGTTCTCGAGTTCATGCTCATCTTGTCACAGTTCAACAAAGAAAATAGGGTTTCCTCAGAGAGAACTTTTGTAAATTCTCTAGTTCCAAAGGAAGTAAATTCTCTCAAAGATCGTAGATGAAGGGCTGTTTCCTTAATCGTCCTCTACCTACTACGTGGGTATCTCCCCACGAGAGGCCAGTCTTGCTTGATTCTACTTTCCCCTTGGGATGATTCTTGCTTTGCTGTATAGGGCCCTCCTTGCTCCCTTGTCTCCCTTGTTCCCAGATTCTCATCACTACATAGAGATATGCGTATCTCCTCCTGAAGTATCTTTCCACTGTTTAATGCAGGTGCCTTTGAGCCATTTGGATGATTACAAGGTTCAGGTTATCAGGGTTCCCGTAACCCCTCCTAGTATGTGTCGGGTAGCACTTTTTGGCTGGGTTGCCCTTCATAGAGTTTTGTACTGTTTGTTATTCCTCCCCTCGACTCTGGATTTAATCTCTGTGCCCCCCTCAACTGGCAGGAACCTGTGTACCTTCTCTATAGCAGGTGCTGCTCCCGCGAGGTGGCTCCGGTCAGCTGACGCTGGCGTTCACTGCATCTACTCTGCATCTTCTCCTGTACACAAGCGGCAGTGTTTCTTCACTCACTGCCTTGTTACTCTCTTTCTGGTTTCTCATGGTGCGAGCAGGTGTCTCAATCCCCTCTCTCTCGCCAGGTTCGGTGTTGTTTCTTGGGCTCCAAGCCCACCACATCCTCCACGTGGTCACGCCTTCCCTCTCTGTCGGCTCCGCTCGGCCTTGCCAACTCTGCACAGCCCTGTGCCTCATTGGCCAAGTTTCTCTCCCTCTCCAGCTTTTCTGCCGGAATATCTCTGAGTCACTGTCTGTACCTCCTTCTGGGACTTTCTCCGCACTAACAGCTGGTTCCGCTCAACAGCGTGGCTCCACTTCCCAATGATGTCAGTACGTCAGAGACTCTACTCTGCATATTATGTCTCCTCCATTCAAGTGAGTAAGTCCTTTTAAACTTGGTATCAAATATGAAAGGGGTGTGTTTCATTGCCCAGCCCTTTGGAGGATCAACACTGCTTTGGTCCAACTGTTCAAATGTAATGCCTGCATTATTTGTAGTTCTACAGCTGGCAGACAGATACACTTCTAGTATTCCCATGTATGCAGAAAATGTCTCAGTGATAGGGAGTTCCTTACTGGAATGCAAGTCCCTGTCCTCTGGTGCGGAGTCACTCCCAGAGAGGTCCCACTTCCCCTAACCCCTAGGGAGGGTTTTGCGTAGCTGCTTCACCTCCTGAGACTCAAAGGGGGGTGGCTCCACCCAGGGAATAAGGGGAGAAACCTCCCGATTCATCACAGATCCCAAAAGTGGTCATAGTGCTGCTGCATTCGACAGAAATCGGTGCAAATGAGTCTGTTGGTTAGTTTTTAGATATTATCCACTACTCATTGACTTAAATCACTTACAATCTTTAGTGTTTTAAGGCCATACAGCTCTAAGTTCTCATTAGCTTGTCCTGTATATTTTATCTTGCTTAGAATATTATTGCTTTCTTTTTCCAAGGGTAATGTCTAGAAATACGATGTGGTTGTTGCTTTACATTTTGTATACCTTGAGCTGTTTTGTCATTTATGTTCTTTTTTTATTAGCACAATTAGCTCTCATTACCATAACATTCAAAGAGAGGATCAAATACAATTAACTACGACAAATCAAGGTTTTGATTGAAAGATTCGGTGAATGTCGTAAGCTTGAAGAAGCCTGTACGGAGAGAGGCATGCTACCTTCTCTCTGCTAATGTGTGGAAAGTAAAAAAGGCAGTGCTAACAAGAGCCTAATGGCCTATTGGCTCGTAATGTCTGAACTGTTGTAATAGTGGTGTACCTCTTAAAACAGCTTTGTGTTTGATGCGCAGCTTTAAAGGCTTTACATTGCTCTACTGAATAAAGTGCTATGGAATTAGTCATACCATTCCCTCTCATAACCAAAATGGACCTCCACATTCTGCACCTGTTGGAGGCACATGGCCAGATATTTGGGTAGGTCCAGGCAGATACTATTCCCATAAGTTCACATCCAGATCACTGGCAAGAAAAAAGTGTTTTCATTTTATTTTCTGAGTGAACATCAACATTAAAGAGGGGGATCTCAGGCTGCAGGGGTGCGTTGTGTGGTCTGAGTCCAAGAGAGGTATCAACAACAACCAACATTCCCAAGTTCATGACAGCTGTGACCCAGATCTCACGAGCGGAACTTCATCAACCGGTATCTAGTAATTTTGCTTTGTTTCCCGAAAGCGGTGTTAGAAATGCGCATCTAGGAGAGTCTAGAACACTTACTGCAGTTAGAAGTGAGTTGAGAAAGTTCTCAAAGTACTTTGAGGTGGGACATATTATGCTAGAGACCGAAAGACTGCCTCTGGGCATGGACCAGGAGCAGAGGCGTATACAAAATCTTTAAATGCCCACTCCGCAGCGCTGTGTGTGCATCTGCAGGTGTGAATGTCACTGCGGTGGGCCCCACTACATGAGCTTCAGGCCCCACTTGCTAGACAATCCTGGCTGCGCCGCTGTCCAGAAGGATAACACCGCACTTGCTCTACTAGATCAACAGCGCTGCAAATTGCGGCAGGCTGAAGGGATAGAAGCTATTCCAAGATAGTCTGAAGTGGCAAACTAGAGCATTAATAGCAGGTTATGCACTCATGCTGCTGGAACTGCTGCCAGTCCAGCGAGCAATTTTCCATCAATAGCCTCCGGGATCTTTTCTATCTCCGGAGAGGAAACAAAAATATGGATTTGTGGTTTTGATATGTTTGTTGCACCAGGCATCGCCCACCTCCACGTGCACGATTTAAGCATTTACCATGAAAGTGGCCATGCTACAAAACTGTTAGCTCCAGCCACCTTCTGGAAACTCGGTTAATCGTTTCCAGGAATTGCCTCATAGTGGCAGTTTGGATATCGCTTAGTAAAGGTTTACTCTCCCGCATCAACTACTATGTATATCCCTTTTTGATTACCAATGATCGTATATGTAGTTTTGTATTGGGTATTACTTCAGCCATTCAAGATTGAAGATCTGTAAATGAGAGGTGATATTTTCCCACCCAATGTTGTTCATAATGTGGCATGAAGAGCGTAAAACAGCAGCGAATCGTTGCACGCAAATCTCTTGCCAATACTGCGTAACTCGCCTCATGATTCTTCGGCGTCACTCTGCGTGCATGCAACTAGAACGCTCTCGCGCAGAAACCATTCACCAGTCCCCGTTGGGTGTTCGTGGACTCCGCGAGAAGAGCCGTTTCGGCACCTGTAAATGAAACTGCATTGCTGCGACTGGAAGAGGCACTTTCCCCCGTGCCATTAATCTTCATTGCTGTTCCTTCAGTTCCGAAAGCAATGAGGTAATTGCACAGACCATCGGTTTCCAAACCCTTATCTTCCTGGTGATGCGTCTTCCACGAATGGTGGGCCTGAAGTGAGGCATAGTAAAGGAATGATTAAACATGTGCTGCAAAGCAGCTTTCCCTCCAAATGTCTGCTTCTAACATATAAACCTGTAATGCTTCCCAGCATGACTTCATTAGCGCGTTCACTTCCCGCGCTTTTCTGTTCAACTACAGCGCTAAGAGCTCCATTCAAACTTCATGCAACGAGATTCTGAGCTATAGTTATGGCCCACCACTTGGAAACCACTGCTGGCAGACACGTTTTCCTTTTGCCGTTCTGGAGCATCCTTACACAGTAACTCTACCGTGCCATGTCATGAGCGATTGCAAGCTATGGAAACGAGACGTGGCCTAACGTTTGGTAGTCCAGAATAATTTCAAAATCAGAAAAAAACAAAATCATTTTGAGGAATGGCCACATTGATTTGCATGTTAGAACTGAATGGAGGATAGCACAGGGGCAACGCGCTGGTCGTGTAAGCAAGACCACGCCGAGCAGCAGAGGTTTGAATCCCGGATCTGCGCTTAAACTCAGGTACGGTAAGGCACATTATAAAAAACAATGAAATGAATAAAGCAGCAGGTGAGCACTGAGAATTGGCGCCTACACAATGAGCGACTCTGTACAATGAGGGAAGGTGAACCTTCTCGTAGGAACCAGCAATTGTCTGCATAGGTGCCCTTTTTGCAAACCTCTGTGGATCAGATTGGCAGCAACAGCTGGCTTGAAACACAATGGAGTGGCCGGGCACTACAAATTAGAAATTATTATGACTCCATTCAATAATAGTAAGCATACCATAGGTTGCAAGTCTCTACAAAAGTGCCTGCATGTGACATTTAGAAGTCTCTGTACACTGAACCCTGGCCAATGGTCCAAAGTAGAGCCTGCTCAACCCTAATGGCCAAAATGCCAACGCAAATTGTTAATCTGGATAATTCATGTAGTAACAAAGATAATGAACACTCTTCAATGATTGTTTACATAATAAAACATTTTTTTTGCAATGTGCAGGAAGCTGCCAAAAACGGCCAATGCGTTTCGGACTATGTAGTTCTTCATCAGAGCGTAATCTCCAGAAAAAATTATAAAAAAAACACAAAAGAACACAGACTAAGTACAACTGCTGATAAAAAATGAAAATAATCAAGAAAATACATAAAACAATTATATGAAAAATTACAAGAAACGATAATAGTAAAGAGTAATACAAATAATGAAAAAAACATAACAGAAATTATGATGATAAAATAACTAGGATATTCAACGTAGCCTGCACTTAAAATACCAAACACATCAACATGGAATTAAAACCTGTGAAAACAGGCAATAAGAAAATTAAGGAGGACCAATTAGAGGAAAAAGTAATAAAAAGCGTGTTAATGAAAAGGTAATCGTGTTGTAAAACCAAAGTAACACACAGTAGGGGATACCTATGTGGTTTCACCCCAAAAGGATACCAAAGCACCTATGTGACCGCTTCTCTTTGTAATCCCTATGGTACCACTCGCGGAAGAAGCTGAAAAGCTCCGTACACAGTCACAGGTGAGCGTGGCATTCAAATCATAACCATACCATTCACGCAACGAGCCGAAGACTATGTAACAAACATTCCACATGTAAACACCATATCCAGGTTAAACCCATGCCATTCAAACACTTCAGACTGCTGTTAACATTCTTGACCACGGTTATTTTCATTTTTTCATGTATCCCTAAGAGGCCATTAAAATGGCTAGGAGAAACTTGGAAACGGGCTCCAGTGATGCAAAAATGCTCTATAAACCTACTAGGCACAACGACCTAGTGAAGTGTTATATTGCGCCGTATACATCCTTATCACCTAGCAACGTGCTCAATACTATTTTGAACACCCATAACGCCTCTATCACTAATACAGAACTTAACAGCATAACTCTTTGTGCCCCTCTGTGTGTTGCTCAAAGCCTATTTTCTTGTTATGGACAATTACTGTTTACTTTTACGATTACTGTGCGTGCATGTGTTTAATTGTATCACTTTAGTTAACTGGGTGCTACTGCTCTGTCCCATTAGACTTTGATACTCACTTCCTACTTCCAGGACACCGCGTTCGGTGGTCAGTCCTTTTTTTTACTTCTAAGAGGGGGCATTTCCTCGCCTCACTCTTTGTTGGGCTCAGCCGTATATGTGCCGCTTACACGCCCACACAGCGGACTGGTGCATTGGGTGCACCGTTAGCTTAAGGAAAGCCCGCCTGTGCCCATCGTGCCACAGATGTGCAGGATGGAATGATGTTTTACTCTAGAAAGGGTTCTTTTGTCTTTAGCTCCGCTGCATAACTTGTTTCCGGCAATTGGAGGGCTGAAGCCGAGTTCGGGACTCCATTTAATTCACATCAGCCTGGTTCACAGGTTCAGAGTCCTACAGACCTACTTTTTGTTGTTGCTCAAAACTCGATCCTTGCTGGTATATGCTGCTGCTATTTACCACCTTTTGTCAGAGTGTTCTCCTGCCCTACTCTGCCTCCCTGAGACGTGGCTCCAGGAGTGCTCGGGTCCGGCCCTGCTGCAGGCAATTCCTGATGATTATAGAATCATCAATTTGGACCGGTCCAAATCACAAGTAGGTGGTGGGGTGGCAGTCATTTTTAAATCTGATCTTGTGGTTACCAAGCGTGGCTTTTTCCAGGCTCCTATGTTGGGTTCCTTGAACCTTTTGTGGATCTAGTGGCGGATCTCCATTTGAAATACACTCACCTGGTTGTTGTGGGCGATTTTAATCTAAAATTCAATGGGCGTAGGCTCCCTGAGCTAGATGTCTTCTTTTCCAAGCCTAACTGATCTTGATCTACAACAAATGGTACTGGGACCTACACATAAGCTAGGTAATATTCTGGATTTAGTCTTGGCTAATGAAACTTTGTTAGCCGTTCAAACCATAGAGCCGGTACTCTGGTCCGACCGCTATTTAGTGACCTGTATATTTAAAATGGGCAAGGTTCAGTCTAAAACCCTTCCACTTCCTGTATGGCATCGTGGCTGGCGCTCTGCTGATTTGCAGGGGTTTGTCTCGCTAGTTAAATTGAAGTGTCGCGCTACTTCTGCTGCCTCTCTTTCCACATTGTCTTCTTCTTTGCAAGAAGCAGCTAATATATTGGTTCCACATCGGCTTATTCGGCCACGTAGGGTACCTTAACAACCATAGTTTTCTACTCTGCTCAAAACGATTTGTCTTAAACTTAGACAGATGGAGCGTAAATGGTGCATTGCCTATGACCCTAATCTCGGAGCACAGAATAAGGCATGCTCAGTATCCTACTTTTCTGCTATTATAGCAGCAAAACAATCTTACTTAACTCAAAACATTGAGACAGCCTTATATCAGCCTAAAGCACTTTTTGCGGTGGTCAGATCTTTGTCCTCGTCTGAGAAATATACCTCTATGGTCAGTCCTTCTCACGATCGTTGTGATTCATTCTCTGAGTTCTTTGTGTCAAAGATTGAGGCCATTCATACTACTATCTGTGCATCATTCAGTCCTCGCTTCAGAAGGAGAATCATTAGGCTTAGGTGGCTTGACTGAAGTGAAAGAGTGGTCTTCCTTTTTGCCTTTCACTGGGGAAAGGGTATCCTCTGCTATAGAGCCTATGAAGTCAGGCTCCCCCTCCGATGTGGTTCCACTGGCAGTCATGAAAAAGATCTCTGGTGACGTACTAATGGTACTCAGAACGGCTATTAACATCTCTTGTCAGACAGGGTTTATTCCAGCAGAACTTAAGGTTGCTACACTGATTACCCTTCTGAAAAAACCTTCTCTAGATCCATCTGTTCTTTCTAATTTCTATCCTATTTCTCTTCTCCCATTTTCTATGAAGCTTTTGGCGTCTTTGGCATCACCCCTTCTTTCTTCCTTTCTGTAATCTTTTAAACTTCTTGATCCTGCCCAATCAGGCTTCAGGCCTGTTCGGGGCATGAGGAGTGTTTTGGTATTGGTCAGGATGACACGGCCAGGCTGGTTGATGCTGGTGGGGTGGGTGACCTGATTTTGTTAGACTTGTCAGCGGCTTTTGACACCATGGACCACCCCACCTTGCTGACTCGCCTGACTCAGATTGGCAACTCAGGTTCTAGCCTGGTTTTCATCATTTCTGGTCAATCGTACTCAGGTGCTCTCTCTTCCTCCTTTCTTTTCGGGTTCCTGCCACCTTACCTGTGGAATTCCGCAGGGCTCTGCCTTGTCGTCCATTCTCTTCAACATTTACATCTGGCCTCTGATTTGTCTCATCCACTCCCTTGGCGTCGGTCTTATGCCGACGACACCCAGATCCTGATACGTTTATATCTTGATTGGGCTGAGGTGTGACTGTGCCTTCATCAGTGCCTGACAGCCGTTGGTGAGTGGATGGGCCGAAGTTGGCTGAAGTTGAATGGTGACAAGACCGAGATGATAGTGGCAGGCACCCCTCCTGAAACCACACTTTGGGTGTCTTCTTTCTGGCCTTCCTCTCTTGGGTCTCTTCCTCTTCCAGTGATGAAGGTGAAGAACCTGGGAGTGACCCTCTCTGCCTCTCTGTCTATGAACTATCAAGTCTATGCAGTATGCAAAGTTGGTAATTTCCACCTTTAAAACATTAAAAAAGGTGTTTCTGTTGCCGACTGCCACCCTCCGTCCACCGGTGGTTGCTGCGTTCTCGACAGCCGCTGCCCGAATGTGGAACAACCTGCCATTGTCAGTAAAGACATTGCCAAATCATTTGGTATTTGGAAGGGCCTTAAAGACATTTTTGTTCTAGTGGTAGGTGGCTGTTGGTTGGTGGTCCTTGTCTCTCTAGCGCCAAGTTACCTTCGGGTGAGCGTGCGCTGTACAAATTCAAATAACATAACATAACTCCGGACTCAGCAACAGACCTACTGGCACGAAGTATGCCTGAATTAGGTCAATCCTATGCCGAACAGACCACAGAAACTTATTCAGTTATGCAGGATGGTCACAGAGCCCAACAGGATCACATTTTGAGCACTATAACTCCGTGACATGCCTATGATATTAATAAACGGGCTCCTAGTCCACATTCGCTTAACACAGGTGGTATAAAAATTGCATTATTAAACAGGTGTTCTATTGCTTAACACGCCACAGAGGTCAATCTGCACCCCCGCCCGCTCTTTGTCCTCCTGGACAGCATTGGCATTAAATATACAAACTATGCCAATGACACCCAGAAGGTCTTTTCAGCTGACGGGTGACTGAGAGGGACATACAATTAATGAAACATACAACATGATGATTCAGGGGTGGATGAACACCAACTCCCTGGCTTTAAATTGCACTAACACCAATTCATGTTGGTAGGCTCCACTCAACGTTTGAGAAAGTTAGAGACCGGATACAGCCAATTTGAAATAGCGGATTGTGTCATTCAAGTGAGCCCTTGGGTGAAAGCTCTTGGAGTCCCAGTTATACCTGTGTTCCATGAAGTTGAACCAACAAAGTCTGCAAAGATTCTGAGTCTCTCATTCGTGGGTTGGGGGTTCAATGGGGATGTGGGCCATTATGCTGCAAATGCGGCTCTTATGCAATGGTATTGGAAGCGCTTGAGCAAACTATCTCCAACTGTGCCCATGAACTCTTCCAATTCAACAAAAGTACCCCCTGGGAACATCTCTCGCAGTCTAATAATGTGTCTGTCCGGATCCCATCTCCTCTGAAGGGCTTTATCAAAATTGGGTTGTGATGTTCGGGTAATTCCACAGGGGGGCCTCCGGATCATAGGGTATGTTTATGTCAACTCTTGTAGATTTTGGACCATGCATACACAGTGGAGTTTACAGGGTCAAAATCACAGGCATCCTTGGGACTTGGATTGAAAATAATGGACCTAACGTCAGTTGGGGGGGGCTGCATATTTCTCAATGGGGATGTGGGCAGACCTGTCACTGAGGTCAAACCAATGCTTGGCAAATTGTGGTTGGGAAGCTAAGAAATACAATTCAAAGTCCGGGGCAGAAATACCACCACTCGAATATGGTTCATCCATCTTGGCCCACTTCATCCTGGCCGTCTCCCCACCCAACACAAATGAAGTTACTAAAGATTGGAGCTTCATGAAGAAGGACTTAGCAGGCCTAATGGGGATATTGACAAAATAATACAATAGCTTGAGAAGTATGACCATTTTCAAAAGGGCCACACGGCTGTATAAAGAGATTGGAAGTTTGGTCCATAAGTGTAGTTTGGTTGGAATAGATAGTAGTATTTGCTCATAATTATCAGTGTATAATGTGTTTTTGTTATTGGAGATCATGATACCCAGGTACCGGATCTGTATGGGGGACCATTTAAATTCATCAATATTTGACAAGTTAGGCGTGCTGGGTGTCAGTGGGAATATCTCCGATTTGAACATGTTGATCTTCTATCCTGAATATTCGGCGAACCTGTGAATATCGGTCATAATGGGTCCAAGGTTTGTCTCAAGGTCCGAACATAAAGCAGAGTATCGTCCGCATAAAGGGATATAAGCTGCGGAGGACCAGTGAGCCAGATTCCCCTGTGTGAGTGTGTTTTGCGAACAAATGCAACCATGGGTTCGATCGTCGGGCAAATAAAATGGGAGAGAAGGGGAATCCCTGCCTAGTGCCTCTGCATTATGAGAAGAGGGAGGACAGAGTATGGTCGGTTAGGAACCTGGCTTGCGGGTTTGTGTACAGAATCTTGACACAATTAAGAAAGTACAGCCCTATACTGAAGCGTTTCAGAACCGAAAAAAGGTATGACCGTGACACTGAGTCGAAAGCCTTTTCGGCATCTAAGGCTGAGACTGCTGCATTGGCATTTGGATTCATTTGAACAATTACGCCAAAGAGCCGCTGAAGATTAAGGGTAGTGGATCGAGTGGGAATTAAGCCGGCCTTGTCGGGGTGGACCAAGGTAGGCATGTGTGGCAGAAGTCTGGTCGCAAGAATCTTGGCAAACACGTTGGCGTCCGTGTTCATTAAGGAGAGAGGTCTATAAGAGGACATGTCATGTGCAGGGCGTCTGGGCTACAGGAGCGCCATGATCACTGCCTCACGCATGGAGTCTGGTAGTATACCACTTTCCATCGCCTTCTCTCAGACTTTAAGCAGGACAGCGTCCAGGCTGTCCTGGAACTCTTTATGAAGTTCGGCACCAAGGCCATATGGGCCAGGCGTTCTGCCCGAAGTTAGTGCCTTAATAACTGCCACGATTTCTTCAATCTCGATAGGCGAGTCAAGCGCTTCTCAGGCAGATAGATCTGGAGATGGGAGTTCAAGCTCTCGCAGGTAGTCTGCTATTTCCTCCCCAGACTTAACATCTTGGTTAGAATACAAGGATTTGTAGAATTTGGTAAATGTTGTGTTAATATCATCCTCTCTGTTTAGAACATCCCATTGTGCGGTGTGTATACTGGCTATAGGAGTACGGAGGCTCTCTGTTCTTAGCATGTTGGCCAGACATTTGCCTGCTTTGTTACGCTCACCGTACCAACGGTGTGGGCAGGGGTGGCCGTATATAAAGTCTCTCTGTCCGCCAGATTTTTGAACTCTGTCATGGTACGATGTATGTCTGCAAGAATTGATTACTGTGTGTGGCGCTATAATTTATCTCAAGGGTTGACCTTTTAGCCTCCTCTAACCCCAGCTCCTTCCTCACTGTTCTGAGCAACTCAGTGGTATTGGATAATATGGCTCCTCTTACCCACACTTTAAATGTTTCCCACAATACAGAGTATGTGCTAACCAAACCTTCAATGATTTCAAAGAATTCAGCGATTTCAACCTGAAGAGAGTCACACACATGCAGATCCCAGAAGGGGGGCCACAGGCATCCTCGAGTGTTTAGCCTGTGGCAGAGAATCTGGCAGCATTAGAGCAAGAGTGATCGGAGAGTGATCAGATGGGGTTCAGGGATGAATGTCACTTTGGCGAGTGAAGCACTGATGAGCCAGTAGTCAATACATGACTCTGTCGTGGACAGATGAATAATATGTGTAGCGCCTTTCAAGTGGGTGAAGCGTACGCCAGGTATCTACAAGGGGCAGCTGTTTCATTACCTGCTTCAAGGTGGCCGCTGCCTTCATGACAACGCAAGGGCTGGTGGAGGATCTGTTGAGGGTTAAGTCAAGTATCGTGTTAAAGTGCCCCTCCCCCATACAACCAGCGGTTCATCAGGCGTGTCAAGCATCCCAAAGACTGTTCAGTAAAATTCTGGGTCGTCGATATTGGGACCATATGTATTAACTATCACCATTCGTCGAAGTGCCACTTCACCCCAGACTAAGACAAACCTTCCATGGCTATCAACCTTGGTATCAAGGTATTGGTACAAGCCGGGCAAGTGGCACCGCGAGTAGAGCGCTCGCTTTGACATCCGTGCAGAGCCTGCTAACGCAGGTTTGAATCCCGGCAGGGCCAAACTCAGCCTTTCATCCTTCCGAGGTCGATAAATGTGCACCACACACCGTGGGTAATAATAAGCAGCGCTCAGATACCTGAGGGTTCGTAGCGCTATATAAATGCCAAATTATTATTATTATTATTATTATTATTATTATTATTATTATTATTATTATTTCAATCCTAAGGGCGGGTGGGTAAGGGTGAGGACACCTCTGGATTGGGAAGAGTACTCTGTGTTATAGCTGAGAGGGCCCCAGCGTGGGAGGAAATTGGAAATCCCATTTTTCAGCGCATGTGTCTCCTGAAGTTATTTGCGGAGTGTGCCTCGTTATGTATGCCGCTACCTTCCTGGACCGAGTTATTGAGCCCACAAACATTCCAGGAAAATAGTTTGAATGTCAGCCCATTATTCGGGTAAATATGGGATGTCATGTGTAAGTGTATACGGTTCCATATGTACATATAGTCCAGCCGGCCAGTGTGACTCTCTGTTTTTAAATTTGCAACATCATTAAACTTCTGAACAACTTTAACAGGCCGCAACATACCGCATTCAAGCCTGGAGCCACGGTAAAACCTTCCTGGCACGACATTTCTCTGTATAGTATAACAAATTACAGTTCTCTTACTCTCCCCCCTTACTTCCACCCGCACCATCAACCACAACCTGATGATGAAACCCAAAAAAAACCTTCTGAAACTTTCCGGGGGTGTGAATATCACGGTTCACAGCTGCCGTGGTAGAAAGTCACTCATCCGGTAGAAAAACAGGCATTTGTTGGTGCCACACCGGAACCCCGTTTACCCCACAGTTATGTAATCGTGAAAAAGGATATCAAATTCAACTTGATCACTCATCTAGTCCTCCTCGATCACCTGCAGGAATCTGTAGGTCATTCTTGCCGTTTCTGGGTCTCTGCAGCGGCATTGGGATGGTGGCCTCTATGTAGTCTATGGCCGTTGTGGGCTGTTCAAAGAAGTGTGCACTTATTCCGTGCTGCATGCGTAGCTTTGCCGGAAATAGCAATGCGTACAGGACCTGTCGCATGCGGAGTCGTTTTTTGACCTGATCGTAGGACTTCCTCTGGGCCTGCACACCAGCAGCAAAATCTGGGTAAATGTGGATATTGTCGCCCTCATGTCATAGAGGGCTCTTCTCCCTTGCCAGTCGGGGGGCAACATCCCTGTGTCTGTAATTCAGCAGCCTGGTATTTATGGTTTGAGGCGGAGCCCCTGGTTTGGGCATCGGAGCCAGCGTGCGGTGGGCTCTTTCTACGAGGAAATGCTCCTAATAGGCGTTGTTTCCGAACAAGGATTTCAGTAGAGATCTACATGCTTCTCCATTGGGCCTTTACAGAAGGATTCTACCACCCCCACTATACGAATATTGTTGCGGCGGGATTGGGATTCTAAATTGTCGCACTTCCCTCGCAGTTTGTCCACCTCACCTTTCAATTGGGTAAGATCACGGGTGTTCTGACCAATGGCGTCTTCATTGTTACTGATCCGTGTCTTGGCCTCCGTCACACGTGCACTTTTTTTCTCAACACAGGCTTTCAATGAACCGATGGTGGCTACGATGTCGTCCAGTTTCACATTGACAGTAATAAACCCGTTTTGTACTGTGGTAAGGAGTTGTTCATACCTGGCATTTTCAGAGGAGGTTGACGGAGGTGTAGCAGGCAGGGGAGGTGTAGCCGCTGGGATCTGGGACCTTATAAAGGAATCCATGGGCCCGGTTTTCTTCTTCTTGGACTCTGCTCCTTTGGTCATTGCAGAGTGATCAAGGCGTAGATGTCAATTCGACTCCCATGCAAAAGGTACAAGGGTTCACACAGGAAGGGTAGTTCTTTGAGGTACTGTTGTGCACCCAAAGCAGGTCACGGATTACCTGTCTCTCACTGCAACACAGATAGATCGAACAGTGGGGCTGTGTGCTATCTGGATTGGGCTCGGCTTGTGTGGCAGACTTGGTATCTGAAGAATAGATTTGTCAGCCCAAGTTGCAAAACATTGGTTTAGCTTTCGATCATTTGCTTCAGACCCACGCCACAATCAGGATGCATAATATGAGATTTATATAGCACAGAAGGAGTAATTCAGGAGGCTGTGGGTAAAAGGGTTCATAATAGTTTTATGTGCTTGCCTCGATGACATTGGAGCATTGAAATGATCAAATGGATTGTTATCTCCCATGTAGCCGGGGCCGTAGCTTAATGATCCTCTACATCTATGCCTGGGCAGACCGCCCTCCACGTGCTGTTACGGCCGTGTTCTGCACGTGGCCTAGGACTGTGATTGTAGCAAATGCAATCAGTTGCTACGTTCCAGTGCAGCTGAATGGGACCGACTTTGACACAGTTACCAAGGCTGATGACAATCGGTTACTCTAATTACCTCACGGTTCATGTGGTGCTCAGTATAACGGGAGTGGAGAGCGTTTGTGAAGCCAAAATCAGAGTAGGGTTTGTCATGAAGTATAGGGCACAGGGAGGGACCGCCTCCAGAGCCGCCAAACCTCAGCGTGTATTTGTATCTTGTCCGGGCTGTGTAGGGAAGATCCCATTCCCTCACGTAGCGCCTCCGACTGTGGACGGGGAGTCCGCTCCTTAGGGGATTAGGTGTAGGCGTTGAGCGAAATGTTCCGTGGAGGCCCTCGTTGTCGATGCGGGCCAGGCTTCTGGTGCGTAGTGCAGGATGCGGTCCACTTCGCCCTACGTCCAGGATCCCCAAGCACCGAGGGTCTTAAGCTCCGTCAGCCGGGGTGGGGGGCGGAACCCCTCACCCAGCCCCTGACACCCAGGAGGTGCCCTCATGCGGAGAGGTCGGTACCGGAGGAGCGAAGCGTGCCACACCGCCTCCCAGGTACAACAACGTGGTGGTACTCACTGTTGAAGCGGCCGTCGGTGCTGTTGTGGCAGCCACCGCAAGGATCTCTGTCTCAGGGTTTAGCAGGGAAGCGGGTCAGCCCCCGGGGTGTTCCTCCAGGCGGCGACGGGCTTTAATTTCGTTGCGGGTAGCATTGTGGGGAAGCCTGTGCATTGCCTCCAAGCAGGAACACAGGCTCCACCTACTCAGAGGCCCAGGGGTGTTTCACCGACGGCGGGCTCGAGTTGCCACAGCTTGGTGCTCGCCAACGGCTCGCCGCTCCAGCTGCATGTGCCTTGGCCATTGAATCGGATTTCCTGGCCAAATAGAGTCTGAGAGGATTTATAGTTGATCCAGGATTTTAGCCGGAGAGGAGCTTTCACCATAGGCAGCCATCTTGTGTGCGTGCAACAGCGCCCCCTTGATCTGATCATTTAAGTGGCCAGTTTCACTGTGGTGCCTGGTGACTGAAGAGTTGGTGTTTTGAGTCTTTACACATGATCTCTGCTCATTCCACCTCATTTGTGCCTTCCTTGAACTATGACCCACATAGTAAAGACTACATGGGCACCTAATACAATATACAACCTTCTCAGATTTACAAGTAGCATAGTGTTTCAATGAAATGTTCACACCATCCTGGGATTGTTAAGGATTTCAATCAGGCACACCCAGGTCTCGCCTAGCATGTAGTGCGCAATGAAACCCTTATTTATTTGTGTCTATAAGTTCAATATTCTGAATGATATACCACTCATATCACACCCGTCTCAAAATACCCCCCAGGTCACACTGAACCAGGAGTCAGGCTGGTTTGTAAAGGTAAATATATATTTATTTATTTAATATTCAAATCACACATAAGTTTAATATAAATATATATATGGGACAGCAATCACCTAACGGTGACAAGACAATTAAGAAAATAAGCAAAGCAATTGAATTCACTTATAATGATGCAGAATAGAACATGCAGGAAAAAGACAGTTTTGGTTTGTGAACATATAGCATTTAGGTTAATATTTCCCCTGCAAAGTTTTGTTTAGATAAAAATGAGCAATCCTACACAGATGTAAGTAATCAGCAGGTATTCAGGAATGAAAGGCAATGGGGGTCATTCCGAGGTTGGAGGTAAGGGTGCCGATGCCGGTAATCCCTTACATCCGTATTCCAAGGTCCCTTTGCGGGCCCTTCCTTACCTCCTGCTTTTAGCAGGAGTTAAGTACGGGACCCGCAAATGTACTTCGGAGGTAATTACGGTACCGTAATTTACGGTGCCGTAATTACCTCCTTCCCCATTCCCATTGAGCCCTATGGGGCAGAAATGGGAATGGGAATGGGGAAGGGCAAAAGGTGAATGGGGAATTACCAGTCCCTCCAACCCTGGAATGGACAGGTAATTACTCCATTCACCATGCCGGATTTGGGACGGTTTCGGAGGCAACCATGGAGCTAATTACTCCATGGTTAGCTCCAAACCCGGAATGAGGCCCAATGTCTAGAGTTTAAGTGCAATCTTCCCTCCCCCAAACAAGAGCAAAAACCGTTTTTAGAAAATTACACTTTTAAACCGACAGGTGAAAATTGCTTTGTAAAATGATGTAAAAGGGTGCAAACATGCTTAAATGGATAGAAATTCTGAGGAAAGCAACACTAAACAGGTCCTAACACACATGCTATAATATAAACAACAGTACACACTTTAGATCAGGAAGGGAGAAACACTTTGAAATGGGAAAAAAGACACGTGTAAACTTTTGAAAACTGCAAATTCGCAGCAAACTTTTACTATGCGATATTGGTGAAAAATGGGTCAAATACAATCCTCCGCGATGCAGTGTTTAGTTGTGGATGTAGCTAGGGGTCTTAGGTATCAGTGAGAGTTGGAATTTCGTTTCTGTCTTTAAAATTGAAGACGTTATGGAGGTTTTAGTAAGAGGCGTTTTTGCAAAATAGGCGCGAAAATGGAACAGTAATTTGAGTTTAAAAAATGATAGATCAGTTTTATTACACTATATTAATGACTATGAAAAACAGGAGGCCACACATGAATCTTCAGTTACGTGGCCAGCGCAACCATTCATGTGGTGGATACTCAATTTCTTTCTGGGATTTACTTTAGTTCCTCAAAATCACTAAGGAGTTATGGTTTTGTAACACAGATGAGAAAAATCAGCGCAAGAAGGATTCTAACAATACCAGGGTTCTGAATTTAAAGATGGGATGGGTTGACATTGGGATGATACAATGCACATATACTATGGGTCACTGTTCTTCCCATTAATACTTACAGTCCTTTGTAATTAAATTGGACCGTCATGGTTCTGGTCATTGGATTGGATCAGGTCTACCGGCAGCAGGGCACCTCTGGAGGGATTGGATCAGAGGCACGGTTCTGGTCAATTTTGGACTGCACCTCAGACTGGATTTGGATGGCCCTTCTGGTCACTGGACACGGCAGATTACAGGATGCAAGTTTCTGCAGGCAAGCCTTAATGGTAGCAAGCCAAGCTGAAACAGAATTATTTGTTTAAGTTTTGGATGTTTGAAAGTGGGTCTAGCTAGCAAGAGTTCAGCAATGCTAAAGTCTGGATTCTGCAAAAAATCTGGATCTTCAGAGAAGTCTGGAGTCAGCTACAAGATGAAGAATTCTGGAACAAGATCCTGTGCGGAATTCTGGAGGGGTTCTGGAAGCAGTGTCTATGTGGAGTGAAGTTCCTATAGTTATACTGTCAAATGACATCCCCCAGTTTATGGTGTGGGCAGAATTTCAAAAACACCCCCCCCACGGCTGTGAGTGGCTGCAGGCACGTGCTTTGTTTTGGTTGGCAGTCCGCACGGAGCTGTCATCTTTACGATGGGATTTAGGAACTCGCACATTGATTTTGACCAAAACCTTAACTTTTGCACAGATGTACATTTCTAAACTTATGTACCCTAATTAAATTGGACTGATACATATCATATTCGATTGTCTATATTCACATTCACTCCCCGTCTTTGTGAGAGCTGTCTTTCTCATTCTATAGAATTTTATCAATTTTAAACATAACAGTTTGGATTCATTATTTCTAATTCAGTACATCTCCGGGCGCTTATCAGTGGATCCTGTACATACAGTCTTAGGTTTGCAACATTAATTGTTCTGCTACAATGAGAATGTTTTCATAACTTTGGTTTCTTAAATGGTGCAGGTTTCATCAATGTCTTCAAATCAAAAGCCTGAATTTAGGTTAATGTCAAACAATTTTCAGATTTATCCCTCTTTAGGTTTTTCAGGTAACGAGTTTCAACTTTAATCACAAATAAGGATTTACAATGTCACAGCAGTTTGTTTTTTTCTTTGTACCTCCCCTTCAAGGCAACAGCTGTCCCGTCCTTTGATCAGGGAGGTGTGTCCCCTTCCTGGAGAGGGAAGTATCCTGCCCCTTCCAGCAGAGGTCAATGCTCAGGCTGTCTTTTGTTCTTGGCTCAGCCAGAGACGAATGTCTGATGCTCTCTTTGTTGTCAATATGCGGGAACCATTAGGCTTCCTGTTTTCAAGGGAGTGTCAAGCTGAGATTTCAACTTTCCCAGGCCAGGCACTGCCCAATCGGGATTAATCAGTTACTTCCACTGAGTTAATGTAAGATTCACAATAAAGTCTTTTTGTTAACACACATAAAAAAAGCACAGCTTATAAGGGATTTAGACATTTAAAAGAATTAAGCCCTTCACAATTATTCTTTAAATAGGTGCATTTTGCAATGTCTTCCAGAAAAAGAACACCTTTAAACTGGGTTTGATAGCTAATTTCCTTAAGCAGTTGTCAGGCAGGGAGGCCTGGATTCCTCTGACTGCCTGGAGAATCTCTGATTTCAGCACACTTTTCCTTTCAATAATTCACTGGGAAATTACTGAATTTTTAAGGGCATTTTCGGATTTTAGCCCTTCTGAGGCCTTCAGGTGACAGGTGACAGCAGTGATTCCTGCTTTTACACCAACTTTGCCTGTGTGTGCCAGGGTGTGCAGCTCTTTTGTGGTTTATGAACCCTGCACAGTTTTGCAGATTTGGCACGCACAGGGGTTATCACCTCCATTTATGGCAGTTTTCTTTCCCCATTAGCAAAGGGATGTAGTAGGGCACATTGGCATGGATAAAATTATTCCACAGGATGAACAGTAACTGGCCACTTAATGATACTATTGCAATTCCCACAGTTCAAACAAGGGTGTGTACCAACTCGACTAACTTTCTGTCTGGTGTCTCCTCGAATATCAGTGTTAACTAATAGATCTCGCAGTTTATGACTTTGTATGAAAATACTTAACATCTGACAGTAAATCTTTCATCCTCACATAATTCTTTAGAATTGCCCAATATGTAAGGATAGTCTGCTCTGCAACAACTGCCTTGCCACCCCCATCTGCATGGCTAATGGGCAATCCTCATCCAAACAAACCGTGATGTATGACCCCAGCCTGAAAGGTAATATTGTGTGTTAAGGCCATTAGCACCCTGGGTTACCAAAGCAGCAACCTGGGGTGCCAAAATAAAAATGAGATTTTCCTGTTTACAACGGGGTGCGCGCAGCGCCCCGTTGCATGAAGGAAAATCCTTTACCAACATGACTGCCATGGAAAGGGAAGGGGAGCTCCAGCCGTTCTACCTGGAGAGAAAGGTGCAGCTGCAGCGGCGAGCACCGGCGCCGTCACAATAAGGTATGTTGGGGGTGGGAGGATTACAAATAAAAAAAAAGGGGACGGTGTGGTGGGGTAAGATGGCGGTTGGGGGAGCCGGCCATTAGGTGGCTTGGAACGCGGGCTTACAGCAGCTTAAAGGTATATGGGGGATTCCCTCTTCCACTCTCAAGGAGAGTCCTCTTCTGAAGTTTTTATGGAGCACATCTGCTGAGCTGCTATTTGCTAGGTGCCTGCTTTCTCCTTTGGTGATGCAGTACTGTGAAAGAGCTGGGAATAACCTTACCCACCACCATGGAAAGTTATTACGTGCGGTGCAGGCAATGGGCCTCATTATGAGACCTGGCGGGTGGAAAGGCACCAGCTCGCAGACCTCGGAGTGTGCTGGACCGGCACACTCGTAATGAGGCCCAATGTTTTGAAGATCTTTTTAGATATTTATTTTCTATGGTTATTAGATCTCCCCTCACTCTCCAATCAGAAAGAACGAGTCAAAAGGGCATACATTGTGGGTTCAAGAGAAGGCCTATTTAGCAGGTGGGCTAGTGTTCTCTGCTATTTATATCAACATGGGTAAGCAGAGACTTGGTGATAGTATATACATTCTCCTGCAGATATGTATGCTCTGGGCTGCAGAATATAAATCCGACTGGTGGTAACAGGAAGTTGGCTGTGGGTGCGTTCTTCTCCATGCTGCTTGAAATGTGGCATAAAGAATAATATGTGGTTTATACCATTATGGATAGCCCCCATACTAGTCAATCTGAAGACTGCATGCCACGTTCTAGGGTTGTGTGTGTTTGTGTCATAATGGGTATGATTTTGATGCTTCGTTGGTCAAGTGAACGTTTGTGCATCGTCCTTCTAGGCATGCATGCTGCTACAGCTAAAAAATTGCTTTCCGAAATGTAGCCATACAATGTCAACAACTTGCTACAAGCTCTCTTCCCTGCTTGCTCCCTCCATTGAGCTCGCCTTCCCTGAATTTACCTCTGCAACGCCTACCCCTGTCAATGATCTCTACCTTCTCCCTTGCCCCCCTTTCTCCTGCATCAACATCAAAGGATCTTCCCCACGATCCAGCTGCTGAAGACAACAATGCATTGCTGCTAATGACATTTGCGAAAAGACTGATTCACCAATCTTCTCACTGCTTAAGCGGACCCGTGACTGACCCGGAGCACTGCTCTTGACCCAGCCAAATCCTTCTATTGTACTAATCGCATTTCCTCTCTCCACTTACACCCTTGCAAACTATTGATGCATGACCCTGTAAGCTGTGCTTTTCCCCCTATCAACTGCCCCATTTCATCCCCTCTCTCTGCCAATTCATTTGCCTCCCACTTCTGTACTAAAATCACCAGAATATGTGACACCTTGTAAACCCTTCCATGCCTCACACCCTGTCCCTCATTCTTCCACCCTCTAATCTTCCCGACATTATACTCTCTATCTCGCTTCTGACTCACCTCCTTCACAGAAGGTCTATTCATTCTTCGGACCGCCAACTCATCCTGTGCTGCTATTGACCCCTTTGCATCACAAATTGTTAAGGAACCCGCAACCATCACCTCTGCTCACATGTCCTCTTGGTATCTTTCTAGCTTATTACAAAACAACCACAGTCAGACCATTTCTAAAGAAACCAATTGCTGACTTCAGAACCCCCCCCCCCCAGTACACAGGCCTGTTTCTTTCCTTTCCTACCACTCTAACACAATTAAGAGGCTTTTCTTGAATCGTATAATCAACTATAACAAGGACTTGCCACTTGCTGACCCTCTCCAATCTCGATTCCAAACACTCCACCAAGACTGCATTCATCAAAATCACTAATTTTCTCACCAATGCCCAGAACTCTCACCTTTGCTCCATTCCCCTCCTTCTAAAACTTTCAGCTGTCTTTGGCATGGTGGGACATCCCTCCCTCTGTTACTCACCACTCCGAAATAGGCCCAGGAGGATGAGTGACCTTGGAGATGATGGTTGTACAAGAATCGATATTCAGCCTTCCATCCCAGCTCCCCTGAGTACAAGACTCAGGCTTCCTCAAAGAGGGGCTCTTTTCTACAATGTACCTCTCTGCTGTTTCGATTGGGACAGACAGAGGTGTCAATTGAATAAAAGAGCGGGGAGAACACACACCGCCAATACCAATGCTGCAAAGGAATACAAAGATATTAGACAGTGTTGAAATTAAATCAAGTAATCAGAACAGCAGTATTTACAGGAATATACCTAGATAAGTATTGGAGTGGAGCTTCCCCGGGATGAATCTACAAAAAAATGAATAAGCACAATGAGTGGAAAATAATTCTAAAGAGACTTCCTAAAGTATCGAACCAATAACAACTAACCTGAATATGGATATTTTGAGGATGGAAAGTAGTCCATACAAAATAGAAGACAACAAAAGGAGAAAATAACAAACAGGAATGTTAGTATAGGGAAATAGCCCCGAACGGCATGAGGGATGTACTAGTGCCGGGTTGGTGCAGTATAAGCAAAGCGTTTATATGCACTTGAAGATAAGTTCACAATATAGTCACTCAATGTCCCAGAATCCAACAAAAGGTGAAGATCCAAACAAGATCGTGGAGAAAATAAACAGCAGGGATGGAGTTGCCAATTATAAATATGTACCTGAGCACACACACATCCAGATAAGGCGTAGAAAGGTTCCGGATGATTGAAAGCAAGTCACCTGCGAGGAAGGTACGGTGGTTCAATGGAGTACCGCAAGAGACAGCAGGAAGCAGGATCCAATAACGTTCCGGGACAAAAACCAGGCGAGCACGACAGGAATAAAGGAGGAGGCAAGCCAATCCAGAAGCCAGGCAAGGGTCAGAAAACCAGGTAAGCAGATTAGGAATTTGTGCGGAGAAGACACGAAGGAGTAAACGGACGTAACCGCTGTTGCTTGTAACGCTAATTAGCAGCAACAAGCCCCTTGGAAGATGGTGGTTTTAAAGCCATATGGGGGGTGTGTCTTGCCGTACGCCTTCCACGTACAGGACGTGTCAGCTGACATGGACTCCGTCGTAGTTTGTACAGGCGCCATGGCAACCTGTATCTGGTCCAGAGTGGAGCTTGTAAAGGAGTCGTATTCCGCAAGGAAGCCTGAAGTGTAACACCCTCCTTCAAACTCTGTCCTTCCTTGGCTTCAAGGCCCCCATACTCAAATGTGTTTCGTCCTATCTCCGACTGCTCCTTCTCCATCTAATGGACTCCAGCACTGCCTCCTCAAGGCTCCTTCCCATAGATGTTTCTCAAGGATCTGTCCAGGCCCCACTCCTCTTCACTCTATATACCGCCTCTGTTGGCACACTAATTTTCTACTTTAGCATTAACTATCACCTCTTTGCTTATACTCAGATTTTCTTTTCCTTTCTCTACTTCACCCCTTGAGTCTCTGAATACATAACCAACTATCTAACCATCATCTGCCACTCGATGGCTATATGCCACCTCAAGTTAAACTCTTCAAAGATGGAGGTCATCTTTGTCCCCACTCTCCCATCTTTTTTCCCCTAACCTCCTCACTCATTGGTCATAAACTCGGGCCTCACTTTGACAGTGACCTAGAACTCTGTTCATTCCAGCCGCTGCCAGTACAGCCAGACTCGACCTCTTAAACATTAGACAAATCTGCCCACATATTCTGCACCACTCAACTAAAACCTTAACCTCTACTCTTGTGCTCAACAAACGGGACTGCTGTGCTGGCCTACTTCTTCCTCTACCCAGAGACGTTTTTATGGGAGGGCAAAATGCACACTTGCCCAGTGCACCCACCTTGGAGGCGGGCCCCAGCAGGCGGCCTGATCTGAAGAAGAAAGATTCCATTGTTCACCAGTCTTAAATAGCACACGTCAGGATATTGTATGGGGTGCTGCTGAGGCTCTAAACCCACTGCCTTTCTGTTTTGGAAAGTACATTCTGCCTTGATCAATTCATCATGTATTGCTTTCTGTGTTCACTGTGATATACATAGTTTGTGTGTTCTTTGCGGCACAACTCTGTAGCATTCTTTCCTTCCTGTGGGAATTATGTTGATCATGTGCAACAGGCAACAGCAAAATGCATATTGATACATTGAGTGCCACAAGGGATTAGAAGTTGGTCAGTGTGTGAGCACCCATTGCAGAGATATGTGTTTGTATGCAAAAATTAGAATATCACATTCCAGCAAGGCTGGCTGAGCCTTTCCTATGTCTGAAGTTTATAAACCTGCATGCATATGTACTTGGTCTTGCATCGCAACAGGTGCTATTATCAGCAATGTACCTGCACCAGATAGGGGTTGCTATAAAAACTAACATATCATCCATATGGTGAAGGTCTAGAAATTAGTTTGTTCAGATGGGGTGTTGTAAAACCTAGGCAATCCCCTCCAACGATGCCATAAACTGTTAGCCCAAAAGGTGAATAAGTATCCAAATTCAAGACTATGGAACAAAAGCGTTCATGATTGTATTCTGGATTTGCCAGCAGACGGTACAGTGATCCTGGTCCAATCATCTAATATATCTTACATTACTGTGCTGTCTTCTGTGAGGTTTGCCTTCTTGCATGCTGCTGGTATCGTTTGGCCCATTAATTGATCTTTCCTCATATGTAGGCCATTTGGGTGGAAAGGTTGGTAGACAGAGCGAACCACATGTAGCAGGCCTCGGGCAAGCATATTTTAAGGTCTGATTGTTTGACACAAAAAACGGTTTGCTTTTTGGTAAAAGTCGAAGATTTTTATGCATGTTTATAAATGAAAATGTCACAGGCCATTGTTTTGGAAGTATTTAAGACTTTAAAATACAAAAGAGAAACCCATATTAAATTTGTTAAATCACATTGATTGGTACGCTGATACTTATATACTTTCCTTGATGATGGAAACAAAGAAGCTAGACTCATTCCCATTTTGCATAACACCCTTCTATAATATTTGATTTAAAAATTGTCATGTTTAGTAATATGATTTGTGTACTTTCCAAGTCTGTTTCTATAAAATGAGATTGTGTAAGTTCATGGTAAGAACTGGAAACGAAGATGCACAAATGCAGAAATTGCAGAGTTGGCACAAATCCCAGCTTCACCCCTTGACCCCTTAACCAATGTGTGATCCTGGGCATCTCATTTAATCTTGTATTGCTTAACCTCTCAATATTGCCAGTCCCTTAACCTTTCAAAACGGTCAGCTCTTCAGAGCGATTTCCTTCTCATGGTATGATCTTCATAAAAGCCTTATTCTTGGTTTCACAGGCTGTAGGGTTGCTTCCACTTTAATAATGAGCATATGTATATCACACACCACAGGCATTTGTTCTTTTGATATCTAATGGCAACAATATTTGAAAACCATATCTCACTTCTAATCTAAATCTGTCTGGATAAAGACGCCTTCCTGGTAGCTTCTAATCTGCATCCACTATCCATGCTACGGTGTGTGTAGCTTTCTCCTTCCTTCCAATTGGTGGTCTCTATCCATGCAAAGGCACTTTTGCATTCTGGGAGGCAGCTAAGGCAAGTTCTCGGTCTATTATGGGTTACATATACCTTTTACATCCGGTCCTGCAATAAAACTACAGGCTGCATACCATCCTGGGTGCTATTGATAAAAAGTATTCTGTATGCACTAGAACAGTAACCTCTTCGTAGACTGCTAATGTTGGTCTTCAAATGTAACTTGTTTATGATTCTGATTAGAGCAAGAATGAAGGTGGTAAGGGGACATAAAGGGAGTAAACATGCTTATTATACAGTGAGACAGCATATCTACCCATAGGTTGTGAACGTGACGGGTGGGGGGCAGGCGGTGCGACCAGTATTCTTTATCCCTTAATTCCTTTGGTTTGTTGCAGGGGGGGGCCAAAGATGTGCATGCGCAGGGCCCCAAAATTGCTTAAGATTACCCTGCCCCTACCCAGAAACTCATTTACTCCCCTCAACAAAGTTCTCAGCTTTGTGACGCGCACAATTTTCAACTTACCCTGCACCCCTGCCCCAGCCCCCACCTATGCCTACATTCAACACTCTGGATGTCTCTTTAATTACCTGCTGCTTATCTATAAACCCATCCAAGGTCTTGCCCCAACTACTTCACATAATTCATCTCGCTGTACTCTTCCCTCTGTAACTCTCTGCTCCTGAGCGCTTCACAGCCTATCAGCATCCCACTCCTCTGTGCCTCCTCCTGGTTTCGCTCCTTTTTTCTACTTGCCTTACTTCACTGGAATGCTCTTCCCCTGGACACCAAAGCCATCATGTAATTGGAACTCTTCAAAACGAGGCTCAAATTCCACCTCCCACCAATGAGGATAGCCCCTCAAGTGAAGTCCCCCACCCTCCTATCGAAAACTAACTGCCCACCCCACCTCTCATGCATGCTGCCCCCAGAATACATTATGTAATGTGTAATTATATTAATTCTGGCCTCAGGCTATCATTGTTAAAACGTGTGTAATGTTCCCCAGTCCTTATTGGTTTGTGTTCCTATTCTTACCCCTTCACCTCCTCCTGCTCTTCTGTAAAAGCACCTTACCGCCGGACTGCCTCTGCTCTCTGTTATTGTCTACTTTTTCATAACTGTTAGAAATGACACCATGTTCTTAAATAAGTACAAATACAAATACAGGTTCAATCAAAAATCAAATGCATGAAAAGGTCTAAGATGAGCCAGGTGGAGAAACTGCAATTATTCTAGGGCCCTTTATTTTAGGAAACCATGTATAATGAAGAAGTCTGGAGACCTCTGAATCTACCATGTCGGATCATGGGAGATGTTGGAACCCATCTGACTCTGTCTTAGTCTTTGTTTCAGATTGGCCACTGTCCCTCAGTAACTTAACCCCGTAGGTGCCAAGGACGAATATGCTCGTCCTTTTTGCATAGACTTGCATAATAGCCTGGCAGTTAAGATGTGATTTACTGTAGTGGCTAAAAGTGACAAGTAGACAAGCAGGAGCCCAAAGTTCTGATCCCATCTATGCCACTGTGACCACCTTTTGGAATCTTCATCAAACCATTGTAGCTTTGCCATTCAGTTGCCTTTCTTAATGTAATTGATTGAATTGACCCTGGGGTCAAGCACAAATCACCAGAAGTCAAAATATTTGAGAAACTTTCTTCGGTGACCTCCTTTGATTTGTCTTGCACTCTGTAGCCATTCACGTGCACCTACTGCATTCCTAAAGCTGCTATTGGTGCAGGCTCATGGCCTCCATAAGCAGCCACATGAAGGGCATGCAAATCGAAATCATCTCTAGATTTCATCAACCCTTTGAAATTGCAACTCTAGAACTCTCTGTGGAAATGTGACCCCTAGCGGCTCTAAGAGGCCTGAATAAACTGTCTAGTAGAATTCCAGGTTGTGCACGCAGAAGGATGTTGATTGCAGCCTTTGCATAGCGGTTATATTGTCAATCAATGCACATTGAAACGGAAACATTCTGCATTGACCAACAAGTGTATTTTTCTTTTGCTATTTTCTTCAAGGTACTGGAGGCCAAGGTGACGGAGGCGAAGATCAATGAGGCAAGAGAGCACTACCGGCCCGCCGCAGCCCGAGCGTCTTTATTGTACTTCATAATGAACGACCTCAATAAAATCCACCCAATGTACCAGTTCTCCCTGAAGGTAAGCCCTAACAGAGGCACTCAGTGCTTAATAAGTCCCTGCAGCTCTATTAAACAGATGAATTAGTTCAATAAACATTGTGAAGTTTTTAAAGGACGTGTATTGGTTTTCTGGTTTACTTTTAATTTCCGCTGAAAAGTAGATGTTTAATGGCTTCCATGGAGACGCATATTTTCAAGAGAAATCAGTAAGTACTCCTAATTCATAGCTTCATAAACTTTCCAAGGAATTGGTCCCTTGCGACAGCAATTGCTTGAAGTTTTATATAGCTGTTGGGTTTGCAACAAGTCCACTCCTGCTGATCCCACCCCACCCCATGAACTGAGTCGTTCCACTATAATGATCTGCTTCCACGGGCAACGTGAGTGTCCTTTCCCCACGCCAGAAATAAGTTACGCTATTAATTAATCGAGCATGGGAAATTAACCTTGATTTGGGTAGTATTTTACAACCGGCCATGTCCGGTATGCCTTAGTGCATAGCACATTAAAAGGCACAGGCCAATTGGAGAGCTGCTTTACGGAGCTCAATTTCCACACATTGCCCTCTGCATTACAGAAATTTGCGCGGAACTTTGCAAAAACATAAAAGTTCTTAAAACAAATGAAGAGTGTTTCACAGGGTGCTGAGTCCGTCCAGAAATATTGTGGCGTTGGTGAAGGCCTTGTGAAGAATTCCTAGTTTGACCAGTATTAGAATTAAGAAGAAAGCTAAGGATATACAAGGGAAGGAAGGAATGGGAGGGTTGGCTATGGAATTAAAGTTAACTCCAGAGGGAAATAATGAAGAAACTGGATCTTGACAATAGGGTTAGAAAAAAAGGAAAGGGAGAGGACAATGTTCTGAATCTTTGAAGTAAAAAACACAACGAATGCTGACTGTATTTTGAATAATTTCTTCCCTGGAGACCATTGAAATTAAGAAGAAACAAGAAGTGAAATAAAGGAAGGGACCGTAGGGTCAGGCACATATTTACAGTCATACAGAGTGAGGGGTGTGCGATTTACTGGAAAACCCAGAAAAATGATTAATGAAAGAGAGCAGTTGCGGCGGGGTGCTGATAAACATAGGCCACACCCACCCTTAATAAGAGGAAGTGCAAACATGATCATCAATTAAAAAAACGCAATTCTAATGACTGTGTGTGTGAGAAGGAGGTTGAGCATTTACTTATTAACATGAATAGGATTCTACTTGGGACCCTCTGCACCATTAAGACAGGCGAGCGCATGATTCACAGTGGAAAGTGTGTTGTCTCTCTGCCAGCTTTCTGTGTTGACTGTATAAAAGTCTAGAATTGACAATTTGCCCCATATCATGAACAGCACTACTTTGCAGACGTGGGTTTTTGCTAGCAGCACATGGCATGCTGGCGTTTTGAAATTTCACTTTTCCATTATGGTCTGGGCATTCATGCGCTGTGGAGCTTTGCACACTACCCAGGAACTTATGGTATACAGCAAGGGTCACACTACCAGACACACTCCTCCCAAACCCCCAAACCCTCTGTCAAAGCTTCTTTTCCATTTTCTTCTTGTTCCTATGCCTGTGGGCCACACCACCTTAGCGGTGTACACTGCACTAAAAAAATAGGAAATACAGAGCTAGTATAAAGGTGATGCTTATGACATGGGGTGAATTGCAACACAGGAAGTCCTGAACAGTAGCAAATTGTCAAAATGGTTCTCCAGCATTGGATCTTTCATAGATTCACATGCTGTGAATATTCCCTGTCGTCAGGCCGGAAATCCTCAGTAGCATAGAGCAGTTTAAACTTAAACTGAAAACTTTCAGTCACTTTTGTGCTCTATCTTAGTCATTTTGGGGTAATACTGCCCGCAGCCAATATGAACTCCTCCCTTAACTCCTCCCCTGTTGGCCATCTTCAGATTGTTTTCGAGCATGCTGGTCTAGGGAGTCCTCAGAAATCATCTCTTCAGCATTTCTATGAATAAAATTGGAATTGGATACCTTTTCCATGAAAATAAATATTTTTCAACGTCTACTCAAGGACCGGAGTTGGCGGTGACAGTTCTACTTCCATGGACTGTTCCCGCTGCCAGTAATCTTCAACTAAGCTTAATTTGCACAGTTGGGCCTTCCTGATGGTGGAATCCACGAGGATGAGCCTGTTCAAGGCCTGTGCCTGCTGTGGGCTGAAGAATATCTACGTGGATGATCACAACTGCCTCTACTGCCTTCATCCTCACCATGTCATCCAGGACTGCGAAATCTGCCAATCGTTCTCCAACAAGACCTTGCCACAACGGCTGCCTGCACTAGCCTCAGTAACTGAACCGATCAGTCCACCTTGTTCAGAGGTCTCCGGACCTTCTAAGGACATGAATAACATCCCTTGTACCCCCAGAAGTGGTAAGCACCATTCAGCACCGCAGAGGCTTTTGGATATTGGAACAGACACAGATCCCGATGACAGGGTCTCCACGCACACAACCCACACGGATGAATTTAACGATTTCATCTCCGCTGACGGGGAACCAGATGATGTTCCACTCAGACACTCACCCCCTGATGAAGGACGGTCCTTCCATGCGCTCATGTTCAGGGCGGCCACAATGTTCGCCTTTGCTCTGGAGGAGCAGCGAAAGTAGAGTGTGCTGTACTTGTGCAGAGAGCAGTGCAGGAAATCTGCCATGTCTATCCCGCTATTACAAGAAATCTGGAAAGATGGCCTCATCACCTTGGTGCATCCAGCAACTAAAAACAACTGGTTCGACAAAAGGTGTACAGAGCTCCAGAGAGCGCTGCCGCCTGTCACCGCACCCAACCCACACCACACTCCATTGTCCCAGTGGCTGCCAGAAAACGGTCCACTAACCCATCATCCTGCTGTCGTCCCAGACAAAGAAGGCAAACGCCTTAACGCCTTTTGGTAAGAGGATCATTCACACTGCAGCCACTACTATCAAGGTGGCTAATTCAATGGCCATACTCGCATGGTTGCGATTGCGAGATGTGGTACAAGTTGGGTCCCTTGCTGGAGTTTCTACCAGATAATAAAAATCAAGAGGCCTCGGACATCTTCCATGAAGGCGAATTAGCATCAGACCATGCCATTACATGTCTGTGGACATTGCCAACACTGGTTTTCGCCAGTTGGGAAATGGAGCGGTCCTACATCGGCAGTATTAGGTCAAGGCCACACATTTTTAACGAGATGTCCAGTCCAGGGTTGTGAATATGCCCTTTGATGATCTGGCCCTTTTGGGAAGAAGGTGGATGAGGCCTTACAGTCCATAAAAACAAACATTGAAACTGCTCGCTCCTTGGGCACACTACAGCAAAGGTAAAGGGCACTCTGGCAAGGCTTTGCAAGATTACCACACCCATACCAGTCTTCCTCCTCCTACAAGACCCTGTACTCATCAGGGGACCAGTACAGGAAAAAGACCCTGACCTACAGGGGTTCGCAGCGACGCCTCCCAATCTAGGGTCCAGTTCGACGATAATCATGAGCAGCCAGGGCCAGGGCCTCCCACTTCAGCACTCATGTGGGAGGACGACTGTCAAGGTTTGTCAAAGAATGGGCACACATCACGACTGATGAACGGGTGGTATCCCTTCTCGAGCAGGGCCCCTCGATGGAGTTTATGGACTATCCACCTGACATTCCTACTGCACACAAATGAGAGAAGGTACAACACCTCTTGCTTAAGGAAGTGCAAGTTCTGCAACAGAAGGGCGCTGTGGAGAAGTTTCCCAAGGATGAGCTGGGCACAGCAGTATACCCCTGCTATTTCCTGGTAAGGAAAAAGTCACTGCACAAGTTCCTGAAGGCGCAAACGTTCTGCATGGCCACGCTACAGCAGGTGTTGTCCCAGCTACAACAAAGAGATTTATTTGCCTCCCAGACCTTGAGGACATTTACTTTCACATCCCTATTCGCCTCTCACACCGGTGCTAACTACGTTTCATGGTGGCAGGAGTGCATTATCAGTTCAAGGCCCTTCCATTCGGCCTGCGGTCTGCTCTGCGGGTGTTCACCAAATGCCTTCGGGCAGTGGTGGCTCACCTTCAGCAGAGGTGTGTTCATGCGTAACCATATCTAGATGATTGGTTAGTAAGAGCTCCTCTTATCCGCTGGCAGAAATCAACACCACCACCACCACACAGTGTCTACAGCAATAAGTTTCTCCATCATCTTTCCAAAGTCGTCCCTGGTTCCATCTCAACAGGCACTTTATCTCGGAGCCAGGCTCAACACCCAAACCTGCACTGCCAGACCCTCTGACGAAAGGTGCACTGTCTCTACAGTGCCAGGTAACACCAGTTTGCAACTACAAATCCCTGCTCAGGATATTGTCATCATGTATCCCATTGATCACCAACTGCCGGTTACACATGAGACCGGTTCAGGAATTCCTGGATGCTCGCTGGATCCAAGCCTCAGGGTCCTTGTATGACCACATTTCTCTAACACCGGTTTTTCAAATGGATCCTTCGCTGGTGGTCTGTAAGCCAAAATCTGGTGCAGTGCGCCCCCTACAGGTTGCCAGACCAATCAGTATCCATCACAACAGATGCTTCACTGGTGGGCTAGGGCGTCCACTGACAGGATCAGCACACCAGTGCCCTATGGTCGGACGAGGAAAAGAGCCAGCATATCAACCTGCTGGAGCTGTGAGCAATCTTTTGGGCCTTGACGTCCTTTCTTGCCCTACTGAGGGGAAAAGTGGTACGAATTTACACCAACACCACAACTTCAGTGATTTATGTCCGCAAGCAAGGAGGAACAAGGTCCCCACAGCCTTTCAGGGAAGCCCAGCCCTGTGGCATTGGGCTCTCAGCATCTTTCCTGGAAAACAACTTTCTTGGTCGGCATAACTTCGGTCAAGCGAGTGGGGGAAAGGCCAGCATTTTCCGTAAAACCGCCCTATTTGACATTTCACAAAGAAAAATCTGTTCTGTGTACCAACCCGACATTTGTGCCAAAGGTGCTATCAACTTCCATCTAAAGCAGCAGGTGGTCCTGTCTGTATTCGTTGGCACACCAACCTCTCCAGCGGAGCGAACACTGCACATGCTGGATCTGGTGCGTGCCCTCAAGTAGTATGTGGCACGTACTGAGTCATTCCGTACAACTGATGAACTGTTTATTTCATTTGGCCCTTCTGGACATGGGAAGGCTCTCTCAAAGTAATCTATTGCAAAATGGATTGCTGCCTGCATCTCATTCTGCCATCAGCAAGCCGGCAGACCATTTCCCGGCAGGCCCCGAGCTGACTCCACCAGAACAGTGGCTGCAAATACTACTTTCCTCTCTGGAATTCTGCTGCTTGATATTGGCCATGCAGCCACCTGGAGATCGGTGCATACGTTCACCATGTTCTACTGTTTTGACAGACATTCTGCGGCAGTCAGGAGTCAACCAATCGGTTCTGCAGAACCATTTTGTGTGAGGGAGGTGGGCAAGTCTCCAGTGGTAAGTTATGCGGGGACCTTGCCTCTGCCCATGGGTATTGTTGTAATACTGCTTTGTAATCTATTCACAGCATGTGAATCTATGAAAGAACCAATGCTGGAGAAGGGAAAAGTTATTTACCTTGTAACTCCGGTTCTCCAGCATTGCTATCTTTCATAGATTTGCATGCGACTCTCCCGCCTCCCCTCATGGCTTGTCTTTTGGCTCTTACTGCCACTCAAGTACGCTGCCAAAACTGAAGATGGCCGACAAGGGAGAAGTTAATGGAAGTGTTCCCATTGGCTGTGGGCAGTATGACCCAAAATGAATATGATAGAGCACAAAAGTGACTGAAAGTTTTGAGTTTAAGTTTAATCTGCTCTGTTACCGGGGATTGCCAGCCTGATGACGGGGAATATTCGCAGCATGTGAATCTATGAAAGACACCAATGCTGGAGAACTGGAGTTACAGGTAAGTAACGTATTTCTTTGTTGTAACTTTAACCAGTTTCATTTGCATAATAGCTTATGGTTGATTTTGATAAACACCTTAATACTTTGTTCTACTTTCACACTTTCTTCTTTTTTGCCCTTTGAATTCCATGTATTTATCTTCTTTTTGTTTTTCTTGTTTTTTCAGCAGGATTCCCTCTTAGCCCACACCTTCTTTTTTTGGTTTGTGTCCCTCACCTTTTCTCTTCGTGCGCGCGTCTTAATTTTTCTTATCCCCCTTTTCCATGAGCCCTTCTTTCCGTGTTTTCTTTTCATTCTCCCAGCATTTGTCTAACTTTTCATACACCACCCCCATTGAGCCGGGAACCTATTAACTCTTCTTTAATGTAGATAACACTTCCTGTGTGCCACTTGCATCTGCTTTTACTTTCCTCACTATTTACTATCCTCTTCATGCCTCCCTTTCATCCAGACAAAGGGGAAAATCCCCACAGCCCAGTCGTTTAATACACAATGTAACCCATTGAAATGGAACACGTTATAGTTTTGGGGCGCTGTGCAAATTGTTAAAAAAGCGACTATTTAAGCGTTTTTAAAATATATTGTTGTAGGGGGTTTTTCTCTGCAGGTCCTTGGTAGAAGTAGAACATTTAGGGGAGGGGAAGGGCATACCCGTGCAGGTCATGTCCATTGTTTTATTTTGTATGGACCCTCTGGTATGCCGTTAAGAAAATGAAAATAATGCAAACTGCATTGTGGGAAGCTAGGTATAATTTTGCAAATATTCATGTATGTTGTAACGATTTTAGTTGACCCTGTATGAATAGTAGCTTTTTCTTTTTCTGTTGTTTTGGGTGAAATCCTACAAAAATTTAGAGGTTCAAACATTCTTTTCTTTTTAGAGACAATTAGGAAAAGTACTCTTTCTAAGAGAATACAAAATGTTACTTTGAAAACAGGCATAGGCAAAGCCAGTAGGCCTGGAGGTTAAAAGTATATGTATTTGTTTTTGTATATGTATTTGCCCGTCCGGGACCTTTAAGAAGAAAATATTCTCTACATTTACAACAACAACAAACTTGTTATTGTCAGTGCCTGCTGGCCACAACTGTTAGTAGGCAGGCTTACCGTTCAGCTCATTTGTTGTTAGGTGAGGGGAACAATACTGTTTAAAAACCTCCCCTCTCCCCTGTGCTGCCTTCTCTGCCCACACCTGCTTGTTGGGTGGTTTGTCACAGCCCTGCACTTACCTGATGGGCCTTAGACCTCCCTCTTCGGCCTGGAACGCCTCCGCCCATGCACTTACCTGTTGCCTCCCCAACAGGCACCTCTGGCACTCCCGCCCGCCCCCGGGGGGCCCTTTAGCATTTAGCTCCCTGCCCCCAAACCCCCACCCCCTTTCTTTCTCTGCACTTGCACGTTCTGAATGTCACAAGGCCTAGTAGGACCACTTTTTGCTGTTTTTCGTATTTATTCTTGGTCGGTTCCTTTGATTATTTCTTCCCTTGTTCCCTTCCCTTTTGCCTTGTGGCACTTGTGAAACACTGTCTTGTTGTATAAGCGCCTTATAAATAACCAAAAAAAAACAAAAAATAAAATAAAACAAGCATTGGAAATGCCAATAGTTTTGACGTTTGCTGCTGTTCTTTGCATTTTTGCATCTATACCTGGGTAGGAGAGTGCAACGTTTCAAATGAGAATGAGATAAGGGGTGCAAGTGTGCAATATAATGAATAGCGCAATGGAAGAAGCCCTTAATAGAGGGTGCCCGGGTTTGTCATTTCACCAAAATGCCAGGGATAGCGGAAGTGACATCACGCGACCGTTGACCTCTGATGACATCACAGGACCCCATCGACGATCACGATCCTATCGACTGGAGCACCGGCATCCACTTCGTCGATGGCTCTATCAACAACCATCATGACTCTGTCAAAAGGGGGCCTGGCTACGATGATGGTCTCTATGATCACGGCGACAACAACCCCACGAATGGCCTTACGGCATAGGGCAGCAACCCGCCAATGACTTCAACTGATGCCCTCGTGAAAGTAGTAGTACCCATTGCCTCCTCATTTCCAAAGGAGTCGGGTAAGGCCATGGTGCAACTACCGCCCACTGAGCTTCCCCCCTGGTAAGGGGGAGTGTACCGGTGAAGGCCAAAAGATTCTCTGCAGGAGCCTGTGCACATCTGCATGATCTCTGATGATGACAACTTGCCCGAGGACTAATACTCGGACCATGAAAAGGGGCTGTGGTACTGTGTCCATGGATGGGACTCTGCGGGGCGAACCTGGATCGCCATTTAGCTCATGGAGGTAACTCAGCCCAAAAACCATTGATGGCACTTCTCATGCCTCCGCCAGAGCCCAGCGACATGTTGTTCGACATCCTTACGACCCTGCACACTTTGGTATGGGAATACAACAAAGGCTACCTGCTACTCCTGTGCCTGTACCAACCCAGAGTCCCACAAGGCCTCCGACAAGGAGCTCTTCCAGGCCAAAACGCAAGTCAAGGGATCCGTCTGGCCCAAGACATCAGCCGACACCGCTGCTGCATCTTCCTTTGACCCCTGTAGAGTAGGAGCCCCCACACACGGACACTACTGCGACTCATCCCGATGAGAACAATGACTATATATCCCGACAGATGGGGAGCCGACGAGCCAGACAGTGCTTCGCCACCAGATGAGGTTGGTTCCTTTCACGCCATGATCTCGCCTCCACCCTCTATAATTTCGTTTCCCGAGGAGACAAAGAAGGAGTGACTCCTCTTTCTGTGCCGGGAGTCCAAACGGAAGACCTTCATGTCCATTTCTCTGCTGGATGAAGTCTGGGTTTAAGGTTTGGTCCTGATGAAGACTCCAGGTACTCCCCCCAGCCCCCAAGGGAGACTGGCTGGAGATGAAATATAGGGTCCTGGACTCGGCTCCCAGGTGCTTGCAGTCCCATCCTTCAACGGACTGCATGGTGTCTGCCGCCCTTCTTGAACCCTTCATCTTCAGTCATGGTGCCTCCAGACCAGGAAGAGAATAAGCTTGATGCAGTGGGGATGCACATCATTTACACCACGGCCACTGTCAAGGCCGCTAAAGCCCTGGCCATCCTAGCCCGCTATGGTATAAGCTCGGGCCCATTTTGGACACCCGGCAGCGGAGGCCAGCGTCGTCATTGCTCGCAGGCCAGGATGCAGACATCCAAGCAGGCCTGAACTGACCGTGGATCCGGGCCCCCAACTCCACCCCAGTGGCAGACCGGCTAGCGAATTTTGTCGAAACGTGGAAGACCTTCGCCATGAACAAATGGTGCTGGGTATCCTTCATCGGAGGCATATGTTGGCGTTTTAACACAGGTGCCCTCAAATTCCTCCAGTGACATGGCAAGAACTACACATGGCCCAACTGCTGCAGGATGTGCAAGCCATGTTAAGAAAGGGGGCGATGGAACCCATCCCCCAGTGGCCCCAGGGCTCTGGAGTGTGCTCCAGATACTTTCTGGTATGGAAAAAGTCAGGAGGGTGGCGACCAGACTTCAGGATGGCCACATTGCAGCACATGCTCAACCAGCTGGAGAAGGGAGACTTCCTGGCAACCTCAGACCTGGAAGACGACTACTTTCATGTCCCCATTCATCCAAAACATTGAACGTTCCTTTGGTTTGTGGCCCAAGGACATTACCAGTTCAAGGCCCTGACCTTCGTCCTGATGTCAGTACCAAGGGTGTTCACAAAATGCCTGGCTCCTGTGGCGGTGCATTTACAGTTCAAGGGCATCCACATCTTCCCTTTATGTGGATAAATGGCTCATCCACTCCCGGTCTCTTGTGCTGGCAGTCCAACACACAGTGGAGACCATTCGCCTTCTCATGGGCCTCAGATTCTCCATCAACTATCCGAAGTCCTGCAAGGAGCCACCGCAGAATACTCTGTTCCTGGGTGCCCATCTCAACACAGTAGCATACCTGACTACTCCCTTGGAGGAGAGGGTAACGCCCAACCTGGGAAAGGTACAGCACCTGTCATTGGCTCAGTCTGCGGCAGTGCGGGCCGTCAAATCTCTGTTGGGCATGATGTCCTCCTGCATCCACCTCGTTCTATTCTGCTGGCTCCATATGCAGCCTCTTCAGGAGTTTTTCGATGCACGGTGGAGTGGCTGCACATCACGGCCTTGTGGATGGACAATATCACCCTCACCCAGGGGTTCCGGTGGACTTTGCGATGGTGGGGAGTGCTCCCACATCTGACGAAGGGGGCTCCTTTTCAGGTCCCACCATACCGGGCCACGCTCACCGCAAATGCCTCTCTGGAACATGGGGGGCCCATACTGGACAGCCACTCGCCAGAAGCCTTTGGCTCCTGGAGGAGAAGGACCTTCACCTCAATGTTCTGGAACTCTGTGTGGTCTTCTGGGCCCTCAAGCCATTCCTGCCTCAACTGTGGGGGAAGGTGGTGAGGATCTACACAGACAACACCACAACCATGTTCTACATCCAGAAGCAGAGCGGGACACAATCCTCTGCGCTCTCCCTGGAGGCTCAGTCCCTGTGGCACTGGTCCATTGTTCAGGACATTTTCCTCGTCCCGTTTCACCTGGACGGCACCAAGAATACCATGGCAGACTTGCTCAGCAGGGAGCTCTGGTCCTGCCATAAGTGAGAGCTTTGTCAAGATCAAGTGACCTTTCTCTTCAGACAGCAACCAACTCCAAGTGTCAGACCTCTGCCAGCAAGATCTCTCAGCTGAGGGACCTGGGGACTCCTTCTTGTTCATGTTGGATGGGCTCTTCATGTATGCATTTGCCCAGATCCCTCTACTGCTACGTTTGATCAACACACTCAGACAATGGCATTGCAGATGATTGTGTTATATTGTGTACACCTGCATAGCATTTAATGTTGATATGCAAACTTGTATTTAACATCAGCCACTGCAGTAACCTAATCAGATGTTCACATGTATTTATTTAAAGTTGTTTGATTGTATTCAGGCTGGGCCTCCTGCCCAATCTGCTGCATTGTAACCTAATAGAATTCCAAGAATGTAGTTGGGAGTCTCCTTGGTGAAGCACAGGCAGTTTATGCAGCCTGCTTGTGGAGAGGGGCATTCAGAGGAACCTTAATAAAAGATGATCAGAAATAACTGGTTATGGGCCTACCTTATTCCATGACATCACATTTACGATGTCCAGTCAAAGGGTCGAATGAAAAGGGTCAAATACAATACGTTCAACTCAAAAGGATCGGAAAAAAAAGGATCAAATGCCTTTTTTTAAATGTATTTCTTTTTTGGGACTTGGTATAGGTAAAAATTGTGGTTTTTGGGCAAAATGCATTCGATTTTTTTGGTTTTTGGTCCTTTTGATTCAAAACAATTGTATTTCGAATCTTTTCATTCGACCCTTTCACCTACAATCCACATTAACTTATAGCTGTGGCATGGCCACGGCAGATCTGGTACCCGGACTGGCTCCGTCTGTCAGTGGCTCCGTCCATCCGGCTGCCTTCACGTCACAATCTTGTCTCCAGAGAAGACAGAAGTGTAGAGGATGAGTCAAGTACCCCCACCTCACCCGTTCTGCCCCTTTTACTTGGATGCTGGAAACCAGAGTATGTGACCTAAACAGAACAGTTGAACCAACAAAGGGCAGAGTATGGACTCTGTGCAGTACCAGTGAAAATGCTGACAGCAAAGAGGTTCCTGGAGGCAAGGTTCCCATTGAGAAAACCATACCTGCATGCAAGAATATATGATGGTCATTTGAATGAAATCCTGGAAGAAGCAGAGCCAATAAACGACAAGTAAGAATGGTACCGTCACTAAACATCGCCTTTATACATCACACAGAGCTGAGATGATGTACATAGAAGAGATGCAGGGACCAGAGAATGCAGATATTCTATAAGGCATCAAGAAAGTATCAAGGATAAGTGACATCTTGGGATCAAGGTGAAGAAGCTTATGCCACTGAAACAGATGAAGACATTGAGTAATTCTACTTGTGTACAGATGCAAAAGAAACGCAAGCAGGCAAAGTAATCGTGAGGCTAGCTTTATAGTGAATAAATTGCGTCAAGCGCCAATATATACATATATAGCTATGGACAAGTAAAGGATGGATATTTCCACTACGCATTATAGCAGTGCTGGACCGTAGCAACAAGGCCTCATTCCTTGTGTGTCGCAGTTAAAAAGCAAATTGAATTACAAAGTAAATCTCAGCAGACGAGGCTGGATGAGCCAAGAAGCCATGGTCTTATCAAACTGAAGTGAACTGACACTGGATACCAAATCGTGTGAAAGAACAAAACTCCTGTTCAGAAGGCATGAACATAACAAGGAAGACGTCAGAGGTTTGTTAAAAAATAGTATTCAATGCATGAATGCGATTCCTCGGTCTCCAGTCATATAGAAGCGTGAAGTTGGACGAACGAAATGGTCGCACCTACGCACGAGGGCACACCATGCTTCTCACTTCCTAAATTTCTCAGAGCTAAGAACACTCAAGGCTGAGCTTCAAAGGTTTAATTGACACTAGACCACTGAGGTGATGATGGATTGATATGCTAATTGGTGGGAAGCAATGGTTAAGGCGAACTCACCAGCACCTGGATGGCCAGCTGCATGCTGCTAGACATAGATGGAAAAGTACTGACGGAGGTTGGAGTGCCAACCAATCGTAGAGGCCTGTGTATTTATCGGTCCTATAGTTGTATAAACCAATGGGACGTTGTGTATTTAATGATGTTCGTAGTAGTCATATTTAGGGGAGGGCTTAGTTGCCCCACCTGATGTTAAGTAACCAATCACATAGTCACACTTTATTAGACCAGTATGGATCATATATTTAAATATTCATTCTGAGCCAATTACCCATACTCGTAGGTTTGTCACCTAGGATGATGTTAGTACATGTGTAGGTTAATAGCATCGATGACGAGTTTTCCTTATAAAATCACAGTTTTTACTAAGAATGTTTGAGTAAGTGGATCGAGCATATTCGTTGATGTTCGTTATGCTCCCTGTTTTAGAGACTTGATATTAAAACAGTCTTCCTTTTGCCAACCACCTGAGTCATCTCTATTATTTATGTATGAATAAAATCTGCATCCCCATCCATCTCCAGGGTAATTTCTTCTCATCAAAGGGGCTGTGGTATCCAGTTCAGAATGATACTGCACCACTAACCAGCGTCGCTGAGCCTCACGGCCTGGCTCCAGCAGCCCTAGAATTTGGACATTATTACCTGCCGTTGGAATGCAAGGAGATCATGGCCAAGGTCTGGGCTTCCTCTACATTGTCGTGCTACAGCCACAAGTGTAAACAATTTTCAATGTGGTGCAGGACTGAGAACATTACCCTGCTGTGTGTCACAGCTCTGCAGCTCCTAATGTCGCTTTATCTCGCCAAGCCTGGCCTGGTGCACCCTTGATCAAGGTGCATCTGGTTGCCATATTCCGTTAAAACAGGACGCCTGGTAAACCATCACCGTGGTCGCACAGGCCCATCAAGGAGTTCCTTGAGGGCCTTTTCAGGAATGTTCCACCTGTCAAGGTTCCGGCTCCAGCTTGTGAGCTCAATGTAATTTTGACTAAGCTCATGGGGCCCCTTTTGAACCAATGCATCAGGCTCCTTTGAAGTTTCTCTGATGGAAGACTGCTTTTTTGGTGCCCATCAGCTTGGCCAGCTGGGTCGGGGAGATCATGGCCCTCTCTTGCAAGCAGCCATACTTGTCTTTCCATGCTATGAGGGTGGTGCCGCGAACCCACCCAACCCCACCTTTATGCCAAAGGTTGCTTCAGAATTCCATCTCAACAAGCCTTTGGTTCTGCCAGTTTTCTTCCAACTCCTACGCTGTCAGAAAGGACGTTGCATTCACTGGACGTTGCTTGTGCCTTGAAGTTATATGTCACGCGCAAAGGACATTCACAAGACTAATCAACGTTTTGTGAATTTTGAACCTGTGAAACGCAGGAAGGCCCTGTCCAAGGTTTCTATATCCAGGTGGCTCTCTGGCTGCATCATACACTGTCATTGTATGGCCAACACACCACTTCCAGGCCCGCCAAGGGCCCCTTCCATCAGTGTCATTGCTGCAACAACAGTGTTTCTCTCGGGTGTTCCCCTACTCGACATCTGCAGGGCGGCTAAATGGAGGTCCACCCACACCTTCATGAGATTCTACTGCATGAGTAGTAATTAAAGGGAAGAGTCCCGGGTCGACCAAGCGGTGCTATGCAACCTGTTTGTTTGAGGTGAGTCTGTTCCAGGGGTAAGTCATTGCCTCCGAGCCTTGCCGCCTCTGATGATTGTGTATATATTCTGCTCTTTAATCTTATTCATGAGCAGGTAAATCCTCGCCAGACCCCGTGCTGGCGAAGGAACACGTTACTTACCTGTAACTCTTGATCTCCAGCATTGGTCTGGCATGGATTAATATGCAAACCCTCCCTCCTTCCCCTCTTCTTAGTTTATACTGCCACTTAACATGCTTACCAAATCTGAAGATGGCCACTGGGGGTGGAGCTTAGGGAGATGTCTGTCATTGGATGGGAACAGTATGACCCAAAGGACAGTGATTAGTTAAAGCGAAACTGGTTTTCTTTTTCCCTGAGGATTCCCAGCCTGATGACAGGGAATATTCATGAGAATCCATGTCAGACCCATGCTGAAGAACAGGAGTTACAAGTAAGTAACTTGTTCCATCCGAAAAACCAGTCACTGTGTGCTGGTTTGTTTTTAGTGATGGATGCTCAGTGGTGTTTGGTGTATAGGTGCTTATGGGGATATATATATATATTTTTATTGTGCACTTAGTTTCAAAGTATTTGGGGGATGTATGTGTGGTTGTTTTAGTTATTTGGTGGGTGTTGCGTAATGTATGCGGTTTGCGGTGGATTTAGGTTTGCTACAGTAAAGGTATGTGTGTTTGTTCTGTTTCAAGGGTGAGTATGCAGGATACTGGAGAATTCAGTTTCATCAAATTCTGCTAAATGTACCACATTGGCTGTACTCCTAATTCTCATAATGTACTCAAAAATTCAGCTAACTGCAATATGGTGGCTACACGAAAGAATTTGGGCTACTTCATATAACCAAACATTTATATATGCACCCACCAGAGTTCAAAAAGTGATGGCTTCATGTGCGTTTCAGAATTAATGCAGACTCGGTGAGACTGCTCAGAGATTTAAGGCGTGATGGATGGAACATGTGTGAGCAACCATGTACCTACACCCACAGACATTAAAGTGTGCCTGTGGGCATTCACTCATTTTACAGTCCATTGATGGGACTGGCCATTGTGTGTACACAAATATGTACCCGTGTTGTGACGAGTGTCCTGATTATTTATCCTGAAAAAGACTCTCACATGTATTGTTGCTACATCTGCGCCAGGTGCTCTTTTCAGGTGCAAGGTACATTCTCCCGAAAAGTCCATGCAACCACAAGACAAGCAGGTCTCTAAACAAGGTCTGAAGTACATACAGTGGCCGGCATCTGACGAATGCGCCGGAGTCTTATTGATGGGAAGTTCATCAGTGGCAGACTAACATTATCGTTTTGAAAGGCTGTCCCCTGACGCCTGCTCTAAAAGTGTGCCATGTTTGGGATACGGATCTGCCCATAGGATAGGAGCAAAAGAAACCGTGGGCGTTACAGAAGTGAGGCTTCTTGCAAGCATTGCGCCTTGTGGGCATCCCTTATAAAGTGCTGCGAGGGGGGCACTGGATAACGCGCTTGCAGACAATGCAATGTGCCTTAAATCGTTAGTAACTCGCAACGCCATTTCCCCCATATCCGATTTGTTGTGAAGCCTGCGAAATTGCCAATAACGCGCAACACGCTAAGCTTGCATGCAATGAGCCTTCAAGCAGTGATTTCGGCCCTTTCTTTAAGCGGCTGAGTTATAAGCGCCATGGAGCAATCGTTCTTTCCCGCATCATTGTAATAGGGTAGTATTGGTTTTACTGGACCACTTTATAAACCGATCTATAACACGGTCTCAAAGATGATGAAACAGGCGCAACTGCTAACAAAGGCTATCCATACCTTCATTCATCATTGTAATGCCGGGTCAGTTAATGATATCAATACCAACATTGAATGCCAGCTCGATTCTCCTAAAGGCAAGCATGGAGAACAGGTAGGACACGTGACTAAAGATGCTACGGACACGAGACCCGGTGAGCTATCTTTACTGCTGTTCGCGTTGCATGGCCGGGCCCTTCTTCAGGCGGATCAGGTAGAGAGGGTGGGGACACGGGTGGAAAGTGGTGGAGGGCCTTTGGAGGAGGAGGTGTCGACAGCGACAGCCAGGTGTGACGATAGGCGGGGAGAAGTTTACTATCAGTAACAGAGAGGTCAGCTGCCTGAGCGACTGCACTGCCTCTGCTTTGCAAGTGATGATTAAGATTATGGGAGATACATAGAAGTGCAGGTAAGAGCAACACTTCTCATCGCCAGTTGAGGAAGGCTATGTTATTGCACTTGATATGTCGCCAGAATGTAAACATGCGCTTCTGGCTGCGGAGTAGCAGGGCAGTCTCTCTAGGTCTGCTCTGGATCCATGTTTTGAACCGTTTCTATGCCCAGAAAGTACCCGTTTGCTGATCTGGTGGTGCTGGATTTCTGTGGGACAGTTGTCCCATTCTGCATCCTTTTTTATTGTTGGACCCTGCACCCCACTTGGGTGAAGAATGAGAGAGGTGATGGTGCTGTCAACAATCTTTGCCGTTCATTTTACTGGTGGATTGATTTATGATATTTGCTTCTTAATGGCATAGAAAACACAGACTGTTTTTCCTTACTTTGAATTGCCAGTACTCCAGCTGCACTTATGCTGGGACGTAAGCAGGTGAAATGCCATGATTTCTGTCTTTTTAAGTTCAGCTCTCTGGCTCAGTTGTTAAAGTATTCTGAAAGGTGGTTAAGATTGTATTGGAGTCCTTCTCTGGTGGGCACGACATGACCAGGTCATCTGCATAGAGCAGACATTTTATTTATGAGCCAACCAGTCTCAGACCTGGGGCCTGGAATTCCTCCAGCAATGAAGGGAGGTCATTGAAAAACAGATTGTAGAGGGATCGGCAAAGGTTGCACCCTTATCTGAATACTCATTCCTATTTAAAGGACCAAGTATTGTTAAGCTACCACATCCCGCTCTCTCTACCTCACTTCAATCACTCTGCCATCCTGCCCCTTCTCGCTCTGTCCTCCCCTCTGTTCCACATTTCCCCTCTGTTAGGAAAGATTTCCCTTGGGTGCAATTTTCACACCATTTATGGACCCACCCAAACTTTTTACTTTTGCTTACTTACCTAACCTGACTCATTTGTTATGGGGAAACTGACATGTCCTTCAGGCTGCCAGTACTGGGCAACTGTTTCCCTTAGTCTTTGACCATGTTGCCATTTCTTGGTAACTTTTTATCTATGTGCCAAACACCTTACAGTATCGCGCATAAGGGTCCTTTTTGTTTTGTGGCCCTAACCACCCTTTAAGGATTTGTTGGTGTTTGTAAAAGTGTGCCCAGGACAAACTGGTGGCAGCAGTTTACTTTAAAAGTAGTTTTACTTCGTTTTTATGCACCGTACCCCATTTACCGCACTTGGCCAAAAATGACTGTGCCATGAAGTCTTTTTGTTCCATCCTTTGGCCATTTTGCTCCCTTTGCCTTCACCCAGGTCCTTATTTGGGCATGCAGCCTCCTGCAAAAACAGCATCTTTCACGGCATGTGTGCTAGTGTCCAGGAAGAGGGCTGTGACTTTCTGGTCCCAATCCACACTACTGGTGCCAGTATGCCTGGTAGGCCTGAATGACTGGAACCACCATGGGTCACGATTGGCCCACGCCTGGCGTGCCTGCAAGAGAGCAGATCTTCCATTGGCAGGTCCAGATTTGAGAGCAAACCTAATCTTGGATAAGAGAAGGGGCTCTGCATCCATTTGAGGTCGATCACCTGAGGTGCACACTGAACTACAGAAGGAGAGAGTATCCTGAACTCGTGGAACCACTGGGGACATGCTGGAAGGTTTGGCACCCTGACTCCACTGCTGTCCTATCGGTCCCTTGCTTTTGTATCGTACCAAGAAGGCCTGCAAGGGCGCGTCAACCCTTTTGGAGTAGTGGGACCAACTTTTCTCAGCCCCTCCTGCTTACCCTTGCAAAGAGCATCTCCGAAAGTGTTCCTGGGCAAACCAGCGAAATGACCAGCTTGAACCAGGGCTAGCGTTTAGGAGCGCCAGCATTCCGATTTGAGACTCAAGACTTTGGGCTTCACTTACTTGTGGTCCTGGGCCCTCTCCCAACAAAACATGTTGTCCTGGCTCCTCTGGGTCTCGATTTGAGAATGTGCCAAAAGCAAGCATTTTGCAGTCCTTGTGTCAACCCGCTGTGATGAGTGTCGCTGTAAGTGTCTGCAGACCAGCCCCCCATTTCCTGAGACATGCTGCATCAGAACTATCCTCCTTTCTTCAAGAGCTGAGAAAAGGCTACTGTCCTGCCATAGACGATTGTCCCATCCGGCAGCCACTGAGAGCCGCAGTGAAAAGTGTGCATGGTAACTGTTTTATTATTTCTGTGGTTTATTTGTGTTTAGTTATAAAGACCTGTGATAAATGAATGTTAGATATACATCTGTCTAAGGGTAACCTGTGGAGTTTTACTGTGTGTGCTTTTTGTGGGCTTCAGATCACTCTCACCCCTCCTGAGACGTAGTCTTGACTGCCTGCCAAGCTACCATAGATTGACAGCAACGATCATAACTTGATCTTCTACACAGTAAGATTTTATTGAAAATGCGTCAAAATTTTAAAACTATTAAGTTGTTTTTAGCTTAGTGATATTTATGATCTCACAAGAACTTTTTAAATTAATTCTAAATTGTCCTTGATGAGCTCCTGTCTTTTATGGATTTAACTTATTTTAATCACCTGCTGGAAAATATGATTCTGTTTGTATTTTTTGTAATATGCTTTTATGTTTGTATCTTGTTGTATATACAAAGCCATGTGGCTAATCGTATATTAATAAAACCTTCAAACCTTCATTGGTCTTGTTTGTCCAGAAGGTTCCCCTGTCCCACAAAACTAGGATGGCCTCCTAAACATCTGCCCACCAGGTCAGAATTTAGAAGTCCATCCCAACACCCTCTCCATAACACACTTCACCCTCTTACTACCACACTGCCCTCTATCTACCATATTGTCCCCAATGCCACGCTACATTTCCCTACCTCACTTTCCCCTTTTCCACATTATCTTCTCTACCCTTACTACTCCACTTCACCTCTCTCTGCCACACTCCGCCTCTCCCTCTACCACACACTCCCCTTATCTCACCATAACCACTTTCACTCTTCCTCTATATGGCGTCCCCTCTCTCTCTCCACACTCCCCCTCTCTCACCACACCCCTCTTTCTAATCCACTCCCTACTTCTCTCTTCCACAGCCCCCCTCTCTCTCTCTCTCTTTCTCTCCACACACCCTCTCCCTCACTACCTCTTTCTCTACTGCACTCCCTTTCTCTTTGCTGCACTTGCCCTATTGTTACCACAATCTTTCTTTCTCCATGCTCAATCTGTCTCACCATCCTTTTCTATCCCGCCCTCTCTCTGCCACACTGCCTCTGTTTCCACACTCTCTCTACCACACTTTCTCTACCAGTCAATTTAACACACTCCCTGCTTCTCCCTAACACACTCCCTTCCTTCCTTTCCACGCTATTTTTCTTACCACATTCTTTCTTCTAAAACATTCACTCCATCTCTTCTCTCTTGACCACAACCCATCTCTCGCCTCTCCCTCACTCTACCACACATGCTGCCTCTCCTGCCACACATTTCTTTCTCTACCACGCTCCCTCATTCTACAACACTCCCTCTTCGATCACCAAACTCCATTCTTCTCTACCACACTCCTTCTCCACCACAATGCCTCCCTCTCACAACCACACCCCTCTCTTTTCCAATGCCTCGTCACTATCACACTCCCCATCTTTACCCGTCTCTCTACCAAACATCCTCTCTCTCTGACACATGCCCTTCTTTTTCACCATCTCTCCACCACACCTCCTCACTATACTACTCTCACTCGCTAACACTCTCTCTCCACCACACTCCCCTCTTTCTACTGCACTCCTTTCCTCTATCTGCCATACCCCCTTTCTTCATACCACACTCCAACTTTCTCTCTACCACACTACCTGCTCCCCCCCACTCTCCCTGCCCTTACTCTACCACACTCCTTTACTCTCGAACACACTCCTTGTCTCTGCCATACTCCCTCCTTCTCCCATTTGCTTCCCTTCACACATTCTCCCTCTTGCTACAACAGCCTCTATCTACCCACACTCACTCTCCCTCTATCTCTGCCACACCCCATCACACTCTCAACAAGCACCCTCTACCACACTCACTACTAGTCTCTCCAACACATGCCTTTCTTCTCTCTGTCACATACCCTTCCCCCTCTCTAGCTCTTTCTATCTTCCACACTCCCTCCCTTTCTCTACCACACTGCCCCATAACACCCCCCCTCTCTCTTCTCAGCCACAATCCTTACTCTACTGCACTCCCGGTCTCTGCCATGCTTTTTATTTCTCACCCTCTCTACCTCTCACCCTCTCTACCTCTCTCTCTCTCTCTCTCTCTCTCTCTCTCTCTCTCTCTTTCTCTCTCTCTCTCTCTCTCTCTCTCTCTCTCCCCCTTGCCCTCTCTCTCTCTACCTCTTCCAAACTCCCTCTTGCTTTACCACCTTCCGTCTCACCCTGTGTCCACAATACTTCCTCTCTCTGTACTGCTCTCCCTCTACCACTCCCTGTCTCTCTCATCACCCTTGTCTCTATGTACCAAACACACACTCCCTCTCTCTATACCCTGTCACACTCCCACACTCTGTTCTACTCTCTTCCCACACTCCCTTTCTTCTCTATACCAAACTCTCTCTCTACACCCATATATCCACACACCTTGTCTTTCTCTACCACGCTTCATCTCTCTCCATAACATTCCCTCGCTCTAGCACACACCCTCTCTTCTTCTCGCTTTACCACACTCCCTCTATCAGCCACACTGACTTTCGCTCTTCATCACATGCTCATTTTGGCTTTACTGCTGCCCTCTCTCTTCCACTTTTTCTCTTTTCTTGCACTCTGTCCACCACACTCCCTCTACCTGTACTGCTTTCTCTATAGACCACACTCTCTCTCCAACAGACTTCCCCTCTCCCTACACCACACTCTCCCTCTTTTTACCACACTCCCTCTAACTCTCTCTCTGCCACACTCCCTTTTTCTTTCTGCCACACTCCTCACCACACTTCCTGTATTACTCTACCACACCCTTTCTCTTCCACACTCCCTCTTACAACAACCCTTCCTCTCTCCCTCGCTCTACCACAATTCTTCATTTACCGCAATACTCCCACTCTCTCTCCACCACACTTTCTTCATCACTATACTCCCTCTCTTGCTCTCCTTCTACCACATTCTGCATCACTCTACCATAACCCCCTCTGTCTTATTACACTCACTATATGCCGCTTCCTCCCCACCAGACCGTCTTCACTCATTCCACACACACTCTCTGTACCACACTGCCATACCAGTTTCTCTACCACACTCCCTTTCCTGCATCTACCATAATCAATCCCTACCTCTACCTCTCTTTCTCACCACATCACTCCCGCTCAAAACTCTCACTCACACACTCCCAAACTCTCTACCTGACCCTGTCTTGCTTTGCTACACTCGCCCCACCATAATCCCACTTTATTACCCTCGCTCGCCCACATTACCTCTCTCTACTATGCTCCCTTTCTCCACAATGACCTACAATACTCTCTCACTCTCCAAACTCTCACTACCACATCCCCTGCCTGTACCAGTCTATTTGCAAGTGCACTCTCTCTCCTCAAACTCCCTGTATTTCACTACCACACGTCCTCTCTCTTCCACACACCCTCTGTCTCTATAACTCTTTCCCTCCCTCTCCCCCTCTCTCGCTATACCACACCCTCTCCCCACCTTGCTCCCTTTTTCTGACCAACACACTCCTCTCTATCTGCCACAACACTGCTATCTCTCCGCCACACTCCCTCTCTTCCGACTGCACTCCTTCTCTCCCTACTGCACACCCGTTCTACCTGTCTTCCTGCCAAATGCTCTCCCTGGCTACCACACTTTCACCCACTCTCTCTATCACGATCACGTCCTCTCTCTAGCATAGTCCCACTCTACCACACTCACTCTTTCTACCAAATGATGTCCCTCACGCTACCAAACACACTCCCTACCTCTGCCATGCTCCCTCTTTCTTCCACACTCTCGCCCTCTCTTGTACATGTTCCCACTCTATGCTCCCTCTTTCTGGCACTCCCTCTTTCATGCCTTCTTGCTACCACATTCCTTCTCTAAGCGTGCTACCTCCATATCTCCATTTATGCCTCTGCACACGTGTACTCTCCCACTGTCTCTCCCCTCTGTCTTTCAATCTACTCCTTCCTCTCTTCACCACACTTCTTCCTCTTCACCACACTTCTTCCTCTTCACCACACTTCTTCCTCTTCACCACACATCTTCCTCTTCACCACCCTCCTTCCTCTCTTCACCACCCTCCTTGCTCTCTTCACCACCCTCCTTGCTCTCTTCACCACCCTCCTTGCTCTCTTCACCACCCTCCTTGCTCTCTTCACCACCCTCCTTGCTCTCTTCACCACCCTCCTTGCTCTCTTCACCACCCTCCTTCCTCTCTTCACCACCCTCCTTCTTCACCACCCTCCTTCCTCTCTTCACCACCCTCCTTCTTCTCTTCACCACACCCCTTCCTCTCTTCACCACACCCCTTCCTCTCTTTACCACACCCCTTCCTCTCTTTACCACACCCCTTCCTCTCTTTACCACACCCCTTCCTCTCTTTACCACACCCCTTCCTCTCTTTACCACACCCCTTCCTCTCTTCAACATACCCTTCCTCTCTTCAACATACCCCTTCCTCTCTTCAACACACCCCTTCCTCTCTTCAACACACCCCTTCCACTCTTCGCCACACCCCTTCCACTCTTCGCCACACCCCTTCCACTCTTCGCCACACCCCTTCCTCTCTTCGCCACACCCCTTCCTCTCTTCGCCACACCCCTTCCTCTCTTCGCCACACCCCTTCCTCCTTCCTCTCTTCGCCACACTCCTTCCTCTCTTCGCCACACTCCTTCCTCTCTTCGCCACACTCCTTCCTCTCTTCGCCACACTCCTTCCTCTCTTCGCCACACTCCTTCCTCTCTTCGCCACACTCCTTCCTCTCTTCGCCACACTCCTTCCTCTCTTCGCCACACTCCTTCCTCTCTTCGCCACACTCCTTCCTCTCTTCGCCACACTCCTTCCTCTCTTCGCCACACTCCTTCCTCTCTTCGTCACACTCCTTCCTCTCTTTGCCACACTCCTTCCTCTCTTTGCCACACTCCTTCCTCTCTTTGCCACACTCCTTCCTCTCTTCGCCACACTCCTTCCTCTCTTCGCCACACTCCTTCCTCTCTTCGCCACACCCCCTTCCTCTCTTTACCACACCCTCTTCCTCTCTTTACCACACCCCCTTCCTCTCTTTACCACACCCCCTTCCTCTCTTTACCACACCCCCTTCCTCTTTACCACACCCCCTTCCTCTCTTTACCACACCCCCTTCCTCTCTTTACCACACCCCCTTCCTCTCTTCACCACACTCCTTCCTCTCGCCATACCTTCTCTACTCCCCTACCTCTGTCTCTTCCAGAACCACTCTCTGCACTACAGTCTCTCGATCTCAGCACCACCCACACCCTTCTACTCTCTTCCTATACCAACGTTTCTCTTACCCCGCTGTCCCTCTATTTCCTGCACCATCCTTACCTCTCATTCGCCCTTATAAGCAGGGTGTCACTTGCCCTGACCTTATTCACACCCTCCCAGTAATCCACTCTCACTGCAACACCTTTGCTCTTTTTGCATACCCTCTTAACTTCTCTCTCCCTCTGGCGACCTCTCTTCCTTTCCTCCTTGCGCCCTGGCTCTTCCTCCCTCACATCCTACCTAACACAGAGACGCAGCTCTTTTATGTCCTTGCTCTCGCTCGCACCCTAGACTCTCACTCGAACTCTGTCACCCCAGCTCACTCTTTTACGTTCCCTGACGCATGTTCAATTTTAGCAGCCTCGCCGACCTTGCTTCCTGGAATTAGTAGCGTTTGTTTCAGGACGAGGGAAAACAAAGCCACACTCCTGATTTGTGTTTGTTTTGCTTAACCTGCTTTGCCCTTCAGTCTTGAACGTACAGTTGCCAAACAGAGAGTACACATGTAGGCAGACATTAAAAACATGCTTTGGCAAATCGAAAAGACATAACACAAATAGCCTCCAGTGAACGGGGCTGTAAAAGCTATTTTTACTTTGTCTACTGCTGATAATTATGTGCCTTCTAACACTAACTTGAAGATGTATTTGGAACTTTTAAAGTAATCACTGGTTTTAATGTGTTAAAGCAATACACATATGCTGTCGAGCCACTTTGCCAAGTACTCTTGAGGGTCTCCCTTCCAGCCCACTTAAAAAAAGAAAAATACTTAAATTGCCATTTTAATAAAGAAAACAATTAAAAGTGTTGAGGCAAATAATTCAATTGTGGCTTTAACATTGCGCAATTTGGATTGACACAGGTGGAATGGCCCTCGCAGAGAGGCAAGTCCATCTCATTTAGAGGCTGTGTCGTGTTCGTGTGTGTTGGCAAAGTGACCGGTTACGGCCCTTTCAGGGTTACTCAGGGCTATTGCTGTTGCATCTGTCTTTTATGCCATCCTTCCTCGAGTCGCCGCTCATGAAGTTGTGCCCCTTTTAATACCTTTGTCATTGTTGTGTTTTTAGATTTAAATAACAAAAACGTGCATCGTTACGGGGCCAGAGAAATGAGAACTACTGGAGTTCTGGATAGATATTTGCTTGGAAGGATTTAAAAACCAACCGCTCTTGGCCGGGAGAAGCCCTGCACGCTGTCATACAGTTGAGGACAGGTCTACTTCCTCCCACTGAACAATGCGGTCAAATGCTGGAGACTGGGACTAACTTGCTGTCACTCCAGGCTCTTCATATGACTAAAAATGGTCCTGTCCACTTTTCAGATGAATAGGGTATAAGCAGTAACACATGCAGGCGACAGCGGTCAACGACGTGCCAGGGGGGTGTCTTCTTGCGCATGAAGATTTTCTTTTGGACCATTTCCTTTTGGCGCTGGCGAAGCTGCTGCTTACAGGGACGTCATTTAGGGGTCGCCAGAGGTCGCAACTGCGACCTCTGAGGTCTCCCTTGCTACCCCTATGGTCTCCCTTTCTACCCCTAAAAAAAAATGAAAAAAAGTGTCCTTTTTTTTATTTTATTTTTTTGTAATGCAAGTTCCAGGGCTGTGGACAGCAGCACCACGTGGCTCTTCTGGAGTGGCTGGCTTTCTTGTTCAGGCCTCTAAAAAAAGAAGAAAAAAAAGAACAGGGGTGCCACAAGTCTAACACTTTCAGCACTGACCATAAATAAGACAGAATAGGAAAACCAAATAATGTGTCTTTCTGGAATTCTATAGAATAATTGCTAGACTCATTAAAGGTTCATTTCAGGCACACTTCAGGGGGTGAGACACTGATTAGTCTGTTCTTAAACACCTCAACTCAGCCTTTCATCCTTCTGAGGTCGATATGAGTACCAACACAGGTTGGGTGATTTTGGGTGTATATTGTTTCTATATAAAGCGCTTAAGCCTAAGTGCTATATAATAACACATCATTATCATTTGGTCATGGACGTCTGCTTGCATTCACAGTAATTTGGTAATATGGGTCTATACACACTGATCCTAACGGTACATATGGCAATCCATTCTTGTATGAAATGTGCATAACATTATAGTGATATCGTAAACATATTTTTCGTAGCGTACTTAGGAACAATGCTATGTGATGCCACTTCCTGTTTTGTGAAAGGTTGAGTTCTATTGCTTCCCGCGATATCACTTCAGGGTGGGGTCAAATGACATCCCCTCCTGTGATGTCATCAGAGGTCACAGGTCGTGTGATGTCGCTTCCGCTACCCCTGGCATTTTGGTGAAATGACATCCCTGGCTGCTTAATGTACGGGTTTCTTTTGTTAGTGCTCGCATAAAAGCTTGAGATGGGAACAGTTTTCCACATGACGTGGGCCGCCCTGGTTGTCAGACTGGTTCAGGCTAGGTTTGTAATTGAATTTCTGACATGGCCAGTGCGCGCTTCCCGCTGAGCGGAGAGCTCCATCGAGCGGTGGCCGCAGCACTGGCTGCGCGCAGTGATACATGACCGCGCGCCCTGATCTTAATGCTGCCCTTTTACAGATCAGTGCCTCGTAATCTGATCACTGCGCCATCCAGGCGTTGCATGCACATAATGTCCCCAGTGAGCAGAGTCTCTTTTTGTTGTTTTATTGCTTATCATTTTCAAAATGTTCAACAATCATGTGGCAAAGCCGTTTTTAAGCTGTGTCTCAACGACCAGGCTGAGCGTTATCCATTAGCTACGCCTTGATCAAGTAGCACATCTACAGCACAATCGTGCTGGGAAAGCGCATCGGCCGAAATGTTGCTCATTGACCAATGTTTGATGGGTGAGTGATCTTCCCAGATGCAACGCCACCTGTACATAATTGTGCCGCATGATTACTGTAATGTGCTCTGTTCTGTCCCCATGCCATGTTCACACCCTCCCTTCATCCCCACCTGCTTTATGTGTCCCCTCTTCCCTGTGTGCTCATTGCTAAAACACCTAGTGAATGGGAATGCTGCCATGCCAGCAACTCTTTTTGTGAAAGAAGCACGATTTTCCTGTCTCTTGCTCTCAAATAAATATGAACAATTTGTACCCTGAGAGGGTCAATGAGCTTGTAAAAAGCAAGCTCATTGGTCTTTGCCCAGGCCTTGCCTGCCCGTATAGGCTCTTCACGCCTTCCATGGCAGGCTTTTTTTTGTTGTTGACTTTTATTTACATTTGTTTTAATTGGAATTGGCGCATTGGAAAGAGAGAAGGGCCTTCTTCAAGTCGAGAAACGGTCGGACTGCCGTTTCTCGACTTGAGAAAAATTGCTATTTATTTATTTATTACATTGTATAGCGCACCTAAACCTGGGGCATCAGTACAACCTGCCAGGGTACTAATGGTAATATGCTCTCGTAGGCGGGGCATTACCGGTCGCATAATGCCCCTCTGGCTCCATTAAAGCTCTTGCTTCGCTCAGCCTTCTAATTATGGCCCCAGGGGCATTACCGACCGGTAAGGCCCCCACCCCCCTCGGGTCATATTGCCTAATTAATATATGTGAAGTGCTTCCTGTTGAAGGCTTCCTTACAACAGGCTTAATCAACATCGAGGGAACTCCATCAATGGCCATCCCATTATTGGAGTTAGGTTGTGAGCATCTGCATAGTGGGACATGTATCATGAACACATGATACTAGTATACCCTCTGCGATAGGCCATGCTTCCTAATCGATAGATTGCTTGGAAGCCAAAGCTTATCTAATTAGGAGATAGGCAAAAGCAGAACCCAGTATTGAGAGCTTGTTCATAAAGCTAAAACGGCCATTACAGGGGGTCAGGAGGTCCTCTTCAATGCTGTTCTGAAGTCTCATACAAGGTGGCACTGAGAATGGGTGTTTTCCATCACTGAGAATGGATCTAAAGAGAGCATTCTCTTAAAGGCATAGTCTGCACAGACTATGCTTGAGTGAACGCACCGAAAATGATATTTGCGTGGGAAACGCGTGACATTTGTTGGGCACTCTTTTCCACTGGGCAGACCTTTACATCACTATCAAAAAGGCAGGAACTGGTCAGGGGAAATCAACAGCACCCTGCTCTGTTGATTCTTGACCAATATGTTAATGGGCTATGTGACTTGCCAGCTCTAGTGCTAGATATGCTCTCAGTCCCTGCATGGTTCACTGAAGAAACCAGGGCAATGCTCTGTAAAGTATTGCCATCTGGCAATACTCTAGTAGTCCAGGATTGTATACTTGTATTAATAAAATGATGGTGAAACTGTATCTCAGAAAGGGTGGCTTGCTAAACAGACTTCCCTTTTGTTAAACCATTCCAAAAGCATGTTAAACACCCGTGCTCTGCAGCATGAGTCGCCTGAACCTGAACCACAGCACTGCAGTGTCAGAGAGCAGGTTCATGGATACCGGATACCCTGTATGAGTGCTACAGTTTACTGCAAAGTCACAACAGAGAAGGGCTGCATTTAAATCTTCAGCTCTGATCCAAAACCATAATAATTATGATAAACTATCACCTGCTAGTAGGGTAATCTTGAAGTATAAGCCATCCCTAGGTTTTGATAAAGTGGCTGCTAGTTCAGAAAATTATTAAAGCCACATCTGATTCTTTTTAACATGCACATGTCAATGCTATGAGCCCAGGCCAACCAGGAAAGGGTTGGGTGTTTTCTAATCAGACTGCCTGTCTCTTCTGAAGCAGAGCAATGAGCATGACGACTGTGCCTTTCTTTGATCCTATGTGAGGTCTGGTACACACACCTCTCCGTAGCAGGGCAGCACCCAGAATTAGCCCCCTGGGAAACGAGTTTTAAGGCCACACCCTAAACAAAGGAGCCAGCCTAACAACGGGGTGTTCCATACCAAAGGGCATTTGAAGTGCAGGCCTAAGAAAGGGGGCAAGGTGAGATAGTTGGACAAGATTCCAGCATCTTGGAGCTCTGTGAGCTTCTATTTCTTACCTGTCTCTTACACTTCTCGCACAGCAAAGTACGTTGGCTAGATGCAAACATCACGTGTTACCTTAACAGGGATTGGACTCCTTAAAACAGGCTTGCTTTTACCTAATCCTGTGCAGCCTTTTGCCTTTCTAATGAAGGGATCTCCCACTCCTTCCTTGATTCATTTTGGCCCTTCAAGAAGAATTAACTTGGACCTCTTTTGGGAGAGCAGTCCTGTCCAGAGTGCTCTGGTAGTGAGATGAAGATTGAGCGATCCAAGGCAGGGAAAACTCTGCTCCCTACCAATCTCCAGTGGCCATTAGGGATGAACCATGGTACAGTTTATTGCATGTGATGTGTTTCATTAAAATTAATAAATATATATACATATATATCTCCTTGATTGAACATTCCTTTATTTTGGACTGTTGTACTAATGCGGTGTGGTTTGCTCCTGTTATAACATTCACACCCCTCTTAAGAGTATAGCCTGCTTTCGGTCGACGTTGCCTCAAAAGGCAAAAGAGGTATATCTCTTGATTGTGCCTGTTTCACCTTTATGGTTGTAATCACTGTTTGTTTGTAGAATTGTGAGGGCTGAGTAGGCCGTTCAGCCGATACTCATCCTTGTACTCCTGCAGGGCAGAAGCCATTTCATCCCATGTGCCTTTTCCAAGGGCCAGATCATTGGATGACTATGGGCTCCCAGACTTTCAGCTCATCTCTCAGGCATGAGAGCAGAACACAGAAAAGGGTAGTGCAGCTTCATAGGTGAAGGATCAGGGCAATATACATTTCTGAAAATGGCTGCCTCTGCAATGCTCGCTATCAGGCACTGCTCTTTTAAGATGAAAGAAATAAAGCACATTAAGAATCAGTTTTCCAAGTTGGCCAGCAGCCAAATGGAGGACATGACTCTCCCAGGCTCTGTGGAGGATGCCTGTAATTCAAATATATATATATATATATTATACTGCACGATCCTCCAGATTGGTAATAAACTTTGGTACATCTGGCATGGTAACCCCTACTTATCCTTGGGGCGGTGAAAAATATCCACTGTTGTGACTGCACAGGGTCCTGAGGTGCTAAAAGTCATCGGACTGGTTGCGCGACCACTATCTCAGATCCGAGTGTGGCAGAGCCTGAAACGCCTGTGGCATATGGAATGGTGGTGGTTTGGGGGAGGGTGCCGTGATGCATTGCTCACCCATAACCCTCCCTGAGAAGGAGTTGCTTGTTCTCCGTGCGATGACCCAACGGTGTGGCCTCTGTCCCGCATACTACCTTTGCCTGGAACCGACATAGCAAGAAGCTGGTAGCTGGACCCCGATATGCCAGGTGAGGAGAGGCTGCCTCCGATGCAGCAGGGCTGCTCCCTGATGGTTGGAGGTGTGGGGGGGGGAGCAACACCTGTGTCGTTGAGAGGTGCGATAGTCTATGTGGGAAGCAGTAGAGCATGGAGCATGACCTCTTACTGCCGTAAACCTGCCGAGAGGAAACAAGGGGACTGGGACTGTTCGGGCTCCCCCAGAAGGCTGGCATTAACAGAAGGATGCGGGCACTTGACAGTGTTACACCCACCAATCCTGGGAAGCGATCGATAGAATGATCCCTAAGCCCACATGCAGAATCCTTTCAAAGATACAATAATGAAACATAAACAGCACACAGAGTGGTGAAGAGCACACACAGACCCAGAGAGGATCTGGGAGATCTTAAGGTGGACAATCTGTGTGCTCACGTTGACCCCTATTGACCCCTATGTAATAATGAAAGGAGCTGCAAGCACGGCAGAGAGGTGAGGAACACTGACAACACTGAGGACACGAGCAGAGCCGAGAATACCTGGACACGCGGTCTGCATAGGAAATTTACTAAACACCACTTACGCAAGAAATCCACTCAGCCTGCTACTGCTATGAACTAAAATCCTCTCTACAGAGCAGATACAGGCTGAATCAATTTAAGCAGACACGCAACAATTGCACTAAGAGAGCAGAAACTAACTTAATAATAATGACCATGGCTTAAGTAATTCCCTCTGACCAGGGCCCTTGCTGCTGTGAGAATATGACCTACAGTATGTGATTAAAAATCTGGCTGAACTGCTGCATTGTCGTACTACACTGTATCCACACTGATAGCACGTACATCCACCTGATCTGCAAACTCTGAACGCCGGCTCTGCATTGAGGTCGAGGCAAGCTAAAATAAGCAACCATTGTGTGCATTCTGTATTTTCAATCAACCTTTTTTTTTTTTTTTTTTTTTTAACTTCTTTTTATTGGTTTTACAACATAAAAGGAATGGGAGAGAACAAACAAAACAGAAACAAAAGTCCCCCTCCCATTTTCCTTTCCCCCTTCCTCCCCCCCTCCCTCTCCCCAAAGGCTGCCGCAGTATGTTCGTGGTCCGTTGCCGCCTCGGGGCCGGCGCCGGCCGTTGTCAAGTTCGTAGCGGAGGGGCCAGTCTCCCGGTGGCCTCCCTCCTTTCCCTGGGAATTTCCCTTGGTCTTGTCTTTGCATGTGTTTGCTGGTCTTTCCCAGTTGGAGTTGCACTGTTCAGAGTCCGCGCTGGTCACGACCTCGTCTCTTTCTTCCCGTTAGTTCTCTTCTTTTGAATTATGTAGTGCCTCCCGACGTGGGCGGTTCAATTTCATCGTTTCCTGAGTCACCTGGATCGCTAGTATTTTCAATCAACCTTTATTAAAAACTCGAGGACGAGGTGGAGTAACAAAGAGCAGGCCTACCCACACACAGCGATTACAATGAGCAAGATCGAAAATTGTACTTGCTTTTCATTGGTGCGTAGGCAAATTGGAAAACCAAACTAGGGATTAGACTTGCAGGCAGCAACACCCTCTCCAAAGTCTTCCTTAATCTGCTCTATGAGGGCCTGGGGATGGCGAGCATAACCCCGAGGACCTCCCCTGGAGAGTACGTTACTTCAGGCTGTGATAATCCACTAGAGTTGCATTGAGGACCTCGCGGGTACGCTGAGAGCAATTCTCAACTGCTCTAGTTAAGAAATGCATCTTTAGATCTGCATTGAAGTGGTCTGTGGAGTTGTAGCTCTGTACACGTCTGTGTGGAATGTCTGGGGCGTTCCATAGTCTAGAGAAAATGATCTGTGATCCAGTGCGAGCAAGTGTGTGCCCAGAAATTGCTGTGACATGATTGCCCCACCAATGTGATGTTAGATCAGAGCAATCACCAGGCGAGGGGGCATTTGCCTCAAATCAGCACGTTGCTATTAATACCAGCCTCACCAAGTCCACTGTTTGCATAGGTTATTCAATGGTGATTTCTTAGGCCCCACACATGACTTGTCAGAGGCTGCATAATAGAAAGAAAGGAGGAGGTAGTCATAGACAATATAATGCCCTGGGTAGCTTTACCAGCTAGACAGTTAAATTCAAAACCAGTTCCTCCTCCTTATGCCAAGAACACTTAGCGTTGTACAGATCCTTCCAGACTTGGAAAGATCATCCTGCAACCTCTGTATCATCCTGCAGGGCCAACTCTTCCCAGCCGAATTACATTCCTTTGCATCACAAGCGTCCTTATAGAGGATTAATAAAATCAAATCGATGTTCCGATATGTAACATCCCCCAGAGTTGCAGGTGCGCAAACACCTGCAGCCCTTAACCAGCAGCAGAACCCTGGCACAAAGAAGTGGGTGTAACTATGCAGATATACCCGTGGGCAATCTTCACAAGGCATAAGGTCCTCACCTAAAAACACCACCATTTAGTAAGTAGTGAGACAGAAACAGATGGCGCCCAAAGATGTATAATAACTAAGGTGTTTGTTTATCAGGGAGTCGTCATTATGATGTACTTGGCCTGCTTGTTGTGTAATTGTGCTTGAGGGGTGGAATTTGTTTAAAGCCCTTATGACCATGTTCTCCCTACCCCTACACTGCACCCCTTTTTATTGAGGGTTTCTAGACCATAAGCAAGCTGCCCGGTGCTAGATTGCCGGTGCAAAGGCCTCATGACAGTAAAACTAACATTGTTCAAAATAGGATAATATCGTTCTTTCCTTGCTTCATTGTGAAGCAATACATCTCTTCCACTGGTCATATTATGAAGAATGCCAATGCCCTGTCAGTGCGCTGTGTGATACAAAATGTAAATAACTGAAATATACAGCTTCAGAAATACGTCTTGGAGAATGTCATTTGGCATAGACTGGATCTGGAGGGATTGGGGCAAAATTCGCTTTGAAACAAATTGGAAAGTACCCCCAAAGAATTGCAGTGAAATAAATGACAACAATAAATAGATCCATCACAAAAAAGAAATCTAGTCTATTAACAAATATCCAATTCTTTGAAATGCCAATTAAATATGCCTCTACTAACTGATTCAATACATAAGAGGTTTTTATAATAAAAAGAAGAGTTTGTGAATAAAAGCCCCTGGTGGTTCTCAAACGTAAATCTTTTGAAAACAGTGTTGTTGTGCGGGAGGGGGGCTATTTGATTTCGGACTTTTCTTCAATTTGTAATTTGCAGTATTTTGTTTTTACTAAACATTTGCCCAGCATTACTCCTAGCCATGATTTTAGTCATTCAGAGACGAGCATTTAGCAGAAACGACCATTGGTCACAGAAGGGCTACGCCATGTTTGCACTTCATCAGTGTGAGGCCATTGACATGATTTTTGTGACTGAACAATCTTCATTGTCGACCTCGCAATCTCAATGTTATGGGGAGTATAATGGAACGTTTATGAAAGCATGGGTCACAGGTGTGTGCTAGTCTACCACAGAGTTTTGGTACTATTTGTTCATCTTGCTCAGTCAGTGCAACCTGAGTTTGGCGGCAGTATAAGTCAAACCTACACAAGGCTTTGAAGTAGGAGTAGAGAGAGCCATTATATGTGATTACAAAGTAGAATATCACCAGCAGCATAGCTTACCCTTACAAAGGGCTAAACTGGGAACTGTGGGAAATGCTGTGACTCTTGTTATTTTTTAGGTGTTGTACTGACATTGGGCGGTAACCCCGGCGGTATTACGGCTGGGGCTATTAGCGTTACAGCCAAACCCCCCAGTGCTGTTAGCGTCGGATCACGGGTTTGGCGGAATGGTAAGTTGCCATTCCCCATTGGGCCCAATGGGGAATGTTCAGTGCTATTACTGCTGGCGGTATTACTGCCGAAATTCAGCAGAATTGCAACAGATTTGTCCCCAGCTCAGAGCTGGGGGTAAATCCCCCAAGCCCATGATTTGGTGGACCCTTAAATGTGGCGGTAATAGCGTTACCGCCGGATTTAAAGGTTGCCGTCAAACTCGTGATGAGGCAGACTGTGTAAAAGGGATTAAAATGATCCGCCAGATTTCAGACTTAGCAAGGACACCCACTTTAGGCAGGTCCCCGGGTAAACAAGACTGATAAAAATGCCCACAATGCAACAACAAACGGAAGCTTTGCCTCATTGCTACATTTCACATGATTCTTGAGGGATTTGCAAACAGGCTTCATCTGCCATGCCACGGATAGGACAAATAGGGCGTCAATGTGTGCCGGTGAATATATGTGGAAGAGAAAATCTAAGTTTCTGCCACTGATTCTGACCTAGGAATAGGGAAAAAGAAATTAGAGGTGAAACATTCCTCCTGCAAATATTGGTCAGAACTCGGGTTGCTAGCCGGCGCATAAAGTGGTACCCAATACTAGCCATTGTCATGGGAAAAATTCTGAAAGTTCAGATGTTATTACCTTTCAGCAACGCCGCCCACCCCAAATACTATCACTACCATCAGCATGGATTTGTGGTGTGCTCTCTCTCTTTGTATTTATTGTCTTAAATGCCCTGAAGTTCCTGTAAGGTAGCAGTTTGTCGTTCTAAGGAATAAAGAAGATGCAGAGCTCCCCAACTATTACCAGTTTCATTGTTGGAATCAGCACTTGCATATTTAGGCAGGATGTACTCTTGCAGTCTCACTTTGTTTGAATAGGAAGTCTTCTCAGTGCTGGTGCATGGTGAGAAGATTCTACATCCCCTCTTCTTTCTTTTTTTTCAGGCCTTCAGCGTGGTATTCCAGCAGGCAGTCCAGCGATCCCCTCCTGACGAAGTCCTGAAACAGCGGGTTACAAACCTCATTGACAGCATCACATTCTCCGTCTTCCAGTACACCACAAGAGGCCTGTTTGAATGTGATAAATTGACCTACACGTCTCAGCTTGCCTTCCAGGTACATATGCGTAAATACCCACCTGGGACGGAATTAAATGTACCTTTGCATTGAGAATATAGATGTGCTTGAAGAACATGTCCGGCAACAAACTAATCTAACCGAAACATCGATCAATGTTTGGATAATTCCTTTAGTACCTTCACCACAAATGGTTCCTGCTTCCATGCATGATCACTCTTCAGTGAATTATTGTTCCTCTGTGAATGGAGGACTTGCATTGTATTTGTAAGGGTTGAAGGTTTATTTATTTATGTATTGCCTGTCCATGTATTTAGTCCCGTCATCTGGAAAATAATGCGATGGCCCCATTGAAGTTTCAGAGGGGGGGGGAGACAAATGTAGGGCATATGGCAGCCATTTCCCCATCCATGCCACAGTGTCTGTGCCCTCCACCCCTTCGGTGATGCAACACAACCTAATATTATTGTGCCGTTTTCTATTCAAGTTCATTGACTGCTGCCTTTAGCTCGAAAGGTGTGCCCTGGAGATGTTCCAAGCCTTTGACACTGTCTTTGAGAGTAGAAATCTGTCCTTCAGCATAGTTCAGGCAGCCCGTAAATGTGTTCATGTCTGAACAGATGGACTTCATTTCCTCCTGCATCTCTTTAATAAGTCCTTGAAGCCTCTTGCTGTATGTGAGGAAAAGGCAGTGGGTAGAAACATCCCCACTACAATATAGCCACTGCTCTAGGCTGACTGGGCAGTTCATATAATGGCCAGGATGAAGTCACACTCCTCTCTCTGTGACGGGCCTTGGTACCTGATCCTGTCCACTCAATGCCTCAAGTCATATACCACTTCACCGCTCCACCAGCCACTTTGCATTAGAGTAGCACCCCCTGCCAGCGGCAGTGGCATACTCCGTCCTAGGCTGTTGCGGTCCACCCTGCAGTTAGCTAGCACATGAGGTACTGCTACCGTTGTGGCTGCACACTGCAGGGCAGTACGGCATGGCTCGGGACCACCGTTGTTCTTCATGTGGTTCCTGGTGGTGTCCACTCTAACCGAGTGAATTACATTGGTAAGCAGACTCTTGGCTCTGCTACCGTATGGCTGACAGAGGTGAGGGGCTCTGGATTCTTGCCGAAAGGTTTACATCTTTTTGGGCTGCTAACCACGCCCCCTTTCTGGTTTATTTTAATGGATGTTGATGTTTCACAATGAGACACTGCCAGGCTTCTCCTTCGGTCAGATACAATAGTCTGGGTAGCACTAAAGACTCACCAAAACTGTCCTCTAACAGGAGGCAGCAGATGGATTTATTTATTAGTGGTGCTGGACAATACTGAACAAGCGTTTTAGTTGATAATGGCATGTATGGATGGATCCATGATCTGATTTGGTGAATGGCATCTGCTTGTTCTATTAGACCCATCTGCTTTGGAGAATCCCAATGCAGTTAGTAGGGTAGCACACAGGTTCTCTGTTTACAGCTTAATACTATAGTCAGTATGTTTCACAGAAGATGTATTGGGTGACAAGAGCAATGTCCTTCCTGATTATGAAATGTTGTTGACATCTCTGGTGGTGGTGGTGGTGGTGTGTCAAGAACAGGGATTGTTGCTTTTTCTTCCTGACTCTGTTCTTCACATAATTCAATTTTGGTTCCACCCACAGCATCAGTGACTATTTGCACAGCCTAACTGTGTCTCATTCTTCTGCGTTATCAGAGTTCTCCTGCCGCTGAAAGGCAGCCACTTTGACCTTGAAATGCAGGTCTAGAAACTAGGCCAGGATGTATATTGGCAGTGGCACATCCGCAGCGTTTTCTGGGATGAGTACTGGCTAAGGGTCGTTTGGTGATTGCCTGCCTGAGGGAGGGCTGCAGTTGCGGTCTTGTTTATTCATCCCACTCCTGCCCATGGTACCAAACCCTGTGGTACTGCACATATTTAGTATCCAAGTTCATTCCAGGCTTCGTCTTACTTTTACAAAGTGCAGGTGGTGAGATGTTTTAGAATCAAGCTGTGGCTGACGCCAATTCCACCGTTTTTTCTTGGTGGGCATACTGTGCACATATGACTGTTAAGGTTTTGTGATTAGGATGGTTTTGGTGGTGGTGTTGCTGGTCTTTACAGAGGTGGATGAGTAGCTTTGTCCCCTGTAATTGTGACATTGTCCCCATGCACAATATTGGTGCTTTTCAGAATCATGTGCTGCTGCTACCTGTACTCAAATTGGTCATAATATTTATCAAGCTCATCAAAGTCCTCGGCCTCACCGGATGTGTCTAGTTGAGTACAGTAACTACCCATATGCTGCTCCACTGCACAGTGTGTTCTGTCTCTTACTGTGTGTTTTTCCAGGCTCATCATTGGAGGAACAGTGCACATCTCCCCCTTCTGCCCCAGAGACCACAGACTTAACCTCTCCTCCTTTGATGATAATACCCGAGCATGCTCTACTGTCTCTTGTGCAGCAGGTGTGTGACATTCATGCATTCAATTTACAGCTCACAACTCTGGCTTCCCTGGTGGATGCTGCAGCTGTTGATGTAAAATAACTTCGAGCCGCATGCCTTCCCCTCCAAGTTTCTCATGTAGGTTCTCCAGGCAGTTTTTTTTCTTCCTGCACTGAGTTACATGCATTGACTATAATCTCCTCCATCCTGCAACATGCATTGACTATAATCTCCTCCATCCTGCAAACAATTATAAGACTTTTCTACACAACCAACAGTATTTGGTCTGGTCGCAAAAAGGTGAAGCACTTGGTTAAAGACACCTAATGCGCTTGTACCTGAAAAGAATATTAGAGGCCATATGAGGGCTGCAGTGGTAAAACAGTCAGTAATACCATTGCTTCCTCTTTCACTAGTGTGCTTGATTATGGATTTTGTAACCTATAGGTAAGAAAAAGCATGTGCATGATTTTGCTGCCACTCGAAATAGTGGAAATGGTGCGGGTGGTATTACAGCAAGAAGGTAATACCGCCACTCCCCGAAGAAGTGCTGTGAGCCTTCAGAACAGAGATTAACCAACCCCCATAATTCGGCTCTGAGTAACTATTACCACTTTAGGTAATGGTAATTCAGTTGGTAATTTCTAACCTGGATAATTCTACCAAACTCAGAATGTCACCCCATGACTTTTAAATCACAACTTTGCAAGCAATTCGAATTTGGTCTGGCCACAAGAAGATTGTGAACTGATTTACAGCCACTACATTTAATCCCCTACCTGCTGTTGCCTCATAACATTTTGCAATTATACGTTCTCCTCAATAGGACACGCAACGGCACATGGATGTATGTCATGCAAGGTAGTCCCTGGGATGCTCTCCTCGCTGATACTGAGCACACTCTGCCATTTAAAGTAATCCCCAAATGCCTCCAAAGGATAATAAGACTTTTCCACAAAAGCAACACATTTGGCCTGGCCAAAACATACACTCTCTGCTACAGGCAAAGAAGGCACTCTCATCTAAAAAGAATGCTAAGACCTTTTATTTGCATCTTTGCAAGGATCATGTATCTTGTCTGGCAACAAAAAGTTGGCATACTGATGTATAACCACTTAATGTAATATTCTGCATCCAAATAATGTTCAGTGCTCTTCTCCTTAGCCTGACAATCATGACATGCAGGACATGTATGGCCTATCCTGTTTCATTCTACGCCTTTCTTGGCTAAATCCCTTTTTGCGTTTGTACCCCTCTTTGATGAATTCCCCTTTCAGATTGTTTCGGCTGCCATGGTGTTCAGTTATGGGGCGGGGTTCGCCCTGAGCCAGTGGACGATTGGGCCAAGGCTGAAGGAGGAGGATCCTCTTTTCACTCTCCCTTGATCCCGTAACAGGGCTAGGGACAATCATAGTGATCCAGTGGAGAAATGTCCAGGTAGAGTCCATCCCCAACAACCCACCAATAAGCTAGTACTGGAAAGTCCCGGTAGCTTTGATCCTCCTGAACACCCAAGTAAGCATGTGCGTGGTAGTTATATTGAGCCCCTATGCAAACGTCCCTAGGAGGACGCAAAACCCCGGAAGAGAAAAAAACAAGCACTTAATTTTAGTCTGTTTCAATTTCATTAACACCCTGATTGGTTAGTTGGGTACTGATTCACTTCAACTGCCAGTATCAAACATGTCATTCCATAGCCAGAGGAGTCTTTGAGCTCTCCCGAGGCCCATGCTTGGTGCAATGTTGTAGGATGCTCTTCAGTATTTGGAGACCTGGGCTTGATAACTTGTAAAACATGATTTCACCCACATGTGAGATAAAATAACCAATTGTCACCTGGCACGGCATTCCTTTGCTGAGGAGAACATTTTGTAAATCCACTGTGAGCCAACCATTCTTATACATTTAGGTGGTTGTAGCTTACCAAGAGAATTTCCAGAGTATAACTCGCTCTCTGAGGGGGACCAGACACAGGAAGTCCCATGTCCATGGAGAGTCAGAAGAGGCCAACTGGAATCCAATATGGCAGACAGGCCAAACAAAGCATTGGTTCAGCTCCCTAGGCCCCAGGTTTGGCCAGGTGCACCTAGGAGGAGCATCCAACCCCTTCACTGCTCCAGTTACCAAACAAAGGTGCAGACACTCACTCAAAGCCGGCCCCGTAACAGTACTACAATATCCAGTGATCTCAGTCAGCCAGCAGGTGTTGAAGAAGCAGGAGGTTCAAGTTGGCCCGTGGCTGTGAATTGGACAGAGTTGAGGAAAGTGGAGGCTGGTTAGGTAGAGGAGATTGGGTTGGTGGCTGCAGCGGAAAGCACAAGGTGGTTGTGAGAACTAAAAGAGTGAAGGAGAATGTGAAACCAAGGTGACAGGAGGGTGTAATAACATCAGGAGGTGGTAAAGAAGAGGCTGGGGAGTTGATAACATCAGCCAGTGGAGGCAGTGGTGGTAACATTAGGAGGTGAATGGGGGATAGAAGAATCAGTGGACACACCATCAGAAGGTGCAGGTGTTATGGAGGATGGGATAACAGCAGCTGCAAGTGGAGGAAGTACAGAAGAGTTGGCAATGGTCGCATTAGGAGGTGAACGTGTTATAGAAGAGATGGAGGGGAATCAGCAAGTGGAGGAAGTAGATAACCTCGGGAGGTGAACGAGTTGCAGTAGAGTACATGGTAACACCAAGAGAAGAGGCGCTGGGAACATCAGAAGGTGGAGGTGTCACTGAGGAAAAGGAGTAGAGCAACCCTGTAGATAGTCATTTAAGGAAGGTTCTGGCACCTCAGTCATCCATGGAGAGGATCAGGCGGTGGGAGGAGTAAGGAAACATGTCTTTCAGAGAGGCAAGAGGGTCCCGGTTAAAGGGATACATCTGCATCTCGACCTGCCAGCTACTCCTACTGACAAGTCTGCATGTAAGACTATGGTCTAGAGTCCGTATTTTGGGTTAGGGACCCAGGAATGGCTGCAACTAGTCCATCACCTGAAGGAGGGTTTAGGAAACTCGAGAGGCTGCAATTCCCAGAGAACTGAGAAGGGGTGTGAAACCCCTTTGACTGTAACGACTGAGGAGGACATTCAAGTGGCCGGAAAGACCCCAGAGCAGGTTTGAACTGGAAGACCATTGTGGGTGCCTCCCAACGGCACAGAAGCCTGATTAAGCCCAATGCGGAGAACCCTCCCGGGGTGTTTGTTTGAGAAGATCCTGCTTCTGTCTTACGTTGCCCATTTCTTCCCAGAATAAAAGTGCAAACCTGAATCTATGGTCTTTGCATAGTTCTTGGGGCCTGGCAGCTCTGTGAGTTCTCCTCAACTAAATTCTATCAATGTTCTACATTTATCAATACGAAGTCCTATACATGTTCTATATATTCCCCCCAAATATATATCCCCTTAGCTGCTGTGAAACGCCCTTACTCTTTTGCCATCTACCAAAGTCTGATTCTGAAATGTTACCAGGTATGTCCTATTTACACAATTTTAGCCTGAACTACCTGAATAGCCTTGTCTGAAGCACACACAAAGTGTGGTTCCGTTTGCAGCTGAATATGTTTGCCCATGCTTTGCTTTGAGATAACTATAGGAAATAACTAAGTAGTGTATCTGCCCTATTAGGTGAGTTGTGAATTTTCGTGTGAATGCACTTTACATGAAGTTTCAATACGTCCGTTTGATTTTGCAGTGTATATCACACTAAAGTCTGTAGTGGTTGTGCAACTGAACTACCTGCTGAAATGTGTGCCGTCGCTTTCCAGAAACATGTCCTTTTTCCAAGACCCTTGGAGTAGCCAAATGAGCCACCCAAATGCTTTGTGCAAGCCAGGGCTCAAGTAGAGGGTAAACGCGAGTGGACAGTGCCCCCCCTCCCACTTTTTTCATAGGGCAGAACCCATCACCCAGGGTATTTTAGAGGCTGAGTGCTAAACAAGACACTTTGGGCCTCATTACAAGTCCGGTGGAAACCGTGCTACTAAAACCGACTGGTTGCCGCAGGACATGCACATTCTTCCGGCACCTGACTTCACGGAAACACTGGGGCATTACAGCCCCGGCGGTCTGTGAAGTCAGACGCCGGAAAATGTAAATCCCCATTCCCATTTGACCAATGGGAATGGGGAGCACCGAAGCTCCGGCACTGTGTGCAACAGTGCCGGTGCTTCCGTGAAAGACGGTGGGCGGGTGCTGTTCCACCCGCCAGGTCTGACCCTGGTGGGCAGGACGGCACCCGCCCACAGACTCTTAGTGTGCCGGTCAGGTAACAACTGAGCCGGTAGGCTTACCGGCATCATTGTTACCCGACCGGCACACTCGTAATGAGGCCCTTTGTCTTTTTTGATATGATGATTTTAAGCGCAACCTGGGGGTTCTAACGGTGGTCAACAGGTTCACAGGTAAGGCACTTAACCACTACACCATATAAGCTGGTGAGAAAATGATGAACAACTAGAGGTGAAATGTCACATTTCGGGACTGCACTTTCCAGGGAAAATATTGGCATTGCTTCTTGGGGTTTAAAACGTGCACACTTGTTAAACATTTTCAAACCCTAATGGAGGAAAATATCCTCTCCATGTTTTGCGTATGTTGATTTTATGAAAGGCAAATAACCATTTGTTCTGTGTAATTTGTATGTTTATGCAAAGCCAATTGAATGAAATGTGATTATATTTTACCTGTTACGCTAATTTCTGGTGATTTCACACTCCATTGCGTATGTTAATGAGTCCGCCCACTTCTTATTTTTAGAACTTGACCCCTGGTGCAAACACAACTTCCAAATACTTTTTTGACATGCTGTCTCTTTCAAAATGTTCATCTGACAAAGAAGAAAGTACACTTGTAATACTATGGATACAAGGGGCCAGATTACAGAAATGTTTCCCCTGTGCAAGTGCAAAATTGCACCCAATTAACACTAGTGCAAAGTTTGCCCTATTTCTAAAAACACTTGGGCATTACAAAACCATGACACCAGGACAATTGCAATTCGGCATGCTATAAGCACTTGGGCAAATGTTGCCCTAGTGCTAATACCATTCCATATTAGCAGTAGGGCACACTTTGGGCTGGTGCAAAAATGCAGTGTGAGTCTATCTTTTTTGTCCTGGCGCTTATAACTGCATTTGTCATGGTGAAATGGCTTTAGAATATGTCCACGTGTTTTTAGAAATAGGCTAAATGGGTCCTAGTGTTAATACCATGCAACTCTGCACTTGGCCTGGGGCATAGTTTCTGTAATCTGGCCCATGATATCTCTGTTATATATAGATGAGCGTGTTCTCACCAATCAACTCCCTAGCTCAGTTAATCTCACTGTTTTCTGACCTCGTCTTGAGATGCGCCCGGAAGGCCCGGGGCGATGGGCATGCTCTGGAAGGTGCACTTCCCGGCAAGGCTTGTGGTTGGAGGCTTGGCAGTGTGATGCATTCTACAGTGTGATGTTTTTCAAATGTGGTGAAATCTGGCAATGCAGTATAAAGGCGCGCCACAATGGCGGAAATTCCCAGGACGCGTCACTCGCGCCTTGTAGACTGAGAGTGCGGTACTGCAACTGGCAAGTAACTTTTTTCTTTGCTAGTGTGGGTACACCATAGAGCTGTTTGCAACCTTCTCAGGCCCTCTAGCTATCGAACTTATAAATAATGCCTCATGGACACTGAGGGGCCCCCAAGAGAAAGAGCTGGTGTTTTTGTGGAGTGCATGACGCAAGAGGATCCTGCTCGATAATAATCCCTTGGTGCCAACATTATTTAACAATGCAAAGAACAGTGTGTCCTGGAATCCCACGCTCTTCACGAGTGAACATCGTTTGACCCTACAATTCATATTCACTGGAGATTCGTTCTTGCAAGTAAGTAATTTTTCATTGTGCCAATTAGCTTGGTTCCGGGGAAAGCGTGACTGCGTCATTCCTAGAAAGCAGCGATTCCAGAAAATTGGATTCCTTTTTTTATCGGCAAACCTTTTCTCGAAGGAACACAACAAACAATTATGACTTTGCCGCACTCAATTCACGATCAAACACCTATATCAAACTGTATGTGTGTGTGTGTGTCTGTATGTTCTTTGAAACAAACTGCATAAACTGGCTGTCATGATTTTGCGCATTGTGTCATATATTTTATTTGACAATGCATGCATTGTGCCTGTCCTATGTTGCAGATATTACTGATGAGTAAAGAAATCAACACAGTTGAGCTGGATTTCCTTCTTCGATACCCTGCTCAGCCTGGCCTCACAAGCCCTGTGGACTTCCTTTCCAACCAGTCGTGGGGCGGCATAAAGGTAAGCAACCTTCAGCTCGCTGCTTGCAGGTGGCCTTTGCACAGTCTTTACATTATACACCAGGCCACATCTTATGTGCAGATAAGTTCAGCCCACATTCTGGCCACATGTTGAAAGACATTAATTGACATTTCATGGCCAATCTTAGTAGGTGGCCTCGACTGTGGCCAGACATGGTTGATCTTCACAAGCGTGTTGATAGGAACTAGATTTAAAGACCACTGAAAGCGAGCAGGTAATGACACATGTAGTTTGCCTGTGTTTCTGTAAGCCTGTCTTCTGGTTTGCTGGTCTAGTGTGTTCCCATCTTTGCCTGTGCACACAGATGTTTTACAGGGATGTCTCCCTTCTGGCATGTACACTGCGGCACACTCTGCTGCTTGCTCTTTACAATGCCTTTTCTTGCCTGTTAGAACGTGTTAACATCTAAATTGCTTTCTTCTTCATTTTAACAGCTAGTTTTTAGGGGATGAGGACCAATTTCTTGGGCTTGTAAGCTAAGTGATATATCACGCAGGTATTTGGCCCATTTATACTACAATATTGCTTATTTATGGATTTGTGCACTAAATTAAGCAACTACTTTGTATCCTACTGAGGGTAGCACAATAGCCGCTGGCAACACAATGTTTGAAATTGATTTCACCAACTGAGGGAACGATAATAGACCTGCAGCCAGTATTTGGACTGGAATTGCCCGTTTGGCATTGAGGACGACACGTAGGTCGAAACACGTGTCAGCTGTCCAATCCCTGAATAAACTCAAGCCCTTTTTCTTCACAAGAGAACTTATGCATTTGTGGCAATCTCAATTTTTGAGACAATTTTGGTTACTCATTCACTAATTGTATAAACGTGAGCGCGTTATCCCTACCCACCATCCACAAATCTGCTTGTAAACAAAGTGCGTTTGTTCTATAGCATGCCAATTGTGTTGCCCCCTGCCTGGTTTTCAGGATGACATGTATCATGGCCTCGAATAAAGTTCAGCAGGGTTCTTTCCCTGGGAGTAGCATCGAAATACCTCTGCCCAGAAGAAGTATATGTTTAGGCCATCCGGGCCCGGCGCCTTCCCAACGGTCAGTTCGATGATAGCCAATTTGACTTCCGCTACCATTATATCCTGCCCCAAGTCCACATATTCCATCGTGGAGATAGTTTCTGCGTCGGGTGAAGAGTATCATTCAGGTAAGAGTCTAGCTGTCTCACCTAAATTGTTTTTCAGGCGTGTACCATTTCTCACACTCATCGGCAAAGGCATGCACAATCCTCTCGTCCCTGGTTATAACTTCCTCCATTACCTTAGGGACAGCCACTTTATTATTCTGACTCCTGGATTTTAGGTATCTGGCAAGTAATTTCCCAGCCTTGTTAGCCCCACCCAAAAAAGTAGAATGTAGAATTATATTTCAACACTGTCCAAGCAGCTTTCCGCAAACACAGCTTATTATACTCGATTTTCTCCTTCATCAGAGCCCTTAGTTTCTCTTGGGAGGGCATGTGAGCATATTCTACTTCCATGGGCCTAATGATGTGTAGATTCTTAGAGGAATCCTCTTGGCTGCCTTATTTTGTCTAGCTGCATATCCTGTGATGTGCCCTCAAAGAGTTGCCTTATATGCATCCCACACCATCCCCAGAGAACGATTCTCCGACTCATTTTGCTGGAAAAAATCTTGAGTGAACTGTTCAAACTCAGGGGGCGGGGGTTAGGAGGTCTGTGTTTAGCAAACCTAAACACAGAAATGTGAAATGACACAATCTTTTGCTCTATGTGGTCAACAATAGTAATCCTGTTGCCCCCTTTGTATGCTGTATGTGTTTTAGTAGGTTTTAATATTCCACTTTTGCTAAATTACATTTTTTTTTATCTGTACAAATTACGAGTATGAATTTCAACAGCTAGTTCTAATGATCACTAGCTCATAGAAGGGCTATTCAGAAGGCGGGGTAGCTTGCTTTCTATTTCTCTTTGTTCATATTGCCCTTGCTTTCTGGAAACCGCCCCCCCCCCGTTAACAAAAAAAGAAAGCTACCTCCCATCCTTTTTTCTTTTAGAAAGTTCAGCCAGAATCGCTGCAAGGCCATGTGAGAAACCTGAAGGTGTCTCAACCCCTAGTGCCCAGAGATCTGTCATCCTAGCCACCAGGACACAGCCATCGCTTTTGGATCCACTTCCTGGGGGTGGACCAGTGTGGGAGGATCACGTGGGTGAGGGATCTTCAGGGAGTTGGAGTGGTACACTGGATGGCGAGATGCAGTATCCCCTTCCCTGTAACATCTTTACCCCATCCTACCAGGTAGGATACTTAGGAACTCAGCACTCCCCCTAACAACACAAACACTTTCTCACGGACAGCGCACTATGAGAGAAAATGGACTAACACCTGACAGTCCCAATACAATGGTCAGGCAATTACTGATCATCACACACACCTGACTTCCATTACACTTCCCCACACGGATAAAAGGCAGAGAACGAGAGCACACTCTGAGCAAGGCAAAACACATGAGGAACCAGAAGTTCCAAGATGGCAGTTCAACACGAGGAGAACGACGGAAAAACAAAAGGGGATTACATTGAGGGAAATGCCCTTGACCTTTTCGATGAGTAACCAGTACTTTCATGAACCCTTGAGAATAGAAAGTGTAAGACCAGGAAATGAGGCTGAAGAATCCTGTATTGTGTGTTAGAGGCACCCGGGGCCGTCCCGCATCGATAATCAAGGCAGGGAGAATCGCCTGTTGCCGTAGTACTGTCCTTGACTCCTACAACAAAGCCGTACTAGTGAAATCAACACAGCCGGTAAATTGGGGAGACTCATAAAAGACCGGTCTGTGCTGAAGCCAAGGTTGCAAGCAGCAACATTGTATGATGAGTGCTGAAGCAAACAGTGTGTTAAAATGCACGTGATAACCAATGCGAGTGAAGTTGAACAACAGATCAGTGATTGAACTTTGAAACTAAGATACAATTCCTTTTGACAGAGTGTTCTGGCATCGCGTGCATGCTCATTCGAAGGTTTTTCTCTAAGGTATGCAACTAAGAGTGAAGAAAGGTGAAAAGGTGCCAAAGAACTGTGCATCGAAGTGGTCCTGTGAAGGGTCAAGCAAAATCCTGTGCACAATCGAAAGTCTTCGATGTTGACACTACCAAACGAATTGATGAGAAGTTAAATAGTTAAGGTGGTCTGAGACTGAACGAGGCAGATCAATTGAAAGCTTTTGAGATAAAATAAGTTTTGGGTTAAAGAGAATTAAATTGGTCAGAGCCCGGTGGAGTGAGACAAACAGACCAATGTGTTAACCCGGATCTGAGCCCAGCTGAGGGGGATCCGAAGTGAATAGTGAATCACCTGAGAGGATGAGTATGTGTGAAATTCAGAGAGGGCAAGTATGTATTGTTTATTTGATGCATCAGGCCCTCTGAAAGAAGAGGCTTTGAAAGGCAAAGAGCCTTGGCCACAGAAGTCCCTGATGTTAGTTTGAACTGCAGCCTTTTGCCAGAGAAGCCAGAGACTGTGCTAAGCTTGAGTGTACCGCCTTGTCCCGTGCTAAGAACTTGGGGAAGATAGGCCAGTGGCATGAACATCCTGACATATGATTTCTTGAACATTTTTCTTTTGCATAACGTTGTTTCCCACACTATTTGTATTTAGAGATAAGGATTGCCAATAGGTTTATTAGTATACACCCTTTTATTTTGACAAGACACCTCTAGTACTGCGTTATTATTATTTGATAGTCGTAGCTTGCTCCCATCTTTAGATTTAGGATTAGATAGGTGTTTTTCAAACCCTTTCATTTGAAGTTCAATAAACAACCTTGAACTGTGGTCCCTTGTGTCTGTCTTACTGTTGATACCATGCCTTCCTTGCCGTCACCATGAGGGGTGTTTGCGCTGTGGGGCAGTGCCGGTTTGTGCTGTGAGGAAGATGACAGCACATTCTTCTGCCTGTTAAATTGTGGGGCTTTCTTTGATGCCATGGTCTCTAGGCAGCCAAGAGTATGCTGTTGCAAATGGGAGTATTATGGCGTGTTGCAATAGGTGCCTTTTGCAATCCTTCACAAAGAATTCCAATCAGAAGTGTCCCAGTTACTCCAGACATGTGCACTGTATTTCTCTTCTGTTCATATCCATTTCCTGGATTCCCCTCCCAAAATGGCCACCTGGTATCACATAGTGTATGTGTTTGGCCTGCAGTTTTATATGCAACCACTGAGCCACTCCAAGGCCTGTTCGTCATTGTCGCTGCCATCGCAGCTACCCAATGTACTTGTGAGTTCTGTTCGTCAAACTGGAGTTGCAGTGGACGTGCAGTGAGGCCCGAATCACGTGCAGGGCATGGGTCACAGGTCACTTGTCTCTGCTGCCTCCTGTTACCAGCTTCAGGGGGTCTCGTCTCTCCGCTCCTCAAAGCCGCCCCACGGCTTACTGCCCAGCCAGCTTGGTCGGGGCTCAGCTTGCTCCCTGTGCTTCAGTGCGATTTCTGCAATGCAGTCCAGAAGTGCCCAAGGGGGATTGGAGACCGGCAGCCATTTTCCAGGCTGCGGGCCACACCCCCAAACATTTCAATAAACCACAACAAACATGAACCTGCATCAATACCACTCTGCTCCAGAGCAGTTACTATGTCCCTTGTGTGTCCCCTTGCCTATCACCTCCATTCTCACTATCAGAATATCTGCCACACCTTTCGCCAAGGGCCATCTCAGTGAGGATTATAAATCCACAAGCTCCACGGACTGCACACAAGTATAAATCTACCATCCATAGAACATACTTAAGTGCTTTAGGATGTATCCAAACTATTACTGCTGCTCGTCATTGTAGCCATTTTAAGTACATTTTAGTTTGAATCAACGGGCCACCGTAAGAGATTTCAAACGTGGGTTGCTAACAGCATTAACGCCCTCTCCTGTGGGCCTGATCGGGTGGTAACAGCGCCAGAGTCCATCGTTAAGACCCTTGCTTCGTTCGGGCCTGTAAATTCATCCCCATGCTGTTACCACCCAATATGGGCCACCGGCTTGGTTGTTCTACATTAAATAGTCTCAAATACAAGCATCTTACGCTTGCCAGGGTAACTTATAGATCTGCAGTTCTGGAAGGCAAGAAAAGCTTTATATGCACAATCTATCGGGACTGCCTGTAAAAATGTTCTCACCCGGAATTCATCTTCAGTGTATTCCCTCTTTCAGCCTAATACAATTCTGAATTTATTTAAAAGGCAAAACCAGCCAGATTTTGGTGGTTATCAGCACCTTTTAATTTATCCATAGCGAACAGCCGAAATTTCCCTTTGCATACAATGTTGGCCACCTCCCCAGATGTGTCAATGCTAGAAAACAGCTTACAAATGTTGAATTTCATTTTGATACCACCTATAAAAACAGAGGATATGGATATTTTGCAATCTCTTAAACCATCTAACTGTTGTAGGGATACCCGTCAGATACAGGTTTTGAATACTTATCTACTTTGCTCAGAAGATTCATTACCTCTTCTTCCAATATGGTGTTACCCCAGATGTGCTGAAGGAAGCAGAGTGTACACTGTTACTGGATGAAAAGTCCCTAGATCTAGTCGGATGCACCAGCTATCATCCTATCACCAACGCTCCCTTTCTTCACAACATCCTAGAGAAAACTGCCATGGTACAGCTGAAAACTGATCCAGAGTTGCTCCATCTGCTACGGGATCGCCAACCCGGCTGTCGCCCAGAGCGAGGGACTGAGATGGCGCTATTAGATATTATAGATTCTCATCTCCAGATTATGGATTGTAATTGGTTATTTATTACACACTTACCTAACCTATGTTGATCCATCTCATCTGTCATCTTGCTTCCAAGGCGAGCGTGTTGTCCCTGAGCTATCCTCTCGTGATTGGGGGCATATACGATTAGTCAATCCCATTGATCCTTCTTTGTCATGTCAGCACTTCGGCAATGTAGCTGTGGCTTCTGACAATTGTGAAATGGACTACCTCCTTGAGCAATTGAATATGTAGGGTGAACATTAGGGAATGCGTGTTGGACTCTGAAATTGTAACGCGTGGATACTTACTTGGCTCGTGCATCCCTCCCATTCTTTTCACAATGTATGTTAAACCTCTGCATGATCTCTTAATGAATTATTTGGGAGTGGTGTTTCAGTATTACGCTGACGGCATACAGAGTGTCTTCTATCTTAATGCAGATCCTGGTTCTGACGTCAGCCAAATTCAACCTATTTTCAGTCAAAATAAACAATGGATGACGCAAAACTGGTTGGGCCTTTATCAAAACACAACATACATTTTATGTGTAGCTCTTTCATCATTGCTCTACAAATCTCTTGTAATTTACCCTGATTTCTCCCTTGTTGATACACTGTCAGTTCAGACAAAATGGGCTGAAGGCTAGATTATTTTCTAGCTTCAAGTGCTACTCAATAATGCAGCCAGGATTGTTACTTATATCCCAAGATATGTGCTGATCATTGCTGTTCTGCGTAGACTTCATTGACTACCGGTGAAGAGCAGAATTTCCTTTAAGCTGCTCAGCCTTGTCCACAAATCCCATTATGGCTCAGCTCCACCATATCTCAAACATCGTCGTAGGTGGCGTGTGCCTCAATTGTAATTATAATTGTACATTTATAATGCGTTTAACACAAGAGATTGGTTTCTAAGGGTGGTACCGGGATTGAAACCTGTGTTGCGCTGCGTAATCTTGCTTCCAAGACAAATGCGTTGCCCCTGAAATATCCCCTCCCCCTCAATCTCAATGAAATACCAACAGAAACATGTGTTTGCCCATCGTTTTAAACTGACTAGGGCCTTTAGTAGACCCAGTGCCGTCCTAGCTGATAGATTGTGGAACTCCCTCCATAAGATATTCGGGCAATAGAGCTTGCAAGAAGCTCAAAATTATATATCTTCAATGCCTCGTTCTTGTTCTTTCTGGTTCCTTCCCTGGACTTATAAATAGAACACTGTAGGTAGGAGTGCCTCTCCAGCCAAACGTTCAAATAATACATTCCAATTCATAGTGTCGGGAAGAACCAGTTCTGCGGCTGCTGTTTCTTTATTTAAGCCAGTTTCCCAGCTGTAATGAGTTCCTTACGAACGTCCATGAAAGAATCATCTCCCATTCTATATAACCTCTACAAATGAGGCACACCAAAGTGATTTTTGTAGTCTTATCTTAAGAGGTTAGGCATTCAGTGTTGGTGATACTCTGTGATAAGGAACCAGGGGACCCAGGTGCATGAACCAAAACAACAATTGGAGGATCGTGATCACATCTGTCACTCCCATTTTCAACGGCGCCCCCATATTTTGATCCCATACGACACATGGAATCCCGTGAGTGGGTCTCTCATAATACAAACCATTGCTGCCAGATATCTGCAAGGAAACATTAGCCATTGTCGGGCGAATTTGATAAGGTGAGGGAAGTTCTACCTGCCTTTTTCAAAGCTTTCATATTGCACAAGAATCTCTGGTCCTTGCATTCACCCGAGGCGCACATGCATTTGACATGCCAGATTCCTAATAAGTGATAGGTTAGTTAGGTTGAAGCACATACAATCGGCCCCGAAGATTGGTGGATCCAAGTTTCTCTTTGTCAGTAAAGACCACGCTTTGCTGTCCTGCTCGGATTAAGTTTTAGGCTGTTCAAATATATTATATTATCTTTCCAAAAGTACAACCACTGCTGATATTGCATGATATAGCTATTTAAAATCCCCCATGTCCCCGAGGGGCCGCCTAGCTCTTGTATATGGCGCAGTGCGCATACTTAAAGTATAAATTCAGTGCGGATCGAAAGCAAATGATAGTTCCATCCTCTGCCAGTAAACCATGCCGCGTATCCTCAAGAGGGGGCGCCGCGTTGAGCTGCAAGGAGTGGACCGCGGCTGTATGGAAGGAGCTCATCATCTCTGGATGTGGAGTTAATCCACAGCCTCCTGCTCCAGTGGACCTCCAGTGAAAGCCGCCGTCTGGATAATGTGAGGCTGAATCCGGCTTCGGCGATGCAGATTGCCATTGGCATCTGCATTCTGGTCATGTCCACAAATAAAATATGTATCTGCAAGAAGAATACAAAAGTGCAGACTATAAACCAGATTGAACTCAAAATCAATTTTCCTGTTCTTTGGAGAACAGAAAACAATGGAACCCATAAATAATTTGATTTGGATGGAGGACGACTGGCATTTGGGCTGTGGATTTTATGTCTACATCATAACCAGAAAGAGTCTGTACCACCAGGGACTCTTTATGAGCATGTGATAATGGTAAAAAAAAATATATAATTTAAATAGCTGTTGTTTTTAAAATACCACCACATTATGAACTGCGATCACTAAAGATATTTACAGTACCTTCTATGTACAGCATGCTAGGAGTATTCCATGCAACCCAAGCTGATGATGATATTTTAACACAAGGACCACATTTTTACCTTTAATACCGCTGTCCTAATGTGGCACCTACAAACGGGGGCAGTTATTTTTTTATTGTTGACATGTGCCTTGCCAATTGTAAAACAGAGTTACTGGGCTCAAGTCGAGGGTACACGTGGGGGGATTGGGTCTCCCACTTTTTTCAGAGGGCGGACTCATCCCCCCCCCTCCCGATAAAATGAGAAACATTGAAGGTCCTCTTTCAATGCATGCATTAAAGCCGACCGCGGGGAACAAACCACAGTCGTCAGGTTTTCAGGCCAGACACTTCACCACTGCACTATATAACATGATAAAAAATAACAAACAACTCAAGGGGAAATGTCCCATTTTGGTACTGCATGTCCCAGGGAAAACATTTGTATTGGTTCTTGGAGTTTAAAACATGCACACCTTTTAAAATTTTCAAATACACTATTGGAAGAAAATATCCTCTCTTGGTTTTGTGTGGGAGTTGATTTTATGAAAGGCAAATGCCATTCGTCCTATGCAATTTGGGTGCTTATGCAAATCCAATTTAATGAAATGTGCATTTTTGATCTTGATATGCTAATTTCCGGCGACGTCACATTCCAAAGCATTTATGGATGAGTCCCCCCACTTTCATTTTTAGGACTTGACCCCTGGGACATCCAACAGAAGAAAACGAGAGAGGCAAGAGAAAGGAAGGTGGGGGGGGGGATAGAGTGAGCTGAACATTCACAGCCCTAGGTGCATTCCGATCAGGGTAAGGGAGCTAAGAACCGGTGCAAAACAGGTAAGGGCAACTAAGACAGGCTGACAGTGAGCTGGATAAGTGCAGGGGGAGGAAATCTCCCAAAAGGCCTTAGGGGAATAACGAAACAACAGTAGGGAGATTTCTCGAGGAAACGTGCAAATATGGATGGTAAAATCAAGTCACGTGAAGGGCCTAAACTAAAATGACCTGATCTCCTAATTCCTATATCCAGGCCCTAATCTAACACAGTTCTGGTGCATTCTGACCCAGGAAAACAGCACTCTTCCCAAGGAGATGTAGGTGCTCCAGCACACTTCTGAAAGCTCCCAACAGGCTACCCTTTTGCTGCTCCTTCCCAAGGCCCCGGCAGACTCTATACTCTAGTCTCCTCTGCACACCTGACCCTCTCCAAAGTGCAGCTTATCCGGTTTAGGCACCACCTGCTTTGCAATCCTCCTACAGTGAGGCCTAGTTGGCTTTGGGACCTCTTGTTCCCCCTCTCGATCTCTCACTGCTTTCACACCTGCTCTCTGGAACTCCCACACTACTGGCTTTTTTCTGCATCATTATATGTTGGTTTAGGCTCCAATTATTCCATTATTCATTTTTAGGGGTGGGTTGGTGTAATTATTAAACGAACGTTCTGGTTTTGGTCTCCTCTAACTGGTTCCACCTCCTCCACATGTGAATCGCCATGTTGGTCCAGGAGTTGTGTGTTCCTTACTGATTTAACTTGGCTACTGACATGACTTTCACGAACTGAGGACTCCAATTCCCTATCTGACCTCCTTGAGTTCAGGCAAGTTGGTAATGGATGGCAGGCGCTCCGCTCGCCGTTCTGGTCACTAGCGCTACCAGTAAGCATGCTCGTTTGGTATGAGCTTTTCTGTGCATTGTGCGTGCACCCGCTCTTTGACACAGTCCGATTCTCATTGGGCCCCATTCAGCGATGCACTTCCACTCTGCACTTGTTGGAGAGCACTGCTTCGTCTGTGGTCTCACAATCAGATCCCTAAGGGAACCCCAAAGCCACGTTCAAATGGCAGTTATTGCAAACTGATTCGTTTTTTTTTCTCGTTTCTTTGTTGTTTCATCGCCAGTGGCTTTTAAACGTGTACAGAATTACGAAAATGGTCATATGTTTTAATTTTTTTATTTTTTTTGTTGCTGCGGGTTTACCCCCTTAGCCCCCGCTCCCCCACCTATTTTTACCTGTTCCCTGCCCCAACCCCTTATCTGCCCTTTCCCATGCCCCCTAAATATTTTGTTAACCATTTTCGTAATTCTGTAGACTTTTAAAAGCCAGGCGTTATAATTACTGGCGATGAAAGGACGTTATACCTTTTTCTCGGGGGTTTCTCCCCTCTACATTATGCCCTACATACTAAGATAACTTTGGGCAATTTTTTTCACTCCTAAAGTACCTGTCCTGATGCTATGGACTACTCGACTAAGTGATGATTGTCTGCCACTTAATGGGGCACCCGAGGGAAGACTGGGTAGCTCTGGGTGCAACCCCCACATACCACTTCCAGGTGTTGCATCACTTAGATGGTGCCCTCCCCTGATCACATTATTTCCCCAGTCCGCCTTTATGAGTGCTCCATATTGTGACACTACTTACTATACTAAGCTAGGTGGTAGTTTCACTGCACCTTTTGTAGTTTTTGGCCCTATTTATTTATTTATTCATTCATATTTGTTAAGCGCGCAACAGCCCGTAGGCAACGTGACGCTGGTTACAGACAATGACAAAAACTTAGTTACAGACAATGAGGAAAACTTAGTTACAGTGGGGCAAACGGTACAGTTTGTGCAAGGAATACAGTACAGTCCTAAAAACAATTAACACCTGATGCAGAGTGCAATGAGTTGTGATCATTGTTAGTTGAAAAGTGCTGTTTTTAGGTTTCTCCAAAAAAACAGGGAGTGCGGTTTCCGCTCTGAGGGATGTGGGGAGCGAGTTCCATAGCTTGGGGGATAAGTAAGGGAAACCTAGCCCTCCTCCTTTGGTTCTGTTGATGTGTGTGATAGTGAGTTGATTCATGTAGCGTGATCTGGTGGGTCGGGCTGAGTTGTGTCCGAATAGTGTTTCTGACAGGTATGAGGGTGCTGTACGGTTGATACACATGTGAGCCATAGTGAGGATTTTAATATGTCTTATGTCCGCTAGTGTGAGCAAAAAGTAATGTTACTGCAGGAGGCAAAATAGGAAGATGGCATTCATGGATGGAGAGCACATAGTATTCCACGCGTGCATTGCAGAATGCTATTCATGTTCACAATTATGTGCTTGAGTTACACAGCTATAAAGAAGACTTTTCAAGGTCAAGTTAAAACCAATGGCAGCCATAGTGGGCTACCCCTTAACCTTGCAGAGAGGCAGTGTGTAATTCACATTGTCTAGTGTAGCATAGTAGTGCAACCATAGGCACTGTATATCGTTTAAATGCGATTTGTTAATTTGCTATGTGAGTTTACTACTTCCTATGGGTGCCCTTGAGTTGTACATGGTGGTACGGTGGCCTTGCCCAAGTGCACATACTGCGGGGTGGCTGTTCGCCGGCATCAAAGTGACTTCTGCACTTGGTGTCATTGCATAGAAAATGACATTTCATACATCGACTTGCATTTCGACAATTGCTAAATATTACCAAATAGAAACAAGATCATTGGTTAGAAAATATATTTTTAGCTATAGCCTTGATCAGAAAGATCTAAAGCAGTGGAACGATATGCTTGAATTCATACTTTGTGAATATTGTATATTTTCATGTGGTTTATGGTGTTATACATATAATGTAAAATATTTATTTGTGTATTTCTTATTCATTGTTTGAAACAAAGTGTGCGTCTAATCCTTATTTCCAGACAAATGCCAACAAACCTCAGTGCAGGGTTTTTAGCTCCACCAGTTGGATGGAGATAACGGGTTTGGTTAGTAACGTCCTGCTTTTGTGCTAGACCTATCACACATCAGGCCAGCTGATAAATCACTAAATATGCTGGTTCTTATATTCCAAGTCTTTGCTTTCAGTTGATTGGCCCATTTAGCTGCTGTCACACTTTTTTCCGGAAGGTGTTGGTTTAAGGAGAAAGCGCCAAGTCTGTTTGGTTTGGTCACAGTTAATTTCTAGAGTCTTCTATTTGTAGAGATTTCAAATTCCAATTTATTTTCATTACATTTATGATTTTAACTAATTTCCATAAGCAATTAATTTGATGGGCAACTTGACTATAAGATGTCAAACGTTATTCAGTTGCTTGTTATTAGAGATATTAACATCTTGTGTTCTGACTTCTAATGTTACCACCCTGGGTGTATCTCCTATGTAGATCGCTCTGTTGCCTCCTAGTGTTGTATAGATCTATCCCATTGTCCTGCTGTTCCAAGGCATAGGAAGGCAGCAAAGTGCAGTTTGCATCCTTGTGTTACTTTCCTCCTCAGTTTTGGAAGATGTTAGAAATAATTGCATGCATTACCCTCTGCGACCTCCACATAGAATTAGGACCACAGGTGTAAGCAAGACCAACCTTTGGTATAAGTCTGTACCACACAGTTTTTGGTAGCGAGCTGAGCATCCAGGCTTATCTCAAGAGTGAATGTGAGCAGTACAAGTAGTTACACAGAGGACTTTCAATCACAGTGGTTCAACACACTTCAATACACAACTCTAAGATTTTGAGACAGTTTGAGCTCCCCTGAAGTAGGAGCAAAATGGCAGTTCAGTTACTTAGAAGTGAGCAAAAGGGACAAAAGTAAGTAGAATCGATCACATATACTTATTAGACAGTGCAAACAATTTCAGTTCACCAGAGGGGTTCAATTTAAGTCAACATGCCAGGTCAAAGTCAATGGGCTAGTGTTCTGGATAGGAAAGAGCAGTTCTGGTATCAAACGGTAAAGTCTTTGCAAAAGTTCTTACAAGTAGTTTAGGCGAAAAATAAGTCACAGGTTGATTAGGCCTGTAAGTTGGGAGAGTTTCACAAACTTTCACCGCGATAGTGGTGTTCTCTCAGTCGGGTTGGCACAGTACCTTTGTATGAAGAAATAAATGCTGCTGTAGTCATTGGTTCCTAGCAGCTCCTGCAGATCTCGCTGTTCCTGGGCCTCAGTCATGGGGACAAAAGGGAGGAGGTCGGGGAACTCCTGCACTGCAGAAGATCGTTGAAAAAAGCAAACAAAATGGAGTCACTTCAGTTCCAGCATCTGTAGATTCAAGAACACAAACTGGTGTCCCTCTCCCTGGTCAATCCTAAGTAGTCTTGAGAATGGTATCCAGGTGTCTTCTGAGTTGTTTGGTCCCACCAACTTAAAGGAAGAAGCTGTCCTTGAAGGAGCTTCTCTGTTGAATGGAGTTTGGCAATTCTGAACTGCAGGAGGGCTTCACCGGGCAAACCAATGGTCCAGGAGTTGCAGCAGCTGTCCTCTTCCAGCTTGTCTTCGATTCTTTTGTTCCAGGGTTTGACTCTGCTTTCCAGTCCAAGAGACTCGCCTTTTAAACAGTTCTCTCCCTTTCATTCCAGCCTACCTGTCACTCACCCTGCAGGGTGGCTGTCCTTGTCAGCCAGCCAATCCCGCCAGAGTGCATTTGTGCCTCCTAGGAGACTAAGCACAGAGAGCTTCAAGCACCTCCCTCACTTCCTACCAACCCCAGACACTCAGACGCCAGAGGCGGTCTTCACTCCTGAAGCCCACCAAAGGCACACAAACAAAGGGACCCTGGTTTGGCACGCAGAGACAAACACTAGAAGGACCTTTCCAAAAAGAAATGGTGAAAAAAGAAGACCGTGACCTGTTTAAAGAGAGGGTCTTAAGGCGCCATCTTGAAAAACATGGCTCCCGTGATTTTTAGCTACCGATGTTCGCGGTCGGGAAAAATCATGGTAGTTCATTGTAAAACCACTGCCACCAGCCTTTTCAATAGGAAAGGGTAGCATATGACTGCTGCATGAGTATTTAGACACAGGGGCTACTATATAACCCCTCCAGCACTCCATTGTAGGATGGTGTGTGCTGAGTCTAGGAATTTTCAAAGAGTAGTAAAGTCAATTTCACTTTACATTCTCCAGGAAATAGTAGTTTATACCAGAGAAGGTATTTAAACCTTTGGGAAGTCTAAAAAGACATCCCTGTGTCACTGCACTGAAGGTGCTGTGCGACACAAATAAAAACAAGGCCTATGGAGTTGTCTAAAGCTCCATAACCAAAAGAAATAAACACAGAAAACAAACAGAATTAAAAAGTAGAGTCCCAAAGTTCAGCAAAAGAGCTGGAGGTCTCTAAGGTAGAGAGGAATTAGCACATTTTCAGAATTCTCCCTAACAGAAGAGCACATGAATTTACACCTGCATGATACTTTCTTGCAGGCATAAACACTATGAAATATGCCTCACATTTACACCTGGTGTATAGCAGACGGATTGCATTGAAATCCATGATAAAACGCTGCCTGCAAAGTATCATTTGCAAGCAGTGTTTCGTTTCTTATAAAATGGAGAGTAAAAGTGAAGAGTAAATGTGATTTTGCCTTTATTTTCTTCATGTTTACATTCCACTCAGTTATAAAAATTGCATGCAGGGAACTTAACTGCATGTAAGTGGTAACGTGCGCCGCCCCGTGCATGCAATTTTCATTTTTGGAATTTCTTTTAGAACATTACCCTTTGTTGGTTTTCTTTGGTGGCATGCCGGACCTATGTTGCTGTTTTTGTTAAGAAATCTTGTTGTTGTCTGAAGGTGATGCAGAGCTGTTCTTGTCCTGTTTAACTTGCAGACTTCTTATTCTGAAAGAATGTGGGGGGAAAGGGTCCCAAATGTATTTGTATGCAGGATTTGCTGGCTACAGTCTAAGGAGCTGTTTCACAGAAGCGGTTTCTGATGGCACAATCCCATTGGAAAACACTCTGTGAATCAGGCCCTATGTCTCTACATCCCCTAAATCACACTGTTGACAGATTCTTTCCTCTCTGAGCATCTTTGCTTTGTGTCTGGACAGTCTCTATTTCTAGTGCGTTGTCACTGCCAGTATTTGATGGATGATTGCCTATGCTTTTCTTTTTTTACAAAGTGAAGTACTTTGCAAGATTACAGTTTTGTCACCAAGATCTGTAGCACTCCGATTGTGGTCTTTGTCTTGATTTCCAGTGCATTGTGCATTGCTTCTTTAGGGCCTGTTTTAAATCCCTAGCCAATGTCTCCTTTTGACTCTGCCTTTCCACACAGGGATTATGTAGGGCAATGCTGCAGTAAAACTGCAAAGCTGTAATATAGTGTTCAGTGGATTGTTTGAGCACCTTAGAACGTTTTTGTCACTACTTTGATACAGCCCCAGAACTCAAAGATGTACTTTTGGATTTTGACCAGCAGAGGAATCTCCATAGCTCTGCTCAGCACCTATGATTTGGGCACACAAAGTACCTGTTTGCAGAACTCGAGTTGCCGGATTACATTGTGATATTTTCCCCATTTTGCGTAATTATATTTGGAGTGTTGGACTGCACACCCCACGCTTAGAAAATAGAATAGGGAGATGGAGCTGTCAACATTCATTGAGCATTCATTGTACTGGCGGGCTGAGCATTTCAGTTTATTGATGGCCCAGAAGTCACAGAGGGCTTTTTCTTGAAGTGTTTTTATTTCCAATGTAAACTTCCAGATGGTGCTATTTTGAGACCTGTGTGGGTGTCATCTCTAACACGCTCCACTTCTTCAGTTTGAAATGGTTGCTGCTGTTCTTTGCTTCAATGGCATGATTTTGTTGTTTTCTAGGTTCAGCACCTGTGCACCTTCATTCACCACTATGTCCCTGAGTTGGGAAGGGAAGTTCCTTTTGACCCCCCCCTCCACATTCCCGCATGAAATGGATCTTGTGTTCCACCAATGGCGGGAGACGTCCCCACATTTGTTTACCTGTGTATACAATTTGGACCACGTATTAGCAATAAATTAGATGGTAAACAGAGCCATTTTCATGGGACATACAGACTCCCTTTTGTGCGACACTGAATGTCATTGTTTGCTAGGCCACACAATGATCTTTAAAAACCATCTCTCCCTCTGTCCAGCGCCGCACACCGTGAGCCCAGCGACCCCCTCTGCCTCTCTTGGCAGCTCCGCACAAACCCATTTCTCATGGAAACTCAGCCATGTATTGTTGCAAGTATTCAGTATCCTTCTTCTTCCGATGAGCTCACTGCCCTATGTGTGACCGCAGTAAACTATGACCTGTGTGCTCATCTGTCTCCACAAACCTGCTTGTGCTCCCTCGACCACCACCTCTAGATGTTACAGCTGCATTGAATGCCTGCATTCCCGCTGCTTTGATGCAGATAAACCTCTAACCCCTTTTATAGTGATTGAACGAACCACTGTCCTAATCTATTTGCACCATATATCCACTGTAGAAACAACACATGCCAATTTATATCATGAGGCATCATGCAGATCAAAAAACCTGCAAGAGGAACACCTTGTTTAGGGCACTGTGGTTTATGGGTCCATGAGGGTAAAGAGTAGGTAAACCACACATTTGTCAAAATGAACTTTGCAGCACCCTAGTAAATGCCAAGTTTTATAGTAGTAATTTGTCTCGTTCTTCAGTTCCTGTTATGATAGAATAGATTAGCTAGAAAAAGTTGCATCTTGTGCGCCTGACCTTCAGCCCGTGGAGACGAGCCCAGCTGACCCACGTGCTGCCTGCTGAACATCCAAACTACCAGCCAATTCCGTGGGACCAGCCTATAAGCTTCTATAATGTATCTATGTATTGCACCAATCCTGATGGACTCTCATGCAGCTATAGGGAGTTGTCAATAGTGACGTTTCCAGAAGGTATAATGTACTGTTCTTGTAATGTTTTCTAGAGCGCTCTCAGAGCTGCTGAGTTCTTTGCATGCACAACTTTATATGAACTTTATCCAATTTGCAATCCATCTCTTGGTCTCATTCCCTACTGGGGTGTGTCCTTTATTTGGCTTATTTGGTATTGTGTTGGGACCAGGTTGCTTTCACCTGTCATTCATAGGTCTACCTTTGCATTCATCCTTTTAGAAGTTATGTTTTGAACTGGTTTAATTAGAAATCTCATTGCCCTCCTGAATTTTTCTTTAAGATTAATACTTTCGGGCATTTCTTTATTTATCAATCGAAGTTTGGGTATTCGGATTCATTTTTTGTATTCCCCTAAGAGCCTGAATTTCTTGGAGAGAAAGTGAGTCCCTCCTGTAGCACTACCTGAGAATCGAGCTTGATCTCCGAACATTGAATTGCCACATAATAAAACATTTTATATGGATGATGATTTCTATAGGTGTAATCCGTTCTGTTCTGGAAATAACATAACAATGTGAACATCTGATCAGACGGCCAGCACAGTTGCACTTCACGCCTAGGGATGTACTCGGGGCTTGTGTATGAACCAGCAGACATTTTTCTAGATTTCCTGTTGATGCCGGCAGCTTGCCTATTCTATTTATTTCCATTGCACATCTTGGCGGTTCTAATTAAGAACACAATCTGTTTTTTTAAGAGTGAACTATGAGGCTTCTTTCTGGCTCCTTAATTGGAAGCCTGTATCCGCTTGGGTCATGATTAACTGTTGCACTGCCATTGAAGATGCAATTTTAAATATTATACAGCTTAGCATAAATGTATCCAATACCTTCCAATCGGACTGAAAGCCTGTACTGCTTGCAGTATTGAACCTGCAAACCTTATGAGCAGGGCATGTTTTCGTTGGATGGGGTCCGTTCTGCATGATCACTATGGAATGACTGCTGCCCAGGGAACAGGAATTAATCTATTAGAGAATAATTACTGGCAGCTCAGTAGCACCCAGTGGGTCCAAATGTGCACCACAAAGGGGGCCCTTGGCCTTACCTCCCCAGGATGTCAATGGTGGGCTGCTAGTACCTGATGCACACACACAGCTGCAGGAGGGAGTGCTAGAGCCCTTGACTCGGGTCTTTACAGGAGGTGTGAAGGTCCTTGGAAAGGTCTCGCCATAAAGAAACATTTCAGCCTGGACTTTTGGGCAATTTTGGTTGAGCAGGTGTTACACGAGCTAATTGTCCACTTCGGAATATGTTTTTACTAGAAAAAGAAATATTTTTGTGACCATGAAAATCGAAAATCAATTTCTGTATTAAAAACAAATTTGCCAAAAGAAACAGTGATGTAATTCTTGCGCTAATGTAAATGGGATGAGTGGAAGAAGTGAATACATGGGACCTCCATTTAAACAAGGGGGAGGGTTAATTTAAAATCATCCTTTTGCATTTTCTTTTAATAAAAAAAAACAGCATTTCATATTAATTACTCATTAACACCCCCTGCCAAAGTGAAGTGGGATCACCTTTTGCACCCTGGCTTTGCTACACAGCTAGAGCAATTACTGTCCAATTATTAGGCACAGTAATTCCTGTGTTATATGTCCTTAGGGCAGCACCTGCCAGTGTGTGGTGGGACAGAACTAAAAAGCCCACCACAAATAAATAGCTGTCTGGTTAGTAACTGCATATTCCTCTTTGTGATGTCTACCATTGCATGCTAATTGTGCCAGACATAATTATTTTGAGGTGTTGTTATGCGCATGAATATCTAATATACCATCAGGAGACTTTTCATGTCGGCTTTTTAAATTAGCCTTTTCTTTTGCTGACACAGATCCACATGAACAGCAAGCTACATTATTCATTTGTGCAAATGTTTGAAACTTGAAAAATTGTCCTTGTTACAAGAAATATAAAAGTTGATGCATAAAAAACTAGAAATATAAAAGTTAAACATAAAAACAAAAAATAATAAAAGATGCAAGATAAAAATCTGCAATCATTTTCTGTCTAAAGAAGTTTTTCTGCAATGTTCCAGGCTTTGTCCTCCATGGATGAATTCAGGAATCTAGACCGCGACATTGAAGGCTCTGCAAAACGTTGGAAAAAGTTTGTAGAATCAGAATGCCCTGAGAAGGAGAAGTTCCCACAAGAATGGAAGAACAAGACTGCCCTACAGAGGCTTTGCATGATGAGAGCCCTTCGGCCAGATCGTATGACATACGCAGTACGGTAAATATTGATGAGCATTTGTATGGGTCGATCATCCCCAAGCAGATGAGAAAACATTATTGTATCTCCTTCGGTGCCAGAGGATTGGAGACATTTAATGCCATCTCTAAACCTCTCTGACTGCAATTGATCAATAAACAATCAGTTGGATATTATGCTCAAATAAGGATTATTCGCGAAACGTGTAAGTTGCCCGTCTTGAACAAGACCTTAGCCGCACACAGGACAGTGAGAAATGGATGATTGACACACATTCACATGTTATGAAAGGCCATTAAAATGGACATGCACCTTGTCTTCCTGCTCTATACGTCAGACCAAGCTAACACTGAACTAGTAACCGCTTCAATGCTCTTTTTCAAAGATACCACGAAAGGTATCACCATTGTTCATATGCTGCTGCATTGAGTATGATAAACCAGTAAAGAACTTTATGCAAATGTATTTTAACATTTTAAAAAGCTGATACAATATCAAAACTCCTAAACCTTTATAACCCAAAGCTGTTATAGAAGAAACTGCAAAGTGTCAAAGGTGTTCATGTTAGGATTACAGGTCTTCAGCAACCATCTGAAATGGCAACTCATAGAGCATTTTTGTGAGTTAGTGAATTTGTAGAGTTATGTTAGTGACACTAGTATGTAGCATATAGATCCATCAATGTTACCGTTAACCAGTAGCTAGAGAAGATCAACCATATCTTGCTGCTGAGCAAGATGCCCATAGCAGTTTAAACAGCATCTTCCAGAAGGTATTGTCATATTTCTAGAGGCAAGAGTTTAACAGTAGGTTATTCCACAGCACCAGGCACTAATCCGAGACTGATGTGAAATGGAAGATCACCAGCAGAGTGGGACCACTAGACGGTTTCTTTGGACTCAATTCTTCAAGTAGAAGCAACGTTTGTTTATTTCTGTCTATATTCTTACCTTCTATAACTAATTATCAACTAGTGTTTAGAGAATAATTCAGACAGAATGGTATTAAGGTTCACAATGCTAGTGGAAGCTTGGAACCATTCAAAGACAGGCTTCATGCAAGTTAGGTTAGTATATTAGTTTCACAGATTTCAACTCCTGCAACTCAGTGATATATTACCTCCGGCCTGGACATACTCGCACACTTATTGATTTAGACTCTCTCATACAGTATATTGCCAAGCATGCAGGGTACACCGATGGATAGAATCTATCCCCGTCCCTTCTCTGCCCATCTTTACTTTTCATCCACAAAAAACCACCACAGTCTACTCCTGACTCTGCTACATTTGACAGCCAGGCTGGGCACTCTTTTTAATTTGTATCCTAAGGTTTGTTTCGGGGCAGTAATTAGCAAGTGCCCCCACCCAAACCAATGTCCCACTTTGGCACATCTAGAGCCCATCCCACAAACTCACACCACTTCTACTACTAAAAGATAACCACACCAAAACTGACCTCATGAAAACTAGAACAGACACAAAACAACTTGCACTCCTAGTTCCTCAATCACTCTTTAATCCACCTGTTGGATGGTCATGCATCCACAAACTTACATACATCATCCTTGCTCGCATCCCTGCACGTCTCTCTCCAAAAAATGTTCTGTTTGTCAAACCCTGTATCTGCTTTACCCCTTTCCTGCTTTATTTTACTTTTTGCCTTTTTTATTTTCCTCCACAGAGTTCTCAATCTCCCCTGGTGGAGTCATAATGCCCGGAACACCCAAACCACTTGGGTGGAGATTTAGTGCTGTTTTTTATCTTCCTACCATAACCTAACGCATTAGCCAGTAAACCTTTGGGCAGTGTTGTACATAAAGATGTGGGGATTGTTGTGTTTGAAGCATCTGAACACAGACCAGCTGTGGCGCCATCATATTAGATCCAGTATGTCTTTATTGTACAAATGTACATCAATACAGTTTATCTTGTAAGTGTATACAGTGACACAGTAGACAGGTCATAGTTACAGAGCAGACCCACCGGCCATCCTTCACGCTCCAGATCAGGCCCCCAACTGACACTCTCAGAACATTCACTCACAGATCCACACAACATTCTCCTGAGCTGCATTCATGCATCAACATTCTAACAGCAAGCACTCCAAGCCAGTGACATATATTACACGACTACATTACAACATCTCCCTTTCATACCCTGACACAACCTTTCACAACATATCTCTTTCTTACCCAGATACAACCACAACATCTCCCTTTCACACAACAACAGAAGCTTTCATATAAAACTGAATCTCGGATACACGCACACTGCACACAGCATTCATTCGCATTAATTAATTGGCAACATACCATATGTATACAGGGGAAAGTGGAACAAGGCAAACGCACACACAGGTGCAACCTTTCACAACAGGTGAGCACATACATACCCACCCGCGCCACATGCATCCTTAAACCTATACACTAAGCATGTATCAGCAAACCACAACACTACCAGACTCGCACACATGAAACAACATTAAACATATAATATGCTAATTGTAGCTCTGAAATATTCAAAAAAACTCAAACTATGAACATCAATAACTAAAATCATATCAATAAACATGGCGCCAAACATATTCACAACCTAAAGGTATTTTCATTGTTTGTGCACTTTTCCAGCTTGTACCCTTGTTGGCTGATGTCTCAACCTATGCAAATTATTATTTTTTTTCTACTATAAACTCATTTCCCAAACTCAACCCTTCTTAGTTGATTAATTTCTACTATTTCCACTTATGTACTTCCTTGATGAGCAAACATGTTGCACAAATTCTTAACTGATCATGCACGACTCTAAATCATATATTGGAATCACTTACCTAGATTCCTATCTATCACCCTTTGCTCCGCTGATTGCACAACTAACGTCTGGCAATCAGGTGATTGAACATACAGATTCAATCTTTAATTGCATTTACATATAAATAGCATCCCCATTGTTCAATCTTTAATTGCATAACATATAAGTGACATCCATTAGCCATTTGCTATAACATTTCTAAGCTCGAGATACCCTAGATACCCTGCACTCAAACCAAAACCAACAACACATGTGGTATGGTTAATGATGATATTACTTGGGGCCACAACATTTGACACAACATTACATGACAACAGCACAACACAATTCTCAGTATATTGCTATACTACCCTTTCTCAATATAATTTAACCCAAAGGTATTACCATACTCTACTATGGATAAATCATTCCATTTCCATTGTATCAAATAATTCGGCATATACTTCTAAATATATTTTTGAAAAGTGTCAAAATAAATGCACATCAAAACATTTCACATTTTCCCATCATTGTCACCGTATAAAAAAAAAAAAAAACTCTTCCCATTTAGATTGCCTAATAATTCTTTATTAACACATGTTGCTCCTCCAATAACTACATGCTGGCTTAATCAGAGCCAACCCACTTCGCGCACAACCTCCAATGTGTAGCAAAAAAAATGTGAGCAACATTACTCTCAATACTAAAAAAAACAAATCTCTTGTGAATAACTACATATAGTTCTGACCACGTGCTGAAACTATTCTATTATCCTTCCATCCGTGATATGTTTATCACTTCTATTAGTATATATAATTCACTTGGCACTCAAGTAAACAACTGTTATTTTGTCAATTTCACCCTTAATGTCTTAACTAGCCATGGTTTATTTCAGATGTGCACAATTGTTCATCCTTGCACATGTGTCGAGTACCGTGAATTGCAAATAAATATGTTACACGGGATGACTGACTTTCCGGAGTGTCGCTTACGTCATTACACTGTCATCAATCTACATCAATAATTCTACGATGCTCCCAGCCATAACATTCTTGCTTCAATTTGAAACAAACTCATACGCACACGGCCACTTCTTCGTTTGTTATGTTCTGGACAAGTAATGTAGGAACCTTGGTTTACCCTGACGTCGTACGTGGAAACGTCACTTTTCTTTTCCTATATTCTTTCTTGATTACGCTGGGTGCTTTGCTTTGCTATCTCAGCACGTGGAACAAAAAACTCTTCAAAACTCCAACTGCCGCTTTGAAACATGTAGCCAATCATCACCATATCTCCTTGGCATTCTACACACGTCATCACAATGGCACGACTCTCGGCCAGTATGGAACTCGCACATTCGATAATAATCACTGCGCCCTTAAAGTCTCCTCACTGGTAGCCCCACTCAGCTGTATGCGGAACCAATGTTTGCAGGGCAGTAGCTCCATTGTTAATTCCCAGCCAACTTCATTTAGCAACAAAACGAAACTCTTCCAAACCTATATCTTCCTTCATTGCAGCAGCAGCAGTGTGTCCTGCACGCACACATCCCAGGTGGTAGGGGTAACTTTGTCACGTCAACTTTTCATTGTCCTGCCTTTATTGCCAAAATTTGACATATGCTCCCTCATATAGAGCTTTAAGGGTCATTGATTTTTTTTTCAATAATGCTGCAGGCGGACGGAGCTCATATGGCTCAATGGAGATCCTTGGGGGCTTATTGCTGGTCGGTTGGGGTCCTCCCTCCCAGAGAGCCAAATGTCTTTTTTTTATATTCTGAGCAGGATGGATTATATTTTTAAAAGCGCAGGGGGAACAGTGAGTCGCTGCAGCTGCTTCCCCATCCCACAGTTCTCCTTACTGTAATTCCAGTCGCTGTAGTCTCATTGCCTGTTTCCTGTTTTATTTTCCTTTTCTAGTTGCGAGTTCTTGAAGCTCTCTTTAGTTTCCTCGTCACCATTGTTGTACATAAAGATGTGGGGATTGTTGTCTTTGGAGCATCTGAACACAGACCAGCTGTGGAGCCATCATATTAGATCCAGTATGTCTTTATTGTACAAATATACATCAACCTGTTTCTCTTGCATATGTTCAGTGGCACATGGACAGGACATAGTTACAGAGCAGACCCACCGGCCATCCTTCACCCTCCAGATCAGGCCCCCAACTGACACTCTCAGAACATTCACTCACAGATCCACACAACGTTCTCCTGAGCTGCATACATGCATCAACATTCTGACAGCAAGCACCCCAGGCCAGTGACATATATGACAAGACTACATTACAAGAGGCAGCTTCATAGCTCTTACTGGGAGATGGTTACAGTAGAATAAAAAAAGAAGCAGCACAAGGTGTTTGTTCAATTGACTGTGAAACAACAGAACTCTGCACTTCTGAAGTTTCTTATACAACCTAGCAATTTCTTTTAAATAATTTTAAAAAAGGTGTTCTCACACAATCTTTCATTTCCATTAGGTTGGTGACAAACTTGCAAAGTTCTGAATGGAAATCTGGCCCAATAATAAAATCACATTTGTAGCTGCATTTCATTGTATCGCTACATCTGTCAGACTCTTGATGCAATTTCTAATTAAACACCAGATATGGTTCAACAAACATTGTTCATGACTTTTGTGACATATAGCAGCAGTACATGTAACGCAGGGGAAAATGTGGAAAACTGATCATGTGCTCCACTGTGGCCCTGTAGTCAAGCCAGTCAGTTGAAACAGCAAGCTTCTGGGCAAATCACAGCTAAAAGTGTGCACGTTTTTAAATTTGGAGGTACACATAAATAATGACTTTTTATTTGTATTGTTTCCAATAGTGATTTTGTGGAAGAAAGGTTAGGGAGTAAGTATGTTGTTGGAAGAGCCCTGGATTTCTCCACATCTTTTGAAGAATCGGGACCAGCCACACCGATGTTCTTTATCCTGTCCCCAGGAGTTGACCCTTTGAAGGATGTAGAAAAACAAGGTATGTCCTTGGAAAAGAAAGGCTATGCTATTCACATTTAAAATATGATGCATCTGCAAAAACACTGTTTGTTCATTAGCATTAGAGAAGACCCTCCAACTTCTTTCAACCTGTATTTTAAAGTCGAGTATCTATTGCCAACCCAAGTAAATTCCATGTTTAGTGTTCGATATACATTATGTCACAGCAGAATGTTTAGGTCTTGTTTTGCACGTATCCCCAGAGCTCCCTCGGAGAACATAGCTACAACAATTCACCCAAATGCCTGTACGTTTGTGGGTAAAGTTTGGTCAAAAGCCTGCTATGAGGTAAGGCATAGCAGTCCATCATTAAGTGGCATGCATCAAGTGGAACGCACACCCACGGAATAACCCCTTCACTGATGAGGCAGTGAAGAGTGCAATTGAGGACTGTAAGCTAAATAAACAAACAGAATAAACCATGCAGTGAGATCTGTGCTTACATTCCCTCTCTCTTGCCGTCAACATACTGACTAAGGTTACAGTTGTGAAGATCCTCCGCTCTCCTACAGCCAGTTGGCATCATTGTATCTGTTAAAACTACAGGGGACAGATTACCAAAACGTTGTACAAGCAAAAGTGAAATTTTGCATTGCATGAGCACAAGGGCAAATATCACTGTGGTGGATTTGTTTTTCTTTCACTACAGCTATGTAGTCAAGCAAACAATGCCTGTGTGCAAAAATGCATTGAAGGAACACTTTTTTTTGTGCTAGGTTGATGTTTGACTTTTGTGGGCTTTATTCTGAGAAACATTTCTGCAAGAATAGCGTGGGCCCTTATTTTCATGCCCTGATATTGTAATAACATCCATCTACGAAATGTAACTAAATTCCTAAAGTTGTGTTCTTTTTATGAAGAAATCTCCCTGATCTAATACCACCCACCACAACAATCCAACCCCTACATTTGGGACCAGAAACAGGCTGTTTTAAACTGAATATTTTGTTTTATTTAAAATAATAAATCAAGTAATTCATGGTGGTCCCGCAACTTTCAATGTTGGCAAAGTCGCCTACAATATTCCATGCAATCAGTGGCAGCCTGTATACAGAAAATAAAGACAACCTCCATGCTATTATCTTACTAATGGCCACATTCACAATAAACACAAACATCCAAAGGAACATATAAATAACTATTCTAGAAAAGTGTTAATCCTCTCCAATAAAAACATACACATTGTCATCACTTGTGGTTTCAAAAAGACAAAACCATTCTTGGAATACTTTTGACAACATCATTCCGTTTTCTCTGAAACCATCAGAAAAAATGGGTTTAACATAGGAATGATTAACTTTAAAATGTTTTACACTTGGTTTATAGCTTGCACATAGATATGTTTGGGAGGGTTCATTTGGTTATACTTATTCAAAAAGCTTGTGTTCAGGGTAGAATCTTTTCATTGGGAAAGCACAATACAATGATGCGGTATAGGGTCACACAGACATGGGAATATAAATTTGAATGCGAAAAGAAATCAGCAAGTTGCCTTAACTGCCACAGGGGTCTATTAAGGCATAATTGTTTCTTTTTTGTGCAATACTATTTAGAAAAATTACATTGGTTTTAAATTAACATTATTTTCTGGAGAATAAAGAGAATAAACTAAGCTCCTTACTGTTTCACTTTGAATAGTTAAAAAAAGAAACTATTCAGGGTTTTCTTTTATGTAAACTACGGTTTTCACAGGTCAAGAAGATAATCCCTGAACATCTGTGATTCACATTGTGTACACCATACTCACAAACCCAGATATAATTTGCACTGTAAAACCAGTGAATAAATTAACATTTGGTGCTGTCAGAAACTAACATGCCTTGCACAATTCTATATTCTGGGACAATCTACTTCAAATATACTTCCACAAAGTTTCATTTACATGCACAGTTCTCATTTAATTTAGTGACATAGTTTGTAAATTGGTGCCTGAAAAATATGTTCAATTGTTACCTTGTATTTAAGGTATGCTTGGGAAATGTATCTAAATGCATTGGGGTTATTATACTCCCTTTTGGTTTGTCTTGTAAAGGCCCATGCCAGGAAGGGCCTTCAACAACTCCACCAGGTGAGCTCGTCCATCTAGTCTTTCTGCCAGCTCCCAAATCCTTCTCAGACAATCTGTTTCTGTCATGGTAAAGACTTCTTCATTCATCTCCCCCTGGCAAAGTTTTTCTTAAGGAGGCTTCTATCAGGTAAATCCAGGTGGAACCCCAATCAGCTTTTCTCCTTTCTTTTCTTGCTGCTTTCCTCAAAAAAATCTCCTATCTTTGTATATGTTTAACTTTAAATACCCAACAAACCCCACCCATGCAACATAATTTGACATAGCAATTTTGGATTGGGCAGAGACTGTGATAGGTTCACTTCACTTACTCACACCCACTAGAATCCTTCTATTTGCTTCTATTGGTCCAGTTTATTTTGCCCTGCTTGCAGGATATATTTAACGCCCAGTTAGCCCTTTGCCTTATAATTTCCTTTATGGACCTGTGCCATTAATGAGACATACACATTCAGAAACACAAGACAATTCTGAATTCAGAGACATCCTTCATGTTATTTAGCTGTAGGCATAACAGAGTTATTACATATGTGAATGTATCAATAACTCATGCGTTTTAATATATCCTTTTTATATGCCTGTGATCCAACCACTTAACTCACTTTTTTAATCAATCCAATGATGCAAAAATGAATGCCAATAATGTATTGCATGCTTTGTAACTTTAAATGTATTTCATTTCCAATGCAGCACATTGCATGTTTGGTTGGGGGATTTGATATTATTGGAAAACCTTTTCTGAAACAGATATCCTTGGAAAAAAAGGAATAATTTTAAAAGGGTACTTTTCATCAAGCAGACACATAATGGAGGCTGTATTGCTCTGCCAGTTCATAGTTTAGGGCTTGTGTAGTGTAAGGCTGAAAAAGTGTGACTCTAATACAGTGGTGGCATAGTGGTTGGCCTAAACATTTATTTAAAAAAAGTAGAGAAACACCTATATCACCCTATTACTAAAAGCTGTTTCCCTGCCTCAACAAAACAAAGGGGTTGTTGTCCTCTTGGTCCAGAAGAATAACCCCCTTCCTCTGGACATGCTCAGTTCCATAAATCAGAGAAACTGGTTCCTGAGGGAATGGATTCCTTCCCCAAGTCACAGTCTCTTTCCACAAAGTTTAATGCAAAGTTCCAAATTGATGAAATATTGAATTCCAAAGTAGCTCCTCTTACTGCCAAGAGAATGCCTTCCTTCTCCTGGCTTTCCACAATGTTCAAAAACACACAAGGTGATATGATTCCCATCCCCTCATTCTTTCTCAGCTTCTTGCACTGCCAAGTGAATGCCTCCCTTTTCTTGGATTTCCACAGTGTTCAAAAACACACCAGGGTGTATGGTTCCTTTCCCTGGTTCTTTCTTAGTGTTCTGGCAAGACCCTGGTTAACTATCCTGCCAGGTCTTGCTCTGCATGCCCCAACTTTAGGTCAACAGGTGTATGTCCCAGACCAGTATCCTCCCAGGTACTTCCACGAGGAAGATGCCTCTGAATGCAGCTCGGTTTCATAGGTGGGTCTGAGACCCTTACTTCCCCTCCTTGGGAATATGGCAGACCTGGTGCACTCCCCTCCGAGGTACTGTGGCTATTAAAATGGCTCTGTAGACCCTCTTCATGTGGGTCGGTTCCCAGACCAACACTGCTCGCTTTCTATCTTTTGGGAATCCACCTTCCCTTTTCCACACCTTCTTTCCTTGTTTGTTCCTCGAGGTTTGGTTTCCCCACTGCTTCTCTTTGCCCCTGCCAGCCTTCCTGGTTACCCCAATACCTTCAGGGTCTCTCTCTGTGGCTGGTCCTTTGTTTCATGGTCTTGGCATCTCTATTTCAGGCCCTTGCGGTTTTCATGTCAGCTCCAGCATGCTACTGGCACCTCTAGTGGTTGCCTTCCAGTAGCAAGTCCGTCCTGTTTAGACTGTGCTCTTCGTGGCCTCCACTCGCCTGGTGTGCTGCTTGGTTTTTTTGCCGGTCGGTCCTTCCTCGTTGGACCATGTGTGCTTACCGGTGTGGCTTTGGTAAGCCCGGGCCTGCACCACCTAACTCCCTCTGACAGTTCAGGCAAGCCTCTAGGCCAGCGGCTCCTCCAGACAAGACTGAAGACCCCTTCCTGTTTTCCCTCTTCACTTTTGAATACTGCTTGCCCAATATCTTGTGGAACACTGAAACGTTCCTCCAGGTTCTGAGGATGATTCCTCATGGCTCTGCACCTCTTCCCCTGCGCAGTAGTGGGTAATTCTGATTTCACCAAGTCAACTTTTACTTGTTCCAGTACTTATTGCTAGATAGATGAGTTATGCAGTAACACCTATGGGAGGGAAATAGGGCTGGGGAGTGTAGGTGTGAAGGAAATGTATGACAGAAAAGTATTGGAACATTAGGGATGCTATTGGAGCGGGTTGATGGGGAAGATGGGTTATGAAGATACTCTGTTCTCCCAGGTTGTGACCAATCCCGCAGGGTCTTCCCTCCCCATGAGATCTACGCAATGAGTAGCACCCCCAGGGGGACTATCAGCTAGCAGCCTCACCTCTGTGGCCTCATAGGAAGGGGCTGCCTCTGGGGGAGAAGTGACGACATCTGGGGATTCGTCACAGTAGACATCTGTTCCTCTGAAGTTGCCATTACTGGCTGGCTTTCGTCCATCAATATAATTAATGTGAGGCCATCCAGATAAACTTTTGGAATTCATTCAGCATATTTTTCTTGTATTTTCGGTTCCTTTTGTTCGGAGTTAAAAGGGCTGTGTCTATTAATCTCTTTTAATGGCTTACTCACTCATTAATAGTGATGTTATTTTACAGAATTCTGCCACTTGCATTTCTTATTTTAAGATAGCGTTGTCCCTGGTTAAACACTCATCTTGGGTTTAATAAGAGTTTAACTAAGTGGACAATTTTGAGGTTACATTTAAGAAAGGAAAACATATTCTTTGTGTAATTCTTACTTGTAATGACAATTGAATAAGTGTAGGCCTTATCAACAAATTAAACTCAATCACTATAACTTATAATGTGCATTCTATCTATCATCTCCTTGCAGAATATTAAAATATAATTTGTAAAATTCAGAATGGTCTTCATACAACATGGCTGCATGATATAAAGAACCTCTTGCATTAGCGCATTTCATTTTTTTAAAGGAAACACTTATTCCTGTTATTTGTCATATGTTACATGGCATTTAAATACAAAGGCATTCAAAATTCATGCAAATTGCATTTTTGAAAAAAAGTGTTAGCAATACTGTGTTCCTGGTTCTATCCAGCCTAAGCATGTTTTTCAAGTCACTCTATTTTTCTGTCTGGATCAGAGAAATGCCTCTGTACTGTATGCATCCACCTACAGAGTAACGTCTCAGCAAAGCTATCCCTCAAGCTCTTTTTATAACGTCAATTCTAGCCCCAATATTCAAAACTCTTTCCTTTGAAACACAATTGTGAACCTATTGCCTTTATCAGTTCTTGCTTTAATATAGCTCATTGGGACATACCTGGGTCAAATGGCAGACACTTATTGCCCAGTGTCTAGGAATGAGATTCAACACATTTTACATATCCTGTGTCAGTGCAGCCGATGAGACAAAATGAATCAGCAAGGCCTCTGTCACCTTGATCACAGTGATCATATTTCACTGGCCATATCTGCTCTCCATTGTCTTCCTATCTCAACATGACTTAATACAAACCTGCCTGGAGAGCACATTGGGCTCCCCATAGACTAGTTCCATATTTATGTATTTCCAGATTCACTGCCACACCATTTTTAGGCATCAACTATCTACTAATACTGAGCTTCTGTGCACCCCAAAAATTAAGAAGATGGTCAAATGAAGATGCATTTTGTCTTATGTTGTCTTTTGACCTCGCTCCCTTTCATCACTCCACATGAATCTTAACAGGCTCAGGTTCAGGCAGCCAGGCACTAGGAGTCTGGTTTTTCCAAACCTGTCTCTCTCCCAGTGGGCCCCTGGCCGTCTTGCTGGTCTTCTCATCCTGTGCTTGTGCTGTAAGACACCTGTGGCATGCAGCATGTAACAAGAATGTAAAATAAAAAAGGTAACACCACTTTGGGGGGATGTTATATCTGTACAAGCAAGAATGACTGACCAACTAGTCAGAGATCCAGTAACACATGATCAGACCACGTTGAAAACTTGAGCCATCCGCCAAACATTGACTCTCGTGCCTTTTTTCTGCAATCCGTTGCATGCCTATCATCTTAAAGCTTCCTCAGTCTGTCACATGCTCCTCATACCATTGCCAAATTATATAGTGAATGGGACCAGATAACCCACTTTTTTGCAACTACTTTAGAAGTACATAAAGGAATCCGTGCTAGATTACGATCAAAAGTGGTATGCCTGCAGATGAGAAATACATTTTCTTTTTTTAATATGGAGGCTCTAGAAAGTACATTTCTGTTTTCCTGTACTTTCAGAGATGTTTTTTTCTGTGATGAATCACATAGAATAGGGAAACAAATAATGGAGCATGAGACATAGGCTGAAGACACGAACTCTCCTTATATATCCTTTGCAGAAGCCGATGTGATTAAGGTTTGCCAAAAGGAGACACCACGTGAAAGCAGCTTCACAACCAAATGCATTCTGAAACCGTAGTACAATTCTGAATGTAATTGTGTTGATCATCAGGTTTCGATTGTCCAACTATTAACATATGATTCTGAAACTGTGACTTTGATGCTCTTTGCTGACCCTGACCTGCCTCAGTCCTGAAGTGTAATAGGCACCCCTTCAACCCCTCGGTTGCAAAGAGGTCACCACTATTAAGGGGCTGCCAGAGTGGCTTAAGGTATGCCTCTGGGTGGTGGCAATATTAGGGGTTCACGCAGCAGATTTCGAAGAGGGCACTCCTCATTCAGTGGTGCACCACAGAATTAGGAGGTCATCTTCAATTAACTCCACTTTAATGCACTTGTTGTCAAATGCTGTAAACTTGCACCATTATTGTTTTCTGTAACATAAGCTTAACGTATACGTGTTCTCCTGCGAATTCTGCGCCCAGATACCCTAGGGTTCGGTGCGCATTACAAATAAATAAACAAACTCCTTCTAATGTCACATGTCTTGCTTCTTACAGGAAAGAAGCTAGGATATACATTTGACAACAGAAATCTCCACAATGTGTCCCTGGGGCAAGGTCAAGAAATTGTAGCTGAGCAAGCCTTGGATTTGGCGGCCCAGGAGGGGCATTGGGTCATCTTACAGGTACGTGTGCAATGTCATTTTTAGACCGTATAAATGAGAGATCATTCAACACTCATTCAGATCAATCAACACTCATTCATGTAAAGTCAGTGGGGCTAACTCTGAGTTTGGTGGGCAGTTAAGTCATTCTCGCCAATTTCACTGCACTGCCTAACAATGAGTTTAGCATTAGAGAAATCACCACCCATTGAACTAGCACCTGTGGCAGTCTCGACAAATACCTCAAAGGGTCCTATGGACTAACACTGACATATAAGTACTCGACAAATACCTCAAAGGGTCCTATGGACTAACACTGACATATAAGTACTCGTAATCCATGGCTAATTTAGCTGGAACTAGTGCTGGTATTAGTAATTGAGTTTAGTCATAAGCTCTTAATGAGGGCCAATGTCCTCTTTCCAACAAAGTTTTTCATGCCAGATACACGCTGTCCTTTAAGGAATATACTGTCATCTGTCAGTGCACATACACCATACTTGTATCTGCACTCACTACCCAGGGAAGAAATTGTTGTTTCAATTTCAGGGTTTTCGCACCTTCGTTTTGATCAATTCACTGTGTACGCACTTCCTCTAGCGAGATCATTTTTGAGTCATGGTTCTAAAGCTTCCTCCCCTCAACCCGTGCAATGTTAGTCTTCCATATTTACATGCACCATTGTGTGTGGTTTCCCTGAAGCTGCTTTTTAGGAAAGAGCTTATTGTGTAGAGGAAGTGTCATGACCATTTTGTACATCTTACTGCACCATCCGTATGCTAGGCTTGTCATAGAGGCATGCTTAAGTCCTCTGAAGGCTTTACTTAGTTTTCCTCGTTGGTACCAATGTTGCGCATCATGCTGTCTTTTATGGCCTGGGGCAATTTAAGTACCGATACAATACTGCCCTCTTCCCCAGCATCCCCAGATAAGAAAAACTTTAACATCGAACTGTTGCCCTATCCCGCCAGCTGATGGAGGAAAACTAGCCTAATTGTATTTAAGATAAGCTGTTTTACCATGCACCAACAGCAGCATATATTCCTAAATACATGAACTCAGTCACACACACACACACACACACACACACACACACACTCACACTCACAAACCTGCCCACTCCACTTTCTTAGAGGACATTTTTGCCATCGAAACACACAAGCCTTGCCAAAGCCATTAGTTGTGGTGTTTGCAGTTATTGCATTTTTCATGTATAGGTATGACTGTAGTAAATACCTGGGAGCAACATAGCCAGTTGTTCAAATTTCGACCATGTCTGAAATTTAGTGTTGAAAGACATATACATTTAGTAATAGGCATAGTAAAGAAGACTTTTCCACAGTGGTTTACAGACTTTTTATTGTGTCTATTGGCTTTGCCAATTCTTGTTTTTAATTCCCTACCCCTCGTAGCCCCTAGCAAAACCAAAAAAACATCTATCGGATTTTGAGAATGCATTTTGTAGAAATAAGACATGATACAAATATGTGTACTTAACAGGCTAAGAAGTGAAAAGGTTGGCTAATCAAGATCGTGACTGGTTGCTTTCTGGTAAACATATTGAAAGCTCGGAAAAACCTTTATGGGAATTGCGTGCAAGAGTTAGTGAGCTAGAGTGTGAGTGAGAGATGTGTAAGTGTGCATTACAGCAGTGTCCAAGAGAGTGACGGGCATGAGACAGAGGCTGTATCTGTTGGAAGCGGTGTATGCAAGCGACACAAGGTGAGAGAAAGTAAGGATGCCTGCATGTGCTTTGCTGTGTGGGTGAAAATCATTCTGGTGAGGGTGACATCATGTAAATAAGGGTGAGCTGTAAGTGAGGGAGATAAAAAGGAGAGGAGAAAGACACCGGGAGTGACCGCGAGAGAGAAAGAGAGACAGTGCGAGAGCACCTGCATGTCTTGATTAGAAGGATTGCATAGGATGAATTCTGTTGACAGCGTGCAAGCGATTGCGTGCGGGTGATGGTGCAAGAGAAGAGGTTACGTGCAAGGATGAGAGAAATGGTGTGCAAGAGAGTGAGGGCATGTGTGCAATGGTGTACAGGGGCAGGCAGTAAAGTGTTAGTGGTTCAGACCAGGGCAAGGAACACAGGGAACAATGGGACATGCAGCATGGAATAGTATGGACAGGGCAGGATGTGGACAGTCTGCACAGGAAGTACCGGGTAGGTAGCAGAGGATAAAATACAGGAGGCAGCCAAGGGAGGAACACGCAGCACATGTTATCAACACGAATGCAGGACAGAGGAGGAGGAAAATACAGCACAGGCAGTGGCGTAACTCAAAATGTGGGGGCCCCCCTGCGAGCCATGCTGAGGCCCCCCGCCCTCAAACCATATGTGGCTGGTGATTAAGTTGACTGGAGCGGTGCAAACATTTCCCACAAACATGCCAGAGCATGCAAGCGTAGCGAGGGAGTCCGAACCAACCAAACATGGTCCTTCCATCCCCGATAAATATATTTGAAAACTAGGTTAAAATGGTGTGCTATATAAACACTTTCTGTGAAAAACTGGTTAAAAAGCCAGCCAATTTTCAATTGGTTTTAACCCAAAAATCCAACAGATGCACTTCACTAACAGTGCACAGCAGCATTTCCATAATGCATTTGACCACAATGTATGCCAATATTAAAACAGGATCATGCTGGCTGTGCCCCATACATGTCTACTTTGGCAGCACCCATGTTTATGACAGTATTCCCATATAAGAAAAGAACATACTCATTTTTGCTTTGCACATAATGCCAATAATGGTACTATAAGAAAATATGTCCAGGATGGCTCAGCCAATATATGCCAATATCCCTGCAGAACACAAACTCATGTTGGCTTCTCCATTCAAAATGCCAGGCCACAATAAGAAAACATGTCCAAACTACCTGCATACAAATGCCAGCCTACTCACGTAATGACTTATCATGTAATAACATACCATGATTGCTTCATCATGGATGGCTCTCCAATAGAAAGATCATGCCACAGTAAGAAATTACTAGACTGCCTGCACCCAAATGCCAATCTAGCAAAGTAATAACACTTATCATGCTAGCTTTATCATACATTCCTAGTAAAAAATGTCATGCTACAGTAAAGAATGGCTAGACTGCTTGCACCCAAATGCCAGTCTAGACAGGTAATAACATATCATGCTTGAAGCTTGCTTTATCATGGATGGATGTGACATAAATGCACAAACCTGCCCAGAACCCACAACCCCTCCTCACCCCGCCACCAAATCCCACCCCTCAGCCCACACCCGCCAAAATCAGCTCAATGGCCTCCATACAAAAACTCGCTCACATACGCAATGAATGTATTAGGTCAGAACAAGATGGAGCTGCTCTTCGGTAAAAATGTTCTTGCCATAGCACCATTCAGTGTTGACAAGAGGCTCAAACCCCCTATGTTGAGGAAGCTCTCTACCTCTGACTGCAGCGAGTATCCAGAATGCTGTGTGTTTGGAATATCAATACATGCAGCGATATTGCCTTCAGGAACTGCATCTGAAAGCCATCCTTTGCTCACAAGGACAGACCAAACTCAAACATTAAAACAGTACAAAGCTGTATATTCTTTTCATGTTTTGTACAGACTTTACTGTCATGATGACTATTCTGACAAATGAAATTAGCATAATATCAAGAGTGCATTGCATGCTCAGTAGGAATTCACTTATTTAATTACTATCACAGACATATTTGATGAATTGGTGGTCATTCTTATGTTTCCAAAATGCACTTTGTTTTTATGCAAAGCAGCCAGCATGCTATATTCAGGGCACCCACATTATTCAACACCTAGCTCCACCCCTCAGTCCCAGCCACACCACTGACAATCCGCCTCCCTCGCCTGATCTCAGACGTGTCCATTTCCAGCACTACACTACAAACAGCTCACACAGGTACCCATTCGTACAACATTGTCTCTCATTTACTCCATTCACGCTGGCCACCATACACAAAAGGTGGCGCATGAATTATGTTGCTTACCCCCAGAAGGATAGACACAATCATTAATCACAAGCATGGGTGTCAGTGGATTACAGACGGGTAAGTGGGGGGTTAACACCTGAAGAGTACCAAGAACACTGGCACACACAGTCTGCGTTGATGGTCCATTGCTGTGCCTGGGTTATACGGTCCTACTTCTATCTTTATGGCCTTGCCTGCAAAGACAAACAAACAGCACCTGTACGCTCAGTAGAAAACCAGAACACACCTGTAGACCCCCAAAACCGTAGTAACCTGGGAAATATCTTCACAATTTTGGGATGTTCTTGGTAACCGTTCCAAAAATGGTCAAATTTCTGTTCAAATTTGACAATTGCTAAATAATCACTTCTAGTTCTGCAGATGAACTACAAGCAACCAAAAATCACACGGTCATCCTTGGTCAACCTCAGTAGAGTGAGCAGACATCTGATTTATATACTGGCCTCCTAAAGATTTTGCAACTGGGTTTGTTTGCATATCAGGCGGCAACCCTAACACAAGTTTTAATTAGACCCCTCCCCCTGTTATTGTACCCTCTCTGTGATTACGCCCCATGTCAGGTGTTCTAAGAGCAGAGGTATTTCCACCTTATCTCGCTATACTGGACAGGCTGCTCTTTTACCCTGTCTGTTGCCCTGCACTGCTGGCAGACATCGCACCTTAAGAGGGCTAGTGCTTGCAAGACTCCTGTCTCCGGCAATGCCCACTTACAGAGGCCTTTTATTTGTCCTCCAGGCCTCTCCCGGCAGGTGGAAGCCATTCCCAGGGGAGAGTTGAAGCGTGAGGGGCCCCTCGTGAGAGCTATTGTTACTGCAGCCATTGTAATTAAAGAGCCGGCAGACAGAATGGCAAGGCTTTGTAGGCCACGTGTGGTAAAGCTTGTCTCCGAGCTCCCAGGCCCCGTCTTCCAAAGCAGCCTTGCGGGGGCCCGACAGCTCCAAGAAGGCCTCCGGAAACATCTCCTCGCCGTCTAGGCAGCGCCTCACCTGTTCAGAGGCTGCAGGCATAGCAGCTCCTTTGAACTCTTGGGTCAGGTCGGCTTTTTATACAGTGAAACAGAACACCATTACTAACTGGTAGCCTTGAATAAGACCCCTTTAACTAGAACTCAGAACATCAGAGGACCCGAGTCTGCTCCTTATCGCGATCTGCTCATCACGATCTGCTCATCCACATTTGCTCCGGAGTACTTTGGGAGAATTATTTCGGTATTTTTTCCAGTGTCTCGGATTTTCACGGGTGCTTTGATCTCAGTGGATGTTCTTATTCCAATTAAATGTTAATGCCACCCCCCAACCAACCACTTGTTGAAATGCAGGCTTCAAAAAATTGTATTGAACTCATTTGACTCCATAAACAGTCCCTGGCGACATGTATGCTTTAGGCAGACTAGGAGGGGAGCCATTGGACGTGTTTGCACAAAGCCTGCACCTGTTAGCCTGCCATTTACAAGCTCCTTCTCCTGCTCGCACCTCTAAATACCCCATCAGAAGCCAATTAGGAGCCCGACCTTTGGGGAGGGAGGGAGTGAGTGAGTGAGGGGGGGGGGAGAGAGAAGGAGAGAGAGTGTCTCACTCTCCTTGGCTCTGCAGGTTGCAAAGTTGTTTTAAATCACTAATCAAATGTTTTCAACATCATAAATAACAGCGTGCGGGAAGTTTGCAACAATAAATCTGCAAATCTATTTTTATTTATTACACAACTTCTTTTATTACATGTCTTAAATCACTGAAAGTACAGTGGGGTTAATTAGATTTTTCAATATGCATTATCTTGCGTTCTGAGACTTATCGTTTAACATTCAGGATGTGAAAAAGCCACAATGACATTATTTTGGCTTAACATGTTGCTAAGAGGTTTTACATGTTGTCATGTGGCTTTATTATGCAATTTGTATTTTTTGTATGTAAACTTTAAGACAAAATGAATGTAGACCTTGAAATCCAACAATTTGAGCCACAGCTGTGAGCCTAACCCCCCTCCATTTGATCGACCATCCCACTCCCTCCTTTTAGGATGCAGCCTGACTACCACTAGTTCCTTTTTCTCACTACCACCACTGGTTCAGTTACACACATGGACAAAGGAGGCATACAATCACTCAATCACATACACATTGCATAATACGCCTTTAAATGCACACATACATACACATAAAAACACCCTTGCCCACATGCACACAGGCACATACACTTAAAAAAAGAATGTTGTTCTTATCTGCTGCTGATGCGAGGGACTCATCTCTCAGGCAAGCATCTGTCTGAGCTCCCTGAGCACTGCCACACTGACGGGAACAAGGAAGCAGCGGCTCTCCCTGCTTCCTCGTTCCTGACATGCACAGAGGGGGCACCATTACAATGAAAGGCCCGAGAATGGTCCGTCATCCCGTGGTGCAACCGGAGCCTTTCTTTCTGAAAGAAATCATTGCTTTCAGAAGTCGAAATCTGACTTCTGAAAGAAACCATTTTTTCGAGAAGATTCTGGAGGCTGCACATTGCATGGCGGGGCCCCTCCGCATCGCGGGTGCTGTGGAGGCCCCCACTATGCCAGTGAGCACTGGGTATAAGGGGAAAAGCAGCACAAGTTAGGGAATGATGGGTAGAAAATAACAGGCAGCATAGAGTAGGAGGGAGGATCAGAGTCACACAGTAGATGATTTTGGGTAGGAAGCACAGGATGCAACAGTGCAGAAAGTCCATGACACGAGATTTCAGGCAGGCAGCTTGAGGAGGGGATAGGGCATTCACCATAGGAGTAGGAGAGGACCGACGGCTCTGCCTGCTTCTACTCTTCATCCTCTGCAACTTATCCAGAACCGGACTGCGAGACTTGTCCTTGGCCTCAAGTCCAGGGATCGTATCTCTCCAGGACTGAAATCTCTGCACTGGCTCCCAGTGGCTGCGAGGATTAAGTTCAAAACCCTCTGCATCATCCACAAGGCCTTCTGGGGCCTGGGGCCTCAATACCTTCAACTCTCTCTTCCTAAATATCTTCCTTCACAAGCTCTTCGCTCACCTGCCTCCAACTCCCTCAGGGTCAGTCGCTTCTCCAAGCAACAAGTTGGTGGTAGATCTCTTTCTTCGGCTGGTGCCTCCCTCTGGAAAAAGCCTCCCTGCCTCCCTTAAACTTAAGGAGAACCATCTCTGGTTCTGGAAGCACCTCAAAACCTTTCTCTTTGCTTCTGCTTTTTCTCCTCCTCTCCTCTGCTGACCTCTTGGCTGTAACTGGAATTGCACTGGCTACCTGGACACCCTCTGATCTCAGGCCCAGGTCTATCCCCTGCCAGCGGCACACACCTGCACTGCCCACCGGCAATCCCCGCACATGGGGACTGTTTCTGTATCCCTACAGTCTCCCTAGCAGCCCTGGACACCTGATGTCTGCACTTACCCATGAACTTGCCACATGCTGGCCGTTTCTTTACTTACTGTTATAATCTATTCTCATGTACTGCACTGTCCCTGCCCCTTCCCACGCACTTGCACGATCTGAATGACACCTGGCCTAGTAGGATTGTTGCATGTCCTCTGTTTGTTCCCCTCCCTTGCCTCGTCACACCTTGAAGCACTTGTGTCTAGGCACGTTATAAATGCCATATCATATCATACCATACAAATCACTTTGTTCACAGCGGCTGTCTGTACCATGTCTTGCCTTGTCATTTCTGTAAGTTTGCAGCGTCTCAAGCACTCTGAAGCAGCCATAAGGTGGCAGATTAGCACTGTAAAATACCTTTAATTGAGGGAATATATGATACGGTTTATGGGGCACTCCAGATTTAAAGCATCCTCTGTAAGACTAGAAGGGCTGGAGAGAGTCAGTAACATATGCTTCCAATACTTTGGAATGTTTAACTTGTAATTCAGCCCTACATTTTTTTTTTTTTTACTCCATGTATGATCGGGCCAGGTACATGATTAGTATGATGTCCAGACAGGCACAGCAATGTGGGTTACTGCAGAGGAAAGGATGAGTAAGAGGGACAGTGGGTAAGGAATAGTAGCCCTTCCACGTTATAGGGCCTGGCCTCGAGGGGGCCTGGAGGGAGGTCCTTACTTCTGAGCCAATGACATCTGATTGGTCGTAGTGAACCCCAATAGTCTCATCTATAGCTGGAAGTGTTCTATACAACGCACCATGACCATTGGGGGAGAAAGCCAGTTTACCCAAAGCAGGCAGTTTATCCAAAGCAGGCAGCTCTCTGCTTCCTGCCGGGAGCACACCTTCAGCCTTTCCGCATTCTGCCGGTTCCGCTGCATTGCCTTCCTCATAATAGGCGACCATCAACTTCCACAGTCTCTAGCGCCTGCACTGTAAAACCTTGCACAGGAGCATAGGGGAGCTAATGCCCACCACTCGGAGGCAGAGGAGAAAAAGGGATGTCCTTATTCATTGGATTGACAAAAATCCCAAATGATTGTTACTTTTTTGTGAAAGGGAGATTAAGGAGAGCCGAGGGCCGGCTTCCACTCTGCAGCCATGGGCAGACCATGGCTGAAGAATCACGCCTCTTTGTGTTCGATTGGTTTTAATCAGGGTCGGACTGGGCCATAAAATTGTCTCGGGCACCAATGAAAAAGTGGCCCACAGTTGCAAATGGCTATCAATTCCTTTTGCAGCACTGTTTGAATAGTATCCAAGGTTTTTTTTTTTGATAAAGTGTGATGCAAATGTTACATTTGAAAGAATATTTATTCTGCAACACTGCTCAAAAATTCTAGCCACAGAGTGAATTAACTCTTTAAAATGGACCAAATTGGCCAAAAAAAGTGGCCCACTTTGACCCAGAACACTGGCCCGCACCACCATTTCATGTTTTTGGTTTAGCTATGGCCCTATTGCCCAATAGGACAGCCCGAGACTGGTTTTAATACTCTACGACAAGGTCTGCCACATGTGTCTCTCCAGATGTTTTGGAGTACAACTCCCATTAGATCCACCCCAGCCAGCATAGTTAATGGTGAGGGATCATGGGAGCTGGAGAGCCTCGGGTTAGACACCGGAACTAAATCTGTCTTCAGATTCGGAAAGAACAAGCACATATGAACAATTCCGCAGCGAGTTCCTGAAAAGGAAAGGTCATCTCTCCTGTGTGTGCGGAAGCCGAGCATTAGGCCAGAAAATTTGCATCCGTCGCCTTTGGGCGATCCCGGTTGAGACTGAGACACACACGTAGGAGCGCAAGCGCGAGAAATTCCAAATTTAAATGCAGCCTTCATCCATTAGCCGAAATGCCACTTCAATTACTTTGTGATCAAGTTAATTTGATTCTTGAGCGTCTCTTCATTTTCATACGTTGTTGCTTCACTGAGTTAGCGTCATGTAGTAAATTAAATAACAACGAGCCCCTGGACCAGAGCAGCATGTTAATCGAGGCTTGTCGGGGCACTCCTTATTGCATGTTAAGCACCACTGAGCTCTGGTTTGCTCACTTTTGCATGAACAGAAGACAAATAGGTTTGTACATATTATGCTGTGAAAACCAATTGTCTGCTACTCCTCCCACTCACTGCATTATACTTGACCTGCGGGCCGCCTTTGTACTGCAAATGAGACCATTGTGCATTTTGCAAAATCTATATGGTGCTTGGCAGCAATAGTAATGTGATGTGGAAAAATTGAAGATCATTAAAACTTCAAGGGGTTTTCTTGAGTACATCTCGAGTTCATCAGGCAGCCATACTCTGCATTTATAATAGGTGTTTATCTTTCTTAAAACTGCCTACAAATAAATGTTCCCTGCTCCTAAAGGCATCTTGTACTCGCCCCTCACAATTTTGTGAATATAGGTTCCACGATCCATGTCTGGGTGGCTCAGCATGCACCCAAATTATCACAGACCTCAAATTCCCTTCCTTTAACCTGCCTCCCCTATTCTTCGAAAAATGATGGTTTTATGTTTTACCTCTTTGCTTTTACCACTTCCTGTTCAGACTCCGGTATAGATTCCCTGTGCGAGTGCACACTATGCCAACCTCCATTCAAGACCTGGTGCTTGGAAACCACTCCGCTGGTGATGTGGCGTAGTGTAAAAGCTTTGTAGCCTAACATAGCATAGGGCACCACACAAATACCACTCAAGGGTCAAATGTGAGCACATTACCACTTGCTAACAAAATAATATTGAGATCTGGGTGCTCTTAGTGTCGTGCAGCCTGTTTGAATCCTTGCTGGTCAAGAGAAATATCTTTAAATACATCCTAACCAGCAACAACTAGAATTGTTTAATGTCTGCTCGCAAACCCACACTTCCCTTCTTTCACTGTGAATGCTGTTCTGCTAGTGACCCCTGGCTTTAGGAGGGTATCATGGTACAACATCAAACAACCTATACATGAAGTGCTCAAATTTGTAGAAAGAGCTTCACAACCTTTATTAGCAGCACGATCATCAAAACAGAAAAGTCACATTTCTGTATGCATGAAGACCCCAAGATGCTTCCACCCTGATCCCAAAGTGAGTCCTGTTGCCATATGTGGTATAAATGGCACGCTCGGTGAGGCTAATGAGATGGCCTGTGGAATGCTTTCAGGAGAAGCTGGAGTTGAAGCCAGGGAGACGTGTGCCCAAAGCGCCTACGAGCGGCAGAGTTGTTGCAGCGGAAGCGGATTGTGATGGGAGCACTTGGAATATCTCTGGTAGCAGAGCTGGTCTGCATACCTGCTGGAGTCCAGAGACTCCCTCTCTGTTCAACCAAGGCAACGGAAATCCTGGGGAAGAGGTGCGCTGATCCGGGAGCAGCGACAGCCACAGCAAGCCTGCCGCCGCAGAGAACAGCACCTGAAGACAGAATACCCGGCGAGTCAGAGAAGCCTGAATGACTCCGGGACGCTGAGGTGTGGGCCGCGTGGTTACTGCAGGTCAGACCGCTCGCGAGTGAGTGAGCAACCATGTGCGCTATTTGAATGCTGGTGCAGATTGAACTGAAAACTTTTGATAATAATGATAACCGGAAGCTGCTGAGAAAACCGAAGGTCAGGTTTTTTTTTTTGTTAATACCGAACGGTGAAAAGAGATGAAAATGAAAAGGCCAAGAAAGGGCCAAGGGAAACGTAATATTTGAATTTATGAATACACCTGTGAACAGGGTACAAGTTTCCAGCAGGAGAGTAAACTTGGAATTTGTTGTTGATTTATTCAATGTGACTGATTTGATCAAAATGGAACATTTTTTGAAAATCGGTCTGAAAGAAAGCAAGTGTGTTTGAATACCAATTGGATGGAAAGCAGTCTGGTGCAATTCCCTGATAAAAAAGGAACTGCATAACTTGAGAAAACAAGCATTGGCAAGCACCATAAAGATATATGGAACTGTGTGACTTCAAACAGTGGCTGGGTGCCTGTAAAGCAGAAGCAAGTAAGGTGTGTCTGTTGCGTGATCTGTAATGGGTGGACCGTGTGGTCTGACAAATGCGTCAAGACCAAGTACATCCCGCCTTAAAGGAAAAGCCACTTAACTCCCCCATTAGATTGAATGCAAAGAATTAACTGAACTCTATGATGTTGGTGAAATTAATGGAAGGCAAACAAGCCAGAAAAGCTGGGAAGTATCCCAAGGAATTTTGTTGTTTGAAACATTGAGAGACTTGAAAGCTTGGGGAAGGGAACTACACCGTAACTTGCACTCTCTTTAATCCTGTGGAAGGGAATCCCCATTTCCAACCAAGAGCTGGAAGAAGGTCTGAACTTCTATTTGAACACTTTTCATTTTGAGGCTGACATCCCTACACATTGTGTACAATTAGATGTGAGTGCAAGTATAGGTTTTGGACACAGAAAGACATTTGCTTTGGACATCCTGACATCCTGACAGGCTATCATTAGTTTTAGTTAGGTAGAGAAATCCCACCTTTGCATAGGGCAAGTTAGGCAGTTTTCTAATCCTCAAGTCTATAGCCTAAACGACATACAGTTTTCTGTGTTTACTTCGTGATGCCTTCGCAATAGACACGTAGACATGTTTTCAGTGCTGCACCAATCAGGCCCTGATTGAAGAGTTTATGGTCCCAATAGGTTTGTATGTTTAGAATAGTCCATCAAAAATATATAATTGATTATTAATGCAGATTGGATTGAACACACCTTTTTTGTTTAGGCCATCATAGAGCTCAGCTATTTAATTCTCCAGCGTCGGGTGATTTGTCTTTTAACATGCAGGTTACATGTTCATACTCTGGCAAGGCTGTCTGAACCTTCCATTATTTTGTGGACAAAAATTGATAACATTCTGTTGACTTATAACATCTATTGTTAAACTACTAGGCACAAAGTCAGTTTGTATTGTTATCTATACTGTTATTAATGTAATCATTATTATGGATACTGAAAGGTATTAAGATAGTGCCATTTTACATACATACGTGCTCTTTATTGCATCAGGTGTGTTCTGCTTCCAACATTTTAGACACATCTCCTAGTTTGCTCACTGTATAGAATATAGACTCATACCGCAACAGTGAATCATCCAATATTTTCCTCCTAGAATATCCATCTGGTGTCCAAATGGCTGGCCACACTGGAGAAGAAACTGGAGCAGCACAGCGATGGAAGCCACCAGGAGTTCAGAGTTTTCATAAGCGCTGAGCCCGCCGGATCCCCTGATGGGCATATTATACCACAGGGAATCCTTGAGAACTCCATCAAAATCACCAACGAGCCTCCCACCGGCATGCATGCCAACCTACACAAAGCTCTGGATAATTTCAATCAGGTAAAGTGCATCGGGCGGGAGGCCAATATCCAAGATGTGGGGCTCATGGAGGGTAAGCAGACATGTCATTTGGATCTATTTTTAGACAGTTTGTAGGAAAAGTCTGCTGAAAGATCTCCATTCCAACAATTAACCCCTTGTAAACACTCGTCACTAACTGAAAGATGTGTGCACTGCATTCGCTCACGCTGCACCATAAGACCCCATGCATATTACAAGTTCTGCATACACAACATCTGCATTTAAGTTTTTTTTTTATCAAATGATCGTTGTACTTAAAAAATGTATTCATCAAAATTGAGAAATATTCATTGGATGTCTCAATTGGGAACCACCACTTGGTGTCTCCTGTGCTTACACCATTAAAAAATATTGTTGAGAAATATTAAAACATGCAGCTCTTACTATTAAAATATATAATCTATCCCTTTTAGGACCATGTACTTTTTGGTAAACACAGTCAACAGTTGTTTATTTGTATTTAGGAGCTGGCCATCGTTTCTAGATGGGAGCATTGGTATCAGTCTGCATGTGCATACATATATTTAAACCTACAGGGCGTGAATAGCACAGCTCTGACACGGAAGATCAAGGTGCCGATTCTGATGTCGGCACTGATGGAGAAAAGTGTTGTGGTGCCTAATGACTCTTTAATATTTTGCACCATATTCTGATAGTCACAGAAAGTGGCGGATATCGGTGCTGTCTGCCACTCTCTGCATGCTGACTGGTGTCCTCGCTTTAGCACTCTGTGTTTTGCATTTGGTGTGTGGATATTTTCAGCTGTGGTATTGTGAAGTAGACCTTGGACAATCGACTATGATCAACAACCAGAGGCTAACATGTCACAGAAATCACTGACTCTGATTGAGCACAAACAGCACTGGAAAGACGAACCCTTTGCTACTAGGCAGATTTCTACCTTTTGAAAGAGTAGATACTTAGGCATGACATCAATTTGCCAATACGCCCAAAGCTTGAGAATGACTTTGCCTCCACTTTGCCACATTACTGCATTACTCTTTCTGACTCATTTTGGTCCCTCTGGTCCCTCTGATCACCTCTTTGTCTCGAGATCACACGCAGACCCCAGGATAAAGCAAACATTGGAAGCATCTAATCTGAAACCTCAATGCCATAATCCTTCCATGCAGCCTCACGGTGAAGAAACAGAACAGCAGCACCCACGTTGCCTGCCGTTTCCCAGACAGCATGCCAAAAGGGCCATGTCTACCCAGGGGTGCAATAAGCCTCTGCCAGACCTGGACCAATTGCTCGTGCATTGCAGCTCGGGGCTTACTGCAGAGTGAGACAATATTTGTACTTGTTTGCACTTCTTTCCCCCTGAAATTATTTTGGTCACTGGATAAATGGTGGGCTGGTGGAATGACACTGGTGATACCCTAATCTTTGAAAAATCACCACTGGCCTGTTGCCGAGATCTGTGTGGAGCCTGGAGGCAATGGGTTTGAATCTCAGAAGAGCTCAATCAGCTTTCCTCCTTTCAAGGCCTAACAATGTAGCTATAAGGCATTGCCATCTGGCAAGGGTGCAAAGCCCTGTTTTAAAAAAATATTTACTATCAACTCAATCAACTTCCATCAACTCAATGTCAAAAGCATAGTGCACTCGTGCCCTGCCACATCAGTTGCCTGATATGCAGCACCTGCTCAACTCGTGGCAAGGAACAGGTTCAACTGTCATGAGGTTCCCAACTGACAGAGACAGCTAAGTCCCTGCAGCGCTGAGGCAGCATTTAAGAAAATCTCCCCTGTACCCAAAACTATGATGATCAAAAGTAACCCATGCAGGTGGCAAGGTAAACTCTAAATAAAAACTATGCCTGAGTTTAGGCATAGTGCACGGCACTACTTACGATCATGACCACTGCATTCCAATTGATATCACACACATGTCAGCTCCTGTGAGTCAGCTCTGCTGTGGAAGGTGATGTGTATTCTCGTCAGCTGAGTGTATCCCGCCAAATGGCTGGTCAAGAAACTGGAGGACCGGGCCTCCTCTTTGATCTCTTTGTAAGGGCAGGTAACACCCTCTGCCTGAGACAGCCGCTCAGCAGGTAGCTGTCCTTGGCCCGAGCATCAAAGGAGCACACCCATTAAAAAGGAGTAGCCTCACACAAGGGTGCTGCACCTCTACAGGCCTTTGTTCTCATTGAGAAGGGAAGGGAGCGAGGTTATGATAGGCAAGGGGGCTTCCACCAGCTTTATTCATACTGTCCCTCTGTCTCTTTGCCTGTCCCTTCCACTTACTCTGGAGCAAAGCACTTTGGGTGTGATATCAGAAGGGCAAAGTCTGATCCATTCAATAGGTAGGGATTTCACCACTAAGACAGGCTAGCTTTAGTCCAATCACCTCAGGAATTGTGCCTTTCAAAGATGTAGTCTTCCACACTTTAAACAGATTCTCTCAGATCCTCTCAGATATTTTAAGGCTGCAGATTCATTCTGAAGATATCACTGGGAGAGTTGCAATCTCCGAAGCCCTCAGCCTGAGGTGAAGGAGGAATCAGACTCATCCAAGACAGAAGGAAGATATGTCACCTACCACTCCCAGGGCACATCAGGCATACTCTCGGCTGTGGATCAGGACCTACCACTCTGCACCGGAATCTTTTGAGCCTGGAGAGCAGACCCTGAATGAAACCATCCTATCCTCAAGTCACCCTGAGAGGGCCTCAAAGCAATCTGAGGACCAGACAAGCTGAAGCTCCTTGTTCTACTACACAAAACCGGCCACCCTGTGTTCTCCGTACCTTGAACAAGAGGGAATACACCAGCAATGGTTGCTGTGCTCCACCACCACCACCACCACCACCACATTGAACATTGCTTGCACCTTCGACCAGCTTGACACAATGCAGTGTCGAGCTGGTCAAAGGTGCAAGCAATTTTCGATGTGGTGAAAGAGCATGTAAGCGATATTCAATCAACACTACAGCTAAGTCAATGCCTAGTCTGGGATGCTGAGGAAAACCCTTATTGATGTATTTTTATATCCAGTTCAGTACTCTGGATGACAACCCTTGTATAACACCCCCCTCTTAGAATCACCCTGACCTCACTGAGCCAAGAAGTAGGTTTGTTTTGCAAATTAAAAGGTTTATTTGAAAATTTAACAATATATATCTATCACACTTTATAAATAAATTGATAACTGATATCACACTTCAGAATATGAGCAGTAGTCAGCAAGAGGTAACTTATGAATAGGAACAGAAGAATAAGGTGGGAAAGAATGCTTTATATGGTTCAAGGAAACGCAAGGTGGAATAGAATGCAGTACAGAAATAACTTGTTATGATTTTAGCAAAAGGTAATATGATCACTTTTTCTTTTGACAATTCACTCCCCCCCCTATGCAATACAAGAAATGGAAGGAGAGCACACAGTCTTCAAGAATCCCAACAAATCACACTTTATAATGCAATACACAGTTCCAGTTCTCCCAGCAAGCTTAGAGAAAACAGGGATGAGTTTTAAACACAGGCAAATTCCTTTAATGTGGTTTGCAAGGAAGTGAAAAGGTGCTAAAATTGCTTTTAATTCCCTCTAGAGGTTCAGGGTAGGTGATGGCTACTTTATATTAGTTCAGGCTCACTTTAACAATACTCTATGAATGATTAGCAGATTGCAGACGAATTTTAGCAAAGAGAAGCAAAAAGCTGCTGATATCTACAGATGAAGAAATCGGGCCTAATCGCAAATCGCGGTAAATTTCGCGAGTGCGTGTCTCGCGATTGCGGAAAAAGTATAGGGAGTAGGAAGTCGGTTCTAGGTTAATTGGAAAGCCTAGATTCTAAGCTTTCAGATAAAGCACAAACGGTTCCAGAGATACGGATGATTTAATAAAGGTAGATTTTCGGATTTAAAGTAAAACTCAAAATGACAGGTGACAGCTTGCAGCTGCAGAATTGACAGGTGACAGTTGCGCAGCTTTAAAAATGACAGATGACGCGATTTCTAGGAGGCTGTTCTAATTATGTTAAAATAGCGTGAACTAGATTATTTTAACTAAGAGATTGGGTTCTGCACAGTTCTGGCGGATACTCACTCCTAATTTTGAAATGAATGGGCCTCGTCACGGATCTGGTCAACTGGACTGGACTTCGGTTCTCTCTGCTCGGCGGGTCAATCAGGCACCCGTTCTGCTCACAGCGGTCTGGGTCTCTCTGGATCTCTGGTCTGGTCTCTCGCAATTGTTCTTGGCAAAGAATTCAAACAGCTCGCCCGGCTGTGGAATAGTTTGCAACTGATTTTAAGGATGCTGAGGCCTGCTGAGAAGAGTTCTCAGTTTGTGGGTTTAGGCCCTTGCTTTAAGTTCTGAAGTAAAGTTCTGGTCTTTGGAGATTGATGGATGTGAAGTCTGGAGTCTCCCGGCAGAGCGTCCCGCAGAAAATGGAATTGAATGTCCTCTACCTGGGTTTCTGTGGCCCTTTTTATGTGTTTTGAAAATGGGTGTGTGCCACGGCATAGCTAAGCTTGCCCCTCTCACTTATCATTGGCCATGCTGTCCTCTCTCCCTTGATTGGGGGGAAGAAATGGACCGTCAGAGTGATGCTGTAGGTTTTATGGTCAGAGGAACCTCCCCTTGTCAAATTGCACACAAATCGATTTCTGATCCAAATACATATTTATCTATGTACCATTTTTCTCATATTATAGGTCCAGTTTACATGTTTTCTGTAGCACCAAACCATCCGATCCCTGTCTTTATACGATGTCGTGTCCACTGATGACAGAATTCTCCACTTTTCATCCAGATAACGACCTCTAAACCTTTCCAGATTTTACACAAATGTGCACCAGGGATATGGGTTTCAGATGATAAAGTGTCAGATTTTTAACATGCAGACATTTGGAGTAAGACCCAATTTTCCGCTACTATCCCCAGGAACATACCACAGGGTCCTAAAACCTCTTAAAATGTGCACCGGAAAATCACAAGAATAATGGTATTATTTATATAATTTTGACCAGTCCGCACTATGCGTTATCTATCTTTTTAAAATTATGCTCTGGTCAAAAAAGGGGTGTGGCTTCCCACATCACAGGGTGGAATAACTGGTTTATCCACTTCCCCCAAGCTCAGCTGCTAGCAGAGGCACTGCCCCTCCCAGTTTCCCCCAAGAGGAAGCCACTTTACGGCCCCCCTAATATAACATTTGCCTGAGTCCATTGTTCAGTTTCCTGCAGTCCCCAGCTGCCACTCCTCTTTCAATCAACAGGGCCATGTGACCTCCTTTTTGTGGGACAGCAGAATGCAGCCAGGCCTGGGAACACAACTGTTGATCCAGTTTCAACTCCTGTCTGGGGTAGTTGTCAGGCAGAATCCAGTTTCATTAAGCCAGGTTTCAGCTAAATGTCACTTTTTGTTCCCAGTTTTCTACATTCAAATCAAACTGACAATTTTTACACATGCAGCTAGAGTGCTGATTCTAAGTTCAAAACTATGACATTTCAATAGTTACAAACTATATGACACTCAAAAGTAGGTCCCTCATTTAATTTAAACATTTCGATTTTAGTGGTTTTCAGTTCAGTTTAACTTAAGCTGCTGACCTCCATGGCTCAGCCAGTTTTGTTATGAACATTGTTTTGGGCTCTTTTTCTTTCCAGATTTTGTATGCACACAAAACTTAATTCTGCCAAATGTCTGCTGGTGTTCAGTGAGATTTTTGAATATCCTGCAATGTTTGACATAGGCATTTTTAGCTTGCATTCAGAGAAACCAAGGTGATTTCAAAGGGCTTTTTAAGCTAACAAGCACTGCTGTTTTTCCTTTGGCACACATTCCACTTATGGCACCCCTGGCCCATCACGCTCGCACTGGTGGGTTGAACGCTAGGCGACCATTTTGGTGTGCGCACAAACTGCGCGGTTCTCCTGGATTCTGGCGCACATGTGGGCTTTTTGGCCATCTTGGATTTTCTAAGCCCACAACACCAAATGTTGCAGCTTAATGACTCAAACGTGGGTCAATACACCTGACAAGCACAGCAACCAGCGCCGGCTAGTTCCCTCTTTTTCCAGGTGCAGTGGCACTGCATTGTGTCCTGGCAAAGCTCGTCACCTCCTAGGCTCGAAGCGACTGCTCAATGTCGAGATCAGAACTGAATCACTGGAGAATCACATGCAGACTCTGAGGGATGACAACCACGGCATCACCCAGCTAGCTCTTGACCTGCACCTCATCAGTCTCACATCGATGCACCCAAGATCACCATTTCGTAGACCGTCGTTCACTCACTCAAACTGCTGGACCGTCACTCATCGACCCCTGCCGAGTGCTAAAGCCCGACTCGGCCTGGCCAACTGTGAAGTGTTCCTGGGAGGTCCCGACTTACATCCTTGAGAGTCGTCTTTCTGCCGCATTGAGCACCCATCATCGCCCCTACACGACACCCGATTACTGATTGGGCACAATCCTACCTGCCCACCAAAAACTGAATCCAGGTACTGTTGACTCTGAAGTGCCCCCTCAGTCCAATGGGACCCGGAGACTTGTTAGGTCACAAACAATCCTGTTTTCAACCAAAATACCCTTTTTGTGCTTTGTACTTTACCTACCACCCCTGCTACTTTCTGTGTTGTTAGGGTCACTACTGGTTGACCTTCATACCACTCTTAAGAGCATAGCCTTCCCTCAGTCGACCTTAACCACTAAAGGTGAAGGAGGTATAGCTCTTAATGATACCTATTTTACCTTTATGATGTGTTGTGTTTTGGTTTGTAGAAGTGTGAGAGTTGAGTGGGCCTTTTTACCCCTACTTATCCATGTACTACTGCGGAGCAGAATACAATTCGCCACAGTTGCACCGTTGTCATTATAACGCAGTGTTCTACCTGGATTGCACAATTGATTTTGTGCACATATCCAGTATGAAACATCAATGTTTCAATACAGGAGATGAAGAGCTGTGAAGGAGGAACAGTAAGTCTGACGGACCAGCGAGGACGGGCAAACAGACTGAGGTGTGGAGGAGAGTGGTTACAGTGTGGAGGGGCAGAAGTAGAGTGGCTGGGGTTTGAGGGATGCCCCCCGGTTGTGGGATTGGTGCTGATGGAAGGGAGAGTTGGTGAGCAGGGAGGGACGCAGGTCCCAGTAGTATCCCCAGAGAGTAAGGTGGGGAACAGTATATAAATTGGGGTGAGGGAGCAAGAGATGTTTAATACTACCTAAAAATTCCCCTTTTAAGTACAGGGCTAGAAAGCCACAAGACTTTGCATACCTTATTTATAATATAAGAACAATATGTTGGCACGATTATTCTGAGCATTCGTGAATCACTTGAAGGCCTTTTACTTATGTATTTCAACTTAAAGCATGATTATTGCCAATATATCACATTCATGCACTATAAAAAGGAAGTGTGCAATATAATTATGTAATTCACAAAATAAACAAAAACATGTCACAGAAAAAAGACATTAGTAACAATCGTACATACAAAGACCAACATATAGTAACCCATGATAACCTATGATATTTTTTAAGTTGTGCTTCATTGATATAAATGATTCCCTTGTTTGGGGACAACAGTCCTATATTCACTTTCAGGGCACTTGTGTTCTGGGGATAAATGAAACCAATATACCAGAACCTGGAGAACGTATAGACCTTTTAATACATTGGTCTACATGGGGGGGGGGTATTTATTTTTGATACTTTTAGTGTAGAGACTTTTTTAATTCGTTTGTTTCGTATTGGACTGAAGGCGAGGCTTGGGAGGTAAGAGTTGTGTTTTGCCTGCCATGATTACTGGCTCACACATGAGCCATTCAGGCCAGTCTCGTAGATTTTCTGAACAAGCACGCAGGCCCTATATTTATTTCCTGTGAATCCTCAACATTTCAGCCCCATCCCCGTCACACGAGCGCCGACGGCACGGCGTCCATTAAAGCCGCAAGGATCAGCTTCTACTTAACGGAGACGTGAGCCCCATCTAATGAGCAGGAGGCGAGCTCCCCCAACCCCTCCCCTGCCCGCCGCCTCCACTCACTAAATGACTCGGAAACTCGGCTGCTGGCTCGCCGATGCGCCTCCAATCCGACTGTGACGCAGAGCCCCTAATCATGGCTAGGTAATTCCACCTGAACCGCACCATCACGCGTCCAATCCCAAAGAGCTACAGCTCTCCCGCTACTGCACGTGTTTGCAAGATGACCTTGCATCTCCTTTTTTTGCTTTGATTACAAATGTTTGCTCATGCCATTCACTAGGAAATGGCACCACACAAACGGCAGTTTTACCCAGGTGTGGCTAAAACTCTGCCCTAGATTCAGGCGCGGGGTGGCGATTTTTTTTGTCGGCACTTTTGAAGACACATCGATTAAGAACATCTTATAATGCAACTTCAAATAGTCTTAAGACTTTGTTTTGGGAGGATTAAGATTTGGCACTTTTTCAGGTGTGCTTGACTACCCTACTTGTGTATAGGTTATTATTCGAAGTAGCAGATATGTATGCATTTCTCCAAACTAATTGACCAGCAGGCTGTAGGCCTTGCATGTTCTATGTGCGTTGTGGGAGTTAACACATGAATGCCTGCTTTGTTACATGGGTTTGGCAACATTAGATCGTGCACACATGTATTCAGTTCACATCGCCACTCTTCATGGGCCACGGCATCTTCTAAAGTCAAGAACCATCTTTCATTGCCTCCAGATGTCTGTGTACACCTCTGCGAGGAATGTGTGCTGCTCTGCATATACGTTACAGCAGATCCCCGTTTCAAATCATTTTGCACTGCAGACCGCACTTTATCAGTCTCGGGAGGATAGCTCAGGGGCAACGCGCTCGCCTTGGAAGCAAGAACACTCGGACCAACACAGGTTCGATCCCCAGGTCCGCGCTTAGAAACCTCTGGGTATTAAGCGCATTATCAATAACCCATTACAATTAGTACTCACCTGCTCAAGTCTTGCAGACCCTTCCTTGCTTGAGCTGGACCTCGCCTTCTGCACATTTTTTTTAAAATATCATATCTTCGATCTAATGTCAATAACTCAATGGAAGGACATTTAGGTGGAATGTAGGAAGACCGCTTAGTGCTTGTAAACATAGTGATGCCATTATCCCTTTGGCTGCTTGTGGAAATGCTATACATGTCTCAGATTGGGTCGGCTGCACAGGAGATCTGTGTGCCTCACTTTCTGCAGCCAAAACATTTTTTAGGCCATAGTAATAATCCGTGTCTGTGAGTAATAAGCTGCCAAAGGTCTAATAAAAAGATCCCTTCATACAACTCCTCTCCCTCTCTTCATATGAGATCAGCCCTTCGGAGGTTGACCTTACTGAGGCGAGGCCACAGTTTAGATTTCTTGTTGGACTCGATCTCCCTTTCCTCTTCTCTTGCAAACAGCCTTCCACCTTCAGGGTGGCATAAATGCTCTGTCCGCAGTCCTGGGGCGATCATTTACAGAGTTGGGTTCTGAAATGAGCGGTCCCCCATCAACTTTGTTTCGTTTGTTTTTTTTACTTCGATAGCACCTACTCCTAAGAGCTTTACAATCAGTAATGTGATGGTACAATTGGTGAATGATCCGGATAAATCAGCTCCTGGTACTTGCCGCATTGGGTGGACGATTGAAGCTGCATGAGGATGGCAAATATAGGCAGGATCTGCAGGAATCCTGGGAATAAAGAAACTGCAAGGCATATTTTCACAGAATGACCGGAATTGGGCCTGTTATACATGATCCTTTTAGGGCACCTGGTCCATAGTTATGATGCAATATTAGACCAGGAATTTGTGATTTAATCTTTGATGTCCTGGGTGTTAGTGTTAGCAGTGCACGGTGGCGCGAGTTATGGTTGCTTATCTTACCATAACTGCCGAATTTCAGGGGTTTTTCGATTTTACTTTGAACCATAACGTCCCTTCAACAAAGTTTTTTTACTGAATTTGATAGGTTTTTAGTAGCGCTACTTAACCATAACGTCCCTTTTAACAAAGTTTTTTCATTGAATTTCATAGGTTTTTATTAGCGCAACTTAACCAAAACGTCCCGTTAACAAATTTTTTTTTACTGAATTTCATAGGTTGTTTGTAGCGCAAGTTAACCATAAACTCCCTTTAACAAACTGTTTTCATTAGCACTCAGACAATATACAAAGATGGAGTGTAAAAAGCAATTTCTCAGGGATGGCTTTACACAGAATGTTGCAAAGTAAGAATTTATGCTCGTTCACAGTGAAGGTCAGCTGCTTCCATTTTTTGCTCGCGGGCCGGAGTGGCCCACGACTCGCACTATAAGGTTCTATTGTTTTTTGACCTTGACAGACAGGGATCGTGCCAAAAGACTTCTTTTGAAGGAGGGGTGCAAAAACGTAAGAGACGATAAGGATGAAATTTCTGAAACGAAACCGCTTTTATATATTATATCACTATGAGAAAGATCGTTGGCACAGGCGGAGTTGTATTTAGGGACTGCATTACACGTAGACAATGGAAAATGCCAATATAATGTAAGTAACCCTTTAAATTATTTTATACCGGAATATAATAACAATAGCGTGGCGTTAAAGCCTGGTTAAGTTGTACTTGTTCGTTCAATGTGGCATATTGTTTTGTAGCGCGCACTATCACCGCCGAAGTGGTCCGCTGGCACTCAGGAGGCTCTGAAAAAGCAGAGGAGAGAGGGTGGGTTAGTGGGAATAAGTTAACATACTCCGTTGCACTTTTCTCGCTAGCAAATAGTTTCACGCCCTAATAAACAAAATGAATATTTTTAATGAAGATCGGCTCGTCAGACTAATTTATGTTTTTAAAACAGATACATCCTTCCCTACTGTCAATGCCACGATTTTCAGACCCCGGCCGACGCATTTTTTAACTGCCAGGTGCAGCTCCAAGTAAACAACTTCATGACCCTCACCATTTTATGGGACAATCGCCAAGGACCAATATGCCCTTACGCGGTACTAGCGGCTAGAAGCAACATACCAACCGTTATGGTGGTCTAATGCCTCGTTGTTGAAACAGCCTTTCAATTATCAGTACGACCACAGTCCTTCTTTTATCATAAACCAACACCCTGTGTAACGCAAAGGAACAGCGCGTGACTCAAGATGAACTTTTGCAAATTGACAGCAAAGACAAATGCAAATCACTGAATATTCTCTAAACATTTGATGTTAAATAAATGTACTTTATGAAATGTACAATCTTGCTTTTTGCTTTTAAATCACAGTTTCATATTCCGAATTTTGGCGCGCTGTGTTGTGAGATGATCTGTGTTTTCCGGATTCTGTATGAAGTCGTGTAGGAGCAGTGTTGGCAACTCCTTAGTAAGAAAAGTAGCTATTGGCCGTCATAAAAGTAGCTAAATGACGTCATAACCTAATTTGCATAATTCTCCAGGTGCATGATGGGTGATTGCCGAGGGCATGGTTGTTATAGCCTCTCATTGAGCTCACCCCTTTATTGTAATGAAAGTCGCGAATGCACAGATGCAAACTCATTACATCCATATGCATACATTCACATGCAAATGCACTAGTATTTAAATAAACCCCACAATGATTAAGTTGTTCTGTTGTCGCTTCTTAAACGTGTACTGCCATTTTTAATATGCTAGTATTTTATAATCAATAATGCCTCGTTGTTGGAACAGCCTTCCGATTATCAGTGCGACCATAGTGCTTCTTTTATCATAAACCAACACCCTGTGTAGCGCAAAGGAACAGCGCGTGAGTCAAGATGAACTTTTGCGGATCGACAGCAAAGACAAATGCAAATCGCCGAATATTCTCTAAACATTTGATGTCAAATAAATGTACTTTACGAAATGTACAATCTTGCTGTTTGCTTTTAAATCACAGTTTCATATTCTGAATTGTGGCGCGCTGTGTTGTAAGATGTGTGTTGTTTTCCGGGTTCTGTGTAAAGTCGCGTAGGACTGGAGACGACTGGGCGCATTTGGCTACACACCCTGTAACATCATGGAGAGAGACGGGGAATATGAATGCTTTGATAATGTCAGGCTTAGGGGCGGGAGATATGATTTAGTGTCGCAAAAACAGGTCAGCCAGGTCAATGGGGCAAGTGATAGGATTATCACATAATTTCGGCGCACAGCAGCCTGATTTATCGTTTGTTTAGTGGACAAAAAGTCGGGTAAGGCCCATAGGAAATTGTAATGTCAGCGGACATAGGGAGGGTTCTTAGAACACTTTCAACCTGACAACGAACAATACGAACAGCGTTCTCAGAACACCCCCATTTTGTTTAATTGCAAACATTTCAGCACCGTGAGTGTTCTTAGAACACATTCAACTTGCCAGAATACAATACGGACAGCATCCTCAGGACACCCCCATTTTGTTTATGTACCAACATTTAAGGACACCGGAAGTGTTCTTAGCTCAATTTTAGCTTGCTTACGAACAAAACGGACACATACTCTGCCCTCGAAACACCCCACCATTTAGTTTATATAGAAAATTTCAGAACAGCCGTGTTGTCCGCAGACAAATCGAACACAACAAAAGCGTCTAGCACATAAAAAAAACAGAACATTGAACCTATCTCATACTCCCCCACCCTCCCCAAACACTCTTACACACCAACACACTCCACTAAATACAATTTTTAATTCAAGTTTCACCGCGCTGTCCGCGGTCGTCTGCGAATGCAAGATGGCGGGCGCCACAGAAAATCTGACACTCTTCACACACCACGCCGTCTAATCAGCGAACACGTCGCATGTCCACGGACATCACGCAAGCTGCTCGGTCAATCAGGGCACTGTCCGGGGAGCGAACCGGGAAGTCCGTCCGCGGCGCGAACAGAGATGTCACTAACTTTTTTGCCTTACATTTTGGACATTTTAAAAAAAACTACTGGACGGATTTACACCAAATTTGCAAAAGCACGCTTTCGGTACCAAGCCCCCGCTCCTGCTGCAAATTTGGTGTGCATCCGTCCAGCGGTTTGGGCTGTAGGCATGCGCAAAGTTTTTTCCCATTATGTCTATGGGAAAAAATAAAAGTTTTGGGACCCCCCCTATAACTTTGCCCCCCCAGACCAAACCTCTCCAAACTTTGCAAAAACATTCAGAGTGGGCCATATACCTTTTTTGCAAAGTTTGGTGAGGATCCGTCCAGAGGGAGCGAAGTTATAAGCCACCCAAAAAATGCTCGTCCTATGGAAACAACAACTTTACCATAACTACATGGACGCTACCGCGTCCATGTAATATCAATATATACATATATATATGTATTTATTAGGTATTGTATTGTATCGATGAAGCCTTTGACAAATTCTAAGCTTTTAGAGGTATTAGGAGGCTTTTGTTGTAGTATGTTTGTGTATGTCAATGTTTTATGAATGTATATTTAGCTTTGTAACATTATGATTTGATGATTTTGAAAGTTTTTGAATGAATTTTAAGAATGAGTATGTGTGTAGTAACATATATACGTGTAAAGTTCTATGAACTAAGGAATGTATAAATAAATAAAAATAAATGTCCAAAAACTGCAAGTAGTGGAACAAGAAGAGTCTGCTTCAAAGGCAGCATTAAAAAATGCACAAGTTTAAGTTGGAATCTCAGTGCATAGCTCCAGCATGGCTCCAACAAAGTCACAAAGAAAATGGGTACCTTATTCATTGCTCTCCCCATCACCGACAAGGCCAAGAATCAGCAAGGCTGCCACAAACAGTCCGCAACCAAGCAATCCGCCAGCGGAACCAATACAGATGGCAAAATAGCACACAATGGAGTGCAGCACAGCATTGATTTGGCACTCCAAACCCCGAAGCAGTGTCCTGGTCCGGGCAGCAGAAATCTCCAAAATCGAACCTCCAGTCTCGAGTGGTCGCAGGCGGGAGATGGCCAGCAGGGAACCAGACACCCCGCAAAACACACATAGGAGGTGGAGAGGAAACACCAACCAGCACAGAGCAAGGAGAGGAGATCTACTCAGGCAGCCCGGCATATCAGCAGCAACACCACACCAAGGCAGTGGTGGAAGGCCCAACTTACCCCTCTTGCCTCATGTGGCGCTATGACTCGTGGGCATGGCGTGCGCGCTGCCTCGAGGTTGCATGCCAGCAATGCCTTTGTTGTAAAGTAGGAATTCTCCTGAGCTATTACACATACCTTTCTCCAGCTCATCCCATCAATGTCTACCAACCGCCTGCCCAGGATCCACTGAATCTGGACCTCTTTTGCCTCTTTTGCCTTCCACTTTCCCTACACTCACATCATCACACATAAATACATGATATATTCCAGTCTTTCCCCATTGTATTACACACCATGAAACCACCCATTCTCTGCTTTTATAACACATGAAATAAATCCGACAGGTTTTAAACTCCTATGCAAGGTGGTGCAGTGCATATCAATGTTATATGTTATAATGCCTCTACCTGATTGACTTAATTTTAGTGCTTGCCATACACCCTAGCATCCATTAGTGTACACTTCCCACTACTTGCTCCACCATCTATGCTAGACAAACACCAAATCCACTATGTCTCTTTACAGTGTGCATGCTGTCCTGACACCCTGATCAGAGTGGTGCACCCTTTATTGCATTGGGAATCATGCTCCCTGCACAATAAATACACCTTGTACAATTGTTTCATGTAGCTCCAGCCTTTCTGCCGGTGCCAAACATTCTTTCATCATTTTGGTCACGCTCTTCTTGCCAAGCCGCATGTGTTGGATGGTACAAACACATGTGTCTGTGTCTGTTACTCCTGCTCTGACGTGTCTGTTCTCGCTGCCATTCGAGCAAGCGACTCACTTTAGGGCAGTGACGAAAACATAAAGTGTGTCCTGGGCCTCATCTATTTCCACCTTTTATCCCACCACCTCAAGCCATCTGAGAATCTAGGATCCATAAATTAGGTGAAATAACCCTGTCTTTGTTAATATTAGGTAGGACTCGGGTAGAGTCGATAGAGTGGCATGGACCCAATGGAGTCCAACGCTTACACTGTAACAAAAACATTCTGAAAATCATCCTGTGCCAAGCCTTCTTTGCATCTGGAACTGGAGGACATTTTATAAATCCCCCTCCCGCCCGCTCTCATTTCCGTTCCAATCTTTCGATGACCTAACCAGATGGCAAGTGATGTGTGCTGCTTAAGAAATAACACATGAAAACATAAATAATACCATGTCCTTTCAAATATGTAACCATGACACCAAAATGGTACCCTCTTCTCATGAACATCCCATCAAAGAAGGATTAGGGCTATGAGTAGCGATCACACTGATGAAAATACTGCTGGCCTCTTACCCTCGTGATCTGGAACAAATCACAGAGATCTGTAAACCATATGTTAAACATTGAGAGGTGTTCCAGCTGAGTCTATCGACCATTTCCCAGTGTGCCCCTCTTGGTGGATTTGCTTTAAACATGAATGGAGACCATGCAAATAGCAGCGATGTGCAGTATAGACATAACCCTGTCCTTGCAGAATGAAAAATGCCCGTCGCCCCCTACGCCCCCGCCCCCACCCTGCTCTGTACCAGGTAAGCAAGAGTAAATGGCTATTTCCCTATTCCTCACGGACTAACCCAGATGCCTTTGCTCTGTAAATTCAGCTTGCAGGGCAACGTGCAATATTACACTATCCCTAAGAATATTCGGCCATGCAGGCCACATTGGGACTCAGGGGGCTGGAATAGCTGCACTTCCTCTTCCTCCCCTTTCACCCTCTGCCAACAGTTCGTGTAACTCTGAACTGACTCCATCTCGCCCTTAGGGCTGGACCAAAGAGCAAAAGTGTCTCTTCTCCTCTGGAGCAAGGTTAGAAGATCCTGTACATTTGCTTTTTTTCCTGCAGTTTATTTTGCGCCTGGATTGAGATTTTCCAATCCCTTCTTTTAATGCAGCAATTCAATTTTGCAACAACACTATTGACTTTTGTTATGCAGAGATCCATTTTTGTCACAAATGTATTTTTTTAATATCAATAAATTTATTTTTCTAACCATTATTTTTCTCTTTAGTAATCTCATCCTTTTCAAATAGTTGTTGGAGAAATGGAGTGACTCACAGTGTACAGCAAAGTACATTTAGCTTAAATCCGCCCAATTCACTTTTGGGAAAATTAATTTCACCAAGGATTACAGCTGATATTGTTTTCTCTTTTCTCTCGACCACATATTCCTCAGAACAGGTTTGTGTGGTTACACAGCGCATTGCTAGAGTGATTGTTCCTAGGACCGTGTTTCCTTAGATACTGGTAAACATCAGACTGCTTTGCCGCTTGTATGGCTGGGAAGCAGATTAAATATTACAATGACACCCCTTTGTGTTTTGGGGCTATCCTGAACGACCTTGCCATTGCCTTACTGGAGCAACCTCTACAGACACAACCCAAATAAAGTTGCGCAGTTTGTACGCAGGAAGATCTTCACACTATGTTTTTTTTTTACTTCAAACCGGTTAATTGGCCACAATCAAGAAGTCACTTTTTTCACTGCCCAGCTGAAAACTTTAATGACTTCCTTATTCCTTCCCAGAGGATGAAATCTGTTGGCTCTCTTTGCTGTTTGGGATGTGCACAGCAACCCCACTTTGTGCTGATTTTGTCGAATGTACATTCCCTCCTTTACGTATGCGCTCCAAGACAATTCAGTTCCGATTAATATGAATACAATTGAGCTCTAATGTAGTTGTACATTACCTATCTGGCCATTACCTTGCAAAGGTGCCGAGTAGGCGGGCATCTGAGATACCAAATGTTCCTCCCCCAGTTGTGGTCCCCCAACACATGTTTGTCCCATAAGATAAAAGGGGGTGTATGCTAGTGCATACCACCAGCTAAAAAACAAGAGACTTTCAAAGCTCAGTGTTTACATTTTTCTTTGGGTGGCGGTAAATATTGGAGTAAATCCCATGCAGATTTGAAAATCTTCATGCTGTATTACATGCATGAAGATTTTGTAGCAATAGTGCATGAAGTAAAACATACATCATTTAAATTTGTCAGATGTTAAAAATGGGTGGCATTTCTGGTACAGCTTGCTTTTAACATTGGGGACAAACACAAAATGAGTGCCGTAAGGTGGAACAGTACGTAAATGCTCCACCAAAATTGTCGATTCTTCAAAGCGCTTTTTATCCCTCAGCCCTACTCCAGTACTGTTGCTTTGAGTAGCATTCTCAAGGGTGGGCATTTGGGTAAAAAAAGACTTTAGACTGTTGATGATCAAGGTTGCACTCTTTTTTCTGGACGACTCTAAACAAGTTCTTTTCCAGCATCAGCGTAATTTTAGGGGGTACAAGTGGGTTTGTCCCCTCCAACATTTTTGACGCACCATTTTGTCCCAGTCATTTGACAGGTGCCGCTTTCATTTAGATGTCCTGTCTCCCCCCACCCCCAACATTTTCAGCAAACTTACTCCACTGTTTTCTAGCCATACCCTTTCAGCTGAAACTGATTCTCTCTGTTGCTCGTATACAATGGCTCACTTCAATTGCCAGCTGCGCTCTTCCTTGAGTCTCAGGAAGGCCCAAAGGAGATGGGAGGTGGACAGTGGGCATCAGTCTCATGAGCCTGAGATGTGCAATACTCCTAAGCCCCAGTTTCCATGACCTAGAAGTTCCACACTGCTTCTTTGGGGAAGGCGTTGGGATCATATTTTGAGCAATGGCCACCTTCTGCAATGGCTTATGCAGGCTAATGATGCTGGTCAAGGTCATCTCTGGTGAGCCAGATACCACGCCGGACCACACATGGTCTCGTTATTCACATGGCATGGTGATAAAGTTAGACTATGTCTAGCAGTCCTAGGTATTTGGTTAGGTGCATTCACCTTTCTTTACAGAATTACCACCCTAAAAAACATATTTGTTTTCATGATCTCTCTACGTTTGTATTTTCCACGATTATGCACGCCTTTAAGATAATTCAGTTTGTTAAGCAGTTGTTTCAGAGATCCGTGAGCAATCTTCGGTCACAAGTTCAAATCCGAACAGGGCAGAGTAAACCCTTCACCCTTCCAAGAGATAAGGATATTGCAAGTCATGAGTAGTTCTGTGACCAAATAGGGGAACGATGCCGAAGGCCAAGTTCCTTTAAAAGTTCACAGAATTCCTCAATGACTTGCAATGTCCTTTTTACATAAGGTAGGGGGTATTTTATTACTTATAATACAGGGCCACACATTGTCATCCCCTTTAACACCGGCCTCTTGCTTAATCTAATGTAAAATACCTTCCATTTGCTGGTCCATATAATCAATGTAAAAACAGTTTGGATCTAAAAAGCTAATATGCAGGTTTGAATATGTTGAAGAAAAATAGTTCAAACATTTAAAAAACCGTTCATTTTGTACTTTTAGATAAGTAATACTAGCATGCAGCTCCTTGCTCACATGTGTTACGCTTCAGCAGTGCACAAAGTAAACATTCTATCATAAACAGTTCCTTGGCAATTCATTGCTGTAAAGTGTTACATTAAATTATTTGACAGGCAATGAACTTGCAGAGCTTTAAACGGCTTTAATTATCTGCTGCAGGGACAGCTGGAAATCTGACCCTCGCTGGCTCAAGCACCAGGCATTGTGACGTCACAACTGAACCATGATAACTGATTGCAAAGCATTTGTGATGTCATTTTCTTATTACAGGTCATTTGGGATGTCACAACTATTCTGTAATAAGAGCATTATTTCAAAACTTCTATACATATATTACAGGCTGCTAGATACCATATATATATAAACTACGTCACATTGGATAACAATAAAACCATGTAGCATTACAATGCTTAGAAGTGGAAGGAACCTGGCAAACCTTTATTATTGATAGTCCTAGCAGTGCAATCCCTATTCCTGAGCTAAAGTGAAATGTGAACAAGATACTGAAGAACGTTCCTCTGCAGAGGACGGCTCATGGAACCGGATCCCTGAATGTCTTTATTTGCGCTCCTTGCTGCAATGGGTATCTCATTGTGTACATGTATTTCTCTCCCCAGGACACCCTTGAAATGTGCGCCCGGGAAACTGAGTTTAAGAGCATCTTGTTTTCCCTGTGCTACTTCCATGCGGTGGTGGCGGAAAGGCGCAAGTTCGGACCTCAGGGATGGAACCGCTCCTACCCCTTCAACACTGGAGACCTCACCATATCGGTCTATGTGCTGTACAACTATCTGGAGGCGAATGCACAGGTGTGTACTCAAAATAAGGGCTTACTTTCTATCACTGGAATACGTTATGCATTGGCAGATTCATGGTCTTATTTAATTGTCGTGATGAAGCTTGGGTGTTTTTGCACAAAACAATCCTATATTTATTTTTTGGGACTGGGTTATATATTTTTCATTACACTCTAAAATGCCTTCCATTTCTTATCATCAAAATTAAGTGCCAGGAGTTCTTCAACCATTAATGATGATATTCATAAGAAAGAGATTGTGTTTTAAGAATATATTGTGTTTCCTTTGTTCTTTTTTCCCAGTCTGCCTTCATAGGCTCTTCCGTGCTTAGTGAGATCTACAAGGCTGTCTCCCTAGCAGGTTACGGTCTGGGATACAGAGCTTTCTTCTCTGAAGGCGCTCTCCACTGCAATGGCACAGAGCCATGAGCATCACTTGGCTGAATCCAGAATTCATCACTGCTTCCCCATTCCCACTGGCGTTTACGCATCCGCTCCTTTAAATATTAGTTACTGATGCTCCAAAGCCAACTAACATGCGCCACGTCCTTCCTGGATTCGTCCGCGCCCCCCGCCCCTGTCTGAATGTGGCCTCTGCTCCATGAATCAGGGAATGTGGATCAGTGCTTCATATATGACTCATGTCTCACTAGCAGAGCACACATGCCGCCTTATGTGGCTTCTTTTCTTTTTTTTAATATAACATTTTATTGTTTTTTGTTAACACAAAGAAAACATACAGCCCCGATCAACGGGGTAACCAATACTTCCCTTTCCCGCCCATTCGTAGTTCCACACCTTGTTCCACATGCAGAGGAGCTTAGTATGACCGGATATTTAACCACATTAATATTGCGCAAACTGGTTCCCTTACGAGTCCTTGGGTTTTAGCACAGTCTGTCCATACAGGTTACTGTTCAGTGTGCATCTTCCCATTTTTGCCATATTTTCTGAGCTTTCTCAGGACATCCCCGGGCTGTATATACTCTTTTTTCCATTGCAATACAAATATCCACATCTGTCATCCATTGCTCATAAGTCGGTGCTGTTGCAGAGTCCCAGAGTTGCACTATATTCCTTTTCAGTTTTGCAGAGGTGGTAGATAAAAACTCTTTTTCATAACGTGTTAGCTCGATATCCTCTTCTATTCCCAGCAGTAGTTGTTTGGGGCTCATGTGAATTCTTTTGCCCATTACCCTTGACAGTTCGCTGCAGCATTGCTGCCAGTATTGTTGGATGACGGCACATTCCCACAGTATGTGATAGTAGGAGCCTTCCTCCTTTTTACATCTCAAGCAGTGCGGGTCAGTGGTTTTCCCCCAGTTGAATAGTGCTACCCTCTGGTAATAAATTCTGTGCAGTATCTTCAGTTGTATTAACCTGAACCTGGAGGAGATAGCCACCTCTCTGGGGAACATTAGTGCAGTCATCCAGTCCTCAGGAAGTATGGCGCCCACATCCCTTTCCCATTTGGCCTTCAAACCTGACAGTTCCTTATGTGGCTTCTTGATACTAAAGCTTTACCAGTGCTGCATTTTATTTCTCGATATATAACAGGCAGGTGTAGGGAAGGTATGGTATCACAAGTATTGACACTGACACAATGGATATAATATGTAAAACCTTTATTGAAAATGTTGCGGTTAGAGAAACTCCTATTCTTTCCTATAACTAAGAGTAGTCTCGACCATCAAACGATAAACAAAACAGTCATAGTGGGGTCTGTCAAATCAAAATGGCCAATGTTAACAAAACCTAATGCCTGCCCTATCTCTTGTGTAAAAAGGAGAAAATGTATATAAAAGGAAAAGCCAGTGTTCAATCGATAATGTGGCTGAACCACCTCTCCTCCCCACATTAGGCTTCACGGAGCAAGGTGATCCTTGTAGGCAGGATGACGCACTCTGGCTCAGCTTTCAACACAGTACACAGTTCATAACCGTGGATTGAAGCCCACGTGGCCTTCCATGCTCAAAGTTCCTTTCTCTAACTTTAAAAATAATGTTTCAACCAAAATGTTCACAAAGGTCCCCCTCTGCCGGGCTCAGACCTCTTATGATACAGTTAAAACAAAGTTGCAAGGGGGCTCTCTCAGTTGGGCTCGGACACATTCAGCTGTCGAAGCCTTTCGAATGTGCATGGTTTTTCTTACTGACCACTGCAGGACCACTCAGACTCAGTGTTCACTATTTACTTTTACTCTTGCTATTTGTTTCCTCTCTTGTTTTTAACACTGCACCTTTTACAGCGACTTTCTAATGGGTTACTATTTTTCACCGGACCACTCCATTACTCGGTATCGCAAATCTTGCAGCTGTATTTCACTTAAAAGTTCATTCACCGGTCTGCCTTTCTTCACGTCTCACCCATGTGCATGCAGCCTTTACTTGTGATAGGATTTTGCTACTTCATTCATTTTAACACACTGGTCTCTAAGGTCGCTTGCCAACTTACCGACTGTGTGCACTTCTTTCATGTTTTGCGTTTTCCAATTTTCGAGTTAAGGTTAGTACCACCAGGGACATCATTTCACCAAAATGCCAGGGGTAGGGGAAGTCACACAAAACTTGACCTCTCATGACATCACAGGAAGTGATGTCATTTGACCTCACCCCCAAGTGTTATTGCGGGAGCGATGAAACGTGACCTTTCGCCCCTTGCAAAACATGAACTGGCATCACATAGCATTGTTCCTAAGTACACTACGAAAAATATGGTTATGATATCACTATGTGCTATACATTTCATTCAAGAATGGATCATCATATCTATCATTAAGATCAGTGTGTATAGGCCCATATCACCAAATTACTGTGAATGTAAGCAGACATCCATGGCCAAAGATAATGATGTGTTATTATATAGCACTTACAGTTAAGTGCTTTATATGTTGATATTGATATTTTATTTCTATCGCGCTCATACACAAGTGTTTCAGAGCGCGACAAGGCAAGGGAGGGGAACAGGGGAGAACAAAACGGCGATCTTACTAGGCCCAGTGACATTGAGAATGCGCAAGTGCATGGGAGAAGGGGAGGGGAAAAGTGCATGGAAGGGGGGAGAAATGGAAAGTGCGAAGCAGAGGAGAAACAGATAAATAATAAATAAATAATAAAGGCAACAAACAGCAGTAGTGCAGCCAGCAATTTGTAAGTGCTAGGTTTAAGGCAGCAGACAGGGTAGGTTGATAAGTGCAGGAAGAAAAAGGGGGGGGGGGCTGTATGGGTACAGATACAGACCCGAGTGCAAGTGGTGGCCTCGAGGCAGTGCGGAACGGTGGCAGGGTGAGCAGGTACCAAGGCCCAGAGGACAGAGGGTGCCCAGGTGCACAGTGCCAAGAGAGAACAGATCAGCAGGGGAGAGGGGGAGCGAAGGCAGAAGAAAAAAAGAGGAAGGTCTTGAGGTGCTTCGGGAACCGGAGATAGTTCTCCTCAAGTTTTAGAGTGACTCGGAGGCTGTTCCAGAGGGAGGCCCCAGCCGAAAACTGAGATCTACCCCCAGATTGTTTCTTTGAAAAACAACTGACCTTGAGGGAGTTGGAGGTAGAGGAGCGAAGAGCTCGAGAGGGGAGGTATTTGCAGAGGGATAGGTGAAGGTATTTTGGACCCAGGCCCTCGAAAGCCTTGTGGACAATGCAGAGGGTTTTGAATGTAATCCTTGCATCCACTGGGAGCCAATGGAGAGATTTCAGAGCTGGAGAGATACGATCCCAGGGCCTGAGGCCAAGGACAAGTCTCGCAGTCCATTTCTGGATTAGTTGTAGAGGGCGGAGTGTTGAGGCAGGTAGATTTAGAAAGAGGCTGTTACAATAGTCCAACATAGAGAGAACCAGAGCTTGGGATACCATGAGCTTCTGGGGGAAGGAGAGGAAAGGCAGAGTACCTCTGAGGAGGTGTGCAGTAGGAAGTTTGACTTTTTAGAGACCTCAGAGATGTGGGCGGAGAAGGAAAGGGTGGAGTCAAAGATGACCCCAAGGTCGGGGTAGGAGGAGGGCCAAGTGAAGCTGGCCAGAGAGTGAGGGGAAAGCATGGTGAAGGTGTGCCGATGAGGTGAATCTCCGTCTTGCTGACATTCAGACAAAGATCATTGGCGGCACACCAATCTTGAATGGCAGTTACGCAATCGGAGGTGAGAGAGGGAGAGGAGGTGGCCGAGGGCAGCCTGAATATGAGATGTGTCAGCGTAGCACTGGAAATTTGAGCAGAAAATGGCAATGCAGTGGGCGAGAGTTGCCAGGTATTGCTTGAAAAGCCAGGGTGAGACGTTAGACTCTTGGGGAACATCACCGGTAGAGAGGAAGATAGATGATAGGAATGACCCAAGTTGGACCTGGGAGGGTCGATTAGAGAGGAAAGAGGTCAGCCGGGCCAGAGCCTGATCAGTGATACCCAGGTTTTCACAGACATGGTTGAGCAGGATGGTATGGTTGACCGTGTCGAAGGCAGAAGAGAGATTGAGGAGGATGAAGACAGAGGGAATGTTAGAGTCAAGGTTGGAGAACAGATCTTCATGGATGTTCAGGAGAGCAGTTTCCATGCTTCTGGCAGCTCTGAAGCCAGACTGGTGGTCATGGAGACAGCCAACAGAATTGGAATGAAGGTTAAACTGAGAGATGGCCAACTTTTCCAGGAGTTTGCCCAGAAAGGGTAGTAATGGAAATTGGGCAATAGTTAGCTGGACAAGAAGGATCTGCTGTGGGTATCTTGAGAAGAGGAGGCACAAGGGAGTGCTTCAGAGGGGAGGAGAAGGATCCTGAGGCAAAGTAGTGGTTGCAAAAATCATCAAAGGCCAGAGGGAGGGTGTCAATGTGGTCCTTAATGGTTTTAGAGGAACAGGAATGAACCTGTTTTGACAAGGCTTTCATAGATTGGACTTGCCTAACAACCTTGTCAGGGGAGAAAAGAGGAAAGGACGAGAAGTATGGTGGGGGGTGGCTAAAGGAGGGTCAGCAAGCACAGAAAGAGACGGGAGAGAAGAGGTGGGGTGGAGAGGGTAGACTGGATGTCCTGGGCTTTTGAAATGAAGTGAGAGGCAAGGGCATTGCAAAGAGCCTGGGAGGCAACAGGAGGGATAGAGACTGCAGCAGGGTTGGCCAGCTCCTTGCAGATTTTAAAGAGTTTGTCCGAGTTGTTAGATGCCGCAGAGACACAAGCTTGAATGCGGACCCTCTTCTTGGTGAGGACAGAGAGTTGGTATTGCCTTTGTAGCAGGCAACAGGCCAGTTTGTCAGAGGATGAACAGGAAGCCCTCCATTTCCTCTCAGCCGCCCTACACTTAGTTTTAAGCGTAGCAAGGTCAGAGTCCTACCAGGAATTGCACTTGGCTTTGGACTTTAAACGGATCCTCGTGACAGGACATGGGCAAGCACATCAAGAGTATCAGAAATTGAAGAGTAGAGTAGAGCAGAGACAGGGCTTTGTCAGGATGTGAGACAGCCGGAGGGGGGGAGAAAGTGGCAGAAAAAGCCTCAAATGACACATGCTTCATGGGCCGGATGTCTAAGAAGGTGGGTGGCAGTGTTGGGGTAGGCTTGGCTTGGGGGTAAGAGCGGGAGAGATGAGAGCAGAGGAGGGAGTGATCGCTGCAGGAGAGAGGAGTGGTCAGAGGGATGGAGAGAGGTTGGTCAGAGGATATAGAAAAAATATACATAAAATATCACCCAACCTGTGTTGCTACTCATTTATCGACCTCAGAAGGATGAAAGACTGAGTTGAGTTGTTTAAGAACAGACTAATTCAGTGACTCACCCCTTGAAGTGTGCCTGAAATAAACCTTTTATGAGTCTAGCAATTATTGTATAGAATTCCAGAAAAACACATTATTTGGTATTCCTATTTTTTTCTTATTTAGGGTCACTGCTGAAAGTGTTAGACTTGTGGAACACCTGTTTTTTTTATTTTTTTAAGAGGCCTGAACAAGAGAGCCAGCCACTCCAGAAGCAAAGAGCCATATGGTGCTGGCCACAGCCCAGGAGCAGGCATAAAAAAAGACATCTTTTTTGTAAACATTTTTTTAAGGCTAGCAAGGGAGAACTCAGGGGTCGCAGTTGTGACCCCTGGTGACCCCTAAATGATGTCCCCGAGTACCACAGGCTTGATCTCACCTCTCTGACTCTGCTGTTCACCCGGGAGGGTTGCTGGCATCCTTGAAACACACTGCAATCTTCACTTGTGGGATCTGGCCTTCTCCGCGTGTCTTTCGTGATCTGTCAGAGGCAACAACCTCCAGTAGGGAAGTCATGGGGTTTTCAGCCTGCTGCTCTCGTACCTTGGTCTGTTGCTCGGCTCCAGTAGGTGTGCCTTCGTCCCGGAGGTTCTGCTCATTCTCGTGTTACGCCTTGCTCAGAGTGTGTCTTTAGGTGCTGCCTTTTATTCGTCTGAGGAGAGCTAATTGGTATTAGGTGAATGCACTTGGGGTAAAGTGCTGGGCTTTGCCTGACCCGATTAACGGGACATGTCCAGTATGATGTGAGAGAGTTAGTTTGGTTACTCTGTCAGCCTCTTGCTCAGCCCAGTGTTTGTGTAAAAAGGGGCAGGGGAGTTGGACCAATCCTAAAAAAATATGATGGGTTGATGAACAGACAAGGGGGGAATACTATGGCTCACCATTAGCTATCTCACCCCCACTCCTGGAAGACACCTCACCCAGGTGATTCCCCCCCCCCCATTGGTCCACCCCCAGGATCTGGATCCAAAGGCAATGGCCGTGCCCTGGCCACCTGAGGCAGAGATCCCTGGGGACTAGCAGGTGAGCCACCCTCTGGTTTCTCACAGCGGCCACAGACAGGAGGTATATTGAAGTCTAGATGGCTGCATGAAGGGACATTTTGGAATCACAAAGACGAATGCAAGAGACTCAACAATAGAGTCTGACTTAAGGTTTTCAATGAGAATGGTTATTAAACATAAACTCACTTGAGGGCTGATGTTTGGAAGTGCCTAGAACTAGCATCTTGCTACTGTACCAGTTAAGAACAGCCATCCAACCACGCTGGTGTAGAACAAATGGGCTTAAAGGATCAGCTGTGCCGAACAACATATGGAGAAGAAGGGAATGAAAGTGATCACCTGGAAAATGGTATCCAATGCATTTAGTTTGCAGTGCATTACCTATTATAGCATGGAAGTTGGAGATCCATGGTTGAATGAGGGTGACACCAAAGTATATGTGAGTAGCCGAGCCATATTAATTAAATGATTGGATGTGGCAGATATATCGAGGCCTATGGGGCCATATGTCGGTGATCGGGCTTCATGCATTAAAACATAGCGCTAGGCATACTATGGTAGTATGGAGAACCTTTCCAAATAATTGTGATGCTTAAGGCCTTGCGCATTAAAGCTTTGGAAGTGGAGTATCTACCAAGGCTTAGGGAACAGTGTATGGTGGGTCTTTTACACAAGTCTTGTTTTGGATTAGCGAGTTAGAGAGATGATTGGAGTGATCAGGTTGCGTAAGGAGTGTCTTGCTATAGCAGTGTCATGGACTGTGACTGGGACCAGGAAATGGAGACAAGGACATCAGGTTGTAGGTGGGGGTGAAGGTTGCACTGGCCTTTATTTTTTTCTGTGTGCTATTATTTGAAGAGGTGGGTCATCAGTTCTGAAAAGATGAAAAGGGAGTGTGTTCCACAATTCCACTACCTGAGCTGAAAAGACACATCCAGCCTTGTATGTGCCTTTCATCTCAAGGCCACAGCGAAGATCTGAGATGAACAGTAGGACAGTGAAGATGAAGTGCGCCCATTAGGAGACAAGGACGCTGCTGTTTTCTGACTCAATATACACAGCATCTTCAAAGTCACTCTTTCAACAGGCCGCCAGTGCAAAGTTGACATGTTTGAGTTTCCTGGCGTAGGTCAAAGTGGTGGGGTCAGCATATTGATTTTGTCGGATTTTTGTTGTTAGGTATTCCGCTTCAGGATGCCAGTGTACAGCCTGTTAGAAACCAGCCCGGGAGCGATCGCGACAAGAACCAATGAAACTTAAGGGGATGAACAGAAAAGGCAGAATCTTTTTAAGCACTACAAAGTAAAACAAAAAATCTATATTCAAAACTGGGAAATAGATGGGGAGCAAAATATAAGGTATTTAAATCCAGATCCCTCAGGGTTAACTGGTTTACAAATGTGCATTCAGATATGAGAAATTGCAATTTGATAGTTGGTAATGGCCATCCTAAAAGATGATCTCTGTTTTGGAAGTCTAAGATTTTAGCTGTTGATGTATTATTATATAGCATTAAATATCAATGAGGAATGTATCACTTGAGCAGTATTTCTGTAATTCCGGTCGTCCAGTCTTAAGAAAATAAGAAATGGATCAAAAGAGCCAGTTGGTTGAGATGCACATTAAGGAGAGGTGATAGGAGAATCCAGGCAGCCCCGGTGGGAAGAGAATGGAATGGTGAAAATGCTACTTGCCTGGTAGTGGTTTCCTAAAAATGAGGTTATCTAGGCAAGGCCATAACCTCTCACAGCTGTATTAGGCATGTGGCTAAAAAGGATTTAGTGGGGTGTGTCAAATGAAACTGATTAGGTTGAACATGGTCAGCATAGAGACGCTGTTCCCGTCTATCTCTATGCAGGAGCATCCCACCAGGGCCCCATTATAGATCATGTTCCTTGTCGACTAGGAAGGGGTTGTGGCATTCAATTAGTGCCTGAGGTTGCTGGGTGGCAGCCTGCACAAGACATGTAGCAAATTAGAGTAGGTTTAAATCAGCCGGCAGATTGATGGATCATTTGAGATCTGCGTAGTGTAGGGGCGCAGAGAAGTGAGTCGGACACAGTGGTGGCATGGTTTGGTGCATAAACTTTCATTTAAAACAAAAGGGGTTTGGAAAATACCTACCCGTACCTATGACTAAAATGAATTTTCCTACCTCGAATCAGTCTACTAAAGGGGTCAGTCAGGATGTCGAAATAAATGTAAGTCCACTGTTGTGTGCAAATCAACCTAGCTCCAGCCCTTACACTATGAACCTGAAGGTGAAGGTTAAATGTCTCTTGAATTTCTTTTTACAAAATAAAGTTACCTCAGCTTCAAGTCGGGTTTCTCTTGCTTTCCCAGGGAGCTTGGTTTCTCACCAGCTCCCGTAGCTTTAAACGGTCCTCTAGTCTTAATGTTAGGGGATGACTCCCTCCCCTAAACTTCACCGGCCAAAAGGATTCCTCTCTCCTCGTAACTCTCACAATGTCCTTGACACACAGTCGTGATATACTCTCCTGCCAGGGGCTATCTTGCCTTTCTTAAAAGTGGATTGTAGACCCACATCTTCTTTCATTCAGTGGTTTTCTTTTAGCAGACCCGCTTCACTTGCCTGTCATTTACGGCTATTGTAAAAATGTCTACTGCTTCTGCTTCCATTTCTTCTTCTACTGCGACTCCAGCTGCTTTACCATATACTTCTTTGGGGACATGTCCCCTTTGGGTGTTATGGTGTGGCGTTTCCCGTTTGAAACAGATCTGCGACCCCTGCAGCCCAGCACCTTGTTCAGGTACTACCATAGACTCCAATGGGGTTATAGGGTCTCCCTTTGCCTTCCCTGTCCCCCTCCGCGTACGTTGACTTGTTCCTGGTAAGTCTCTGCAGATCCACGTGGGGTCTCAGGTCTCCCTTCGGCAGCCTCCCAGATGCTTTCTTCAATTAAGGTAGTGTCCATAACTGAACATGTATAAAGCCGTGTTATTTCGAGAGAGGGATGCATGCTGCCATCTTTGTACCTTTGTTCCTCTATGCCCCTCCCTCGTGTCAGTACCAACAAGAAAATCTTCAGGAAGACTATCCTTCAGGAGTATGCTTCATGTTAACGGGAGGATGAGCCCCCGCTGAGGAGTTTGTTAGGGAGGGGTTTTCTAAGATCGGAATAAAAAGGCACAGTCTTTGCTTCCTTTTCGCAATTTCCTTGACGGGAGTAGTTGCTCCCCCTTCTGAAGTGACGGTGCTTTGCATTTAGTCACAGTAGATACTTCAAAAAGATGGTAATGTCCCTTTAAACTAATCAGGAACATAACATAATCGGAGATCAAATATGAGCTAATCATGGCTAAACTTGGGAGACATGTATTTTCAACAGAAATGGAAAGATTTTGGAGGGAAAAGGGTAATTCACCAGGTATCCTGCACTGTGACTTACAATAATTATTGCACCCATGGCCAGCAGCAGGCAGTACTTGAATGCAGCATTTTTAATGGGTACTAGGCCATCAATATGTGTCGGTGAGTTTCAGAGAGGAATTTGGCAAATGTGTCTAAATTCCTGGTGAGTGTGGGAGGGGAGATAGATTTCTCCCCGCTGCATGCCGCTACTCTGCCATGTGAAGAGAAACATCCCTTGCATTTGAGGGTAGACTCCGTCTTGTTCTGCAGATTTGGTGGAAGGTCCCCACTAACCCGGAGTCCAGTGAAGATGCTGCTCCACTCCATGGCCAGCAATTGATTGCACTGGTACAGAGGATAGAAGGAGGAGTCCAGGGTCTAGTTGGAGGCCTGACCTCAGACCAGGGAGTAATCACATCCACTAGTGCTGGCTGAAGGTCATTCATACCACTGTATACAACAACCCTTCTCTAACCCGCCCTATTGCAGACAGGAAATGGGAGGAAGCCGGTGCTCACCTTGTCTCTACTGCCTATGGAAAACTATATCTTTCCTAAAGAGGAGACACATTTATCTATCAATCAGGATGCTGGATAGTACACTGGACTTCCCCTTGGAACCATCGGGGTCATCTTCGACTCCACACTCTCCTTCTCTCCTCACATCTCTGACGTCTCTAAGAAGTCACACTGCCAGCTGCACCTCCTCAGAGGTATTTTTTCTTTCCTCTCCTTCCCCCAGAAGCTCACTATCTCCAGAGCTCTAGTTCTCTCCAGGCTGGACTTTTGCAACATCCACTTTCTAAATCTGCCTGCTTCTACTCTCCGCAACTCATTCAGAACAGGACTGCGAGACTTGTCCTTGGTCTCAAGCCCAGGGATCTTATCTCTCCAGGACTGAAATCTCTCCATTGGCTCCCAGTGGCTGGAAGGATTAAGTTCAAAACCCTCTGCATTGTCCACAAGGCCTTCTGGGGACTGTGGCCTCAATACCTTCAACTCTCTCTCCTAAATATCTTCCTTCTCAAATTTTTCACTCATCCGCCTCCAGCTCCCTCAGCGTCAGTCGCTTCTCCAAGTAACGTGTTAGTGGTAGATCTTTCTTCGACTTGGGCCTCCCTCTGGAACAGCCTCCCTGAAACTTGAGGCAAATAATCTCCGGTTCTGGAATCAACTCAAAACCTTTCTCTTTGCTTCTGCTTTTTCTCCTTCTCTCCCCTGCTGACCTCCTGGCTGAAACTGAAACTGCACTGTTTATCTGGCCACCCTCTGTCCTCGAGCCCAGGTCCCCCCCGCCAATCGCACAACTGCACTGCCTTCCTGGCAACCCCAAAACTTGGGGACTGTTTCTGTATCCCTTCAGTCCCACTACTAGCACTTGACACCAGATGTCTGCACTTATCCTTGCACTTTCCACCTGCTGCCCGTACTTTAATGTATTGTTGTTTATTCTATTATCCTATGTACTGCACTGTCCCCTCCCCGTTCCCCCCACAGGCTTTCCCACTTCCCCCTTCCCATGCACTTGCGTGATCTGAATGGCACCTGTCCTAGTAGGATCCTTGTCTGTCTTCCTCTGTTCCCCCCTCCCTTGCCTCGTCCCGCCTTGAAACACTTGTGTATAGGCGCGCGATAAATGCCACATCACATCACATCATATCATAGCTGAGCCCGCATCTGGTCAATATCTACATGGTAGGGCCATTATGTTGCTTATGTGTTTGAAAATGCACAGTTGGCAGAGTTAGAAAACCATGTAATTGCATAATTGCTGGAACCTGTGGCTTTGGGGGCTAATGCTTTCATTACAGGAATCTGGGGTTGACCTCATAGTCACAGGTTTGACTCTTAGTATGTTTATTTAGATGTTCATCCTTTCCGGGGTCGATAAAATAAGTACCATTGGGTGGGGGTAACAAGACACATCTGTTATTAATGTCACGATGCTCCCTGGGGGGAATGCGCATTCTATAATTTGATACTGATGCAATGTTACCATAGCTGCTCAAGCAACCTGGATTCACTGTGACCTAAACACTGGGTGTTGCAGCGATCCGTGTGGAGGAACAAGGGGGCTTCAAATAAATGTTAGTGGGGTTAGAACTGAGGTGCAGGGTGGGTGGATTAGAGAGATCTTTTAGAATAAAAAATAGTCCATGAGGGGATGATAGAGCTTCATAAAAACGAATCTCATGGTGCGAGGTATTATCTAGCACGATACAGATGCGTTGCTAGGGTGGGGCTATAGCCCCGGGTCTTTTGGTTATAGCCCCGGATAGAAACCCAGGAGCTACAACCAAAAAGCTAGCTAGCCCTGAGTCCCGACAGTCTCAACATTAGCGTAGCCCCGTACCTAGTCCAGACCTAGAAATACCCAATGGCGCTATACCATGTGGCATTGCTTGTAGATTACATCTGAGCAAACTGCAAAAGGAGGATTTGCTAATCGTAGTATTCACCTAGTGATCGGGATAACTTTCTTTAATTCTCAGTTTTCTCAGAATGGGCCTGGTCTGCTGGGGACGGGTGTCCATGGTGGTAAACTATGCCTCTGGTCAATGGGTCAAGAGATATATGGAGCCGGTGGTGGACTTTTCACACCTGTACTTAATTTGCATGGTTCAGTTAAGTTAGAGTTAATGTTCAGAGCTAGTTACCACATTCTATAACAAAAGCTAATGGAGACAGAAGGCCCATTTTGGTGCTTAATTTCTGCGCCAGATGAATAACCCGTTTTGCAAAATGTTGAACCTAAGCTCCTGCCACATTACTTTCCCAGGTCTGGGATTTCTATCTACAGATGACTGATGGCAGGTGTGCAAGTTGACTTTCGTTAATTAAAGTTAACTTACTCCTGGGAGAATGCAATGGGTTGTTAAATGAAAGCCTCGGACTGTTGCCCCTGAGAGTGACCTAGAGTTCTCTGCCCACCGTAGTCGCGGGATAGTTCCCTATTACCTTGCTCGGTTAGATCAGTCTAATTTGAGCATTCATGCCAATTGAAGCCGGTTTTGTGATGATGTGCATTTTTGCTTAGTTGCTGCTGCAGCCACAAAGTGCTTTTCAATGAAGCATTGTGCAATGTCTGAATGAGAATCATTTAGGCCACTTATCAAATGTTCTCCATTGGACCTTTTTGCAGGGTACACATGATTAGATGCATTATATACGAACGTCGCTCAGGTTGGAGATCATGTAATGAATATGGCCTTCAGTCTGAAGAGCGGCTTGGTTTCCCCGCCGTGCATATCTAATCATAGGATATGTTAGGCTGCATTAATATACTTCTTACATGACTTAATTTCCCGAATCTTGTGAATGTACCAGTTTCCTTTGCTGCCTTGTGCTCGTTGTATATTGTACCTGATAAGAGATGGAATTGGTTGTTGCTGTTTGTACTTTCTGCTGATTTGTAAAACATCTCTATGAAATTGCTGAGGTTTTAATTTAATCTTGATCCTTTTAAAGGTTAAGCACATGTTGACAAATGCAATTAGAACTTTTTTGCCATAATATGTATGTTCTCCAGCATGGGGTCTGGCATGGATTCACATTCTTATGAATATTCCCGGTCAGGCTGGGAATCCTCGGTAAAAGAAAAACAGTTTCACTTTAGCTTTAAAACTGTATTTCTCCTCTAAACCAATCACTGTCCTTAGGGTCATAATTCCCCCATCCAATGACAGTCTCTCCTTAAGCTCCACCCCTGGTGGTCATCTCCAGATTTTTACTGCATGCTTCAGTGTTGGGAGTCCTCTTGTTGCTCTCCGAGTTATTTTCATATTTCTAGTGTTTTTTTCAGCAATTCTTGTTAGATTTTGTCTGGTCGTTCGTCCGAAGGTTGATTACCGGCAGTGGGGATACACTATCAGCGAATATCGAACTACATCATACATTTCATTGAGCTTTCCAGAAGGCCTAGTGTGTGAAGGAGATGTCTCTTTAAACTCTGTGCCAAGTGTGGATTAAGGAATGTGTATCGACACTACAAATGCCTGTATTGCCTGCATCTGGACCATGATGAAGAGGGGTTAAAGGTCTGCTGGGGATTTTTAAAAAAAAATGAAAAAAGACAGCTACAGCAGACTAGCAGCCTGGTTAAAATCTGGTAAGGCCTCTGACCCCACTTCAGGGCATGGTCAAACTTCTACCAGAACCAGCCGGTCCCACGGATGCACTACTTTGGAAAAGAGGCAGAGATCCTTTGTGGACGCCCCGCCTACGGGGGTCCATAAGAAGGCCCTTAGGTTCGCCACAGCTGTGGGTCCCAGTGCGGGAAGGACAAGGTCAGCGTCACCATCTACTACCGATGCACAGCGTCACTCGCCATGGTAGTGGTTTTACAGAGCTAGGGATTAACTGGAAAGCTGCTTATTGTGCCTCCACCCGGTGGATCAGACCATGGTGTGAAGGAAAGGAAAAGTGCAAAATGCTAGAGAATAGAGAGGACAGGAAAAGTGAGAGATGGATAGCAACACAAAGACCAACCGCTTGAGAAGGTTTAAGTTACTTACCTGTAACTCTTGTTCTCCAGCACTGGTCTGGCATGGATTCGCATGAAAAGCATCCCTCCATCCCCTCTGTGGCTCTTCTTGGTTCATACTGCCCACTTTACATGCTTACCAAATCTGACGATGGCCACCAGGGGTGGTGGACCTTAGGGCGAGGACTGTCACTGGATGGCGGCCAGTATGACCTAGGAGGACAGTGATTCGTTTAGAGGAGGAATACAGTTTTAAAGCTAAAGTGAAACTCTTTTTGTCTTTTACCGAGGATTCCCAGCCTGATGACTAGGAATATTCGTGAGCATGTGAATCCATGCCAGACCCATATTGGAGAACAAGAGTTACAGTTAAGTAACTTAAAACTTTCCTGCTGTTTGTGTTGCTATCCTTCTCTCGCTTTTCTTATCCTCTCTATTCTCTAGCCTTTTGCACTTTTCCTTTCCTTCACCCCATGGTCTGGTCCACCGGGCAGGGGAATAACTATCAGCTTTCTAGTTAATCCCCAGCTCTGTAAAATGACTACCGTGGCGAGTGACGCTATGCAGCCATCTATTAGCATTACATAACACAAAATAGGAGAGGCTGTACACGTCTTTTTGCAAAGGATTAACAAGTTGCAGACAACCTCACCCTACCTGTTTGTTATATTACCCATTAAACTAATTTTTCCAGATTTACAAAACATTTTTCTGACTTCAAATGCATTTGCGAATGGACAAATGAGCAATTGCCCCTAATTCACAAAACTGTGAACAAAGCGATTTGAGATCATGCAAAGGTAAAAAAAAAAAAAAAAAAAGTGGCTACCTGACACTTAATGAACAGGCATTGTTTGCATCTTGAGACGTACCCACTTGGCTTCTGCAAATTGGGTTGGCCTGAGGAGTGTCAATTGTTGGGCCATGCAAACCTATTCACACACAAAAAAAGAAGTTTGTTTCTGTAGTGTGTTGCTCTTTCTTTGACGAATGCCCTGGAAACTGGTTCACTTTCTTCAAAGTTCGACACCACTTTTAGTAAAAATATTCATTTTTCCTTTTTTTTTAAATCTTTTCACTTTCCTACTTTTAGTTTTTTTTAGCCATCTCAAAACAGATAAAAGTTCTGGTGATTAGTGTGCTTTGCAAAGTTTACTGCAGTTTACTGCCCCATATGTAAGACGAGTAAGCAGTAGAGCCATGCCCAGTCACCTTTCTCGGCCAATTTTGATAGCACCTTTTGTGACACAGGGGTGTTGATAGGTCTGAAAAAGATCTGGGGCTACGCTAATGTCGGGATTGTCGGGACTCGGGGCTAGCTAGCCTTTTGGTTGTAGCCCCTCAGATTCTATCCTGGGTATCAACCAAAAGACCCGGTGCTATACCCCCCTAAACCCCCCCTAGCAACGCCTCTGTTGACATAACCCGAGAAGATATAGTTCAACGCTGCCTTCATATTATTATTTGTGCATGCTTTGGTTGCTGACCTACCCTTAACCATAGATTCATGGATCCGAGGCTTGTCCAATGATAAGTTACTTCACCGAGGGTTCTGATTGCGTCAGGCAATGACCCAAACAACATGTCGCATGCGCGCGGTCTATAATACATCCAGGAACCGAGGGCCGAAAGCAAATAGCCTTTTATTTAAGCATCTATATTTTGTTTGTTGTGTCCCCTCCTTTCTTGATTTGCCTCCGCTATCACACATTATTTTTAAGATAAGTTGTATCATATTTAAAGCATTACTTTTAGGTCATCCTACCTATTTTGGTGCCAGACTTCAACTTGTTGTTAGAAATTCCTGCAATCGGAATACATTTATTCTGGAGGTGAAAAACTCACAAAGAAGCCAGCTTTTCGTGTTGTGGTCCCGATCTTCTGGAACAGTCTTCCTCTTAATCCACAAACTGGCCCACTCTGACCATTTTTAGCAAACAATTAAAAACGTATATTTTTCCTAAATAATGTTCTGTTTTAAGTTGTTCTTGGGTGGTTATTTGGGACACCCTTCTTATTAATTACATTGGGTTTTGTCAAGACTAGAGTTTGTGTGTATTTTGTTTGTTTGACATTACAGTTGTTGTCATTGTACAGTTCTCTTTCAATCGTGTTTTTCATAAGGTTCGTGGTTTATACATATCTTAAAGAAAATAAATAAATATGGATGCACAACCTAACATATGCACACCTTTCTCCTCCCTGCTCCAGTGTCCCCTTTTATTTTGCGCACACACACTCAGCTCCTCTCTCCTTACATGACATTGTATCTGGGGCTATATATGGCAGTAGATTAAAACAAAATGTGAAACAGCTGTCGCTACATTACTTCTGGTTCCGTAGGCATATACTGCCCAGCACAACAGAAACCGGAGGAAGCTAGGCTGACAAGCCACTGCTTTTGCATTTCAAAGATAATGGGGTGGTGCCAGCCTGCAGCAAAATACCTTACTGTTGTCCTCAGACAAAGCCACTTTCTACCGTTGTTGCTTCACAACAGGGAATAAATGCGCAGTGAAACTGATGATTTCCTTTGAGAACACTGGAAATCCATTAAGCAACATTACAGTATAAGGCTCTGTTAAAATAAAAATAAAACTATTAGATGTGAAAGAAAATCTAGGTCCTACAGAGAAACATGCTTGGGCCACCCCACGAAAACTGCATTACATGTTTGTGTTTATACCAAAGGGCCTGTAGATGTTCAGAGAAGTTCTAATGCTCGGTGCTTTGTATAGTCATGCTATATTAATGATATGATGGGTTATTTATAACACGCTTAACACCCAGGGGTTTCTAAGCGGGGACCCGGGGATCCAACCTGTGTTGCTCCGTATCGTCTTGCTTCCAAGGTGAGCACGTTGCCCTTGAGCTATCCTCCCAAGACCAATGAATTAAGCTACATGGTGTTGGGCGAAGAGTACTAAATGGGGAAGAGCACAAGACAAATATTACTCACCGATTTAGTGGATTCAGAATTGGCAGGTATATGCAGTTGCTCAATCCAGTGGTGGCAGTAGTTTGGGATGATTTTGGGTGTGAGACTCAGAGGCTCCCTCCTGACAAAGAATGGGGTTCTTCAGTGTGAGCATATTGGAATGTGGTCAATTTCTCTGGGTTTCGAGTGGTCCATTGATAGGAAGCAAGAATGGTGAAGGAGCGAAACTCAGGAGGCAGCCCAGCATCTCTGAGCAAGTGACAGTTATGATGAAGAGTCCTTGAGAGCACAGAGTATGAGGTGATGAGTAGTGGGCAATAGATCCAACAGAAGAAGAAGAAGAAGACATTTGAATAGAAAGGAGTTTTCTTTATCCAGCCTGCCTGAAGTTGGTGCACAGAGTTGGATGAGTATCATGTGAAGTTGTAAAGGGTAAGGCTAGCAAAGTTCACTTTCTGGTTGAGAGGAGCAAATCAGCAGACGGTAAATCCCATCTGGGGCCTGGAAGCCGTAGCAGTTCATGGCCGTAAGTAGTGACTTTAATGGCCACTGTTAAGGGGGCCCTTATATTTGCATGCCTTGGGAAATGAGGTAAGGATGTCGGGGGGACAAGGTACAAATGAGTGGCTTAGCGGAATGGCATTGCAGGCAAGAAGAAAGTTCAGTTTTAGAGGTGTTGAGCATCGCACCATGCAGTGCCATTTTGAGTTGGTGTGAGGAACTGCCATCCGGCAAGGGCGCAAATCCCTTGCTTTTAATTTTTTTTTATTAATCGACAAAAAAAATAGACAAAATAATGCGGATAATTGCTCCTAAAGGGAAATCTGCTAATCAGAGCCCCCTTTCATAGGCTCCATGCCAAAAGCATACTATTCTTGTGCTCTGCTGCATCAGTATCCTGATCCGTAGCGCCTCTTCTACCAGTGGCACAGAGCAGGTTTAGAGGGCACAAAATGCCCACTTGACAGCTGCAGCGACAGCCAAGTACCAAAACTACAATGATTATAAGTAACCCATTATGGTGGCAGGGTAAACCCTAAAATAAAGCTATGCCTGAGTTTAGGCGTAGTGCATGGCATTGCTAATGATCATATCCGCCACCTTTCAATTAATATCGCACATGTGTTAGCTCCTATGAGTCAGCTCTGCTGTGGAACGTGATGCACATTCTGGTCATCTGGGTGGAAACTGCCAAATGACAGGACAGGAACCTGGAGACTGGGTCTCTTCTTTGATCCGTTTGTGAGGGCAGGTACCTCCCTTTGCCTAAGACATCCACACAGAAGGCAGCTGTCTTGGGCTTGCGCATCAAAGGAGCACCTCCGATGAAGCACCTGAGGAGAACTCACTGGACTGCGTTTGGAAAAAGTTGCACTTTTCAAAGCCCTGATCCAGAGGTGAAAAAGGAGCCGTTCAAGCAGAAGAGTGATCACTTCTGGAGGACCAGCCCAGCTGAAGGTCCTTGATTCAGCCGCACCGTAACCGATCACTGCACCTTGAATGAGAAGGAAGGTGCTGGTTTTTGAGCTCTTCCACCAACCCAAACTATTGCTTGCAATTTGAAACGGATCTAGGCTGCATCATTCCCTAGTTGAGCCAGTCACTTGCTAGGCCCAAATCCACTGCTCGATGCCGGGACCCGATCTGAACCTCTGGAGAATCACATGCCGACTCTGGTCAGGGGCTACAATGACGACCCGACCCAGCTAACCCTCAAATAGTTCACAGGCCTGCACATCAACGCTCCCAAGATCACCATTTCAATGATTGTCCCCGCTGACTTGAACCACTGGAACGTCCCAAATTGACTTGTCCCAGTGGCTAAAGCTCAACTCTGCCTGGCCCAACTGCCAAGAGATCCTGTGACTGACCACAGACCTGCATCACTGAGAGCCCCCCTTCGACTGCACAGAGCGACCAGACTCTCCCCTACTTGATGCCCACTTTCAGCTTGGGGCCACACAATCCAATGTGCATGCACTGATCTTGATCCACTCGCATCAACGTTCGACAGTGGGCTCCACACTGTCAGCCTACCAAAGAACCAAAATCAGTACTGTAGATCATGAACTGTGAACCTCATTCCCATATGACCCTAGAGACTGGTTAGGTCACCTAACCACCTTCTTTCACCAAGACATATCCTTTTACATGGTTGGTATTTGACAATCACCCCTGTAACTTGCGCTGAGAGGGCTACTTTCCTCAGTCTGTTGCTTCCTCTTGGGTTTCTGTGCAGTGTTACCTATTTTATTCTATTGCAGATAGTGTGTTTTATTAGAGTATATATATTTTATAGAACCTTGATTGGACATGCCCTTTATCTTACACTGTTTTACTGTGTTGTTTGAGTCACTACTGGATCACATTCACACATCTCCTAAGAGTATAGCCTTCCCTCAGACAACATTACCACAAAAGGCAAAGGAGGTATATCTTGTAGCTGTCCCTGTTGTACCTTTATGATTGCATTGGATTTTGATTTATAAAAGTGTGAGGGCTCAATTTGTCATAGTTGTGTAGCAGAGAAGCAATCAGTGATGCACCTGGACAAGTCATGGAATAAGGTGAAGACAATTTGAGCAGCATCAGTGAATAGAGACTAGGAGGAGGCAAGGGGGACGGGTCTGATGAGATATGAGGTTTGAAGAGGAGATTACCATGGACAGACCCTCATGGAACACCTAACCGGATATAGATGGAATAGGAACCCAGGAGCTGGAGAATGCACAGTCAGCCATTGATGGGGCCACTCAAATGATGATGGCGATTTGAAAGGAAAGAGATGCAAGAGAGTCAAAAGATGACAATGATCTACTGTGTCAAATGCAGCACAGAGTTTATGAAAAATTAAAGAAGTTGACTGATGACAGTGGTGAGCTATTATGTGGGAATTAGAGAGTGATTGCGGTCTTTGTGCAGTGTGTGCTGAAGACTCCAGATTAAATTGGGGGCGGGAGGCGCAGTCAGAGTCCATTGGCCTCTAGCTAGTCAGTAATGTGGTTAAAGACTGCACATTGAAGATTTTTGCATTAATGGGGAAGGAGAGATGGGATGAACATTGGCTGAGTTTGAGGTCAATGATGAGTTTCCTAAAACATGATATGGTGGTGGCCACCTTGAAATAGGCTAGGAAGATAACAATGAAAAGTGAAAGTCTGAAGATTAAAGAGAGACTAGATGTAGGTGCATGACATGGGGGTCCAGACCCTTGGTTGTCTGATGCAAAGGGGTGTAAAGGAGCACAACATGGTTTTAATGTTCTCAGATGGGTGGTGGGAGTTATGTTTAATAGATAGGAAAAGTTAAGGGTGGCAGTATCTGGGAAAGTGGTGGGTTAAGAATGAGGAGTATACATAGCACAGAGTCTAGGAGGAATAGGCATGGACTGAAGGATCTTGGATAGCTTGCAAGGATGAGATGAACCAAGCATAATAGTTGCACTTGGCTGAGTCCAGAGCAGAAAGGCTAAGAAGCAATTCATGTTAGGCAGCAAGCTGCAGAGAATGGATTTTGCACCAGCATTGAATGTGCATGGTTGTCATCAGCATTTGGTGACTGGGGATATCTGTGGTTGAGGGCGTGGGTGACAAAGACTGAATGAGTAATTGGGTAAATGGTGTGAAAAGGGCAATGCCAGTGCCAAATTGTCTTCCAAGAATTGCATTTCAATGTAGCTGACAAGGGGTGGAAAGAGAGCTTACTGACTTGCTATAGGTAGGGTGCCATAGAGTCGGGTTTGAAAGTTCATTTTGTGACTTTAGGAGGGATAAGGCGGGGGTGGAGGTCGGACAGGGGTAGTGAAATACAGATGTGATGAATCCACCTCCGGGGCATCAGTGGTCCAGGGATGAATATCGGTTTCTAAACCATCAATCAACCCCACACCTCTAGTACACCAGTAAGGATCCGAACAGATTGGAATATAAGTGAATTATAAGACCTCCTTGTCCAATTTTGGTAACATGGACGGAACAGCAGGCTTTTCCCTGCAAAGTCGTGGATTGTTGGTTAGCTGCAACACAGCGAAAATACAATTATCCAATGATGAAAGGGACTGGCCAGTCAAGGTTGTATAAACATATCTACTTTATTATTACTACAACAGACAGCTCTAGCACACTACAAAATATGACCCACCCTGTAAAGGAACACGGAGGACAGACAGTTTCATGAAGGAAAGTGATGCACTCTGGATACTGACAGGAAGATAGCTGGTAAAGTAATCAATCTTACTGTTCAAGATTATTCGATTCCAACACCTATGAGGCAAAGAGTCGTAACTGTCTCTGGGGGCCATCTGAGAAGGACCAGGGGGGCAGAACCAGAATGTACCTGGTGCTCAAGATGTTCTTGGTGCTCGACAGTGTTGAGGCAGTTCCAGGGCGCTTTGCAGCTCCTAAGACAGAGTTAGTGGTGGGAGACATCTGCAGGTATCAGGCGGCAGGCAGTTCGGCAACAAGGCTGGATGGACGTCTGCAGGCTGGCAGGCACGGTGGCTCGGGGCCAAGAATTGCTCTCTCTGTGCTGGTCGGTGGCTCTGGAATGCTGGTCGAGGTGTCTCGGATGGCTCTGGTGACTGCGGCGTAACAACAATCAGCGGTGCAGTCGGATGCGGTTCAAGGGCTCGACTGTCTCGAAAATGTCCTTAAAAGATGGACACTAGATGATGCTTGTGTGGCACTCCTCCTAGCTTCTTTGCATGGCTTGTGTTGTCCTTTCAAGGCAAACAACCCAAAGCTCAGGACAGTGATTTCAGGCAACAGCCTTGTCCTTAGTTCTGATGCTCTGCAGCACTTCCCATCTAGGAAACTTGCTGGCAGAACGTAGCAGGGCATGCTGTGTGCTTGCTGGGTACCAGTTCTGGAGCTGCTGAATGGGTCCTCTGTGTCCGGTATCTCCTTCTGTTCCCTGGTAGATGTTTAGGGGAGGGATCTTGCTTCCCTCCTGGAACACCTGGCCTTCCTTCACTGGCAGATGTAAGGTAGACTGTACCTTCAGCCCAGATGCAAAGGAGTCCTTCCTACTCCTTTCAAAGTCATTGGATGATCTGCCAAGTGAGGGGTTCAACCAACTCTTAAAGCCACATGTGCCCCAGTGATTGGTGCAGGCTAAGCCACCTTAATGAACCATTCCTGAGTCCCCAACACCAATCTTCAGTTATGCATGATGTCAGGACCAGAGTGCTCGGCAACAGGACAGATAAGGGGTGACAACATATACCTAGGTCTCACCCATCTCCCTGTCTGTTGTATATCAAAGTGACTCTCTGGTTAACTGAGCCCTCTCTGACTCTTGATTAAAGCACAGGTCACCCTTAAAGTTTGTGATGGGAGCAGACTTCCTGTCTCCCCTAAATCACATCCTTCGTCCCTCTGAAAGGGGTCTACTCTGCAGGGACACCTGCAGCAACTGCTGGACCCAGACAGGTCATTCACTGACTTTCACACAGAGAGACGGGAACTAGCCTCAAACTGACACATTGCATACCAAAGGGGCATTAGCCCCGCTTCCCCGTTGTTTTGTTTGACAACCAAGCCCCTTCAGGCTTGCCTCAATTATCTCTCATTGGTATGAACTACCACCAGCCGAATTAACACAACAGGGAAGCAGATCCATTGAGCCTTTGATATTTAAATTAGGCTGCCCATGGGTGGAGGAAGGTGTGCCTTCCCCCTTCTTGAGATGCTTTAATGTACCCCTGGCTGTCACATTCCAGCTGAATATGACGGGAAGACAGCAAATGTAGACTGTCTTTTTGTCTTTTCCCGGAGTACACGCGACTATGAGTTTTGTGCGGGAAGCAGATAAAATGTGTGTGGAATGGCCACACACATTTCTCTGAGGTTGATCTCCCATCATTCATGTTCATGATAAAAAAAATTAAAAAGCCTAGACGAGCGCCCCCTGCCCGTGCGGATGCTGGAATTCCTCACAGCAGACTATATTAAATCAGAGGGTCAATAATAAATAGAGGGATGGGCAGACGAAATTACTGAGGAGTGGAAGATGAGGTAAAGTGTGTTGCCATTAATAGAAAATTGGAAGGTTATGGCCAGCGATTAGAGAATGGTATCAGAGAATTGAGTTCAGGAGGAGTTTGACAGCTTTAGTGATGTTGGGAAGTTCAAGTCTACTTTGTGTACTATTAGGACTTTAGTGGGAAGTAATTTGAAGAGGGGTTCAAAAACATGCAAGAAGAGATTAAGAATCCCTGGGGCCTGTTAAAGAAAGGTAATAGTGAGAGGGGTTGGAGTGAAAGTCGAAAGGTGATCTGTTTGAAAGAAAAACAGTTGAACGTCATGGAGAAGCAGTGCTGTTGGCCTTACTTGGTCAATCATGAGGACTACAACACTGCTCTTTGTACATAGGTGAGAGGACTAGGTAGCAAGGTAGTAAGTCCATGTGCAATGCTGAAAGAGTGGCAGCATTTTGTGAGTGTCCATGCTTCAGGGACTGCCATCATGGAAAGATAGGGGCGGTAGGTGTCAAAGTGGTCAGTAAGAAAGGAGCATTTGTTACAGAGATTCCCATAGCTTGCAGCGGAGGAAGAGGAGGAATTGCAGTCAAGAGTGAGATGAGAGAGGTAGATGATGTTAGCGCTTGCAATGGTTGAGTAACCGGAGTGTTGCCAAGGCATTGTAGGGAAATCAGGATAGTACGGGAAGTTAGTGAGAAGAGCATAGTGTGGGATGCTGTGGAGGAGTGTATGGTGTCCCCTGCTGAAGGGAGGTTCTGAAGATGTTGATGTGCTCGGTGGTAGGAGAATAGCTTGTGCCTTGGTAGGTGAAAACATGCAGGTACATAAAGGTGGTGCTTAGCGACAACCAAGTGGAGTAGATCAGCAGAAGGCAAGGTATGGTGCTCTCGGAATTTAGAGCTTGGTCCTACCAGACGTAATTAGTTAATTACCCACTGAAGATTCTCTGTTACTTTGATCCATTGACAAGTGCCAAGGCAATTACCATTTAATTTAAAATCACCCCCATTGTTGGAATTGCCTCTCTACTGCTTTGCTTTGAGGTGATGTATGCCGGGACTTAATTCTTTCACAGATTCTTTTTTGCTAGAGCCCCCAAACAAATCTAAGGTAGCATCACCATGCACTGTGCATGTGGCACCACCCCCAGCCACAAACGCTAATATAACATGTTTGATTCATAACATCCTTTCAGCTGAACTCTTCAAGTATGTAACATTAATAACAATATGGTGATTGAGAGTAGGAAACCTCAATGGCCCCAAAAGGGAATAATCCAGGGAAGGGAGGAGTGTCGGGCAACATCATCACTTCATGTTAGCAGAGCGAGCGGCAACAGAATTGCAGATCTCTGCCAATGGGGCATCTTCTGATTTCTGACCCGAATGCTGGGTCCCTGCTCACTTACCCAATAGTGACTTCTTTCTGGTAATCTCGTAGGACTCAGATGCCTCTGAGACAGATCAGAGTGTGGACCTAGTGATGGGATCCAAAAAACAAGAGTGGCCATTTTGAGATTCAATTAATTCCTCTTTCTTACTTGATGTACATGGTACATGTGTGTGGATCACATTTCTGCACACAGGGTTTTTTCATAGATGAAAATTTGTATAAAATAGATATTGTCTTAGCTTGCAATGAGATGTGGTTAGGTACGTCAGTCATTGTGGTAAAAAATGTCATTAGTTCAATCAGCAAAAATAGGCAGAACCACCAATGAAGACCAAAGAGGTCCTTTGGTAGGGAGGCTGGCTTTTTGTTTGTATACACAATCCCTCGCCCCAGTATCATTTACCTCTGAAGGAAATGAGAAAACATATTTGGAAATGTTTTCAAAGATTGTTTAGTAAAAATAATATTTTATGCTACAATGCAGCCTACATTAAAGGCTTAACTGGTGCCACTGCATCATTTGCAATGATAAGGTCCCTGTGACCCACAATCTCATGAAGTGTTATGCAGGGCACATAATGCATGGGGAATTGTTTTGTGTGAGTGCACACAAAATGGAACATGAAGTGTCTTTGGAGACATTGCACTGCATTACCAGTTTGGTGGTATCTCGCCGATAAATGCAGGGAGATACCACCAATTGGTAATACCGTAACTGACACTTGGAATGCCAGAATTACCAGCATATTCCAAGTTCTGGCAACAGTGGTAATTCTCCATTCCATGAAGTCTCATAACACTGGTTATTTATTGGCGGTAGGGAGCTGGAATTAACTGCAACTTTTGGCTGCAGGTAATTTCGGACGCCCCATTGGCAAACTTGTAGTATGGTGTTCCAGAAATGGGCCTTTTTTAACTACGATGTGTGTTTTAACCTGGAATTGGGGCTCAGTTTGTGCTTCTGGACTATTATTTTGTTGGCATGATTGCCTTGTATACTAGAGCGGGTGTTTGCCATTTGCTTGCTGACTGTCCTACCAGCTCACGTGATGACTGTTTAGCTGCCAACCGTCCCATACTGATTCCTCGCAGTAAAACGGTTGGAAAGGTAGCCACTTAGCATGGGGCGGGGCCCAGGGAAAGCCTCCCAGGAGGGAGGAAAGGTCCCACTAAAACCTTGCCATGGAATCTGACTTGGATGTTTGGAGCCAATTGGGAAAACTCTCCTTTTCAAACAGCACTTGTCACATCTAAGCGCTAGAGAATTGGAGAGCTTGTTGGGGGTGTGGAGCCTTGGCTCCAGGCTCGTGTCCACTGCGTTGGGGATGACTCTTTTATTTCAGCCATTAGTTTGGCTGAATGCATCTCAGAGAGTTTTAATAACCATGGGGAGTTGTTTACCGATTTATAGCATTGCAAGGATTTGCGGTTTAAGGGTTCGCCTTGTATGATAAGGGAAGGGAAATGGCAACTGAGATCGAAGTGTAGAATGAAGACGCAACAGGATGGCACTGCAGTGAACTTCATTATTCCTGATTCCAGTGATGTTTCCAGTGACCAAGAGGACTTTAAATAACGTTATAAGCTGGCAGTGGGTTTGTTTTTTGAGACATCTTGGTGCTGTCCGAAAATGACAGATTGATGCCAATTCTCCGGCATTGGATATAGTTTCTTGTAGGACACAGCCTTATAGTTTTTAATGGGTTCATTCTGTCAGCGTGCAGCAAGGGTGGATACGGAGAACGGATTACATTTGGACTTTTTGTCCCACTATTCAATGGCCTACTCAATGGGCCTGGCTCTAGTTCTTAAGATAGTGGCGACCGAAGGAGCGAACCATTCCGTTTCCCAAGTTGTTGGCATTTCTTTCAAGTAACTATTTTAAATGGAAGAGCTACGTAAATAATGACTAGAAATGTTGGTGTTGAAGACTTTGGGTAAAGGAACTTATTGTGTCTACTAGAGCGCAGCGTACGGGCATTCAAAAGAGCTTTTTTTGCTTGAAGAAACTTGCCATAGTTTAGAGATGATCATTTCTATTCTGGATTCAGAAACACAGAACGTATTCCAGAACTATAATACGTATCACTTACTTTCCGCACTAGTATTCCACTAATTATTTAAAGAAATGTTGGCTATTCATCTAAAGCCACCAGACTCTTCATGTGATCTAGACCTCACTAAATTGCAGAGGTTCACATCCGCTGCATCCCAACAAGAGGGATGATAGATCCATGTTAACAATCCCATCCTGTGGGATGGGACTCCTCCCTCTGATGAATCCCTGCATATCTACAGCATTTCAGTATTTGTTTCATTGCTAATGGACGCTAGGTAGACCACATAGCTATCCTGGACAGCACCATGCTCTTGATGTCAACTGAGGAGTTACCACTTTTCCATCCAACCTCTGCTGCCCAGTAACATAGGGAGACGGCCATTGGCAGCTGCAAGGTGGCAACTGGCCTGCTGGAGCTGTCCCTGATAGTTTCCTTGCGCCACAGCCCCGTGGCTGGGCTGAGATAACCCCTTTCACATCTTATATGCCTTGAAGGTGGGTGGGGGTGTAATGCTGCCAATAGCAAACCGACAGCAGTAAACCCTCAACATCGGGTTGTGCCAGCAGGATTCGGCTGGGTTTGTCTGAAAGTGAGGCAGAACTCCTCAATTGAGTCCCACATTTGCTATGAATGGTCACTCTTTATTTCCATCTTTTTTTTTTCAAAATCTAAAGGTATTAGAAATTGATATGAAGTCAGTGTTCCTTTGTTAGATCTTGGTGGTTGATTGTATTTCGATATTCTCAAGGAAATTAGAAACTAACAAGGTTTACTTTCTGAATGCTCACAAAGAGAGAGTGGCATCTCTGCCTCATGCCACCATCATAGGCCGGCATAAGAGACCACTTTGTGATTAGAAAATGCAGGTGGACTTCCAGGTCAGCACACACTGGCAGGGAATATAAGAGCAGGCCCCACGTTGAACGTTGCAGGGATGAGGTCTTAAAACATTATTATAGACGTCCCCTCTTTTCACCACCCAGCCCACCACAACTCCATGTAGATACATTTATTGAAAAATCTAAATTACTGATGGAGGGGAATTGCCTTGTCTGTCAAATCGGCCAATTGTCATGCCTTCATGAACATGCTAGAGTATTTTGGCTCTAGTTCTGTCTATGTTTCAACATATTGTTTGTCCAGGCTGTTTAGAATTTTATGAAATTACTAGATCAACTGCAAACTTTAATTAACCATCCCCTAAATGTTTACTCTCAGTCAACCTTTCTACAGAATTCACTAAATACATGAGAGAAAACAACTTTCCACCACTTGTGGTCCAGAGTTTTCTATGCCAAATCCACGCAGAGATGTGTTCACAGTGTTACATTCTGACCTCTTTGCTATGCTTGTTTTCTATTTCTTCATTGTGCAGGTTCCCTATGATGATCTGCGGTATCTCTTTGGTGAGATCATGTATGGCGGCCACATCACAGATGACTGGGACCGTCGTCTCTGTAGAACATACCTGGAGGAATACATCAAACCAGAAATGATGGAGGGCGAACTCTTTCTGGCACCGGGATTCCCTATTCCAAGCAACATGGACTACAATGGTTATCACCAGGTAATGTTCATTTTTCTGGTTTTGGACCATACGAAATATCATCTTGCGATGAAGAAAAGCGAAGCGATTTCCTCAGTGCAGCGATGTAAGAATCATTGCAAGACAGCTCGGTGAGTTAAAAGCTCACAACAGTCATCTGTATTCAGCCTGCAAGAAACATGTTCACTGCCCAGCAGCTAGTGCCGCACTGGCCTATAGGGAACTCTGCAGATTTCCTGGCAGGCCCCTGCACCCTGGCCCTTTTTTCTGTGAGTAGTCTGACTTTGTGCTCCTGTTATTCTCTCCTCGTGCGCCCTTATCCCTTCTCCCATCTCTCCACATTACTATTTGGACTCAAATGTTCTTGTGGGAGAACCCCCAGCTCTACTTACAGGGGGTTGCCCTTTCTCACATGGTGTAATATTGGGCCACTTTCAAGTTCCCAGTCCACCCCTGCCAGCAGGACCGACTCTGCCCTTAAAGTAGCATAGTCAATGGCCAAGTAACATTAAATCAGTCAATAGTAAATAACACCTACTATTGCTATGCTTAGAGTAGAAGTGGTGGCAATTCAGCATCATGTTCTAAATATAAAAGTGTTACAAAGCTCAGTCGGATTCACACCAGTCAGACAAAAGGGCTTACGTTCAAGAAAAGGTTTCTTAGAGATAGTTAGAGTTGTGACAACACAATAGAGGGTAATATATTACCTTCACAGTCGCAGAATGGTGTCCTCTTCAGTGCAACTGTTGTGCAACTTCAGCCTGGGCTCCTTCTCCAGGGTTAATGATCAGTTCAGTCTCTCGAAGTCCTGAGGATGTTAAGAGCCCCCTTCACTTCTTTCTAGTCTGCTTTTTCAGTGGTCTCTTTGCCTGCTTCCCATCTTCGTTTCTGGATAAGAACTCCTTTAAGTTGTCTAGAAACCTTCCTTCAAGTGTGTTTACACTTTCCTGTCCCAGGTTATGTTCTCTGTCAACCAAAATCCCATCCACACTCTACTCCTCGATGTGTTGCCGCATGCTTCGCTCTAAAGGGCCCCTCCCGTCTCTCCTGTAGTCTCATCTTCATCCTATTCCTCCCCTTCCCGCACCTCCACAATGCTCCACGACATGCTCAAACATCCGCCCTGCCCAGGCACATACTTGTCAAGCTCCAGGCTTGCTTTTTTTCTGACCCCCTCTTTGATGTAATCCTCTTTGATCTTCACCTCCCACCTCTTGACCTTGGTGTCTCCTTCCAACTCCGCCTTTCACACTTTCAGACTGTCGTTAATACCGTCCCCTGCCAAGGGTAGTGTCTTTGTGGGTCTGGGGTGGGATTTTGCCACTTTTCTTGGATTCTGTTACTGTCTCTCAAGAGACTATCACTGGCTTGATTCCTTCTTCATAGTCATTTGCTCCCAGGATCAAACTCCAAGCCACCTGTGGCTCGCAGGTACTCAGGGAGTCTCCAAGACTAAGCCTTCTACTCTTATCTGTTAGGCACATTTCCTTTGTATCCTTCATTGGCTTTCCAATGCCACAATCATTAGAATAAGGTTTTTGGCTGGCCTGCTCCTCACTCATTGTCTCAGTCTTTCTTTTTGAGTACACGTTTTTTTTAGTGTTGATGTTTTTGCCAATTCCATCACATGCAAAGTGTGGCTCTTGGCTAGCCAATCCCTTGTCTGGCCTATTCTCTGCTTCCTCCAACTTTCCGCTCTCCTCCTCTCTGCATCCTTCCTCGTGCTCGCCATCACACTTCTTCCCTCCTGCTCTCCAGCACGCACCTTTCTTCCTCCTGATATTTCCCTCCTAACATGTATTCCTCTCCCTTCTCTCTTCTCCTTCCTTCGATCGCCATCTTGCCTTCACTGTAGACTGCAGCCTCTGGCCACCTCTAGGCCCCAGCACCGATACCTGAGCCTGGTACCATTTATACAATGGAGCAGGGCTAATGAAAATGCCAATTGGGTAACCTTGGACACCCCTCAAACTTATTGAGTAGGCTCATGAATGACAGTGAAGAATGCCCCCTTCCTGGTGCAGGAATTGCACTCTGGGTGGAAATGGGTGGCTCATGCACCAGAACATAAAACACTGAGTTGCCATCTTGGGAACAGGTGGACCTGCCACAGTGGCCCCTCGGTTCTGCCATGTATCTTCCCATCTCGAGTGTTCGCTCCTCTACCCTGCCATATATCTCGTAGTGATCCTTGCTGTCTCAACTGTGCCACATAAGGTAAGCAGTTGTGGGTGGTCTACTTCACAGGCCACAGACCACGCAGAGTAGCTCACTGATTCCTCATTTCAGCCCCAGGCACACACAGAGTCCTTCAGGGAACAATGTATGCCCCTGCAAAGAGACTGGGAATGGGGGGGGGGGAGACCCTGTGCCATCTGCCATGCACCACACCCTGGCATGACTGCATTTGGAGGATGTTGACCCCTGGTCCCCAGTGTCCATCTGAGCCCACTCCCTGGCCTCAGTATGGCACTTCATCATGAGAGGAGAGCGAAACCATTTCACAGGATTCGCAAATAAGTACAGAACCTCATCATGTGTAAGTCACTTATAACAATGCCTCCTTAGGATTGTCTTACTTAAAACATTAATAAAGCAAATACAATGGTAATTTGGGGTTGGGAATTGTGATTAAAAAATGGTTCAATTGCATACTTATTTTGCACTTCGGGAGACCTTTTTATTCGCATCTCCTAATGGAACAGATGAGCACTGACGTGCCTCTGTAAGGCATCGAGGCGCTAGGTTATTATTATTTAGAGACCACCCTTTTAATGCAACGCAGACTGAGCAGTATGAAGAACATCACGCCCTTCATTCATAAAGAACACTTGGATGGTGAGATGACAGTCCTCGCCACTCGCCATTAGCCCAGGGTGCCATGCGAACATCAGCTTCGCCGCATTCTGTTAGGAGCACACTCACATGCAGCTGTTCCGTCGCTCATTGAAGCACGCAGATTTGCATCGAGGCGCGACTTACATTGTCCCTTTCCTGTGAAGAGGCACTAACCGGAGGGCCGGGATGGGCTTGCGATTTCCATCCAGTGAAACATTATTTTCAAGACAATCCTGTTGCTGCCACTGCCTGTCATTCTAAATTGCCATGTACTCCTCCTTGCAGACGGCAGCAACAAGATTCTCTTGCAAATGTTTTATTTCTTGGATATCACTCGCAGTCAGTGGTCCCGGGAAATTCTGTTAAAATACCACAAACACATGCATGCATCTACTTTGGTTGCAGGGGCGCCTCTCCTAAGCCAGTGCGTATGATGAGCAGGTCCACACTCTGGCACAACATGGCTGAGCATGGGCCAAATCTCAGGGAGGGACCTGCAAATATTTGCGGGTTGCCCATTCAAAAGATGGATGGCCACCCCAAATGTTCATGGGTAACCTTTGGGGGGACAACCCCACCCCCCAAAGCGACTTAAAGTCACCCCACTGGTCCGTATGTCCCCTTCTTATAGTGTCAAAGGAAGTGTGCCAATCGTTTTTCTGTTTCCAGTGCACGGACCCCGGAAATAGAAGCATTTTTGAACACGCTGCGCTGCCGTATGGGAGCCCGCCAGGCCCTGGTAGGTCGAGTGGATGTGTTCTAGGGAGGTGAGAATAGGCATGTCAGTGCTGCTCCCATTGTGGCCCTTGTTGTTTAACTCTTGGGCACTGGTGCAGGCAGGATTTCGTGCCAGAGTGTGGGCCTGCACATTTTACGCACAAGTTTAGGGCCCTGCAACTAAAGGACACATAATTATGCTGGTGTGGTGTTTTCGTTGGCATGCTCCCAAGGACTGAGCTGAAGTGTGACCTATTCCAGGCCATTGAGTACTTTTAAATAGTTACAAGACACCATTCGGCCAACATTATATGTCCGAGTACATAAAGTAATGTGAGACCAAAAAGTTATCTACTCTGAATTGTATCATTGTACTTTCAAGACACAAAGTAAAAGTGTGTAATGGTTTACGAGCTTGAAGTCATTAATTGACTAGAGCATGCAGCGAGCGTGTTGTTGTGTCAGTTGTGATTAGAAAAGTGAAGTGATACAAAAGGAAAGGGTGTTTACTTCATCATTCAATGTGTTGTTTGGGAAGATGAGCTTGCTAAATGCTGTGCTTGAGGGCTTTGAGACCAGATGCACTTATTTCAGACTTTCAGAAAATTCACACTTATCAGAAAGACTTGTAAGTGTGAATGGCACTGCCAAAGGTGGGATATTAACTGCATCACACTGAGTACATATTAAAGTTACCCACCTAATTTTTATTAATTTTATCAACTGAATAAAGATAAAAGAAAGAATTTGTTCTGGCAGAATTGAAGCAGTATGAATATTTTTCTCTTCTGGTGTCAAACAGTAAAGTGCATGCAAAGTGACTGCTACCAAAAATAATAAGCCAGCTGAAAGTAGATATTTAAACAAACACACTACCTTTTATTGCCGCATTGCATCATGAATTAATCCATACTGGTGTTTCCAAAAATATGCCAAAAAAGACTGTTCATTCTTATGGAAGAACTGATTTTTCCTAGTTGGGTTGATCACCTGAGGCAGTGATGGTGAGGAGTCCAACCATACTCATTCCTTCCATTCCATATGATCATGCCACACCAAACCCAAGTGTGAACCATGTTGTATATAAAACCCGAACTATTGTCCGGATTTGTCGGTAACAGAATTACTGCCGCATATACCGCATAGTCGAGCTACGTGTCTGGCCTGGAAGTGGAGGATTTTCCTACACTGCTGGTTCATGCTCCACTTTAACGGCAAAAAAAATCTGAAGATTTACCGCTGTGTAACTACCGCTCACAGCAAATCCACCAATATCCCATGGGGTCCTATAGACTCCAAAAATGGGGACTAACACTGCCATACCACTTCTCGCAATCCCATTGTAAATCCACGGGACTCAGTGGCAGTACCCCCTTTTGGTGCTAATTTGGCAGATTTACTACCGAATTACCGCCAAACTCGGAATGAGGCAGAATGTCTTAGAGTTTGAGAGTCACGGTTGAGATGTACACCTTCAAAACGTTGCTTCTGCAGCAGCGATTCTCTCTTTTGGTTTAACTAATGTGAACAGAAGTCTACAGGGATGTGGGGCCGCAATGTCGCACAGATTTTCCAACTAGCTTGTTGGTATTCTGTCTGCTGCCTGGTCCCATCCAATCTTTGAAAGCAGCCGCCTGCAAATTCAATTATTGATGACATGAACTGATCTTTTCATCCGTCCCCGGCCGGTGCTGTAAGCAAGGTCCATTTATAATGACGGAATAACTGAAGGCGATCCAACCTTCATCAATTAAGAAATACCGCATTGAGCATAATTACAAGCCCTTAAATTATCCTGGGAAATTGGGAGCATGCAAGCGAGCCAGATATATTGTCAATCACACAAGGGGGGATGGCTAAAAAATGTGCAACGATTTTCATCATTTAAGTAATGATGTTACAGAAGTCCAGTATTTAATATTTTATTTGTTCAGTCTGATTCTGGTTCAACTACTTGAGCATGGTGTGGCCTTACCGCCGCTCCCAGAACGCATACGCGCAGAGCCCTGTTGACTGTGTCTTGCAATCTTAATGATAAAGGGGACTATTTCTAGCTAGAATTTGTATGTGTTGTATATTTTATAGAGTTACCTAATACTTGCCCTTGATTTCAGTACCTTGATGATGCGCTGCCGGCCGAGTCTCCGTATCTATATGGACTTCACCCCAATGCCGAAATTGGTTTCCTGACACAGACTTCTGAGAAGCTCTTCCGGACAGTTCTGGAGATGCAGCCACGCGATAGTAGCATGGGAGAAGGTGGAGGAGTCACCAGAGAAGAGAAGGTAAAGGAAGTGACCTCATTGTCCAATGATGACCATCTTGATCACACCATGTTAGATAGAGCAAAAGATGGGGAGCCTTTCAGATAGCAACTCGCCCATCACCTTACTCAGCAAATCAAACAGATGGCCACACAAAGGAAGTCATTGAAAAATAAGCAGACATTGGGCCTCATTACAAGTTTGGCGGTAGCCTGGCCGGTAAAACCGCCATGCTGCCGCCGAACTTGCATATTTTTCCAGCGCCTGGCAATGGGGAAATACAGGGGCATTACAGCCCTGGTGGACCCTGTATTTCCCCATTTCCAGGTGCTGGAATGTATTAGTCCCCATTCCCATTTGAGTCCCATAGGACTCAATGGGGAATGGTGAGGACGGTAGCACCGGCACCATTAAGAATGGTGCCGGTGCTACCGTCAGTGTCTGCGGGCGTATGCTGGTCCACCCGCTAGGTCAGACCTGGCGAGCTGATATGTACCCGCTCGCAGAACTCGTAGTTTGCTGGTCTGGTAACAACAGTACCGACAAGCTTACTGGTACAGTTGTTATCGGACCAGCAAACTTGTAATGAGGCCCAATGCTGTTTAGGCCATAGAACGTGCACTTTCAGACCCTAGGGCCTTCAGTGTGATGACACCAATCTAATACTGAGTAGCAGTAGAGCAAACCATGATGCAAAACCACAAACGAGTGAGGGAGAGGGGAGCAAGGAAAAGCATTTAATTTAAAGTGGAGTTTGACTATATGTTCATGGGTTCAGGCGTAGATATGAGGCTGCTTTTTGTGTTAAAATGGGTGCTTGTTCCCAGGAAGATTAAGGAGGACTTCTGTTTTGTTCCCCCTCATGTAAAATGCTGAGCCATGTGTTACTTAATTCTGATTTGATCCTCTTATGCAAGCAGGCCGTTCCCTGTAGTTGTGTTGCTTATGTGTAAAAGTGTGTTGTCTGTGGTCCTTCCTCTGTTTCCATGTTACTAGGATACATCTTTCTACTGCTAGTGTAGTTTAGTGGTGCAAGTCACGTAGGGAGTAGAAAATGGCCAGATTGTGGCCATCAATGTTTTCCCTCCTTTGCTCCTGGGATAGCTTCCTTTTTATTGGATTCTCCTGAAATGGGCCCATTAGGATGGTCAGACAGAATGGTTGGAGAGCCCTTCCCAAATCCCCCCAACATTGCACTCTATTGCATGCGGCAAAAACCTAATTTCTGTTTTTGATGTAAGGGGGTGAGAGACTCCCTGGCCAGGCATCCGTTAACTGGACACTCCTAGATAGGAGCACAAGACTTTATCTGGTAATGGCCCAAATTACCACCCTGACAATTGCAATTGGTTAAACACCTGCTTTACACCACATATATATGTGGGGGGGGTATGGGATATTATAGTAATATGGGAGGGTTGTGGGGCGGGGGGGCATATCTATGTGGTGTAAAGGGGGTTTAATGAAAAAATAAATGTAAAAAAAGTCGGCATTTTCGGCCATCGCAATTGTGTGTGCTCGCAGTGATCACATAGATCCCTTTAACTTAATAGTTAACCACGTTCATATCAAAATGGAGGAATTTTGTACTACATGCTTTTTTTGCCTCTGAAAAGAAGATCAGAGCAGCCTGACATTTCCCCAACCATACTGGGAGAAAGAAGAAACGGTACAGGGAAGAGCTCAGACCGTCGGGGGAAGCCTATTTCTCATTTTCCAACCAAAGCGTAGTGGGAAAACGGACCCATTCCACCCCCTGCAAATCACACATGTATTCTTGCAAATAACTGATAACACAATCATTTGATGCTCCCCAGGGAGAGGGAAATATTCAACTGCCCCCTTAAGAAATCCCCACTTTCAGCACTTGAGCCGGATTACGAGTTTTGCGGTAACAGTAACACATGTGCTATTTGGAAAAAACTTTGCCAAATTCCAAGTTTCAAATGTGCTACTTTTCAATTCCATCTGCTTTTTAACTTAACTGCGGGAGTGGGAAGAGCCTACAATGTTTTCTTATGGGAATTTTGCATGAACATAGACACCTTTAGCACTTAAGGGGTTAACTTGCCTCCAAACAAAAGCATTAGCAGATGAAATATTACTGCTTGCAATAATAGTTCCATGGGACTCGTCTACTAATTGGGGAATAACTAAAGGTTCTGCATTATTCAAAATTATGTGGACCCTCCAGGTTACTGCATGGTTAGAGTAATTCTGTTATACTGTAAAACCAATGATCAGGACCTTGTAGAACATGCGACAGACTGGGGTCAGATGGAGAGCTCTCACTCACCAAACAACCTTTCAGGATGGATGGCATGGCTAAGATGTCCACTTGACTTTTTAAAGCCCTCCACCCAGACAGCTGGACTTCCATTCTGGTTTGGTGACTCTATAGGTGGCATTTTGTCGTCAGTCGAGGTAAGGGGTAGGTTTTCTGCACAAATGCCTGAGAGAACGGTGACAAAGGGAAGATGAGGAGGAAGGAGAATTGGTAAGGGAGAGTTTGCTGTTGTAGGAAGGAACCCATGAAGAGTGGAGGAAATAGGAATACAGGGTATGGAGAAGGAATGGAAGAACCTAGAGAGGTGGGACGTGAACAAGACAAGGAGGAAGAAAGATATCACAATGTGGAGGGCAGCCGAAAATAAGGCTGAGGGTGTTAGTGAGGTCCAAAATGAGAGAACAACATTGAGCTAGTCAAGTAAGCCAACAATAGTCAGGGTTTTGAGAAATGAGAGGCGACATCAGTGGGTCCAGAACTTGGTGGCAGCCAGAAAAGCTGGACTTGTTGGGACCAAAGACTGTTGGGTCTAACCTACTTGCCAAATCATAAGGTTAAGAAGAGAGGAAAGAGAAAAGCTAGTCCGAGTACTGATGGAAGTTCAAGATAACCCTCTTTAAAAGACCACTCAACCTGTTTTGCAAGCCTTGCTTGGGGTGAGATACCCAGACCCAAGAGGAAAGCATAAGCCCCTTTGCAAATTGTGGTACAAATCCTGCTGCTGCTGGGATACCTAGACCCAGGGGGAAGGGCAGACGGCCTCTTCATCTCTTTGTGTTACAAACCTTGCCGGGGGAAAGATGCCCAGAAACAGGGGAAGAGGAAAGAAACTATTTGAACTTGTTGGTTGTGCATAAAGCCCAGCAGGAAAGAATGTACTTCAAGTCCAGGATTACCAACCCTGCATCAAGCCAATGGGGGTCCTACAGTACCTAAAGCACAGGAGCAGTGAATCTTGACACACACTATGTGACCTTCAAACTCTGCGAGGAATTTGCCATCTGCATGGTGGGCGTGCGCTCGCCTGGGTTTTTTGAAATGTTTAAATGAATGGAATAATGATAGACCAACCTCTGGAAAATGCATGTTGCCAATCTAGGCACATTGTCCTATGCTCACACCACAACAAACCATAGACCCATGTACTCTGGCATGGACACAGCCTACAGGTACAGCTTTGTACCCGCCTTGTGAGATTTAGTTGGAATGTGACAGCAGAGGAGGGCTGTGAGAAATCAGAGGGTGTCTCACCTGATAGTCCCCGGGGAACTCTCTCTCAGGTGGCCAGGGCACGGCCATCAGCTTTGGATCACGAACGTTGGTGTGGACCATTGCGGGTGGATCACCCGGGTGAGGGGTCTTCGAGGAGTGGGGGGAGACAGCCGATGCTGAGACGCGATAGTCCTCCCTATTTTGTTTATCCAACCTATTTTATTAGGATTCACTGAAGTCCCAACTCCCCCCACACCCCTTTTTACACAAACACTGGGCTGTGGAAGAAGGTGACTGAGAGTAACAGCATTAACTTTCACACATCGTACTGGACATGTCCCGCTAATCACATACACTGGATACCAATTAGCTCTCCTCACGCAAATAAAAGGCAGAACCCACTGACACACTCTGAGCAAGGCAGAACACGAGCACTAGCAGAACTTCTGGGACAAAGGCAAACCTACTGGAGCAGGGGGCGATGGAGCAAAGTGCGAGAGCAGCGGGTCGAAACCCAGAGAGTTCCCTACTGTAGGTCGTTGCCTTTGACATGCCATGGAAAACACATGGAGAAGGCCAGATCCCACAAGTGAAGAGTGCATTGTGTTTCAAGGACACCAGCAAGATCAACAGCATTGTTGGGGAGGCGATGCCACGACTGTGGTACTAACCTTGAATTGGATATCGCAGAACCAAGAATGAGACGTACACCGCTGGTGATTTGGCAAGCGACCTGAGAGACTGGTGTGTGTTAAAGATTTAGCAACATTATATCACAAGTAAAGGCTGCATGCATGTGGATGAGATGCGAGGAAAGGAAGACATGTAAATGCACTTTGAAATAAAAAAACAACTGTGTAATCAGCGATACTAAGTAATGGAGAGATCTGGCGAAAGGAAGTAGCTCACTCGAAAGTCTCTGTGAAAGGTACATTGTTTGAAGCAATAAAGCGAATTGTCGGGGGGAAATTCTCCCGGGGTTGGCTGGGCCGTCCGCGAACCTCCGGGCAGGGAGGCCCCAACTCCTCCAGTATATCCCAAAACCAACCGAGTATGAGACACACGCAAGAAGCAAGGTGGTTCTGCTGTTTATTAGACAAAACGGCAGGGATGGGTCAAGGATCGTACGCGTCCGTCCTGACACACACACTTCATCGTGGGGCTCGCAGGCCCTTTTTACCTTAGTATGACACGCTACTTGCGTCACCTTGGAAAGTTAGCAAAAAACCTATCGCCACTCTGGATTGGTTGCTCGAGTGGTAGGGTTAGTATAGCATATGTATAGATTGTAATATTAGTGGTTAAGGGTTAGTCAGGTGGTATGCTTGGGTTGTCCCTTCAATTTGATACATGAAAATTGTTACATGAAGACCCCTGAGGATTGGTCAATGTTAATGGCGTCAGTGATAAGAGCCCCATGTTCTGATTGGTCCACTCGCGAGCCTCCCAGTCTGGGACCATCGCTGTTCCCAGCTCGCGGTGCACCTGTCATTTGCAACAATGTTTCACAACGGGTATGTGCAGACAATGTGAGGATTTATTCATATGCTGGAAGGCCGATTACTCCCACCGCCGCAGATGTTCATTGGGTCGCTTAATTGTATCAGCCTGTGTCTTGAAACGAGGGATCCAGGCGCCTCCCTCCTCCTGGGCTTGGCACCCTGTCAGGTTCGGCTTGGTCACGTGAGGTGGGACCGTGGTTGAGGCAGAATTCTGCACAATTAATATTGTTTTTTTTTCCACTGTGTGCCTGGTTTAATTTGCAGGTGTGACCTTAGCGTTGGCTTGCGGCATGCGAGTTTGCAACATTGTGCCCTTGGCTGTCTGCTTTCGGCGGGCTCATTCTGCAGGGTCAGCAACCGAACTCTTGTTCTTTTAATGTTCATGGAAGCTCTTGCTTGCGGCCTACTTGAGTCTGGTGTATAGGTGGAGCCGTTTGATACACAGGTGCTTTAGGTTTATGGTATCATATTGCCTTATCCCCAGTATCGTGTCTTCGTTATATTTCTCATTATGGCGCATGGGTTTAGGAGAAGCGTGAGCAAGCTTTTTAGATGAGTTCATTGTGCGTCTTGCGTTTCTGCATTTTAAAAAGCCTATGTGAAAAATAATAAAGATGCACGTCCGTGGGTGTGTCCGTCACCTACGTCATAGCACTGAGTATGTTCTTCGTGTGGATTGGTGTGGGAGTGTCCAGTGTGCATTTTTGTACAGGTGTGCTGACCGTTGGCTAGGTCGTCATGGCATCTCTAACGATGTATTGGTTTAGTCGAGTTCATCCATGCCGCAGGTGTCGGCATGGGCAGGGCAGGCTGCTGGGCAGGCGGGTGGGCACATCCGTATGTTCCTGTACCAGGGTATTTGGTCGTCTGGTAGATGGGTAAACTCCTCTTGTGGCGGGTGCCTGGGCCATGATCCTCTAGGCCAGGGGCGAGAGGGGATTGGTGGGAGCCTTTTATTCCATTCTCCCACTTCAGTCCCCCCTCTGGTCGACTTGTCGACCACAAACATATCCTTTTCCTTATCTCCTCTCACTCTCCATATTTTAGTTACTCCACCCAAATGCCCATAGTGGTTAACATGGTCTTCAAATGACCAATACATATATGCACAGGTTCCCCCAGGTGTGCAGTATACCCATTTCCCTATGTAGCTCCTCGGGTTTCTTGGGTTTTCGAGCTTCACAGATGGTGGGTCCATGTGGTTGGTGATGATCTGGTTGCGCAACTTCTCTCTCTCTTTTATTATTGTGCCTGTGTGTTGGCCGTCATCTACTGGCATCAAGGGGTGCATACCGACCATTTCGATCATCTCGTCTGTGGTGCGTGCCTTCCGGGCCTTCCAAAATCTTGTTATGATCAGTGCAGCTCCAGCCAAAATAATGCATCCAACTATAACCTTTAGTCCATCTGACATTCAAGATGGCATCCATGACCATAATATTGAAAACCAGCTCTCATCCTTTTTCACACTTTTACTTTCATCCATCATTTTGGAGTGCATCTGGGCCAATTGTGAAACTGCTTCTGTCAGAGTACCATTGTCAGCATCGTTGGCAGGGATGAATGTGCAGCATGATTGTCCTATCTTTGCGCAAACTACTCCTTCCATTGCTGTGAGGAGGTCCAGTACATATCTGTTCTGTAGTGCTACCATCCTAACTGCTCGCAGTTCCTCTTTTATTGCGTTGAATCCATTTACTGTAGAATTAATCGTCATCATTAGTTCCCACCTAGTTATCTGGAGCCATTTTGCGTTTGCGTAAGCCTGTAGTCCCGGATGTATTATTGAGGAGAAGAACATTGCTGCTCTGCTGAATAGTCTGTGTTCTGGCGGAATTGAAGTGAGTGCTGTTTCCGACCTTCCCCATAGGTAATTTCCTGTCAGAGGTTCTCCTTGTCTTTTCTTTCTATTCAGGACAGTATTGTTGCAGTTGTTTTCGTTTTCTGGCCCCTTCTGGGGCTGTACAGATCTCTTCTTCCTCTTGTTCCCTTCATCCATTTTGGGGAAGTTCGCCACATTCACATGTTTCTGGGGTACCACTAGTGATGGTACATTAACGTGCCCCATTGTGCATATACCATTCCACAGAGGGGGCAGTGTGTGGTATGCCTTGTCTCCGCAGGCCCAGTAATGGTCCATTACTACTGCTGTTCCTGCTCCCCCCTCAGGTAACTCCGTCACGCTTGCACAGTTGGTGTTGTATCCTACGTCCACCTCTCCTTTATGTTGGTAGCATACCTTAGGCGCAGTCAGCGGCAGTATTGTTATTGGGTCTTCATCCTTGTCCATCCATGTCAGCATGGGTACGTACTTGACCCAAGTCATCCAACATCTATGGTTGTGTTCATCAATAGTTGAAATATTTTCTCTTGTTACCATGTTGCTGCCAACCACTCCTATGTCCCATCTGTTGTCCATGTACACCTTCCCTGTTATTGTCACCAGTGGTCTTTCCCAACATCCTTGTTTACCAGGAACTTCAGTGGCGTACCAATCACATGGTAGGTACTGTAGTGTTACTTTCTTTGTTTCTCCTTTTTCAGGACCACTTGTCATGTATCTAAATGCTTCAGCATGCAAACTGCTCTTGTGGTAACTCAAATAAGTCTTGAGGAAGTTGTTTTCGTATGGATATGTGTCTCGTGTCTTCCACACCAGTTTCACCACCGTCCCTTGAAACCTCCCTTTCGTTTGGAACAGTGCCAGGTATATTATACATCGTGCTGTCTTTTCATCTATTTCCGTGGCAACAAATGTTCGAGAAGCGCTCATTGCGTATGGGATCAATGAGCAAACGTAGCAGCTGTCTTCTGTTGTCTGCTTACCTATGTGGGTCATGTGTTGGTACCACATGTTGTTCGAGACGTGTGCTGAATTTTGTATGTAGTTGTCAATACCTTTATTATCTGAGTATGTGCTGCGTTTAACTCTATTTCTATTGTGTGGAATTTTGCTAGTACCACCTGATGTAACACCTGTTGCAGCCGGGGGCGGGGGTATATTAGGTTTGGGTACAGCAAAATATTGATAGCATAACTGTTCTGCCATACAGAGGCAGCCAAGAACCCGGTGATCATCAAAATCCCTATCATCTTTATTACAGAGGTTAATCTCACTGGCATTTTGCTCTTACCTTGCTGCAGTCCGGCAGCTTATTCTTGCGACGTTAAAGTTGCCCGCCTGAAAATTCTCAATATGCTTGTTATTAGTGTTAGTTGTTGTTTTTAAGCTCTCCCTATCAAATAGTCGTTCAGTGCCCAGGCGAAGAGCTGTTCCCACGCCAATCTAAGCGATCTGTCTCTTAGGACAGGCAAGTGTGGGTGGTGGTGGGGCATTGAATGTTCTATGGCCAAGAGGAATGCTGTGTAGTAGACACGTATCCTCCTCCTTTTCAGGTACGTTGGCCTTTTTATTTCATATACAAATTGGTGTGACAATTCTTCAGGGTAGTTATCGTCTGAGGGTACCATCTACTCCTGGGCAGTGAATTTGTTAGTTATCTGTTTCCTTAGCAGTACAATAATATGCTGTACCTGCATGTGCGAGAGAAAAGAAAGAGAACATTCAAGTGTTTACATGTGTATATGTGCAAGACAATGTCCTTCAGTTGAGTTATTACTGCAGTGGGTAGGGGGTCGATGGGCAGAGGGTTTGGGGCTCAACTCGCGGAAGTCTCTTTACTCTTTGATCGTGTGACCATGGGGTGGGCGGTATGGGGATCACCCCTTTCTTTTCCAGTAGTTGTCTCTGGGGAATCTGGGGGGTGGCAGGGTATGGAGACACTTAGGCCGTTAGCTGTGGTAGAAGTCTCTTCCTCCATTGGTGACGCTGTTGTTATTCTTCCAATGGCCCTGTCGGTGACGCTAGGGCGGGTCTGGAGTTTGCAGATCTTTACGTCGTGTAGGTGATTCCAGGCACGTTTGTCCTGTAGCTTTACTGCTCTCGTTGATACCTCCTCTACCAGGTGGGGGCCAGTGAAGCGTGGGCTGTTCCACTTTCTGTTGAAATTGCTGAGTAGTACGTGGTCACCTTTAGCAACTTTGCACAGTCTTTCCTTTTCCAATTCTTTATCCGCGTCTTCTTGTTGATCACTCTTAGACCCGCCCCGCGTGCGCTCGAGCTGTTGAGACACAAACACTACACTAGTAATCAAAGAAGACACATATTGGTACATTTCATCACCAAGAACAGTTGCAGTATTTTCGTGGTCAGTGAAGGCTCTTGATGTTGGCGTCAGAGGAAGGCGCATTTGACGTCCGGTAACCACCTCGTGAGGGGTGAGGTGGTGGTCGGAACCTGGTCTATTCCTTAGCTCAAATAGGGCTAGCGGAAGGCAATACAACCAACTCTTCTTTGTTGTTTGCTGTATTTTTGCAATTGCCTCCTTTAGTAGGCCATTCAGGCGTTCGCATAGACCGTTGGCCTGCGGGTGATATGCACATGCAAGTTTATGCTTGATGTTCAGTAAGGATGTGATGTGCTGGAACATTTCATTGACGAAATGCGGGCCATTATCTGACCGCAGTACCTCGCACACTCCCCACCTGGGGAAGACCTCCCTCACTAGGAATTTAGCTGCTCTGAATGCATCTGGGTGTGAGCAGGGCCCTGCTTCAATCCACCTCGAGAATGGGCATACTACCACAATCATATACCTATTCCACTGTCAGGTTTCCTTCTCTTATTCAAGTTTCCTTTTTATTATTATCCTTTTCAGATTAGCTTTGTGTGGGTGGGAAGTTTTCCATTATAGTTGGTTAGGCCTTAACTTGTTGATTCAGAATCCTGGTTCTGACCCAAGGCAAGATGGAGCCTCACAGTGACAGCTCTGATTGGCTAGAAGACAATGCTGAACAACAATGAACATTCTAAACTGTCACTCTGTGCCTTTCATCATCAAAACCCCATCTGAGAGGACGTGTTCAGTGGCTGCTCCTGCTTTAGTATTAGGCCTGGTGGATTTTATCCTTCAGATCTCAGCAGTTGAGCGGCTACTTTCTTGGGGGTTCAGGAGAAGTCTTCAGCTGGCAGGAATTCGTTTTGAAGATAGGAAAGCAGGAAATCTGTGTGAATTCGCTCAGGAGATAAGTGACTTTATTTCTACTGTAAATCTGTTCATCTTAATAACAGTCTCCTTGAAAATTCGTAAAAAGTAGTGTTTCTACTAAAACTATTGAACTATTGGAGTGCGCTTGTGTTTCCAGTGCGGTGTTCCTTAGCGCGAGATTTTGACTGTCGCGTGCGTATTCAAGTGAGAGCGTGCTTTCTAGCGTGTGTATTCTGAGCGCGAGTAGAGGTTGGTCTCGTGCCATTTTAAACGCGTGTGTGTTTTATTGCGCGGGTGATCCTTTGCGCGAAAAGCTATACGCTGCGTGAGAACTACAAAGCACGTGTGAAATACTAAGCGCGTGTGAAATACAAAGCGCGTGTGAAATACAAAGCGCGTGTGAAATACAATGCGCGTGTCTTTTTTAGCGCGAGTGTACAAGCGCGTGTGAAATACAAAGCGCGTGTGAAATACAAAGCGCGTGTGATTTTTAGCGCGGGTGTATAAAGCGCGTGTGAAATACAAAGCGCGTGTGATTTTTAGCGCGGGGGTACAAAGCGCGAGAATCTGTTCGTCGCGTGCCATGTGAGTGCGCGTGTGTTTTTTTCCATCGCGAGTGATTTTGCGCGTGAGAATCTCTTCGTTGCGTTTGAACTCAATAGCGCGGGTGTTCTTATTTCGCGTGTCTCGCAGGAGAACATTATTGCACGTGTGGACTATTGCGCGTGTGAATTATTGCGCGTGTGGATTTTTTGCGCGTGTGGATTATTTTGATCGCGCGTCTTCATCCGTTTGCGCGTGTTCTTCAACCAGGAAGATTTCTAAGTGAAGTTCATCGATAATTTTAATGGAAATAACCTGCGTGTGCAGTTAGCACGTGTTTCCTCTTTCTTCAAGGATTCAAAGACTCAAGATAATTATAAATAGTTTGAAAAGTTTTGAAATGACAAGAAAGAACATTTTAAAGACAATCTAATTGAACTACCAGTGCATGTTGGAAAAAAGACAAACAAAGAACTAAGACTTCCAGTTTTGCCTAATGTAAGAAGTTGCTGGGAATTTCAAGTATCGCAAGTAAGAGAGATTTTCAGCTTCTTATCCGCTTCTCTAAGAAATTTCAAGAGAAGAACCAGGTAGGATTCTCAATTATTAGTTAAGGATTAATGACATCCCATTCATAAGGTTAAGTAAGTGAATTAAGGAAGTGTATATGTTATTCTTTATCCTCTGCAGGTTCAGCACTGATTAGCCTTGACGCAGTCTGCCTGGTGTTGTTTTGTTGTCCCATTCCCCCTTTCCCTTTGGGGTGTAGTTTACAGAGCTGTATTGAAAACTAGTTCTGGGAAATACATCTCAGGGGGATTGTCGGGGGTTCAGCAGCTTCCGCGGATACAGGACCTCTCAGCCTGACACCTATTTCCTTGACATACGTTGATCATATCAACATAGTCAATATGGATATCTTGGAAGGGTCCCTCTGGCCCGGGTATAGCACCTTTTATCACCTTCAGAGTGTGACCGGCCGTGAACTGTTGACATGTGAGACAATTGCTGATAAAATTTGACACATGGGAATTTAACTCGGGGCAGAACCAGTCTTCCCTAATTCGTGCTGCAATTACTTCCTTGCCTGTGTGGGCTGGGTGGTGTAGTTGGCTCAGGGCGGTGTTCAATAGTGCCAGTGGCATTACAATCTTTCCAGTGTTACCCTGGCGCCATAGTGCGTCAGTTGGTGACATTGTGCATCCTCTTTTTACCCATATTTCTTTTTCTGTCATTGGTGCAGCCGCTTGTAGCTCCATTATCTGTGTGGCTGGGAGATGGGTGTACCCTTCTCTTATCAACATCTCCTTAGCTATGCCCCTCCCTCTCCCTCTCTCTGACTCAGGGGGGTTCCATATCTCACCAAAATATGCAGCATACTTCGCGTGTGCGTCTGCTGCTGCATTCCCTCTTGAGACATGATCTTCTCCATGAGTGTGTGCGGTACATTTGACCAAAGCTAATTCTTGGGGGTCATTTATTACTTCAATTAGTTCAGCCAATAAGAGAGCATGTTGCACTGGAGTGCCGTCAGCTCTCCTAAACCCTCTTCTCCTCCATTTCGACAGTCCTGAGTGGACAGTAGACGTGAGATATGCCCTGTCTGAATATATGGTCACTCGTTTGTTAAAGCTTTCCTTCAACGCAAGATCAGTGCAACTAATTCGGCTGCTTGAGCAGAGTAATGCTGTGGTAGTTGTACACATTTCATCACCATACACACCGGTACCTCTGTCATTTTTACCACAGCTGCCTCAGTTCTCCTTATCCCATCCCTTTGGTCAATTGTTGATGACCCATCAATGAACAAGAGCTCACCTCCCTCTAGTGCGTTCTCTTCAACCTTTCTAGTACATGAGTACATTTCAGTATTCTGCGTACAATCGTGTGCATAATCTCCTTCCTCAATTACTTCTGCCAAAAACCTTGCAGGGTTGACCGTGCTACATCTAACAATTGATAGTTCAGCTCTAGATAAGATGATCTCATAACCTGCTGCCCTCTGCGTGGTTAGTGTGGACTTAGGCTTATTCAATATTGCAAATAGTGCATGTTCCACAAATAGCGTGGTTGGGCACCCCAGGGTGATTGCTGACGCTTTCTCTACCGCAAAGGCAGCTGCGGCGAGACCTTGTTCGCAAGGGAAATGACCTAACATCACAGGATCTAAGTGGCCGCTGTAAAACGCTACTGGTTTGTAGCCCATGCTTGTTTTTTGAGCCAACACTGCTTTCATTACTGCTGAGTCGCAATGTGAAAATATAAAGAATTGTCGCTCATAATCTGGGGTGGCCAGTACCGGAGCAGTTGATATTGCATCTTTCAGTTCATCAAAAGCCTCTTTCATTTCCATTGTCCACCCCAACTTTTTCTCCCCTTTGTTAGCTTCTTTCAATGTCTCAAGTAGGGGTCCTATGTATGAGCTGTAATCAAATACCCATGCTCTAAAGTAGTTGCACAGACCCAGGAACTGCTGCAGTTCCCTCACTGTTTGTGGCAATGGCGTTTTTGAAATGGCCTGTGCTCTTTGTGGTGCAATCTTTCTTCCATATTGGGATATGAGCTGACCAATGTAAAGTACCTGTTCCTGACAGTACTGTAACTTTTCCTTGTCTACCTTGTAACCTTTTTCAGCCAATATTGTCAGCATCTTTAATGAGTCCTCTCTGCATCTTCTTTCGTTTGTGCTGCAAATTATTGTGTCATCGACATACTGCAACACTGTGCTTTCCACTTCAATGTTACCCAAATCCATCTGTATTACTCTGTTGAAGATTGAGGGTGATTCGCAGTACCCTTGTGGCAATCTGGTGTGTTTCCACTTTGTGTTTCTGTAAGTAAAGCTTGTCAGATCTTGTGAGTCTGGGTGCAGTGGTATTGAGAAAAAGGCATTTTTAAGGTCGATCACTGTAAATCGTGATGCCTCTGCTGGAATGCCGCACAATATTGTGGCCGGGTTTGCGGCTATGGGGTATTCTGCTTCCACTATGTTGTTCAAGGGCCTGAGGTCCTGTATGAAGCGCCAAGACCCCCCTCTAGCCTTGCGCACTGGGTATACAGCCGTGTTACATGGTGATTCTGAGGGGACCAATATGCCATTATTTATAAGGTCGTTATTGTTTCATATATGCCCTCATCTGCCTCTTTTGACAGTGGGTACTGTTTCACTCTGGGGAGTATTGCACCCTTTTTCAATTTTATTCTTACTCCCCCTATACTTTTTATGCACCCCACGTCATAGGGGCTAGTAGTCCATAATGATGTGGGTACTTTTGCCATATCCTCCTCAAAGAAGGGAACTGGGGTGGATGTGGGTGCCTCAAGTGCCATTGCAATTTTCTGTGCCACTTGTTTGTACGTCACTCTTAGCCATATTTCCACACTCATCATAAACACCATTTCACCTTCTTCCTTTTCTTCTGAGAAGAGCTCCTCATCTGACACCTGGGTGAGTCTACATCCCTCTGCTAGTGCTATCACTGCCCTCCATGCTCTTCCTTCTCTGTCTTGGGCATGTACCGCAATGTAATCAGCTGTTGCTATAATGCTCTCTATGTTCACTGAAATCACCTTTCCTTCTGGTTCATTGGCTGGTGTTTCTGGTCTGAACAACTAGGCTGCTGGCCTCCTCCAGATCTTTCCTTCTATTCCTGGCATCCATGCAAATGCCATGTCTGTCCCGTACTGGAACTGGCTCAGCCCTAATCACTGTCTGTCCACAGTATGCTTGCATGATTTGTCGTACCGTGAGCATATTAATTCCTGGAGTGGAGCAAATTATGCCGTCTTCCGTAAAGGAGATCGTCATATTCAATCTGTTCATTATGTCTCTCCCCAGTATATTTACTGGTGAGGCCCTAGAATATAAAAGTGGGACTGACATGTCATAATCCCCTATTGATAAGGGAATGTTATCAGTAAAGGGAACCAACCCCCTAGCCCCAGAGAATCCTTGGGTGTTCATGGCTTCGCCTGACATCTTAAATTTACCTTCCCTTATGCAAGACCGGGTCGCCCCGGTGTCAACAAGGAATGATAATTTTTTGTCACCTATCGTTACCTCTATGCGTGGTTCCTCTGCACTATTAGGTGTTACCGACAGGATGGGACACACCAAGGCCGTCTGTGGGCTGTCCTATTGAGGGTATAATGATTGACCATTTCCTGTGTAAGGGTTGTGTCCCAGGACCGTCACCCTACCCAGTTGTGTTTGTTGTGCTTGGGGTTGTTGTGTTATCGCTACCTGTTGTTGTGGCAGTGAATATGCCTGTGGCTGTTGTTGTGTTACTAGTTGTTGCTGTTCATTTCCCTGTTGCAACGTCTGCTGTTGCTGTATGCCCTGCTGTTCCTGTGTGGGCCTTTGTTGTCCCTGTTCGCTCCATGATGGTGTTCCTGGTCTCACGCTACACATGCGTGACATGTGCCCTACTAATCCACAGATCCAACACACCGGTGGTTCCCTGTTCTGCCATGGGAAGCTTCCTGTGTTGTCCTGGTATACTGGTTGCCCGGTGGGGTAGGGATTTCTAAGTCCTCCCACCTGCTGTTGTGTGTTATATCCATATCCTCTCCCTCTCATTATTCCTCCCCTTCCCCTGTTGTAATTATAATACCCAGCTCCTGGCGTTGAGTATCCTCCTCCCGTGTTAGTCGTGTATGGTTGGAGTGGCGGCATCTGTTGTGTTACAGTCTGTGAGGATTGTATTTGGGAGGGGTCTTGTGCAGCCACTACCTGTGTGGGGCTTTGGGTCATTGTTGCAGGTGTAGATATTAGTGTGCCTTCCATTGTGTATTTATTAAGTTTTTTCTGTACTAGTTTAGCCTCTTCCGTTTTCCTATCCTCTTCCTTTTGTTTCATTTTTCCTTGCCATGTCCTACAATGATGCACTATTGTCAGTTGTATTTCTGGCCATGCTTTTGCTTCCTTTCCCACTACTTTCTTCAGTTGTTTCTGAACTCCTCTGGGAGCCCTTGTACTAGTATATGATAGAATATTGCTGGTGTTTTGTCCCATTGTTCTCTAGTTTCCATGCACCACTTCTCTTGAATCTCCTGGATATAATCAACAGGATCTTCATTCTCACGCATCTTGCGCGAGGTAATTGCTCCTATGTCTGATGTGTCTGGATACTGTACCCTCAGTGCCTGCCATAATGCATGTCTGCAGTTTGCGAATGGTGCCCCATCGTGCGATGTGTTTGTTATTGTTACCCCGGTGAATCCCGCTCTCTTCCAAATGTCATCCGCTGCATCCCCTAATATAGATATTAGAAGGCCCTTTACATCCCCCACTGCCAGTTTCTGTCCTGCGGTGTGCTTCTCCATTTCATATATCCATTTACCCGCACCTCCACTTAATGATGGGAGCCTGCACTTTATATTTTCTTTGTCTGCATGCTTCCAAGGGACGTATTGTGGTCTAACCCCTCCCCTCTCCAGAAGTGGCATTAAGTTGTGTCCCGTTTGACCCCTTGGGTTCCACAAAATCGAGTCCGTGCACCCCTCCTCTTCTTCCGTGTCTCCTACATCGTCAATTTCGTCCGTATTTCCCCTGCTCGTAACTCTTTCTCCTCCATCTTTTCCCCTTCTTTCATCATTTCCTGTATTTAATGTGGGCGTGTGTATTCGCTCTCCCTGCCTGCGTCCAGGGAGGTCTCTAAGCCTACCTGCATAGGGTGTCAGTTCGTTTGTGAAGGGCGCGAGTTTAGAAGGGCATGTTGCACGTAATGAGCGTGAGGTGGTGGAGCATGTAGGACGAGATGATGACGGTGTGGGTTCACATGTCTGCCTTTCCGCTATTCCTTGCTCTTCCTCCTCACTTCTCTCGAGTTCATCCTTTTTCCTGCAGATCCATGTTGAGTCTCTATTTGTCCAGGTGGTGTATAGTTTATCTAGGCTTTCCCTTTCACTATTTCTTCCTTCGTTCTCCATTCCTTCTTCTTCCTCACTACAAAATTCATTCGTAAATGGCAACCCCCAATCTGTCTTTTTCCCCCTAATCGTTACTGTTTTTAAGTCTATTGGGTCTGTTCCTTCCTTTTCTTCTTTACCAATCACTCCCCTTTGTGCTGATGTTGTTGCTACTTCTGTGTCTCTATATACATACCTCCTTGCTTCACTCTCCCCTCTCCTATCTTCTCTTTCCCCTACATTTCTCTCCGCTATCTCTCTACCAATTTCCTCTCTTTTCCTTTTTAATTCCTCCATTACTTCACTACTCATCTTTTCCAATATCCTTTCATCCTCTTTCTTCCTTTCCCATCTCACCCTCTCCCGTTCTAATATATTCTCTAACATCCTCCCTTCTTCGTATTTCCTCGTCGTTTCTGATAATAATCTCTTCTTCCATAGTGCCATTTCTTTTTCTTTCTCTTCTTCCTCTCTTCTCCTGTCACGCAGTGCTGCTCTTGATACCCTTTCTGCTACTGCCTTTACCCTTTCGGCTTCTCTCTTTTGCTCCTCAGTTCGTTCCCTTATTTTTTCCAACTCGTTCTTACCTTCTTTCCTTTCCCTTGCTCTCTCTCTTTCCTCCCTCTCGAGCTGTTTGATCAGTGCATTCTGCTCATCCCTTATCTCTGCTAGTCGTTCCTCCAAAATCTCTTCCTTTTGTCGTAACAGCTCTTCCCCTTTCATTTCACTCTCCCTGGTATTATCCTCGTCCATTTTCATTACTACCTCCTTCTCTTCTCCTGTTAATGAACCTCGTAATTTTAATAGTATCTGCGCAGCTACCCACTCATCATGTCCTATTTCCGCAGTTTGCTCTTCTCCGGTCCTCCCCTCCCCTGCTGGCATCTTCCTATGAGCTGATCCCGTCGTACTAGTCCGCTCCCCTCCCGTGTGGCCACCTGTAGCTGTATATGGTGGCGGGCTGTATGCCGGGTTCGAGTACCCCTCAGCCGCCCTTAATTGTTCTCCTTCTATTTCTCCTAGTTCTCTTAAAGGATACAACCCCCCTCCCTCTGTTTTCACTACCTTCGCTAAGGGTATATCGTCGCTCTGTTCCTTTTTTATTTCATTTTCTTTTGAGTTGTTACTCTTTTCTCCTCCCTCTTGTCTGTTCCCCGTGTTCTCTGGGCCTTCACTCTCCTTTTCCCCATTCTCTCCTTCCTCCTTAATCTCCTTTTCTTCCGTTGTTTCCCCCACAATGAACATTCCGTTTGGTCCTGGTCGGGACCCTTGGAACATCCTCCATAAGTTAAACGCCTCCACGTGGTGTGTCAACTTCTTCACCCTTGTATGTGTTATGCAGATGGTTTAATAGTGAATGTTGGGTATATGGATCGAAGCTACCATTAGGCGGCCATGGTGTTGTCATTTTGTTGTCCGTCCCCTGTGTCCATTCTATGCTATACTTGATCAGTTTCTCCCTATGGGGTGACAGTGTTTTACATATGTGTTGTAGCGGGGTAGTGAGGGTGTTCCCCCACCCTCCCGATCCTACCCCGTATGACATAGTAGCGCTCCACTTGTTATCCTTCCCCTATTTGGTAGTAGTTATCCTACCAACACTTTACAATACACACCTTTATACCTTTACCTGGCCCCGTAAGTTTGGGGACTTGCGATAGTCAGCTAAGGAAAATTATTAAAATATAGTATTTACATTTGTATATTCTTTTCTTTCTTTTCTTCCTTTACAGAACACCCTTACGGCCCCCTGCGGCCGAGGCGCACGTAGCCCCCTGCGGCCGCGTACCCCTTGTGACGTTCTTATACAGCCGTCCTACTTTCACTTGCTCCTCCTCCCTCTTCTACACTTGCCGTGGCCGGCGTTCTCCGTGCGCAGCCACGTCCCCCTTTTCGCCTTCCCCCCGATCAACTCATTACCCTTTACCTCCGTTTTCACTCCCTTACCACAACTCTCCTCCCCACCACTCTCAAAACAAAAAAAAACAAAAAAATAAAAATGCCTTGCACTCGAGGTATCCTATGAAAGCCCTACTGGTGACGTCACCGATCTCTTCAAACTACTGGTAAGTTCTTAATACACTTGCAATCTACCCCCGTTAACCCCCAGCTGTCTTCCTGTCACGCCTGGAACAAGGTAATCAATAATATAATCGGACTGCGCACGCTGCGTCGCCTCGCGTGTGATACGCCCCTCGACAGGAGGGCTTAACCAGCCAATTATCTTCCGTATTGGGCAACCAGCTAGCTACCGCCTACAGGGAAACGTCATCTATCTATCGAGTTTCCTGCTCGATCAATAGGGATCCTCATCTACTCATTGATCAATAATTACCAAATCGTAGGAAACCGCGCATACACACACCCTTACACGTAGTCGCGACCTAGGCCAATCAGTGTCTACGAGCGGCCGCACGTGATGTGTTCGTGCTCCGCCCCCTTCTCTCGCGTAACATAGCCGACTGCTCTCGCACTCGTTCGGCTACCATTCATTTCATGGCCAACACTAAATTGTCAAACCTTCGCCGCGCACCTGTGCAACACCTCCCACTTCCCGTATTTAATTCCTCCCCCCTCACTCACAATTTCACGTTGCTTGTTGGGTGTGGCATACTCACCAAGTTCTCCTGATGCGGGGCCGCTCGACTGCGTGCACCCCTCCAAGCGGCTCGCCACCTCCCCTCGTCTGGACCACGTCTGGACACTCGCCAACCGCGGGCGGGATACTTCTCAACCGGCTCCCGAAGGCCAATATCCGGATTGCGCTGTCCGGTCGTCTCGCAGTTCCGCGATGGTCCTGTAGTCAGAAGGGGGCAGCGGCAGAGGGGGCTGTAGTCAGAAGGGGGTACTCAGAAAAATAAAATAAAAGCAGATCTTAAACAGATCTCAGCAGTGCCTCCAACTTGTCGGGGGGAAATTCTCCCGGGGTCGGCTGGGCCGTCCGCGGACCTCCGGGCAGGGAGGCCCCAACTCCTCCCGTATATCCCAAAACCAACCGAGTATGAGACACACGCAAGAAGCAAGGTGGTTCTGCTGTTAATTAGACAAAACGGCAGGGATGGGTCAAGGATCGTACGCGTCCGTCCTGACACACACTCTTCATCGTGGGGCTCGCAGGCCCTTTTTACCTTAGTATGACACGCTACTTGCGTCACCTTGGAAAGTTAGCAAAAAACCTATCGCCACTCTGGATTGGTTGCTCGAGTGGTAGGGTTAGTATAGCATACGTATAGATTGTAATATTAGTGGTTAAGGGTTAGTCAGGTGGTATGCTTGGGTTGTCCCTTCAATTTGATACATGAAAATTGTTACATGAAGACCCCTGAGGATTGGTCAATGTTAATGGCGTCAGTGATAAGAGCCCCATGTTCTGATTGGTCCACTCGCGAGCCTCCCAGTCTGGGACCATCGCTGTTCCCAGCTCGCGGTGCACTTGTCATTTGCAACAATGTTTCACAACGGGTATGTGCAGACAATGTGAGGATTTATTCATATGCTGGAAGGCCGATTACTCCCACCGCCGCAGATGTTCATTGGGTCGCTTAATTGTATCTGCCTGTGTCTTGAAACGAGGGATCCAGGCGCCTCCCTCCTCCTGGGCTTGGCACCCTGTCAGGTTTGGCTTGGTCACGTGAGGTGGGACCGTGGTTGAGGCAGAATTCTGCACAATTAATATTGTTTTTTTTTCCACTGTGTGCCTGGTTTAATTTGCAGGTGTGACCATAGCGTTGGCTTGCGGCATGCGAGTTTGCAACATTGTGCCCTTGGCTGTCTGCTTTCGGCGGGCTCATTCTGCAGGGTCAGCAACCGAACTCTTGTTCTTTTAATGTTCATGGAAGCTCTTGCTTGCGGCCTACTTGGGTCTGGTGTATAGGTGGAGCCGTTTGATACACAGGTGCTTTAGGTTATGGTATCATATTGCCTTATCCCCAGTATCGTGTCTTCGTTATATTTCTCATTATGGCGCATGGGTTTAGGAGAAGCGTGAGCAAGCTTTTTAGATGAGTTCATTGTGCGTCTTGCGTTTCTGCATTTTAAAAAGCCTATGTGAAAAATAATAAAGATGCACGTCCGTGGGTGTGTCCGTCACCTACGTCATAGCACTGAGTCTGTTCTTCGTGTGGATTGGTGTGGGAGTGTCCAGTGTGCATGTTTGTACAGGTGTGCTGACCGTTGGCTAGGTCGTCATGGCATCTCTAACGATGTATTGGTTTAGTCGAGTTCATCCATGCCGCAGGTGTCGGCATGGGCAGGGCAGGCTGCTGGGCAGGCGGGTGGGCACATCCGTATGTTCCTGTACCAGGGTATTTGGTCGTCTGGTAGATGGGCAAACTCCTCTCGTGGCGGGTGCCTGGGCCGTGATCCTCTAGGCCAGGGGCGAGAGGGGATTGGTGGGAGCCTTTTATTCCATTCTCCCACTTCAGAATGAACAACAAAAATGAAATAAAGAAGGTTAACAGAGAAGGGGAGAGTGAAAGTCAAACTGTAAACTTTGAGTCGAAGTTGTCCTGATGTGGTCTCTAAAGAAAGCCACTCACATTCGAAAGTCTTCGACATATGAAAGTTATCAGAGCCCAACAGAGGGAGATCAAAGAATATGAGCTTGGCGAAGGGAGCCCCCTTGCAAGTTTGTATGATATATGATATGATATGGCATTTGTAATGCCCTTATACTCAAGTGTTTCAAGGTGCAACAAGGCAAGGAAGGGGAACAGAGGGAGGACAGAGACAACAATCTTATTGGCCAAGTGACATTTAGATCTTGCAAGTGCAAAGTATTGAACTTTGTCGTGAGATGTCTGAGCCTGACAGAGGGGGACCTTTGTGAACTTTTTGGTTGAAACTTTATTTTGGAAGTCAGGAAAAGACTTTAAAGTGGAAGGCTAGGTGGGCCTCAATTCAGGTTTTGAATGGTTTTGAATGGTTTATTGTGTTGGAAACTGAGCCAGAGTGTGTCATCCTGCCTACGGGGGACTACCTTACTCTGTGATGTCTAATGTGGGGAGGAGAGCTGGTTCCACCGCATTTATCCATTTGAACACTGATTTTTCCTTTTGCATACGTTTCTCCTTTTTACACTACAAGATATAGGGCAGGCATTAGGTTTTGTTAGCATAGGTCATTTTGATTTGATGGACTCCAATAGGACTGTGTTATTTATTATTTGATGGCTGAGACTACCCGCATCCTAGTTACAGGGCAAACTAGGAGTTTCTCCAACCCCAACAATTTCAATAAGGGTTTTACGAATTGTTCCCATTGTGTCAGTGTCATACCTGTGATACCATGCCTCTCCTAAAGGGCACAATGTCATTTCAAGGAGGGAGAGGACACAACTTCCCTCTGCCATGCACAGCCTAATTAACTGAAAAAAGGCTACATGGAACCGCCCTGCTCTTTGTTAGGCCCTGCAGCTGGTGGCATTGATTAAAATACCAACAGACAGTACTTCAAACAGGCCCCTATGGGGCCTGCCTGGAGAGGATAAAAAGGGAGATCGGAAACACAACAACATCTCATATGTAACTGTGTCAACCTGACGCCAGCTCCCTCCCTCAGTATCATTGACCGTGAACTGACATGTCTGGGTCTTTTGTTGCATTAGGCCATCCACGCTAAGGGGACCCCAATCATAAAATACCAGAATGTGGTTTGCGTAAGCCAGAGAGTCTGGTGTCTCAGCATCTTCAAGGGAGACCTGCTGCTTCAATCAGGAACCTCAGGAAGATCAATTAACCAGAGAGAATCTTTGATCACAACAGACAGGCACATGGGTGGGACTACGTAGCACAAGGAAGTAAGTTCAGAGCGTTTTCTTTTGAAAGGAGGTGTTTCCGTCACCTGGGTCAACCCCTTGTTCCTGTTTCACCCCTTCACCCCTCTACCTTTTCATGTTGCAAAGCACTCTATAGAAATGTGTTGGTAGGGACCCGAGGATTGGTTCATTAAGGTAGGCTTAGCCTACACCCATCACTGTGGCCGACTTGGCTTAAAAACGGCGCTGGAGCCCCTCATTAGGCAGATCATCTGAAGACTTCCTAGGAAGTAAGACAGAATAACTATCCTTGGACTCTGGCTAAAGGTACAGACTGCCTTACAGCTTCTGCCAGTGAAGGAAGGCCAGGAGTACCCAAAGAGGGAAGCAAGATCCATCTCCTTAACTTCTCCTTGAGAACAGAGGGAGAAAACAACTCGAAGGATCATCCAGCTGCTTCAAAACTGGTAACCAGCCAGCAACAGCATGCCCTGCTAGGCTCTGCAGCAAGCTGCCTTAATAGGGAGAGTCGGAAGGTCTCTGAACCCAAAAGCAAGGACAAGGCAGCTGCCTGCAACACACTCCCGAGCTTTGGGCCGTCCACCTTAAAGGACGACACAAGCCGAGTGAAGAAACTGGGAGAAGTGCATCGACAAGGATCTACCACTGTCTGCCTTAAAGAACATTTTCGAGCCAGTCGATTGCCTTGATCCGCAATCGACTGCAACACTGACCGCTGTCAGGCCGCAGTCACTGAAAGAAACCTGAGACGTCTCGAACCACCAATCAGCACTGAGACAATGATTCCTGACCCTGACTTGCTGTGTAAGCCAGAAGGCAGCCCTTCATCAAGCTTTGCTCGCCAAACCGTCTTGTCGATTGATACCCGCAGCTGACTCCCATCTTTAACTATATAAGATAACCCTGCAAGGCACCCTGAAGCCAACTGGACCCTGTCGAGCACCACGAACATCTGCAGAAAAAGGTACATTGCTGTTGCATCCCCCAGTCCTTCCCAGAAGGCCAATAGTGACATATTAAGACCATTCCCCCTTTTGCTGAAACCAAGAACCATTGTGGTTATTAACCACACCAACTACCCTCCTGTCAGTATCCAGAGTGCATCCCTTTTCCTTCGTAGAAACTGTCTGTCTTCTTCATTCCTTTACCTGGTGGACTGTAATTTAGTGGTGTTAGACTGTCTGTTGTGATCCACGGTAGCAAAATTGGACAAGGAGGTTGATAATTTTGATTTAATGCTTGTTTATTCCAATCTGTTCAGATCCATTGTGGTGTATTAGAGAGATGGGGCTAATTGTCGCTTTAGAAACCTATATTCACCCCTAGACCACTGGTACCCCAGAATTGTATTCATCACCTACTCATTCAGGGATACCCTGCCCTGAAAACAAACTGGATGTCCTATTCAAGAAACGAGTGTGAACGTTCCCTCACAAAATGTTGTTACCTTGGACCGATACACTACTGAAAAATTGCATATGCTTCTTGTGTTATCCCTCGACTGTGTGTAATTAAACCTTACCCTTGGTCTCAGCCAGCGGAGTAACGTTGCTGAAAATGTTGGGGGGGACATGACATCTGAAGAAAAGGTGCCCCACCCAAATGAATGGGGACATAATAGTGTGCCATGAAAGTTGGTGGGGGGACAAACACCTCTGTGCCCCCCTAAAATTACGCCCATGGTCTCAGCATTTCTGTGCATACAATTGGCTGTTGACTTTTTCAATATTTCTGCCCTGCTGAGGCCCCTCATATTATACAGATGTGTAGGATCTCTTGAAGTTTACTACCCCTGAAGCAAAATAGCGTCACAGAAATGCAATGTAACACAACAACCTTAATTTGCTCTCCGAGATGAGGGCGCGTGCACGCATTTGCCTGTACTACTTCTCTCCCCAAGAACACGGTGTAGCATTGAAAACACTATTGATTCCAAAAGTTGATGTCTGTGCATGTTGTTTGTGGGCTACTGCACAGCCGCAGAACTGTAGACCTAGCCGATGTAATGCGAGAGCAGTACAAGCATCACGTCATTGTAAGAAAATATAGCCTGGGCTCTTGCTAACCAAGCACCGATAGTCGGGCAGACACAACCATACTGAGGAATGGGTTATTTATTGAAGATTTGTAAGATGCCCATTCCGGGAGCGCTGGTTGATCGTGCAAACAATGCTCAAGCTGGATGGAGTATTTAGCTTGTATTCCACTCTGGTTGGCAGATAATCTATGTACAGTTCATACATAGGATTAAGGGCCCCATTAAGAGTTTGATGGTGCTGTAAAAAAGTGACAGTGATGGGATTACCCTGAGATGTATTGTTACAGTACTTATCTTGAACACAGGCTTCTGTTGTGTGGGGGAATCACACTATATAATAAAGCGGTATTGCATGCAGTATTACTGCATGTGGTAATACTACATGCAGTAATAACGTATTTCCCCAGTGGCGTCCTATGGGATTCCAAAATGGGTAATACCTGTAGGGTCCGCATGAGTCTGAATAATGTGGACCCTTCAGGTTACCCCATGCTTGGGGCATGCAGCAATGGTCATGAAATGTCTACCACGTTTGGCAACACTTCTAGCCGAAAGGCTGGCACTATAGCTATATTATACTATAATTAGGGTGAAGTTAGGCTCTAGGAGTGGAACCTGCCTGTGCTAAGCTCCATTTGATTTAAGATTTGGGAGTATCGCAAGATCACAGGAGTGGTTTTGGGGTTTAGCCTGGACCCCAGTTTGGTAGGTAGGTAAAGAGTTTTTACTCCTGGATATCTTGCTTGGATTTGCTGCAATGATTAGTTCCAACACTCTGCTAGGTACGAAGCAATTCGTTTTTTATTTGGTGGTTTTCTTGGGTGGTTTTTTTAATACAATTGTCAGTCATTGTCAGCCATTGTCAGCCTGACCGAATTGGTACATCAAGTCCTAATAGTGTTTCTTAAACACTGACAATTGTATTAAAAAAAACACCCAAGAAAACCACCAAATAAAAAACGAATTGCTTCGTACCTACCAGAGTGTTGGAACTAATCATTGCAGCAAATCCAAGCAAGATATCCAGGAGTAAAAACTCTTTACCTTATACTATAATTAGAATTGGTTATTTATAAAGCGCTTCAGACCCAGAGGCAGGGTCGGACTGGGACAAGAAATAGGCTCGGTCACCCAAAATAAAGTGGCTCATGCCTCGCCTCAAAAATGTGGCCCACCCTTCGCCTCACGACCCTTGACTTCTGATGACATCACCGGAAGTGATGTCATTTGACCCCACCCCAAAGTGACATCCCAGGAGGCAATGAAACGCGACCTTTCACCCCTTGACAAAACAGGAAGTGGCATCAAATAGCATTGTTCCTAAGTACACTAAATTACACTGTGAATCCAAGCAGACGTCCAAGGCCAAATGATATGTTATTGTATAGCACTTACGCTTAAGGTCTTTTTCTAGAACAAATATGCATAAAATATTACCCAACCTGGGTTGGTACTCATTTATCGACCTAAGAAGGATAAAAGGCTTTTTAAAAAAAAAAAAAAAAGAAAAGGATTTAAAAAAAATAAAATGTCTTCTAAACCGGCCCAGGCATGGCCAGAAACCGGCCCCCACTCCCCAGGGACGATTTTGGCGCAGCCACAGAGCGAAAGGCAGAGGGGCCAATCCAACCCTGCCCAGATGTTTCTAAGAGCAGACCCTGGGATCTAACTGTGTTCCTCCGCAGCATCTTGCTTCCAAGGTGAGCCTGTTGCCCCTGAGCTATCCTCCCAAAACATACTATCGAGCTATGGGGAAATTTAAGAAGATTTTCCAAGGTAACAAGGTCATATGCCTATTTTACATTTTGTGTAAATATAATTTTCAATAAAAAAATTAAGTAGAGTTTAGATAGTGTTAACATTCTGTCAATGTTTGTGTTAAGAGGCTCAAAATGTGCTATTGGTGGCATATTTTCAATATGTGTTTATTTTTATTTTAATTTATTTACCAAAGATATTTACTTAAATATATGTTAACTACTAATATTTGGGAAGTGTATATCGCATGGAGGCCAGCAAAGTTGCATTGTGCTGTAATAAGTGGACAGGTTATATCACACCGCTTATCTGATCAATGAAAATACTGATTCTGACATTGCCATAGAATCTTAACTGAGCCCAACCAGCAGTTACTGGTGAAATATTGGACTAAAATTGAAACCTGCCTGAAACCACAAAGGGAGCTTTGAACTGGGTGGGAGGCAGCGAACCAGCCAGGGATGCTGTGCAGCAACGGTTCTTCGCTGTCTCTAAAGCAGAGGCTTGCGATGGACACCAGGAGGCTGGCATCTGATGGCAGCGCAGTATGCTTTGCTGAAGGCCAGCTACGGGAGAAGCCTGCAAAATGAACGGCAGCCTTTTTACTTCATGTATTGCTGAAGCCACGGACCACTGGTTAAAGCTAGGAGCTCCGCTAAAGCGGACCCAAAGCGTATGAACTGTTCCATATATCCTTTCTGAGCCTCAGAGCTGCACTGGAAGCAGCCTGATCACACAGCCTGCAAAACAGCCTCCGCACGTGCAGACCAACAGGTGGCGCTCAGACTGCTAGCCATTGCTTGCCTGAGCCCTGACTGCGAAGGGTGGAGACCCCTCGACTCGATATTTGTATTTAAATACACGACTAGTGGTGAGAAGGCGGGCATGAGAGATGCTCTTTTTTTTAACCTCCTCTAAAGTCCCTATAAAAGAAAAAAACATGTTGCAATTGTTAACATCACCTATGCAGTGGAAGTAGAAATGGACACGTTTAAAGGTGATTTTACACGTTATTTATATGTCGGTATTTACCTTCAGTGACATTTATTGATAATTGCTGTGATATGGTGGGATTTACATAGGTGACCGTTTATGGTTCCGCCTTTACCGTCACCATACCTGTAACCAACCCCAACGCAGCCAAAAGTAAACAACCTTCGCTGTCAGCAAGGCGGCAGAAAGGGTCACATGATGCATTAGCATGCCCCCTTTTTTGGAAGATGGTGCGAAGTTCCAACTTCGCAGCATCAGGAGAGTTCATGTGGGGTTTTAGAGGGAGTTCAATATGGCATCTAGAATCTTGCAACATGTATTTTGCTCCTAGTGCCAGATCTTGCTGCAACGCTACGAGCATCCCTGCATTCAGAGATACCACATGGTTTCTATAAATAGACCACCAGCAGTCAATACGTGTCAAATTAAAAGGAATTAGCTTTTCTAATGCAAAGTGCCAAGCACCTAATGGGCTTTTAAAACAATGTTAACCCCTTGATTGTTCAGAAATTTCCTAAGGATAAGGAATCGTTGTAGGTGTTTCTCCCTAAATCTGCGACTCAAATGTAATAATTTAAAAATAGTTACATAACCCACCTGAACAAAGGGGGAACCCACCCCACCACAGCGCACAGCAAAGTTGGTTAAGTCACCGGTAAATGTGTATGCATACACCCAAAGATCGCAGAACTAGGAACCATTTCGATACAAAACAAGCGAATTACGCAGGGAGATGTTAACATAATTCAAGATATTTTCTATTTTTTTTATTTATAACGGGCAGACCATCAGGCCCGGAGGCATCAGGGCGCAACTTGATTTCAGAATAAGCGGCACTGAGCCATGCATGCAAATTCACCAAGGAGTGTGCAGTAAATGGTCTTACTGGTACAGTCACGCAGGGAGGCAAACGGGTAAGACAACGGTGGCAACTTTTTTCTAAATCGGAGGTAACACATCTGGTGTTCATAGCTTGGGCATGAGGTCAAAGGTAGTTGGACTCGGAAGTCGTGCCACAGTGGTGCATCTTTGCCACTTCCCAGGAGACTTATTACTATGTGAGATCTTTGCCCGCAAATTGACATTGCTAAGCAAAGCCTTTTAGCATGACTCTAACAGAGCAATCCACTACTCCAGATGTAAAACCCTCCATTCAGCACAATGATATTGCCCCGCCTAGATCATCCCTGGAAAGAAACTATATTGAAGCCGGTGGCCACCTAGCACTGTCTGCAAGAAACACTCTTGTGTCAAGGCCTGAGGAGGAACGTCCATGCGGCTTTCAAATCCCTCCGTGTCTTTTAAGTCTGTTAAGCTCGCTATTCTGATGCCACCATTAGTGAACATTAACGGCTCTACGCTGCACAAAGGTTCCCCCATCTGTAAACAACTACTTAAGAACAGAGGATTTTTATCCCATTGTTTTCCTTCTGGCATTAGTTTTGAATCCTGAGCCTAGTTGGAAATTACACTGAAAGTGTTGTAAGCTAACACTGTCATCGGGAGGTGCAGATAAGAGAGATCTGAGATGTGAGGATGGATGTTCAGCCTCTGGATGTTTTGTTTTTTTACCCACTATGATGAATCCCAACAGATTGTCGCTGCTTTTGATGGGGGCCCCTCCCATGAGGCCATGGAGGTGAGGCTGCTACCGAAAGTCCCCCTGTGGGTGGTGCTCAGCGGGTAGATTGCATGGAGAAGGCAACCCCCATTGAAGATAGTGGCAATCCTGGGAGAACACAGTATACTTTTGACCCTCCTACGTCTCCTTATCAGACTTCCCCTTATCTAATTTCTGAAACCCCCATGTATTTCTATTACCCATTCCAAGTAGAGACCATTGATACCAGAATGATATCTAAGGTAGCTGGTAATTATACTGTAAGGAGGAATATGCAAATATCAATGAAGTTTATTCATAGTGAGAACCAAAAGCGACTGTCTAGTCATTCAAGAAACCCAATTGGTCATCCGCGGTTCAAAACCACAGAGGGAAAAAAACCATGGTGTCTTCAGCATCTCGGTGTGGATCAAGAGCATGGCAGGCGATCTGAAGGAGGGCAGACCCGAAGGATGACGGCATCCAGGAGAGAGACATACCTGCAGATGCTTCACAAATCAGGATGCACACTGAAGGAGAAAGCAGACTCGTGCTGGTGTTTGGAAACGCTAGAGTGCCGACAGGTTACCTTTGAGTAGCTGGGGAGACCCGCGGAAGACCGGAGAAGGCTCCGCCATGCAGACAAAGCTGCAGAAGATCCCAGGAGACCTGCGTACAGCCCAACAGCAACAACCAAGACCCCGCAGGTGCTAGGGTGGCTCAGGGTGGCTCAGCCTAGGATTTGGGATACCAGAAAGGGGGTTGGGGATCCATATTGGGAAAGTACATAACAAACAGCAAATAAGGGTACAAACTTGACATCTGTGAGTGAGACACAGAGAATGAGAAAGAGAACGAACTGTGAATATTTGGAACATTCACCATGGAAAGGCATCCAGGTGAATAGGGACTGGGACCCGATTTGGGTAAAACACATCCCGAACAGCGAGGAATGAGAATATAAACTGCTAATTGTGAATGGAACACACAGACCTTGGCAGGAGAGTAAACCAAGGCTGTGGTTCAATGCTAATGCATATAACAAAGATTGAGAGACACTGAACATAGCCTTTGGCAGGAGAGTGAAAGAAGTGGGTATTGGAAATACGGTCCCTCAACACAGCTTGGAAAAGGTACCCAGGCTGTTCTTCTTCGTCGCAGTACCTGGGTGTCAGGTCTGCTTATAAGGGTCCGGGACCCTCTACAGTTTGAGAGAAAATGAAAAGACTGAGGGTAAGGGAGTCAAACCTCTGAGCTTCAGTGAACTTTGTGTGTTTTCCACACCTTTGGAACTTTACTTTTGAACTTTAAAGTTGGGTTGCAGGTGGGCAGCCAAGGGACCTTTTTTCCTTTTCACCTTTTATTGAGTTTAGCTTGTGAGGGATAGTCTACGATTTGGACACAGGATGATGGACTTTGAGTTGAACATCCTGACACAGACAGTTTCATTAGTTAGTTTTGTTGAGGCAGGGAGACAGCTCCTAGTTAGGATTTCACCCCTCACCCATTTTTACTTTTAATAAAAGTCTCTGCCAATCAATATGCCACCCTTGTGTCCAACTCTTACTCCTACACCCTCACACCACCTATTGACTGCCAGGGGCCATGCTAGTCCTTCTGACCATTCTCACCTAACACCTGCCTCCCCTACCCAAAACGCATCCTTCCTGGGATATTTTTGAGTCTAGCTCTGTGCTTTCCTAGTAGCCTCGTGAAATGTAATGTATTCATTGTGACTATGAACGAGGTCCTGGTGTAATAAGACGTTCTTAACTAAGTGTGCCCTGAGACACTTGATGTATATGCAGTATGTGTCTTCTTACCTCTTTTATTGACAATGATTACCAGTTAAATGCTATCATTGGCAATGCCAACAGTTTTGCCTCTTGTATATTGGGGTTAGGTAAGCATGTGTCATGCACTGCAATAAAATGCACAGGGACTAAATAGTGCCTCGAAAATGTTTGCCCAATGTCAACAAAGAAACCAAAACCTTTTCGGTGCTTGTTCAAAATTACCATCTAGAATCTAGATTATGTGACCATGAGACTGCGTACATCAAGGTGTGCATTGTTGTTGGCAACACTCTTCCAGCCACAGCATTCTTGTTGGGATGTTGCGGTCCAAACAATTGCACCATTGACATGTCTACGTTGTTGATCAAAATGGTCAAATAATGGCCCTGTAGTTGCTACATTATGACTCCTTCTCCACATTAAAGTAATTAATATGGCATTTTCCAACATGTTTGAATAGGGAATATCATTTCAGTCGACATTTTCTAAAGGCTTAAATTACATTTTGAAATGTTATGGTGACTTGAGGGAAGGGGCACAGCCCCACTCCCTATAAGTGAGTTGCCAACAAAGGAGCTAGAGCCCTTTCACAGATGGACAAAAATATAGATTGCATGCTGTGGCTAGCCCAATATGTAGTTCAAGGAGTAGTTGGCATTCAAGCTATATGCTGCTAGAACATGGAGTCCAGTTCAGTAATGTCTGCTATTTGAGTCTAACCCAACTCTTAGACACCTTTGGTGACTGCAATATTTCCAATATTTCCAAATATTTTTCGTACAGTAACATAGTTTATGCTAACCAGATAAAAATAAGATTTCTATGCCCAGATCTCTGCCATATGCATTAATAAACCATTAACTACTTTTGCTGTGTCTGCCATCAATGCAGGGGTTTCGCATTTCTGCATTAAATCTTAAGCTAACATATGGAGCTGGTGAGGTAATAGTTGCAGTGAAGCTGTTTACTTGGTCCAGGTTCCCCCATCAGAAGTGTTCAGGGCCAAGAAATCACAACAAGTAACTTTCTCCTATAGTTTAGCCTCTGGATTTTATTGTAATTATTTGTTATCTTATTTGTACAGCACAGAATACAGAGTGAACTAATTCAGAGAGCTGTGGGAAGTGGAGATGAAGGTGAATGTTGGGAGATCACTTGTAGAACATGCATGAAGGCTATAATACTGTAACTCCAGTGCAGTTACAAGCTGGGTGGCAGTAGTCCAAAGGCTGGAGTGACATTCAAAATGTGATCCAGTTGAATTGATTGTCCAAGAGATGAAACAGTGGCCACATAATCAATGGAGACCTGGATGGCTAAATGGATGGACACAGGGCTGCCAGGATTAATGGATGGGCGGTCATAAAGAAGAACGTCTAAGTTGTGGGAGTAGGTCATTCCATTCTCTTGTAACCACCATCCTGAATCATTGCCCCATCTTCAGCACACTTGAATCTGGGACTGTAGAGGAGGCGGTGCCACAGGGTCTTTTGCTTCTGCAAAGTGTACCTAGGTTCAGCTCATTAGTAAAGTAAGTGGACTGGTTTGCCAAATCTCCCGGCTGTCCAAATACAAGCGCTGAGAAATCACTTTGGTTTTTATCTACAAAGGACTTCTGCTCTGCAGGAGTATCGGGATGAATAGTGGCTAAACTGCCTTCTCAGCCCTCACCGTTTTACAAACCAATAATATATGCACAATAGGCACAGCCAAGAGATAGACCTCCTTTGCCATTTGTGGTAACTTGCCAAGGGAAGGCTATACTCTCGGAAGGTGTGTGAATGTAATCCAGTAGCAACCCAAAGAGCAAAGTACAACAGTCCAAAATGAAGGGAATGTACAATTAAGTTTTGATATAAATATATGGACTTTAATTAAACACCCCAATGTACAAACAACTATAAAAGCATAATAAAAACCCACCTCTGTAAGGGAAAGACAAGGAAATGCAAAATGTAATGTTGCAGTAGTCTATGCTTTGAGCAGGGAGGAAAAACAGGCAAGAAATTCAATAGGGACATTCAAAAGGATATGTCTTTCAGTGGAAAAGGTGCAAAAGGGACTTGGCAAGTCTGTACAGCACCATAAGGTGGCCCAGGGGGACAGGCCTAGTTCAAAGTACCTTGATCCAATTTTCAATGGTTTGACAGCGTTAAACTAGGCTATGAGTTGTACTGCAGTGTGGGTGGAGCCAAGTTCAGGTGTGACGAGTCACGTTGAGTCAAGCAGCAAGCTGTGATCTAGTCAGGTCGAATCTTGAGCTCAGAGCTGTTTGAGTGTGGCCTTAAGGCTGATTCCTGTCAGGTACTGCTCTTCCAGCCTAGGGAGGTTTGGTGCAGAGTGGTGGCAGGGCCTGGTACTGAGCAAGAGTCACACCCAATGTACCCTGGGAATGGATAGGGGCAGAGCATGCCTCTACCTTGGATTCCTCCTTCACTTCAATGGTTGAGGGCTTTAGAAAGTTCAAACTCTCCCAAAAGAGGTCCAAGCAAATTCTTCTTTATACCATGGATGGTCTAAAAGTGAATCCAAGAAGGATTTGGGAGACCCCGTCTTCTATGGGCAACGGTCCACAGGTAATTGGGCAAGTGCAAGCCTGCTTTAAGGGATCCGATCCCTGTTCTTGTTCTTGTGACAAGTGGGCTTTGTCTGCTTGAATCATATCATATACACAAAGTGGTTTGTGCTCATGAAAGTGGAAGAGACAGGAAGGGAGAGAGGTACAGAGGAAAAGAAGATGGTGGAACACTTCCCCACTTGTTTGGAGCTCACTCTGGCTACACTTACCCTGCTCCCTTCTCAAACCAATTGCAACAAAGGCCCTTTGGTATGCAACACACTGGTGTTAGGCTAGTCCTTTTGTTTTGGGTGTGCACCTGGATACCACTTTCCCAGGACATCTCCTTCTGAGAGACTGTCTTCCTGGAGAGAGGTGTTGCCTAATATCACAAAGTATCAAAAAAGAGGCAACTCCCACTGGCTCGTGTCCTGCTGCTTATAACTGCTACCAAGATGGTGATTTCTTATCATTATGTACTTTGGGAACATAGATGCATATTTTAAATTCAGCTCCTGCTCTGCAGTGACTTGTCTGTCACTGCAGCTGTCAAGAGTGCATATGTGACCTCTGCCTACACTCTGTGCCACTAGTTATATGAGGAGGTACGCAAAGCGTGTAGGTGTTGTTTGGTTATTTACCCAGCCATTGGCTCCCCATGGTCATGCTAATCTCTATGGCCATAACCACCCATTTCCTTCTCCTCCTCACCTAAAACAAACGCTCCTGGGTCTCTTTTTGCTAGCTTTATCAAGAGGTAACATCAAACGTTTTGCTTGACGTGCCTGCCACTGTTAAAGTTAATGGCTTAATTGGAGCCTTTAGTGTGCTACAGGTATAATAAAATGTCTTAACCAAGTGTGCCTTCAACCTCTTAATTTATAAGCAGTATGTGTGTCCTTCACTGAAGTTATGTTAAAATTGAGCACGGGCAACACCAAGGTTTGGCTTAAGTATATTTATTAAATAAGCATTTGCCAGGCACTGCTATTATATGCCCAGGTACTTGCACCATTTTGCGTCTGCTGCCAATAAAGGCCCGTTAGTACCATTACGGCAGAGCATGGCAAATCCTTATCCCATCACTACACAAAAGCTATAACTATTGCCATTGCTTGTTTGGTTACAGTGAAGGTACTAGATGGGTGCACATGAATAGGATGCCTAGTGTTATTTGGAAACACCAAGGTGTAATTCAAAATATCTTCTTCATCATCTGATCTGTATCCAAATATAAAAACCCACAAAGGTCCATTTTAATATTTGTTAGTCTGATTTTCATATCTTCATATGAACAACATTGGTGCTTCTTTTGCCGTTATTCCTTCCCTGAGGGTTGTGCAGGGATCAGAGAAACTGCTACCTGCAACTGACATGTCAGAGGGGGTTTTCACCTGCAAGTGATAAGACACAATATTAGCCTGCTTCATTTATGGCTGCACTCCAAACGAAAATGAGAAGCAGCTGAATAAAGACTGTGCTAAATTTTGGAGGGATCAATTGTAAGAGTGGCTCTTTAAATGTAGCTAATGTATGGGGCATCTACTGGTAAGGGCCATGTGGATGTCGCCTTCAGTACAATAACTACATGATGAAATGTTTAGGAACCGATGCTGTTTCAGCTGAGTGTTTTCTCTTGCTGCTGCGATTCAAATTAGTTATTCATATGGTCAAATCGCACACTTGAGCAAGCCTGACAACTAAATTATTGAAAACAGCCATGGTTTTGGTGACTGGGAAAAATTGTTTATCAGCAGTTTTTTCTGTTTCGCCTCAAATTACTGGGAACAGTTTGTTGGGTTTCTGTGCCTGTGTGTACTGTGCATTTGGTCGTCTTGTTTAAGCCCTAGGGGACATAACCTATGCCCTGGGTATTGTGATTAATCCAGTGTAGTAATCACAGATTCCCCGGGGGTAATCTTCACCCATGTGGCCAGGGGATGGCAGCCGCTGCCTGATCCTCCCTCACGCAGCCACCCCAATGGTCAGGATCACGTGAGAGGAGACTACTTCTGGGGAGATGACATGACTTCATTAGATGAGACATGGTATCCCCCATTTTCCCATGAAGAAGACCCCTTAATACCCAACTCCCTAATGGTCTATTGCCATTTATCTGTCCCCCCCTCCCCTTCTTTTTCCCAATATCATTTAGGCCAAACTGCCATTTCTGGTCTAAAAAGCACATGTTCCAATTCTATTATTTGGTACTGATTTGTCATGTGGAGTTAGTAAGAACAAGTTTCCAACTGCTAACCATCAGAAACCATCAATGGACTACAATCTCCACAACCAACTGGGTACTGAGATGAGGAGGATGAAGGAATTGATGCAGGGCAACAAGCGTAATGAGCGTGCTAGTTGTTGGATGCACACACATATACACTGGACCTTTAGAAATAGTAATTGAAGCTGAAGCAGCTTGCGAGAAGACAGGGCGGACAGAATGCAGGAGGCTTGAACCAGTGTGAGGAGGCTGGAGGCACAAGCCGGTGTGCAGGCGGCATGCTGAAGCTGGTGCTGTGAACAGATGTGTCAGAGTGAGGGAGCTCACCAACAGAAGAGGACCGAGATGCAGTGTGAGAAAGGCGGGGCATGGAGACATCTGGAACTGTGAGGGGAACCCCGGGCATCCGACATCGAAGAGAAGCAGTGTGGTCCTTACCAGGATCTATAGCAAAGCCAGAGTGCAGGAGCAGAGCCATGAGAGGCTGGAGAAATGTCACAGCGGCCTAGACTACGGAACAAGTGGCAGGGGAATGCCACTTAATTGCGAGCAAGCCCAAAGATGCCACAGAGATCCGGTGAGTCCGCCAGAGCAGAGTGGGGGCCTGGGGAATTTTGGTGACCACGCCAAAGAGACTTTGAACAGTGTACAATTACAGAAAGTGAAAAACTACAAGAATTGCTTACATTGAGCGAAAGGGCAGAGAGCCAACCCGCACACCAAAGAGAAGTAAATATAAATTTGGGGAAAGCTTGAATGAGATATACCAAGCCAAGAGGGGGTATGTGCTACTTGGTTGTAAAGAGGATCTGTAACATATGAGAACTTCTGGCAAGCATACACCAGGGAGTTGTGGGTGCAAGGGGTATCCTGGCATGAGAGTACACCAGGAAGTTGCAAGTGTATGAGAAGTCCTGACAGGAGAGTCCACCAGGCAATTGGAAGCACACAAAGAGTCCTGGTAGGGAAGTATAACAGGCACATTTCAAGCGTATGTGAAAGAACAAGACACAGCAATGGTTGTTGAACAAAGAAGGAACTTTTCTTGAACAAGAACTAAACAGCGTTTTACCTAACTGTTAGTCCAAGAGACATTGTAACACCATTGCAGAATCCAGGGGAAGGAAAGCCCCCTCTGTAACCAAGTTCTTATCACCTAGAACATTAGTGTTGGGGTTGTGCTATTTTATTCATGAACACTTCTGACATTCTGACACAGACGGTTCCTTATTTTTTTGTCATGGGTAAGGCAACTCCTCTTAGTTCAGGGACAGAGAAGCATTTTTCAAAACAAATTAATTTAATAAATCTTTAACCAAAAACATGTCAACTTTGTCTCTGGCTTTCATTTCTGATCCCTCACAGAATGCAGCATCTTATGTTCCGCAGAAAGATATGGATCATTCCATAGACTGGTGACATTGAATTCCATATCTAGTTAACAGCTATTATATAAAACAACAGTTGTAATGTGTAAATACAAACTCCTTAGAATGGATGGATGTCTTGCTCTACAGGTAAGGCTATTGTGAAGCTCCACTGCTTGGTGGACTGCCAGAAAAACATGAATTGAGGATGACTGACAACTTTCCTCCCCTTGTCCTCCTGTAGGTTAAGGCTACCTTGGATGAGATAACAGAGAAGCTGCCGGAAGAATTTAACATCCTAGAACTCATGTCTAAAGTTGAAGAACGAACCCCGTACATTGTTGTGGCCTTTCAGGAATGTGAGCGCATGAACAGCCTAACCAGTGAAATCAAGCGCTCACTGAAGGAGCTCAATTTAGGATTGAAGGTATGTACTTTCCATGCATAAAGTGTTATGTATATAGTTTCAGCCTTGCATAGACCAAAGAAAAATACATTAATATTGCAATATACTACAGAGAAGAGGTTATATAATTGCTTCTCCAGCTCTGGTATCAACCTAGCAATGGAGGATGAGGCAAAAGGCCATTGATTTGAGGAAGGTGGTGCTAGCATTGTCACTAATGTGGTGAAGGCGGAAACATCTTCCATGGCAGAGGCCCAACCTTTGGGAGTGATAGTACACCAACATTAAAGATTTGACTCCACTGGATCAGTGGTGGGGCATTCCCGCTACTAGATACAGAGTTGATTTCACAATGTATTATCTCATGAGAGTGGCCTCCATATCTGACACTAATGCCTGAAAATAGTCTGGTAGGGTTTTGCATAGGTTTTCTCTCTCTCCCTCTAGTCTGAGTGGCAATTCCTTACTCTAGGTCAAAAGCTATTGAACGCCTATTGAATTTTGCAAAGAAATCAAGGCCAGGCTTTCAATCAATAATTTCTTTTGTTCGAGAAGGTGTCTGGGATTTTCATCCAGTAACAAACCTCATCAGTGCTCTTTTCTTTATGGACTGCCAGCCCTTAAAGATGGAGATATTATTACAAGGCCACATTCTTCTGATTTTTTTTCCCCCGCCATCCAACTAGTTGACTCTACTAGTCTTTACTTATGCTTGTCTCCATATGTCCACATTGCACTTCTGGACCAGCCTTTTTCAGTTCCTGGTACCTTGAGTTTGCTTATTTTCCTCTTGCTGGACTTTCAACAAGTTGCTCGCCCTCTACTCAGTTTTTGCTGCACAGCTATTGGATTCAGGTGCATCCATATCTACACAATTGCCTTGTACATGCTCCATTGCACCAATACATTAATATTAATACCGAATTTTGTATAAGGATAGGTTCATGATTATTTACAGGAGTTTAAGACACATTCTATTCTAATGGTTGCAGTTTGTCACTCTTTCTAGATTGATTTTTAGAGAGGACTACTTCTTCTCAGAATATGACCTGTACTGAAGAATAACCTGGGACTCCTCCAACAGATAGAGAAGCATTCGGGGTAGGGTTATGGACAACATTTTCTTCAGTTGTGGCTTTGGACCTTGGCCTACTCCTTCAAAAATATGTGACCGAACTGCCTGTCTTTTCTAAGGTCCAGGATATTGCAAATTCTTGCAAAATGTGCCCCTCTGTACCGCTGTATATCTGTTCTGGTGTATACCTCTGAAAAGCCAACCGTTGCTTTTTGAAAGGTAGATCCACGCTCAATAGATACAATAATAATAATAATAATAATACCTTGTTCTGGAGACTGGACCCTCCTCGCCTCTCAAATGAGAGTGAATTGTCACCAGGTCCCACTGTGATGCTGATCACTGTTGTATGCTTGAAGGATGTGATGCAGCTTTGAGATCTCTGCTCACCCAGTTATTGAGGCCAGCATTTGTTAGGTTAAGGAAAACTCTTGGACATTTCCCAGGGTCATCTGGTCTTAGCAGAACTGCTGAAAGGTCCGCTTGTTTTGGACAGGATGTTCAATTGGGTGTCCACCTCCCACCTATGTTAGGTACACCTTTACTGATAGACATGCATGCCCAGCATGTTTGGATGTACCCCACTACCACTGGTGGTTTTACTAGCACCACTACCAATAATAATGTTACTTGTACTCCCATGATTGTTACTACTTCCCAATAACATGTTTTGTCACTAATGCTATTGATACTCTATTGATACTCTAGTGTCACTATTACTGGGACTGTACATAACAGAACACAAAGTGTGGTTGCTATTTGAGTAGCCAGCTTCTCTGGAAGCGAGGCTTGATGCATAGGAGAGTGCAGAGCTATGCGCCTTTCCTCTGCGGCACACAGGCAATATTGGAGCCCACCACACTAGAAAGGTATAGTGTATCTGTTCTCTGCCCACATAGAATGGCTATCCTTGAACGGGGCAGCCAGGCAGGCAAGTAGGGGGCTACATGATGAGGGGCACACCAGATTGAAGCATCTATGTACTCCCATTGCCCCAACTGTCTTTCCTGCCCCATGGCCCAGGGCAAAGATGCCAGGGAAGTTGTTACAATAGGTATTACCCAGTGGAGTAACTTTGGTGAAAATGTTGGGAGGGACTTGACGACTGAAGGAAAGGGGTGGGGTGAAGGAAGGGCGGATGGTGGCTCAGAGGGATGGTTTTGGCCAAATTGTTAAAAAAAAAATGTGTTCGAATGGTAGGTTTGACTGAATTCGGTCACCACCATTAGTTTGAAGCCGAAGATGGGGAACATGAAGAGCAGTGGTTGCAAGGGTGCCCCCCTCAGCCCATGTTCAGTATTTTTGACTTTGGCAATTGTGGGGGTGTCCCCCGCTTCCTCAGCATTGGTGGCAGGGGGCCCAACAACAAAAAAGAAGAAAAGGGACACTGCAGCGTCAGATCCGACCCACGTTAAAGGGATGGATGTTACGTTAAAGGTATTTGTACTGCGCACCGTCATCAACGGAATCGGTCCCCAGGCGCTCATTCTGATGCTGCAGATTACAGGAGAGGCAGCGGATGGAGAAAAGGTAAGTGGGGGTTTATGGGTGTACTGGAGGATGAGGGGACATGGATTTGTTTTTTTGTACCAAGGTAAAAACGTATTCGCAGTGCAAATGACTAATTCTGCTGTGAATTTGTACGTCAGTCAAACAACCTAAATCCCTGAGGAATAACACTAAACTACTACACCACAAGAGTCCATTTCTGACGCTCTGTTATAACTTTCATAAGACTGGTGGCGTATCTTTAAAGTTCAATTGGGGCCCACACATCGTCAGCCTGCCTGCCATGCACCCAGTGACACAACATAACATTCACAAACTTAATTCCACTAGAACATACAAACAATGCATTATTTATCATTCATTCAGACATAAAAGGCAACACACATATGCTTGCACACACTCTCACTCACACACAAATGCACCCAGAACCTCCACTGACATACAGTGTGTGCACACAACATTTATATGTACTTTTACAATAACACATGGAAACAGTGGCGCAACGTCCATTGATCAGACCAGACTATCACTCCCTGATACCTGACATTTTGGGCTATGTTGACTTGACCTAGTTGAACTATAAAGCCATGGCCGAAAGGACCAGATTCACTGGAATGTCAGCAATTTGCCAGATTTTTCCTTTCATTCAAAGGCAGAAACCATTGGTTAATGCAGTGCAGTGGGTGACCAAGTATAATTGGTATAGATTTTGAAATGCCATATAGCTCCAAACTTGGGTTCTGCACAGCACCTTATATGTCTATGTGCTGATAGATTTTTTTAAACAAGATTCTGACTGATTAAAATTAAGGTATGTTTTCCTGTCATCAAATGGCTCCAAGCAGTGGATTACCGAGCCGGAGAGATGCAAGGGGGTGGTCAAGCTGCCCCCCCAGCCCCATAGCTCTTTTAAGAGCCAGACCGGGACATTTGTCATTGGGACACCTCTCCCATTCGGCACCTCAAAGAGGGTGCTCAACGGCAAAAGTGTCCCACTGGCAGGACAGTGTGTGCTGAGCAATTCCTGCTCAGCACACACCTTATCCGTTCCGAATGGTAGAGGTGTCCCGCTGCCAGGACAATGTCCCAAGGAGCTCCGGGCAGCAGAGGGTCTTCATGTTGCTCTGTATCAACAGAGTATTACAATGTGAGCCATTAGGCACTGACGGAAGGGAGGGGGGTACTATTACCATGGACTTTTGTCCCTTTAGAAATGGGAATGGGCGGGAGTGATCATAAGTAAGAAGGGTGCATAATGTTGCATGCTTTAGGAAATAATGACTATGGCTTTAAAACCCAAGGAGGATTTGTTAGGCTCACATTAATCTGCATGATGCTATTGTGACTTTGCATGCACAATGGGGAGAATGAAGCTAAAGCCATACTCCCATTGCTCAACATATTTCTATGACAATGTATATAGTTTATGGTTAGTTTACTATGAAAGGCTAGTTTATTGTGTAATGTGGTTTGTTTCCAATGCATTGCTATACATAATTATATGTTATATGTATTATATAAATAATAAGCACCTGAAATGTAAAGCAAAACTTTAATAAATATCTATATCAACTAAGCCTAAAAAGATCCAGTTTCACCATTTAACCAAGTGTGTGATCCAGAGCAAATTATTTAATCACATTGTGTCTTATCTGTAGCTCTGTAAGTGATTCTGATTCTCTTCAAAGCTTATGTTAATGTATCATGCTACTATAATGGAAAAGGCTAATGGATAAAGGCTAGAGTTGCCCTACCCATGACAATAGTGCAATTTAGGTATTTTGTACCACAAAGTTATTTGTCACTTGGCTTATTTATGGCAACTTATTCTAAAGTCACTTCCATGGTGCCTCCAAGTATCAAACACTAAGGATGCGCCTTCCAATGTCCTTTTCTGTGAAGTCACTTCTCTTGGTGCAATCCATATGCTATTTAGGAGGTTTGCATGTATTTTGCCTCAGAGGGCTTGGACAGAGCTCCCCAACAAACATACACAAACACAATAAAACAAACACAATAAAACATTTTTTTTTAAAAAAGTACCTCTGCTCTGCTTTCAAATGCTGCCCGGGCCACATCTCATGTTACAACGACCTAACCTCTTCGCACTCATGCGCCTCCAGACAGAAACCAGGAAGCTGAATGAGCTTATGTGTGTCGCACGAACACGAGCCCGGAAAGCAATGCTCTTTGCTGCTGGCCCCCGGAAGTGCTGCTGCTAGCGTGACAGCACAGGTGCCAGGCCCTGCAACACCCAGTTCAGCATCCTGGCTGCTGACTTTGAGTCAGGCCAGCCAGGGTGAGGGACTGAGCCACGCAGCGCATCCCAGCCCTGAATGTGTTGCAGCACGGCTGTCCAGCATCTCTGCATTATGTAATGAGACAGAGCAAGCCTTGCTGACCACCCAGCCGGGCACGCTCTGTCCAATTACATAATTGATGATTGCGGCTCCCCTGCCCTCCCTCCAAAAGATGGCGGAGGACAAAAAGGCATGCCACTGAAGTTGGGGGCGGGGGGGAAGCCCCATTCCCCCCCTATAATTACGCCCATGGTATTACCATACAGTGGCCTGGTAGCATGGCAGGGTTGCGGTGCTCCTCTCACAGTGCCCCTTACCATGCTGGGGCCCGTGATGTCCCAGGGATCTGGTGCTGATCTCCTGGTGCCACTTACCTCCCAGAAGCCAGGTGATGTGGCAGGGATGCAGTGCTCCTCTCCCACTGCTCATTTCCACACAGGGGATGGTGAGGTGGCAGGTATACAGTGCCCTTAACCCTGTTCCGCGCCCGTCGAGTTCCCAGATACCCCTCACTGTTTTTTTATTTGTTACCCGTAGATTCGTAGAGGCGCTGTTTTTTCTAAGCCAAGGGCTTGTGCCGACAAAGAAAAAAAATACAAAGTACTGCTTCCTTCGCTGCTCCGAGCCATTATTCAGGTCTTATCTGTATTTACACATCCCTCAACTCATTCTAATCTGATTAATCCGTGATATTAATTAACTTTAGTCACGTAATGCCTATACATCTTTTTCAGTGATGCATGCATTTCATCAGTCTGCATATTCCTTATGGCTACTTTTGCAAATACCTCTTTAGTGCAACAGGAATTATGTTTCCAGTGCATCCGCACAGAGATCCAGACACTCTTTGATGCCAACAGCGAGTCTTTTGGATCTATATTCTTAGCATACGCACATCATTTTCTCGCAGTCTTTCCTCTCGGCTCCAGCTGCGCACAATACACACAGGATTACATCTCTGTCGTACTCGTGTCACTGCCTCTCGTCAGATGGCCGCACTGGGCCCGGGTTCTGTTCCAAGGTGCAGGTTATTGTTGTACAGGCCCAGAGGGATGGCAGTGCTGCGCGGCAGCTGTTATTGTTTACGGAGCGAGCGCGTAGCCAGGCCCCTCTTTCTAGAAGCAGCTTCGATGTTCACCTTCTCGGCATGTGAAAGCACAACGTGTGCTGGGTGGCCTATGACGCAGTGCGTTCAGTGGGCCAGTAACTGGAAGTCAGTTCAGCTGAAGGACCTGTGCAGAGAGCAGACAAAATACCGAGCATTAAGATGGTTCCGGCGACCCATGTTGCTCTCTGTCTGCTCGATAAATATTTAAGAGCCTGCTCTCGGTGTTGTTTCCCCCACAACGGGAATAGCTTCAGTCATTCAACCCGTGCAGACCGTGTGTACCTGTAAACAAAATGGAAAATCATTCTTAATATCTTTAATAAACGTAGGTTAAAAAAAAAAAGCTCACAGATAATTGCGGGATCTCTAAGCCCCGCCAGTCCGTAATAGAAACACTCCATGCGATGCATGTTGCTTTTAGGTTTTGTAGGGAACCTTTCATGCTCTTGGAAGAGCTCTTTCTGCGCACGATCAACTCATTACTATTACCTCGTGTATTTCCTTGACAGTACCCTACGGGAACAATGACAACCTTCTTACAAGAAACTTGGCGCCAATTTAGTGCTACACCATTATTTTAATCCCACAACATTCACACTATTTACTGCTCACTTAGATGCTTGATCTCTTTCAGCCAGCCGGTTTTTGGGTCCCACCGCATTCTGGGACTTGTAGGCCTTACTTACAGTGGGGTTCCAGCATGCAATTGGAAACAAAAATCTGCCACAAGGTGCCATGCATGGATCTGGGAAACTTAGCAGGGGAGTGAATGCATTAGAATTCAGAGATGTACAAAAATTGCTGTAAAATCTTGCTGCACATTTGAACAAGTTGCTGTGATCCACTCTGCACTATTATCCCAATTGCTTAAATCTTTACAATGAGAAAATCTCAGGATGCAGCAAAAACAATGCCTACCTACGAATATCGCTTATTCAGAAAATGACACTGTGATCAATCAACTTCTCTTTTGCCTCAGTACAAGGATGAGTAGAGGCTAAAGCGCCTACTCAGCCCCCACACTTCTACAAGCTAAGAGCGAGGCCAATCATAAATGTAAAACGGGCACAGTTAAGAGAATCGCCTCCTTCTTTGTAACGTGGGAGTAAGGCTATGTACTCAAAGATTGGCATCAATGTGAAACAGTAGCAACCCAAACAGGTAAGAACAAGCCAAAAATACAGGAGTATCGAATCAAGGCTCTATAGAAATAAATATATATATATATATATATATATATATTATATTACAGAGCTTGCAGTAGCGGCCCTGTGGTTATGGTTAAGTTGCTCAACCCATAGGAAGAGCACTCTTTGGGCAGCTTTTAACTTTGCCCCCCCCCACCCGGATGAATCCTCACAGAACTTTGCCCAAAAAAGTATATGGCCCAACGGGTTGATTCTGCAAAGTGTTGGAGAAGGTTTTGTTAAGGGGGTAAAGTTATAGGGGCGGTCCCAAATGTGTTTTGCTCATGCCTGCAGCCCAAACTGCTAGACAGATTTTCACCAAATTTGCAGCGGGGCCGGTGGCTTGGACCCAAAAGATTGCTTTTGTAAATTTGGTGTAAATCCGTCCATTAGTTTATTTTAAAATTACCATCTGGATTTGGTCCGCGGATGGGCCTCCGATTCACCCAGAGGGCAGCGTGTGGTCCACGGACATCATACATGCTCTCTGATTCGATGGTGAAAATCGTGAGACTGTCAGATATTCCGAAATGCCCACCATGTTGGATCCGCAGACATCCCTGCCGGTGTCCGTGGACAGCACGCTGGGGGAAAAGTCTGGAAAGCACATGTTGGGTTATTTGATGGCCGAAAGAGGGGCTTGGAAGGGCGGGGGAGTGGAAAAAATGATATGGGGCTATTTTTGTTGATGGAAAAATGTTGGGTAGGTGTCATACCAGTTCCACAGACACCGCAGTACTCTGCAGACAGTGCCGTGAACGGACAGCCATGAAAATACATTTGGGGTTATTTGAAGGCTGAAAGAGGGCATACAAATGGTAGGGAAGTGGAATGAAGGTAATGTGGAGCTGTTTCTATAGGAGAAAAATGGATTTGGAAATGCTGCGAGTCTGTTGTCAATTTCGGTGGCTGCAGACATCATTTCGATTTCAAGGGGTCCGGGGTGAGTTTGATTAGTTGCGGGTGTATGGTATATACTTGCTATTTAGTTAATTGTATGGTGGTGGTTGTGGCCAGTGGCCACTGGCCACAACCACCACAGTAGTAATTTGTGTATAGTAATTATAGGCAATGTAGTAGGAGTATGGCCAGAATCACCACAGTAGTAAAATGTGTATAGTAATTATAGTAATTCTAGGTAATGTAGTGGGAATGTAAAGTGTTTAATATGGAGGAATTATGTAATTGAACTGTATATGGTACTTATGATTGTAGTACAATTTGTTAAGCAATATAGTTTAAAAACTTTAGTTACATACAATTTTACAGGTACATTTTTTTTAGACCCTCATAAACAGTACATTGTTTCGCATGATGCACTTTTAAACTGTCCACGGTCATGGACTCCATTTGTGACACCCAAATCATGCTGCACAGGTGCGGCTACATGATCACGTACGCGGGAGATGCAGTGCACATGCGCATGCGCAGAGTGTCTGTAGAACAGGCGCGGTGTCTGTGGACCAATTAAGTGTTTCATGCGAATCCGGACATGATGATGGTGTCATCAATGACATTTGTGATGTCATCTTTGATGTCTTGGGTGTTAGTCTTAGCAGTGCACAGATTTGGCACAAGTTATAGTTGCTCAGGGTACCATAACTGGCAAATTTCAAGGGTTTTGTGGTTTTACTTGTAACCAGAATGTCCGTTTAACAACGTTTTTTCAGTTAATATATATTATAGGGGCTGCAGTAGTTATATTTAAGTTGCTCAACTCATAGAGCACTTTTTGGGCAGCTTATAACATTGCCCACCCTGCACGAATCCTCACGGAACTTTGAAAAAAAATGTATAGGGCCACCTTAGAATTATTAGGCGCAGTATGGTGCGGTTTTGTCGGGGGGGGGGGCAAAGTTATGGGGGTTCCCAACATTTTTGAAATCCTCATAGATACAATGGAAAAAGAAATGTTGTTCCTGCCTACAGCTCAAACCCCTCAAAGGATTTTCACCAGACTTGTGCCAGGACCAGCAGCTTGGTCCTGGAAACATGCTTTTGTAAATTTGGTGTAAATCTGTCCAGTTGTTTTTTTTTTAAATGGCCAAAAGTAGGTAAAAATTATTTGTGATATCTGGGTCGGGTCTGCAGACTCACTTCCTTTTTCTGAGTCGTCTGGACCAATCAGGCGGCTGCTCGATAGCACACACACCAAAAACGCACGCTGATTGGATGTTGAAAAAAGTGAGGTGCATCAGATCTTCTGAAACAGTCGCCATGTTGGATCCGCGGACATTGTTGTAGACCGCGGACAGCGCAGTGAGAATAAAGTCTGAACATTGCATTTGGGATTATTTTGTGGCTGAAAAATGATCTGGAAAGGCTGGGGGAGTGGAGAAAAGTTGATAGGGAGCTGTTTTTATAGGTGAATAAAAGCGTTGCAGGTGCTGTCGAGTCAGCGGACACAGCGGTAGTCTGCAGACCTGCACGTGTCACCCGAGTCTTTTAAGGATGTCTGGCTTGGAAAGAGGACATTGGGAGACTGGCCAATCAGGTTTTGTGGGTCTGGAGGAAGAGTTGAAGTGTATAGGAGTAGAGAGTAGGAAGTGTTTTCGTTGTTGTGGGTAGTGAAGATGGCTATGAAGAAGTAGAGTGTGTGGATGGTGGGAGATTCTCATATACAGTTATTGAAGGTTTATACTGAATCTCGTGGCATCTCTGCTACTATTGGATTAGGCAAAGTGGAGGTTTCGTGGTATGCAGATTGTGGCTTAAACCGGGTGACTTTATTACCATTCTCTGGGAGTATGGGTCCCTTTAAATGTCCATATATTATTATTGTACATTATGGAGGCAACAGTTTGGGCTATGTGACTGCAGGATCTTAGCAGTTTGCCCCAAAGGATATGTTCAGAAGCCTAATGGAACTGTTTCCAGCTGCAAAGATAATTATTTCTGAAATCAATCAAAGACAAATATGAAGATGCCCAAACATTTTTGTCCTCATATGGAAGAAGCTAGAAAGCATGTCAATAAAGGTGCATGTGTTTTTTTATATGCTTTAGGAATGGCATCTTTTGACAATGAAAATATCAAGTTGGATCTCGAAAATATTTTTCTAGGAGTTGGATTGCATTTGACTGATGTTGGAAATCAGATTTATCTTTTGAATATCTAAAATGCACTGAAACAATTCTCATGAAACATGTTAAGTGCTTTTTTAATAGTTGTAGTAAAGAAAAAACAAAACAAGAAAAGAATTAGGAGCCGTTTTTTATGAAAGTTAGAAAAAATAATTTTGTAAGTTCAGTATGTAAAACCCCCCCAAAAAATAAAGATTCTTTTAAGAGCCACTGTTTTTGGACAAAAAACACGTTAATTGATTTTAATTCCCCCACCCCATGCCTGGAATTTTGCAGGTGTCCGCAGACTTTCGTACTGTCCGCGGACTATACAGACAGCAAAAGGTCCTGTGATTTATATTTTTAGTTGTATTTTTTAACTGTGAAAGGTGGGTCCTAAGCTTTTTTTGTCTTTCTAGCTTTTATTTTTTCGGGATTTTTTTTCTTTTGTATGAGAGACAAGTCAGTAAGGTGGGGGAGGGAAGGGTGGGCCGGGGCACCAACCACAGATACAGAGGCGTAGGTGGACAGGGGAAGATGTTGGCAGTGCCTTAAATCTAAGGTCGGTGGCAGTGTTTCTCGTGCTCTTTGACCGAGGCTTCCAAAGCACTCTGAAACTGCTCCCCTCCTGCAGATTGGTGTGTCGAGAAAGGAACAGCCTTTCTCAGAGCACCGGATGGTTGGAACCGAGCGTGACGTCACATGGAGGTTGTCCTAAAAGAGTACTGCCCAGGTTGTCTGCAACTGAGTAAGAGCCCGCACTGAATGCATTCAACCTTGGCAGCCCAAGCTTTTGGTACATCTCTAACGTTCTGAATGAACCACCCCACCCATGACTCTCTTTGGGTGCTGTAGGTAGGAACTTCCTCTATCTCATCTTCCTGTTCTTCGTCACCCCTCTCCAATCTCATCTTCATGTTCTTTGTCACCCCCATCCACATCATCGCACCTGTTCCCTGTACAGGCCCTCCATGTGGTGGTGATGGTGTCCCAAGCGAAGGTGGAATGGCCATGACAGATGCCATTCTTAAACTCCTGGAAGTAGCTGTCAAAAGATGCTCTCTCCTGGTGTGCCAGATTGAGAATGACTAAAAGTAATTGGTGGGTCCCTTCAGAGGAACCATCCACGTACTGCGCAAACTGTCCGCAGACTACTATGCCGAAAATAGGTCTTATAAAGATGTAAAAAGTTGACAGATCAACAAAGAATTGGTCTAGGAGCTCTGGAAGGGTACAATTTCAACTGAAAACAGACCGAAAATGTATTTTCTAACTGTACACAGTGACAGACACGGGCGCAGTCATATGATGACATCTTTGGGCATCCGAGGTGGGTGTCCGCAGACACTGTCGAGCGGGAGACACAGGGAGCATTCGTATGTATTTCTGCAATTGGGCATGTTGTCCACGGAGTAATTAAAAGTGCGTCATTTGATACTGGACATGCCTGGACAGTGTGCGATGTCCGTGGACTCCCCATTGCGTAAACAGGTCCTCCAAACAGTCGTGATGTCTGCAGACTATTTATTGCGGTTTTAAAGAAAAAAATAAGAATTTATTACACAATAATATACACTATATTTATAGTAGAAAAATAAATGTATTTATGAAAGGGATGGGATATTAAAATGGGAAACATAAATGGGAGGGTTTGGAATTTTAATAAAGTCATCATCCGGGGGGAGGGAGGGAGAGAAGTTTCATCAAAGTGTCATTGATTTATGTTTTGTGAATTTGTTTGGGGTGATTGCTGGAGTAAGGGAGACAGGTACAAGTAGGACAGTGATAGATAAGCTGTGCAGGTGCTTCTGTGTCTGCCGTTGATTTTTCTGTGTTTAGATGTTTTTGGGATTGGGGATAACAGGGGGCCTGGGTGCGTCTTGTTATTTTAAGGTGTATTGTACATACTTGTTATATGGTTTAATTCTATTGTGGTGGTTGTGGCCAGATTCTTGGGGGCATGGCTATACACTGTGCCCCCAAGAATCTGGCCACTGGCCACATACACCATAGTAATATGTGCATTGTTATTATCGGTACTATAGGGCAAGTATATCATATTTGTAATATGGTAGAATGATATAATTGAAGTGTATGTTATTTATGACTGCGGTACAATTGAGGATAGTGCTCCTCGATCTCTCCTTCACCTTTGAAATGGTCAACCATTCTATCCTCATTAAAAGGCTACACAATACCTTCAGCCTCATGGACCGGGCACTGGACACTGGACTGGCTGACCTGTTTCCTCACTAACCTCCCTTCCCAGCGGCAACCGGGTTGTTTGTTCTGCACCCCCTCACTCTCTACCTGAAGTGTTCCCCAGGGTTCTATACTATTGCCATGGTTTTTCAATATCTATCTTGTACCTCTGGCTCATCTGACCTCTCACCTCTCTCCTCATTTCCAGTGTTATGCCGATGACACACAGCTTTCCTTGAAACATCCTTGTACTACTTTCTGCTCCCTGTCTTTCATCCCAGATTGTCTGACCGCCATTCAGGCATTGTGTGCAGCTAACAATCTCTGTCTAAATACCAGTAAGATGGAGATCCTTCGTATTGGGACCCCTGTGCCCTGTGTACCTCCTACCCTACATGGGCCCTCTACCCTCACCATCCTGTGAGGCTAAACAAACCTTGGGGTCATCCTTTCTCTTCTTCACTCCTTACAACTTGGCCCTTTTAAAGAAGGCCCACCTTTAACTTCACCTCCTTACAGGCATTCTACCTTTCCTCACATTCCACCAGATGCTCAACATCTGTAGAGCCCTGGTTTTGTTTAGGCTGGTCTACTGCAACAGTCTCTTCCTCAACCTCCCCCTTTGTTCCCTAGGCTCCCTTCAGCTAATCCAGAATAGGGCTGCACAATTTGTCGTTGGCCTTAAGCCCAGGGATCATATCTCTGGAGCCCTAAAATCTCTACACTGGCTTCTGGTGGCCACAAGGATGAAAGTGATCATCGACAAGGCTTTCTGGGACCTGGGACTACGCCATCTCCAACTTTCTTTCCCTAAATACTCCCCTGCTAGAGCCCTCTGCTCCTCTAACTCCAATTATTTGCTTGTCAAACGCTACGCTTCTCCAAACAGAGAGCAGGAGGCAGGTCTCTCTCTGCAGATGGTGCTCTCTTTGGAACAGCTGCCCTGCTCCTATCAGACTTGAGCCGGACTTCCTTACGTTCTGAAGATTTCTCAAAACTCTGCTTTGCTCTTCCTCTTTCCCTATGTTCCTTCCCTGTTAACTCATACCACTGACACGGATGACCTGGTCCCTCATGAACCTCACAGGGTCCACGCCCTATACCTAGTCGACACCAGTACCCCACCCCCTTCAGCACTGCCCTTGTGGGACTACCACCTGGTGGCTGTGCACCCCACCCTTAGGACTCTTCCGCCCCATTACTTAGCCAGTGGCCACCCACCTTGGCATCCCTTGGTACTTCCCTCCCAGGCTCCCATTAGCACTTGCCCATCCCTACTCCCCCTTCCATTCTTGCACTTCTCTCACTGCACAATTGCATTTATAGCACTGTGTACAATTATTTTGTATACATAGGGCAACACAGATAGAAATGATTTAAAAAACATTGTTAAGTGGCAGTTGGTGTGTGGAAGTTTAATATGTTGAGTGTTTGGAAGGGATGTGTGACTGCAGGCAATGAGGGAGTGTTACAAACATAAAAGTAAAAATGATAGAAGAGCTTTCCTGTGGGATGGTGTGCAGGTCTTTTAATGAGGCCTGGCCTGGAAAGGGGACTGCGGACACAGTGGCTAGTCACGAATGTCCATGGATTATGGTCTTTATTGTATGTTGGAGAAAAGTATTTGTGACAGAAAATTGTTTGTCCTTTTTCTTTTTCTCTAGTATACGATTGTCCATTACTTCCATTGCCATACTACAAAATGATAATGGAAATGGTGGATAATCTTAATGAGTCTAACTACTTTATTGAAAAATGTAAAGCAGATTGAATCTATAAGATTACTTTTTTTAGTTCTACCTTTTTAACTGTAAAAGGTGGCTCCAAAAGGAACCTTATTTTGTGTGTTTTGTGTGTTTTTTGATTTGTGTGTTTTTCTTTTGCAGGAGAGACCTAGGGGGTGGATTGGAAACATAAAGAGGCCCTGGAAATATTTTTCAAAGTGGCCCCATATTATATATTTTCAGCAAGCACTTCCATTTTCCCATGGGAAAATGTAGAAATACCACTCGAGAGTCCCAGGGTGCAGAGGCCTACAGGGGAATCTCCAGAGTTCCCTATAGGCCAGTTCAGCCCTGGAGAGACCAGGAAGTAAGGTAGGGGAGGGAAATGAGGGAAAGTGCATCAACCACAGATACAGAGTGGCAGGTGTACAGGAGAAGATGTTGGGTGTGATTTAAGTCTGGGATAGGAGGTAGTGTTTCTCAAGCTCTTTGATTACAGTCTCGAAAGCACTTTGAAACGGTTTCTTCCTTGCATAGTGGGGTGTTGCAGTTTATACAGAGTACTGTTGTTTTGGAAAGATATGGATAAACAGCTTCTTTTATGGCTTGCAAGGTAGCTGGTGGGACCTTCTGCCCCATAGGAGTAGCCTGTGTGGTGGCAGTAGCTGTTGAGGAAAATGAGGTAGAGGAGCACAGCCTACTACTTCCTGAGAAAGCAAAAGCCTTTCTCAGAGCACCTGGCTGGTATAAGGGGGTGTGGCAGCGTGTGGACATCGTACCAAAAGAGTACTGCCCGTATTGTCTGTGGCTGAATAGGATTCCACACTCAATGCATTCAACAGGGGTAGCTTGAGTCTGATATTCCTTGTATGGTCTTAAAGAGCCGCCACAGCCATGATTATCTCTGGGTGCTGGAGGTAGGCATTTCCTCCATCGCCTCTTCCTGATCCTCTTGATCCTGCTCTGCATCACTGTGCTTTTTCCCTTGTCCAGGCCCTGCAGCTGGTGGAGGAGGGATAGCCATACCTGATGCCAAACAGCAGGTGTGCTAATACTCTTCCAAGCAGGTGCTCTCTCCTCGATTGTAGATGAAAAATTAGTACAAATAGGTCGTTCAGCTTGAAATTTCCTGAATTGGCTGAAAATGCAGTTTCAAAATGTGTGTGAACGGATGCATTCACGAACACATAATCATGGCACATGCGTGTGTCATCACGTGACATTTTCCGGAACATCCGCTATGTCAGACTATCATGGACATCATTGAACAAAAAAAGGTGTAAAAATGTGTTGAAAGTTGATAGAAATGTTAAGAATGTTGCTAGAAGGTGGGAAATGGCACAGTTTTCACTTGAAACTTCCGAGATTGGGTGAAAATGTTCCAATATTGGGGTTCAGTATGATAATAGGAAGTTGTAGCAAATTAGGGTGAACTGGTAAAAACCTCTGAAATTCAGTGAAAAAAATGTTGTTAAATGGGCGTTATGGTTACAAGTAAAATGAAAAACTCCCAGAAATTCACAAGTTATGGCAAGGTATGCAACCATGACTCATGCCACCACCGTGCACTGCGAAGAAGAACATCAAGAACTTCAAAGATAATATCACAAATGTCATTGATGACACAATGTTCTTTGAAAAGTATGTGTTTTTGTTTGACAATGGTGAACCCGGCTTCTTAGCGCTGTGCTGTCAGTTCGATTTGTGCTCGAATGCGGGAGTCATGGTAGTCCAGATGGCAAGCAGATGTTGAGTCCGTGTCAAACTGAAGCTTGCTGCAGTTCAAAGTGATGCTTTAGCAATGCAGATCGTGGTGTTCAGCACATTCCGTTAGATGGCCGAAGTTCAACACCATTCATGCTGATGTCAGGATGTGCAAGGTGAGTCGATTCAATGCTGTGCTTGAAAGCCATGGTTTAGGAGTAACACCAGGGTTGATTCGACCGCCAACTGGATCAGTAATGAGAAGGCTGGTGCTTCTTTGTTCAAGCTGAGGCAACAATGCGCTTCTGCTGGCACATAGAATAGGCAAACTTGTTCAAACTTGCGGGACAGTGGTTCAAAGGTTGGCCATTGGCATAGGCAGCTCCTGAAGGATCCAGTTGGCTTCAACAGGATCAAATGGTCTTGAATCATGGTTTGCAGCAGTCCTGGCTCCCATGTCTCTAAGGTGCTGCAAGTTCGACTCTAGGGTCTCGGGAGCAAGAGTGTTCCTTGTTCTCAGGCTCCAAAACATGTGCAAGGATGCACACACCTGCAGCGGTCCTTCAGCATGGTGTAGTCCTGTGTACCAGTGTGGTTAACAGAGAAGTAGGTCTTGCGCCAGAAGCAGGCCACACCCAATGTGCCCTCAGACTTTCCTCTGCCTTGGGCTACCTGTCTTCACCTCACAATTGGAGGCCTTTGGAAAGGACTGCTCTCCCAACAAGTTCCAAATTAATTCTTCTTCAAGGGCTATTGTCCACGGATGAATCAGAGAAGAAGTGTGAAATTCCTTCTTTTATACGCAAAATACCATAGGTGACTAGACCAAAGTAAGCCTGCTTCAGGGGTCCTTTCCCTGTTCATGGATCAAGAGGACCTTGCCTTCTGACATCACATTCAAAGTGCTTTGTGTTAACGCAAGTGCAGGTGACAGAAAGGAAGAGAGGTATAAAGAGAAAATAAGATGATGGAATATTCCTCCATCTCCTCTGAGTAGCATCAAAGGCCCTTTTGGTATTCAACACTGTGGTTTGTAAGGCTTGTCCATTTTGAAAGGGGTGTGCCCTTTTATCGCTGCTCCCCAGACCAGCTTCTGCTGGGATGCTTGCTCACTGGAGAGGGATGTTACCCAAACTCTCAACGTATCAAAAGGAGAGGTATAGCCATACAGTATCCTGCCTTGGCCCTTCGAAGGGCCAGGAAGACTGAGCAGAATACAAATAACTTTTCCACTGCTGATCTGGGAACACATTACTGCCATATGTCAAATTTCAAATTGATGTGGCTTTAATAATTATGAGAGATAGTAGCTTCCATATATTAGACTCTTGTACAGCTTATATTTAAAATCTACAACTGCAACCAGTATAGTAACCTTTATAGTTGTGTGGTTTTGGGAACAGTGATGCATGTCATAGTTGCTGCCCCTGTGCTGCAGACACATGGCTGTCACTGCTGCTGTCACAGGGGTAGCTTTGACCCCTGAGCCCTCTGTGTCACTGCATGTCAGGATACTGATCCAGCAGGGCACAGGTGTACACTATGCTTTTGGAATGGAGCCTATGAAAGGGAGATCTGGCTAGCTGATCACCCTTTCTGAGATGGAATTACCCACAGCATGTTATTAATCAATACAAATCAAACACGTCAGGGCTTCTACACACTTGCCAGATGGCAGTTCCTCACAGGCAGACACAAAACTGGATGCATCACACTGTTGCACTTCCTGTCTTCTGTACGGATAAAAGCAGAATGGGGCTGTAAGGAAGTGAGTAAGGAGTTTGAAGAGCGACATCCAGGTTAAAGTGTGGTGCTACAGCAAGGAGGAATGGGAGAGAGTGTGAAGCAGAGGACGAGGAAGGGGAGAAAGCAAAGTGTGAAGTAGAAAAGGTGGACAGTGAGAGAAGAACAGAGGTGGACAAGAGAGACATAGAGAGGCAGAGGAGGTAGAAGAGATAGTGATGGAAAAGGGGTGAAGCTGAGTGAGGGTCTCATTTAAATGGGGCAAAGCATTCAATGGAGGCATGAAAGTGAGACGTAATGCATTTTACACCTGCATTTAACACTGTACCTCAATCTGAAGCAGTGATGGGGAGGAGGGAAACTGAGAGGCTACTTCCTCTGTGTCATCAGTGCGTCTCATTGTATGCCGGCATGACATTTTCAGGCAAGTTGGCAATTAATGGGTTCCTGTGGAATGCATCTCAGTTTTGCACTTGCTCAAAAATGAAGCAGATTCCTTAGGATTGCATTATTTAATGCTGCATGCAGAGAATAATTTTCAGGCAACCTTTACCAAGAATAAGACAAAAGAGGAGAATAAAAGTGAGTTTACCTCTCTTTTCCTATTTCCATGTCCATTTCGACTTGTGCACATTTAAAGTAAGTGCTACTATTGGTAGTTGTTTGTGTGCAATTTAAATTTAATGGAAAATTGGTCTGAGGGCTGAGGCGGGGTGGAGAGAGTAAGAAGAGATAGAAGCAAGAGAGAGAATGCGAGGTGCAGAGGTGGTCAAAAAGAAAAACAGAGGCAAAGTCATAAAGAGAATAAAATTAGATGGTTGGAGCAGAGGAGCGAAAAAAGAGAACGCTAGGAACAGAGGAGTATGAGAGGATAAGGAGAGTAACCAAGGAGGTGGTAGGAAAAGTAAGAGGTAGAGGAGCAGCAAGTGGGAGAAATTGTTAGATGTGTTAAGAGGCTACACTGTGAGGAATTGCCATCTGGCACGGATGTGAAAGCCCTGGATTTTTTGATTATTAATATATAAGATAATGTAGGTAATTCCATCCCTGAAACAGTAATATTCTGATCAGATTCCTCTTTCATAAACTCCTTCCCAAAAGCATAGCGTGCATCTGTGACCTGCTTGATCAGTATCCTGTTTTGCAGTGCCTGGTCTACCAGTGGCACAGAGCAGGTTCAGAGGTCACAGTTGCCTATTTGACAGCTGCAGTGACAGCCGAGTCTCTGCAGCGCAGGGGCTGCATTTAAGATATGCCCCCTGTACCAAACCTCTGATGATCATAAGTACCCAATGATGGTGGCAGGCTGATGGAGCCGTCCAAGGCAGAAGGGAGAGAGTCTGTTTGCTGAAGTTACACCAAAGTTGAGCCCGTCTGTGCCCGTCCGGACCATGGACGGGCTTGGTTACCATTATAGCGCTGTGATGACGCGCCAGGCTATACTTGATTTGTCACCACCCATAATTAAGTTTCCTCCTGAGTGGGGCTTGATCCCTGTTAATTGCCCACAACCCATGCTGCATGGCAAGTACTTCCTGACAGTTTTCTTTATTAAATACGACATTGTTGCCAGCCCATGCAGCTTCTATTAATGATCTCCTGAAGGACTGTTCACCTGATGTGTTATGTCTATCTGAAACTGGGATTACCCAGTCCTCCATGCCAGCGTTGGTTCAAGCCTGGCCTGTTGGCTGTGAAACAGTCCATCTTGATAGACTATCATTACACCCAGGTGGAAGTGTGGCTGTGATACCACTCACCCATGTGGTTGCTATGGAAGCACTGCTTGTGAGGATTACTATATCAGCCTCATGTCTAATGCTCTCTTCATTTTCCAGCTTATACCACCTGGGCCCCATGCAAGGTTTCTTAATTCTTTTCTGGATCTGGTAGCTAAACTTAAGGTTAATTTTGCTCATCTTGTTGTTCTTGGTGATTTTAATATTAAATTCAATCTGCCTCTGGCTCCTATCCTTTTTGATGGTCTTTCTGAACTTGTTGTCCATCAAATTGTTATGGAGCCAACACATGTACTGGGGAATACGCTTGACCTGGTATTTGCCATGGTTCTCAGTTATGTGTTCTTTCAGTGGAACCAGTATTATGGTCTGATCACCACCTTTTTGAAGTTTGTGCTTGAACTCCCGGGTGCACAGCCTAGGACTGTCACTACTTCAGTTGTGCGCCGCAAATGGTGCTCTGCATATCTTGGCTCCCTGACGGGCATAGTTAATACCAAGTGTGGGTTAACTTCTGAAGTCGATTTGGCCTCCTTGTACTCACTCCCTTAAAATAGCGGCCAATTTAGTTGCCCCTCCTAAACTTACCAAACTGCAGAACCGGCCTACTGGGCCTTTGTTTTCAGCTGAGTTTAAGGCTGCTTGCCTCCTGCTCAGACAGGCTGAGCATAAATGCCGCCACTCTTATGGGGCTGCAGAAAGAATAGCCTATAGACAATCTGCTAGCCATTATTTTGCCACAATTGAGGAGGCCAACCTGGTGTTTTTTACCCAGAAAATTGACAAAGCTTTCAACCAACCTAGGGAACTATTCTCTATAGTAGAATAGCTCTCATCAGCATCCAACATTGCAACCCTGTTATTCCGACTCAGGAACGTTGCAACTCTCTATCCAGGCACCTTGTGTCAAAGATTGAGGCCATTCTGTTTGACATCTGCTTGGCCACTCAGGTGGATGCATCTCCCGCTCCCATCTCTGCTCCTGTTGGGGCTGGCTCTCATTTTAAGTGGTCTACTTTCCCTCTGTTCTCTATGCAATTTGTCAGCAAAGTGGTTGGTCGCCTTAAATTGGCAGCTCGTTCTGATCCTATCCCAATCTCGGTTCTGAAGGATATCTCTCCAGGTTGTAGGTCCTGGATTACTCTGGCCATTAACTTGTCCTGTCAGTCTGGCCATATTCCTGGAGAGTTAAAACAAGCCACAGTCATTCTTTTGCAAAAAGAAAATCTTTAGATCCCTCACTCCCGGCTAGTTTTCAACCTATTTCTCTTTTGCCCTTCTTTATGAAGCTGTTGAAAGCATTGGTCTCTCCACTCCTTTCCTCCTTTCTTAAAATGTCTGCATTCTTTAACCATGATTTTGTCCTGGCCGTGGCAACTAGAGTGTCCTAGTGTCAGTTATGGATGACATAGCCATGCTGGTTAACAATGGTGGGGTTAGTGCCCTGATTCTGTTAGATATGTCAGCGACATTTGGTACCATTGACTACCCCACCTTAGTGTCCCATCTTGACGAGCCTGGTTTTTATGGGCCCATGTTGGCCTGGTTTACTTCCTTCTTGGCTGACAGGGGCCAAACACTCTCTCTTCCTCTGTTCTTTTCATCTACCTGTTCACTTTCTTGTGGTGTTCCCCAGGGCTCTGCCTTGCCATCAATGCTATTTAATATCTACATCCAGCCTCTTGTGTGTCTTGTCCGCTCCTTTGGCCTCTGGTGCTATTTGTATGCTGACAACACCCAGATCATGTGCACTATTCTACTTGCCATGAACTTTGTTCACAATCTGCTTGTTTAGTATCTGTCCCTAACACTCAGTTAGCCAGGGTTGGTGATCAGGCCTTCTAAGTGGATGCGGCCAAACCTTTAAACACTCTGCCGCTGCCACTGAGGTGTGTTCCCAATCACCTAGAGTTAAGACGTTACCTGAAGACTTTGTTTTCTAGGCCGTGGTTTTGGTTTATACATGTGTTGTCCTAGTGCCAAGATACCCTTAGGAGGAGGGAGACCAACAGAGAAGACAGAAGACAAGGGGGGGGGGGGGGAGGAAAGTTTGAAGGAGCAAGAAGGGAAACCATTAGTAGAGAGGATAGTAGGTTAAGAACTAAGAACGTAGTATGGAGGAGGAACAGAGAATGTTTCATTTCATTTTGTCATTTGTATAGCACCTTTCACCAGGGGTATGGTCCCAAAGCACTGTAGGTTGAATGCCCTCAGAGGGACCGAAGTATAGGAAACCTAGGAGATGCTAACATGCGTGTGTGCATAATGGCAATTAAAGGTTTCTAGTGTTTGGCCGAGTCCCTACTAGTGACCCATGTCTAATTGGCATGTGTATGGGTGGAGAGAGGTACACGAGCGAAACACGCTGCAGGGGTGTTTGTAAGAGGATAGTCAGTTATTTGTGTAGCTACCGTTTGAATCTTTGTTGTGAAAGTTAGCTACATTCTTATGGCAGAAGTGTTGTGCAAATTGTCATTCGAGTTGTATGTGAAATCAGATGCATGCAGTGGTGTGGCCACACATTTGGCTAATTCCAAAGTGCGTAGTGCGAAGAAAGGAGAGAAGGGTAGGAGGTACCAAAAGCAATCACGGGGCAAGCAGAAAGAGGATGGGGAAGCATCAGAGAGATGGGGAAGAATGGAACAGAATTAGATGGATGAGGAGAAAAGAGTAGAGAAAGAGAAGGGCAGGGAGAGGAGGCCAAAAATAATCAGAAAGAGTAAGAGCAGAGCAGAGAAGATGAAAGAGGAAGTGGAGGAACAGCCAGATGGGCTAGAAGTTCAGCTACAGACTACTACCAAATATCTGAGTACTAGAACAAAAGATAGAAAAAGCTGGAGGAGGAAATTTCTAGTCCATTTTGAAATGTCAGATGAGAAGGAAGTGAATGTCATAGAGGAGTACAAAGACAGTGATAAGGAGATGTCCAATGAGAAAGACAAGTCTAGTGTGTCCTGGTAAAGACACAAGTTACTAGGAATGCGCCTAGCCTGGTGGCGCATAGATAGCAAAGGAGGTCTCTGACTGCCTGTCAATGGGCTATGCCTAATAACCTAAGGGTACACACCATTCCTGGCACCTTATAGAGTATCCCGAGCACAGGAGGTGGTTGTGGTCTTATTGCCTGCAGGCGAAGTGAAACATCTTGACATACACAGAAGGCACACAAGAATTTATTTGGAATTTGTGTAGGGCACCAAGCTCTGGGGAATCGGGGCGCTGGTCCCATAAGGTTCAAAGTAGACAATTACATAGAGCATGAACGAGGAAAGGCGACTATAGACATGGAACATACAATATTACTGAGATCATCATATCTTATTTACTTTGCCATAAGACTTCTTCACCAAGCAGAATGCTGACACTCATTATTAACCTTGGGAAAAGAGCCAGGTTTTGAAGCATTTGCGGAAACGCTGGAATGATGGTTCAGCTCTTAATGAGAGTGGTAATACATTCCATTATTTTGCTGCTAATACTGGGAAACTGGACCCACTCACTCTTAGTAACCTGAATTTAGGGTTTCAACAATTTTCTAGTGAGATATCTGGGCACCGTGTTGGCTAGGCATTTCTAGGTTATGGACAGGGTTTTGAATAGAATGTGCACTTGCATTGGCAGCCAGTGTAGGTTTCTTCTAGCTGGAGAAATGTGGTCTTGCTTCAGGATGTTTAGGGCAGCTCTAAAAATGTTATTCTGTATGGTTTGAAGGTTTCTAATTTTGTCAGTGGTAATTCCTGTGAAGGGTGCATTGCAGTTGTCCAATCCTGAGACTATCAGAGCTCTAGCTAAAGTAACACAGCTCTCAGTAGCAAGGAAAGGACTACTGGCAGTATTACGTTTTGTAGTGTATGCTGCTGCTGAGGTGATAGCATTGACCTGTCTGGATAGGGAGAGTGAGGAGTCTAATTACAACCCCATAGTTTTCACTTCTTCAGAGAATGCAATAGGGTTTCCATCAATGATAAAGGAGTTGTATTCTTTATCTAGTTTATTCAGTAGCGGATGAGAGCCGACCAGGAGCAACTCTGTTTTGTCATCATTGAAGCATAGTGAGTGCATGGCCATCCAGGCTTGCATGGTTTGGTATATCCGCGTAGTGTGTCAGTGTCTAGACTATAGGACCCTGATATGGGAAAGAGGATTTGGGTATTGTCTGTATAGTTCATGTAGGAGATACCCATTGAATCTAGGCGGTTGAGGGGTTTTGTGAATATATTGCATGAAGTCGGGTAGACAGAGGAGTCTTGGTGGACTCCACGGGAAACCGGGGCTGGCATGGCTGAGGCCGTGGATGAGAACACTCATCGTTCTGTTGGATAGAAAGGATGCAATCCAAGCTATGGCTTGTGTTAAGAAACGGCCTGCTGACGAGAGATGTTGGCAGAGCATTTGCTGCTGACAAATCCGGTAAAAGGAGGAGGGCAAGTTTACCTTTATCTTTTAATTTCTCTATCAGTATTTTTAAGTCTATAAGAGCTGATTCTGTGCCGTGGCCAGAGCGGAACCCTGACTGTCACAGTCCAAGTAGATTGTTGGCTTCAAGGTGCTTCTGGATTTGTAGATAAGCAGCTCTATCCAAAATTGTAAGTGGGAACGGTACAGTCGTGATTGGGCAGTAACTGGTTGGAGTGTCCAGATCTAAGGAGTGGCAATACCCAAGCATCTTTAAGGTTGGCAGGCACAGAGCTAGAGGTGAAAGATGCATTGATGAGGACTGTAATGAAAAGTTACAATTCTTGAGAGCAGTCTTTAATAACTTGGGCTGGGCAGGAGTCCCTTTGACATCTGGACGGTATTAGTCCTTGGATGAGTTTGATGCATGCGTTTTCTACTCTATAATAGCACACCTCCTATGCAGGAGCTACTCTATATCCTTGGGGTAACCTGCATAATTCTGAGCACCGGAGTGGTTCTCCATGGTCCTTATTTCCGTTTTTGCTGTGGGCCAGGAAAACATTTTGTCTGGTTGATCCATTCTGCAATGTTTTATGTGGCTTTTCAGTGCTCTAGGGGTCAAAAATATTTAGGGCAGCCTGACACCCAGATCTTGTTTCAGAATTTGAGGTTTGTTGCGGTTGATTCTGCAAACTCCTTCTCCCAGACATTCTAGGTAAGCACTTCCAGTTCTTGGAAGACTTATGGAATGGAATCGTTGGACCTTTGTTGTTGCATCTTACTTGCGAATGCCAAGCCCCTTGCTTGCCCATGAAATCTCCTTGATCCCCTCAGCTCCCCCTGTCCTCTAACTTTAGCACTTCCTCCTCCTTGTTGACCTTCATTCTTTGAGACACCTGGCACACAGTCACAGTCAGGTCATGACAAGATGGAAGCTTATTTATTTATTTATTTATTTATTTATTTCTAGCACATGTAATCAAGTAATGACTTTGTGCAATCACCATTATAACATATTCCCAATACAAATGACATATCATAAACTTGGTAAAAGCAATATAAAAAAGAAGACACATCTAATTCATACATTGAATACATACAATATTTGCGTGAAATGATAAATAAACGCAATAGTTAACACCACAATACATAATATTAAGTAGTGTCCACCCATAAAACGTTTACAGAGCTCCTGTTTACAAAATCTTAAACAATAATTCCTGTATTTGATGAAATATTGGTCCCTAATAGCATGCAAACTTAAACAATTAACAAATAAATGCCTCATAGTTTCAATGAGAAATGCCCCACATGATCTACAGAACCGCTGCTCAGGGGCAATGTCAATGCGTGCAACAATAACTTCAAATGTTGGCATACAGCTACATTTAACTAACATATATTTCCTAACTATAGTGGCGTTTGGGTAGGCAATGCAGTATTTAGGTTTGTTCATCCTTTTATCAAGATAGCCCATGAATTCATTGCTGTTTTTCATTGTAGCCAGATCAACAAACAGCTGTTCTCTGTTGGTGATTTTAACACATTCATCACCCTATATTTGGACTTAGAAAATGTCAGTCCTCCCCAAGCTGCCACCCAATGTCTTGGTCCGATAAAGCTCAGTCTTTGATGCTCATTCCAAACAACAATTACTCATGGGTATTTTCCAGTCACTATATGTCTTGAAAATCATGTGAACAAGAGCAGACGCTTCAGTTTCATTTATTTTCCTAGTCAGCGGTAATAGTTTTGGTGAGACCTCAGTGCCGATATTGCACAGACCTCACTCAAGCATTTTGTACTCACATGGGATACTCTGAGGAAGCCTCAAGAGCATATTCAATAATTTTCCATCAAGAGTTTTTAGTTCTCTGATGAATTTGTGACCCCATACTTCAACAGTGTATAACATAAGAGATCTTATGTTTTCTTGAAAATGATAAGAACGGTATTGATAGTATGCCCCCCCCCATATACACCAGCACAGTGTTGCTATTGGTTGAAGAGCTGGGTACAAGGCTGGTACTACTGACGCAAGCCATCAAGTTGTGTAGTGACTCAGCCCATACCATGGAGGAGTTCTTCACCAGGGAATTTCATGTGCCGTCCGCCAAGCAACTTGGGAGCAGTTTAACCTTTTGATGATAGATCAGTGATGGAGGGAACACCATTGCACCATGCACTGTAATTAACAGGAGACTTGTGATCAGTGTTACACTCGGCTATCTTACCCAGAGTTTGACCAATGTGTTCCTCCCAATCTATGCATGAGACCCCCGAGATCATAGAATGTTGGATGTCAGTATTCCCATTGGTTTTCCAAAAGCCTTTTGTGTTTCCTCTATTGGCACATGCTGCTAAAGAGAGCAACTTTGCCCATTAATCCTGATTGAAATATCTGTGCACCCAAGTGCGATAGGCATTATGTTGTTCCTTAATCGCTCTTGCGAGATTGGCACTCTCGCAATTTCCTCTATTGTACGTTAAAAGGTCAACAATTTGCTCTATATTCTGTCTCAAGGCTTGCTTTTCGGCATGTATTTTGGGATTATGATAATTGCAGATGGGTCATGTATTACAGGTACTCCCTCTAGCCACCCTCTTTTGTATTACATGTACCTTCTCATTCGCACGGACCATGATATTTTCATTTCTCATAATACAGTCACTGTCAGTGATTCCAAGAGCCCGATTTTCTACAACAAATTTAGCCAATTCCTCACTGGCTAAATCATTAAGCTTTAACAGTTTAGGGTGAATCCATCTGATCTCACTTAGACCATGGAAGATCCCAGGGTTCATTTTGTCACTCAGCAGGGGTTTATCCCTGGGCTTTTACACTTTTACAATGAAATAAACCCTCCTGCTCTGTTTGTATAGACCAATTCTAAATATTGCATCTCAGACAGGTCCTTCACACCAATTCAGTCAATTAAAATTGTGTTTATTATTCATCTCTTAAAACATTATCTCTTTTTGTTAGGCAATCCAGATATCAAGAGAAATTCATAAACTGTAAATTTAAAAATACATATTACCAAACCAATTTTAAGTGCAATGTGCTAAATAAAGTGTCTTAGTGCTAAAGTGCTTACAATTCTCTTAATATCTACTTGTGCAAATCTTGCATTTAGTTAGCAAATCTAATTATAGATCTGGTATCTATTCTAATGCCTGGCATGTTTAATTCCTCTATCTTCATTTCTAATCTACGGAACTTCTTCAGGGGCTTGGAGCTCACTTATACAGAACTATGATACCTGGAAGGATTTGTAACCTATTTTCCTTTTCTACATTTTTCAAAAGGTACTTCTCTGTTCCATCTGCTGCAATTACCAGCACTGTTGAAAGTGATCATACCACAATTGCCATAGCTACAGTTCTTCCTTTTAATGACGAAAAGCTCTCATATAGGAAAGTGATCACTTTCCTCTAGATATACAATTCCCATATCAATCGCTAGAGGCAGCATTGCTTGGTTAACAAAAATATAATCAATAGTGGATACACAACGTCCATCAATCCTGGTAAAATAACCTTCTTTATCACTGGAACAGTAGCCATTTAGGTGCACAAAACCATATTTGTACAATAGGTATGCCCACGTCAATCCGTTCCTGTCATACTGCCTTACTTGTACTGGTCCAGAGGACTCTGTGACTATAGTCATCAGTATGTGGTGGAATACAAGCATTGAAATCCCCAACAACAATCCCCGGGTTAGGAGTGCCTATTATCACTTGTGACTCCTCTACCTTCTGCATGATTGTAACATGCAAATCTCTGGTGGGACGGACGTAAACATTGAGGACCCACCGTTAATTATGCGTAATAGGTATGTCAGTGATTTTACTTATCAAACATACAACCAGAATCTATTTTTTAATGTTCCATGCGTTATTTACAGCAATAAGCAGACCTCCTCTATTCCTATTGGTCCTTTGTGGGCAACTTCAGATATGGTGGCAAATCCATCAATTGCATACGGGTCAATAGATCAAGTTTCCTGTAACATCATTATACCAAAAACCTCCATATGATCCACTAACCCCCCTCATGAGTGTAGTGTGAATGCCCCCTGGAATTCCAAGAACACAACAGAAGTCTAATATCAGGGATACTGTATGAAGTGTACTTGGAAGGCCACTGCCACTAACCATCGGTTGGGACTCCACCTAACTCCTTGGGGTTTCCTTTCCCGTCCATACACGCAGCCTTATTGTAGTGACTCCATTTGTCGCGTGGTGGTTGCAGTCTGCTGATATACACGTCAGACTCAAAGCGTTATATACTGGCACTGTGCTCAATGATGGTGCCATGATATAGGCTGCCATATTCTCCTTGGCAATTTCACAGATGTTTGTGCCGAGGACATAATTTGTTTGTGTGGACGCTGCCAACTGAGTGTCATTCTGAAATTAGTTCACAAGACCATCAAGTGCTTTAAGCCCCACGCTTTCTAGTCTGCCTTTGTTAGGCAATTTATTTGAATGATTGGTGCGTGCAGGTTTACCAACCAACCTCATATGCACTCATGACGCATCTTATGTCCCTGTCTTCTCTCAGCAACTGTCTCTTCTTTGCAGTAGCATGGCTAACAGGCCGGCCTTGAGCAGGTCCACCAATTATTCTTTACCGGTCCAATATTATTAGCCACTGAGTGGTGGATTTCTCCACCATTAAATAGCTGATTGGCGGACACGATAGCGGAATCTAAAGGACATATGTTTTGTCCCTTCTGACTACTATACATGACTGTCCGGACTACTTTTTTTTTAAACTTAGTTTTTCGAACCCTTTTGAGGCAACATTTCCATCTAGTATATCCATCAGGGTAGCGTCAGTTTTTCCCAACAGTAATTTCGTCTCTAATCACAACGGATGTACTATCTAAATGATTGTTGTTAGACCCTTCAATCACTAGCTCTAGCTCTACGACAGGGCGGCAGTCGCATAGAGTAGCAACGGGTGCTGAGGTTACAGTTACTCAGACCCTCTCTACATGCGGTTGCGATGGTCATGTTCACATCCACTGCAACATTAGATCGCCATCCCTTGTTGATACCATTTTGCAGTATTTTTTTCTAACAATACACTATGCACGCCCAATTTAATTTCAATGACATCACATTTACTCAAAATGGCTGTCAGCATTTGCTCAAGTACTGAGTACAGCATTATAGAAGAAGTATTATCTTACAGATTGACATTTGTGCACCCCCTCCTCCCCCCCCCCCCCCATGGACATGGAGTTCACACTCAAATATCTGCACTCTAGCACACACAACGTCGTACAATATATGTATGACCTCATTTTGCAGCAGTGATGGTGTGTCATAGTGAGCACTATCATGTCCACTCCTGCCTGCGGCACCAGCCGTTACTTTCTGGTTTGATACATCAGGTATATCACCACCTTCATCATACATGCTTACTGTATTGCCCAGTTCATATTGTGTGGCTGCAGGCCGGTCCCTGTGTATGGCTTGGCTGGGGCTACCTGCTGCCCCATTTTCCAGCCTGCTTGCAGCAACAGCTCCCATGTATGGGCTGCAGATAGGTTGAATGATCCTCAGTACCATTATTTTTTAAAAAAATGCGTTTGGCCCCCTAATTCAACGGACCCTGAGACAGGTTAACATGATCCTGGGAGATTACATCAATAATGCTGTCTGTCATTTTAGAACCCAGGCATCCCAGTCTCTCTGATAGTTCGAGCTCCAGCGGGTTGAGATACCTGTTTTCTCGATCTCTCAGATCGGAAAACAGTAATTTTTGAGAATTGTGTATTTCCTGATGAGTTGTGTGACCCCATTGGAGCTTGTATAACTGTAGGCGGACAAACACATGGGTGCCTGAATGGATACGTTTGGGCATCAATGACTGGAGTCTTATCTGTGGTCCTTTCAGAAGTCTCTTCCGGGATAACTTCCATGGCACCACTGCCCTGATTTACATGCAAATTACAGCAGACCTCAATCTACAGCAGACCTCAATCTCAATCTACAGCAAACCTCAATCTCATTACCTGCTGCCAATGCCCTGCCACCTCCATTCACCATTAGGGCTAGCTCTGTGGCAGCGATGTGCTTTACACGCATCCCCGACTCAATGCTAGCGTGTCACTTCAGTGTTGCTTCAGTGTCCCACACTGTTAGAATGAAGAAGAAAGAGGTTCAAAGGGCGTTTTAATTGGGCCCACAGTTACCACACTGTTTTGTCACAGGAGACCCGAGACAGGTAATATACAGCGTTCATCTCAAATAAATGGATGCCTTGGATAAAACACTTTGCTTCAATCCCCTATGGTGCTTAAATGAAAGGGAAGCATTTCAAAGGGCGTTTAAAACTGCCTTCACTCTGTGATCTTGGCGCAAGGAGTTCGCCGATCTCTGTATGTCTCATGATAAATGGATGGAGTCTTTGCTGTCTAAAGGCATGTGCAACTTGCGATAGCCTCACAATGGCCTTGCTTCACAGATCTAATATTAGAAATGTTGGATGATTTCCAGATTCAAATATGTCAGGCTCTACCCAGCTCTGGTATGCTCAGTTTACCAACATCAAAGGGAACCTGTGGGGCCAGAATTTGAGGCAGCTGCCCCCACTGGAGATATGATGGCCTTCTCCTCCTCACCAACACGGTCAGGCTGACGGATCTGGTACGGCAGGACGAGAGGTCTGCAAAACGGAGAGCCCGGAGATTGCCACTGCCACACAGCTGAGAGGAAAAGTTGAGAGGAAATCACCCAACACGTATCACGTCAAACCGACACTGTGTGTGTAGCCGCACAGCCACTTCTGACGTACACTGATGGCGGAAGCATATCAAACACCCCTTTCCTTCTGTTTGTCAGATATATAGTGTCCTCAGGACATGCACATTAATTTCAACCTCTTTTGAGCTTGGACCGGCCTGATCCATGATTTTATTTGGTGTCAATACGAACACCATATATTTATTTTAAAGATATGGCCGATATAACCCCCATATTCACCTCCATTACCCACACACAACCGACAAGTCAACCAAAATATCCTGCACATTCCATACAACAAGCTAACCTGCATGCAAAAACAGGCCTTGGCCCAATGGGCATACGAAGTCTGGAATGCCCTCTCACCCTCTATCTGTGCCGCCCATTCTGCCACCACATTCTTAAAATTCCTCAAAATGTACATCTTTCTTTACACCTCATCAGAAAGAACTCCTCTGCTGCTGCTTTTACTATCCGGATTGTCCTACCCTTGTCTGCATATAATTTGACTACTATTTCATCTCCTCCCTTTGAACATTGTAAAGCGCTCTGAGATCCTCTGGGTGTGGCCTGTGCTGCAAACCTAATTAAATAAAATGAACTGACAAAAAGTGCTCCCCTACAACGTGTTTGGATGGACACTGCTATCTCTCTCAGCGCCTCTCAAATTCTACCAGGATGTTCCACCTACATCTGCGCAGTCCGTCACAGAAATTCAAGACTGCTGATTGGTCAGAAATGAAAATGACTCCACAAGCTCCTGAAACTCCATGGGGTTTTGAGAAGCTGAAATTGATCTACACATACCCACAAGGTTTGCGGATATGTGGGGGTGGACCTTAATGTTTTGACCGAATCATGAACCCCCCCTAACAGAAATAAATGCATCTCTCTTAAGTGAGGGTCTCCATGGAATGGTCCTGGCATCGTTAAAGCCTTTAAACCTTAGTAAGGACTAATTTTTACAGCGTTGCTGTAATATTTCTAGCTATTTCATCCGCCTTCTCCGTAAAGGATGGCATCCTTTTTTCTTGCCTCAAATAACTGAAAGCGTGCACGTCTTTAGTGGCTGTTTTATATATGACCCAGCTTCGAACAGGCGGATATTTATGTTGCCAATTATTTTAAATGGATTTTCTTTATTTACCAGTTTATGGCAGTTCTGTTGGAAACACTGTTTCCCCAGACAGGTAAACAGAAGTGATTTACTGGTTCAATCTAACAGCAGCAAACAAGATATTATTTTAAGTGGAACAACATGTAGCAATTAGATTTAATTCAGAGAAATGTAAGCTGTTGTATATTGGCTCAAACCGATGAAAAGGGGAAACTGAGCTAAAGCAGACAGTCTTTATAAGGGATGTTTTGCAATAACTTCTCTTGTGGAGAAAATCCAGTTTAGAATTGTTCAAATGTTATGGTAAGAGCACCGTTCGAAATTGAACAAGGAAGATGTGGGATGTGGCTGTGTTCAGTAAATTGAGGGCATTGCTTTTAAGTCAGCTAAAAAGAACATATACAGGGTGCCAACAGGACTTTATAGAGTTCCGACTTTGTATCCGCTGAGTTTTGCGTACTATGCCCATTGTTATAATAGCAAAGTACTAAACTACAGAACCCTGCATGCAAATGCTGTTGATGACAACACCAACAATGACTGTGGATGCTGGTGATAAAATGCAAGCTGGCAACTTTCAGATCATTTACGCTGCAATAGTCTACCTATCAACCACTCCAACATATCACTCTGGAATTGCAGTGTGCAGCTGTTCACTCAGTAAAGGGCAAGTTAGGTCCGGGTATGGCTGGCGTGGCTAACCGTACTGCACCCAAAGACGACCTATCTTTGGGCTAAGCACTGTATAATTCTGCCTATTGGATGTTGTATGTGGAGCCTTTCCTCCAGAAAGTTGTTGGTGCAAGAACTTAAATGGCGGGGAGGGTAAATTGGTTATCTATATGTGGTTGTCAACCGCTTAACAAAACATGAGTTCTGAAGTTAGTCTGCACCAATTTTCCCCATGCCTCTTGTCTAGTAGTACCTGGCCTGCTGAGGCAGCATCTGGATGGTGCATGCTCAAAGTGCTTAGGTTATCAGGAATAGGGAACTAGAGTGGGGGGCAGTTGAGCATGGAACGTGGGGTGGGGTGTGGTTGCCACCCGAACATAAGTAGCAGGGTCTCGAGCAGGTAGACGGGGATTTCTGCAAGTCTACCTAATTGGGTTGATGCCTTGAGGTATGCCTGCTAACCTAAGTATTAACAAGGGGAGATGTGGCAGAGTGCCATCTGTGAGGGTCAAAAGGCTTCAGCCTTTTGATTTATACTGTAAAATTATGTGGGTAGATATGTCTCTGAAATTGGGGGTCTGCTAATCTGGCCCCCTTTCATAATGCCCTTGCTAAAAAGCATAGTGCATAAATGTCTCTCAGCTGAGCCTGTCTATTGGCACCTCTCAGCAGCTGCTTTACAGTTTGTCAACATGGCAGTCACAAAGTGATATGTGCATTGCTTACAACAGCTAATGGCACCGAAGGTCCAACCATCAGGCACTGCCTTTTAACTGTGTGCAATCCTGATATTTTATTAAGTTATATAATTGTGTGTTCCCAGAATCTGGTGGTGGAATATCTAAACATAAGCCATGTCTGGTGGTCACTGGGAATTCACAATCATATGGCTTAAACCTATTGGTGTCACACTATGACGGGGCCTTTTGTTTATCAGTGCCTGGGAACTGGGTTTCATCCAAAACAAGCATTTGGGACTAGCCTCGGTACACACTTTTGATCTCTCTGGGAAGGCATTTCACCTCCTCCAGAAGATCGAGAATCTCCCCAGGTGGTTAGCTGGAAATTACTGCTTCAAATGCAAGCCTGCTAGGACAAAGGAAAGTGCATGCTAGAGTTGTAATTAACAGATGTTCTTTGATATAAGGAACAGGGGGGAGTAGAATAGCCCAGGAGAGGAATTTCTAGCAAGGGAAGGGTTCGACCATTTTGGGATTCCTTGAACCCCAATGTCCAGCTCCCCTTCCCCACTTCATGTAGATAGTACACTCTGAGTATGACATCATCAGGAAGAAAACTCTGAAACAGCAGCAACGATTGGCCTCCTTTCAAAATGGTAGAAGGGAACCCATCAGCTATTGCACATTGCTTATTTTAAGGGGGTGAACACCTCTAGCAGAATCATGTTTTAAAGAAGGATTACACCTGGGACTTTGTTGGTATTAGATTCTGCTCCAGAGTCCTCTTCCAGAGGTGAACAAAAAGACTTCAAAGAAAAGGGCAGGCCTAGTTCTTTAACCATGCCAGAGGAACCATTAGCCCATAAGGCCTACTACAAGCGGACACTACTGAAACCCAGGAAGCTGCTCACTAAACGTGAAAGACCCTGAAGGTGGCCTCAAAGAAATGTCCTGGTGGGGAAGTGCAAATCAAGGATGTTCCCCTGGAGGCACTGGACGATTTCCCCCAGCATCCAGAAGTCATGGAACTCAAGTACATGGATCTGACTTTGACACTCACTGCTTTCCACTCTGGAGCCATCGAGCCACTGACTCGACCCTTCACCTACCTGTGGTCCAGCAATTTTCAAGCTGATCATCACTGAAGGACCGCATCAGAACAGTGGACCACTTTGAGCTTCCTTGACCAATGGGAGATACCGACTCTACCAGTGCCTGACTGTTCTTTAACTAATTCAAGCTGATCACCACTAAAGGACTTGCTTAACTGTTTCAAGCCAACTCAACCGTCTCGATGTCTATGATCTATTGGTATTGATCTGTTGCTAACAAAACAAGTAGAAGTGTCTTGACATCGACTTGCCCATTAAAATCACTTATATTTCTGGCTAGGCATTGCCGAGCCCCATGAACAAGCATTGAAGGTATTTGAAGTGGTTATCCCACCTTGCCTGCTTTAAAGGGGCTAGTGACTATTAAGACCCCACGGTCTACACTTTTTAAAGACATCTTCAGGTAACTTGACATTGCTACTTAAATGACTGCCTGTACACCCCTATCCTCTGACCCAAAGTGCCCCCTTTCATTATAAACTCTGCATATTTTGTGTCTACTCTTCTAGGTGTGAGTTATAGCTTTTTAGTTAGTGTGTTTGTATTTATAGTTTAATTAAAGTATCCTAGGAGTTGCATCCATTACACATTCCTGTACTAGTAGTAGTTGTTTCATCCAGGATGGAATAGCAGTAGATGTTGGATCAAGGTGCAGCAGCTTACTGAGGGATCATGTTGAGGAGAATGATCAAGGGATGTGGGTCAGGGTGGAAGGGCCGATCAAGGTAAGTCTCAATTGGAATCACGAGAGGGAATCGTGATAGCAGCACATGTTCCTGACCAGCCACTGTTTAGATTATTGCAACTCCCTCAATACAGTGATTTATAATCATAAAGCTGGCAATTACCTGTGTCCTAAAATGCAGCGGCCAGATTGGTAGGAGGAGTGAAGAATCAAGGAGATGTGTCAGATTGGCAAAGGACCCTTCTCTGCTTAAATATATAACACATATATCACCTTCAAGTTAGAATGAATGAATGAATGACTCACACAATATTTAGGGGTTCAGCCTCCCTTTATATTTGAAACATAATTTTATGATACAGTATATCCCAAATGGAGAACTCCGATCAGGATGCCAGAAACTCTTTGTTCTCTAAAACAGGACAATTGGAAAAAAGGGAATTCAGAGTTCTGGAACCCTTAACATGCTGAAAATGTATGATTTTCAACAGCCATGAACCCTCTCTTTAGCCACTTGCCCCTCACCTCTGCTTGTAGGCCCTATTCAGTGCCTTCAGAAGATTCGATTTGTAATCGTGCCCTACATATATGTTCTTGTCAAACGTACACTCTGACTTCATAGTAAACGTTACAGGTACTTGGACTGCTCTAACAGCATGAGGTACTACAAATCTCATACCTGACGGGGATACAGATTTCCAGATATATCTGTGGATTTTCTGGCATTCTGAAAGCTTCTCCATTTGCTGAGCTATAATCCACAGGGAAGTACTGGAGAACATCATACACTGTGCCATTTAACCTTAGGACTCTGACCTGCAAGGCAGATTTTATGGGTTATCAATAGCAGTATTACTCCGTCTAGTGCCTCAAGTACATTATTTTTATTCATCCTCATTCTCTTTCCCAAATACACAGCCACCCTCCCCACAGTTCAAGCGCTAGTGTCCACATCCAGTTTGATCACTTCGTACCATGGCTGGGTTCGTCCACCCCATTTAGGAGCCCTTTATCCCAAAATGGCACTATTGCTCCACTTCATATCATGAAAGTCGCAATTGTATTGCTGAAGCATGTACGCAAATTGCCTAGCTGACATTGTCTAAACCTATACGACTATTTGTGGTACAACCAATACTGCACATCTCATCTCTCCCTCTCTTCCCCCCAAGCCAAGCCTACCCCAACACTGCCACCTACCTTCTCGAACATCCGGCCCATGAAGCGTGTGTCAGTTGAGGCTTTTGCCGCCACTTTCTCTCCCCCCCCCCCTCCACCTTTGGCTGTCTCTCATCCTGATACAGCCCTGTCTCTGCTCTACTCTTCAATTTCTGATACGCTTGATGTTCTTGCCGCTGTCATGAGGATCCGTTTGAAGTCCAAAGCCAAGTGCAATTCCTGGTGTGACTCTGACCTAGCTACAATTAAACATGAGTCTAGGGCAGCTGAGAGGAAATGGAGGACTTCCTGTTCATCCTCTGACAAACTGGCCTGTCGCCTGTGTAGGTGCCTTTCCCCGGCTTACTACGTGTGAGAGAGAAAATAAAATAACCAACACAACCCCTGTCGTGGAAGGAGGCACTGAGACCCGGCTGCAAGAGTTCAAAGGATGGTTTATTTCTCCAGCTCGGAAATAACCCAAAAAACCCTTCCAAACATTTACATCATTACTCATATATACATCAATTAAAGTAACTCTAACAAAAAATACTAAATGGACCCGATTGGCCAGGCGGTGTGGTGCTGTAGGTGTGGGTGGCATCTCTTCCTTCTGATTGGCTGAGTGGCTGACGAGATGATGGACGTCAAATATCTTGTGCTCCACGCAGGTCAGGGTCCGGTCACTGTGGTCACTACCTAAGCTAATATGTTGCATTCGTAAAACACTAATTATCTAAACATTTTATGCTACTTTTCATATTTCTTACACAAATCACACATAGTTTTTATTGTCAGTACAATTGGGTCATTCGTGGCTTTAATTGGAGGCCTTGAACTTTATTGTGCATATAAAAAAAGAGTCAAGCTGTGTTTTACATATCTCCTAAGCTTTAGACCTATTAGTATAAGTAAAAACATATATTGTGGCAAAGTATTTAAGGTTAGTAGTGGGTGTGTTGGGTGGGTTTCGCAGCACAGGCGAGGGTCTGGCACTTGAAAGAAATACCTTACAGGGAGCGCAGGGTCAGGATGGTAATAAATTGCTCTAAATGGGGGTGGGTGTCTTGCACGTTTATGGGGGCGAACGAGCAGAAAGTGCTTAGCTCATCCTGGTTCACATGCTGGTTCTCATGCTAGCAGTGATCTCAGAGGAAGAAAACTGTATCATATTGGTTGTTGCAACTTTCTCCGGCTTCAGCGTGAGAATGGGAGCGCAGAGCTTTCCTTCGCAGGGGGAGTGCAAGGGTGGGGGCCAGCCAGCTGCCTGCACGCCTTGTGTGTGTGTCTCTGTCCTTGACTGTTGCAGTGGAAGGGGAGCTGAGCCTTGCTGTACTATCGCAGTGAGGCCTGTTTACCCAAGATGGAGTCGAAAGGGGGCACAAAAGATGGATGCCCCGTGTCCTGCTCAGTAGTCCCATCTGTGTAGCGGTTAACCGTGGTTAACTTTACATAAGGGCAAGGGGCAAACCCACTACCGGAGGCACGTGGTCCAAGCCTTGTACTGAGGAGTGTACGGCGCGAGGGGGTCTGGGGGCCACTCCCTCCCATACACCTGCTACAAAGGCAATACCGACTCTCTGTCCTCACCAAGAAGAGAGTCCACATTCAAGCTTGTGTCTCTGCGGCATCTAACAACTTGGCCGAACTCTTTAAAATCTGCAAGGAGCTGGCCAACCCTGCTGCAGTCTCTACCCCTCCTGTTGCCTCCCAGGCTCTTTGCAATGCCCTTGCCTCTCACTTCATTTAAAAAACCCAGGACATCCTGTCCACCCTCTCCACCCACACTCCTCCTCTTTCCTCTCCATCTGTGCTTGCTGACCCTCCTTTAGCCACCCTCCCACCATCCTTCTCGTCCTTTCCTCTTTTCACCCCTGACGAGGTTGCTAGACAATTCCGATCTATGAAAGCCTCTTCAAAACAGGTTCATCCCTGTTCCTCTAAAACCATCAATGACCACATTGACACCCTCGCTCCAGCCCTTGCTGATTTTTGCAACCACTCCTTTGCCTCTGGATCCTTCCCCTCCCCTCTGAAGCACTCCTTTGTGCATCCTCTTCTCAAGAAACCCACAGCTGATCCTTCTTGTCCAGCTAACTATCGCCCAATTTCCATTACTCCCTTTCTTGGCAAACTCCTGGAAAAGTTGCCCATCTCTCAGCTTAACCTTCATTCCAATTCTGTTGGATGTCTCCATGACCACCAGTCTGGCTTCAGAGCTGCCAGAAGCACGGAAACTGCTCTCCTAAACATCTGTGAAGATCTGCTCACCAACATTGACTTTAACATTCCCTCTGTCCTCATCCTCCTCAATCTCTCTTCTGCCTTCGACACGGTCAACCATACCATCCTGCTCAACCGTCTCCGTGAAAACTTGGGTATCACTGATCAGGCTCTGGCCTGGCTGACCTCTTTCCTCTCAGATCGACCCTTCAAGGTCCTTCCTTTCATCTATCTTCCTCTCTACCTGTGGTGTTCCCCAGGGGTCTAACCTCTCGCCCTGGCTTTTCAACCAATACCTGGCAACTCTCGCCCACTGCATTGCCATTTTCTGCTCAAATTTCCAGTGCTACGCTGATGACACTCAACTCATTTTCAGGCTGCCCTCTGCCACCTCCTCTCCCTCTCTCATCTCTGATTTCCTAACTGCCGTTCAAGATTGGTGTGCCGCCCATGATCTTTGTCTGAATGCCAGCAAGACAGAGATCCTCCTCATCGGCACACCTTCACCATCCTTTCCCCTCACTCTCTGGCCAGCCTCCCTTGGCCCTCCTCCTACCCCCACCTGCGAGGCTAAGAACCTCTGGGTCATCTTTGACTCCACCCTTTCCTTCTCCGCCCACATCTCTGAGGTTTCTAAAAAGTCAAATTTCCGACTGCACCTCCTCAGAGGTACTCTGCCTTTCCTCTCCTTCCCCCAGAAGCTCATGGTATCTCAAGCTTTGGTTCTCTCTAGCTTGGACTATTGTAACAGCGTCTTTCTAAATCTACCTGCCTCTACTCTCCACCCTCTGCAACTAATCCAGAACAGGACTGCAAGACTTGTCCTTGGCCTCAAGCCCTGGGATCGTATCTCTCCAGCTCTGAAATCTCTTCACTGGCTTCCAGTGGATGCAAGGATTAAATTTAAAACCCTCTGCATTGTCCACAAGGCTTTCTGGGGCGTGGGTCCAAAATACCTTCAGCTATCCCTCGGCAAATACCTCCCATCTCGAGCTCTTCACTCCTCTACCTCCAACTCACTCAGGGTCAGTCGTTTTTCTAAGAAACGAGCTGGGGGTAGATCTCCGTCTTCGGCTGGGGCCTCCCTCTGGAACAGCCACCCTGCCACTCTAAAACTTGACGAGAACCATCTCTGGTTCCGGAAGCACTTCAAGACCTTCCTCTTTTCTTCTGCCTTCGCTCCCCCTCTCCCCTGCTGATCTGCTCTCTCTTGGCACTGTGCACCTGGCCACCCTCTGTCTTTTGGGCTGAGGTACCTGCACATCCTGTCACCCTCCCGCACTGCCTCCGGGCCACCCCTTGCACTGGGGTCTGTATCTGTACCCATACAGTCCCCCCTTTTTCTTCCTGCACTTATCGGACCTACCCTGTCTGCTGCCTTAAATTGCTGGCTGCATTACGACTGTTTTTTGCCTTTATCATTTATTTATTGTTATTTATCTGTTTCTCCTCTGCTTCGCACTTTCCACCTCTCCCCCCTTCCATGCACTTTTCCCCGCCCCCTCTCCCATGCACTTGCGTGTTCTCAATGTCACTGGGCCTAGTAAGATCACTGTTTTGTTCTCCCCTGTTCCCCTCCCTTGCCTTGTCGCGCTCTGAAACACTTGTGTACGAGTGCGATAGAAATAAAATATCAATCAATCAATCAATCAGAGTCCATTTCTGACATCCACACTCCTGTCTATTACAAATGTTCCTACACAACCTGTAGCCTCCATTTTGTACTCTGCTTCGTTCTTCATAGGAAGCATGCTACCCACATATTTGTACTTAGTTTGATTAACAACAAAAAATATACATTACCGAAAAAAAAGGTATGAACTGCTTCATTTAAATAATATTTTCAGGTTTATAGCCAAAGTGAAATTCGTGTTCTTACATTTAATAGCCCAAATGTCCAACTGCAAAATCTAGTAACTCTTTGTTTGAGTTTGCAACATCATTTCATTAACTTATCTTCATATATGGCCCACTTCCTTCTGTCAGCATTAACATGAACGTGCATTCTTCTCCCTCAGGGTTTAATATCTTTCTCCTCTCCACCCTTTCACTGCTGGACCTTTGCAATGTCCAAGATCTGGCCAAGGTCATCAGAAATCAGTAGACACGATGATTCACTCACCAAGACTGTTTGACCTCCACTCTCAATTTTCACCTTGCGTCTTTACTGTGTGCCCCTCCTCCTGTCTCTTTCTCTCTCCCTACCTCTTTCTCTCGCTCTTTTTCTTTATCTCCAACTCCTTTTCCAGAGCCAACGGTTTCCCTGCGCCCTTTCATCTCCTCCTCATATCTTGCCACGTCACCTTATTACACTATGAAAAACCCAGGGCTCAAGTCGAGGGTACATGCGGGAGGACGGAGTACACCCACTTTTTTCAGAGGGTGGACTCAGTCCCCCCCAGCTAAAATGAGAAACTTCTAATGTTCTCTTTGAATTTATGAATTAAATCCTCAGGAAACCGCAGTTATCAGATTTGCAGGTCGGACACTTCACCACTGCACTATATAACCTGATGAAAAATAACAAACAACTAAAGGTGAAATGTCTCATTTCACTACAGCAAGTTCCACGGAAAACATTTATATTGTTCTTGGAGTTTAAAACTTGCACATCATTTATCGTTTGCAAAAACACTATGTGTGTGTGTGTTGATTTTCTGAAAGGCAAATGCCATTCGTCCTGTGCAATTTGGGTGCTTATGCAAAGCCAATTTAATGAAATGTGCATGATTCACCTTGATATGCTAATTTCTGGTGATGTCACATGCCATTACGTTTGGTCATGAGTCCCCCCACTTTAATATTTAGGACTTGACCCATGGAAAAACCATTGTTACTCCCTTGGCATCAGCTACAATGTGCCATTTCTATAGTCTGTGGTCCATGAATGGGGCCTATTAATATTTTAAGTGGGAACACCTGAGGCTTGATGAGAGGATCTATGTGAAAATACTCATCCCAAAAGCACGAGTCTCAAAACTGCGAAGCTTACTTCTTCGCAAAACTCAAATGCTTTTTTTGACATTTGTCACCCACTTTTCTTTTAATGTAAGTGGGGGACAACACTGCAACCCTCAAAGCTCATAATGCCGAACTAGGGTAGGAGGGGACCACCCCCACAACCCCCACACCCCTTGTTCGTGATTGTGTGGTATTCAACATTTTCTACTATGCCGAATGTGCACAAAACGTGCATTCAGCATTTATTTTTTGTTATTTTGAGCCAGTCTCGGATGAAGATATGCCCTTTTGATTGGTGCACTGCCTATCCTCCCTTTTCTCTCATCTGTGTACTGCAGAGTGGCAATGGGGTAACATTGGCCATGGTTCCACGTTTGGAGGTTTCAAAAGGCATATCATCCATTATTGGGTCATGCAGAACTGTCTCTTCACTCCCCTGACGTTTGTTTATTTGTTTATTTATTTATAGCAATTCTTGATTGATACATTGCAATGCTGCCTCCCTGTGTGCCTGTGCTGGAGTCCTTACAGTGCCAAAGGTAATTGGATCAATGTCTGTGAGCTAGCTCCCTAACTCTGGCAGGCAAGCTAGGGGTTTGCATATAGGTTCATGGAATGATTGCACCTAGGCTCCATCTCCCTCTAATAGCAGTTTGTGATCCTGACACGCCTACTGCCAGAGCACCCTCTTCCCTCCCACATAGTCCTGGGGCCTCACGACCTGAGCTTATAGGTAGGCCAAGGGGAGCAGAGCGGATCTAGGGAATCCCCCATTTACCAATTCTGTGGGCTGCATCGCTTAGTGGGTGGCTACGCAATGGGGAGTCATCGCCGTAGCTTATTGCAGCTAGATCCTCCCTTCACATCCATCATTCCTCTCTTAGGGAGCATAGCGTGCTGTTTACTATACACAAATGATTCTTCATGGTGAGCTCATTAGCATACATGTCAACATGACCCCTTATATCTGGGAGATGGTAGCCCATTCCCATTCCTATTTTCTCTTTGCATTCTGGGATTTGGGGTCATGAATTTCTCCATTATAAATCCATGACTACTAGTGCCAGAATACAAAGAAGAACACCGGACCGGATCAGCATCAGCCGTATGGAATGGGGCCTGTTGGCATGTAGGCATTAGCCATAAATCCCCATCAGTGACCGATTTAGGGGACTGTGCTAAATAGATGCTGCCCATTTAAAAAATAGGAATCCGTTCATGAATGCTATAGATTGCTTTGCATGTGCGTGTAAATGTATTTTCCTGCAGTCTCTTAGTGTCTTGTTTCATTCTGTCATTCAGAAAAATGATAATTGTTTCCATGAGTGAGAGCTGCGCATTTAACTCAGGCGCTCACACAATACGAAAAGCCGAGTCTGAAACATTGCTAATACTCCTGCGACTGCCTAAGAGAGTGACTCACTAGTAGACATTAAAATGTTTGCTTTATGTCACTGATGTCACAGAAAGGCAGGCGACAATTGACATCAGTAACCCTACTAGCGGTGGTGACTCATACTTTCTGAATACTTACTTTTGCCATGTGTTCAAGCTGCTGGTTGACGACTGCACTTAAAATGAAAGGTTTTTGGTTAGTGTCGTTGAATTTAGTTACTAACTGTTCCCAAGTGTGACATTCCAAGGTGTCCACGTCCTGTCACAGTTTGATTGCTGTGTCCCTCTGCCATCTGATCAGCGTTTAAGAAAATGCCAGAGAATCGCTTGTGCAGAAAAATGTACTCAATGGTGCAGTCTGAAGGGTCATATAGAGCAAAACTCACAGAACTATACCTGCATGGGAGCACAACTGCATAGCAGTGACAACCCAGAGCATTCGTCCCCAACTGCCTCATGGCAATAACAGAAAGGCGTGACAACACCTGATGGGAAAAAAGAGGCTGCAGGTTTTAGTAACTTACTCCAAGTTACTTTGCAGGTGATCAATACACAATCAGCAATAATGATTCAGATGAAATGATTGCTAATTATCAGCACTGGCGCTTAATTTATTGCTTCCAGGTGAAGGGTTCACTTTCGGGTAAATTTGTTCTGGGAGAACTGGTCACTGCCCAATGGATTAATTCCAGGGTACCTACATGTTCGTATGGCCTGGTCTACCCCATTTTCAGTTAGTGCTTAGACTGCCCTCTCTTCTGGTGATCAGGTGCAGTCGCATTCATCCTGAGGCCAGGCATCATGGCTCTGCCCCAAGGTATGTGGGTCCAGCCTTTCTCATCTTGTTGCAGTGACTGCTTCTTATGTAAAGATCACCATAGAACTCCTCGTCGTCCTTCCCCAGCTGCGACCTCTGAGGGAAACGACACGTTGGTCATGAATTAGAACACAATATCATTCAATATGCAGGGACTGGGCCTGGGAAGGGTCCTGAAGCTCTGGCCTGCTAAAGAGGCTAGGTGAAGCCCCACTACCCCCTTAAAAGAGGACCTCCTTTGTCCACCCTCTTCCTGTGACCCGACTAGAACGGAAGGGGCTTTGGAGGTGTGATAGAAGGCGAGTAGGGACTGCTGCCTGGGGGTCCCTGCTAAGGTGCCCATCCCCTAGTGTTCATCCAGCTGGAGAACCAGAATTTCTGCAGATCCACCAACTAATTGTCTAAGAAAGGGTGCACCTTTTCTGCACTAATCTGTACTCTGTGCCGGTAACCCTCTTATAGGGTATGGCCGTGTACTTCTTAATGTACCCTTAATAGTCTCTCCTTTTAATTGTATCCATATAATGTACCCTATCAGTTCATGCCCTTTTTGCACCACAGTCTGTTGCGTCATCACTCAGTTCGTACTATATAAAACCAGCAAAAACCAGCACATACCTATAAATGCCGGCTGCCCAACAATAGCTCCAGCACCAATTTAAGTGGCTATAATCAACCTACTGAATGCCTTGCAAGGAACACCAAGATGCTAGCTGCTTTGCCTTTCTGCCTAATTTTTACTCGGACTTTAAATATACTGGGGATGGCATAAGAGTACTCACCCATCCTTTCTGCTGATTAACCTGTTTGCAGCAACGCTGCCTAAGTAACATAGGGCCTCATTACAACTGTGGCGGCCACGGAATGAACGGTGCCGGTAGGGGAAAGGCACTGTTTATTCCGGGCCGCTACCGTTTATTCCGGGCCGTCACATTAAGAGTTCTGTAGCGGGTCCCGCTCTCTATGCCTGGCCAGTCCAGACGTTCAGTGCGGAACTCGCTAGTAGACCAGGATGCTAACAACGGGCCCGTTATTAATGGGTCCTTAAAGATTCCCATTTGAGTCCTATGGGGGCTCAAATGGGAATCTACAAACACTCCAGAGGCATAATACGGCTATATAGTGCCTGGTGCAAGATCATATTAAGGCCTGCCTTCCTTTTTATAAAATCAAGGTGTAAAATATGGTCATGACCTAAGGTCAATGGGCCTGTGCCGTGCTTTCTCCCATTCCCAACCAACACAAGCCGAAGTCTTGAGGACTGGGGTGTTGTCTTCCCGTGCCCCCTTTCCAGGTACTGCTGCCCATTGTGTTATGCTACCTTGGTTGTGGAGGCAAAGACGCTCAATCTACGGTCCCTTTGAGGGACTGCTTTTTACTTGCCTGCTCCTCCGGGGCTTTAGACGCCGTACCTGTATTTGTTTCTGGTGCAGGATTCAATCTACAGACACTGCCACCTTTAACCCGCCCACAGGCCACGGACTGCATCTCCCATCATTTCCTGGGCTAAACCCAGGCGAAGTCCGGCTAAATCGGGGCATAGCTGTCTGCAGCTGCGACAGATGGGAGCTGTTTATTTCAAATACGCCGGATGTTTCTATGGCAGCACACCCAGCATTTCTATTTGCTGGTCATTACTTGTTTACCACCGTAGGGCTCACACCAGTATTCCACTTTTTAGCTGACTGTTTTGTTTTGCATGGCATCAATTGTATGTCGCTTGCATTTTCTGCCTTTCCTTCTGACAGTTGTTCTTATTCTGCTCCTTCTTGGAACTACTCTAACCTAATGTATCCTCCTTGCTCTTCTCATTTGCCTTCTATTGAGTTGGCTCTGTGGAATGCCCGATATATTTGCAATAAGTCTGCTTCTGTCTTAGATTTATTCTTTCGTTTGAATTTACAGTTGCTTTGTATTACTGAGACTTGGATTACTTCATTTAATACTGCCACTATTGCTTCTTTCTCTACGTCTCTTGCTTCTTTTTGTCATATTCAGAGCCCATCTGCTCTTGGTGGGTCATTGGTATTCTTACACGTTCTTCTTTTGTACTTGCACCTATGGTTTTGACTCTTCCAGTTTTTTCTTCATTTGAATTTTTGTTTTTCATTCTCCAAGCCTTATTCTTTCTTTCTTACTTGTATGTTGTCCTCCTGGTTCGGTTGGGTCCTTTTGTGAAGATATTGATGAAATGCCTTCTTTTATTCTCCCTTCTACTTTTCCATTTGTTTTTCTTGGAGATTTCAATCTTCATGTGTCTTCTGTTCATGCAGCTCTTCCGTTTCTTGCTATTCTTGATTCTTATTTTCTGTCTCCCCTTTCTACTCCTCCTTCTCATGTGTCTGGTTCTTGCTTAGATCTTCTCTTCACTTCTTCTCTTTCTTTATCTTCCATTTCTGCACTCCCCGTCTATCTTCTCATTATCCTCTTGACTTTAATTTTTTCCATATTTGCCTGCATCTGAATCCTTTTCTTCAGTGGCATTGCCATGTGTCAGGCATGACTTACAAGCTTTCAATACTCCTTTATTTGTTTCTCTGTGTATTGCTGCTCTTCCCTCTCACTCTTCATTTGCTGTTCTTTCAGCTGTTGATGCTGCTTCCACTCTGTCGTCTTCTTTCTTCTTCCTTGGACTCTCTCCACACAGCTATGACATTTCATCCTTCCTGCAAGCCCCCTCAACCTTGCTTTACTTCTAATCTTCTACTTATGCAGCATATATTGTCTCACCTTGAAAGGCACTGGGGCCAGGCCAGGTCTGATTTGGATCATGTGTCTTTTTCTCCCTACCACGCACTGTATGAAGAAGTTTTGTTTTCAGCTAAACACTCATATTTTTCTGATCTTTTGCAGACTCGATCAACCCATCATAGATGATTATTTCAAACTCTATCAGGCCTTCTTTCTCCTCCCACTCCTGATTACTCACATACTTCTACTTTGACTGCTACTGATCTTGCTCTCTACTTTGCCTCAAAGGTGGCCTCCCTTCAGACAGCCATTTAGTCTTCCACTTCTCCTACACCTACTGTTTCCTCTGTCTTGTGTTCTAATACTACTGTTTCTTCTTTTCTCCAGTTTCTAATGGCAAGCCTTCTCTTTTGCTACCTCGAGCCCACCCCACTGCTTCTCATGCTGATCCTATTCCTTCATTGCTTATTCCTAAAGTCTATCCTTGTCTTGTTTCTTAGCTTGCTTCTCTTTTCAACATTTGTCTTTCAACTTCGATTTTTCCTTCTTTGTTCAAGAAATGCCTCCGTTCTACCCATTCCTTAGATCCTTCCTCTCCTCCTAATTTTTATCCTATTTCTCTTCTGCCGAATTCCTCTAAACTACTTGAATGCTTAGCCTATTCTCAAGTTTGTACTTTTGTCTCCAGCAGCTCCATTCTTCCTCGCTTTCAGTCGGGTTTCCGGTCTTTTACAGTTGCGGCCTTCCTGCACATTTTAAATACACTCGTTTGTCATTTTTGTAATATGCCTGTGCAAAAGGAACTCTGTTTAAATGTAACATTTGCTTCCCTGTAGTTTTAGGAGGTTTACACATTGTTATTTGATTGCATATGGTAGAGGCAATAGGAATGGCAGGTGGCCTTTTCATGGATGCATGTGTATGCCCTGTATGCTATCTGCAAAGTATAACACAACCTGCTCTTTTTACTGTGCACATAACAACAGGGCGAACTTACCATGACCAGCGACATGGAGAACTTGCAAAATGCCATATTCCTGGACACCGTCCCCGAGTCGTGGACGAAGAGGGCATATCCATCTATGTCTGGGCTTGCCGGCTGGTTTGTCGATCTACTCGCTCGAATAAAAGAACTTGAGACCTGGACTGGAGATTTTGCCCTGCCTTCAGCCGTCTGGTTAGCAGGCTTCTTCAACCCCCAGTCATTCCTCACCGCCATTATGCAGTCCATGGCTCGCAAGAACGAGTGGCCATTGGATAAAATGACCCTGCAGTGTGACGTGACAAAGAAGAACCGTGAGGATTTCAGCAGCCCACCCCGCGAAGGTGCATACGTTCATGGCTTGTACATGGAAGGAGCACGTTGGGATACACAGGTACCCATTTTAGACTATTTCTTATTTTACCAACATGTACATGTATTGACACATTGTTTTCGTAATAAGTCTATTAGCTCAAGTAATTATTGTCGAGTATCCTTTACTTTAATGTCTCTTTATGAGCACATCAGACATAATGATAAGTATTTCTTTTAATGGAATGTTTTTCCCCCCACAATTACGTTTTTTGTAAAAATAACATTTCATCAGCATATTTGATATGATATGATGTGGCATTTATAACTTATTTCTGACTGAAGATCCTTGAGGGAAGGAAATGAACAATTATTTTCCCTTTACTTTCTACTTTTAACTAGAAGCATTTCAATCACTCATGAAGTGCACATTATCTGGGAGATGCCTAGTTTGTGTTTTATTTATTTACTAGGGTTTATATAACAGTTTAAACAAAACGCTACACAATAAACTTTACATAAACGGTAACATAATATGTGATAACAAATCGCATTGATCCAGAGGAGGTTTCATTTACACTCAGGAAGTGGCGTGATGATGCACTTTTATTAAGGAGTGAAAAGATGAAAGAACTGAAGAGGTGCGTACCGAAAAAGGAAGAGCATTCTAGAAATTGAGTGCAGGAAACACATAGAACGACATCGAGATTGTGCACAGCAGAAACAAAGAGCCCTGAGTAAAGCATACAATTGGGAGAATAGACCAGCACTAGTAAAGAAAGATAAGAGGGCACAGGATCCTAGGTGCATTTAAAAGCAATGCATACATGATGAAGCTGGAGCCGGTCTTGAATGGAAAGGCATCAATGTGCAGCAGAAAACGGAGAGAGGTAGAATAGTAGCATTAACCTCAGGTTGAAGAGGAGCAAAGGATAGGTAGGAAGGCTAATAAGGAGAAAAATCGTGAAGTTGTGAGAAGACCAAAGTTAGATAAAGAGTTCCACGAAGCAGAAACGGTAAGGAGAGATTTTATAAAGACCCACACTAATTAATGTGCAACAGAACCCATTTAGAAACAATATTATGTTTATTTGCATTTCATTTTTATAACACTTAGGCATATTAAACAACGCTGTGGGTCTGCGGGTTTCCTATTTTTAGACTAGAGAAATGGGAGGTCACCCACCAAATGTAGTCAGAAAGGCAGCGACCCCAAGTGGGATCAATACTGAACAACAAGAAGGGGAGAAGAGGGAGCTGCCAATTTGATATAGAGTCATCAATGTCTCGGATGTTGTCTCAATTGAGGAATCAAATGCAAGGAAACAATACATGTAGGGTATCTGGGAAAATCAATTTCTTTTAGTAGAATAAATATTGTAAAGAAATGTTTTGACAAAACGAACAAGAAATAACTGAGGTGCACATACAATTGCGCATCACAACATTAAATGAAAAGAAAGTATGACATTGTACACAAAAAATAAGCATGTGCTATTGGTATAAGCAAAAAGCAAAAGACAAAAAACAAACCAGGGCCTTCCCTGTAATCAGGAAACACAATTGTACCAATAGTGTGCAGAACCAATGCGTCTCTTATTTTAGGACACAACTTGCAGCAAATACATTACTTTCTTTAACACATACATACCTTATTCATTCCTACATATAAAAAACAAGTTTCTTATGCCACTAAGTTGCCCTTTTTACACATTTTCTGCAGATTTCCTTACCCTATATACCCAACATGTTTCATTCCTTCTATACTGAGTAAATCATGGAACGTCATCAGGAGCTACCACCCGTTTGTCAATCTAGTGATGAGAGACCATGCTTAGTGACATAACAGAACTCTATTTGGTAATATTACATACATGTTTTGTACATATGTCTTTGTCTGTGTTGCATACATTTGAACTGTATAATCTGCACAATAGTGGCACATTTCATTCCAATCCACTTGTTCTTAATGACGCTAGCTTCTCAAGAGTCTTGAGCCTTCACATCTAGTGCTCACTGTGGGCTTTCCTGCATTCTGCTTCTACATTGAACGGAGTTATTTAGTCTGCATATATTTTCTCAGCTTCCAGTCTGTTTCGCCTTGTAAGTATTTTCACATTCCGGGCTTAACACGGACCTCCGCTTATAATTATAGATATAGATTCTCGTCTCAATGTAGACCATATGATCATAGTGCCTCCCTTTTTTCGGCACGCAAATCATCCCATGAGGCTGTATTCAATATAATATAATGCAATTATAATTGAGGTAGGAATCAAAAATGATGATGCCAAGACTACAAGGAGAAGACAAAAGAGAGAGTGACTCATGCTAGAAAGAGCTCAGGGAACAATAATAAGGGGAGGAAGCATAGAAGAAAAGAATCTCAGTTTTAGAAACATTATAATGAATAAACTGGGTAAGAGTTCACAGCTTGACAAATGATAGAGTGAGAAGAATGAAGTTGAACAGAAAGGTGGGAAAAGGAGAAAGAGATCTATATCCAGCCAGAAACCCTTAGTCTGCATTTGGTCATTGTTTACGGATGACTCCCTTCCCCTGATTTCATTTCCACTTCCTTGAAGAGCACCATAGCTTTGCCACAGTGTTCACAAATCAGAGGGTCTGTCTCCCTTCCCCAGATTTCTCTTCCTTTGCACAGTCAACTCGGTTCACTCTTCTCTCCGGTACTGTGACTATGAAGAAGAGCAACAAGTGTCCTTCTTATATGGGTGCGAGTCCCAGACTCGCCCGGTTTCAACAGTACTCTTTCTAGGTCAACTTGGTGTACTCTCCTGTCAAGTTCTATCTATTGCACAGCCAACCTGGTTCACCATTCAACTATGTACTGTGACAGTGAGGATGAGCAACTGATGTATTTGTGTTATGAGTGAGTGTCCCAGACTTGCCTATCTTCGGTAATTCTCCTATTAGGTAGGCTTGGTTTACTCTGCTGCCAAGCACTACCATATATTATCCTAGGTGTGAACGTTTCTTCAATATTACTTTCAGGGTCCCAGACCCTCAGCTCTGGGTATTTCTCCCCTTCTCTGCTTGCCACAACTTCCTCTTACTCTCAAGGCCCCAGACCCTTAGCTCTGGGTATTTCTCCCCCTTCTCTGCTTGCCACAACTTCCTCTTACTCTCAAGGCCCCAGACCCTTAGCTCTGGGTATTTCTCCTCCATCTCTGCTTGCCATCACTTCCTCTTAATTTCAGGGTCCCAGACCTTAGGTTCAGGGTAGTTCTCCCCCTTCTCTGCTCGACTCCACCTTCTCTAGTTCCCAGCGTCTTTTTGCCCCTCTGTGTGCCCGTTTTCCTAGTTTGCGAGAGCGTTCACCTTCTCCCAACTTCCTCCATCAGCCGCAGCACTCTTAATGCTTGAGGAGGCTTTGTTTAGTATGTGACAGCTCTGCAGCACTGACCTTCCTTCTGGGAGCCGTCACACTTCTCAAACTTCAGGACCGCATGTTGCCGGAGTTCACCAGCCTGCCGTCCCTTCCTCTGTCTCAGGACAGCCTCTCAGCTTCTTCCTGTGCATCCCGACTTTCTCCCTGTCTCCGGCAGACACAGTGCCCTTCCTGGTGGCTCCTTCCAGGAGGACTGCGCGCATCTTATTCATCTTGATACATTTTCCTAAGGTGTCATGGCTGTTCCTTTTCGTCTTTGTACTATTTATGGGAGGACAAAGTTCTTCTTTGCTCACATACATAGAAGCATGAGGGATTCCAGCTTTCTGAAGAGGGTAAGAGGGTGAGGAAGCCCGGACAGGGGGAGGCATATACTGTGTTTCTCCTTGGTTTTTCATCCCTCACCCCATGAGGGTTTTCCCTCCCTATGTGATCCTCCCACGAGGCACCACTTACAGGTAGATTATTCGACTGTGGACGCACTACCCTGGCCATAGGAGAATGGTTTTCCCCCAAGGGAGAAGGGATGTCATCCAGGGATTTGTCAAAGATGGGAGGCAGGGATTAATCAAGATAATCTTTTTAAGAACAAGAACATTGGTAACATGCTTAAAAGAAGTAACAACAATACCAGTGGAAAGCGAGGAATTAAAAAGCAAAGTCAAATAGGAGAAGATGTAAGGTTGTAACAGATGAATTAGAGCCATTGACATAGGAGTCAGTGGAGAAGCAGTGGATTCACGAGTTAACGCAAGATATGGACTGAGGTTTTTTTTTAAAAAAAGAGATGGAAACCGGAAAAAGAAATAAGAGATGAAGGAGAAGATGAACAAGGGGAAGCTGGAGGGAAAAAGTGGAAAAAATATTGTCTATTTTTAAAAATAAATAGGCAGCATAGACAGATGTAGAAAGGGAAGGGTTCAGGAGTACATAGAGCCGCACAATTATTAAGAAGGGAGAAAAAGCAATGTGGATGAGGTGACAGAGTGGAACTAAGAGATTAATAGTAAAATTGTTAAGTACAAAATAGGACTAGGTCATAAGAATTATAAAGGGAAGGAAGTGCAGCTAGATCAGAAGCAAAGGTGTGTGAAGGCCAAGAGTGAGGCCAAAGGTATTTAAACCAGTTGGGGCACTATCTACAAATTATTCCCCTCTCCATCACTGCTTTTAAAAATCTGCCCACCATATTTTATCATTGCAGAGATGACCATAAAGCGTTCAACAGTTCCATGTCAGGTGCTGAAGTCACGGCTATTCACTACTGGAAAATGCATTTGAATTCTAGGCCTCTGATTAATCAGTGTGAAAGATTCATTTTCTATTATCGAAGAGCCACAAACCTTAGGTTTATAGTAACACATGAGTTCCCCTATTTAACATGCCTAACTTTAGCTTGCATCTGAAGCATTGACATATATGGTCTTTCAAGCGTGTGTGCAAAGGTAATGAGTTAAATGCATCTGCTAACCTGCTCATTACCTTAATCATTAAGGTGAACAACCATTTAAGCTGCAAAAGTGTCTTTCTGAAAGGTAATGGGTAATTGTAGCTGTTGAGCAGGTGTTGGTGTTATAAAAACATTTCACCCAAGTGGGCCATCAGGCCCTTGATTTCTAATCAATAGAACATCCCAGCACCCTGCTGTGAAGTTTCTTTTTTCATAATACATTTTTTCTTCATAAAATGAGCACTATTACATTTATTGGGATGATTTATAGAACATCGTCATATATACAAGTTGTAAGATTAAAATATAGTAATGCGGAACATGCCTTTCTATTGAAAGCAAAAACCTTTGGCTTTGGCAATGCGTGTCCCTCTAACCGTTTGGTGTGCTAGCAGGGCTTTCATAATAGCGTTCAAAGTTCCTAACTGGACCCATATTCCCAACTTGGCCCTTATCGAGTCCTGGATTTTAGTCAACATCTCTTAGCATTCGGGAATTTGTGGAGATATACGGCAAGTAATAGAAAGAAATTGGCCGCTTGCTGAAACCTGCTCTGTTAGAAGGTGACCTTCATGACATGGGGGCCAGTCTGCAGATGTCTACCTCTTGTAGATGAGCAGCAGCGATTCGCCCGAACAGTCCTCTGCTGCCGGCCGTCTGCAGCCTGGCTATCGGCTTAGAGGCGGATCAAAGTGTGCCATCCAGCGCTCTATCATTTCACTTTAGTTCCGCGCCTCGCATGGGAGAAGCCTTTTATTTCTGCAGCAACCCTTTGAAGCATCCTCTGATGCAACCTTGAATGTTGCCCTCTATTAAATGTAGTTCTTGTTTGCTTTGGAAGAAAAAGCGAATCTTCTACAAAGAGCAGTAAATCAGTTAAGTAGCGTATTTAATCTAGACCTTGCAACGTAAATCAAATCCATTTCGAGAAGTGTTAAGCTTCTAATCTCCCTCCTTCAAAACAGCACCAAGGATGGCAAATTAGTACTCGGCCTGATGAAATAATTGTCCTTTGATTTGGAGCTTTTCTGATAGGCCTCCCTTAGGACAGGGGAATGTTGCAGCCATTAAGTGGCCTCACAAAGAGATACATGTGAACGTAAAGGAACTGAAAAAAGCAATGATCATTGATGAGAGAACCTTAGCAGCAGGCAGGAAGGCGTTTAAGATTGGTTTGCAAGTCACGATTCCCAAAGTCATTCCTCATCTAGGATAACAGCAGCCACAGTGCAGCGGCACCCACCACGAATTTGAAACAGTGCGTGTCCATAGTGGGTGACAGGCACTGACCCCATTCATTATGGAGGAGCCAAGAAAAGCAAGCCAGTCTGTTGAAAACAGAGCCCCCAGCAGCTGAAACAAGCAGCTGAGAACATTCTCCTAGGGCTGCCTTTCTATGGTAGCGAAACATGGTTTTCCTTTTACAGTACATTACGCCAGTCGCTGATGAACAATGGTCCATGGAAGGTTGTCAGCATTTTGCATCCCCATCTGTGCAGGGCCAAATGTGCGTAGAGGGTGCTCATGCACTTTATCACGATTTGTGGGTCCTGCGGCAGAACGATGGTGGTGCTCTGGTTCGACTGCACATGTTATGATCTAGGAACCTTAATTCTTGGTTCCTGTCTTCGAGGTGCATGGGGTCAGGGAGGCCATCCCAGTAGCATGTATAGTTATGTCTATAGCCCAGAGTTGGTGGGGTTAAGATAAAGTGTGTATGTATGTGTGTATGCATATATGTGTGCATGCAAGGGTTTGATCTTTGTAACTACATGTGTGAATGTAAGCAAATGTCAGAGAGTGCAGTCAGTGTGTATGTTGTAGTGTATGTGTGAGCATGAAAATGAGATAGCATTGAGTATGTTGTATAGGTGCATGTGTGAATGAGATGGCAATGTTTTTGTTGTCTGGGTACATGTGTGAGTGAAAAACAAAATAAGTTCCCAAGTTGGGAACTTACGTCCCCTGCACACTTTCTAATATCTGGAATACCAGACCAACAGTTAAATTGACATTACAAATAATGTATCTTATTGAATTCAAGGAAATCTGTGAATTATATTAATTTCAGAAAGACAGATTGTCATTGAAAAAAAGACATTCAATCAAATAGGGTCAGAAGAACCAATCTTCATTTTTATTCTTGATGTTGAAGCTGTGGAAGGCCCAACGTGTTTCGAGTGATACAAGACTCTTCATCAGGGGCAAAACAATATTTCTAAGGCAAGATATGTACAATATTTACATTAGAATTTTGCTTAAATTCAAACGAAAATGACAAAGCATTTTTATGACTCATTTATCGTCAAGATATATAGTGCAGAAATCTGAGCCTTAAAGAGATTGCATATATATAGTTAAATGTACAGAGTACAAAAAATACCCATTAAAGAACATCCTGTCACCCATTCATGTATCTTAAAAATTAGAGTAGAGGTAGAGTTTTAAGGGTTAACATTTTAAATGATCGTGGGTACACAAAGCAATTGGTGTATGATCTGCAATCTCAAAAGAGAAGTAATTACAGTAATGATTCTAACCTTGTGCTTTTTATGGTAAAAATTCTACAAGAGAACAGAGAGAATCTGGGACGGGAATCCCAGGCATTCATGAAAACAGGACTAGAAGTCTTGAGGAAGAACCCTTATCTGTAAATAGAGCATAGACATAGAGAACGTCTATTAAGTGAACTGTTTGTGGATATTGGAGAAAAGGTAATAAGTGGAGGGTCACTTACAGCAGTTAGCAGTCATCCAGGTTAAGGTCCTAACCAGAATGGAGATCCCACACTAGGAGGTAGTGGAGGGATTTTGCAAAAGAGATCTGGGAGGTTAGCAGGGCTTGGTCGCTGGGTTTACAAGCAAAGAAAAAAAGAAGAGAAAAAGTCAGAGAATAAAATAGAAGAACAATGGACGGTGGCAAAAGGGTTCTGGGGATCCCTGAACCAGGCTGGTTAGGATGCAGCACTTACCTAATTCTAAAAAGCGTTGCAAAATGGAGACCGGAGACCGTAGGGTTACCCGACTCCATTTGCAGCGCTGCCGCCGTTTATATACTGAATGGTGGCGTGACGTCATCACGCGCATGTGCGTGATACATCATAGTCGTCACTGTGGTGGAAGTATGAATAAAAAATAAATAAAATATAAAGTAAACTAGTAGGATCCCTATCTAGGTCTCATGATAGTATGTGATGAATTCAGGGGGGAAGAGGGTCCAAACACGGAACCTCTTGAATGCAAGAAGTGTTGGCAAAGAACCGCGGTGCGTTTACCACGTGATGTCATCACGCTCGCACGTGCATGATGCCATATGTAAACAAAATGGGTCCCAGGAAAGAGGAGCCTCTGTCCAAAAAATAAGTCAGGATAAGTCTCAATATCGCATCAAATGCATAGACAAAAATTGTTTGGAATGGAAACTGTACATGAATTAATGAGTCCATGGCTCCAGGAGCGTAACCCGTAAGTCTGCAAAAACGGACTAGAAAGCCAAAATCTTACTGAAACTATAATAGATACCATGTAACTTGTGACATCTGGCAACCGCGCCATGCCGCTCCAGGAGCAGTACCCGTAAGTCTGCAAAAACGGACTAGAAAGCCAAAATCTTACTGAAACTATAATAGATACCATGTAACTTGTGACATCTGGCAACCGCGCCATACACGCGGTCCGAGTCACATGGAAATAGTGCGGGCTCAGGTGTTGATGGACCAAAGTCTAAAGTGTAAAGTAGCTATACATAAGGCTTAGCTAGGTATTATGCATCTAAGGCAGGACTTCAAGGAAAGAGCAAGACCGAGGGAGGAAAAAGTGCACAGAGCGTACACAAGAATGCTTAATAGTGGGATGGTAAGGAATAAAATGACTAATGGGTAAATAGTGGGTCTGTTCTGCCATTAGTGTGGTCTGAGGACCAAAAGATCAAAAAATAAATTCTCAATAAAATGTCACATCATCAGACCGCATTGTAAAGGACAAGGTCTAATGAGAATATCAGTCTTTAGTCAAGAAGTGTCTCAGACTTGGCCTAGTCAAGGGAATATATGATCTAAGGCCATAGAAAAGAAAAGGATGAAAGTGGCCATGACAATGGTTATACCGGTATTAACAATAGGTTTTACTGGTTTTATGACTCCTTGGTATGCCGCTCTAAAACCCAACACTGTCACTTTGCCCACAGACATGGTTTACAGTCTGCTAATGAAGTTACGGTCATTTCGACATTTACATCTCTAGAACAAAGGATATCCAACTGCCCACATATATGGTTCACAGTCTACTAGTTAGGTTATGGTCTTCCTAACAATCACCGCTCAAAAGAGAACATGTCTAATATATCAAAAGGAGATAATAGTGACAGTGGAAGGAAAGAGAAGGTTCGTTTTTAGGTTTAGATAAATGGGCCTAAGTAGTAGTCTTCATTCAGACCAAGAGGGGCCATAGCATCCAGTCTATGGGCCTGATCACGACCTTGGCGGTAACGCTAACGCTATTAGCGCGGGGGCTATTAGTGCGACCGCCATAGCCCCCAGCGCTAATAGTGCTGGATCACGAGTTGGGCGGACTTGGAAGTCCCCATTGAGCCCATTCGGGAATGCCCCATTCCCCATTGGGCTCAATGGGGAAAATGTGCGCTCTTACCGCTGGCGGATTTCCCGCCAGCGGTAATAGCGTGAAATTTCAGCGGATTTCCCCCCAGCTAAGAGCTGGGGCGAAATCCGCCAAAGCCCTGTTTCGGCGGACCCTTAAATCCGGCAGTAGTGGCGCTACCGCCGGATTTAAGGGTTACCGCTGAAGTCGTGATCAGGCCCTATGTATCCAGTACAGTTCCTTTTGTGCCAGTAATTTAGGTAAGTCGCCACCTCGTTGGAGGGGTTGTAACACTTCAAGTATTGCAAATCTCATCTGTGAGATATTGTGCTTGTCTCTAAAGTGCCGGAATACAGGTGATTTGACATTTTTAGTTCTAATCTGAGACTTATGTTCGGTCCATCTTTCCTTGGCTTTTCTACTGGTTTTCCCCACGTAATATTTCCCACATGGGCATCTGATGGTATAGATGACATTTTTGGAGTCAGATGTTGCAAAACTTTTTAGGGGGATCTTTTTACCATTGTTCGGGTGCCTGATATGATTGCCTTTTATAATGTTCGAGCAATGCTGACAATTTAGGCACGGAAAAGTACAATTTTTTGACTTTGTCAGTGTCCTTTGGGTGGATTTCTTGGGTCTTTCTGCTTTGATTGGCGTATCTCTGAAATTCCTTCCTCTTTTATATGCTAACATTGGGGGAGCTGGAAAAAGACGATTAAGATTAGGATCTGATTTAATCAGATCCCAGTTCTTTGTAATAATCTTTTTGACTTGGAAACTCTGTGCAGAGTACTTCAATGTATAAATGAGGTTGGATTTCATTTGTGTAGGTTGTTTGTTGAGTACATTGCGAGGATGTGATTCAGTCCTGGTGATGGCTTGTGCCACCACTTCTTCCGGGAATCCTCTTTCTAAAAATCTCGATCGCATGGTATCAAATTCTGTCTGGAGCCTTTCTGTGTTGAAAATTATCCGTTTAGCACGTAAGAGTTGGCTGTATGGTAGATTTTCTTTTAAATGTCTTGGGTGGAAGCTGTTAAAATGTAGGGAGCTATTAACATCAGTTGGTTTTCTGAACATCAATGTTATTAATTCCATGTTTTTCCATTCCACTGTTACATCCAGAAAGTTCACCTGTGGTGTCCCAATTTCCATAGTAAATTTGATCCGTGGATTGTACTGGTTGATATATTGCCAAAACTCAGTCAACTCTTGTTCTGTACCATTCCAAATGCCAAAGACGCCATCAATATATCTTAGCCAGCAGTGTATAATATTTTTCCAATGTGGGTGATTCAGGACATGGGTTTTCTCGAAATGGAACATAAAAATGTTTGCGTAAGAGGGGGCTACAGCTGAGCCCATAGAGGTTCCTGAGATCTGTAAATAGTACTGGTCATTGAATCTGAAATAGTTGTTATAAAGTATCTAATGAGTTCAATAGGGAAAATTTCTGGATCTAAATTTCGTCATGTCTTAGAGGAAACCATTCTAAGGCAGCTCTGCCATCCTCATTTGGAATTGAAGTGTATAGACTACTAACATCCATGGAGAATATTAAGGGATCCGCAAAATTGATCTGCAAGTTGTTGATTCTCTGGAGAAAGTGTGTAGTATCTTTCAAGTATGTCGGTATTTTTTGTACCAGAGGTTGAAGCGCGTGAGTGCCCATAAATGCATGGGGGTGTGCCGACTGGGGAACAAGAATCTAATTCAGTGGGGCTACATTGTTGCAGACAGCATGGACATGTTTTCTTACAGGGGACATAGCATTGTTGCTGGAATTATGAGAAAAGCCAACATGATGCCTGTGTTCTTATGTCGGGGCAGTGGGAGCTACTTGCTGCTGACCGCATAAACATGTTTTCTTTTTAGTGTTGGCATATGATTTTAATGGCATTATGTGCAAAGGAACTACAATAAGTGTTCCTACTTGGAGATTGTGAGCTACATTTGTGCAACCAGTATGGCCATGTTTTCTTAATGTGGCATAGCATTCTACTAGCCTTATGGGCAAAACCAACAAGACAAGTTTTCTTACGTGGGTATACTTGCTTGCACTGGTGCCACCAGTATGGACATATTTTCTTACAGTGGCATGACATTTTAAATTGCCATTATGGGCAAAACATGGATACATATGGATATTGACATATTTGGTACACGCAACCTGGACATGCTGGGCATGCTCATCAGGAAAATGCATTGAAAAATGATCCTATGATGACCTGGTATCTTAGATATTTTCTTTGACACCTTACAGAACTGAGTGTAAACTGTTTGGAAAATGCTTTTAATTTAATTGTAAGTGATCATAGATTTCCATCACAGACCACTGGTATATTACATTGGCTTTGCACCGGGTTCAATAAAAGTTCTGCATAGCTTTTGTATTGGAACAAAAAAAGGCATTTTGACCTGAGGATTGTTTTACTAGGTGCCTGTACTGTGCAAACTACTGCACGATTGCAACGTTTTTTGTAATATAGGCCCTGTACCAGGGATGTCACCAATGGGTTCACCCAGAGCATAGCCACTGTCCTTATTGGCCCATGTGGGAGTGTATGGTGGGCTGGCAGAGCTCTTCGCGGCATACGGTATGATCCTCATGGAATGTTTTGTTTCTCCCACTGCCCCACGCACCTGAGAATATTTTCTGCATTCATAATACGCTTAATCCTCTGCTAGTCGCTGAATTGAACCCTTTTTTACATTGTCCCCATTGATTTATCCAGCTTTCATTTACAAATGGGCCTTGAAATGTATTTCCTTGCACACGAAGTAAAATGATCATTCATGGTTCGTACAATATCAGACCCTTCACATGACATATATGCATGAAACATACAAGTATACACTTAGTCACATAGGTCCATGCACATGTTCCCACGAAAGGTTTCATTTTCATATTGTAATTTTTCTCGTGAAAGAATGCTCCCTAAATTGTTTCTGCAATTAACGTTCCAAAATAGAACATCTTGGTTTGCATGCCTCATTTGATGTGAAATGTATGCCTGCGATGCCAGATGCAAGGAATCTGTTCTCGTTTCCCCTAGCTGCGTTTTATTTGTAAATTCCCGGGCATAAATCAGCCAGTTTATCTTTATCTGCTTCTTTGTAGGCACTTGCAACTCAGTAACTGGGTATTGCCAAATGTATCAGAAAGTACCATTGCTCAGTTGTCCCACGTGAACACCATCCATGCTTCTGCTATTCTGGCTATCACTATCTCCTTTTGATTAAGTGGCAGCTGAACGCCGGCCTGAGGCCGATTCTGGTGTGTTCTTTTAAAAAAGCCTTCCTTTTACCATAGCTACCGGTGAACAATCTCTGTCCGATAACCAAGAGCATTGAGAACATGATGTTCAGTCAAATACAGTCACATCATCTGTAAGATAACCATTTGTTTCATCCAAGGGTCAAGAGGATAGCTCAGGGGCAACGCCCTCGTCATGGAAGCAAGACAATGCTGAGCAACACAGGTTCGATCCCGCATCTGCATTTTGAAACCTCTGGGTATTAAGCACATTATAAATAACCAATTACAATTACAAAGCAGTTTGTTTAATCCAAAACACTTTGTTTCATTCAAACATTTGTTAAAAGGTCCCATCACAAGACAGAACCAGTTTTACTGATTTAACTGGATGGAATATGGACCGTACCATTCTCACTCTGAGGTAAATTCTGAAGCTCTAATTTCCGTGAAACCTCATTGCTGATGGTTTTATCTTTCTTGTCTAACTTATTTGATTGCCTCTATATTAATATTCAGTGAAAAAACTTTGTTAAAGGGACGTTGTTTTTACTTTGCACTAATAACAACCTATCCATATTATGGTTACAAGTAAAACCAGAAAATCGCCAGTTATGGTAAGCTAAGCAACCATAACCCACACCACCACTGTGCAATGCTAAGACTAACACCCATGGCATCAATGATGACATTACAAAAATCATTGATGACATCACATGTGCATTTAATTTTCATGAAAAGCCTCCAGAAGGGATTGTCATTATAATGTTGGCAGAAAACTATCAGAGGTCATTGGGAAAACCATCATGAGATACACAGTTCATTAAGCAATGCATTGCTGTAAACACCATTGTATTACAGAGTTTGTTCCAGTACAGGAACCTACTCATGTAGAAACGTAGGCATTGTCTGGAGCATGCCACCATAAAGGTGCAATATTCAAAATCTTGCCATGTTGGATAGTAAAAGGATGAATGAATTGTACTACCACACACAAAACATAGAGACCACCAAGCATACAAATATGAGCATATACAGGGAAAGTAAAGTAAGCAAAAAAGCAGCAGTATTGCCAGAAAGTGTTGATAACCTTGCTGATTATCTTCATACACAGAAATGATTGCTGTGTTTCAGGCCTGCTTCTTCCCCTATGTATATGTATCATATGTTGTGACTGAACCCTATGCAAAGTAGTGTAAGAATATATGAGAAGGGTAAGGTCTGCAAATATAATACCTTTTGGATTTTTTGTTCCTGAATGTCAGTGAAGAAAACCACCTGGCCTAGATATGTCGGTGAACAAAAGAAGAGGGAGCCAGACAGGTAATGTCATCAATGATGTCATCAATGACATTTGTGATGTCATCTTTGATGTCATGGGTGCTAGTCTTAGCAGTGCACAGTGGTGGCACAAATTCTGGTTGCTTAGCTTCCCATAACTAGCGAATTTCTGGGGTTTTTTGGTTGTACTTGTAAACATAATATGGATAGGTTGCTATTAGTGCAAAGTAACACTAATGTTCCTTTAACAAAGTTTTTGCACTGAATTTGCTAGGTTTTTATTAGGGCAACTGAACCATAATGTCCATTTAACAACGTTTATTTCACTGAATTTCATGGGTTTTTACCAGTGCATGCTATTTTCCTACAACTTACTAATATCATACTTACCCCAATATAGCAACATTTCTGTCCAATTTACAATGTTTCACCTTAAAGCTCTGCCATTTCCCACCTTCTAGCATAATTTTTAACACTTCTATACACTTTTTGCAACTTTTTCCACTCTTTTTGCATCCGTCGACGTCTGTGAACGTCTGGTGTCATCACAGACCTTCTGGACAGTACCACGTGTCCATGCACTCGCACGCAGCATGATGTGTCTGCGAAGGCATCCGCACTTCGCGATCGGGTCCATGCTTCGAGGACTTTTTGGAACTGCATTTTTCAACTGATCTAGGAACTTTCAAGCTCAATATGTACCCTTGCACAGCTCCTACACCTATAGTTACTCATCCATTAACAATCTAGTACAAAGCACATACTTGGAAGAATATTAGCAAAACTGCTATTTCTCTTAAAAATTGCATAAGCTATTGCCATCCCTCCTCCCCAAGAGCCACCACCGCCAGCTGGGGGACCCACACAGCAAAAAAAGCGCAGTAATTCCAAAGAAAATGAAGAGGATCAAGAAGTTGAGGTAGAGGAAGTGTCTACCTCTAGCACCCAGAGAGAATCGTGGGTGTGGCAGTTCTTTACCACTGTTGGGAGTGTACCAAAGGCTAAAGCTACCAAAGTGAAATTCACTGAGTGCACCTTTTGTACTCAGTCGCGGACTACGTGGACAGTACTCCTACTGGACCGCCTCCATGCACCACCACACCAAATCCAACCACTGCAATGCTCTCAGAAAGGTTGTTTCTTGATCAGTAAGTAGTAGGGTGTCTTCCGACACCTCATCTTCATGAACCAATACTGTAACCACACAGCCTACTTCTGTGGGACACAATATCCCAGCAGCTACCTTGCAAGCAATAAAAGAGGCTGTTGATCCATATCTTTGGAAGACAACAGTCTTCTGTATATACTGCAACACCCCACTCTGCAGGGGGAAGCAAATTCGATGTGTGTTTGAAGCTGTAATCAAGGAGCATGAGAAACACTGGCCACTACCTTAGAAGTAACACACACGCAACATCTTCCCCTGTACACCTGCCCCTCCATATTAGTGCTTGGTGCCTTTTCCATCATTTTCCTTCTCACCTTACATTCTAACCTCTCCTGTAAACATTTTTTTTTTAAACAACAAAACAAAGTTTCCTTTAGGAACCACCTTTCACAGTTAAGAAATAGAACTTTAAAAAGATCTTATAGACTCAATCTACTTTACATTTCTCAGTAAAGTACATAGACTGAATACGTTTTTCCAACATTTCCATTAGCATTTTGTGTTATGCTAATGGGAATAATGTGACGTTCATCCCCTCGTCCAGGGACCGGAACAGGGGATAACAGCCCAGCAGCCCAAGTTATCGGCCCAAGCAAAGTGTGTCTGTGTGCGCCCTGATGTCTGCAGGATTCGGCGCATTATAAATAAATAACGACGGCTCCAGACCATTATCCTCCATTGCAGCCCCTGCAATGGGTGATACAGGCCATTAGCACTACTGTTTCCCAAAGTGGGAACCTGGGTTGCTAAAAAATAAATTTTTCTTCCTACACCGGGACGCCTGCAGCGTCCCGCTGTAGGAAGGAAAATATTTTTCCAAGATGGCCACCATGTAAAGAGAAGGCGGGGCTCTGTACAGACCCCCTCTTCGCTTTCCATAGCAGCCTGCAGAACCCTGTGACCCTATTACCACAAGCACATTTTTTTCCCTTTCAAACCTATCCTACCTTTGAATAACTTTACCACATAGCCGGTGGACATGGCCACTTTAATACCATTTTTTGTCCCTTGCGGCCATGGCCAGAATCCAGATTGTCCATGTCATGACCTTATACCATGACCCAGACAATCTGGCCAATGGCCACAGGCTATACCTCAGTCACCACAGGTATATCACTATTTTTTGTACCTACATTATGACACTTTTCAAAATATAAAACACGGGCACATTTGCAAAACCATGCTTTAATGTCCTTGCCTATGCTTCTTACACAAGTTTGCTTGAAATCCGCCCATGTTTTATTTTTTCTAAAGTGTCAAAATGTGTGTACATACAATAGTCCTATAACTTAGCCCCCACTTGACAAAATCCATTCAATCTTTACACAAACCTTGAAAGTTGGGTCTATAATCTTTCTCAAAACCTTTGTCCACATTTGTCTAATGGCAACAAAGTTATAAGCCATCTAAAAATGTTGAGACCCTCCCTCTAATTTCGCCCCGTCTTGAGAAAATCCCACCAATCTTTAGAAAAACATTTATATCTTGATCTAAAATCTTTTTGCAAACCTTTGTGTAGATTTGTCAAATAGCTCCACATTTATAAGCCTTTACATTATTTTGGGACCCACCCCTCTAATTTTGCCCCCTCTTGACAGAATCCCACCAAACTTTGCAAAACCATTTATATCTAGATCCAAAATCGTTTTGCCAACTGTTGTGCAGATTCGTCAAATGGCACTGCATTTATAAGCCTTTACAATATTTTGGGACCTCCCCTCTAATTTTGCCCCCTCTTGACAGAATCCCACAAAACTTTGCAAAACCATTCAGAATTAGGTCTTGAATAACCACAATTACATGCAATTGCATTGAGTGGCACCAAAGTTATAAGCCATCCAAAAACGGATTTTCACCAAGCCTGTAATGCAGGAATGGGCACAGATGTCCCAGAACATCTGTAGTGTTTGTGGATTTTTGGGGATTAAAACCACCCATGTTTTGGCTTCTATGACCATATCCCATCCCATCCTCATCCCCCCACCCCAGAGATTGTTTGACAAGTGCAATATTGTGTATTTTCTTTTTGCCACGTTGTCCGCGGACACCACCAAAAGTCTGCGAATCCAAGATGGCAGGCATTTCAGGAACACTGACACATTTTACGTTCAGCCTCCAGAGAGGACCCCAAATTCACCCTGGCCCAAGGCCTTTACTACCAGGACAAGATCGAGATACTGGCGAAGGCTAAACAACAGAAGCACATTTATTTTGAGGGTGCCTTGGTTCAAATGTCCAGGATCTGAAGGTACTGTCTTCCACCGCAGGGCTTTTAGGCCCCTCACGCAAGTCCTTATGGAATTGAACATTCGATACGGGGGGGTGTTCCCCTTCTTCCTGTCTTTTGAACTTCAAGGGGTACCGCATAGGCTGACAGTTGCAGGCGAGATCCTGGAGGAACTAAAGGCAGAGCCGTGCCATTGATGACAGAGGGGGAAAAGGAGAAGCAGGACAGATTCCTGAAGGCCTTCAATGGCAAAGGGATAAGGGTCAAGATGAGGGTTCCCAAAATGTCAGAAAGCTGACGGGGCCCAAGATCTGAAGGGAGTGGTTGGAACTCAGGGAATTGAAGCACTGCAGCTCCCGTAGCTGTCTGACAGAATTCTGACAGAATTCTGTAGTCTTTGGAGCATGAATATGACAGTGATGGGGGTGCTTTGAAACTGATGTATTTGGGGTTTGGTTTTTAGTTATGGTTATAAGAATGTTCTCAATGTACTCAGTAGCAAAACTGCCTGCAAGGAGAACGCGCTTACCTTACTTTATTGAACCGGCATAGCGAACCGGTAATCGACGACAGCAGACTCGCCGCGCTTCCTGGAGGAGGCGGGGCTCCCCGGCTACACACGACACGTGACTCCATCACGTGATCTCGGGCGCCTTCAAAGCCCGGAGGCTGCCGCCCGCCCCGTGTATGCTACTCAGTAGCAAAACTGCCAGCAAGGAGAATGCGCTTACCTTACTTTATTGAACCGGCATAGCGAACCGGTAATCGACGACAGCAGACTCGCCGCACTTCCTGGAGGAGGCGGGGCTCCCCGGCTACAAACGACACGTGACTCCATCACGTGATCTCGGGCGCCTTCAAAGCCCGGAGGCTACCGCCCGCCCCGTGTATGCTACTCAGTAGCAAAACTGCCTGCAAGGAGAACGCACTTACCTTACTTTATTGAACCGGCATAGCGAACCGGTAATCGACGACAGCAGACTCGCCGCGCTTCCTGGAGGAGGCGGGGCTCCCCGGCTACACACGACACGTGACTCCATCACGTGATCTCGGGCGCCTTCAAAGCCCAGAGGCTGCCGCCCGCCCCGTGTATGCTACTCTGTAGCAAAACTGCCTGCAAGGAGAACGCGCTTACCTTACTTTATTGAACCGGCATAGCGAACCGGTAATCGACGACAGCAGACTCGCCGCGCTTCCTGGAGGAGGCGGGGCTCCCCGGCTACACACGACACGTGACTCCATCACGTGATCTCGGGCGCCTTCAAAGCCCAGAGGCTACCACCCTTGTGGCGTTAAGCCCGAGAGGAGTAAAGCCCAGGGACTTTTGAGCGACTGTTTGGCGCACTGTGGCAGCACCAGAAAAGGCAAAGAACATGTGTCGTCCCCATTCCATCGCATTAACCTCCTCCATCACCCACGAAGGGCGACATTAGCCGCCGGCTGCGCAGCAGCAGCAAAACAGACCAAGAGAACCTGCAAGATCGCCCTGCCAGTACTAAGACAACTGACAGGCAATGGAAGGGTGAGGCATGTCCGTCAACAACACCTACTACTCCTAAAATACGTGATTTTGATCCCGGTCATGGAAACTTGAAGCCCACCACACAAGCAGGAGGGCGGGAAAGTCTCGCCACTACAACTGGAAATTTGCACAGTCACCCCAGCCAAACAGCAAGAACGGAGCGACTCCAGCCGCCCAGTCTGACTACCGTCTCGACGAGCGACTCCCTGCCGGTGACCATCGGAGGGCGGACACGGCAGGGTACTGCAGAGCATGCCTTGTCAAACACGATCCAACTGCAATCCACTCAACCCACTAACGGAAAAAGTGACCTGGAGGCCTCACATACCTCGCCATGTCAGCTTCAATCAGCACCCCAGAAACTCGGGGAAAACTCAGATCGGGCAACCATGCCGGTCAGCAGCGCGACGCGTGCTGAGGCGGCCGCAGCGCAAGAATACTCATGCCACACAGCCATCAAGGTTCAGGCTCAGGTCCATCAGAATCGAGCCTATCAGACGAACCCTGAAAAGAGAATTCACTTTAAAAGGCCCAGCTAACCACGAGGCGAGGTACCCCAACTTCCTCATGGGACACGGAATCCGAAGACGATGTATTCACGAACAAAGGGCTGGAGGGGCACTCACCATCAGAAACAACCAGCACCACGGTCCCTGAGCAGGCCCGAAATCAATCAGTAGTAACTCAGTCCGTGGGGTCTACAGGGTCCCCAGAAGGGAACGAATCCCCAGTCCAGGACCTAGACCGACATCTGAGACCTCAACCATCAATATCAGCAGAAGGCACGCCTTTGGTGCTGGCTGAAACACAGCTGAGCGACAACGATCAACACGGCACAGTCTCAACAAACTCACCCCAGAGAGAAAAGACTGCACGCAAAAATGAAAACCTTAATCTGAATGTAATAAGGGAGAAAAATACGATATCAAAGACCCTGAAAAAAAAGTCACCTCTAAACCATTAGGAGGGTACAAAGGTAACCCGACCCTGACAAACCTAAGCAGCCTAAAGGTCTACTTTCTAAAGCAACATAAACGAAAGATTAGCCAAGAGTCTGAGCTATCAGACGCCGAAATCCTAGAGGCTATCCAAGACAAATCTCCACTGAGCAAAGCCAGAAAAACTGACACAAATCTCCAAGGACGGATTCAGACGGCACACGCTCTCAACGATCATGAGTCCACGCAATCGGGAGACTTGAATCAAAGGAGACCAGTGCCGCCTGAACTGTCTCAGCAAGAAGAAAGAGAAGAAGACCCGAACAAAAAGAAGTCAGACGAAACAAACAAGCTCACCGAAGTCTCCCTTAGTCTCCCAAAGCTGCCACACGCAAACCTGCAAACTCCTGTGCCCACCTTAGAGGGACCAAAGCAGACCCACAATTCCTGCCCCAGCCAACAACGATAAAATCATGTGTGGAACAAGCCGCATACTTTGGGGAACCTGACCCAATCGTCGGAAAATCCATCTCAGCCTCCCCAAACGAACGTATCAACTGCAGAAAGAAGACTCTCAGAAAGATTTGCACCACTAAAAGCCGCCAAAGACTCAATTACCCTGCAGAAAAGCAGACGCCCTGGAAACACATCAAACATGTCAGAAAACGACTCTCCCTCGACAAAGAAAAAATATCTTCTCTCAGTGATGTCTGCATTTTCAATAGTGCTAAACCCCTTCACAAAGCTGTACGAATCAATACACGAGGCCTTGAAAGATAATACAGTAATGATCAGTGAACTAAAGGACAAGCTAATTTATGTGGAAAGCTTTCTTACAGCAATGGAAAGAACGTCGAACTCCACACTCTCAAAGTGGGAGAAAAGAATAGAGATTGTGATGTCAGAATTACTAAAGAAAGAGGACGCTAAGCATAAAAATGTGGAATCATCAACCAAAACCACACAGTCCACACAGACCAAGAAGAATAAAGAAGTCGCCCCAATCTTCACAAAAATTCCTCCAAAACATAAAACCGACGAGATTACACTAGCACTGTCCCCCCCCAAAATCCACAGCCAGGGGTAAAGTCAAAGAAAAGACCAAAAACGGCAGCAAACCCTCTGTGTGGCTGCGCCCAAAGGAATCCCCTCAAAAAACCCTTCAAAATCAAAATTGTACTGGGGAAATAGAGACGGGAGTTAACCAAGGGGAAGTGACAACGAACTCCACACTCACAAACTTGAAGCAGTCGACCGCAACAGACACAACCAGAATAAGTGTAGACTCAACTTCATCCTCAGACTTGTAAAACATATCGTTGTACCCTGACGAAAGGGAACTAGATTCCCCACCACCGTCAAACTGCGGCGACGCTTCAAAACAAATGCAAACAAACCCCTCAACTAAAGATGAACCTATCCGAGAATATAAGAAAAAAAATCACCCCGAGGTATCAAGGGAGCCGCCCAGACAACAATCTCGCTCAAACTCTCCATCTACTGCCTTAGAAGCCCTGAAAAACTTAAAGGAGACTCATGAATACGTTGGACATGAGCCTCACAGAGACCGAGATCAGAAACACTATAAACCGAACTATCCTGCCAGAGTTCAGTCACCGAAGGATCAAAGAGCAAAAAAGGACAGTGCCTCAGACAAAGACAAGATCTCTGAAGGGGGTAAAATCTTCAAGCTAGAACAAATATCATCTAAAGATTCTTACCTGGTCCTAAACCGCAGAACAGTCTTAAAAAGACTGGGGAAAATAGGAACACTCTGCCACCTATGAACGGAAGACTTCACACTGGTCGAACCCTATCACCGGGAACATAAAGCAAAAGCTTACCTCCATTTAAGAAGAAAAACATCATTGGAGTTAACTCCCGACGTGCACAAGGACCTCCAAAAAATGGGCCTAAAAATCCACTGCCTTCAGAAACATTCGAAGGAAAACATCAAGGCGACAAAAGAAAAAACTGAAGATCCAAATCGAGACAGGGAGCGACACAGAGAAAAGTACGCACAGAGGCTTCCGAGAAAACAAAATGTGGCACACGGCGACGAAAGGTGGGGGCGGAGAAACCAAACTACCCTTCAAACTACGACCCGAATTAACAACTACGACGCTTCAAAAACACAAAGTCACCACGAGAAAAGAGAAACAAGACAATCTAGAACGGAACTCACAAAGGAGAGTAGACCACTAAGAGAAACAAACGTACCACCAGCACGCAACCCATGGAAATGGATTTCGGAAACCTTTGCGAAAACTCACAAGAAATAGCAACAAAACCAAGGACCACATTCGACGGAGAAACAATGCATCGGTCCTTTAAACCCTCTACAAAAATGCTCCCTAAACATGGCTTTGTGGAATACGAGAGGACATCACCATCTTACAACGCCTAGTGACACAAATTTAGGTATGTTCGAACTGATCTGCCTTTAAGAAACATGGTTGGTTCACAAACCAGCCTTGGACGGATACGTAACAGAGGCCTCGCCCGCCTGCAAATCCATCCTAGGACGCCCCTCCGGAGGCATACTAACAGCTATCCGGATTGGCTCAGGGATTATTCCAAAAGGGAAAATAGCAGAGGGTTACGGAATGCTGACGACGTTGGCCACATGGTGCCATCAAGACTTAACCAGAGATGCTTGGACAAACTCGGAGTTAGGCATAATAAACCTCTACTGGAACCCGGCGAAAACCAGCACTACAGAATTCTGCACCATGGTCGCCAACCAAATTGACGACCTAACGGTGGAGCGGAAAGTACCCAACATCATCATCTGCGGTGACCTGAACTCTAAATGTGAGGGGAGAGTGAAAAACAAACAAAGCCCGAACTCAACGATGGACGAAAGAGGTCGAGCCTGGTCCCTCCTAATGAAATCAAGGAACTTCCACAATGTATCATCACTCCAAGATCGAGAATCACAAATCCCTACGTGGGAAAGACTGAGCTCGACCGCCACGCTGGATTACATATTCATCACGGAAGGGCTGATAGCCTATTTCACCGACTTCATGGTGGTAAAAACGCAGGAAAGTGACCACAACCTTCTAAAAATGTCATGGAACGGAACAGCTCCATCAAGACCCTTCTACCCTGCAGTATTGGAAACTAACCCACAACAAAACAGGCTTCGCTTAACCCCCGAAAATGTAAAAAAAAAAATTTCTAACATTGCGAGGAAAACCGTCCAAATAACAAAGAGCAAAAGCGACAGACGACCAGAATACGTGTCGCTTTTGGCCGCACATAAAACGAAATTTGCGGGAACAAAAACAGGGAAACCGATCTATATGCATTCTTTCGACACTGAAGTGGCAACAAAAAGAAAAAATCTTAACAAACTGAAAAAAACGGCCATAAGAGCTGACTCGCCGGAAACATGGCTTAACTATCAAGCAGAACAAAAGTCCTACAAATCATGGTTAAAACAGCACCGGTTGTTCATGTACCAAAACAACGCTGAAGAAATGCTCCACACTTGTGCCACAAGGAACACTCGAGACTTTTGGTCACTATTGAAATCAATTAACGGGCAGAAGGCAAACGTGCTGGCAAACTGTGTCGCAGAGTCAAAGTGGATTCAGCACTTCACGGAGTTATACCGCTGCCCTACCTCCCCGTCACTATATCTTCCCGTCCTGTCAGATTCCCCATGGATCACTCTCTCATCGGTCGAGGACATCACAGAAGCAATCAACAAACTCAAATCTTCAAGGGCTCCAGGGCCAGATGGCTTGACTAACACTGACCTTAAGGCACACCCACTACTATGGGCGCAAGCATTTGGCAAAATATTTACTCAAATTCAGAAAACAAAAGAAATTCCCAAAACCTGGACAGAGGCTGTACTGGTGCCCATCTACAAGAAAGGAAACAGAGACACCCCCGCCAATTACAGACCTATTGTCTTACTGGATGTTATAGGGAAGATTTTCGCAGCACTACTCCTCCGCCACTTCAAAGTCTGGGCCAGTGCTTCCCCGGCAGCCGATATGTTTCAAACAGGATTCCAGAAGGGAGCAGGAACGTCAATCAACCTACTGTTTCTGAACATACTTAAAGCAAATACAAAGAGGGGAACGGGAAAGGTCCACATGGCAATGGTGGACTTGTCCCAGGCCTTTGATCTGGTAGATCGAGAAAGACTGTTGACCAAGTTAGCCACCTGGAAATGTCCAGACTCGATTCTCGCACCAGTAATGGCACTCCACGAAACCACCTCACCCAGAGTCCGCCTAAACCAACAAGGCATACTCTCAGAGCAAATCTTTACAAAACGGGGAGTAAAACAGGGCTGCCCGTTAGCCCCAGCTCTGTTCATCTCGTTTATTGGAGACTTCCAAGACTCAGCGAAATCAGTAGGATCCTTCCCACCGCGTGTGGGTATCTCTAAAGTCTCAAGACTGTGGTACGCCGACGACTTAATTCTGATTGACCAGACGGCAGTGGGCCTTCAGAGACAGCTAACAAACTTGGCCAAATACATGGAAGAAAATAATTTGCAAATAAACAAAAGCAAAACTAAAATCCTGTCCTTTTCAAAAAGCAAAAAAAAGACAAAGAAGCGTCCGGTATGGTTTCTCGATGAAGAAAAAATCGAAGTAGTAGACGAGTTTGAGTACCTGGGCATTCAACTAGACAACACTTTAAACGACACTTCACTCCAAGCCTCGTTATGGTCAAAAATCAAGAACCTGACAGCCCAATCTCGAGCTGTCGACAGAAAATTCGGCAAGTTCTCTTGGACCCTGGTACTGCAATTTTACAAAACAAAGGTAGTACCGGCCATAACATACAGAATGGCAGCCAACTTAACTCTACCTGCTGAATTTTAGCTGAGACTGGAAGGATTTCTATGGAAATCGGTTTTGGGGCTTCCTACCTCAGCCCCCATGCCAGCCATTCGGCGCGACCTTGGCCTTCCTTCACTAGCCTCAGTTGTCATGCAAAGCGCGATTCTACTTTACAGAAAAATACGAACTCCTGACTCTCTGCCGATTTTTCGTATATTAGAAAACTAACTGGAAAACGGGAAGTGCACACCATTCACCAACTGGGTGAAGAAAATTGGACAAAAATTAGAAGAAGTCCACTGCACGGACGACCGCCTCATCTCAAATCCTGGGAGTGTGAAGCAAAAACTTTTAGAACAAGACTGGATATGTACCAACGAGAAAATCCTAACGTACACATCCCTAAAAGACTTGCCACCTACTTACAATCGCCCAAAGCTTCCGCTGAAATATTGCGAAAAATTTCCCGAAAAAAGGCTGAGAAAAACTCTTCTACGGGCCCGCCTGAAACTTCTGCACACGAGAGAAATTTTGGCCAAAAGAGCGCTGGCAAATTCTCCTCACTGCCGGGTCTGTGGTCTAGTTGACCAAATAGAATCTGTCCGCCATCTACTCACCTCATGTCCTGGATTGGCGCACGAAAGAAGGGCTTACTTGACACCACTCATCACGTGCCCGTTCACACTCGATGAAGAGACAATATGGTTTCAGTTAATTGCATGCGATTCCACTAGATGGTCCAGAGCGGCAGCTACATTTCTTGAAGTAGCTCTGGCAAAAGCCAGTGACATTACTTCATCGCCTGCAACAGCAGCAAGAGACCTTCAAGGAAATTCGAGAGTGGTGTCATAAGCTCTGGGTCAAATTTCTTAGAAGTAACACAAACACAGTTCACCACAGCACAGATTTGTAAAAAACCTTAAACAGGTTAACAAAAAAAAAAAAAAGAATGTTCATAGGGAGGGCCGGTGAAGTTTGCATTGGAAGAAGAGGAGGAGGAGGGGCTCTTGGCTGGGGTGGCAGAGAGGCCACCACACCCTGCTGGCCTGGAGTGGTCCAGGCATCCATTCTCTCTGTCCTATAGGTAGGGAGACTTGTTTGGCTCATGGTAGGAAGGGGGAAACCAGGAGATAGGGAGGAGCCCAGTTTTTGGGGTTGTGGGGGTGGGTGGATAGCAGCACTGGGGAGGCCTAGAGAGATGAATGCACACAGGGAAGGGCCAGCGAGGTGGTGGTTAAAGAGCCGAGATTGCAGAGGGGTATTTACAAGTTAAGAAGGAAATGTATTCTCTTAGGATAGTGACTCTGAATGTGAAGGGGTTCAACTCTCTCTCAACGAGGTACTTGTTGGTTAGCAAGAATAAATCGCTGGGGCTTTTGGTGTTCCTAGTCCAGGAGATGCATTTCTGAAGAGGGGAGAAGCCCAAAATCAAGGGGAGATCTGTGGGTCAATGCTTCTGGTCCACTGTGCAGGTTACGAAGAGAGGGGTCAGGATAGTCTTTCTCCCCAAAGTTCAAATGGAGGAGGTTCAGGTAATTTTTTTTTTTAATTGCTGATGACTTGCTGCTGCATGTCAGGGACTCATGTAGAACACTGCCGGAGGTGCTCATGGAAATAGGGGAGTATGGGAAGAGGTTGGCCTTAAAGTTAATTATTCAAAATCCTTGTTTTCCCCATTGGTGAGGCTTCCAGGGAAGCGCTGAATTATATTAGACAGTCCCAGTTTGGCCTCAAAGAAACCGTGATTAAATATCTAGGCATCCATATCACAAATCGATTGGAAGAACTAGATAGGGCCAACTACATCCCGCTGCAGAAGAGATACAGGTAGATATGTAGAGGTGGAATAAGATGACCCTGTCCTGGATGGGTCGCCTTAACCTTATTAAATGAAAATCCTCTCAAGATACTTGTGCTTGTTCCAAATGCTAGCAATAACGGTGCTGTAGTATTTCCATGCTGCCCTCTATAAACAGATGGAGTTTTTTTACTGACGGGAACTAGACCAAGGATAGTGTATGACACTCTGACTAGGCCTTGGTATGAGGGAGGGATGGGTTTCCCAGACTTCGAGGCATACTCTTGCGTGGCATAACTAAGGGTCCTGAATATTGATCCTCAGATGCATAAGCAATGGGTGGCCCTGGAAAATGATATAATCTTCCCCATTCCACACAACAAATGGTTCTGGGTCCCCACATTTCACACTGGATACGATCTCACCCGGTACTAAGGGTTCTTTGGGATTTGTGTAGAGAAAGGGCGGACACGTATTGGCTATTCTCATGGGCATCACCATTGAGTTGCATATGGACACTGCCTATAAGGGAGCACATTCCTGAGCTGGGGAGTATCTGGGCTGGTATGAGGCGGGTCTAAGCAGGGTGGGTCAGATGTGGGAAGAAGGTACTTACCACACTATCCAACGAATGGAGGAACTCTTGAGGATTGGCCCTGTATTGCCCTTTCTATTTCTTAGATTAAAGGGAGTCCTGATGGATGCAAGATGGAGTGTGAATTTGGCAAGAGAGCTCACTTCCTTTGAGAAAACCTTTGTGGAGGTGGGACCCGAAAGGGGGGAAGCATTTCTAAGTGGTGGTCAACCATGCCATCCTGCTCAACCGTCTCTGTGATAACCTAGGCATCACAGATGAGGCCCTGGCCTGGCTGACCTCTTTCCTCTCTTATCGACCCTCCCAGGTCAAACTTGGGTCCTTCCTTTCCTCTATCTCATTCTCTACCTGTGATGTTCCCCAGGGGTCTAACCTTTCTCCCTGTCTTTTCAACCAATACCTGACACCTCTTGCCCACCACATTCCCGCTCTTTGCTCCAACTTTCAGTGTTATGCAGATGACAGCTCGTTTTCAGGCTTCCCTCTACCACCTCTTCTCCTCTCATCTCTGACTGTCTGTCTGCTATCCAGGAGTGGTGTGCTGCTAATGATCTGTGCCTTAATGCCAGTAAGACTGTGATTCTCCTCGTCGGCACACCTGCACCCTCCTTCCCTATCTCTCTCTGGCTGGCCTCCTTGGCTCTCTACCTGCTCCCACCCGTGAGGCTAAGAATCTCGAGGTCATCTTCGACTCCACACTCTCCTTCTCTCCCCACATTTCTGACATCTCTAAGAAGTCAAACTACCAACTGTATCTCCTCAAAGGTATTCTTTCTTTTTTTTTGTTCCCCCAGAAGCATACTGTCTCTAGAGCTCTGTTTCACTCCAGGCTGGACTACTGCAACAGCCTCTTTCTAAATCTGCCTGCTTCCACTCTGTGCCCCCTACAACGCATCCAGAACAGGACTGTGACTTGTCCTTGGCCTCAAGCCCTGGGATTGTATCTCTCCACCCCTGAAATCTCTTCATTAGCTCCTAGTGGCTGTAAGGATTAAATTAAAGACCCTCGGCATTGTCCACACGGCTTTCTGGGGCCTGGGTCCAAAATACCTTCAACTCTCCCTCCGTAAATACCTTCCCACTCGAGCTCTTCGCTCCTCCACCTCCTACTCCCTCATGGTCAGTTGCTTCTCCAGGCAATGAGTTGGGGGTACATCTCTTTCCTTCGGCTGGGGCCTCCCTCTGGAACAGCCTCCTTGATGCTCTGAAACTTGAGGAGAACCAACTCTGGTTCCAGAAGCACCTCCAGACCTTCCCCTTTGCCTCTGCCTTCGCTCTTCCTTTCCCCTACTGATCTATTTGCTTCTGCACTGTGTACCTGCTTACCCACTGATTTCAGTCCCAGGTCCCTGCCCACCCTGCCACACAAACACACGCACTGCCTCCTGGCAACCCTTGCACTTGGGTCTGTGTCTGCAACCCTACAGTCCCCTTAACTGCACTTATCAGACACCCTTGTCTGTGCCGTAACCTTGCACTTGCCACCTTGTGGCTGATCTACCTGTTGTGTGTTTATCCCTTGCTCACCAGTTTCCCCTTCTCCCCTCTCCCTTGCACTTTCCCCCTTCTCTCTGTCTTGCATTTGAACATTCTCAATGTCAGTGGGCCTAGTAAGATTGTTGTTTCTGTCCTCCCTTGTTCCCCTCCTTGCCTCGTCGGGCTCTGAAACTATTGTGTATGAGCATGATACAAATAAAATATCATATCATATATCATTAAAGCCAAATCTTGGGGCATCACCACCTTTTCTGTACTAGTCTGTCTCCAAACTAAATCAGTTGGGGACTGCGCACACTCACTTCTCTGTCACAACAACTTCTCACTTTGTGGCACCTGACATTGTATTTCAATAATTTCAGTGACAGTATATGGGACAGGCAACTGCAACTGCATTTTTACAAATGATGGATGCTCAAGAATATCTGGTACTGACAAATATGAGGCCAGTTTTGTTGCTGTGTCTGCTGCTTTGTTCCTGAGGAAGATGAAATCTCTGCCACTTGTGTGGGCGTCAAACCTGAAGACTGTGGGAATTGTGGGCTGTGAAAGGGCATGAATCAACCAATCCAAAAGGGCATCGTGCTGTGGACCCATCTGCTCTACAAAATCCTCTTATCTATCTTGACAACCGTGAATGAACAGTGGTCATAACATAAACTGAGTCAGAATAAATTGTAACTTGGTACCCTTGTGCTACCTCAAGTGCTTCAATGGGAGCAATCAATTCTGCTGCCTGTGCTGAATAATGGCCTGGTAACATTCGCTGCACAAAAACCTCATACCCCCATCAACCAATTGTACCAATGCTGCACCAGTATGTTACTGACCTGTCTCCTGGTCAATGTTTGAGAACCAGTCAACAAAGAACACCTCTCCACCATCTAAAGCATAGTCACGTGCAATGCAAAATGAAGAAAAGAATCTGATAATGTGTGGCAAACTTGATTTTAATCCAAAGGAAAAACACAGAAACCCTTATCACATGTTGGGAGCTTCTCCAAATGAAAGAAATAAAATCCCTTGACACGCGTTTCTCCACTTAATAATACTGGTGGTTCATCAAGAGGGTTTTTGTCATTATTTTGACTTTGTGCAGAGTTCTTATTCTTTAGAATCAAAGATGGATTTGTTTGCGCCAAATACATTTTGAGGCTCTCTTGATTTATCTGTCCATTTGTTTTTGGCAAACGTGTTGCTTGTAGTTGTTTAAAGATATTTTCACGTAGGTTTCCCCTGGTGAAAGTCTTAGGGGCATGCTAACCGCGCATAGTCACATGCTTAGGAATGTCCTCTTCAGGATCCTTGTACGTAACACAACCATGCACTTCGTCATCATCAGTAATAGGTTCAGTTACAAAGGTAGCAGGGTTCACTGTTTTACAACAAACAAACGATATAAATAGACAGGCTTGAAAGAATCACTTCATATGCAGAAGTCCTTTGTGTAGTCAATGTAGATTCAGACCTTTCCAATATTGCAAATAAAGGGTGAAAGCAACAGCAGCCAAGGCTTGTTTGCAAGGAATCTGTCCAAGGAAAAGAGTCCATCGTGCCACTGTAATATGCTATGGGTTTGTAAACCATAGTACCTTGTTGGGTCAAAACTGCTGTCATCATCGGGTCATTAGAATGTGAAAAAACAAGTGCATGCCTTAGTGCCATTCGGGGATGGCTGCCTGACCTGTATGCTCCTACTCCGGTGAGGGATAGTTCTTTTTTTTCCATCCTTAAGTCCATGTTTGCTTAACATATGGGGAATTTCTTACTTACTTTTATGTCCCTGGTGGTCTGTGGGGAAATGTTTATCAGCTGCTGTGGCTGCCTCTGAAGTCTCCAGCAGTGTTGGTGGTTTGGGCCTTAAGCCACTCTACCCCGTGATTTTTGACACCAACGTTCCAGTGTGCTGGGTCGGATCGGCATGTGTGTGCAGTGCACCTAGCGCTTGGGAAACGCGTTTCTTCACAACACCGGCTCTGCATTTACTCTGCGTTTAAAAGGGACTGCTCCATTTAAAACCAACGTGCCTTTAAATCCCCTCTTATGCAATTTGCAGGCTTTTATTTTTTCTTAACCAAATAGTTTAATGCTGGCATCATTCTTTTCAAGGCATGTTATATTTGTTTATTTTTTTTTTATGCTGCATATTTGTTAGAATACACCGGTTTGCCAGCTGAATATACTAATTTATAAGTGGAACTCCAGTGTATAAGTACCTACATTTTCGGTTCTAGACTAATCTCCTGAATATTGCATCAAAAAAGGACAAGCTAAAGAAACTCCCATTTTTCCTGCCAATAAAAGGCAGAAAAGTGAATCAATGACGCCCAAAGCCGACTCTCCTGACCAAACCATGCAGGCTATCCTTATGTAAATAAAGGCTTTAACACCTTTTCTGGAAGCTACCAATGCCAAATTACAGCAAATGGATGAGAAATTATCTGCTTTTGAAGCACAAATACAGAAGTTGAGCAAAGAGTTAGTGACACCTTGAAAATACTGTCAAATCCCAAGATTTTGAAAATCACAACAGGAGGAATAACCTGCATATTGTGGGTCTGCCTGAAGGTATTGAAGGGGACAACCCGATTGCGTTCCTAAGCACCATGTTTACAAAGCTCCTAGATCTACCGGTGTCAGTTAAGCTGAACATTCAAAGAGCACATTTGATTGGTCCAGTGCATTCAATGCAATTATCCAATTATGCATCTAACAATCCATCTAGAACCTTTATATTTGTGGTGTTTGATTACATGCATGTGCTTCTTATAATAAAGAAAGCTAAATCAATAAAGCAAGTTGCTTTACAAAAGGATTTTCATCACTCAGGATGTATCTAATGCCACAGCAGCCAGAAGAAAGGAATGACTTGCACTCAGACCAGCCCTTACGCAGCTTAATGCAAGATACTGTATAATAATACACCCTGCTATCTTTGAAGTTACTCTTAATGGCCTTTCAAGATCCATCGGATTTAAGACACTTCATTCAAATCCAGTGGAGAGATGATATGGACACATCAAGACCACCCACCTGATCTATATTTCTTATGCTTCATTTAAATATGACAGACTTTAAATTCTATTGTTTCCTCACCAGAGTGGGGTGCGGAGGTTGCTAGCTCCACAGTGGCTCTCTTGCCTCCAGTTTTCCTATTTGCTCAACATGGATCAGTGTGGCTTTTTCCTGTTAGCCACAATTAGCTTTGATGTTAATTTTTTTCTGATCCATAGCATCCATGTTGATTTTGTTTGTTTTCCCACTTCCCTTATGTATCCTTCCTTATGTTTCCTTGTTATTGGTACTAATAAGGTTAATCGTTTACTCAAAAAGGTAAACCAACTTAGGAGTTATGTTACTTCTTTAGCCTCTCTTGTTATGATTATCTTTAACCCATTTGTCAGTTATGCAATGTGTATACTACCTTATCATAATTTATTATCTTCAATATCACATTGTGGAATGTTAAAGGGTTGCATAACCCTATTAAGAAACAGAAAATATTGTCACATCTTAATAGAACCAAACCATCTATTGCCTGCATTTGGGAGTCACATCTGTCTAACGCAGAGGCAGCTAAACTCAAACGACACTGGGCTGGCCAAGTATTCTCTAGGGCAGCCAATGGTAGGAAGAACGGTGGCATTACTCTGATTAATACAAATTTTAATTGTCGGGTGTTGGCTTATGAATCGGATGACATAGGTAGATGGGTGATGGGGAAACTATTAGTTGACTCCATAGAATATACTGTTCTTAATATCTATGGATCTACATTGCTGGAGCCCTCCTTTTTGGGTGCAATTTAGGAACCACATTTTTCTCTATAATCCTAATAATTTAATTGTCTGTGGTGACTGCAATGAGATTTTGTATCCATTCTTATATAGAAAATCCAGTGTGCACTTTAAGCATACCAAGTCCCATATGCAATTTACCGAATTTATTGCAGAATTCAGCCTTAGACACCTGGCGTATAACCCATCCTTCTGGCTGTGAATTCACATTCTTCTCCAATCCTCACAAAACTCCATCTAGATTAGACTATATTTTTATATCCAAACCCCTAACTAGTTGCCTCCTTGATGCTAAAATAGACTTTATCGCATTGTCGGATCATGCACCGGTTCATATTCTGCTGTCCTCCCCACAAAATATGAGAAAATCCAACAGATGGAGGTTTAATTCAGCCCCCTTAAAGAGGAGTAATTTACCCCCTTTGTAATCCAACAGCATGACAATTACTTTACTGAAAACACAAGTCAAGACACAATTGGGACTGCTATAAAGCAGATCTTAGGGGACACATCATTTCCTTCATGGCAAAAAAGAAAAAGTTATTCAAACGAGTCTGAAAGTGTCACGCTCACCTGATTCCCACAGAGGCGCAGGTCTGGCTTCGAGTGCTGATGCTTCTTCAGTGGTGAAGCGCAGGACTCTGAAGATGGACTGGAAGGGCCCCTCTACTCTGGTCTTTTCTGGCTCGCAGGAATATTCCCCTGTGCGTGAAAAGGGAGTATTACCTACTGATGGAATAATGCTCAAGCCTCCCACTCCCTTCCAGCCCTCCACGATACCCTTCCACGATTCCCCGTGAAGTCTCACCTTAGGGTCTGGAAGGATGAGTTCTCCATCCTGCTTCTGATGCAGGGGCGCGTTGAAACCCAGTTACTTCACTGGATTGAGGTTTGATGGGAGTTCAAAATAAGCTTGACTATTCAGGTGAGGTGCTGTAAGAGTTCTGTTGCAAGTTCAAAAGTTCAAGCTTAATAATAATGTTCATTGTCTTATTGCAGAAAGCGCTAATGCTTCTGTCTTTTTTTCCCCTTAGGGGCCGGGGTTCGGAATGCCGGAGATATGGCGCCGACCCGAAGTGAAACGTGCAGTTCCAGTAAATGACAGGTAAGTTCTGGATGAGCGTTCAGGTAATGTCTTTGCATTCGCTCATTCAATGTCCTTGTCTTTTTTCCCCATAGGGGCCGGGGTCCGGAATGCCAGGAAGCGGCAGGACCCGAAATGAAATGGGAATAACCCAACAGGTAAGTCTTAGAAGGAAACTGAGCCTTTCCTATTCCCTTCCTTCTCTCACCTTGTTTTCTTGTCTTTTTCTCTCTAGGCTCTGAGAAGTGGGTGCGGATCCGGATGATCGCTGCTGAAGATGGAGGTGCCCAGGAAAGGTGAGTGAAATGCAGCGCTGCAGCGATCGAAGCGAAATGCTTTTAAAATGATGTCTTCCCTTTCAGGATCGTCGGTGTGATGTCTCCGTGATGCAGCTTTAGCTGGTAAGGTCTTCTTTCTCTCCAATTCTTTCTTATCTCCCTTTGCAGGCGACCCAGGATGCTGACAGGTGTGGCTGAAGTCCAGATGCAGGAGCTGACACGGTGAGCGTCCAGCTGCGAGGAGCAGAACAACGCGAAGCGTGAGTTGCTGATCGGGCGTGGTTTAAATAGCTTTGGAAGAAGTTCCAGCATTGTATCCTTCCACCGATCAGGTATGTATCCTTCCCCGACCACACCCAGGTGGAAAGTAGTCCCACAGGTAAAGTAGTTCCATTCAGGCCTCAAGAGGGCCTGGATGTAGCAGCATGGTCTGCATTAGGTAAGTGCACATTAAAACACTTGAACACATGTCTAGCTTTATGAGCCTGGCGCCTAAGGCGCCAGGACAGAGGTCTAGCATGAGCCTGGCGCCTAAGGCGCCAGGACTGTGTCCAAAGGGCCCCAGCTTGGGCCCGCTGGCACTTCCGTGGGGGGAATGATGCCTGCCTCTGGGGTTGCTGGGTCGGACCTGGCTCCTTGGAGGTAGGCATCATGACAGAAAGTATTCTGAAGCAACTCAAAAAATTAGAATCTCAATACTCACGTACAAACTCTCATGAACAGTTAAATAACATTATCAGACTCAGAATACAATATAATATAATCACAACACAATATTCATGTGAAAACCTTTTAAAATACAAAGCAAAAATTGACCAACTATCTAATAGATCAAGTGAATCCCTGGCCTCATACTTAAAATTTAAGAAAGGAAAAGCTACAATTGCAGTCTTTAAAGATCATACAGGTAATAGAATGTTCTTGGATAAAGAAATTATTAAAGTCTTCACAAACTTTGATCAGCGACTATATACCCCTAAATCGGCTCCTAACAATGATTGCATCCATCTCCCTTAGCACATTTTGTAATGAAATCAAATACCGTAAAAAAGGCAAAGCTCCCGGGCCTGATGGCTTCTCCTGTGATTTTTATGCACATTTTAAAGACATATTAATCCCCAAACTTAATGAGCTCTTCTCTCAATTCATTCATAACAGTGAGACAGGAGGATCATTCCTGGAAGCCATGCTTATAGTCTTTCCCAAATCCTGCAAAGATCCTGAGCATCCATCTCCCTTTATTAATATGGATTGTAAAATTTTTGCTAAAATATTAGCAAACAGACTCCTCTTCGTGCTCCACAACCTTGTAAAACAAGATGAAGTAGGCTATATTAAAGGCAGACTTTCGTCTTCCAACATAAAACTAATCTTGAACACTTTAGACACTATACATGGCTCCAAAGATCCCTACGCAGCAGTTGCCCTTGATGCAGTAAAAGAGTTTGAGCGAGTCAAAAGGAATTACATGTTTGAAGCCCTTAAAGCGCATAGTTTTTAATCCCCATTTTTAGCAATGATCAAAGTTCTCTACTCTAATCCGATGATGACTATTTTCATTAATGGACAAATATTCTTGTAATTCCACTTATTTAAAGGTATTCGCCAAGGGTGTCCTTTCTCGCCCATTCTGTTTATTTTGGCTCAAATCCTTTTTGGAAAGAAAAAGACAAAATAATAATATTAAAGGTATTCATTGCGGCAATCTGCAAATTAAACTTGCGCCATATCCCGATGATGTCTTATTGCTGCTTAGAAATCTTGATTCCTCCTTGCCACATATTTCAGACATTATCTCACAATTCACTTGTGCCTCGAGTTATAAACTGAACACAGACAGGTCAGAGATTCTACCGCTTAATGTTGCATTGTATTAAAAACCAATTAATAACCTCTGGTTTGAAATGGTGCCCTAATGGGATTAAATATATTGGTTTACATATTTTCTCCTCTATCAAAGATATCCTCAAACTCAATACTACACCCCTACTCTGTAGAGTGAATGAATGAACTCACTAATTCCTGGTCCCCCCTATTCCTGTCATGGTGGGGTAGATTAGAATCTATCAAAATGATGATTTCTCCAATAATCAGTTATCTCCTTTACATTACCTCCTTTACCTACCTGGTACCTACTCCCCTTACCTCCTCTCTTTAAATCCATTGATGCCTGTCGGGACACATTTCTTTGGGGAGGAAAGAGACATAGATTATCTCTTTACAAACTTAAAAAACCACTGGCTGCTGGAGGAGTAGGTTTTCCGAACTTACAAAAAAATATCATATGGCTTTTGTTAGTACAGCGATGGTTTACCCACAAACATTCTAATGACGTAGCCCAGTGGCTATGTTTGGAGAGAGTGATGGCATCCCCCTAGCTCTTGCTGATTGTTACTTCATTAAAGCAAAAAACAGATTAATTAATGTACAATTACCTAGTTATCCGCCTGTTACCTCAGAACCTATTTGCGCCCTCTAAATTCAAAGCCTTCTAATTATATTTCACTGTATATATGGTTTAATCCATTAATTAAGATCACTAAGAAATCAATCTTCTGGAGGCCATGGCTCTCTCTGGGCATTAAATATATAGATCAGCAGTTTGTTCATGATCTTACTAATAATTTCAATGTTCTCTTCTCATTCCTGGAACAATTCCTGCATATCATTGATGCTATTTTGGAAAATGATGTCTCCCTCATCTGCAAGATTACATCTCCTGATGCGGACAGGTTACAATCTCTCTAGAAACAAAATGTGTCTGCTTCCTTATACTACAAAACTATTTTATCAAGTTTCTCTGTACATACTATGTCTGATTGTTTTCTAACCTTGCAGTAAGACTGTGCACTTGCAGATAATCAGTTGGAGTGGCCCAACTTATGGAACCATATATCCAAACTCAACACATCAGCAAGCCTTCTACAAACCACATTCTTTTGTCATCATAGAATTTTCATTACTCCTTCACTTCCTTTCAAATGTGGTCTTTTGCACAATGACAATTGTTGGGAGCTACCTCCAATCCTCAGGGTCTTTTAAACATATGGTCCTTGAATGTAAATTCGTCACATCCTTTTGGTTCAACATATGGAAAACCATCAAACACATTTTTAACATACTAATTGACTTTTGTCCTCAAGTTCTCTTTGCAGCCAGTGTAATTTTTAAAGATCTCATTGATAAAAATGAGTGCTTCTTGATTGACATGTTTATTATGCTTGCCATTAAGACTATTTCATCCAACTGGAAACATTTAGATAATCTTCATTACAGGATGTGGTGGAGCTCAATATGCAACCCTCATACATTAGAAAGATGGAATGTTTCTAATCCGTCCTTACTACTAAAACATGAACTGAAATGGAAAGCTTTTGTTCAATTTCTAGAATGTAGATATACAGTTTAACTGTTATTTACAAAGTAAAAATTACGCACTCCCCCATTTCCTCCCCTTTTTAAAACCCACCCTTCATGTGTCTGTCCTGTCCTTGTCCTGTAATTCTTCTTAAATACCCCCCTTTATACCGAAAACTGAGAACTAAATGATCTAGAAGTATGTACCCATGCTAGGTCTTCTTTTATCTATACTGCTATTGCCTAAGGTTAAACCCTCTATGTTATAATTTTTATAAGACTCACTATCATTGATGTTCTGCCTAGTATGTGTTGATTCAAACAAAACTTTTTTTTTTAAAGAATGTGAAAAAAGAACGCTTTAGTGTAGTCAGGAATTGCCAGTACAGGAGCAGTGGAGATCATTTTTTTCGGCTCCTGAAAACTGGTAACCATCTCATCAGTCCAAATAATAGTATTTTGTACCTGTTGTTCTGTTTTAAGGGCCTGTAGCAATGGTTGAATCTGACGTATAGTCAAAGAGCCATGCTCTAAAATAATTACACAGACCAAGAAATGTTTGCATATCACTGGTTGAAGAGTAGCGTGCACCGCTGCTGCACAATCTGGGGTTACCTTTTTACCTTTCACTGAAATCAATTGGCCCAAATGTAGCACCTCCTGCAGGCACTATTGCAACTTTGCTCTGTCCACCTTATATCCTTTGTCAGCTACCAATTGTACCAAGGCATTGGAGTCCTCCCTGCAGTGTTATTCGGTAGTACTACACACCAACATATTGAATAATAGTGCTGGGACATTAATATTTCCTAAATCCTCATGTATAACACTGTTCAAGATGCTCACAGTACCCCTGAGGAAGCCTAGTATGTTGGAATTGCCTCCCAGCAAATGTAAACGCTGGGCGGTATTGTTAGTCTGGATGTACGGGAATTGAGAAAAATGCATTTCTTCAAATCCACCACAGTAAAATGGGTTGCCTCAACAGGTATATTACACAGTATTGTAGTGGGGTTTGTAACCACTGGGAACTCTGCCGGCACTACATCGAGACGGCTCAAATCCTGAATCATCCTCCAACTAGCCCCCTTTTTTTTATTTCTTCACAGGGTCGATAGCTGTGTTACACTGTAAATGAGATGGTACCATAATACACTGATGCAAAAGGGCCATTATGGTGTCATAAATCCCTTCCTCCATTGCCTTTAATAAGGAGAACTTTTTAACTCTGGTAAACACAGCGCCAGGTTTCAATGTGATAAGTATTGATGCAATACTCTGTAAATGCCCTACGTCATGCAGATTACTTGTCCACAACTTGTCAGGTACCTGAGACAAATGTTCTGAAGCAAAGGCGGGGGCATTCCCTACTAGCAAAATGGAACAGGCTACATGCCTATATTGTATCATTGTCTCACAAGGGACACACACTTCCATATTTATCTGCCCCTCATTATCTTTATTCTCAAAAAGTTCCTCATCTGGAACATCTTTCATTGGTGTGGTGGGATCAATGCATAAAACTGTGCACCTCTCCCATGTATCATAATCTACTGCTACTAACACAATCCTGTCCTTCAACACTAGGACTCCTTCTATGTCAAGCATGATAATCGTTCCTGCAACTATTTCTTGAGGTTGGGCAGGCCTAAACAGAAATTCAGAAGGTACTTGCCAGTATTTATTAGCCAACTGTGGCTCTGCACTAAGTAGCATTGTGATACCGTATATGAACAAATCAGGGGCCACTGGTATTCCTCTTGCTGCAGATCCAATGCCTAATGTGTGTAAGGTCAACACCACCCTCGTAGTATACATACCAGGCATCGAACACACCACGTCCCTTTTAGCGAACAATATGATCATGTTGAGCATACTTAGAATTTCCCTTCCCAACAAATTGATTGGGGTAGCAGTAGAGTACAACGAGGGGGCCCACACCTCTGTACCCCATACCTTGATGGGTAATTCTTCCATTAAAGGAACCAATTGAACTGCCCCAGAGAAGCCCTGCGTATCCATTATCATACCTGGCAAAGGGAATCCTTCCTCACGAATGCATGATTTGGCTGCACCTGTGCCCACCATAACAATTAATGGTTTGCCTATCTCCACGCCTACCACGGGTTCCTCTTCTGGGTCAGCAGTGACTGATAGGACTGGGCACGCTATGGCTGTCTGTGGGCTATCCCAGTCTGGATATCTGTTTGCCCCAGGAAAAACAAATGGATATCCTCCAACCACTGTGGCCCCTGATAATGTGTCACTTTGCCATTAGGCACGGTTTACTGTTCGGTATCTGAGGGCCTTGCTGTTGTCCTTGATGCATTGCATACAGTGGCATGTTACTGGAACCTGGAGCTCACAACTGAGGAAATTATGGTGGGTGAGCTGGTCGGGGCAATGGTGCACCATAGGAAACTGCCAGGGGTAGTTGTCCATATGATTGGGGGCCTGGTGCTGGAGCTCCATGGGATTAAGGATACATCTGTTGCTGGGGCTATGCATCCGACTGCCTACTTCTACATTCTCTTGAAAATTGACCCATTTGCCTGCATGTCCAACACTGACCTGCTTCTCCTCCCCATGGCCCCATTCCTCCAAAATCTCTTTGCCTTCCCTAAGCCCCCAAAAACCCCTCTTCCTCTCTGAAACACTCCTGGAAATACCCCCTTGATACTGTGGCTGATATACACCTGCCTGATCATTTTCTCTTCCTCGCTCAGGTGCGCTCACTTGTCAGCCTGAACCGATCTAAGCTCTACTGGTCCTTCTGTCTGTACTGCTGTTTCAGCCCCTTCCAAACCCACCTTCACAATGTATTCGGAACCAGTTTTGCTTCCTCCTCTTGTGCTTGCTGCACGGCTTCCTTCTCCTTTTCTTTCAACCATTTACAATGATGTATAATAATAGACTGCATTTTTTCACCCAGCCCTTTGCCTCAATCCCCAATATCTTATGGAGAGTTTTCTGTACCTCCTTTGTAAGTCCCCTTTTCACAACAAAATAAAAGAATGGAATGGCTCGGTCCCAAGAATCTCCTGTTTCTGCCCTCCACATTTCCTGTATGTGCACTATATACTGAACCGGTTCCTCATCTCGCATCATCCTCTGCATGATCAATTGAAGGTCAGGCATATCTGGGTATGTGCGCCGTAGTGCCGCCCACACCTAGGGCCTGTTTTGAGCTCTGAAACACGTGTGTATGAGTGCGATACAAATAAAATATATCATAATGTCATTGAAATGTGCTGCGTCATAACTATCGTCGCTCAACTTCACACCTGGGTACCCATCTTTAACCCATATGTCGTCAGCCTGATCTCCCGTTATCAAAACAACTAGGCTTTTCAGATACCCTACAGCCAAAGTTGTACTGGCTCTTTGCTTCTCAAAAGTATATATCTACTTACCTGCTCCACCAGTGAGAGACGGGAGTGCCTTTATGAGATTATTTTTATCCATATGGGCCCGCAGTATGTACTCCTATTTCCTAGCTCCTCTGTGTAATAATGGAAACTGCTCCTACTGTCTTCACCACATTCTTCTTCCCTGTCACCGACCTCTTAGCCACTGCCATGCGCCCCTATCCTTTTCGTAACTTATGCCCCCAGAAGCTTTCTACTTATGGGGAAATAACAGGTGGCTGCTCATCTTCTTCCAACTCATCTATAATGTCCCACTTCTCATCTCCCTCTGGCTTAGGGTCATACTCATCCAATGGTACCATAATCCAAACTTTCACCTTGCCGCCTCCTCTCCTCACTTTCCTTCTCTATATGCACATCCTTAATAGCCATGCTATCTATTCGAAACAAAATATCTACCGCTCTCCATTCATCTGTTCCCACAGGTACACGTTGGTCATCTCTCCTGTCTAATTTTAATCGTGCTACTTCACCTTCCACTTTTCTCAGCACATCTACCAACTCCTGTGGTTTTGTATGAGTTCCTTCTGGTGCTTTGCACCTTGCAGACGCTGTAAGGCTAGGGATATTGTGGTATTCAGCTGGCACGGGTGGCGGAGGAGCTGTGGTTGGCAATGGTACATATGTGGGATTTGTATATCCTTACACAGCACCCGTAGGATAACATCCTAATGGACGACACTGAACAACCTCAGTGGGGGGCGCAGGGGCACTTGGGACAATAGGCATAGCAGTTATTGGGTCTCAAGGGGTGCACAACCTCGTTCACCGTCTTCAGGGAGTCTCTAGAAACATCTCCCAAAGCCTCCACGATTTCCCATAACTCTAATATCTCCATGGTATATTTAAATTTTTCCCCCTTATATTTGGTCACCAAAAATGTATATTTATGACTTAGTATATCTCTGTTATTTGTTCACTGTTCTGGCCATGGCTAATTCATCCCTCCTTTTGTTTGTGCTAGCCATTTTTTATGATACTTGAGAATTGTCTCTTGATACCAAGGAAGGGCTTTGCACATGTATTCAAACAGTATTGCTGTCTCCACTGTAGCAGCCCCTATATCACTGCTATACCCATGCACCAAACCAACAAAGCCCTACCCACCTATCCCCAAGCCCCTCTGCCTCCCCCCTTTTCACTCTCCCAATGTCAACGCTCACCCCTCCCCTCAATACTTACACCCTTTCACACTTCTCACACTCCCATCAACTCACTCCTCATAATCCTCTTTTCACACAAGAGCTGTGACAAATAATAAACAAGAATCACAATAACATCTACTTTTCATTTCAAGGGCACCTCCTTATCGGGTGAGGAGATTTCAGGCCCACAGAGGCCTCTACACAACTGTTTCCCATTCCCACGTGTTAAGAATTTCAATCAGGCACACACCCAGGTCTCGCACAGCATGTAATGCACAAATGAAATACTTATTTATTATGTCTATAGGTTCAATATTCTGAGTGATATACCACTCATATCACACCCGTCTCAAAATACCTCCCTGGCCACAGTGGACCATGAATCAGGCTGGTTTATAACGGTAAATATGTATTTATTTATTTAATATATAAACCACACACAAATTTTAATATATATATATATATGGAGCAGCAATCACCGAGTGGTGACAATACAATTCATTCAACAAGTAAAGCAATTGAATTCACTTATAGTAATGCAGAATAGAAAACACAGGAAAAAGAACAGTTTTGGTTTGTGAACAGATGGCGTTTAGGTTAACATTTCCCCCTGAAAAGTTCCTAAGGCACAAATGAGCAATTCTACACAGATGTAAGTAAGCAGCAGGTATTTAGGAATGAAGAACAATGTCTATAGTTTGAATGCAATGTTCCCTCTCCATACAAGAGAGAAAACCTGTTTTTGGGAAATTTACACTTTTTAAAATGACAGGTGAAAATGGCTTTGTGAAACAAGGAAAAGTGTGCAAAAATGCTTAAATTGATAAATATTCTTATGGGAGCAACACTAAACAGATTGTAACCAACATGAGCTACAAGATAAACAACAGTAGACACTTTAGATCAGAATGGGAGTTTAGAAACACTTCTGATGGGAAAAGACCTCTGTCAAAATTTCACTATGCAATATTTTTATAAAAATGGGTCAAATAGACTGTTCTGGTTATGGGTGTAGCTACAGGTCTTGGGTGTAACTGAGAGTTGAAATTACGTTTCTATCTATAAAATTGAAGAAGTTATGGAAGTTTTAATAAGAGGCATTTTTGAAAAAATAGGCGCGAAAATGAAAACAGAAATCAGTTCTTACAATGACAATTATGCTCTAAACTAGGGTATTCAGGCTGGTTACCAGTTTGAAAGACAGTAAGCCCCAGAGTGGTACGTGGAAACCACACCGGTACCTCTGTGTCCGCCTTGGAGTACTCAGTCGGATTACCTGTGAGATGATAGTAAGGGTTTGGGATTTTTAAAAGACAAAAGGTTTTTCAAGAAATTATTACTATTACAAGAAATCAAAGCAAGGTTTCAGACTGGTGTGACACTATTACAAGTCCTTAAGTTAAAGAGAGGATGATTTAAGATTGGGATGGAACAAGGCAATACACTATGGGTGACTATTACTCCTGTTGATACTTACAGTTAATTGTAATTAAGATTGGACCGTCAGGGTTCTGGGCATCAGATCGGGTCTACCAGCAGCAGGGCACTTCTGGCAGGATGATCAGCGGGGCGGTTTGGGTCAACTTTAGACTGCACTTCAGACTGGATTTGGATTAGGCCTTCTGGTCACTGGACATGGTAGAATAGCGTGATGGCGAGTTTCAGCAGGCAAGCGTGATGGTATCAAGCCAGACTGGATCACAATTAATTTCCCTTAAGTTTGGGATGGTTGGATTTGGGCCTGGCTAAAAAGGGTTCAGCAAATTCTGAAGCCTGGGTTTTGCAAAGAAGTCTGGAATCAGCTGCAAGAGTTCTGGAACAAAACGCTGCACGGAAATCGGGATGTGGTCGGGAAGCAGTGTGTCTATGTGTGGTTATGTTCCTATATTTATCCTACCAAATGACATCACAAAGTTTATGGTAGGGGCAGAATTTCAAACCACTCCCCCACAGCTGAGAGTGGCCAAAGGCACATGCCTTGTTCTGGTTGGCAGTCAGAAAGAGCTGTCATATTTTATGATGCGATTTAGGAACTCCCACATTGATTTGAACAACTTAACTTTCCCATAAATACACATTTTTATAATTATGCCCTCTACTAACATCAGACACATGCATTACATATTGTATGGGTTATCCTGGCATCCAATTCCCATCTCTGTGAGAGCTGTCTTTGCCGTTCTGTGGAATTTTGTCCTTTTTATTCATAACGGTTTGGCCTAACAATTTCTAATTCAATACATATCTGGCCAATGACCCCTAGAACATGGGTTTACAATATCATGTTTGCAACATTAATAGTTTTGCCACAATCAGTGTTTTGGTGTATCTTTGGTTCCTTATGTAGTAAGAACTCCTACCAAATCTTCAAATGTCTAGCATAAGTTCAGATTTATAAGTATGTATTTTTCACTTGTCTACTTATTTTGGCTGCCATGTTAAATGTCATAAAGTTCTGAGGCAAAATAAGTAATTTCCATTCAAAATCTGTGCCAGATTTTTTGAGCAAATGGCCAGTCCTTTGAAGTTCCTTGAGAAACCCCCTCCACATCCTGCCCCTCCTTTGGGAAGATGGGTGTCCAAGCCTTCCTTTGTCCTTGGGTCAGCCAAAGACAAATGGCTAATGAGGTCTTTGTTCTAAATATGCAGGAACCTCCAGCATCCATTAAGCCTTCCTGGGAGCAGTTTAGTGTCAACATGGAGTGTCATTTTTCCCAGGCTGGGCACTGTCAAATCAGAATTAACCAGTTAACTCCAACTGGGTTACCTTAAGATTCATCTACATTCTTTTGTTTAAAAGATATAAAATTAACAGAGTTTATAATGGATTTTGACAATTAAAGGAATTAAGGCCTTCACAAAAACATGTATTAAGCAGGCGAATTTTGCACTTTTTCAGAGAAAAAAAACACATTTAAGCTGAGCCTTTTACATCTAATTTTCTTATGCAGCACACACACACATTTAACTCAGCATTTTTCTGTCTTTGAGTGCTGGGATTTGTTTTGCATGAAATACATTTCTTAGCTGCTGTCAGTCAGTGAGGCCCGGTTTCTTCTGACTGTACTGGATGATCTGTGGTTTCAGCACACTTTTAACGTCAATAGTTCATTTTGAAAATGACTGAATTGAGCGCCAAAACAGCACTTTGAAGGTTGCAATTGGTTGAGAAAGCTGTATTTTAAAAGGCATTTTCGGTTTTTAGCCCACTTCTGTGGCCATGCTTCATATGACATGTAACAGCACCCACTGGCATTCTCCTGAAGTGAGTTCTGTTTTTACACCAACTTTGACTGTGTGGCAGTGGTGTGCAGCCTTTTTTTCCATGTGCAGAAATCCGGTTGCTTCTCCCATCGGTGATTGATGCAACACGCTCTCCTCGCCGGTTCTGGTTGTGATGGGAAGATGCCGTGGAATTCTTGGTTTTTTTCCTCCCGGTCCCCGAGGAGGTCCTCCTTGGTGATTAGGTGGATTTAGTTCCAGTACTAGAAAACAGAGCATAACGCAGTTATGAAAAATGTTCCCACTACTGTTCCCAGGGGGATTTCAGCAGTGGGATAGAGGCATGCATTCAATAACAATTGCCAATACTCCCTGCACGTATTTATTGACAATCTTAACAATTTCCTCACATGTAATCAATGAAAATGTAATAATCTTTCTAGGTGTCTGGGTTCTCCCCCACTGGGTTTCCGGTAGGCTCTTCTATTTGCCGCAAAGTATGCCTGGGTTGGCAACTCTTTAGCTGATTTATGTGGACCCACTTGTCTTCCCCTTCTGTCAAATTCCCCTTGGGGATGCTAATTCTGTAGGCGACTGGTGATATTATGTCCACAATTTCAAAAGGACCCCGCCAACTTGGCAGAAATGTGTGCTCTTTGGATTGGTTCCTTTGGAAATTGTACAAGTAGACCCTGTCTCCTATTTGATACTACTTTTTGGTTGTCTTAAGGTCATATTGGGTTTACATACTGTCTGCAGATCTTTCTAGATTCTGCTGAGCATACGCAAAAGCATGTGGAAGGTGTTTTATCAGATTCTCAACATACTCATGAGTTGTGGAGGCATTTATCAAGGTCTGCTCTTGGGTTCTCTAGAGCAGATGCTTGGGTAGCACCATCCTTCGTCCAGTCATCAGCTCAAATGGAGACATTTTAGTTGCAGAAGAAGGGGCAGATCTGATGGCCATCGGGACAAGGGGTAATCGAATATCCCAACTTGGCCCAGAGTCTGTTACAAACTTTTTTAATATGCTCGCAATGGTTTTATTGTACCTCTCAACACCACCACTAGAGGACTGGGGTATGCAATGTGTAATTTCCTTTTTACCCCAAGTATCTCCCACATCTTTGTCATCACTTTGCTGGTGAAGTGGCTACCTCGGTCTGAATCAATCCTTTGGGGTAGTACAAAACACGAGAAGATGTGATTGATCAACAGGGCAGCTGCTGTTTCTGCCTTGCAATTTAGGGCCGGGAGACATTCCACCCACTTAGTAAACAAGCATGTTACGGTCAACATGTACTTGTTCCCCCTAGAGGAGTGAATCACGGGCCCGATGAAATCGACTTGCAAATCTGACCAAGGCAGTGTCATCCCCCCTCTTTTGGAGGGGAGCACGGTGTGTGAGTGATGTTGGCTGGAATTGTGCACACACAAGACACCCCTTCAATTATTGGTCGAGTTCTTGCCCGATGTGTGGCCAGTATGCAACCTCTTGCAAGATTTCTAATGTCGTACTGTCGGGGGGGATTCTGCCGGGGTCGGCCGGGCCGTCCGCAGACCTCCGGGCAGGGAGGCCCCAACTCCTCCCGTGTATATCTCGGATCGAGACAGAGTATGAGGCACACACAAGGAGCAAGGCAACTTCTGCCGTTTATTATGCAAACGGCAGGGATGGGTCAAGGAGCGTACGCGTTCGTCCTGACACACACACAATAGTGGGGCTCGCAGGCCCTTTTTACTACATTATGACGCGCTACTTGCGTCATTCCAAAAAGTTACCAAAAGAACCTATCGCCACTCTTGATTGGTTGCTCGAGTGGTGGGGTTAGTATAGTACGCATATAGAGAATGATATTAGTGGTTAAGATGTAGTCAGGTGGTATATCTGGGTTGTCCCTACAATTAGATACATAAGAATTGTTACATGAAGACCCCTGAGGATTGGCTAACGTTACTGACGTCTGAGATAAGAACCTCATGTTCTGATTGGTGCATCCGTGAGCTCCCCAGCCTGGGACCACCGTTGTTCCCAGCACACGGTGCACCTGTGGTTGCAACAGTGTTTCAATATGGGTACGTGCAGGCAATGTGAGGATTTATTCATAGGTGGGAGACTGACCGTTCCCACTGTAGCAGGTGTCCATTGAGCCTTTCAAGTGTGTCGGCCTGCGTCTCGTAGCGAGGTACCCAGACGCCTTTTCTCTCCTGGGTTTTGGCATCTCGTCAGGTTCGGCTTGGTCACGTGGGGAGGGACCGTGTTTGAGGCATAATTCTGCACAATTAATATTGTTTTTCCACTGTATGTCTGGTTTAATTTGCAGATATGATTTTAACATTGGTACGTGGAGTGCGAGGTTGCAACATCGTGCCTTTGAAGATTTGTTTCTTGACTGTGGGTTTGCAACATTACGACCTTGGCTAGTTGCTCCACTGGGTTCTTTCTGCAGGCTCAGCAACCTGACTTTTGCTTTGTTAATGTCCACGGGAACTCTTGCTTGAGGCCTACTTGGGCCTGGTGCACGAGTAATCCATTTAGTGCATGGATGCTTTAGGTTATAGTGGCATACAGTTTCATGGCCAGTATCGTGTTTCCATTATATCTCTCATGATGGTAACGGGTTTCAAGAGAAGCGTGAGCAAGCGTTATAAATGAGCTCATGGTGCGTCTTGCGTTTCTGCATTCTGAAAGCCTATGTAAGAATAATAAAGATGCACGTCCGTGAATAAGCCTGTCGCCTACGTCAGAGCACTGAGTATGTTCTTCGTGTAGATTGGTGTGGAAATGTTCAGCGTGTATAATAGTTCAGCGGTGCTTCCCGTTATCTAGGTCGTCATGGCATCTCTAACGATGTGTAGATTTCAGTCTAGTTGGTCCGTGCCGCAGGTGTCGGCATGGCCAGTGCGGGCTGTTGGGCAGGCAGATGGACACATCCGTATGTTTCTGTACCAGGGTATTTGGTCATCTGGTAAATGGGCAAACTCTTCTCGTGGCGGGTGTCTGGGCCGCGACCCTCTAGGCCAAGCGCGAGAGGTGAAGGACGGGAGTCTGGTTTTCCATTCTCCCACTTCAGTCCCCCCTCTGGTCGACTTGTCGACCACAAACATATCCTTCTCGTTATCTCCTCTTACTCTCCATATCTTGGTTATCCCTCCGAGATGTCCATAATGGTTTACGTGATCTTCAAATGACCAATACATGTATTCGCATGTTCCTCCAGGAGTACAGTACACCCATCTTCCTATGTAGCTCCTAGGGTTCCTTGGGTTCTCGATCTTCACTGATGGTGGGTCTAGATGATTGGCGATGATTTGGGTGCGCAACTTCTCCCTTTCGTGTATTATCACACCTGTGTGCTGGCCGTCATCCGCTGGCATCAAGGGGTGCATTCCCACCATTTCCAGCAACTCATCAGTTGAGCGCGCCTTCCGGGCTTTCCAAAATCTAATTATTATCAGTGCAGCTCCAGCCAAAATAGCACATCCCACTATTATTTTCAGTCCATCTGACAGCCAAGATGGCATCCATGACCATAATAGTGAAAACCAGCTTTTATCCTTGTTTACGCCGTTACTTTCGTCCATCATTTTGGAGTGCATCTGGGCCAATTGTGAAACTGCTTCTGTTAGTGTACCATTGTCGGCATCGTTGGCAGGTATGAACGTGCAGCATGATTGTCCTATCTTTGCACAAACTCCTCCTTCCATTGCTGTGAGAAGGTCCAATACATATCTGTTCTGTAGTGCTACCATCCTTACAGCTCGCAGCTCCTCTTTAATTGCGTTAAACCCATTTACTGTCGAATTTATGGTCATCATTAGTTCCCATCTGGTTATTTGCAGCCATTTTGCGTTTGCGTATGCCTGCAGTCCCGGATGTATTATTGAGGAGAAGAACATTGCTGCTCTGCTGAATAGTCTGTGTTCTGGCGGTATTGAGGTTAGTTCCGTTTCCGACCTTCCCCACAGATAATTTCCTGTTAATGGCTCTCCTTGTCTTTTTCTCCTGTTTAGGACAGTATCATTGCTGTTGGTCCTGTTTTCTTGCTCCTTCTGGAGTGGTGCAGATCTCTTTCTTCTCCTGTCTCCTTCATCCATTTTCGGAAATTTCGCCACATCGACATGCTTCTTAGGTACCACTAGTGATGGTACATTGACGTGTACCATTGTGCACACACCACTCCACAGGGGAGGCAGTGTATGATATGCCTTTTCTCCGCAGGCCCAATAATGGTCCATTATTACTGCTGTTCCCGCTCCCCCCTCAGGTAACTCCATCACACTTGCACAATTGGTGTTATATCCCACGTCCACCTCTCCTTTATGCTGGTAACATACTTTGGGCGCAGTCAATGGTAATATAGTTATCGGGTCTTCATCTTCTTCTACCCACGTGAGCATTGGTACATACTTGATCCATGTCGTCCAACATCGATGATTGTGTGTCTCGATGGTTGAGATAGTTTCTTTTGTTACCATGTTGCTGCCAACCACTCCTATCTCCCAGCTGGTACCCAGGAACACCTTTCCTGTTATCGTCAGTAATGGCCTCTCCCAGCATCCTTGTTTACCCGGAACTTCCGTGGCGTACCAATCACATGGTAGATACTGCAGTGTTACCTTCTTTGTTTCTCCTTTTTCAGGGCCACTTGTTATGTATCTGAATGCTTCAGCATGTAAACTGGTCTTGTGATAACTCAGATAGGTCTTGAGGAAGTTGTTTTCATATGGGTATGAGTCTCGTGTTTTCCATGTCATGTGCACTACTGTTCCTTGGAATCTTCCTTTCGTTTGGAACAGGGCCAAATATATTATGCACTGTGCTGTTTTTTCATCTATTTCTGTGGCAACAAATGTTCGTGAAGCGCTCATGGCGTATGGTATTAATGAGCAAACGTAACAGCTATCCTCAGTTGTCTGCTTACCAATGCGGGTCATGTGCTGGTACCATATGTTGTTTGTGACGTGTGCTGAATCTTGTACATAATTATCAATACCTTTATTGTCTGAGTATGTGCTGCGTTTAACTTTATTTCGCTTTTGTTCATTGTTACTGTTACCACCTGACGTAACACCTGTTGCAGCAGGGAGGTGGGGTACATTAGGTTTGGGTGCAGCAAAAAAACTCATAGCATAGCTGTACTGCCATACAGAGGCAGCCAAAACTCCGGTGATCATAAAAATCCCTATTATTTTTATTACATATGCTAACCTCACCGACATTTTTGCTCTTACCTTGCTGCAGTCCTGGCAGCGTATTCTTGCGACGTTAAAGTTGCCCGCCTAAAAATTCTCAAAAAGTGCTTGTTATTAAATGTTAGTTTTGTTTCATTAAGCTCTCCCTATCAAATAGTCATTCAGTGCCCAGGTGAAGAGTTGCTCCCACGCTACTCTAAGTGATCGGTCTCTCAAGACCGGTAAGTATGGGCGGAGGTGGGGCATGTAATTTTCTATGGCCAGGAGGAAGGCCGTGTAGTATACACGTACCCTTTTCTTTTTTAAGTATGTTGGCCTTTTTATTTCGTATACAAATTGGTGTGACAATTCTTCTGGGTAACTATCGTCTGGCAGCACCATCTACGCCTGCACACTGAATTTGTTAGATAACTTTTCTTAACAATACAATATTACGCAGCTCCTGTATGTGCGAGAGAAAAAGAGAACATTCACGTGTTTACATGTGTATTGGTGCAAGCGAAGTCCTTAGTTTTTATTACAATTGTATTTAGTAGTCAATGGGGGGGGGGTTTGCTCAGATGGCGGGAGCAGTTTTACTCTTTGAACGTGTGACCATGGGGTGGGCAGTGTGGGGATCACCCCCTTCTTCGTCCGTTATTCTCTCCGAGGGAACAATTGGGTCGTTGTCTGTGGTTGTGTTTTCTTCCGCTGCCGGGGATGTTGTTGGCGTTTTTCCAATGGACCTGTCGTTGGCGCTGGGGCGGGTCTGCAGTTTGTAGATTTTTACATCATGCAGGTGGTTCCACGCACGCTTATCCTTTAGTTTTACTGCTCTTGTTGATACGTCCTCTACTAAATGGGGGCCAGTGAACCTCTGCTGGTTCCACTTTCTATTAAAATTTCGAAGTAGTACGTGGTCACCTTTGGCAAGTTGGCACAAGTTCTCCTTTCCCAATTCTGTATTTTCGTCTATTTCTTGGTTGCTGGTGGACCCGCCCCGTGTGCGCTCGAGCTGTTGAGACACAAACACAACGCTAGTAATCAAAGAAGACACATATTGATACATTTCATCACCTAACACATTCGCAGAACTTTCTTGGTCGGTGAATGCCCTTGACGTTGGTGTTAGGGGAAGGCGCATTTGGCGTCCAGTAACCACCTCGTGTGGGGTGAGGTGGTGGTCGGACCCTGGCCTGTTTCTAAGTTCGAACAGTGCTAACGGAAGGCAATACAACCAACTTTTCTTTGTTGTTTGCTGTATTTTAGCAATTGCCTCCTTCAATAGGCCATTCAGGCGTTCACATACACCATTGGCCTGTGGGTGGTACGCACATGCAAATTTGTGTTTAATGTTCAGTAGGGATGTGATATGCTGGAACATTTCATTTGCGAAATGGGGTCCGTTGTCTGATCTTAACACCTCGCACACTCCCCACCTGGGGAATACCTCCCTTACTATAAATTTGGCTGCTCTAAACGCATCAGGGTGTGAACAGGGCCCTGCTTCGATCCACCTAGAAAATGGGCATACTACTACTATCATGTATCTATTGCCTTGACAAATGTTGATCATATCAACATAGTCAATGTGGAGGTGCCGAAAAGGTCCTTCTGGTCGGGGTATGGTACCTCTTATCACCTTTAAAGTATGACCGGCCGTGAACTGTTGACATGTAAGGCAATTGCTGATAAAATTTGACACATGGGATGTTAACTCGGGACAGAACCAATCTTCTCTAATTCGTGCTGCTATTATTTCTTTGCCTGTATGGGCAGGGTGATGTAATTGGTTCAAGGCGGTATTTAACAATGCCAATGGTATTACAACTTTCCCAGTGCCACCCTGGCGCCATAGTGCGTCGGTTGGTGACATTGTGCATCCTCTTTTCACCCATACTTCTTTTTCGGCCATTGGTGCAGCCGCTTGTAACTCCATAATCTGGGTGGCTGGGAGATGGGTGTACCCTTCTTTTATTAACATCTCCCTCGCTATTCCCCTCCCTCTCCCTCTCTGTGAGTCTGTGGGGTTCCATATCTCACCAAAATATGCAGCATATTTTGCATGTGCGTCTGCTGCTGCATTTCCTTTTGATATATAGTCTTCTCCATTGGTGTGTGCTGTGCATTTTACTAGGGCTAGTTCTTGGGGATCGTTTATTACTTCAATTAGTTCAGCCAACAAGAGGGCATGTTGTACTGGAGTGCCGTCAGCTCTCCTAAACCCTCTTCTTCTCCACTTTGATAGCCCTGAGTGGACAGTGGATGTAACATATGCACTGTCGGAATATATAGTAACTTTTTTATCAAAACTTTCCTTTAGTGCCAATATGAGTGCAACCAGTTCCGCCGCTTGAGCAGAGTAATGCTGTGGTAATTGTACACACTTAATAGCCACACACACTGGCGCTTCCATCATTTGTACTACTGCTGCCCCAGTCCTCCTTATCCCGTCTCCTTGATCAATAGTTGATGACCCATCAATAAACAAAAGCTCACCTCCCTCTAGTGCGTTTTCTTCAACTTTCCTAGTACATGAGTACATCTCAGTTACTTGGGTGCAGTCGTGGGCGTAATCTCCCTCTTCAATTACTTCTGCTAGGAACCTTGCAGGGTTAACCGTGCTACATCTAACAATTGCCAGTTCAGCTTTGGACAAAATAATCTCATAACCTGTTGCCCTCTGTGTCGTCAGTGTGGACTTAGGTTTATTCAATATCGCAAATAGTGCATGTTCTACAAATAGTGTAGTTGGACACCCCATAGTTATTGATGATGCTTTTTCTACTGCAAATGCAGCTGCAGCAAGACCTTGTTCGCAAGAGAATTGTCCTAACATTATTGGATCTAAGTGACCGCTGTAAAATGCTACTGGTTTATAGCCCATGCTAGTCTTTTGGGCCAATACTGCTTTCATTACTGCTGAGTCGCAATGTGAAAATATAAAAAATCGTCGCTCATAGTCTGGGGATGCTAGTACTGGAGCAGTTGATATTGCTTCTTTTAATTCATCAAATGCCTCCTTCATTTCCATAGTCCATCCCAACTTTTTCTCCCCTTTATTTGCTTCCTTCAAACCCTCAAGCAGGGGTCCTATGTAAGAGCTGTAATCAAATACCCATGCTCTACAGTAGTTGCACAGTCCCAGAAATTGCTGCAGTTCTCTTACAGTCTGTGGCATGGGAGTGCCTGATATTGCCTGTGCTCTTTGTGGTGCAATCCTTCTTCCATATTGTGATATCAGTTGGCCAATGTAAAGTACCTGTTCCTGACAGTATTGTATCTTTTCCATGTCTACCTTGTACCCCTTTTCAGCCAATATCGTCAACATTTTTAATGAGTCCTCTCTACATTTATCTTCATTTGTACTGCAAATTATTATGTCATCCACATACTGTAACACTGTGCTTTCCAACTCAACGTTACCCAAATCCATCTGTATTACCCTATTGAAAATTGAAGGTGATTCACAATATCCCTGTGGTAATCTGGTATGTTTCCACTTCCTATTTCGGTAAGTGAAGCTTGTCAAGTCTTGTGAGTCTGGGTGTAATGGTATTGAGAAAAAAGCATTTTTAAGGTCAATCACTGTAAACCGTGATGCTTCTGCTGGAATGCCACACAAAATTGTGGCCGGGTTTGCTGTTACTGGATACTCTGCTTCTACTATGTTGTTCAACGGTCTGAGGTCCTGTATGAACCGCCAAGACCCTCCTTTAGCCTTGCGCACCGGGTACACAGCTGTGTTGCATGGGGATTCTGAGGGGACCAATATGCCATTGTTTATAAGGGCTGTTATGGTTTCGTATATGCCCTCATCTGCCTCTCTTGACAATGGGTATTGTTTCACTCTTGGTAGTATGGCACCCTTTTTTAATTTTATCCTTACACCCCCTATGCTTTTAATGCATCCTACATCATAAGGGCTAATAGTCCATAATGATTTTGGCACCTTTGACATATCTTCTTTAAAAAATGGGACTGGTGTGCCAGCGGGTGCCTCAAGTGCCATTGCAATTTTCTGTGCCACTTGTTTGTGAGCCACTGTTAGCCACATTTCTACACTCATCATGAACACCATTTCATTTTCCTCCTTTTCTTCTGAAAACAACTCTTCATCTGACACCTGGGTCAGCCTACATCCTTCTGCTAGTGCTATCACCGCCCTCCATGCTCTCCCTTCTTTATCTTGGGCGTGCACAGCAACATAATCAGCTGTTGCAATAATGCTCTCAATGTCCACTGCAAGGACCTTCCCTTCCAGTTCATTAGCTGGTGTTTCTGGTCGGAATAGATAGGCTGCTGGTCTCCTCCATATTTTCCCTCCTATCCCTGGCATCCATGCAAATGCCATGTCTGTTCCGTACTGGAATAGCTCGCCGTCTACCGGCTCCGCCCTGATCGCTATCTGTCCACAGTATGTTTGCAAAATCTGTCGTGCTGCAAGCATGTTAATCCCTGGAGTAGAGCAAATTATGCCATCCTCTGTAAAGGAGATCGTCATATTTAATCTGTTCATTATGTCCCTCCCCAGTATGTTTACTGGTGAGGCACTATAATACAAAAGTGGTACTGACAGATCGTAATCTCCAATAGATAGCGGAACGTTATCAGTAAATGGAACCAACCCTTTAGCCCCAGAAAACCCTTGTGTGTTCATGGCTTCGCCTGACATCTTAAACTTACCTTCCCTTATGCAAGACCGGGTTGCCCCGGTGTCAACAAGGAATGATAATTTTTTGTCACCTATCGTTACCTCTATGCGTGGCTCCTCCGCACTATTAGGTGTTACTGACAGGATGGGACACACCAAGGCCGTCTGTGGGCTGTCCTATTGGGGGTACAATGACTGGCCATTCCCTGTGTAAGGGTTGTGCCCCAACACCGTCACCCCACCCAATTGCGTTCGTTCAGGTTGTGGTGGTGGTTGTATTAACGCTGCACCAGTTACTTGTGGCAGGTATTGTTTTATTTGTTGTTGTGGTAGGGAATAGTGTTGGTCACTCCCTTGTGGTGACATCTGCTGTGGTTGTATGCCCTGCTGTTCTTGTGATGTCCTATGTTGTGCTTGTTCGTTCCATGCTGGTGTTCCTGGCCTGACCCTGCATGTACGTGACATGTGTCCTAATAGTCCGCAGCTCCAACACACGGGTGGTTCCCTGTTTTGCCATGGGAAGTTCCCTGTGTTGTCCTGGTATACTGGTTGCCCTGTCTGGTAGTTATTTCTGAGTCCCCCAGCCTGTTGTTGGGTATTATATCCGTATCCTCTTCCCCTCATAAACCCTCCTCTCCCTCTATTATAATTATAATACCCAGCTCCTTGCATTGGGTACCCTCCTCCCATGTTCTGTGCGTGTGATTGCAGAGGCAGCACTTGCTCTATTACCTCTTGTGGAGGCGCTATTTGAGCTGGATTTTGTGCAGCCACTACTTGCGTTGGGCTTTGGGCCATTGGTGTTGGCGCAGTTATTAGTGCCCCTTCCATGGTATATTTAGTAAGTTTTTTCTGTACTAATTTGGCCTCTTCTGTTTTCCTGTCCTCTTCCTTTTGTTTCATTTTTCCTTGCCATGTTCTACAGTGATGTACTATAGTCAGTTGTATTTCCGGCCATGGTTTTGCTTCCATCCCCACTACTTTCTTTAATTGTCTCTGAACTCCTTCTGGGAGCCCTTGTACTAGTATATGATAAAATATGGCTGGTGTTTTGTCCCATTGTTCTCTAGTTTCCATGCGCCACTTCTCTTGAATATCCTGGATATAATCAACAGGATCCTCGTTCTCACCCATCTTACGGGAAGTAATGGCTCCTATGTCTGATGTGTCTGGGTACTGCACTCTTAGTGCCTGCCATAGCGCATGTCTGCAGTTTGCAAATGGTGCCCCATCATGCGATGTGTTTGTTATTGTTACCCCATGGAATCCCGCTCTTTTCCAAATGTCATCCGCTCTATCCCCTAATATTGATATTAACAGGCCCTTAACATCTCCCACTGCTAGTTTCTGTCCTGCGGTGTGTTTTTCCATTTCATATATCCATTTACCCGCACCTCCACTTAATGATGGGAGCCTACATTTTATGTTTTCCTTATCCGTATGTTTCCAAGGTACATATTGTGGTCTAACCCCTCCTCTCTCCAGCAGTGGCATTACATTCTGTCTTGTGTCATCCTTTATGCTCCATGATGTTAACTCTTCACACCCCTCCTCTTCCCCCATTCCTTTTACTACTTCAAATCCTTCCTTACTACCTCTTCTCCTACCTCCCTCTTCTTCCTTTCCCCTTTTTTCATCCTTTCCTGTGTTCAATATTGTCACGTCTGTTTGCCTGTCTTGCCTGCGACTAGGGAGGTCCCTAAGCCGACATGCATAAGGTGTAACTTCGTCCATGAAGGGTGCGAGCTTTATTCTGTGCAGAGAGCGTGCAGTTGTTGAACATGTGGGGTGTGGCGTTAGAGAGCGTGATGGTGATGTGGGTGGCGTGTGTTGGTTGGTGAGCGTCGGTGGCGTGTGTTCGTTAGTTTGTGTTTCTCCCATTCTTTTCACTTCCTCCTTACTTCTCTCCAGCTCCTCCCATCTTCTACTCACCCATGGCGAATCTATGTTTGTTCTAGTGAGGTATAGCTTATCTAAGCTTTCCCTTTCACTCTTCCTTCCATCCTCACTACAGAAATCATTCATAAATTGCGCCCCCCACTCTGCCTTTTTTCCTTTTATTGTTACAGTTTTTAAGTCTATTAGGTCTCCCTCTTCCTTTCCGTTGTTACCACCTGTTCCCCTTAGTGCTGACGTTGTTGCTACCTCTCTATTTTTATATACTTCTCCCCATCTTTCACTCTCCCTCTTACTCTCTTCTATCTCCCCTTCACTCCTCTCCTCCATCTCCCTACTATTTTCCTCTCTTTTCCTTTTTAATTCCTCCATTACTTCGTTGCTCATCTGTTCCAATATCCTTTCATCCTCTCTCCTCCTTTCCCATTTCACCCTTTCTCTTTCTACTATACTCTCTATTACCTTCCCCTCTTCATATTTTTTAGCTGTCTCTGATATTATCCTCCTCCTCCATATTTCCATTTCTTTTTCATTTTCTTCTTCTTCCTTCTTCTTCTCCCTCATCACTACTCTTGATACCCTTTCTGCTGCTGCTTTTACCCTTACAGCTTCCCTCTTTCTCTCCTCACTTTGCTCCCTTAATTTTTCCAATTCGTCCTTACCTTCTTTCCTTTTCCTCACTCTCTCTCTTTCCTCCCCCTCAAGTTGTTTTATCAGTTCATTCTGCTCATCCCTTAGTTTAGCTAATCTTTCCTCCAAAATCTCTTCCTTCTGCCGTAGCAGCTCCTCTCCCCTCATTTCACTCTCTCTTTCACTATCCTCGTTTGTTCTCTTTACCGCCTCCCTTTCCTCTCCAGTTAGTGATCCTCGTAATTTCAACAATATCTGTGCAGCTACCCACTCATCGTTTCCTATCTCTACAGTCTGCTCTTCTCTCCTCCCGTCCCCCATTGGTATCTTTCCATGAGCCACATATGGTGGAGGGCTGTATGCCGGGTTTGAGTATCCTTCAGCCGCCCTTAACTGTCCTTTTATTTCTCCTAATTCTCTTAAAGGGTACAACCCTCCTCCCTCTGTTTTCACTCCCGGTGTTAAGGGTATCTCATTGCTCGGTTCCTGTTTTATGTCAGCTAATTTATCAACCTTTCCTCCACCCAGTTTTTCATTCCCCATATTCTTTGTTCCTTCACTCTCCTTTTCCCCATCCGTTCCTTCTTTCTTAATCTCCTTTTCTTCCGGTGTTTCCCCCATAGTGAACATTCCATTTGGTCCTGGTCTAGACCCCTGGAACATCCTCCATAAGTTAAACACCTCCACATGGTTTGCCAACTTCTTCCCCTTGTATGTATTGTGCAGATGGTTTAATAGTGAATGTTGGGCATATGGGTCAAAGCTACCATTAGGCGGCCATGGTGTCAACATTTTGTTGTCCGTCCCCTGGGTCCACTCTATGCTGTACTTAATTAACTTCTCCCTATGTGGTGGCAGTGTGGTGCATATATGTTGTAGTGGGGTAGTGAGGGTATTCCCCCACCCTCCCAACCCTCTCCCGTATGACATACTAGCGCACCCTTTCTTACCCTTCCCCTTGCTACCAGTTTGCAACATACAACCTTTTATTGCTTACCTTGCCCCGCAAGTGTGGGGACTTACGACAATCCTTTGACAAATTATGCAATGATAATAATCACAAAAAAAAAAAAAAAAAAAAAATTATAAAACAAATATATTTATGATGTTATATTATATTCCTTCCCCTACGGCCCCCTGCGGCCGAAGCGCACGCAGCCCCCTGCAGCTGCGTACCCCTTACGACGATCTTACACAGTCGTCCTTTTTCCCCGTTCTCCTCCCACCTTTACACTTGCCGTGGCCGGCGTTCTCCGTGCGCAGCCACGCCCCCTTCCCCTTCTCCTCTTTGATCCACTCGTTTATCGTTTATCTCCGTGTCCGCTCCTTTATCATGTTTCTCTTCCCCACCAATGTCAAACCCAAAGCTTCTTGTGTTCACGATATCTTACTAAATCCCTACTGGTGACGTCACCTATTTCTTCGAACTACTGGTATATTCGTGTTATGTTCTTTAAATTCAAAATACACTTGCAATCTACCCCACTAACCCTACAGCTGTCTTCCTGTCTCTCCTTGAACAAGGTAATCTCATCAATACTATAACCGGACTGCGCACGCTGCGTCGCCTCGCGTGTGATACGCCCCTCAACAGGAGGGCTTAACCAGCCAATTATCTTCCGTTTTGGGCAACTACGTAACTAGCCACCGCCCACAGGGAAACGTCATCTACCTATCGAGTTTCTTGCTCGAACAATAGGGAACCTCATCTACCTATCGAGTTTCTTGCTCGAACAATAGGGAACCTCATCTACTCATTGAATGATAAATGTCAAATCGTAGGAAACCACACACACCCACCCTCACACGTAGTCGCGATTTAGGCCAATCAGTGTCTTTCGAGCGGCTGCACGTGATGTTTTCGTGCCCCGCCCCCCTCTTTCGCGTAACGTTAGCTTTTTGTTGCGAGCGTCTGCACGTGTTGTTCTCGTGCCCTGCCCCCCTCTTTCGCGTAACGTTAGCCGCCTTCTCTCGCACTCAATTCACTACCATTCATTCCATTATCATCACTCAATTAAACCTTCACCCCACCTTTTTACAATACCTCCCTCCTCCCTTATTTACTTCCGCCCCCTCCCTCACAATTTCGCATTGCTTGTTGTGCGTGTCATGCTCACCAAGTTCCCTCGATGCAGGGCCGCTCGACTGCGTGCACCCCTCCAAGCGGCTCGCCACCTCCCCTCGTCTGGACCACGTCTGGACACTCGCCGACCGCGGGCGGGATACTTCTCAACCGGCTCCCGAGGGCCAATATCCGGATTGCGCTGTCCGGTCCTCTCGCAGCTCCGCGATGGTCCTGTAGTCCTCAGAAGGGGGCAACGGCAGAGGGGGCCGCGCCGCCGGGCCTCCCCGCAACGGGAGTGCCTGGAAAAATAAAAAATAAAAGTCGATCTTAAACAGATCTCAGCAGTGCTTCAACTTGTCGGGGGGGATTCTGCCGGGGTCGGCCGGGCCGTCCGCAGACCTCCGGGCAGGGAGGCCCCAACTCCTCCCGTGTATATCTCGGATCGAGACAGAGTATGAGGCACACACAAGGAGCAAGGCAACTTCTGCCGTTTATTATGCAAACGGCAGGGATGGGTCAAGGAGCGTACGCGTTCGTCCTGACACACACACAATAGTGGGGCTCGCAGGCCCTTTTTACTACATTATGACGCGCTACTTGCGTCATTCCAAAAAGTTACCAAAAGAACCTATCGCCACTCTTGATTGGTTGCTCGAGTGGTGGGGTTAGTATAGTACGCATATAGAGAATGATATTAGTGGTTAAGATGTAGTCAGGTGGTATATCTGGGTTGTCCCTACAATTAGATACATAAGAATTGTTACATGAAGACCCCTGAGGATTGGCTAACGTTACTGACGTCTGAGATAAGAACCTCATGTTCTGATTGGTGCATCCGTGAGCTCCCCAGCCTGGGACCACCGTTGTTCCCAGCACACGGTGCACCTGTGGTTGCAACAGTGTTTCAATATGGGTACGTGCAGGCAATGTGAGGATTTATTCATAGGTGGGAGACTGACCGTTCCCACTGTAGCAGGTGTCCATTGAGCCTTTCAAGTGTGTCGGCCTGCGTCTCGTAGCGAGGTACCCAGACGCCTTTTCTCTCCTGGGTTTTGGCATCTCGTCAGGTTCGGCTTGGTCACGTGGGGAGGGACCGTGTTTGAGGCATAATTCTGCACAATTAATATTGTTTTTCCACTGTATGTCTGGTTTAATTTGCAGATATGATTTTAACATTGGTACGTGGAGTGCGAGGTTGCAACATCGTGCCTTTGAAGATTTGTTTCTTGACTGTGGGTTTGCAACATTACGACCTTGGCTAGTTGCTCCACTGGGTTCTTTCTGCAGGCTCAGCAACCTGACTTTTGCTTTGTTAATGTCCACGGGAACTCTTGCTTGAGGCCTACTTGGGCCTGGTGCACGAGTAATCCATTTAGTGCATGGATGCTTTAGGTTATAGTGGCATACAGTTTCATGGCCAGTATCGTGTTTCCATTATATCTCTCATGATGGTAACGGGTTTCAAGAGAAGCGTGAGCAAGCGTTATAAATGAGCTCATGGTGCGTCTTGCGTTTCTGCATTCTGAAAGCCTATGTAAGAATAATAAAGATGCACGTCCGTGAATAAGCCTGTCGCCTACGTCAGAGCACTGAGTATGTTCTTCGTGTAGATTGGTGTGGAAATGTTCAGCGTGTATAATAGTTCAGCGGTGCTTCCCGTTATCTAGGTCGTCATGGCATCTCTAACGATGTGTAGATTTCAGTCTAGTTGGTCCGTGCCGCAGGTGTCGGCATGGCCAGTGCGGGCTGTTGGGCAGGCAGATGGACACATCCGTATGTTTCTGTACCAGGGTATTTGGTCATCTGGTAAATGGGCAAACTCTTCTCGTGGCGGGTGTCTGGGCCGCGACCCTCTAGGCCAAGCGCGAGAGGTGAAGGACGGGAGTCTGGTTTTCCATTCTCCCACTTCAGTACAAACCCCCGATGACCGTCTGTGGCCGCCTCATGGGCGTGACTCAGCATCATGCTTCGGAATGAGGTAGGGACCACCCACTGGTCACAGCCAGATATGGATCTCCTCAACAACAAACCGTCTTGGATTTGGAACATTTTTGGACATTTCATCAACACTCTGAGGTCCTCTTTCCCAATGCAATCAGTATCCGTCAGGGGAAAGTTCTCAGGTTCGTCAATGTGTTGATAAAACTTACCAATTATCGGATCCCCTTTTTGAGCTGTGATTAAATCAGCATCTGGGGTCTGCTTACTCCATTGGGCAGTTGAGAAGTCATTTTGAGCATTTGTCTGGGACCTAGTGATAGCAGTGCCCTGGATTTCCCCCAACAGGGACTCAATCTCAAGTAGAACCCCTTCGATGGCTCCGGTTTTGGCCAGCTGATCAGCTAAGTCATTTCCAGTTTTGTCTGGTCCCTCTACTTTAGAATGACCCTTGATCTTCTTCCAGTAGATGGTCATCCCACTATAGGTGACCAGAACATCAATATTCTGTATTTGTTTTCCATGTTATAGTGGTTTATTGTTAGCACATAGCATGCCTCTGGTTTTCCAATTAACCAGGTGCTCCACGAACCCGTTCTGGACATAATCTGAATCAGTGATTATGACCAGTTCATGGAGTTGGTGTTGGACAGCAGTGAGGATGGCATGATGCACAGCCATCAGCTCTGCCACTTGACTACTACGAGGACCGATTTTGTACCCATCGGAGGGTTCTGGGGCATCATTCACCCAGGCATTCCCCATGCCGGCCACTAGTTCCTTTTCCCCGTTGTTGTCAGCATGGTAGGAGCACCTATCCACATAGAGAGTGGGAATTCCCTCACACTTGTCTTCTTCATAGACTTTATGTAGGGAATCAAGGTACACTTCCATGTTGTCCTTGATTTTAAGACTTTTGTTCTCGAGACAGCTTTCTCTGGCAAAATCATGCAAGTCAGCCAGACCTTGCAAGAGGGGACTCTTCTTGTTTTGGCCATATCTGACCTCCACAGGAAAGCCTTGTATTGACAGAATCCAGGAAGTAATTCAGGAATTACTCACATTTCCGGCCCAGATTCTGTCACTTTGAAGATATTGCAGAGGCTGGTGTGGAGTCTCCACTATGATGTGTTCCCCCTGGATGAACGGACGGTAATTCTTCAATGCCCACACCGTTGCCAGGAGTGCCTTCTCACAATCGTTACATTTTTCCTCCACAGAGGATAAAGTCTTACTTGCATAGGAGGTGACTTTATTGACCTTGTCATGCTTTTGGTATAATACTGCTGTCAAGCATGTATTTGAGAACCCTGTCTCCAAGAAGAACTCCTTGTTTTTGACAGGGTAAGCTAGGCAAGGCGCTTGTGAGAGGTTTCTTTTGAGTTGTCCTGCTGCCTCTGCTTGTTCTGGACCTCACTCCCACTTGACCCCCCACCTTCAACAGATGGATCAGGGGGTCTTGTGATCTCTGCGTAATCCTCAATTAACTTTCTGCTGTAATTAGTGAGACTTTGACTTGGGATGATGGCTTGAGGTGGAGAAGGCAGTCCTGGTGGACTTATCACCTTATCCCTCCTGAAGTCACATGTCACCTCTTCCTTACCATAAGGGCAGGAAGAGCACACCAGGATATTGCCCCTGTGCCGGGTGAAGATCCTGTCTGGTGTTGTCATTGTCGCTATCACTGTCAAAACAGTAATTGAGGATTTGTCAGTTCATCATCTAAATCTATTGAAAAATGTCAGTCATCAACCGCCATTCCAATAATGGTGCCTGCGCCAAGAGTGATACTCCTAAGGTCGCTGTTATCCACCACTATTTGAATGGTGTTGTGTTCTATATTGACTAGTGGTGTTGGGTTTACCCCCAACCCTTGCTGTTGGAGATGGGCGTTGAGGTGAACATATGCATCAGGATTTTGCAGTTTCTGTCCTCTTTTATATTTTACTTTGTGGGAATAGTCGGGTCCGTTCTGGGATGTCGACTTCCTCTCCAATCTGAACTTCAACTGCATATGGCAGCAGTTGAGCTGACCGAAATGCTTTCTCTGGATCATCAAAGTCCATGGGATTACCCGCAAATCGGAACAGGCTTTGAAGTTTATCAGGTCCAAACAAAAGGCAATGCGATTGAGAATGTCACTGCCTCAATAAAATGCAGCAGGGACATCTCGCACGACCCAACAGTTATGTACTATACTTTTGTCGCCTATGGAAATATTGAGCATACACCTGCTAGGCAGGAGATGTTTAGAATTGGGAGTTTCCAGGTCCATTCCCCATTTGTCTATCAATTTAAAGGTGGGAATGACTGGATGTTTTGGGAGTTTTCGGAACATGGCTTCGCTGATGAAGCTCTTACCATTGTTCACACACACTCGGGCGAGAACAGAGTCCTTCCCCTCATTTAACTGAATAGGGAAGAACAACTGTTCTCCAATCTTCTGAATGTCAGCTAAGCTTTGAGCTGGTTTATCATCATTGTGGACTATGGAAGTGGGATTTTCTGATTGTGAATTGGTATAGAATTTCAGAGTTTTTCCTTCCTGTTTGGATTGTCACTTGAGCCTGGAAGGAAGGTTGATTTTCGGAAATGGAAAGTAATTCCCATCACCAGTTTGTCATCCTCCTGCAATTACTTTCACATCAGGTATTTTGTTGTTTTGAAAGTAGAACTTAATATGCTCAGGTTTTTGTTCACCCATGTGGCATGTGCCATTTAAACTAACATGGTTGACGCTACATTTTAATTTTATTGGTCGGTTAGTCTGGATCCAGAGGTCCCTGTTTACACAATCTATTAGGGGAGACAATCTACACAGGGTGTCACTCCCCAGGAAACATGGTGTGCCCTCTGCAGTCACAACTATGACCGGGTGTTTCACCTTGTGTTGCCCAATTTTAATTTCGAAATCCACAGTCCCCTCGACAGGAATTTCATTCCCATCGAAGTTCTGAAGTTGTCCAGGAAGAAGGGTGAGAGGGATCTGGTATCTCTCCCCCTTCCTGAATTCAGCTAATCAAAGGCCTTCTTGTCCACAAGTGCCATAAATGTACATTGCCCTTGTATTTGGACGGGGGCATAACATCTTCCCTCCTTCTCCTCAAGAGGGCAAAGATAATGTGCATTTTGGGCCAATTGGTGGGTTAATTTTGTAACTCTTGATTCTGACACAGGGGTAGTTTGGGCAGGATTCTGTGTGAGCACTTGGTGATCTGTAAGAAAAATATGGCAGTTGGATATTGGGGGAGTTTTGGGCTCCCCTGGTTCTGATTCTGGGCCGCCCCCCTTTTTGAGGCAGTCCCCAGAATATGTTTGTGCAAGGTGGCTTTTTATTTCATAGCAACCCGCTGGAGGTTTGAGCTATTAGTTCTTAATTTGTAGCTACCCTAGGACTGTTCAGCCTGGCTACGGGATATTAAAACATTGTGTACCCAAAGTAGAAGTGACCTTTGTTTGCCTTAGGTGTTGACTCTTTTTAAACACTTACTTGCTCATATCTATCCAGTAAGATATCAGTGACCTTGGACAGACAGGAGTATAACAATTCTGATTGTTATATGTTTTTTCAAAAATGATTTCTCTTTATCTTCTTTTCCTGTCTCTTTTAGAAAAGCTGTCCACCAGCGCTTTCTATGGATAGTTCTCCTCTAGGGACCAGGCAGGTATAGTGAGGTTCTCCTATCTATCCTTCTGTCTTCCACACTGACCCTGTATCTCCTTGGTCACTGTTTTTTCTGCAAGACCCTCTGGTATAGGGAATCCCCACTGCACTCCTAAAAACCGCATACAGTTGTGTGTGTTGCCCTCTTTGTGTTAATACGGTACGGTAGTCCCCTGGTATCCCACCAGAATTACCGGCGCGGTACCCGGGGACTTATGAGCCCCATAGTCTCCCAGCACTGAACAGGACTGATCAGTTTCCCCATAAAACTGTGCACAAGGTAAGTAAAGCAGCAGGTTCAAACAAAGCAAAAGGAAAGGGCGTCTATAGGAGGAAGCAACCAAATGAAAATCTTGCCTAACAAGGCTCAACAGGCATTCCTCCAGCAGCTCCAGAGACATCCAACTACATGATATGGTGTTGTCTGTTCTATTGGTATCTTCCCTAATGCTACCCTCAAACAATGTTCCCTTAACTATTACCGTTAGCACAGCTTTTATAAATATGCTGTGCACTTGAGCATGCAAATGTAATTTCTAGAGGGCTTCTCCAATTTCTATTGAGCATTTGAAACCCCGTGGCAATGGAAGATTAATAAGTATTTGTTTCTATGTAATGCCTCCACCTCCCTATACGGCCATGGTTTTGTGTGAACACCCCATTATTGAGAATAGCACAACTCTTTTAAATGTGTTGAGAAGTAAGGACGGTGATTGGCGGGTTAATATCAATGTTATTTACGGTGAACTGCCTGTAGTACAATAGCTGTCAAGAACACAATTCATTTTTTAAAAATCTCTTTATATATTTTGAATTCCAATAAGTTCTGTAATGCTCAATACAAATACATTAATACAGCTGATCTCTTAACAGCTGCATGCATACATTCCCATTATCATTGTTCCAATCTTACTTGAGATGTAAAAAATGTCTTTCTTCTGCCTACTCACCAGCATTCATCTTAATGTTACTCTATAATTTGTCTACTATTAAAATTGTCCTTTGAGAAACCAATGGGAAACACAGTACATGTAGAGTTCTTGTAAATGTTGTTTCCATGGTAATTCATAATCAGATCTGCCGGCAATTCGTTTTTTGGAGGAAACAGATTTACAGCCACATTGTAGGGAAAATGTTTACAAATAAGCAGGCCCCGTTTGTACCTTTTCTAAGTTTCTTAAATACTGCTACAATGGTTGTCATTAATATATGGTAGCACAAATATACTCTCACTAATCATGATAGCATATTTAAATACAAATGTCCTGTAAATATTTGTTACCGAGTGCACAAGTGAGTGGCACATGACGAAAATCCCTTACTTGAGTCATTCATGAATCAAATACTCTTTTTCTTCCCCCCTTCCTTTCTACTGTACTTTTTTCCTCCTCTCTCTCGCTCTCTTTTTTCTCTTCTCCCTCTCTCCCTCTCTCTCTCTCTCTTCTCCTCTCTCTCTCTGTTATCTCCAATTTGGCATGTAGAGGCTGCATAAGGGATGAGGTACTGACTTTAGGAAAAACCCACTAGGATGAAAATAATTACCTTCTGCTACTGACACACCATCAGGGTCGGACAGCGAAAAGAAATTGGCCCGGACACCAAAAAAAGTGGGCCACCCCTCGCCTCAAAAAAGTGACCCTCATCAATCATCCGTGATCCCGCACAAATTCACGAGTTACAGAAAATGCTACTTATGCATGGTTTATGTGTCTGTTGCATGTTATGTTTTGTGTAAACGCTTGAGAAAGTGATAACATTCTTTTTGTTCTTTTGCACATAGCTTAATACTTATTTGCAGAACCAAACTCAAGGCATGTCTACTTGTTGCCACCAGTAATGAAAATAGAGTTGCATTTAATAAGCAGTACAGCCAAATGATAACACTGGAAAGTGCCGGTTGTATTTATGCTCAAGTATTACATTACAACACAACTCATAAAATAAATTAACTTTGCATACCGTTCTGTGACAGGGTCCACAGCTCTGAGGCGAAGGACTGGCATGAACCTACCACCCCACTGAAGTTTTGGGACCTGCTGCAAGTTGATGAATAGGCTCCAGGGCCACCTGTCTGCATCGCAGGCTCAGACTCTAAGCACTGTGCCAGAAGGGTTCAGGGCACGGCCTGTATTCAAGTCGCGGCAGGGCCCCCCGGAACTTCTGGATGTTACTGGGCAGAATAGACCTCTGGACATTCTGCCTGGGACAGCGATAAAAAAGTATTGAAACAATGTAACCTCCAGATCGCAATGCCTCCAGCAGCTCCGAAGCTCCTGTAGCTTGACTGAAGCTGTGACTGCGAGCAGAAAGGATTAATACCTATCAGGGACGTCATTTAGGGGTTGCCATAGGTCGCACTTGTAACGCTTGAGGTTGCACTTGCCACCCCTGTGGTCTCCCTTGCTACCCCTAAAAATAAAAAAGTAAATACACTTTTTTTTAAACATTTTCTTTACAAATTGAAGCTCCTCGGCTGTGGACAATGCCATGTGGCTATTTGAGCTATTTGTCTTTCTGGAATTCCATACAATTATTGCTAGACTCAGTAAAGGTTTATTTCAGGCACACTTCAGGGGGTGAGTCACTGATTTAGTCTGTTGTTAAACACCTCAAATTCATAGCGCAGACAAAATCCTCCAAAAAGCATTTAGAGTAGAATAAGCATCCATTTTGGACCATGCATTTTGCTTTTCGCAAGTTGCAGTTATAGCATGTTTTTTTCTGCCGATACATGTGGTGATCCATTCTTGTATGAAATGTATATCATGTTACAGTAATATTGTAACCATATTTTTCATAGTGCACTTAGAAACAATGCTATGTGATGCCACTTCCTGTTTTGTCAAAGGGTAAATGGTCATCATGTTCCATCACTTCCTGTGATGTCACTGTGGGGTGGGGCCAAATGACATCACTTCCTGTGATGTATCAGGGGGTCAAGGGACATGTGATGTCACTTCTGCTACATCCCTGACACCTATATGCCCTATATGTAGCGTTGGAGCACACAAGAGCTATAGGTCCGTTCACAGGTGTCGTGGACACTGCATTCTGAAAAGCAAATCTGTGCAGATCTCCCCAGTCACAGCCGGTATTCTACACACAGCACTGTGAAACTCCACACCTACACAAAATGGCCCAATCCAAGCCTCTGACACTCAGTATTGTGAGGTAGAGACTGCAGAAATGGGTAGTTTCACAATCCTACACACTGCACTATGTGACATCAGACGTGCACTTCTGTGAGATAGCAACTTAATACTATTTGCAAGCGACCATGTCTGCACCTATGAGTACGTTCCCAGGCCTCCCCCGAAAAGCACTACAAGGACGCAACCCTGTAAACACTGGTTCATTCACAGGACACCTGCACAAAGTAATGAGAGCCTGAGGCACCATACTGCGCATCATACTGCGCATCATACTGCAAATAGCACTGTGCGGCACCGACAGCGCACTCTGTTTCAATTCTCATGTCTCCTCCACACAGCACTGACACACACCAGACTGCACACTTGGGCAATCTCACAGGCCTGCACTGCAAAGCGCACACCCAAACAAAGGATTTCAATCACATGCATACTGCACATAGCACTAGAAAGAAGCAACCTGCACACACAAATCCATTCACAGGCCCCACAAATGCATGCACAACATGGATAGAGCAAGCATGCAGACAAGTACAATTAAAGGCCTTCTGGACATGGCAAAATGGAACACCACACGTCCACACGAACTTGGGAGGATAGCTCAGGGGCAATGCACTCGCCTAGGAAGGAAGACAACGTGGAGCAACACAGGTTTGATACCCGGGTCCTCGCTTAGGAACCTCTGGGTATTAAGCACGTAATAAATAATCAATTATAACAATTATAACACACACTGGCCCGCTCCCAAGCAGCCTATATAAATACTGAGACATGCCACTCACAGGCCCTTCTTTCGGGAGCTACCTGTACAATACACAGACACCCACTGGTAAATGCATGGGTCTCCAGCACACAGCTGAGGGATGTGCTGTGTAATACAAGCACAAACCACACATGGATCCACTCACAGGCCTGCATCAACCAATCTATTCAAAATCCTGGAGCACACAGCACTTGGAGACACCCGATCTACACTGGCTCCACACCTGCATGTGCTTCCCCATAGTTTCCTGTTGTTACCTTGCCTTGATGCTGCCACATCGCTGCTGCTGGTGAGCTGCTCGGGCAAGCAGCCAGAAACCTACACCAGAACACAGAAACACATAAACGGCCCAGGGGTGGCTGGTTGGAAAACCGCCCCCCAGGTCCTCAAGGTCATTGGCCGAACGACCAATAGCCCAGTCCGACCCTGCACACCATATGATTTTTCCCGAACCACATTTTTTTCTTCAACCCTAAATTCATGTAGCTCTAAGCTGGTAGCAGTTAGCTAACAAACTATTAAGAGAAATATACATATTTTGATGCACCTGACAGTTTGCGGCATGCGTGTCATTTAAGGGGACTCTTTTTTCAAAGTTTGCTGATGGATTCTAAGATTCGTTGATTTGATTTTGGGTGTTTGCTGGCAGCATACAGTCGGTGACCTGGGGGAGGAGCAGTATTATGAACGTGAATGTATTATTAACCAGTACATGACCACAAAGAGCTGTTGTCTTTGAGGGCACATCTAAGGGTGGACATTTTGTTTAACCAATATACAGATGTCAATGAATTATGTATTCAAGGGTTTTGAAGTGCAGTTGAGGCTGCTTCATAATCTAAACCTAATGTTTGTCAATGAAGCATGTATTCCTCAGTGTTGAGGTGCAAGTGAGCCAGTCTTAGAATTGATACCATATACAGTTAACTAAGATGTATATATTCAATGATGTTAAGGTTCAAGTGACCCATTCTCAAAATCTAAATCTTATACTTGTGCTAATGTTGCCCATGTCCCTGAGGGTAAAGGATGATGTGAGCCAGCTTTAGGATCAAAAACGCGTATGGTTAACTATGAAGCATGCATTCTTGTGTGCTGAGTGTTACGAAGCAGCTCCCAGCTTTCTTAGGTTGACATGCTAAGTTTATTTCCAGCTTCATAGACATCTTCATAGCAGTCAAACATGTTACATTTAAGTTACTTATAGGACAATAAAAGACACTGGCCCCCATCACCCAGGCCTCTGCTGACCAACTGACCAGGTTAGAACATTCACACATGCATTCCATCACTCAGGCTTAAACACTCCACATGACATCACAACATTCCTTCTGCAAAGCCAAACCATACACAACACATATCCTCCCCTTACATTGCACATCACACTCAGCAACGCATTACACAACACATCTCCCCTCTTCCAACAACAGCACAAGACATTACACAACACATCTCCACACACACCAGCATAAACCAATCACACCGACTCACATCATAAGGGCTGGCACGCAACGCGTGCTCTGACACACTATCACTCACCTCATACCCGATGCACTGGCCAGGCACACCAGGTCCAACAACTAATCTCACTGTCTCACACCGGACCCTGATGAGGGTGAAAAGAGTCATGGAATCGCACACAGTACAGCTAAAAATAGTCGCGCCGCATGTGCAAGAGAATAGAAAAAGATAACATTATTTGTGATAAGTAAACCACAAAGTCGGGGTAATGTTTGACGATGCAATGCCTAATACTACAGACATGCCCATACCCAAAACGGGGGGCGCTACCCCCTGTACTCACATACCCCTACACCTGCTGGGGGCTCTACCACCCAGATACCAAACCAATCACCTTGCATGACTAACCTCAGTCACACTCTGACAATAGGTGGTGCTACCACCTCATACAGCCATACGTGGAATAACCATGCATAACCTAATTAAAGTTACACCCCGACAGAACTGGTGGAGCTACCACCATTAACCCACATAGACCGTTGAACCATGCACGCCCCTACCACAGACGTGCCCATACCTTACTGAATACATTGCTGAAAGTACCACCCAGCAACCGCATTAGGTAGGTCACAAATGCCAACGAGGCACACTAATATTATCTATGTAAGCACCATCCAAAACCAGGAATGATGGCACTCATAGCCACACCCATCCCCACCAGACCAAACCATACATCACATAACACAATATGCAGATCACATTGCAATGTTCTATACATCTGCGCATTAATGTACTATTTTAAAACACCATATATTATAAACATGAATAATACCATTCAATTGCATGAGTTTATGTATACCAAAGTGCCAGATTCATCATAAGACAGTAGAAGACATAAGACCCTATCCACGTCCCATCCTAAAAGTCCATGCTGCTATTTAGCGACCTAAATGCTGCAAATGCTCAAAAGATTAATCCTAGACTGTTCAATAATAGATGTCTTGAGCACATTTCCAAATCCAATCCTAAATGCTGAAAGTCCTCAAAATGTTAAAACTACATTTAATATACACCACCCACGCTGAACTCACTAAAAACTGCTGTTACCCCAACAACGAACATTTTCAGAATGGCTAAATGTCCATGGGTGGGCCAACCTCACCCCTATGCTGCAAATCCTCAATTGGTTATATCTAGACCACACCAAACATCACCATACTGCTCACAGGCATACTCCACACACGAGCATTCCTAAATCAATTTACCCAAACATGCATTGTAATCTCTTGACTTTACACGTTCCGCATCCACAACGAGAAAAAAGGATACATTGCAGTAATCTGAGTCTCATAACTGCATTAGGACACAAAAGGCGATGTCCACGCCTGGTAAACGTTAAGTTTACAGCCCCATTCCAAGCTTCTTCCCTTTACGCAGAGCTACTGCTGTCCATCGTACAAGCTTCCGACTCCCAAACCAATCCAACTTACTACAAGCTGCTCCTGTCGAAGACACTCACACGTAGCCTTTGGTGTCCCACAGTACCATCTGAAGACTCTCACCCGTAACATTTGATATCCCACAATACCATCTGGGTGTCTGGATTCCTCATAAACCTTTCCCTTCCATATCAATTCAACGGCACTTGGCAGCGTGCAGACACCTCTTTGTCACATTCAGCTACGTTCCAGGGTGCCTTACTCAGAACCCTTGTCGACTTCGTTACCGAGCAGCTCCTATTCCCAGGGGTGCCGTAGTCAAATCCTGTCACCGCCGACATTCTAAAGGATCGTCAACCCTACCAGGTACATCGATTACGTCATCAATCCTTACACTTTTGCCGCACTGCACGGAGCTCCTCCACTCCAACCGTCAACCGTTCCATATGGCTCAGAGGTACTTACACGTATCATGGAAACTCTTCACGGAGTTCACAACACGTAGCCGTACTCTGGTCAGATGGCGTCAGTTAGTAATCACCCTATGCGCTCTCTTATCAGGCTTCTATGCGCGCCTCACAGCTGTGTACAAAACCCCTGTTATTCCATATGAGGACCGCTTCTCCTGCCATGTAAACATATCAGGCACAGCTTCTCAGCCCCTCTCTCTGTATAAGGGCACCGCTTCTCCCCAATAGTATGGAGACACTCCTGCCCTCCGATCTGTGAGCCAGATCTTCACCTTTAGATTAAAAAGGCAGGCAGCCCATCCTTCCAATAAGAGACTTTCTTCCTCCCCCTTTTTCCGCCCTGGGTGATGGGCCTTACTTGTTGTGGGGGCAGTGTTGTCCGTCACCTTCCTCCGGCACCCCCCTCAGCAGGTTCACCAAACTTTCCTGTTTCATGCTTGGATTCTTGTTTAAAAGACCAGCTCGTCGCCAATGTTACGAAGAAGCTCCCAGCTTTCTTAGGTTGACATGCTAAGTTTATTTCCAGCTTCATAGACATCTTCATAGCAGTCAAACATGTTACATTTAAGTTACTTATAGGACAATAAAAGACACTGGCAGCCCATCACCCAGGCCTCTGCTGACCAACTGACCAGGTTAGAACATTCACCCATGCATTCCATCACTCAGGCATAAACACTCCACATGACATCACAACATTCCTTCTGCAAAGCCAAACCATACACAACACCCTGAGTGTTAAGGATGATGTGAGCCAGCTTTAGGATCAAAACCGTGCATGGTTAACTATGAAGCATACATTCTTGTGTACTGAGGCTGCTTCTGGTTGTGACTGTTCCTTCACAGGGCTATCTCTGACACCTGGAAGAGGGCTTTACCATCTCATATCGGGTGATGAGGATCTTCTGCTGAGCCCGTTACAATCGTCCATGCCTACCAGGGCTCAGGGCCTTAATACTGCTTTTATCACTCTCAACCAAATACAATGCTTTTATTTTGATCCTTTTTTTGAGTTTTCATGACCAGAGACCTCACACTTGCCATCTGCATGCTATCGGAGAGGAATGAGTGCCTTTTCTGAGATCACTATTGTTTAAGGGGATAAGGGGGATACTGTTTCAAATCCAATTTACATTCCAATTCAGAAGTCTTCGCACCTTCCAATTCTGATTTTGTTATGCCCTAGACAGTGTATAGGTGCTAGAATCTGTGGCCAAACACCACTTTTATAACACTGGGGCTGTGACTGTCTATCAATACTTGTGCTTGTGTTGACAATATCTGGGTATGTGTGGACTAGCAGTGCATATGATGGGTGTGCCTGTTAATCTCCTGGCAATGCCTGGGATATGGGAGTAGTACCTGGAAATATTAAGGCATCTGGTACTGATAACCTGGGCACATGATGGGGATACCTGACCTACGTTCTGGGCACCTGCTCACATCATGACATTACCCAGTGTTTGACATGATAAAGGGGGCTTATAATTGATGGGTATACCTTGATTGCGTTGAGATGATCAGACTATAGAATAGCAATATTTGTCATATGGAATGAGTACCTTTGAACTGTGCTTGGATTGACATTTTCACAAAACAGTTTTTTTTCTTGCTCAAAATAGCTGTGTTATCAACATATAATGCCAGTGTTTTGCCTCCAGAATTTCACTGAAATGTGATGGATACAACTCCCTGGGGCACTGCCTCACCTTTTGCTAACAGGTGACTCCATTTGATGCAACAAGCCACCGCCATCCGGTGAAACAGCATTGTCCTACTTTCATGTTTTAAGCAGATTATTGCGATGATTGTTTTCTTTATTATTATTATTAGGGAATTTATTGAGTGATGATCCAGCGTCAGAAAGCAACAACGCTTTATAATTGTAGGGGTAAGAACATGGCGAGGGAAGCATAAAGAACAGGGAGCTAAAAGCAGGGGAGGGGGAAGGCAGGCAATTTGGGAGCAAGAGATTGACAAGCAACTAGGGAAGGAAACAGTGGGGAACAGATCATAGAGTCTGAGGTAGGGTGGGGAGCGGAGGGTGTGTGGATGTAGGTGTTAAGGAGGAGCCATTCCTTGTGGAGGAGTGTCTTGAGCTCCTTCCTGAAAAGTAGAAATGAGGGGGTGAGTATTATGTTTACCTGGAGGATGTTGCAGAGTCTTGGGGCATAGACAGAGAAGGCCTGTCTTCTGGTTCTGATAGGTATAACTCGTAGGTGGTCAACTCACTGAAGACATTTTGCCACCTTTTTGGGGGCATTTCTATGGGGTGGGCAAGCCCCATTCCCCTCTGTTACAGCCCCCACATATTCCCCAAACCCTATAATTAAAGAACATAAACTAACCCTACTCCCCCCCACATATAAGTTGAATAGGTACCCTGGATCATCCCAGCCTGCACCAGTGCAGTTCAAGCCTGCACGTGTCCTTATTTCTGATGAATTGTTGGCCTCAGGTGTTGCCCAGTCTCTCAGTGAGATAGTTTAGATACTAATAGATTATGCCACAGGATTTGAAGAGGATACAGGTTTGCAGCGGGAGCTAGTGCAGTCGGATGAAGGTCAGGGTGATGTGGTCAAATTTGCATAGTCCTTTTGATGAGTCATGCAGCCGCATGCAGGACACATCTCAGTGGTGCCAGGGTAGTCACTAGAAGGTCTACCTTCCAAAGGAGAATTGCCACAATCCAGGTGGGAGAGGACTGAGGCTTAGACAGCCGATATGAACTTGTTTTCTGGGTTGGAGGCCTTGATTTTCCACCCTCTCTATGCATTACTAACCAGCCCCCAAGATGCTCTGTACAATAACTTGTGTGTCTTGCTGCTGCTTATCTCTCCATGCCCCCCCACTGTAAACCATATTGAGGCAACTTGAGCACTGTGATAGTCATGGTCAATTTGCACCTACACCTTAATTTCAAGTGGGGCGGAAGGCAGTGGTGAACTTAACATGCCTGCTTCACCAGCACTCATTGACAACATCTTTATAACCCAGCGTTGAGCACAAACAAGTCGATGTTGAGCTTATGTTGCATTCCAACGTAGAATAAATGTGGAAGTTGCTCATCTACAAGGTGTTAATATCCTAGTTGCTGAACTTGTGGTACTCTTCTAAGGTTACGCGATGACTCCATATCCTAGTCCTGTGATTTAATTTCTCCATCAGATGCATTTATAGAGCTGCATTCTTTATTAACTTCAAATTGATACACCGGACTAAAGTTTACTTAAAACCGAGGTCTGGAAATGGTGTTGTGGGCAAGGGTTTTTCAGAGGTGCTGAGATGTACAGCATGAGTGGTCTACAGTAAATTAACTTGAGGCCACGTCCACTTTTTTTTAATACATATCTGAATGGACAGTTGTAATTAATGGCAGAGGTGTACTTTCAGCATCAGATTGGTGGATAGTGGCCCAACCTTCACCTGAACCTTACTCCTCAGACCTGACTGCACACACCATCATCATTTTTCTGCACATCGTCCTTCTCCACCTTCTCACTCTATCACTGCCCTACAGCAGGTGCCTCTGGATACCCTCATCAATGTAACTCCACTCTTCCAGCCTCTGAAATCCCACCAATATCGATGCTTGCCCCTCTCTCAAAACAACCCATGAGTGGCTCTGCTCACTCGTACTCTAACCGCAAATACCCCCCTTGTATAAAGGCTGGGGTTAACTCTTCCCTCTTAAATTCCCCTCAACCCCACCAAACTCACTTTATGACTCTGGAATGGTCAATACCTGTAAAAAAAGATGTCTTTTCTAGCTAACCACTTCACCCTCGCCGTATATCCCTCCACAAGACACACTAGCAGCCTCTCACGCTAACACCCACCCCCATTGCTATTGCTTATCCAAGTGAGGGTCTCCTGACCAGCCAAGACACCTCATCCACACATCTGCCTGTCCTCAACTCCATTTACTCTTCTTTTGAATTCATAAGTGTGCAACTCTTTCCCTCGTACTACTCTTGCTATGCATTTCACATCTGTTCCTGCTTCCTTTTGGTGTCAACCTTTTACTCGAATCTCTGTACTCTGAAGGCCGGCCATACTAATCCGAGTCTTCCATACCCTGTAACATGAATAAGGCTGACTGCCTTCAACTTAACTCCTCCCTCCCTGACTACTTTCTAGCCATATTCCGCAACCAGTCACCCCAGATTTATGAAATCTCATTGGACCTCATATTCCATTTCTCCTCTCTCCATTCCTCAATTAATTTCCACCTGTGCCACTCCCTCTGGCTTTTCACTCTTTCTTTCCCACCACCCTCTTCTCTCTGCTGACTCACCCCTCCCTGCTGACAGATAGCAGGTTCTACCCTACTACATGGTTCCCTAGTTGAATTGTGTTATGTCGTCTCTCCTAGACACTCCCTCTTCCCCTTGCAGACTCCAAAAAGGAAGACTTTTAAGGCTTCATCTTAACACCTGGGCTCCATTTGAGCAACATTATTCCTGGGATCTCCCCTACCATCCAACGTCTAATATATACCTCTATTCATGTTCCTAGAGTAACACTGTTTTCCTGGCACTCCTTGTGTCCTACAAGGAATCTCTTCACTTGCTCTCCTCTGCCCTTGACTCTGCCAATTGCTTTACTGCTTCAACCTTGTCTCCACTCACCCCTGTGAGCTAACCTGGTCTGTCCAGTCCATGCTTGCCATCTCAGCTGCTCTCTGGTCTTTCCTCTATGCTGATGGCTGTGTTTGCTACTTCTCTCCAACCCAAAATAAAATATATCACACTCACTAACCTCATTTCCATCCATCTTTCCTCAACCACTTAACCACTTTCACTCCTCCATTCTTTGTGATTTCTCTCTCAGCAGCCTGGCCTAACTGACACCCATGTTCTGGTCTGCCAACCCGTCTTGCCCTCCTGTTTAACCCTTCACTCTCCCGATTATTTCAGAGACTAGCAACGTTTACCTGCACGTGTAGTTCAGGTCAAGGGTTAGGTAGCTCACAACAATAATATATTTAAAAGTGAGTCATCTGAAATAGTTATGCAATGTAAGTTATGTTTTAATTTGTAGTGTAGTAGACGTTTTTGTGATAGCTGAATACTTTACATTCTGAACATTAGCAGACTTCCATAAGTTACCTTGACTGTTTAAACACATTGTTATTTTTTGGCCACTGATTTATATCTTTATCTCCAGTGTGGATGTACAGTACATGTTAAGTTATGTCCCGTATATTTGAAAAGGGGAGGGCCAACAGACAATGTGCAAACAGTACTGCCGTAGTTGCCCTCGCAGCATCAAGCCCCAGTACACATTCACCACAAACTGTGGGGCAACATGCCCTTCTAGAAACCACTTTCATGAATGTTCAGCATGTGTGATTCTTGTACAAGTTAGCTATCTTTAAAGCATGTGTGGTTAGTTTGACCCGAGCTCCAGTGGCTGCTCTCTTTTCAGGAATGTGTGTCTTGACCCATGTACTACCAATGGTTTGGACAAGATGTGCACACACGTTTACATGCACTTAAAAAAACAAAACAAAAAAAACAGCACAGCAACTGGCATTCAGTTCCTATACAGAAGGATGGTAGATAAGGTGAATTGTAGGTATGGTAACATCGCCTGCACATGCACATTGTGATTTCTGACAGTTTGTTTTTATTTAAGCATACTCTAAGGGTGCTCAAAAAAGAGGCTGACAGAAAGGTGGCATGTTTGGGGCTAAAGACTTTTACTAATCAAGAAAGCAAGATAAACCCTATATTACCCCATTACTAAGATGGGTTCCCTGCCTCAACTAATAGAATAAGGTGCCTCTCATGATGTCAGTTAACTCTAAAGTGTCCACTGTCATGTGTCAATAAACCCTTACCTCTGTCCCTTAAACTAGAAACTAAAGAAAAAAGCATGAATGTTCCAGTCCCAGAAGAATGTCGTCCTTCTCCTGGGTTATGGTTTGTGGTTTGTTGAAACAATTCCTAAGTCTTAGAACAGTCGCTTGTCTCACAGGTTGTCAGGGGGTATAGTTCCCTTTCCCAGATAGTAAAGTTCTAAAGAGTACTTTCTTGGGTCACGAGAATGTCTCCCTTCTCCTGACATACATCCGGAGATAGCCTGGGGAATGACTCCCTTCCCCAGGTCTTTTTGGATCTTACTGCCGGTCCAGGTTACCAGGAGAATGACTCACTTCTTCTGCTATCTTGGTATCAGTTCCTTACAACCACAGGGACTGACTCCCTTCCCCTGGTCTTCTTTTCATTAGGCTTCACACTTGAACATGCAGTTCTGAGTGTTAGGAGAGTCAGAAACCCTAGCTTCTTTTCTTCTTTGATTTGGCCCTCTTGGTTCACCTTCCTGAAAAGTACTGCCTCAAGGAAGTTGACTCGTATCTCTTTCTTGCTTCGGTTCCCAGACCCTGGTTTCCCTCTATTCGTCTTTGAACTGGCCTACTTGCTTCACTTTCCTGCCAAGTACTGCCACAATGAAGATGACTCATAATGCGTTCTCGCCTAGGGTCCCAGATCCTGGTTTCTCTGTCGGTGGGTATATCCCCTCCACTGTTATAAGGGACTCTCCCTCCCAAGTTCTCTTTAAGGTACTTAGGGGCCTCAATCCTTCCCTGGTGGTCACCAGGTTTTCCACCACTGCAATGAGGAGAAGGTTTGTAGGCTTAATGCACCTGCCGTGCTATTAATTATTAATTATATAACAAAGCGTTATGGCTGCAATGGGGTCTAGGAACAACTGCGTCAATCTCTTGGTAAGCCATCCAGTATATCCTCCTGGTCTCCCGTGCCATCCTTTGTCTTGTTTGGGTGTTCGCAAAGCGCCCGGGCTTCCTGGAACAGTGAGTGTTTGATTCGGCTTCTCCAGCATCTTGCTTTCCCTGTGGCTACGCTATGGCATTCCTGATTGCCGTCCACATTCCAACCCCCTCTCGATACTGCTGGGCAGCGGTATGCTCCTACAGACCCTCCAATCATCGGACATAGTGGACTGCCAGCGTCCTTGGAGCTCTCTCCCTCCAGATCAGCGATGCAGGTTCCTATCTCCTGCGATCAGTATGCAGCACACCTGCAGTCTTACATGTCTGCAAAGACAGTGTTTAGTCCATTGTCGATTTTTATACAAGGTTGCCAGCAATATCTGGGTTCATTGTATAAGTCCTTCTTCTCTTTCACATGTTTCATCTTCATTGCTCTGTGGGGCCAACTTGTCCCAGTACTTGGATTACCTAGGCTCCTGCTGTTCTTCTTCGTCTCAGAATTTTCCAGAACCCTAAGGTACTCTGCATTAGAATAGTACATAGGTATACTGTCTACAAAGAGGTTAGTAGAGGAAGGAGGCTAAAGTGTGCAGGTGTGTGGTGTTCTCATGACGGCTGTACCCTAGATGGTCAACCTTTTCTCTAGAGGGGAGTCCCTCCCCATAAAATGCTCCCGAGTTATACTACCCTCAGAGGGATTATCTGGTAGCGGCCTCGCCTTACTGGCCTCATGGAAAAGGGCTCGTCCTCTGGGAGAAGTGACGATATCTAGTGAATCGTCACAAAAAAAAAGAGGATGTTTGTAACAGGTGGCTTACCATGCAAGCCATTTTCTTGTGACAAAGGGCTCAGTGCATGTCACCCAAGATTGCAAATGTCTGTGACAAATGCTGTACAGACACATATTATGATAATATTATGGCAATATCTGGCACATGAGGAGGGATGGGATTACCTTGGTGTATGTCTCATTACTACGCTGCAACGGCAATGATACGGTACACTAGTGCAACAATACATTAATGCACTCAGTCCACCACACATTTACAGATCATGCACCCAACAACCTATACAAGGCCTAACACATTAAAAATACCCAAATTACACGTTTACGGAATTTTCACCAATACAATCACACGATGTAGAAACTTTAATAAAAAACGTATTGTCTTTGTCAATTGTTTGGTAATATAATATGATTCAAATTTGACGGGGATACTCTTTGAACATTCAGTTAATTTACACCGCAGGTCCTTTAATAAACATTTGCATGTTTTTTTGCTTGGGTATAAAGCTGTGAAATTACTAATAAGAGAACTATATCCTTAAAGTTGTGTATAGGACATACGCGACGCCGTTTGTCACACTTCTGAAGAGACAATCAGCATGGAATGGCAGCAAGTGAGGCGAAGCTCAGAATTTTAAAAAATCCAACCTGTAACTAAACGCCAGGGAAATCTTTCAATTGATAACCGGGGTATTGTGTGATAAGATTGCTTTGAAGCACAGACGCAGTTGCAGGTTTTGTATTTGGAATGATTAAGAATTCAAACCGGAGACACCCTGATTAGGATCTGACTTCTAACATCTGCAGTCTTAACAGAAAATATAATCCATGAGTTGTTTTTGAATTTCAACAGTGCATCACCTCTAAAAAGAAATCAGGCCTGCATCTCTTGGAACACCGTCATCACAGGAAAAGTAATTGTATGTCACATAGACATTCTCCATAATGAAACTTCAGTCAGATGGTATCTCTTCACTTGCCATTCGCAATGAAGGGGATCTGGAATTCCTGGAGATGCCAGATTTAATAGAAATGTTTCCTGCTGCTGTATAAATCATCAAACTCTTCACCAAAGAAGTTTAACTGTAAATGTCCAGAATATGTGCTGCACGTTTACCTTTCTGTTCACGGCGTGTTATTTCTTTATTATTGTGTGGCCTGCCGCGTCATGGAGGCACATGTGTAGCCTATAGAGTGTAAAGCGAAATATGTTTCTTTTTCGTACATATGTGCATGTAAATGACCAGTTAAAAGAGGACGGCCTTAGCGTTTTTGCTGCCATAGGCGAAAGAGTGCGCACCACAAAAAGCCAGCCTTCTCACCACACGGGCACTGGTGTAGGAAAAGGAACCGAGTCGACGCAATGCACCAGTGCTGTTGCTAGGTCTGGAAAAGATCAGGGGCTAAGCTAATGCCGGAATTGGCGGGACTTGGGGCTGGCTAGCATTTTGGTTTGTATTTCTGTATTTTATTGAATTTATTTAGCCCTTTAATCCAAAGTGCTTATAGCGTGGTTGTAGCACCTGAGCTTCTATCCGGGACTACAGCCAAAAGACCCAGGGCTATAGCCCCCCCGCCCCCAGCAACGCCTCTGCAATGCACCCACTCCTACTGTCTCTTGTATTCATTCTTTGTCGTCTCATCCTTCCGATCTCGAGTCCCTTTTCTGCCTTCCCGTCTCCCTTTCCCCTTCCTTTGATCCTTTTGTAAATATTCCACACTGTCAGAATAAGGGAAATCGTGGTACACTATATCTGGAAGTCCACTTTTTATCCAGACCTACTGGCTGAAAGGCTGTCCACATTTTGACAGATAGGGAAACTGTATCATAAGGAGATAGTGATTTGGCCCAAGATCACAGTGGAGATGCAGGGCAGGCTTGGGAGTAGAACGCCAGTTGCCTGGCTCTACATCGGGTAACATAGCCACTAGCACGAATTCTGCCTTCCTGCCTTGTAGTGTATCTGAAGTCACCTAAACAAACCTTGTCCTCTGGTTGTCAAGTATTGGGACTTACACACGTTTCTTAATATTATAGTGGCCACTCGGCTTCAGGTTTACAGGTCTGGGTCGTGAATCTGTGTGGCACAGTATGGAATTGTGTATATGTTGCCATTTGATAATCAAACCCATTGAATGTTTTGCATTTCTGAAAGTTTTTGTCTTTTGCTTCCTAGGCTGGAATCATCACGGATGCTCGGCTGAAAGACCTGACACCGGCCATGCCAGTTATCTTCATCAAGGCCATACCCGTGGATAAGCAGGATACTCGTAATGTGTATGCATGTCCAGTCTACAAGACGCGCCAAAGGGGTCCAACCTATGTCTGGACCTTTAACCTTAAAACCAAAGAAAAGTCATCCAAATGGGTCCTAGCTGGAGTGGCACTACTGCTACAAATTTAAATGTAAAGTTGCCATCTCTATAGACCAAGTTGATCATTAGTCTGAAACATGTTTCGAAAAAACATTGCTACTTAGTTCTACAGTATTACCAAAACAATGGTGCCAAAATGTAAAATTATTTATACAGAAAATCGCTTTGTAAAATGTATAATTTTCTAATAAAATATTTAACAACTGACATTGTGATACAAATCTTGAATGCGTAGTCCTGAACTTGATATTATGTTCTGGAATGTTCTGTTTCTAGAGTGAGAATCATTGCACTATGCCTTTTAATGATCGTTATTACTTATTAATAAGATTCTCTTAGCAGGACCACAGTGGCAGATTTAACAGTTTAGTACGCTGAACTACATTTAAAAATAATTTCGCCTTTCAATGCCTCGACATTTGAACCCTAGATTAGGGCTGCATTTGGTGGGTGTTTACTTGCTTATGTAGGGGGTATTTTAGATCTTATCCATCATTTGGAGTTGAGATTACCACCATGCCTGTCCTAACTGCCCTAGATTAGCACCCTGGGGGCCCCTTGCCAAAGACATTGGTTATTTAAGTAGCAAGAACCTGAGGTACTCTCTTCAGTGGCAGCTGGTGATTCTTAAACTGGTGTTCTTCGATATTTGTCCAAAAACTCTGTGACCATATGAGTAAAGCAAGAGAGCCACAGGCTTCCTTAGAGTGTTCTTTCCCAGAGACAAATATTGAGTCAAAATGGTACATTCCACAGCATAATTTCGTGGAGAAGTTGAAAATAATTGGAGGCACTTCGCAAAGCAGCACAGAAAATATACCAGTATTTAAGCTGCTAAATCAACAGAAAAACATTTGCCAGCAGCAAACCATTTATGATCCCACCAGGAAACGATGCACCCACTGGAACAACTGCATGCACGGCAGACATAATGCCACATCCCTGAATAAGTGGCTTGTAAAATGTGGCAGTAATTCACATGCCAATGGAAACTAAAGCAGTTTCAGTTATTGATCTAGAAATGAACGCTCACCATTCATGTCTTAAGTAATACAATACTATTCAAATAGTCAGAACAGAAAGTGCAACAAGAACACTTTGCAATGGTACCGACACCACGTGCCTGGTTACTCCCAAAGTATATATGAGTGTTACTCAAATAATCCCAAAGTTGTGGGGCATTTCGTAACTATTGCAGTAGTAGGGTGCATAATGTGTGTGCCTTCCTGCTTGGGATGATGCTCACATTAAACCAGGACAGTTTCCAATATGCCAGAGCTCAGCACAAGGTGCTATCAGTTGAAACAGTGGAGTAACTTTGCTGAAATTCTTTGGGGGGAGCAGGGATGGGGTTGAAGGAGGGTGGGTGGTGGCTCGTAGGGTTTGTTTTGTCCAAATTGTTCGATAAAATTTGGTTGAATGGTAGATTTGACTGAATCCGGTCACCACCATTAGTTCAAAGCCGAAGATACCGAACATGAAGAGCTGGGGTTCCAGGGGTGTCCCCCACTCCCCATGTTCAGTATTTTTGATTTCAGCGGTTGCAGGGGTGTCCCCCGCTTCGTCAGCATTGGTGACAGGGGACACAACAAAAAAAAGAAGAAAAAGGGACCCTTCAGCGTCAAATCTGATTCGTGTTAGATGGATGGATCTTACACTGCAGGGTACAGGCGAGGCGGCGGATGGAGAAAAGGTAAGTAGGGGGGTTTATGGGTGTGCTGGCGGTTTGGGGGGACATGTGGAGGCTATCTTTAAAATTCAAATGGGCCCACACACTTCTCCAGCCTGCCTGCAAGTCACCCAGTGACACAACATAACATTCCAAACTTCCAATAGAAAATACAAACTGTGAAAACAAAGAGAAAATATCGAGGCTGAGTACCCCAAAAGGAAATACACTGAACACAGGTTACAAAGGAACATACAAAAGATCTTTATTTTATACTGAACAGTTTCAAAGGACAAAACAACAGATAGCTATCGGCTCTGAGTACAACGCAGCAAACTCCAGCATGGTTCAGTGTGCTCAGTGAGTGGGACTGTACATTAGAATAGTCACACTTTATATACCTTTGAAAACACAATGTTCAACCCTTCTGTAAGTTAATATTGGTTAATACATTACGGATCTAGGGTTCGTGCCGAGTTTGCACATCTGTACACTTAGGGTTTGCCTTTAATACATTTGCCAACAAGCCTCAAAGGAAACAATATATTTTAGGATTTCTTGTTAAACCTTTTGAAACATCTATACAATGTAGCTTAAACAAGTGTTCTGAGTTCAGTATTTGGATACATTGTCCTTAACATATGCTCGCGGATTAGCTTCATTGGCACATGTAATCCTCTACACACAGGTCAACGAAGGACAAGGTCTCAGTTCATGACCCTAGCATGTGGCCTGCAGGCAAGTTACACATTAGTTTGTACACAGAGGTCAAGACGGCCATGTTACATTCAGAATGACACTGTCCACCATTTTATCTCACAGGGTGACTTTCCGGAGAAAACCTAAAATGGCGGATATACCTAAAATGGTGGTTTACATTAACTCTAAGCTCAAGACCTTGTAACGCGGATTTCTTCGCAAGTGGCTTAGCAGCTTGGCGTGGGCCAATACACATATATTCATCAAAATAGAAGGCACAATTTAATTTCCCGTTTGACAAACCCACCTTTTGGCCTTTGCCAAGTGCTAAAAACCACTTCTGGTCCTTTTGCAAACAACTCCATGTCTCATCGTCCATGCACCCTGAATCACTGTCGGAAATATCTATTGCCATTAGATCGTCTATCAGGATTTCTTTTAACACATATTCTTCGGAGCTCTTATCTGGGCATGTACCTTATGTGCTATTGTACCTATCGCCTGTGCTCAACATCCCCCTAGCATCGAACATATACTAGGTAAACACTGGATACAACAGCAAAGAAACAACAGAATTCCCAAAATGATCAGTAAAACCGAAAGCACCTTCCAACCCCAAGATCGCAAGAAGTCCCAGAACCAAGAGCTAAGATCCCAGTTTCCCTCGGGAAAATGCACTTCTGAACTAAGGACGTGCAGATTTGTATTGCCTTAAAGATAGTTGGGGAGGAGTCTGGCTTGAAAACACAGCACACGGACCCCACTAATTTACACACTCCACCACGTTCAGCCAGAATGACATCTAATGCCATGCGGTTCTGAAGTGCTACTAATCTTATTGCTTTCTGTTCTAATGTCATATTATAGAGTATGTCCGTGGTCTGGTTGATGGTTCTCTCCAGTACTCTCGCTAGTCTTCTGATGTCTTCAGAGTTTGCTATTTGTCCCCAAAATGGCTCAAGGGATTTCGCTACGTCTCCAGAACCTGTGCTGGAGTGTCACCATTCTCGTCCCGTCGTGGAGGAGCCTTTGAAACCTCTACATTACTGTCTATGAATACCCCGGGTAACAAGATGCCTAAATAACAAATTCCCTGCCAATCCCTGGGTAACCATGGAAATGCTACATTACCACAAACAAAGTAGACAGGTTTGCCTACATACAAAGGTCTGTCTTCCCCAGTCAAATTCGCAAAGTTGGCGCAACCTTTAACATCTCCCATTGACTGAGTACCATTCCTCTGTATGCAGAAATAAACTGAATCGGGGCTATGGTTAACAGCGTAATATGGAGGCATTGCATCCTTATTGCCTATCGCAGCCATCTTAAGGGAAATCAAAGATTGAAAGGGGCGAGACAGTCTATCAGAGGGCCTAATAGAAGCAACGTTGAGCTTGCTCCTATTTGCGAAAAACAAGCATCCCAAGGGCATAAGAACATGTTTCTCAAAACTATTCAAATTAGTACCATCAAAGTTCTCCGAGATGCTATCATTCCAACGGCCAAAGAACAGTGCTCTAAGAGAAGCATAACAAGCAGTTGTCAAAGGTAAAGGATGAATATACCAACCTAGCCACTCATCCCCATGTTGCGGTAAATGCGAGCAGACCCAACAGTTGGACCTATTAAAAATGGCATGTGTAGCATTCATGATAAGTAACAAGGTATTGTTGTAATATCTTTGTCTATGCTGGGAGTCTCTAGGAGACAGAGTATGCAAATGTACGAAGGGAGTAGAAACAGTGGGTACATTTTCAGTCGGTAACAAGGTCTCTAATGGATGTTCTTCTTCCAGGTACCAGAGACTTAGCCCAGTTTCTATTATAAAACAAATTGAAATTATAAAAAGACAGCAGTATGTTTTCGGGGCCCAAACAATCTGTCCATTCTCACTGCTGGTCACACGTTCTTTTATCAGTCCTGTACCAGCGGTAGCAGTTGCAGGCATGGCAGTCTTCAAATGGAAATCCCAATGTTTTTTGCTTGCGACCTCCAGGCCGAGCAATTTCTTAGTCCTTCCACAACCCTAGCCAACAGAATCCCCTTTTTCGAACAATTACTTGGGCAAAAAGGCAAGCCCTCGATTTTCCTTTCTTCTTCGAATGTACAGCCGAACCGTGCCGTAAGTCTATTTTCTTGGACGCAAATTGTACCTTGTTGTCCCCGGTACTGATTGATCCGAGAACAATGTGTCGTCACTTCCCATTGGAAGCGATGTATCAAGAGTAAGTGAAGATTCAAGATCCGGAACGACAGTTTCCGGAAAGAAAACCTTTAGAGAGGGTGGAGACAAAATGAATTCCCCAGGACTCATGGGCTCAGAGAAAGACTCCGATGCACTCTCGGTGCTGTTTACTGCTTCGGGATCATTGGTTGCAGTATTCGTGAGGGGTTCTGTTTCTTCTGTATCGTGTGGCACCGGGTGTGGAAGTCTCTTGACATGTGTCATGTGGATCCAATGTTTTCTGCCTGCAACACGCACAGCAGTCTGTGTGACCAGCAGGACCTGGAACGGGCCCCACCACCGAGGTGCAAGGCAAGAAGATCGTTCAAATGCCTTAGTTAATACCCAGTCCCCAGGCCAGATACTATGACCTGGGCCCTCGTATAGTACAGGTAAGGCCTCTCGCACCTGGTGATAAATCAAATACAGATTTTTAGTCAACTGGCTACAGTAATCTGAAAGAAGTACATGTTCAACATTCCTTAAAGACCGACATTTTGGAAGGTTCCAAATATTGGCAGGTCTCCCCATTACCACCTCAAATGGAGAGAGCCCAGTCTTAGTTTGAGGGGTTGTACGCATAGCTAGTAACATGATCGGTAAGGCGTCCAGCCATTTTAGTTTGGTGCCGGCACACGTCTTAGCAAGCTTGTTATTGATGATGCCGTTGTGCCTTTCTACTAATCCGGCACTCTGAGCGTGTCTGGCCGAATGGAACCGTTTGTCGATTTGTAATGCCGCACATATCTGCAGAATTACAGCAGCGACAAAATGTGGACCAATATCCGACCAGATGACTCTTGGTAGCCCAAACCTAGGAAAATATTCCTTTAACATAGTTTTTGCAGTAGTCATGGCTGTAGCGTCCTTAACAGGGAAAGCCTTGACCCATTTTCTGAAAGCACAGATGACAACTAAGACATATTTGAAGTTATCAATAAAATCAAAGTGTATAACCTCAAAGGGGACAGAAGGTGGTCCAAAACTTCCCCTCGGAAATGATGTTCCCTTTCCCACATTGTGCTGTAAACGGATCATGCAGTTTTGAACATAGCGCAGAGCTATTTTAGAGATTTTGTCGTTCGCCCAAACTTTCTCCAAAATTTTTGTAAGCTTCCAGGCACAATGTGTAGGGCCATGAGCCATGATGACCATCATCATCATGTATGCGTCAGGAAGTAGCCATTTTCCTTCGACTATGTCCACCCAACACCCATCATCATCAAGTTACCCCAAGCCTTCAGCCCACTTCTTGGACTCTTCTAATGTGGCATTGGCTTGGATATTCCTTACGGAGTCAACGCCCTCATCCATTGCATAGGCATTTACAGTCTCCCTTGAAACATCCATTTCTGCAGAGAAATTGGTGGCAGTCTGCTTAGCTATCTGATCAGCGAAAGCATTCCGTTTTCCTATATCATCTATAATCTTTCGATGTGCTGCACATTTCACGACAGCTAACTGAGTAGGGAGTGCAAGTGCTGAGAGCAGTTGCACTATTAGGGACCCATGCTGAATCTTTGTACCGTGTGAAGTTAAAAACCCTCTTTCTGACCAAAGTCTACCAAAGTTGTGAATCGCCCCAAAGGCATACTGACTATCAGTATATATGTTTACTGTAAGCCCTTCGGAAAGTACACCAGCTCGGGTCAATGCTATAATCTCTGTGGCCTGTGCGGAGTTATGCATGATTCTCTTGGTTTCCACGACTGTGCTCAATGTGGTGATTGCATAAGCAGCTGTGGATATACCCTCTGGGAATTTGAAGCAGGAGCCATCACAAAACAGCTCCCCTGGTGGATTGTTCAAAGGAGTGTCTTTTAGATCAATTCTACCCTTTGTCTCTTGTTCGGTAGTATACAGACAGTCATGTGACTCTTCATCACGGCAAGCAGTACCTTGCGGGAAAGCTAAGAGTTCAGCAGGATTAAAAACACAACACCTCTTAATTTGTATGTGGGGAACAAACAAGATCAATTCATATCTCGTCAACCGTGCGGAAGTGAGGTGTTGCGTTTGAGTTCTGTTCAGTAGAACATCTACAGAGTGAGGCACCATCAGGGTTAGATCATGGCCTAGGACCATTCCCTCACTCTGTTTTACGGACGCAGCAGCAGCAGTGACAGCTCACAAGCATCTTGGCAAAGCGCATGCTACAGGATCAAGGGCGGAAGAAAAATAACCGCATGGCCTATTCTTCCCTCCATGTTCCTGCCTTAATACAGCCAAAGCACATCATCACATTCATGCACAAACAACACAAAGGCCTTTTCATGGTTTGGTGTGCCCAAAACTGGTGCCGAGCACAATGCAGTCTTGGGCAGATCAAATGATTGCTGGTGTTCCATGTTCCATGGCAATGGTGGAGCAATGCCCTTCTTCGTCAAAGCCAACATAGGCTTAATCACTAGTGAGAAGTTTGGGATCCACAACCTACAGTAAGAAGCCATACCTATAAAGGCTCTAACTTCCTTCTGTGTATTTGGGACAGACATACCAGAAATGTGTTTTATTCGTTCAGGTGTCAATCTTCTTCCCTCCTTTGACAGGAGATAGCCTAAATAGGCGACCTCCTGACTACAATATCGAAACTTTTTTTAGCGAAGCTTTGTGTCCATGTTTAGCCAGATGTATAAGTAATAACACAGTGCCCTCTTTACAAGCGCTCTGAGTCTGCAGCTAAAAGCAAGTCATCAACATACTGAAGCAGTGTACAAGTAGAGGGCAACTCAAGAATATCAAGCTGTTCTTTCAAAGCCCTACTATAGATGCTAGGACTTTCCATGTAACCTTGCGGTGCATGAGTAAATTTGAACGAGCGCCCCCTTAAGGTGAACGCGAACAAGTATCTACTGTCCTTGTGTATAGGAATACTGAAGAAATCATTCTTCAGATCCACAACACTAAAGTAAGTAGCTGAAGCCGGGATCATGGTTAATATTGTCGTCACATCAGGCACAATTGGAAATTGTGGAGCGACAACCTTATTAATGGCACGTAAATGAATTATGAAACTAAATGGAATTGCATTATCGCCTTTTTTGTACACGGGCAATATTGAACTATTGCACAAACTACCTGCAATTCCCTCAATCACCCCTCGATGTACAAAATCGGAAACAATGCACTTCAAAGCATGCTCACCCTCAACTGAAATCTTATATTGCAATACGTGGCAGCTTTAGTCCATGTTTCAGAACTATTTTAACAGGCTCGATCTGCAAAACACTGACATCATTGTCATCAATTGCCCATAAACACTCTGGTACATCACTGAATTCTGGCGGCAAAGGTCTGGTTAAGAATTGTGAGACAGAAAGTTCCTGTGGTGAAATCGTCAAACGCACTCCGTCAGAAGAACAATGAATTAACCATTTAATTCTTTCAACAGATTCAACCCCAGCAAATTCTCTCCACAATTTGAAGTCAAAAGGAATGGACAGTGTCCGTAAAGGGACCCAAAGAAATAGGTACCGGTGAAGAAACTGGGCAAACAACTGGTGTGCCAGAAAACCCTACAGAAACATTGGTTTGCCCTGACAGTGGAATGTTTGGAACCTGAGAATGATCAAAGGAACACTTCTGTGCCCCAGTATCTATCAAGAACAGTTGTTTCCTATTTCCCACTATCATTTCAACGTAGGGACCTTTCTGATTAACGGGAATAGGCGTTGGTTCCAAACCCTGCTTCGGGCAATCCTAACGAAACAGAATATCGTCAAAAGGAAGTTCTTCAGAGAGATATGCAGCAGAAGGATGATCAAATATGTTTCTAGTATCCACACTCGGAGTCTGATTATCATGCGAAAAAAGTTGCTGTGGATCCTGTGTAAACTGACCTCTACCAGTGCCCCCTGCACCTGGGCGACCTCTGGATTGTCCACCCATATTTCCAAATGTGTTATTTGACCTTTGTTGTAGGATCGGGCATTGTGCACACCAATGACCCTCTTGCCGACAATAGGCACACTGGTTAATGTTCACAGGAGCCAAGGGCACACTTCCTTGTGGAACATACTGACCTCTAATCTGCGAACTACCCCCTCTAGGGCCTCTAACAATTTGCTGTAATAATATTTTAGTGTTTAAGTCACCTTTTCTCTTCTCGAAAAACGCTAAAGTGTTCAGATCTCTCAACCCTTGTGGGAGATCTGCATTATTTAATTTGCCCCACATTACACATAAATGAATCTCTAAACCTTCAATAAAACATTTTTCTCAGGAAAATTATCCATATTAGGAAGTGTGGCAAAAACATTAGCTCGATCATCTCTCTCCATACCATGCTTAGCCCATGCAATCAAATTCTGCTTCGTCTCTGGAGGTACAGTATTACAAGTAACAACCCTCAATCCCGCTCCCTGATCGACTACAAGCAGTGCAGGACCACTTGGAAGAGGGGGAGCAGGCAAGTTCAATGAAGGTACTGTCACTGGTGCAATAGGAAGAGGCAGAGGAGCAGGTGGAGGAACAACAACTGGAAGGAGAGGAACATTAGGAGGAGCAGGAACAGCAGGAATAACAGCAGGAAGAGGCAAAGCAGCAGGAAGAGGAACATACAGAAGTGGCACAGTGGCACCAGGCCTTCGTTCATTTAACAATTTGTCAATAAATTAGTCGGCAACATGAAGGTCTTTAGAAGGATAGATTTTCATAATGCCAAGTGAGAAAGCCCTATCTATATTCCTAGCCGACTCAGACTGTTTATCTTGGTCATATAACAACGCTTTTTCGGCATTCGTTTTATGACGGCGTGCATGTTTTTCTCTACTCTTGAGCTGTGCTAAAGTTTCTTTCTTTCAATTCTGTAAAACATTGAATGCTGTAGGTCTAGTCTTTTTCTTTAATAAAATGGATTCTAAATACTCAATCCGAGGGAGTTCAAAACTACCATTGATCGGCCACTGAAGTTCGGAAGCATGTCTGGTTTGTCTGTGCCAAATATCATTAAACACTATACTACCAATGCCATGCTTACAGTACATAGTACAAGCCGGTGACCCCTCCTGTGGTGCCGGATGGCTAAATTCCAAAGATTGCCTATCACTGCAGAATAACGCCCTGAAGAAGGTAGACAATTTCCCAGGCATATCAAAATATTGGTGTTACCTGGTCAATAATTGTATTTGCAGATACAATGCGCCAAAACAAATTATCAGGATACTTAAAAATCGGGTCATGACTCACCTGATCAATCCTAAGGAGGTCCGATCAGATTACAAAGATTCTTTTCTAACTAATCTTTGGCCATTTCGGCAAATCTGCCCGCCTCGATAAGTGGACCCTCGTCAAGATGCTGTCTCAGACGACAAGCTTATCGTCCAGGGATCGGGTTGTGCAGCGCTGCTGAGGTGTCGCGTCTCTTTCAGAAAGGGGCCCCTTTATTTTGTCACACCGTCCGATCCCAGTCCGATAGCGTGTGTCAACCTTCGATGATCCGGCATCAGTCTTGAGGGTCCCTATTCGTGCGCCAACTGTGAAAACAAAGAGAAAATATCGAGGCTGAGTACACCAAAAGGAAATACACCGAGCACGGGTTACAAAGGAACATACAAAAGATCTTTATTTTATACTGAACAGTTTCAAAGGACAAAACAACAGATAGCTATCGGCCCTCAGTACAACACAGCAAACTCCAGCATGGTTCAGTGTGCTCAGTGAGTGGGACTGTACATTAGAATAATTGCGCTTTATATACCTTTGAAAACACGATGTTCAACCCTTCTGTAAGTTAATATTGGTTAATACATTACGGATCTAGGGTTCGTGCTGAGTTTGCACATATGTACACTTAGGGTTTGCCTTTAATACGTTCGCCAACAAGCCTCAAAGGGAACAGTTTATTTTAGGATTTCTTGTTAAACCTTCTCAAACATCTATACAATGTAGTTAAACAAGTGTTCTCAGTTCTGTATTTGGATACATTGTCCTTAACATATGCTTGCAGATTAGCTTCATTGGCACAAGTAATCCTCTACACACAGGTGAACGAAGGACAAGGTCTCAGTTCATGACCCTAGCATGTGGCCTGCAGTCAAGTTACACATTAGTTTGTACACAGCGGTCAAGACGGCCATGTTACATTTGGAATGACACTGTCTACTATTTTAGCTCACAGGGTGACTTTACGGAGAGAAGCTAAAATGACAGATAGACCTAAAATGGCGGTTTACATTAACTCCAAGGTCAAGACCTTGTAACGCAGATTTCTTCGCAAGTGGCTTATAAGCAGCTTGGCTTAGGCCAATACACATATATTCATCAAAATAGGAGGCATGATATAATTTCCCGTTTGACAAAACAATGCATTACCTATCATTCATACAGACACAAAAGTCAACTCAAATATCCTTGTATACACTCTCACACAAATGCACCCAGCACCTCCATTGACATACACTGTGTGCACACAACATTTATATGTAGTATTGGTTAGGTGAGCTTACAGATGTCAATACGCCGTAAAATAGAGATCAAAACATCTTGAAGGTAGTTGTTTTGAATTCCTTCCCAAAATATGGCTGCCACTACTAACACTAAGGAAGGACTTTGTATTTATACACTTGTGCCTGTATAACTGAAGCGGACCACCGGGAACCCGGAGGTCACTTTCGAATGAGGTAGGACCTCATTCTGTACCCACCCATACTGGGGGGGGTCTCATCGACTCGCTTTCTCTCACTTTTTATACACGTGCCACCTAACACGCACACATGTCTTTTTCTCATTATATCCTGTATTATTTACATTGTGCTCGTATCTCGTAAATCTGTGTCATCAGCACCAATGTAAATATAAGCCACCTGCAGGAAACAGCTAATTTAGGCCATTAACTATAATGCGGCTAACTTTTTTGAAGAATCTAAGGTTTTCAACTTTCACCATGCTTCGTGTACGTGCGGCACCACATATCTATATATATTTGCAAACGTACTATATTAACGCTAATTTACAAATTTGCTCAGCCATGGTCTTTGAATACAAAATTCGTATGACGCAAATGTCATGCTGCCAAGAAAACTTAGTACCACAAGACTCTATTTTAGAGAACAAGCCTTTGCACTGATGTATACTCGTTTCTCGAATATTAACATTTTCTAAACTAATGGGTCTTTCCACAATCTCCACACAGGTGGGATTGACCCCATGACATACCCCCCTTCCTTGCATTATGCTGGTATTTAAGAAACTGAATCAGGGTAAGAACTCATGTTCTATTTTTAACTATCATACTGTTGACCCAACTCTGCTCTGTCTATATCACACCATATATCTCCTATCTATCAATTTGAAACACTGCACAAACCACTTTTTCAATTTCCCCTCCCAATTTTCCGCATCTTGATGTGACTATATTTTAAGCATTGAATATCCAATCACGGGGCTCCAGCCCAACTCACTTTTTCCTCAATGATTAGAGCTTTCTATTTGCAACAGTGGTGATATCTTAACTGAATGTTTTTGTTTTCATGTTATCAAGATTGACTAAATATGGGATCTTTTTTATTTGCTCTTATTTAGTTTTTCTCTTTTTATTTATGTTAAATGTAAACTTATCCTGGATTTGAAAAAGGCAATGTAAATCATGCTGAAATACGTGTCATCCACAAGGTCTACAACTTTAAAAACATCTAATTAAAATGAATTCAAAACGCATTTACGGCGCATTGACATCTGTAAGCTCACCTAACCAATACAACTTTGCACAAACTGAGTTGAGGGTCTCTGTGTCTCCATAGTAGCTAACTTCGATGCAACGTCAAATCTAAATATTCATCTACTCAAATTCAAAACATCCCAAATATTCTAACACAACTTGTATCAGGTCGCGAGGTACCAGCTCTTAACGTGTCAACAAATAAGTCCCTCACTAGCCACGTATCAACATTTATATGTACATATACAATAACACATGGTAACAGTGGAGCAACATCCATTGAGCAGACCAGACTTGATCACCCCCTGATCCCTGAAATTGTGGGCTATGTTGACTTGACATTGCTGATCTATAAAGCCATGGCCGAAAGGAACAGATTCACTCGAATGTCAGCAATTCCCTTTCATTCAAAGGCAGAAGCCATCGGTCAATGCAGTGCAGTGGGTGATGTAGTATAATATATAGCGCCTTGAAGTTTATAGCAACTCACTGAATGTGATGGTATTTTGTTACCAGCAATAATGTGGCGTACATATATAGCCAGTCCTATGTTGCCATCATAACAGGTGAATATGTGGCTGTAGGCATGCAAGGTATGGAATTCATAATGCAGACAAAGCCCAATATAAAACTACAGAGAGTAAAAGTGCATCATTTGTTTTTCTTCTTTCTACAGAAAGTAAAAAGAGGCAGATAGGCTCCTTAAGAAGTGTAAGGATTTGGAACAGCAAATGTGCATTTCCAGGTCCCAGGATAGACGACAGGGCACACCATTCAATGGAGTTGAGGTGAAACCTATCTCTACCCAAAGAGCTAGTGCCCCAGTGACTGAATTTGGTTTCAGTGCCCTTGGGGGATTTGATACGTCCATTGGATGCCGCCACCAATCCCATACACCTGAAACCAGGATTGAATCACAAAGTAGTGCAATTCCGTGCATAGCAACGAGTAGCCCCATAAGGATAATGAAATCCATCAAAGCTCTGATAAAACCATTTAATAAGGGAGGGGAGTGCTGCACAGAGGACCACTTAGAAGCGGTGCATGATATGTTTAAAGCTCTCCAGATACCTAAGGAACAATACAGACAATATTTTCATTTAACTCTGGACGCCCCCGCAGCCAGTATCATTGGGGCATTAAATGAACAGAAGAATATCACATGGGCTGAATTTGAAAAAGAGATTAGACGTAATTTTTCTCCTTTCCAATCATGGCAGGAGGCGAAAAAGGTTGCTTGCACGATTACTGCTGGGCATAATACATCACCTCGCCAATTTTTGCAAGACTTAAAAAGGGCTTTTTCTCATTTTGATGTATCTTTTGACCCCAATTCCAATGAGTTTAAAACTGCCTCCTTCTATGGGCTACAGAAAGACATCATATCACAGTTGGTCTGTGAATTTGACCGTGACATATCACTTGAATGGATTGTACACCAAAGCACAAAACTATATGAGGTACTCTATTGTCAAGGGAGAGAAAATGATAACATGAAAGACACTAGACCAAAATCTAAAGAACCCTCAACAACAGTGATGGAAATCAGGTCAGCCAAAATGTCCCTTGAGTCTGCTCAAAGTCCAGGTAAAAATAATTTGACACCTGAACAAAGGGGTAATCAACAAAGGTCGTCACTCTCTGCACCAATGTTTCAATCACATGATCCTAGTAATAGGGAGAGCTACATCAGCCCTAGGTACTTAGGAGATAGGCCCCAGACAGGCTATCGGCCTGATATGTCAGGTATGGATAATAATCAGAGACAAAGTCAGGATCAAAGAAATAACGGTCACTACCAGACTTTGGGAACACAGAGCAGACTTGATCTGTGATATATCCATGATATATGGTAATCAGGATAGACCCCAATATGTGGATCGGTTTACTGATAATGGGAATCAACATAGGGGTCACTACCCACAACATGAGAGACAGGACATGAGGCAGAATATGAATTATGCTTCATGTCAATACAATGATTCACCACCAACAGGGGACTACAACCAAAGGATGGGTGCACCCTGCTCACCTCCACATATGAATCAAGAGTTCAGGAACAATCCCAATAGAAATCATTCCCCTGAGAGGTATCAACATAGATCCAATCAGGAGGAAAGCAACCAATATCGATCTAGGCCACACAGAGAGGATTCTAGAGAAATGGAAAGATTCCAGTGTCTCGAGGGCCAAGTTAAAATGTTGGCTCAGCAAATAGGAAAGCTCTGTACAGCACAAAAACAGTCATCAAAGGACGGGCAGAAGGCCATAGCACTGACCGGGTGGTTTCTGATAAGTGACTAAGTATTTATAATACCTGCAGTGCCAAGAAAACAGATTGCTCTGATGTGATTTTGCATAATGACTCTGAGGCTCCTAACGATTTAAAAATGAAAGTACCAGCAAATGGGCATGTGACAGAAAGTGCAAATACTTATAAAAAAGAAGTTTGGTTTAACCTAGAGCTGAATCAAGCATTGGAGATTTGTACAAATGAAAAATGAAAACCTGAAATTCCAAAGGAACAAAGAGACAAATTTAAGAAAAATGACTTATGCATGGGGAATACCAGTGAACAGGGGGTAAGTGGGGATGCTATAACTCATTCCTTGGGCAATCAAAACAATAACAAAACACAGGCAGAAAAAATAAATACTCAAAAGGCTGGTACAGTTAAATCACCCAAAGAGTTATTTGAGCCACATATTTTGAAGAAGTTAAAAGGACTAATGCCATAATAAAGAACTACAAATGCACAGAGTTAGACAATGACAAATTTCCAAGTGATGTTATTACACATGTTCAGGTGGAGGATTGTAATGTGACCTCTGATGATACCTGGATGGATGGGCGAACAGTGGCCACACTCCAAAAAACCTCTGAACATGGGAAATGAATAAAGTCTCTCACACAGAAATGGACAGAAAGGAGGGAAAAATATCTTTCCATTTACCAATGTGCTTAGCCAAAAGTGAAAAAGGCCTGAGAAAGGCGAGTCCTGAAATCAGTAAGAATTCACACTTCTTATGTGTATTAGAGGAAGTTGAAGACAGGTATTATGCTCCCATCACTGTGGAAGAGAAATGCAATACATTTGCAATGATTGACACTGGCGCACAGGCCACAATTATGTCCAAAGCATTGGTAAAAGTATTAATGAGGGGAGATCTCCACAGAATCAGATCACAGTGAGGACAAAATGAAGGTCCCGTACATAATTTTAACGGGGAGGAGGTGCCTATTATAGGTGTTACCGAGGTTGACATAAAAATAGGAAAACACATAATGAAACAGGAGGTATTGATCACATCTATTTGTGAAATTCCATTTCTGATGGGGACAGATTGCCTGAAAAGATTGTCTCCTCTTATAGATGGGGTGAATGGAGTACTGTGGTCCTTAACAAAAAAAACATCGACACCTAAGAAAATAAAATCACAAAACAGCAATATAAATGAATGTCACACTGTTGCCAAAACAAATGATGCAGTAGAGGTAAACCTCCAGAATAGCTCTATACCTAGTGTCACTGTTATCTTGATGTGTCAAGATAAAATGCAAAGTGAAAATGAGAAATAACCTGTTCAAATTTATTTAGACCCTAGGAAAAACTGGCAAACCGCAATAGATGAGCACACATTACGTTTGTATTTAAAAGAGGAGACATGCAAACAGAATACTGCTCCTAAAACAAACACAGAAAAACACATTACTACTCTTGCTGAAATACACATGGAAGATGAGCAACCATGGGTTCACATTCGTATAAATGACCATTTTAAAGTAATAAAAGCCACCTTAGCGCTTGAACAGGAAGGAAGCTTTATTAATGAGAAATTACTGCGGGAAATAAAGGAGAGGGAGGAGATCCCAATATTTAAAATTAAGAACCAATATGTATCTGGTTTGGACAGTCCAGACTTTGAAAACCGAATTGCAGGCAGATGCATGCTGAAGATTAGTATTGGACAGAAAACAATTTACCATAATGTGTGGATATTGAGTGGGACACAAAATTACTTTTACATGGGCAATGATATCATGCACAGAATGTGTATGGTGTTAGGTTTTCTTAATCAAAAAATATGGTCACGGCTAGGTGGGCCCGCACCTGAATTTTAAGACAAAAGAAGGGCTTATCATTGCGCACAACTGGTCCCATATGCAATTGAATTACAGCTGAGCAAGGATACTATTATCCCTGCATTCACCAAGTTGCAATAACGCTAAAGTGCAAAAATGGACAGCAGATGAAAGATTGTGATGCATTTGTGTGCTTGAATGAATCCATAAAACAGCAAGGCCTGGATTATGAATACATTCCATTGATAGATGTTGGTGAAGGGTCTGTAAAAATGAGGGTGAATATTAGAGGGTGTCAAGATATTCATTTAGAGGAAAATTCTTCATTAGGAATGGCCATCCAAAAGTCACATTATACTGCAGATCTAAATAACATGGTGATTGGAAATATCCCTGAAAAGTATGTAGATGCCAGGGGTGTGTTGAGTACCTGGATTCTCAGCCCAAAGGGATCTTTAAAATTCAATCTGTGTACCCTAATGATTCAGATGAGACAGTGTGCTGTCATAAAAAGGATTATATAGTATTTGATTTAAATGAAAATGAAACAGAAAATCAGCCCATTAAGTGAAAGCTGATATGCCAAAATATTTAAAAGTGGCAGCTTTACACAGAGACCCAGCCACACAGTTAGAAGAAAGCACAGCGATTCCTCCACTGGAAGATTTCTCTGAATTTTAAAAAAATGGTAGGGGAACAGATTTTATCAGCAGATGCATGCAATAGCGATGAAGATAAAAATGAATTGAGAAACATATTTATGGAGTTTAAAGATGTCTTTGCTAAAGATGCATATGATTGTGGACTAACTAACTTACATGTTGCCACATTACCGGAAGGGTGTAGTAGAAGCCCAGTATTTGTGCGCCAATATAGATTACCACTGGCATGTTTAGAGTCATTGGCAGAGATAATTCAGAATGTGGAGTCTCAGGGAATTATCAGGCCTATTCATAGCACATCCAACACACCTGTTTTAGGTGTGTTAAAGCCAAATGGTCAATGGCGTCTGTGTGCAGATTTGAGAGAATTAAAAAAAAAGGTGCCATTGTCCAGATGGCCACTGCCATTCATTGATCAAGGCCTGGCTCAGGTACATGGCTCAAAAGTGTTTACTACATTAGATCTCACATCTGGATATTGGTGCGTGCCATTGGCAGAGGAGATTCAGAATTTATTTTCATTTTCAATTGATAAGACCCAATACGCATGGGTTAGAGTTCCATTCGGGTACATCAACAGTGGGAGTGAATTTGGCATATTTTTGAGAAAGGCTATGCCTGATGCAGCGGAAAGAGGAACTATAGTTTACGTGGACGATGTCCTGATAAAAAATGAAAGCTTGAAAAGCCATTTTGATGAAATTAGACATGTTCTTGGCCAATTGCAAAAGGCAGGTGCCAAAGTATCTTTATAAAAAGCACAATGGTGCAAGAAAAAAGTACATTTTCTAGGCCATGAAGTGACTGAACATGGACTAAACCCACAAAAGAAGAAGGTAGGGGCCATACAAAAGCTAAAAGATCCTAAAAGTGTGAAAGGATTAAAAAGTTTATTAGGAATGACGGGCTATAACAGAAAGTTTATTGAAAATGATGCTGAAATTACTCAACCATTGACTAAACTACTGAAGCTGAATACACCCTGGAAATGGGAAAAAGAGGCAGTGGCTAGATTAAAGGAAGATCTTATAAAGGCACCATGTTTAGCATGCCTCATAAAGGATAGGGATTTCTTTATAGAAATAGATTTTTCTGAACATTTTATGTCAGCAGTTTTATCACAAAAACATGATTTGAATCAAAAAACCATTGCTTACGCAAGTAAGGCATTTTCCCAAGTTCCGCCCCATTGTTCAGGGAGAAAAGGTAATTATTGAGACAAATCATCAACCTTTGCAGTTTTTAGAGAGTAACAGAATTAGGTGAGGCAACCTAGCACAGTCCAGAATTACCTCATGGACACTGGCATTGCAAGGTTTTCCTGTAGAAGTGAGATATGGCCAAAATAAAAAGAGCCCAGTTGCTCATGGTTTGGCAGATCTACATGACTGTGCAGCTGAACATGTATCAAATGAAGAAGAAGTGGAATCTAGTTTACAGGAGTTTGGGCAATCACCACACAAAGCTTTCGATGAAAAGACATGCAAGGATTTGCCAACTGTATATGTTGACGGTTGTACTTTTCACATTGAAAATGACAGTAATAAGAAATTGGTGTCGGGAATAGGAAATGTCTGGTTGAAATGCGAAGGCATTCCCAGTATAGGGATGAGAATTGGGGCGAGGAGCAGTCAAGTAGTGGAATTGGCAGCCATTTATAAAGCAATTACTACTGCAGTTGATAATAAATTTAATGAAATTGTCCTGGTAACTGATTCTGATTATGCACGAAATAGCTTTGTGGAATATTTGCCTGGCTGGAAAGCAGGAGGCATGATTACATACAATAAAAAGCTCCTTAAACATGGAAAGATGATACAAGCTATAGACAAATTGGTGTCAGAGAATGATTTGACAATATACTGGAGGAAAATTCGTGGACATTTAAAAACTCCAGGAGAGGATAAGGAGGGAAATGATTAGGCAGATCATTTAGCTAAAATTGGGGCTGTGAAGGGAGAGTTGCTACCTATTTAACATTTACTTGGTGAAATACAAAGTGATGCAGTTAAACGCTCTAAAGCTCCAAAAGAGGTGGATCAACCAGTAGTACAATGGAGTTATGTTCAAATAGATCTGATTAATGCACAAAAAGATGATCAGATTTTGGGAATCTATTATAATCATTTGATAGACCCTGAAAAAAATATTTTAACCGAAAATGATTGTGTGGGGAAAGAAGAGTTGAGGGTGCTATTAAAGAATAAAAAACTAATTATACTACAGGATGGACTCGTGATTAGGGATTCCATAGCAGGACACATACAGTGGGTGGTACTCCTTTCATTCAGAGGGCTAATGCTACAACATGCACATGATGCAATAACTGCAGGACACAGAGGTTCCCAAAAAACACTAGAGATACTGAAAGATTATGCTTACTGGCCACATATGTCCCAAGATGTGGAATTATATACTAGGGGATGTCTAGTATGTGCCTAATTTAAACCTGCTTCACCAATGCAGAGAGCCCCATTAATGAAAAGAGGCTTAACTCTTCCATGGTCAGATTTGCAAATAGACTATGTAGGGCCTGTAAAAAGGTCGAGTAGGGGGAACCGTTATATTTTGAGTGTGGTTTGTTTAATGTCAAAATGGATAGATTGTATTCCTGCACCAGATTGTAGTGTGCAAACAGCAGCCACATTATTGGTAAATCATATATTTTCAAGATTTGGGTTACCACAAAGAATAGAATCAGACAGAGGAAGTCATTTCACAAGCGCTCTAATGAGTAAGGTGTGGCAAATACTGGGAGTGAAAAGAAAACTACATGTTGCATACAGACCCGCCTCTTCTGGTGGAATTGAATGCTGTAATAGGTCTGTTGTGGATATATTAAAGAAGTTTGTAGCAGAGGCAGGTTCCAGTTGGGATTTACGTTTACCTCTGGTTGTGATGGCAATCAGATCAACTCCTGCCAAAGCTACAGGCATCAGCCCTCATGAAGTAGTGACAGGTAGGAAAATGGTATTGCCACAGCACCTGCTATACAGGATACATGAGCAGACACTTGTAAGCGCTTCTACAGTTCCTGAATATATGGAAGAACTGAGGAAGCATTTACAACATGCATTTGCTTTTGTGCAACAGAATTTAGAAAGGGCTGCCGACAGTGCAAAATCATATTATGATAAAAAGACATCTGTGAAAGAGTATTGTGTGGGGGATCAGGTGTATAAATTTCATTTTGGAAAGGGTAAACAGACAATTCTAAATTCATGGCTGCCTGGCAGGGGCCATTTCAAATTATGGATAAGGTGTCTCCAGTGGTTTATACATTTTTAAGAATTGAAGGTGAAACGGTAACAGAGCAATTTGTTCATGTTAACCAAATTAAGCCCTGGCATCCCAAACATGAGGTAAGGAGGCTTGAGCGTGTAGAAACAAATCAGGTCCCTTGAGTACATGAAAGAAGACACCTGAGTCTATTCATAGGGCCCAATAAAAGAGTAATAAAAAAAGAGGTGATTGTTGTAATGGAATAGATGTAAAAAAAAAAAAAGAAACTATATGTGATCACCACCAAAAGGGAGCTGAGGCTAATGAAATTATTTTTACAAAGTTGAAATGTGTTAAATGATCAATGATGCTTTGTGCATGTTTTTTTCTCTCTAACATGTGCTTAATTTCAGAAAGCAAAAGAAAAAGGGCAAAACATTTTTGAATATATAGATATTTTATTTTTTGTAAAAGGGTGAAGTTAGAATTGTCATATATACTTAATCTGTTTCTTTTCTATTTGATTTAGAACACTAACCTGTGTTTTGAGGTCGGAGGTCACAGGACCGGAGGACATGGGAGATAATGGAGTCCTGGAGTCCACGGGATGAAGATCAAGTGATCCCTGCCTCCTGGAGGTGCAGACAAAGTAACTGGGATGCCAAAAAGAGATGACTCGTATGGAAAAGCATCCAAGAGTGCCACAATGAAAGAATTCACCAACTAGATGACATGAAGTGATAATCGGGACGTCTCAAGGTGGACATAACAATATTGAACTTTACCTGCAGTGTTGTGGGTGCATTAATTCGGATGCATTTTGGAAGTATGGAGTTCCACACCTTTATTGTTTTAATTAATTATTTTAATTTGTTATGTTAATTATTTGTTTTAATTATTTTATTTTATTATTTTATAATTGACTTAAAAAAAAACATTGGACTATGGACATTCCAGATGGGAAGAAATATGTACAATATTTTATGAGAACTAAAGAACTCATTTGAGATGAATTCTGGTTTTATGGTGGTTGAGCAGTGATTTATTGTGTAAAATGTGAATATTCGGTTTGTTGAATTGCTATGATGAAAAAAAAAAGAGAGCACAAGTTGGGTTTCCTCCAATTGTGGCTTGGACCACTGCCAAATTGTCAGAAAAGGAAGGATAATTTAGTGTAATATATAGCGCCTTGAAGTTTATAGCAACTCACTGAATGTGATGGCATTTTGTTACCAGCAATAATGTGGCATACACATATAGCCAGTCCTATGTTGCCAGTATAACAGGTCAATATGTGGCTGGAGGCATGCAAGTTATGGAATTCATAATGCAGCCAAAGCCCAATATAAAACTATAGAGAGTAAAAGTGCATCTTTTTTCTTTCTTTCTACAGAGAGTAAAAGTGCATCACCTCATGCATAGAGGACTACATTATTGAACATTATTTATATAACTGACTGATTTAATTAACAAGTACTGATCACTAATGCTAACTCATTAACATTATAATGTAGTCTAATGTATAAAGTGAGGTGCAAATACATATTTTGAAATTCGTTTTTTAAACGTACACTGGATTTTTCTCTCTTCTTTTCTCTTGCTGTGTTGAATGCAGAAAGCAGGAAGGCAGGAGGAAATAAAAAAAGATACAGTTATTATAATCTGAAGCTACCATTGTTTGGGACATGAGGGTGTTAACAGAATACATTTTCTGCTGATATGATTGGAAGGAAGTGTATCTGCAGTTGTGCTATGTAGGCAGAATGGGACGGTGCAGAGTTTTGCTGGGGAAAGTCTGACAGAAGGATAGGCAGTTCGCTTTTGCTGGGCTCGAGAGACGGATGATCTTGGTGTGTTGGCACTGGCTTGGAATTTTTGACGTGCATATCAGGCATTGAGATTACGGAAGCAACCCCTGTCGACTGGGCCTACTCTTCTGAAGGAGATCGTCTGGGGGAGAAAACCACAGATCTTTGGTAAGAAGCCAAAGTTAAGTGAGGGGGTCGCTGTGTACTGTCGTGTGAATGAACAGTCGCAATCTAAAAGGTCATGTAGAGAGAGTAGCCAAAAGAAATCCCCTGCATTTTATTTGTCATATGATAATGTTGCAAAGTGAATGTTGCTCTGTCTCTGTATTGTTTCTTTTCTTGTTTTTTTTATTACAGAGAACAACGCAATGTAATTGGTAAGATGTTATATTGAATTGCAATTCTTTTTAATACACACAATATAAAAGCAGAACGTGTAGAGAGTTTTTGTTTTTCCCTTTTCTTGGTGCATTTGGAATAGCATTTGTGACATGGGGAAGATTTTCTTTGGGTAGTACATTTGTCATTTTTCCCATGTAGATGAAATAACAGACAGAATAAGCTGTCCTAAAATGAGACTTAGCAGTGATAAATAGCTGTATGCGTGTGTTCCCCAGTGCATGCTGTCTGGGCGAAATCTAATACAATATATAGATTACTGGGGGTCCATGAACCAGTAATGAATCAGTAATGAGGCCTATGGACACATAGTTCACTGGTGTAGATAAATCAGTGATAACACCACAGGTTATAGGTGACGCTCTATGTAGGTCCAAGGCTCTCTATAGATCACAAGAATATTGTAAGAATAAGGAAGGTTTTGTGTATGATGGGGCTATGAATAGGGGAGGAAGATGATGCTCACTACTAAGTAATTTACTGCCAGAATATACCGCCAATAGTGTATATTACTAAATGATCCAATATAGTGTAACAAGACATGGTCACTGAAAGGAGGTAAGGCCAAACCCAATCTAAATGCAAGGATAAGTTATCACCAAATTACTACTCTTTTGGCGATAAGAAAATACCACCTGAACCCAAATCTACACAAAATACCCTACTGTGAGCAAGTATACTTGGTATCAATTAAATGCCATATAGCTACAAACTTGGGTTCTGCACAGCACCTTATATGTGTACGTGCTGATAGATTTTTTCTGCAAGGTTCTGACTGATTAAAATTAAGGTATCTTTTCCTGTGTTCAAATGGAGTACCAAGAAGGAGAGGTGGGCGGGGGGGGGGGTGACTAGACAAATGTTGCAGTCTTTTAAGAGCCAGACCGGGACATTTTTCATTGGGATAACGCTCCCATTCGGCACATTAAACAGGGCACCCAACAACAAAGATGTCCTGATGGCAGGACAATGTCCCAAGGAACTCCAGGTAGCAGAGTGTCCTCAAGTTGCTCTGTATCAACAGAGCATTGCAATGTGAGCGATTAGGCACTGATTGGAGTACGGGGGAAATTATTAGCAGGGACATTTGTCCCTTTAGAAATGGGAATGGGAGGGAGTGATCATAAGTGAGAAGGGTGCATAATGTTGCATGCTTTATGAAATAATGACTATGGCTTTAAAACCCAAGGGGGATTTGTTAGGCTCACTTTAATCTACATGATGCTATTGTGACTTTGCATGCAAAATGGGGAGAATTAAACTAAAGCCCTACTCCAATTCCGCATCATATTTCTATGGCAATTTATATAGTGTACGGTTAGTTTACTATGGAAGGCTAGTTTATTATGTAATGTGATTTGCTTCAAAGGCTTTGCTATAAATAATTATTTAAGCACATGAAATGTAAAGCAAAACCTTGATAAATATCTACATGAACTAAAACTGGAAAGATGTGTGCGGTTGCTTAAATTGTCCACATCCCAGTTTCACCATTTAACCAAGTGTGTGATCCTGAGCACATCATTTAATCACATTATGCCTTATCTGCAGCTCTGCAAGTGACTCTGATTCACTTCAATGCTTATGTTAATGCATCATGGTATTATAATGAAAAAGACTAATGACTATAGAGTTGCTCCACACATAACAAAAGTGAAATTTAGGTATTTTGCACCACACAGTTATTTGTCACTTGGCTTATTTATGGCACCCATTTACTAATTTCCAACAAACCGTCCTGAAAATGTGTCTGCAAAACTCAAAATACCTTTTCCAGTTTGGTGAAGATTATTATTGGCGGCAGGGGGAAAAGTTATACAAGGCTCCTAAAAGTGTGCTTTTATCACAAAATCCCATACGGTTCCTTCTGTGCACCTAGAGCAAAAACTGCTTAACAAATGTTCAACATGTTTGGAAGGCGTATAGGACTCAAATTCATTTCACAGAATTTGCAGAGTACGACAGTTTTGAGTCACAGGTTTTCTCAGCTTGACTCTTTCCACTCTACTTGGGGAGGGGCCACCTTCCGCCGACTTCATTTTGAAATTAGGATGGTGGTGCTTTAGTAGCATCTGAAAAGTGGCAAGACTAATTTTGGAGGTGTTGCAGAGCTGTGGTGTGTCTTCATACCTGGGGCCTTAATGTGTACTGTGAGCTCTGCTCACATTTTCCAAATGTGACACGCGCCCTCACTAGTGAGAGGGAACAGGAGACCACTCAATTCTTGCAGCAGTCCATGAGTGGGAGAGAGTTAACTGCATGTAACTGTAACGCTCACCTGATTCCTGCAGAGGCGCCGGTCTTGACTGGGTGAATTCCGTATCTTCAAAGGTGATGTGTAACACACGGTTGGCTCTTTGGGCTGGACCTCTGTGCACTGTATGTCTGACTCGAAGAGTAAGATGTCTGCAGATAGAAAATATGGGATTAATGAACTGGGGTTATTGGGTGCCTCTCTCCTCTTCCCTCTCTCTTCTCCTGTAGAACCCCAAAGGTTAACACCCTCACCTTAGGTAAGTGAACGTCGAGCTCTCCATCTGCCTCGGGGCAGGGTGCCGTAACCAGTTTCTTCACTGGATAAGGGTGCAGGCCACTTGACCTCAGAGGACTGCTGTCCGTCGTTAACTGCACGAACGGTAAGTTCTGGGCACTTCAAATGTCTTAAAAGTCTTTTGTAATGATATCTCTTGTTTTGCAGGGTTCCGGCGATGGCGGATGGCGGGCTGATGAGAGTTGAGGATCGAACCCGCGTGAGGAATAGAAGCGCCTGGAAGCACGTAAGTAAGCGCTTGTAGCCTGCTTCACGATGCGCACTAATTGTCCCTTTTATCTTGCAGGTACAAGTTCGGAGCTTTAAAGAAGCTGAAGGGTGCTGGAATACCCACTGGATTCGGCGTGGGAAGGAGTAATGGCACGTGAGTAATAAAGTTGCCCAATGTCTTTAAACGTACCTTCTTTTGTCTTTCAGATGCGGGATGCAGCGCCAAAGGCCTCCAGAGCGTGCGAAGAGCTGGTAAGCTTTTGTCTTTCAGATGCCGGAATGCAGTGCGAAGACCTCCGGAGCATCCGAAGAGTAGGTAAGCCTTTGTCTTTCAGATGCCGGAATGCAGCGCGAGACGTTAGGGACAGCCGATGGACCAGGTAAGAGATGCGCTGCCACTGAAGACCGTAGTGCTAACCTCTTCTTTCTTTGTCTTTACAGGTGCTGCTGAAGACTGGATTCCAGGATGGTAAGCCTTTGTTCCCTTAGGCCCAGGATCAGAAGCAGAAGACACAATGAGCGTTCTGCTGCAGAGAATGCAGAATAACGCAAAGTAAGATTCATCCATCGGGTGTGGTTTAAATAGCCTCCTGTAGTGCTTAGGTGTCTCCTTCCACAGCCATGCCTAGGTAAGAAAAGAGTTCCTGCTTTCCAGAAGAGTTCCAGTGTTCTGAACCTAGGGAGTGGCTCCTGCCCCACCCAACAGGAAAAGTAGTCCAAAACAGAAGAGGATAAGGGGTTCAACTGGCAGGTAAGTAAGCAGCATGGTCTGCTGCAGGTAAGTCCACCCAAGTATTATGAGCCCGGCGCTTCCAGCGCTGGGACTGGGCATCTTTATGAGCCTGGTGCCACTGGCGCCAGGACAGGGTCTAAAAGGTCCCAATTGGGACTGGCTGGCATTCGGAACCGGGGTTATGGGTCTGCTTCCAAGGGAGTCGGGCAAGTCCTGATCTTTTGGAAGCAGAGATCATGACAGTAACATTGAAGCAGCACTAGAATAGTCTCATTAAAATGCATAAAGAAATTGGATTCCCCCACACAAATAAGTTTGCCCCTCCTCCACCGCCCGTGCAGTTAGCGCCTCTCCCAACATTTGAAGGGTTAGCCCCCGAAATGTAGGTTTTGTTGCACCACTGAACACAAGCACACACACCATTCACCATATACACACATGCACACCCAGCCATCCATAAATGTAAGTGTGCACTCTTTCACCATACAGGCACACCCAGGCAGCCACCCGTACATTTAAGTGTGCACTCTTTAACCATACAGGCACACACACCCAGGCTCCCACCCATACATTTAAGTGTGCACTCTTTTACCATTCACTCACACAGGCAGCCACCTATACATTTAAATGTGCACCCTTTCATCATGCAGGTACACCCAGGGAGCCACCCGTACATTTAAGTGTGCACCCTTTCACCATATACCCACACATGCACCCGTCATGGTGTTAAGGGGAGCCCTATTACTTCAAAAAGAAATTGTTTCTTTTTGAAGTCACGTTGACTACATAAAGAAATGATTTCCTTTAAGGACTGAACCATAACAGAAATAATTTCTTTATGAATGCAGAGTGACTTCAAAAAGATAGTGGGGGTCAGTATGACCCTGGCGGTAGCCGTGTCAGCTGCTGCCAGAGTCATGAATTTTCTGGTGCCTGGGAATGGGCAATTACCAGTGCATTACAGCCCCAGCGGACCCGGCCCAGAGCCATTCCTGGCTATTCCATACACTCCCCAGCCAGCGCACAGAGACATGTTGTTTGTGGGATATATTCACCCATTCAACGGCATTGCCCCATATCACTAAGCTGCATTTGCGCAGGAAACAGCAACCTGGCTGCGCTGGCTCCTTTCTGCACCAGAACCTCAAAACTGCGTTTTGGCAGCAACAAAAAAAAATGGCTGCACCATCCTGCCTAGCACACTTCAGGCAAAATGGAACCAGGGGACACACTGAAAAGTATAAGAGTGTGATCTGAAACCTATAAATGGAATCAAGTGAAAAGGAAAGCCTGCCATTGCTGCAAAAGCCAAAAATCTCCTTCACAATGAAACATTTTCCCCCTTTCAAAATGCTGAATTGACGCTAATTCCATCTGTTCATTCTGAAACCACTGTGAGTAAAAAGGCCCTGGCATGCCCAGGATATTTCACTGTGCTTCACCAAAACCAGAAATAATTCCTCAGTGACAGGCCCAATCAAACCAGCTCTGAGAGAAATCAATAAGCAACTTCACTTTCGTTCGCACAGGAACATTTGTTTATTTCTTTCCAAATGTATCCAGGCTCAGCAGTTCAAAGAGACTTTAACTCTCTGAGCCAGGTCAAGTGAAAATGTATCTATACTTTAGATAAAACTCCTGCATTCAAGGAAATGACTACAGCTGCAAAGACAGTGCGGGCATCTGAGGGAGCTGCCAAACGAAATTTAAAGAAAATGTAAAGAAAGAAATGCTAGCAACATAAATTGTTGAATTAAAGCCTGCTTATTAGCAATGTGAAGGGATTGTGTTAGTGGTGATAATACACACATAGGCTATCTTCTTTCACAGGTTTGTTTAATTCAGGACCAAAAATAAGAAATTAAAGCGTTTAAAACACGTGGGCTGGATTTGCAAGCTCTCAGAAAAACCAGTGATTCCAGTTGCCAGCCATGAAACTGGAGATACACCATAAATCTAGGACACGTAAGTGAACATTGCCAGCTTAAAAAACGTTGAATGGGCCAGGACAAAGAAAGTTCACACGCTCGTCAGACATTCGTCTGTGCTCTAGGCTGCGACAATAGGAGTCCTGGGACACTAACCTGTCAAGTGTAAGGGGCAATAAAACCTTCAATTAAGATGAGAAACCTCTACCTTGCCTGGAAGGAAATGACAGTTGGTTGCAGTGGGAGGAAGAAAAAAATGGATCTAATGGCAATGGACTGCTTGTTGGTGCCAAAGAGTATGTTTGGTTATAAAGAAACTTTTTTATCTCTACAGTAAGAATGAGTAAAAATATAAAATGTTCGCAGTTTCAAATATAATTTTATGTACTTTCTGTTAAAACTTGGTAGAACTCATTGCCAGATGGGGAACAGAATTTACAAAATATGACAGATTCCAAGGAAAGTATTAATGGTGCAAACATAAAATGTTGTACATACATCCCTGGGGATAATTCGCATCTGTGTACAAAGATATGGATTTTTAGGCCAAATCTTTCATGTTTAAAATTACCAAAATGTATCAGAAGGGCAAAACAAGGTTGCACAGACTTGAGGATTGGACTAAGATGTGCTGCACATAATATGTAACCTGTGTGTATAATTTGCCAAAAGATTGCAATTGTAGAAATGTATGTTTTGGCAAAATTGCATTTTCAGTAAAGTTAATGTCGGAGTTTCTGGACATTGTAAAACTCACCTAATAAACCTGATATCATTCCCTTGGAAAACTAACCAGTTGAGAGCAAGGCAGAGACTAGCACCCCTGCCCAATCCAAGTAGTTTAGGGGCGTGCGTAGTTAACCCTGCCCAGCCTATACTTTGATGATGTCATTTTGCACTATAAATAAGGGTCCCTGAAAAGACCCTGATTTCCTGCACTGCGTTCCTGTACCATCTATCCAGACTCCAGATCCCAACTACAAGGCCAAGCATTGCTGATCACACTCCAGGGTCCATTGCAAAACCCAAGCAGTGCTGACCCCATTTCCAGCAAGGCCTTCAATAGTAAAAACAAAAAAAACACTAATGTCCCATTAACCAGGAGAAAACTGTGGTACTTTTGGCATCCTGATCCAGATTGCATTGCTGCCACTCACTGCATGCTGCCGCCATCCTGCTACCCTGATGACCTATATTATCCAGTGACCAGAATTGCCAGTCCAGAAGTGCTACCCGGTAACCAGTCTCTGCCCAGCTGATCCTATCCCGCTGACTCTGTCTGGCTGTCCTTTGTTAGACCAGATCTGCATGGTGAAAAGAACTCCGACTGTTCAAAATCCAAAAATAAAAAGTGGACTGTGAGTATCAATTGCCACCCCACCTAAACCCATAGCTTATCTTGTTTTTGTCCTCATTCCACTCTCTAAGTCATCCTATCCTTATCCTGATAACTTGTAATATTGTCACAATTATTCTTGAAACCCTGCTTTTGATTTCTAGTGCTAGCACCATCTCTGTAGTAATTCTGCCTTGTGTAAATCCTAAACTATTAATCCTATTTCAAGTGATTGGACTGGCTCCGCCAGGGCAGGTGCTGGGGAGCTTGGGTTGAATTTGTGAATGAACCCTGGAGCTTACTGTGTCCCTCTTTGGTATTCTAGCCTGAATGTTCTAGTGTAGAGTAAAACTGTTCTTGTCAAAAATGATTTCCTTTCCTTTTTCACCGCTCCATTTTACTCAAAACGCGCCTTTGTAGATCTAGCATAACTCACTCAATTTACCTGCTAGATACCTAATTTCACTTCCATATTGTACCTATGATCTATAGCTATCCCACAACACAAAAAACGATTTAGAATATTTCACCCGTTTTTATTAAAAATCGTTTTGGTCATTTCCGGCGGGAATTGCAAAGTTTGCAAAATTCGCAACGTGTTATTTTCTGCAACATGTTTTAAAACCTGCCACTCATTTTCGCACTGTGTGCTTGTGCTAATCCATTGCTTGTGATTGTTTGCACCTTTACATTGTTGTTTTAGTGAAGAACCGTAGGCTTTTGCACACATTCATTATTCTATTCATCCATTTCTGAGTGTCATTTTTAGCATTGCCAGGGATTGAAATCTGTTTTTCTCTCTTATTTGGGGAGGGAATGTACGATTTCAATTCAATTCTGTTTTCCATTTGTCATTCCTGATTACCTGCTGTTTCTTCATATCCATTTAGAATTGATTATTTGTGGGTTGAGGGAACATTGCAGGGGGAAATCCTAACTTGAGTGCTATCTTACCAGAATCAAAAAGTGCTCCAATTCCCTGGTGTTTTGTAGGTTTGTCAGTAGAAGGTAGGTTTAACTATGTGCATTGCTTACATTACTATTGTTATTATCACCCATTGGTGATTGCTGCCCCATATTAAAAATGGTATGATTTCTTTGAATGTTCAAATAAATAAATATTATATTTTACCAACCAGCCTGGTTCATGGTCCATTGTGACCCGGGGTATTTGAAAAGGGGGTGTGATATGAGTGGTGTACCATCTCAATATTGAATCTAACATAAAAACATAAGCAATTCAATTGTGTGCTGCATACTAGGCCGAGGTTAAGGTGTGCGTCGCCTGATTGAAATCCTTAACATGTTGGACTTCCTTACAACACTGCTGGTATCTGAGACATTGTAAAAACACATGTGCCAGCTCTGGCACACAGTCCCAAGAGTACGTTGATGAGCCCATCTAGTCCAAAAAATAAGTCAAAGGACCAGACTGGCCCGAGCCATAAACCGACATCCCCACTGCCTCTGCACCGGACCATGACCCCTGTAGTGGAGAAGCTACTGGACACAGGGACAGATACGGATACAGACATTATGCTGATTCATACTGATGAGTCCGATGACTATGTATCAGCAGACGGAGAGCCAATGCATGCCGACGAGCCTGCCAGGGTTTCACCACAGAATGAGGTTGGCTCCTTTCACGCCATGATATCGAGGTCCTAAACCCTCTTCAATTTGGTGCCGAGAGACAGAGAAGAAGGAGTTCCTCTTCCAGCACCTGGAGTCCCGGAGTAAGACTCATGTCCATCCCTCTGCTGGACGATGTCTGGGAGGAGGGTTTGGTCTTAATGAAGACACTGAGTGCTGCACCTCCCAAGTGGGATTGGCTGGAAAAGACGTGCAGGTTTTCGGACACACCACCTGTTTCTTGAGGCCACAACCTTCCCCTAACTCTGTTGTCCCTGCCACCACCAGGAAGCGGTCCGTGAATCCATCATCTTCAGCCATGGTGCCACCTGACCAGGAGGGGGAAGAAACTGGATGTGATGGCCAAGCATTTCATTTACACCCCAGCCTCCATAATCAAGGCTGCTAATACCCTAGCCATCTTATCCTGCTACAACAGGGAGCTGTGGTATAAACTGGGACCTATTTAGGACTTCCTGCCGGAGGAGAAGAAGGTTGTTGCCATGGCCCTGTTCCAGGAGGGTGAGGTGATGTCAGACATTGCAGATATTGGATTCTGCCAGATGGGCAATGGGGTGTCCCTTCAATGACAAGAATGGCTGATGGCCACCGACTTCAGTGCAGATGTCCAGTCCAAGGTGGTGGACATGGCCTTTTATAGGGACAACCTTTTTTGCAAGATAGTGGATGAGTCCCTCCAGATGATTAAGAAAGACAGGGAGAGGGCACCCTTGCTGGGAACATTGCAAGAGCACAGGTCATCCTTTCAGTCTACAAGAGTGAACGCTGGCAGGTCCTCCAAGGGGTATAACACACCCTACCGGCAACCCTCCCTTTCCATGAGTCAGGAAGCCTACAGAGGCTGCTTGCAGGCCTACGGCAGTGGAGGACACCTCCATCGTCGCCGGCTGACCAGGACAGCGGCACCCAAGCAGGACTGTACTGGCTGAGGATCCTGGCCCCTACTTGCGCACCACAGTGGGAGGCCGACTAGTGACTTTTGTCAACTAGTGGAAGACCATCACCACTTACAAACGGGTGTTGGACATTCTTCGTCAGGGACACACCTTGGAGTTCCATCATAGGTGTCCTCAAATTCCTCCTGTTGCTCATCAAAAACTACACATGGCCCAGCTGCTGGAGGTTCAAGTCATGTTAAGAAAGAGGGCAATAGAGCCCATCCCCCAGGGTCTACGGGACTCTGGAATGTAATCCAGATACTTTCTGGTATGGAATAAGTCAGGAGGGTGGCAGCCAATCCTAGACTTAAGAGATGCCTCAACAAGAACTTGAAGTCCCAGAAGTTCTGGATGGTCACGTTGCAGCACATGCTCAGCCAACTGGAGGAAGGAGACTTTCTGGCGATGTTGGATCTGGAAGACACCTACTTTCTTGCCCCCCCCCCCAATCCACCAAAAGCATTGGCGGTTCCTGCGTTTTGTGGTCCAGGGACAGCACAATCAGTTCAGTGCATTGCCCTAAGGCCTGAAATCGGTCCCAAGGGTGTTCACAAAGTGCTTGGTTCCGATGGCATGGATCTTCGTCTCAAGGGAATCCACTTCTACCCCTATCTGGATGATTAGCTCATCCGCTCCCACTCTCACGCACTGGCAAACTGGCACACGGCCAAGACCAAAAGGGGAAAAAACCATATGCAAATCAGGCATAGAGGGGTAGAACAGCCTGAACTGCTTGGTCATATCCCTACTGCACGAGACCACCAGCATCATCTAACATGTTTCGGCCATTTTGGGCCTCAGTGAGGAGTAGCTTGGTTCTCTATGCCCAGCAGGCATGGGACCCATGTCTGGGCATACCCGTCCCACTCCGGGTGACAAAGCAAAACAAAAGAGGTGATGGCTGGAAGGTTTCAAATCAATTTTAACCTCTGGCATTGTTCTGGGCAAACCTCTAGACCATTGTTCTTTGCCTGCCAAGACATTACAAATGGGGAAAAACCATACGCAAATCAGGCTTGGTCCCACCCCAAAAGGGGTAGTCCAGCCCGAACTGCTTGGCCACATTACTTCTGCATGAGCCGGCCAGCATCCCCAAATATGTTTTGGCCTTGTTGGGCCTCACCAGTGAGGGGTAGCTTGGGTCTCCAGGCCCAGAAGGCATGGGACCCATGTCTGTGTATACCCAGGGTGACAAAGCAAAACAAAAGAGGTGATGGCTGGAAGGCTTCTGATTAATGTTAACCTCTGGCATTGCTCTGGGAAACCCTCCAGACCATCGTTCTTTGCTGGCCAAGCCATTACAAAAGGAGAAAATCCATATGCAAATCAGGCTTGGTCCCCCCCCCAAACGGGGAAGTTCAGCCCAAACTGCTTGGTCACATCCCTTCTGCACGAGACCACCAGCATCCCCAAATATGTTTTGGCCTTGTTGGGCCTCATCAGTGAGGAGTAGCTTGGGTCTCCAGGCCCAGAGGCATGGGATCCACGTCTGGGCATTCCCATCCCCCTCAGGGTGACAAAGCAAAACAATGGAGGTGATGGCTAGAAGGTTTTGAATTAATCTTTACCTTGCTCTGGGCAACCCTCATGACCATCGATCTTCTCCTGCCAAGACATTACAAAAGGGGAAAAACCATATGCAAATCAGGCTTGGTCTCACTCAATCTCCAGATGAGACCACTCCAGGAGTTTCTGGAGGCATGGTGGCTGCAAGCCGCAGTCACATGGACAGACACAATTGTCCTCAACCAGGATTATGACTCAGCAGATTCCCTGCACTCAGAAGTCACTATTAAGCAGGTGACAGCCCTCCAACCTGCAACATGTATAATGAGACCAGATTCCTGCCCATCCCTCACAGGGACAGATTCTCAAAAAGTAGCGCAAATGGTTGCTGGGAGTGAAATTCACAGAGACAGCCCTTTAAGGAAATGCTAAGTGAAAAAAGCATTTCCATCACATTTGTGGGATGGTAAACTAGACAGACAGTGCTGTTTAAACTGCAGACTTTGCACTTGAAGAAACACTGATGATATGGTCAAAATAGCGCATGGGGGTAGCCCTCATATCTGTGCCTATAAATGCACATCCAGTTTGTGAATACGGGAAGCGCTATTAAATGTGCTGAAATACCCCTGATTTGTGCAAAGCGTGAAAAGGAGCACTAGTCATTCAGAATGCCTTTGTGAATTGGGCTGCTCCTTCTTTATGCCTCATCTCATCACTGGCACCACACGCCTTTGAGAATAGGCTCCATGGTCTCTGAGGGTCCTTTCCTGAACCTGCATTCCTTTTAGTAGGAAGGTACCACAACATGTACTGAGGTGAGAAAGTGTTGAAGAGGAAGTGTCAAGTATCGTCCCCACTACAGTTGCCCCCCGCTCATTGCCTATTGAGTTCACACCAAAGTATGTGACGTATGAAGAACAGTTGAATCAGCAAAAAGCAGCATATGGGCTCTGCCCAGTACCTATCAGTATGACAGCACCTATTAATGTACCAACACCTAAGAAAACCTGGACAGTAAGTTATCCATTAAAGAAGCCATACCTACATTCCAAGCAATATGACGGTTGTTTGAAAAAAAATACCCGAAGAAGCAAAGAAGATAAGTACAGAAGATGAATGGTGACATCATAATAAATCAGACTGACGCACGTATAAAAGATATAATGACCTGTGAATAATGACAAGATAGGAAATTTAGAGAAGATACCATGGATAAGTGACATCTTGAGCCAAAGGTGAAGAAGTTGATGTCAAGATGAAGACATTTATGCCACATATATGATGAAGGTATTTCGTTAGTTTAAACATGCACAGATGCAAGAAACTGCAAGAGGCAAAGAAATTGTGAAGCTTGCTTATGCTAAATAGTCAATAGATTGCGGCAAGCACCAACGTTTACAAATATATAACCTCAAGAAGCACTTTATGTATGAATGCAAGCCCAGTATGCATATAGGCAGAATTGAACGAAGGTTACAAAAGGCCTCAAATGAAGTATGTCGCAGTAAGAAAATTGAGAATCAAGTCAGAGCAAAACTCAGCTAAGGATGACCATGCCAAGTAGCCAAGGTCTTATCTGGCTGGAATAAGCCAACATTGGATACAATTAAAAAGAGAAAAGAACAGAGGATCCTGTTCAGAAAGTTCAAGATGAGCCACAGACGTCAGAGAACTGGTATAATTAAATCCAATGTACGAAAAGACACTGAGAAAAGCTGATTTTATGGTGTCCAGTCACTTGACAAAGGCATGCTGGAAGGGTGAAACTTTCACACCTACACATGGATCCCTGCCACGCCTATTCTCCTTAAAAGTTCTCAGAGCACAGAGCAGACCCAAGGCCTAACTACAAAGAAGTAAGTGACACATGACTACTGAGGTGATGATTGATTGTAGTATAATTGGTGGGAAGCTGGGGTGCAGACACGCTTCTCTGCACCTGGATGTTCTTTCTGCGTGCTGCTAGACGTAGGTGGAAAAGTAAGAGTGGGGTTGATGCCAACCCAGTCATAGCGGACCATGCAATCTAGGGTCCTATAGTGAGTAGAGCCAATGGGACGTTGTCTTTTAGAGACGTTCATAGTGGCCATTTTGAAGGGAGGGCTTAGTTGCCCTACCTGACATTGATTATCCAATCCCCTAAACCCGTTAGCATATACAGATATAATACCTATGTTAAGTTACCTACCTATAACCAATCACATTGCATGTTAGGTTTTTAAAGTTGCCATGTAGAATGACCTTAGTACGTGCGCAGGTTGTACGTCAGTAATTACACATTTTTGCTATAAATATTGTGTTTTTTCTAAAAGTGAAGAGAGCTAGAAGATCGAGCGATTGCTGATGTTCGTTGTACTCCCCGTTTTATGAACTTGTCATCAAACGGACTCACTTTGCCAAACTATTGAGTTGTCTTAATTATTTGATGCATGAGTATGAATCTGCATCCCCATCTATCTCGAGGGTACTGCTACTCATCTTAAAGGGCTGTTTGGAGATCATCCAGTTCAGTGTCTCCTCATGGTTACCTTATGTTATGTAGTTTCGTTCAATCAGTGTTTTAATGTTGATGTATAGATTTGTAAGCAATTGCCCATTGCTTAACTATACCAAATCGAACACTTTTAATTGGGATCTCTGACTTGATAGTAGGCAAGGCAATGTACCCAATTAAGATTTGTCCTCCGTATGTACATGGGACATCTGTGTATACCCAGGTGCAGCATTGCATGCCAAAGTACAGCAGTTATTTCAGAGACACAGGCTCATGGAAACATATATAGACCATATTCCCTGATACAAACTCACCTGCCAGGAACAGCCTTGCATGCTGTGGCAGAGGGCCTCATCACAATCTCGGCAGTATCCGCCCAACGCAAAAAGCATTACCGCAACTAGCACCAAATCACAAATTGCGGTACCGCGGCAAAGCCCCATTTATTTTGAGTCCATATGACTCTATGGGGCATTGTCAGTACAATTACCACAGCGCTAATTGTGCAGCCCTAATTGTGCAGAAATTGGATGGAAAATCGGCACGTTCACCACCAGCTCAGAGCTGGAGGTGAGTGCTTCGGCCTTTCCCCAAACTCGGGATTGGTCGGAGCAGTAATGCGGCAGTGATGGCGTTACTGCCACATTTTTACTGGCCCGCCCAACCCGTGATGAGGCCTTCTATAGTTACTGCTTTTTACGCCCAGCTAAACCTTCAAAGCAATTTGCATGCACCGTATGCCTTCCTACAAGCATGTGCCTCAATATACACCTTTGTAAGGACAAGTCAACCCTTAGACAAGGAACCTAAATAGTATGCCATAACTTTTCAGTTGGGACCCTATCCAGATCCTTCTAAAAAGGCAATAGTTCTACTTTTTTGGATCGTTTTCTTCTTCCTAATTTTTGTCATATTTCACGTCTCCCTTATTTTTAAAGATTTAGACATTATTGTTATCTTTACTAATATGCCTTTTCTCCTTAAAATCATCTTCCTCACCTTAATTCTGGTTTTCATCAAGGCCACTGTACTACTGCCCTTCTTATGTTTTTGAACGTTTCACACCAAGGTTGACATGCTAAACTTACATTTATGTTGTAACGGTTTATTGAGAAGCCACCCTCAACACGTGGAGTCCCTTCCCTCCCCACTCAAGTGGTTGTTCAACAAACTGTTCTCAGACACATATCATGCCCTTGGATCTCTCATCCCTGAGCTTACAATGAGGCAAGAACCAGGCTGGTGTACGGGAAATTTATTGGTATTTATTTAAACTAATAATAATAGAAATTAGCATGAACATGTCAAAAACATCACTTTATCCGTGTCACAATCCCTCTCAGCCCAAATAAATCACAAAATTGAGTTAAAAAGAACACAGATACAATTATTTCTGTAAATTTCACTTCACAAAATAATTACACTGATCAATTGCCTTAATGCCAGTATGCCAGTAAGACTGAGATTCTACTCATCGGCACACCCACTCCCTCCTTCCCTGCAGCTCTCTGGCCGGCCTCGATTGGCCCTCTTCCTGCTCCTACCTGCAAGGCAAAAAACCTCGGGGTCATCTTCGACTCCACACTCTCCTTCTCTCCTCACATTTCTGACGTTTCTAAGAAGTCACACTACCAGCTGCACCTCCTCAGAGGTATCCTTCCTTTCCTCTCCTTCCCCCAGAAGCTCACTGTCTCCAGAGCCCTGGTTCTCTCAAAGCTGGACTACTGTAAAAGCCTCTATCTAAATCTGCCTGCCTCTACTCTCCGCCCTCTGCAACTCATCTTGGGATCAAGGTGAAGAAGCTTATGCCACAGAAACAGATGAAGATATTAAGCTAGTTTAAACGTGTACAGATGCAACAGAAACACAAGCAGAAAGTAATCTTAAAAGCTAGCCTCAAGCTTTATAGCAAATAGATTGCGTCAAGTGCCAATTTATATAGATGCATATGGACGAGTAAAAGATGAATGTTTCCACTACGCATTATAAGCAGTGCTGAACATTAACAAAAAGGCCTAATTTCAGTGTGTCCAAGTTAAAAAGCAAATTGAATTTACAAATGAATCTCAGCAGGAGTTGGATGAGCCAAGAAGCCAAGGCCTTATCAGAAATGGAATTGGCTGACATTGCATACAAATTTTGTGAAAGAACAGACTCCTGTTCAGAAGGCATGAGCAAAACAAAAGACGTCAGAGGACTATTAGGAAATAATATTAAGTACACGAAAAGGCTCGATTTCATGGTTTCCAGTCATGTGGAAGAAAGAAGTTGGCCGATCGAGGTGGTCACACCTACACATGAGGGCAGGATGTGCCTGCACTCCTTAAAATTCTCAGAGCACAGTACAAACTCAAGGTCAAACTTCAAAGCGCTAATTGACAGTGGACCATTGATGTGATGATGGATTGATACATTAATTGGTAGGAAGCTAGTGTTAAGAAGAGCTCACCCGCACCTGGATGTTCAGTCTGCATGCTGCTAGCTGTAGGTGGAAAAGTACTGACGGGGGTTAGAAGCCGCCCAATTATAGAGGACTGTGTAATCAAGGGTCCTATAGTTTGTGTAGCCAATGGAACGTTGAGGGGAGGGCTTAGTTGTCCCACCTGATGTTAAAGACCCTATCACTCTCCTTCACGGTTCTATACTGATATGGAACTTATACTTAAGTTTTCACTTAGTCAATCACTCCCTCCAATGGGTTTTGCATTTTGCCACGTAGGATGGCATAGGTAGTGACGCAGGTCAACACGTCACTGATGATGATATACTGATATGGAACTTATACTTAAGTTTTCACTTAGAGTCAATCACTCCCTCCAATAGGTTTTGCATTTTGCCACGTAGGATGGCATAGGTAGTGACGCAGGTCAACATGTCACTGATGATGATTTTATATGATATAACCTCAGTTTTTAATAAAGATAAATTGAGTAAGAGGATCGAGCGAATGCTGATGTTCGTTGTACTCCTGTTTTAGATACTTGATATTAAAACGGACTCCGTTTTGCCAAACTACCTGAGTCATCTTGATTATTGATGTATGAATAAAATCTGCATCCCCATCCATCTCCAGGGTATTACTACACATCTTAAAAGGCTGGGAAACCCAGTTCACTTCATGGCAGAGAGAGGATGTTTTATTAAATAAATCCATCGACCATCAACAAAAGTAAACTTTAGAGCCTCAGTAATATCGCACGACCTTTGCCATTCGGCTGACAGGACGTGAAGCTCCCTATATATAGTGGTTAGTATAATTGAAAAAAATCATTGCAAGGAGGGCGGGGTCCCCTTAGTTTCCATAAGAATCCCCTCCCACGTCTATGCGGATCGGAAAACAGTTTGAAGAGGCGGTAAACAGAGGTGTATGATCTCAAGGGTCTGAAGAAGAGAATATGCGAATGGTGAGTAAAAACTGAGGACTGTGGCAAATTGATGCATGTGTCGTAAAATAAAGGAGAGTAACGGAGGCAGGTGGGATAAACATAACATAAGAGTAAGAGTGTAATATATATATGAGGAATGAGATATTGACTTGCATGTGGCTGAGCAATATAAATGAGTAATATCGTGTGAGAGGCCACGATAAAGGGGATATGCCCATACCTAAGTTTTAAAGACCGTTAGTAGAAATTTGAACCCAGAGTCCCATAGTGGAACAACATAGAAAACGGCTCTGATTAAAGGCAGATCTGAAGGGGTTAATTTACACTTCTTTTGAAGTATTTTTAGAGGGCAAGACGAGTCTTAAAGGGAAGATCGTAGGAGATTTATGTGACTGGTCAAGTTTGTCTGTTTGTTTTCTGTGGTTTTGAAATAATGAGGTCATAGTTAAAGAAAAATGGATGACAATTAGAGAAGCTGAAGTTGAAAAGGAAATTGATTGTTTTTTCAATTGCACTTGATGGCGGCTTTTTAGCAAGATTGAAGTAAAATTGTGGTTAAACTGGATTGGAGCTTGTGACGATAGGTGCTCACTCATATGGTGTTGCTTCCTTGAAAATGTGTTTTTAAAACCTGTGACCAAAGCAAGCGAGCGTTAACAAGTTAAGATTGAAGGGTTAAGAATGGAAGATGTTACTCCATTAGTGGATCTCTGCAAACAATTGCCAAAACATGCGCCTAAGCTTAGACAGTACAGTGCAGAATGGGTGTAAAGGAACCGCAAACAAAATGTTTGTCGTGGCCGCATGGAGGGTCACAATCGAAGGCAATCTTGCAGCCTATGACAACATATTTGCATGCAGCATATACTGGGAAGAAGCTAGACAAGCGCCTAGCGAGTTTAGAGCTCTGGTAAATGTACCAACAAGAGAAAGATGAGGAGCCTCCTATTGATTGGCTACTTAATGTGTGCAAAGAGTGGGGTGAAGGGTCCTGTGCTCCACTAACCCTTCCTGAAATAGAATATAAGTTTAAGAAAGACAATGGGTTATACCCATTAAGGGAACTTCAAGCAGCGACAAGGTATAGCAAACTGGCATATGAGTCACATACGCAAAGTAGTGACGAGGGTTCAGAGAAAAATATTGAGAAGGATGTAATCTCCAAAGTCCTGAGGGACAAGGAGAGACGTGATAAGGAGAGAAGCGATCGAGCAAGCACATCTCTAGAAATAGTAAGAGAAATAAAGAGATGGAAGGTAGAAAGAGATAGAACTGATGAGATAGTGCTCTTACAGAACAAATGGAAGGGAGGTCAGATTTTGCTTGAACTCGATGTTAAACGCATCGAAGACATAAGACAAAGAGAAGATCAAAACGAGCAAGATAAAAAAGATAAAGAAAGGGAAGAACAATTGAAAGACGAAGGTGCAAAAAGGAAAGATAGACAGAGACGAGTGCAGTTCTATCAAGACGAGCAAGCGAAAAAACAAGACCGAACAGAAAAGCAAAGAAAACGAGATAACAGACAGAGAGCGATCGATGAGCAGGAGAGGTCAGAACAAAAAAGAATAGAAGACAAAGAGCAGAAGCTAAGCGAAAAAAGAATGCAAAGACGAAGGTATGAGGAGATACGCAGGGCATACGAGAGAAGGGATATGAAGAAAAAAAGAGGAAGACAGAGTGAGAGAGGAATCTAGAAAGTTAAGAGAATTTGACGATGATATGGAACGTAAAAGAAGGCAGAGAGCATGCAATCTCAATTACTTGGTAATCGAAGTAAGAAATCCTGATCCAAAAAAAGCATGGGAGAATATAGAGGAATTTTTTCCAGAATACTAGTCATTACCAAGCCCGTCTAAAGCAAATCTAGAAGATAAGTTTGACTTGCGGAGCATTGGGGAAGCGATCGATAAAGTATATCATGAAATAAGAGCTCAGAAGGTGTCAAAGGGGAAGGGAAAAAATTACCGTCTCGAGAGCACTCATTGTATGACACGGAGGAAGCCTCATGTAGTGCGAGATATAAGTCTCTATCTAAATAAAGATGATGAAGAGAGAAGTTGCACGATTTGGGCACAAGACATGTCAGACGAAGAAAGGGAAACCTTCCATGGGGAAGAGAGAGATGATGCATGTGGTCCTGAGGGATGCTTTTCTATGGATAAGGAAATAAGATGGACGGATTTAAACGTGCAAGTATCTAAGGCGTCACAGACATTGACACAGTCAGACCGACCTAGGGGGCATCTCCATGGTAATAGGGGGAGTCGCCGCCTTTTGTAAGTAGGTTAAGATCATTACCATGTAGACGGCGATGTGGTAATATTACCACCGCAGTAGATAGACAAATGATGAGAAATGAGAGGGAGTTTGGGAGAAAAGAGTAACAACACCATTGTATATACCATGGCCTCAAATGAATAGAGATAATCTAAGGTGTAAATTCCTGAGCTTAACTTCTGCCGCTGGGAAATGGATACATGAATTAGAGAGAAAATTATGTGAGGAAATACTTTGGCTATAGGGGACATTAAGGGTCTTTTAATTGCCATACGTGGTGAGAGAGCTGATGACGTGTGGACAAGGGCAGGGTACCCCGGGTTGACTACAGTTAACATTACTCATGATGGATCATCATTCAATAACTGTAGGGCGGCATCTTGAAAGCACTTTGAGTACTTTAACAGGTCACGTCCGATATGGGAGCTATAATAACGAAAAAAAAGCAGGAAGGAGATGATCCGTTGGTTTACATTCAAAATTTCTAGGAGGATTGGGCCTTGAAAACATGCAGATCTTGGGGAAAATCTACACCATTATTCTATTGTATGTTATACCAAGTGCTGCCAGAGCCAGTACAGAAGCAGCTCAAGAAATTAATGGGTATAGAAGCTAAACTTTGGTCGGAGATTCAGCTGACCATTGCACATTACTGCAAACTCTTGCAGGAAAAGAATCGCAAAAAGGACAATACTCGCAAAAGTGAGAAAGCAAAGTAAGTGCAGAAAAAAATTGTCCAAATACGCCATTTAAGGGGTAATGTAGACCAGCGTAGAAGGATCGAATTCACAGCAGATAGTGAACAGCTGCAGGTGAATAATTAAAGGCAGTTTGATCAAAATAACAGTGGATATGCTCTACGGGGAAGAGGATTTCGAGGAAGGGGTTGGCAAGCTAATCAAGGGAATTGGCAGAATAATCAGGGGAACTTTCAGAATAACAAAGGTGGTGTTCAAAATATGCAGAATGGTAATCAGAGTATGCAAAATAGGCAGGTTGGGAGACCACCACCTATATGTTGGAAGTGTGGAATGACAGGGCATTTTTCTTGCACATGTAGAAGTCAAGGGATGGTGCAAAATGACCAGCTTTCAAGAGAGGGGATGTCAAATCCACCTCCATATTTACATCAGAATGCAGATGGATTTGCGCAGAATCAAACAATGCAGCAGCAAGTGCCGAGAGTTCAGCAAAGCCAGTTGCAGCAATCATCTATGCAACTTCAACAAAACACAAACACAGGTCAGATAATGACTCCTGGGATAGGGGATGTCATTGCCAATGGAGGGAATCCTTTTACAAGTAATGGGATGAGGCTGTACCCACAATAGGACAACTCACTAGGAGACCTGATAAGTTCCATACTATCCGTGACGCCAAACCCTCATGAGGAACCAAGTGTGGACGTCAGTATAGGGGGCAAACGTTTTTCGTTTTTAGTAGACACGGGAGCAATGCGCGCATCTATATGAGAGGGAAAGTTTTCAATGTCTAGCAGTGCCATGCATACTCGGGGGGGTTCACATGAGCTACAAGCAGAGTTCCTTTCACTGAAGAATTACCAGTTTCTATAGGAGAATGTGACATGAAGGTGCCACTGCTATATTCGAGGCAAACATCTGTCAATATATTGGGACGAGATTAAATGACTAAGTTGAATATGACATCTCATTCACTGATGAAGGTAGAGTGTGTTCAACTCCAGGAATGCATCACTTAAACATGTGTAAAATGATTATGGCATATGCAGGACAACTAGCTATGAGAGCGATTCCACTAGAACCAGAGGTTTTTCAGTATGGAGTATGCATTCTGTTGTCATGGCTACCAGGCCTAGCAGGCAGAACAATGAGAACTCCGGAAGAACCTTTGTTTAGACCGAGAATACCTATGCTTGAAGAAAAGGGATGAATTCTTCCATTAGAGATACAAGCAGCCATAGTGCCAGGGGAAATGGTTTTGCTAGATGGACACAATGACGATGGAAAATAATGGGGTGCAGTAATCGCCATCAGGGAGGGTTACAGATTGGCCAACGTCACTGATGAAGATCTGTTTGGAGATCATCCATCTGATGACGAAATAATATTTGAAATGTGAATTACTTATTGGGTAAGAGTAATTAAGAGAGAAGATCCTCAATGATGATAGCACAAAACCGTCCTGAGAGTTTTGATGATGGCGAAAGTCGAAAGTACCAGTTTCATTATGGATCACCAGTCCATATGACGTAGGCCTGCTAAAGGGGGTTGGAGAAGTGAAGATTAAATTGGAACCAGAAGCAATGTTACCTCAAGCACGAAAATATCCTATGTCCCGAGAGGCGGATGAGGGTATTTTTAAGATGATTTCCGCCATGATGGAACAGGGCATCTTAGTCATGTCAGAGGCTCTGTGTAATACGTCAGTGTATCCTGTAAAAAAAGTAAGATGGGGTTGTGGTGTGTAGTGCAGGACCTACACCCAATAAACCAGATTGTAGAGGCCGAGTTCCCTCTAGTTCCTGACCAATCTACGATCCTATGTAATATACCTGTTAAAGCATGATATTTCATGGTGATTGACTTGAAAAATGCATTTCTCTAGATCCCATTGCATAAAGACACACAGGATCTGACGTAATTTTCATTCAGACAAACGTGCCTGAAAAGCACTTGTTTACCCCAGGGGTACTGTTAGTCCCGATTGATTTTCAATAGAGTTCTTCAAATGGACTTAAGCAATATTGCTTTAGAAAGCGTTGTGTTGTAATACGTAGACAACATTTTAGTTTGGAGCACCTCAGAGGAAGAGTGCAGACGCGATTCTGTCCAGCTGATGATTATACTCGCTGACAAACGATATAAAGTTGACAAAGAAAAGCTACAATATTGTCAACAAGAAGTGTTGTATATAGGCCAAATTATTTCACAAGGGAAAAAAGGTTACCCCTGAAAAAGCTCAGGCTATTTTAAAAACAGCTAAGCCACACGCAATAAAATACATGCAGAGGTTTTTGGGATTATGTAATTATGTCAGAGGATGGGTCTTTCACTACAGTTCATATATAAGGCCTTTATTGCAGGCTCTAAAGAAAGCACAGGCAAAGCAGGAAAAAATTGTGTGGTCTGAGGAACTGGAAAAAGGGTTTGACGAATTGAAAAAAGCAATTTGCACGGCTCCAGTTTTAGGGATTCCCAATTATGCTGAGGAATTCTTTTTGTTTTTGCATACAGATGGCACTTTTATGACAGCAGTGCTCACGCAGAGAACCACTTTGGGGTGCAAGCCCCTTGTATATTACAGTGGAATCTTAGACACAGTAATGAGAGGTCATTTTCTGTGCTAACAAAATTTATCAGCCGTCGCGTACGCCATAGAGAAAGCTGCAAGCATAGTGATGGGATGCTCCATGACGTTATTTGTTGAGCATGCACTATTTGCCATTTAAAAAAAAAAAAAGGCACGTTGACTCCTCAAAGGGCTTCTTGTAACGCTCACCTGATTCCCGTAGAGGCGCCGGTCTTGACTGGGCGTAAACCGTAACTTCAAAGGTGATGTGTAACCCACGGCTGGCTCTTTGGGCTGGACCTCTGTGCACTGTATGTCTGGCTCGAAGGGTAAGATGTCTGCAGATAGAAAATGTGGGATTAATGAACTGGGTTATTGAATGTCTCTCTGTTCTTCCCTTTCTCTTCTCCTGTAGAACCCCAAAGGTTAACGCTCTCACCTTAGGTAAGTGAACGCCCTGCTCTCCATCTGCCTCGAGGCAGGGTGCTGTAACCAGTTTCTTCACTGGATAAGGGGAGCAGGCCTCTTGACTTCAGAGGACTGCTGTCCGTCGTTTACTGCACGAACGGTACGTTTCGAGTAATTCTAATGTCTTTAAAGTCTTTAGTAATGATGTCTCTTGTTTTGCAGGGTTCCGGCGATGGCGGATGGCGGGCTGAAGTGAGTTGAAGATGGAGCCCGTGTGATGAATAGAAGCGCCTGGAAGCACGTAAGTAAGCGCTTGTTGCCTGCTTCACGATGCGCTCTAACTGTCTTTTTATTTTGCAGGTACAAGTTCGGGGCGGCTGCAGGGTGCCGGAATACCCACTGGGTTAGATGTGGAAAGGAGTAATGGCACGTGAGTATTAAAGTTCCCCAATGTCTTTAAACGCACCTTGTTTTGTCTTTCAGATGCGGGATGCAGCGCCGAAGGCCTCCGGAGCGTGCAAAGAGTTGGTAAGCTTTTGTCTTTCAGATGCCGGAATGCAGTGTGAAGACCTCCGGAGCGCACGAAGAGTAGGTAAGCCTTTGTCTTTCAGATGCCGGATAGCAACGCGAGGCGTTGGTGACAGCCGATGGACCAGGTAAGTGAAGAGCTGTCACTGAAGACCGTAATGCTAACCTGTTCTTTCTTGTCTTTATAGGTGTTGCTGAAGACTGGATTCAGGATGGTAAGCCTTTTTCCTTAGGCCCAGGATCAGATGCAGAAGACACGATCAGCGTTCTGCTGCTGAGGATGCAGAATAACGCAAAGCAAGATTCATCCATCGGGTGTGGTTTAAATAGCCTCCTGTAGTGCTTAGGTATCTCCTTCCACAGCCACGCCTAGGTAAGAAAAGAGTTCCTGCTTTCCAGAAGAGTTCCAGTGTTCTGAATCTAGGGAGTGGCTCCTGCCCCAATCAACAGGAAAAGTAGTTCCAAACAGAAGAGGATCAGAGACTCAACTGGCAGGCAAGTAAGCAGCATGGTCTGCTGCAGGTAAGTCCACCCAAGCATTATGAGCCCGGCGCTTCCAGCGCTGGGACTGGGCATATTTATGAGCCTGGTGCCACTGGCGCCAGGACTGGGTCCAAAAGGTCCCAATTGGGACTGGTTGGCACTCGGAACCTGGGTTATGGATCTGCTTCCAAGGGAGTTGGGAAAACCCCGACCTTTTGGAAGCAGAGATCATGACACTTCTGCCTAGGAGGTAGTCATATCAAATCCAGCAATCAAAATAGTTTGATGTAAAATAGTGAATCCTGGCATGTTTGTAGCTGAGCCAGTGACAGAAGTAGAATCTGTACACGATTGCGCAAAAAATTAAGAGTTCTATGATGAAATTCTGAAAATAAAAGAGAATGCATTAGCAGGAGGAGCAATTGTTTTTATTGACAGTTCTTCAAGGATCGATCAAAATGATGGACAGAGATATACAGGTGCCACTGTGGTAAAGCACAAAGCAAATTGGGAATTTCGGGTGCATATTAAAACTTGATTACCATTTCATTATTCAGCACAGGCTGCAGAATTATTGGCTTTGATACTCGCGATCGAGAATAACGCAGACCAGGAAGTAATAGTGTACAGCGACTCTGCCCATGTGGCGTCAACAGTGCATGGAGGGTTAGCACATTGGAAAAGGAGGGGCTATCTCTGAGCTGACGGCACGCCAGTGCAACACACCGCCTTATTGGATAGGCTCATTAAGGCACTACAACTCCCAGTAGGCATAGCATCCTTGAATGCGCATCCCATAATAAAGGGGCAGATTTTATCTCACGTAGAAATCAAGCAGAAGATGCTGAGGCCAAGCACGTAGCCATTATGGATAAAGAGATGATGAATGTTGAGACTCCTAATGCAAATGAAAAAATGATTGTTATGATGACTGTATCTGAAGGATTTGTCAAAAACGCAGTTAATAGAGGTTTAAGGGGAAGCACCTCAAGAAGAAAATAATTTGTGGACACAAAGAGCACCCCTCTGAAGCATTGTGGCGACAGGATAGCACTGGTAAACCAGTGATACCTATAGCCTTATTAAGGGTAGGGCTGGAACAGCTACACTACCTCGTGCATACAACTAGGGAGAATCTCGCTGGAACTATTGCTGAGGAATGGTTTCTGCCAAATTTAGCAGAACATGTTACATTTTTTGTAGTGAACTGCATTGTGTGTCAACAATTCACAGCTGGGCATATACTGCGCACAGTTAGGGGATTCATTCTGAGACCTAATGGCCCTTTTCAGCACTTGCATATCAACTATGTCGACATGATACAAGTATGTAATGGATATAGATATCTGATTGTAGTAGTGTGTCCTTTCTCAAGATGGGTAGAAGCAGGTCCATGTACACATCCACATTCCAGCTGTGCAGCAACATTTTTAGTGCAGGAAGTATTTCCTAGATGGAGAGCAAGTGAAGTTATGAGGTCAGATAATGGTCCTCATTTAGTGAATCAGGTATTTGAGTAGATCAGCTTGTTGCTTGGTAAAAAGCACACGTTTTCTTCGGCTTATCATCCACAAGGAAATGGAATCTGTGAGAGGTTCAACGGCTTGCTTAAAGATGAATAGCCAAGTTCAAGCTTACCTTGGAGAAAGGGTGATTGCATTGCCTACCACTGGCATTATATGCTTTAAGAAACCAACCAGGTTCTGACCACCATCTCGCACCCCACAAAATAGTGATGGGGAGACGAATGAGGGCACCTTTAATGCCTTCATCGAGAGTTAGAAGTGATGCTCAGCCAACTGCAGAACTGTTAGGAATGGAATTGCATCATTATTTGAACTGTATGACTTCCAGTGTTTCTGTCATTTCAGGACAGCTGCAGCGACACGGGTGTAGGGCAGTGCAGAAAACAGAAGGAGATGCTTCGACAGACCAATCTCAGCGACTTTGTGTTCCCCCGCTTTTCCCTGGAGATGCGGTCATAGTTCACAACCATATAAGGAAAAGGTGGGACGATCCCCGTTTTAACGGTCTGTTCATTGTGGAAGATGTCACGCCGTCTTCTGTCAAAGTACAGGGCAGGCATGCTTGGATTTTCCTTGGGGATGTTAAAATCTTTGCTGGAGAAACCCCTCTGCCTGCACCCCTACACGAAGCAAGTACAAGCATCGGGGAAGAACCACAGCACATGCTGAGGTGGAAAGTCCTCACCTGGATACGAACAAATGACGCCTAACTGGTCTTGCCCAGTAAGGGCAGTGTGACTACACATGCCACATATGCCAGACAGGACTTACCATTCGTATTCGATTGCAATCTTGCAAGGCCATACGTGACCATTTCTCACTGTACATATTAATGACTATAATCTTGTAATGCCATATGCTACCACCACTCTCTGTACATATTATTGGGGCAGCATTCTGCATATTTCCTGTATATATGTATTCCAATTATTATGTAACCAAGCTTTGAGCCTACTTGTCACTTTGTGCCCAGTTACCTTAGGGTTTGGTGCGCCTTATCAAATAAATAAAAAAATAAAAACAAACAAACATGCAGATGTGGGATACATCAACCCACTCAGCAGTATTCCCATCCGTAACCAAGCTTCACTTCAGCAGTTAACAGCAAAATGGTTGCACTGGCTCCTTTGAGCACCACTGCCGTGCATCAAACCTGCATTTGGCAGCTACAAAATGATGGCTGCTCTGTCTTGCCAAGCACCTAGTGGGCAAGTTGGAACAGGGAGCACACCGAGAAAGGCTGCCAGTGTGTTTTCTTGTGTGCACTAAAGAAGTGAAGTGAAAAGCAGAGCTGCTCTGCTGCTTGCTAAAAAGTTCCCATTGAAAAGGGAATATTTTACATTTAAAATGATGCTGTCCTGACGCCCTTTTCATCTGTTTAACATCACACTGCTTTTACCAGTGAGACTCTGCCATGCCCATCCATATTCAGATTTTGCTCCAGCAGATGAGAGCAATGTCCATGAATGACAGGCTGCGTCAGACCAGATTGGTGAAATCAACAGAAGCTTTACTTTCAGCCGCACGGGAAAATGATTGACATGTGTGCTACAAAATATCAAAATAATCCCTTCAAAACAAACCCTTGCTCTCTGCGCATAGGTCAATTTCATTGGACCTTTGCCTTGAACATACTGCTGTGTGAGAGAAACTGAATAGGGCTGCAAAACAATATTGGGAATTCAGATTGTAGCGACAAACCGGATTTGAGAGGCACATCCCAGCAGACTTTACCATGTGTCAAAACGTGCTTTTGCAAATAAGAAAAATATCTGTTTTGAAAGTGTAGCAATGTAAAGGGGGTTTTGCTGGGAAACATATAGGGATGTGTTATTTCCCCAGGCTTGCCTCTGATTCATAACAAAATAAAATAAAGAAATAAGTATATTGGCTGTCCTGGGAAATTAGCCCAAACAGGTTTCTGCCATGGCTCAAGGGACAGTTGGGTGCTGACAACAGGAGTGCCCTACCGCCAAGAGAAGCCACAGTAGATTCTGGGACACGTCTGTGTTAATTATGCCCTTTGAAACTTTGAATGGACCAGGAGGCAGAATATCACACGCTCGTCAGACTTCTGTCTGTGCTCCAGGTTGACACAATAGATTCTGGGACGCCTACGTGTGAAAACTCAAGTAACACCTCCCCGCAACATCTACTGGGGAGCTTCAAAGCCAACTCCAGAGTAGCATTGTACGCTATGCCCTTATTTGGTAGACACTACTGGCCATCTGTCTGAAAAGGATATTTTATTATATATATGAACTTTCAAGACTTTTATCTCTGCAACAGGATTTCACAGGAATGTAAAGGTGCACAGAAATGGCAGAGAATTGGATATTCGGAGGAAAGTGTATATGATGCCACTTTGAAATTCATTACTTACCTGCCTTATGGTAATATCTACACATGTATAACATTAAAGAATTTTAGGTAAAATAATTTCATTGAAAATTACAAAAAATTATTAGACGGAAGAAACAAAGTCCTACAAATGTGAGAATTGGACTGCCATGCTCTGTGTAAAATATGTAATCTGTTTATGTAATTTGCCAAAGTGCCACAACTGTACAAATGTGGGATTTATTTTAAGATTGATTTTTGGCAAAAGGACTGTGGGATGGCTTTACACCTCATAAAACACAACCCCCTAAACTGAGTCCCCTCCTGGAGGAGGTGACCACCAGGGGCGGACCTATCCGGTTCTTGGGGGGGTAGGTCTAGCTTAGTTCGGCCCAACAATAAACCTGGTGATGTCAACCGCTTTTATATAAGGGGTGGGAGCTCACAGGGACAGGACACACTCTCTCCTGAATTTCCAGCGCCTACATATCCAGACATTCCAGATCCACCTTTGCAAGATTCCAAACTCTACTGCCAGGCTAAAGCATAGCTGACTCTATCCCGTAAAGTCCATTGATCCAGAAACCCCATTAAAATGCCAATAACAAGGGGGGAAAGCTGTGGTACCCTTTTGGGAGCATCCTGTGACCAGGCCGGCTCTTTGCCCACTACCTGCATGCCCACTGTATCTGCCGTGCCATCTGGTGACCAGACTTGCCCAGCTGTTTGATTTGTGTGACCAGAGTTTTTGAATCCAGAACACGGTTGACTGTCCCAAATCCCAAACTCAAGTGAGGATTGTGAGTATTTCCCCATCCCAAAACAACACATAGCCGAACCCATCTTGACTCTTTGTCCTATTTTCTAAGAATAATCCTATTCATACCCTGGTGACTTGTCCTTGATTTCCTAGTGTTAGTGTTAGCGCCATTCTTTCATTCATCCCATCTTGTAACTCCTTAGCAATATTTGGATTAAATAAATAAATTAACGTTCCCTTTAGAAAAGGGGTACACTGCATGAAGGGTTACAACTGCAGCGTAACTGTTACATTCACGAGTTGCGTTCTTTCACCTTGAAAATCTCATCCAATTATTCAGCTATAGTCACTCTTTCACTTCTATAGTGTCCCTGTGATATGCATCTATCACCCAGACTAAAAAACGCATTCCGATTCTGTGTATTTCACCCGCTTTAAAAAAATAAATGTTTTGACATTTAAAACTGCAAAAAAGTGTAAATTGCAACTTTTCAACGTGTGAATTTGGCTGCACTGTGTTTTCATTTCATCTTGCTTTTTGAACTGTATGCCCTTTGCTGATACCTTGCCTTGTAGTTGCTAGTGCTATCACATCCCTAATACTGTGATAAATCATATGTACCTCATATTTTACCCACACATATTATTAAATATTTGTCAAAATCCGAGTGTTATTTTATGCAATTGCAAGGGTTTTTAAAATCTGTTTTTGCCTTTGATTTTGTGAGGGAAGGTCAGAATTCAATTGATTGAGGTTTGAGGGAACATTGCAGGGGGAAACTTTAACTAGGGTGCTATTTATCCTAATTGAAAAAGTGTTCCTATTCATTTGTGCTTTGGATATGTTCTTGTAGAAGGTCACCCAAGTGCATTTCAGTGGTTTTCATTGTAATTATCATACCCATTGGTGATTGTTGCCCAATATGAAACTTGTGTGATTTTCTTTGAATTTAAAATAAATAAATATTATGTTCCCCCCAACCGGCCCGGTTCATGGTCCATTGGGACCAGGGGTATTTGTAAAAGGGGGTGTGAGATGGGTTGGGTGCCAGCTCAATTCAAATTTGTGTAAAATAAAGAAGAAGTATTCTAATTGAGCGCTACATCATACGCTAAGGGCAAGAGTCCTGATCTGGTGTGTGACACCTCATTGCAATTCTTTACAGCTTGGGGGCTTGTGCCGGGAATTGGGTTTGTGTATTCACCCGTGACAGCTTAACACAGCAGGCTAACCTTGAAGGTAGTGATACTTTGTGTAGTTGGAACACTGTGTTATGCAGTAGAAGCACTCCCCAAAACAAAGATCCTAAGTAACAGGCCAGTGTATAAAATTAAAACTAAATCAACCCCAAAAACTAGACAAAAAGCAACAGAATACAGATTACCCTTACATAAATAAATTAATAAAGAAAGAACACTTACCAAAATGGCCACAGTAGAGATCAATATGGCTAGGGAGCACCTTCTTCACAAATTATTTGTCAGGGGGGGAATGGCCAGAGCAAGATGGAAAAAGTCTGGCTAGAAGAAATGATACAACAGGTCACGGCCATGGACATGGACATATGGCAGGACTGTGACCTATTACATCAAGCTTTGAGCCAGTTGTACATGACTCTGAAAATTAAAGAGGAGCAGATTAAAATGGTCAAAATCACGGCATACATGTATTTAAATATGGGAGTGATGCGGGTAAAGCATGACGAAAATAGAACTCTTGCGCAAAATCAATCAGAAATCTTAACTCAAATCCATACTGAGCTAGCTAAAATTATATTAAACAGATAAAAGAGGCCTTGGCCCTACAACGACAGAATAATTCAGACCAACAGGCCCAATTAGAAGCATTAAAAGTGGAGTGTCAGGAAAAGGCTGACTCTCTAAGAGAGTCAACAGAAACTAAATCAACCAAAATATAATAAAGTTTGCTCAGAACAAATAAGCGTGTTACAGAAGCATATTGAGAAAGTGGAAGAGGAAAATAATAAATTAATTATGAGAGAACTCCACTCTCAATCAGAATTTGATGAAGAGCACCAGAAATTAGGCGCCATAACACAACAAAGGGATGACCTGGCTGAACAAAGGGGCACTCTGTATCAGGAGAAAGAGGCCCTATACCACGAAATGTGCAGCTTATAAACCAATCTGGAGAGAAGGGAGTCAGACCTTCAGGTACTGACTGGCATATAAGAAGAATGTGGTAAATGAATGGGACATAGGATACAAATGGAACTCGAGTTAGAGCAGGCCATAGAGGCTCTAAATGTGCAGAAAAAGGAGATTTACCTCCTACAACAGAAATTGTCTTGGTGTTCCCAGACCATACAGGTATTGCAAAGAGATAATGAGGCCCTCTGTGATGAGAACAATGGACTCCACAAGCAGGTGGCAGCTCAAGAACGGGTAATAGAGGCCAGTAAAGCCCTGATAGCCGAGAAAAAGGCTCAGACCTTTGACTATTATCAAGAGGTAGGGGCTAGGAAGGAGAAACTAGCGAGGTTGGTGAAAGAGGGTGCTAGATTTAATCCAAACTGGAGGGACCCCGAACAGGTAGAGAGGGACAGGGCAACCCTTGATCATAGTAGGTTGACTCTGTACTAAGGGACTCAAACCCATTCAATATTTTAATTCTTTGAACACTGCTGACTTCATGTCTACTGGTTCACATGAGCCAGAAACCATGAGGCCGGTAGAATTAAATAGGCCTAGCATAATGGATCTGACAGGTCAGTGCCCCCCAGAAATGGATGGACGGGTATCCCTCTATAGATACCAAAATATTAAGGCTCATGTCTCTGACAAGGAAGTCAGGGAATTAGATCTCCAGAAATACTACCGCCAAAGGGACTGGTTGTTTCAATTTGCAGAAAAACAGAATGAAATGAGGCCCAAAAAGGGCATTCTGAAGACATCCATCCAATCAGGGCAGTGGGGTGGATACTCCGCCAACCCTGGAAGTAGGGAGGAGTCAGAGACTACTCTCCTGTGCACCACAGGGGAGAAGAAACTATGCCCCACCATTCTGCAAGCCCCTCCCAAGCTCACAGAGGCAGTGAGCGCCTAGACGATCATGTGGTGTCCTCAAGCAGTAGCGCCTCTGAGTCTGAGGGTGAGTGGACTCGGGTGACACGGCCAAAGAAGGCAAATAAACTAAAGAGAGTTATGGCGAAAGACCCCATCAGGCAGATTAGGGCCATTAGGAATTTCATAAACCCGTACAACAAAAACGCAAAGTATTCTGTGTGAGAACATTTGGAACTCTATGAACAAATGATGGACACTTTTCACCTTAAAGACAGCCAGAACTGCATAGAATATGCTAAATGGATGTTCTCACTGGAGTATTCCAGCTTCTTTGCTGGACTTGGAGACCAAAAACATTCAAGATGGTCCACCTACAGGGCGGTCATCTTGAAACACTTTTCAACCCACAGAAACCCCCAAGAAACTCACAAAGCAGCCTGTAATCTGCAATGTGGAAAAGATCGGCCCCACGAGAATTTGTGCTGGAGCTGTAATGCACATTTGCACAAAACACTAGGAGTTTATCACTACCTACTTTCATGCACTCCCAAAATATATCATGACCCAGCTGGTGAAGGACTTCCATGATAAAAGATATCTGGACTGGGTAATAGAGCAGGCTACCCACATTTATGGAGTCCAAAAACCTGCAGAAAATAAAAACCAGATAAAAAAAACAAAAACCAGCCAACAACCTTGCTGCTGCTAAGGTGGTGGAGGTGAAGGTTGCCCTCATTTTGGACCTAGAAATGGGGGGGCTAAAAATTTACCTACCCAAACCCAGCAAATTCAGAGGCCAAGAAGGCCTTCTGGCCAATCAGCCACAGGGGGCAGTCAGGGAGGTAATCCCACCAATGGGACCCCTAATTCTCCTGATTATGTAAGTCCCAGATACAAGGGCAACTGACCGATCTTGGGGTATGTATGGACTCCCCCAACCCAAGGGGGGGTCCCGCCAGGAAACTTCCCTCCGGAGGGCAGTAATCCCCCGAATCCTGGGGTAAGTTTCTTTCCCCGGTATCCTCAAATCCCCAACAGCAGGACAACCATCCTTTCTTTCCCTGGTTTCAGGAGCCCAGACAACCTAATAAGGGGGAGGGGAGGTCAAGGGTGGAGGGTTACCAAAATCCACAGTACACAGGGTACTCCGGTAGAAGGGATAGTTACCTTTCCTGTGAACACCCTAGGTATGAACAAAGACCCCCATACCAGCCGGAAAGAGTGTCCCAACTGTAGCATCAGGTCCAGAACATCATACAGGATCTGTGTCACATGTCGTGGGCTCAGCAGAATCCTCAGATAAACATGGCGGCTCAGAACCCCACAAACCAAGGGTCTGGCACCCCAGAACAATGACGGGGAGAGAACCTGATAATTCACTGGTTGACGAGGAGGAGGTATGAGGTAGGGGGTTTCAAGCCCTAGAAGAAGTTTCCTTCCTCACCTGTGAAAAGCCCCTGGACACCCCGGAACCGGAACTAAAATCTCTTGCCCCTGAAAATCTGAAACCAAGGGAACAGAGGGTGGGTAGGAGAAATAAGGACCTCAAAAAGGCACATGTTGGGGAGGAAGTTAGTGTCCTCCAATTTGAAGGGGAAGAATCCTTAGAGGATTCTGTGAAACTATCTTCTCCTTCTGGGATGGGGGAATTTGTCCCAAAGAGAAATAGTTCCAAAGAGATCTGATTGAAGACTGGGTGGGTGTGGGGACTGATTCAGAGTCACCCATCTCTGAACCCCAGAATTTCCATTCTGAGAAAAAAATTGTAAAGGAGGGATCATCCACACAAACTGGTCCTAGTGACTGCCTCCAGGTAAAAGTGGGCAGCACAGAGCTAGGGGACAAAAGGGGATTCCGAAATACCATCTATTTCAGGATGTCAAATGTGTTATTACAGATTCCCATACTCTGGCACAGAAAATTGTCCAAAACGCCACTTTGTCGGAGTCCAAAATAAAGAAATTGACCACCCAGCTTGCCCAAAATGCCCATTACCTTTGCCCACTTGAGGAGAAGGAGGGGAGATTCTATGCCCCCGTTCCAGTGCAAGGGCAAAGTACAATGTCAGCAGTGGTGGACACTTGATCCCAGGCCAGTCTTCTGTCAAAAAGGGCATTTGAGAAGCTAAATTCATGAACGGGGGAGAGACATCAGAACCCTCTCACCCCTCTTCTTGGGCAACTCCAGATCTTCGACTGGAATTAAATTCCTGTTGAGGGGACTGCAGATTTGGAAATAAAAATTGGGTGACACAAGGTGAAACATCCGGTCATAGTCGTGACTCCAGAGGGAACGCACTGTCTACTAGGGAATGACATCCTCCGCAGGTTGTCTCCCCTAATAGACTGTGTGAACAAGGTACTCTGGACTCAGACTAACAGGCCAATAAAATTAAAACACAGTGTCAACCATGTTAGTTTAAATGGCACATCTCACATGGTTGAATACAAATCTGATCATATTGAGTTTCATGTCCAGAATAATCAAATACCTGATCTTACAGTAATTGATGTAGGACAACAAACTAGTGATGGGAACTCCTTTCCATTCCTGAAAATTAATCTTTCTTCCAGTTTTAAGGAAATACTTTGTAATTGTATACTAATTCACAATCTGAAAATCCCAATTCTATAGTCAAAAGTGATGAGAAACCAGCTCAAAGTTGACCTGACATTCAGAAAATTAGAGAACAGTTGTTCCTCCCTATTCAGTTAAATGAGGGGAAGGAGTCTGTTCTTGCCCAAGTGTGCATGAACAACCGAAAGAGCTTCAGAAGCCATGTTCAAGACGCTCCCAAAAGATCCAGCCATTCCCACATTTAAATTGATCGATAAGTGGGAAATGTGCCTGGAAACTGCGAATTCCAAGCATCTCCTGCCTAGGAGGTGTATGCTCAAAATGTCTATAGGTAACAAATGCATAGAACATAATTGTTGCGTCGTGCAAGGTGTCCCTGCTGCATTCTATTTAGGCAGTGACATTCTCAACCGGTTTGCAATTCATTTGGACCTGATAAATTACGAGGCCTGGTCCCAAATAGGGGGCAATTCCATGGGCTTTGATGATTCAGAGAAAGCATTTCGGTCAGCCCATATTGCTGCCGTATGTGGTTGAAGTTCAAATTGGAGAGGAAGTCACCATCCCAGGATGTGACTATTCCCACTTGAATTAAAAATAAGAGGAACGAGGAAAGAAACTGCAAAATTCTGACGCATATGTACACCTCAATGCCCATCTCCACCAGCAGGGGTTGGGCTTAAAACCAACACCATTAGTCAATGTAGAAAACAACTCTGTTCCAATATTGATGGATAACAGCGACCTCAGGAGTATCACCCTGGGCACAGGCACCATTATTGGAATGGCGGTTGATGACCAACATTTTTTCATGGATCTAGGAAACGAACTGATAGGACAAATCCCCAATGACTGCTTTGACAATGACAGTGACAATGACATACCACCAGACAGGATCTTCACCTGGCAAGGTGGGGAATTTCCTTGTGTACTCTTCCTGCCCTTACGGGGAGGAAGAGGTGACCTGTGATATCAGGCAGGATGAGGTGATATTCCAGGTCCACAATGATTGCATCTCCTACCTGAAAACCTCTGTCCAAGTCAATACTCTAACCAGAGACCTCCCCACCCAACTGGAGGAGGCCGCTGAGATAGAAAAACCCAAAGTCTTTCCAGGCTTCAGTCAAATGGCTGAAGAGCAGGTCAACCTAGCTGATGCCTGTGAGACTCCAGAGCAAAAGCAAAAGTTGAAGCAGGTGTTCTTAGATTTTCAAGATATCTTTGCAGTGGACCTGTATGACTGTGGTCGCACCAAGATCCATACTACAACAATTCCCACAGACCCTGGAATGACTCCTGTGTTTGTGAAGCAATTTTGCTTGCCTATTCCATCTATGGAGTCCCAGACAGAAATCATCAAAAGTCCTGTGTGATCATTTGTCCAGTCCACAGTACCTTTAATAATCCGGTGCTGGGGAGTTTAAAACCAAATGGCCAATGGAGACTCTGTGCAGACCTTGGGGAGCTAAATAAATGGGTCCACATGTCCCGATGGCCTCTCCCCTACATTGACCAGAAGCTGGCCCAGATCCAGGGGTCAAAGGTATACAGTGCCATTGACCTGACAAATGGGTTCAGGACCGTGCCCGTCAGTAGGGTGGACCAATACAAGCTGGCCTTTACCTTCGGGCAGCAGGACACGTGGGCCCGGACTCCCTTCGGATACATAAACTCTGGCAACTAATTCAACATCTTCTAACACAAGGCCATTCCCGACTTGGGTGAAAGGGGTAACCTGTCCTATGTGGATGATGTTCTGATAAACAGCTCAACTGTGGAGGAACACATAGCGGAAATCCATTATGTTCTGATCCAGTTGAGGGTTGCCGGAGAAAAACTGTCCTTCCAGAAGCCACAGTGGTGCAGGACCAGTGTCAACTTGTTGGGACTTGAATTAACTCCTGAGTGTCTCTGTTCCCAGGAGGAGAAAGTGGAAGCACTGCTAAAACTAAAAGACCCCACAACTCTGCGTGAGCTACGAAGGCTCCTTGGACTGACTAATTACAGTAGGAAGTTAATTGAGGATTATGCATAGGTCACAAGACTCCTGATCCATTTGTTGAAGGAGGGGGTCGAGTGGGAGTGGGGTCCAGAACAAGCCGAGGCAGTAAAACAACTCAAAGGAAGTCTCTCACAATCGCCTTGTCTAGCTTACCTTGTCAAGTAGTTCTTCTTGAAGACAGGGTTCCCGAATACATGCTTGACAGCAGTATTATATCAAAATCATGACAAAGTCAATAAAGTCATCTCCTATGCAAGCAAGGCTTTATCCTCTGTGGAGGAAAAATTCAACGATTGTGAGAAGGCACTCCTGGCAATGGTGTGGGCATTGAAAAAATACAGGTTGTTCATCCAGGGGGAACACATCATAGTGGGGACTCCACACCAGCCTTTCCTATACCTCCAAAGCAACAGAATCTGGGCCAGATATGTGGGTAATTCCAGAATTACTTCCTGGATTCTGTCATTGCAAGGCTTTCCTGTAGAGGTCAGATATGGCCAAAACAGGAAGAGTCCCCTTGCGCAAGGTCTGGCGGACTTGCATGATTGTGCCAGAGAAAACTGTCTCGATTCAGATTATGTCAGGAATGGGTTTGTGGAGCACCTGGTCAATTGGAAAACTAGAGGTATACTGTGTGCTAATAACATCTCACTTAAACGTGGTAAGCTTATATAAAATATTGATGATCTGGTCACCTCCAATGGAATGCCTATCCATTGGAAAAAGATTAAGGGTCATTCCCGAATAGAGGGGCCAGACAAATCTGGAAATGATCTAGCGGATCAGCTGGCCAAAACCGGTGCCATCCAACGGGATATCCTCGAGACTGAGTCCCTGTTGGGGGAAATCTAGGTCATTGCTGTCACTAAGGGCCAGACAAATGCTCACATTGAACTCTCAACTGCCCAGTGGAGTAAGGAGACCCTAAATGCTGATTTAATCACGGCACAAGAAGGAATCCGATTATTTGGAAATGCAGAAAGACACATTATTTGTTATTCCTATTCTTTCATATTTAGGTTCACTGCTCAAAGTGTTACACTGGTGCAACCCCCTGTTTTTTTCTCTTTTTTTAAGAGGCCTGAACAAGAAATCCAGCCACTTTAGAAGCAAAGAGCAACATGGAACTTACATTTAAAAACAAGAAACAAGGGGAGCAAGGGAGACCACAGGGGTAGCAAGGAAGACCTCAGGGGTCACAGTTGCGACCCCTGGCCACCCCAAATGACATCCCTGTGCACCATACATGCATATACAATGCACAACTTTCCAATGGAAACTTTCTCTTTTCCCAACAGACAAAACAAAATGCCTACTAAAAAGCAACTCTGTAGAAAAGAAAGAAAACATAGAGCAGATAAGAATAAGACTACACCATATAGTCATCCACCTCTAAGAAATGTATAGAAAACACAACTAAAAAAGGTAAGGCCTTTTTGCAAAAACTAAAAGTAGAAATGTATGTACGAAGAAAAGCAGACCTACTAACAAACCTAACCCTCTATCTACCAGTGTTAACATAGTCACGGTAAGGCAATCCAAAATATTTATGATACAGAAAATGTTACACCGTAGAGTTCTTCACAATGTTATAAAAACAGTTGAAAAGTCACAATCTACCCTTAAAACTCCTGCAGGAGATTAATCCTGAAACTCTAATTGACAACACTTTTCTACTATAGAGAGAATTGTTTATATTGATTTTAAACAGAATGAAATCACTAACTAAATTAATCAATAAATTACAAAAACTACTTCTAAACATGCACAGTGTCAATATACAAACCTTTTCAAACTTCTGTAATGGTGAATGGATTCACACAAGCAGCACAGAACCATATTTCAATGAAGAAGCTTATAAACAAGAACAACAAAAAACAATTGAGGGTATGAACTGGTGGAATACACCATTATAGCAAAATAAACCCTTATAGAAAAAAATTTCCCAGCAAACATTGAACCAAATGCTCCTTTCACCCACACAAACTGTCCAATGAACAAATGGACATGCAGCTCAATGTGTAATGAACGCCAACAATCCTTTACATCTTTACAACAATTACTCAATGAATATGTGAAACTAAAAGACAAATGCAAAATGAAAACTTTACAAACCTGTAAAGTCGCATTAGCCTGCATTTTAGGAACTGCTTGCAAAAGCACTTTCCACCACATCAAAATGTTAGCAACACACCATTCTACTATACAGAATCTTGTGCATCTATTATCCTATGCAAAACATCCTGCTCTAGACTTGCAACATTTAAATAACATTCTTCTACATAGAAAAGCCAAAGAACTTATTCAAGAAATAGAGCACAATGTAGCTCCAATTTTCCCACTCTATTGGCTAAATATGAATCCAAGTGACATATGTTTATTGACTACCTAACCTATCAAAATATGTCCACACATAGCTTATGGCTTTATATTGATTGCCCAGCATCCTTTTGAATAACTATGACTCTGAATTTATTTGCGGCATGTTGCATTGCTTTATTAAATATAATATGCTTTCCTACTGGTTTACCCCATTACCCTTGTTTTGTCTTGTGTCTGGTGTTTTTTGTTTCACCCTGTCTTATTATACTTGGTATCATAAATCTAGATACCACATTCCAGTGTAAAGAATATTTCTTTTGCTATTACCCTGGCGTAGAGTCCGGCAGTGAGTTCAGTGTGCCCTGCCTACCTGCACAATGCTGTTTTCTTGTGATTTGTGGTTTGTGATTCCTGTAAGAAAGCACTTTGCCTTTAATAACAAGAACTACCTACAAAAGGAACACGTGCTGCGCAGTGCCAGCACATAGAGTCTTTTCTGGAAATATTTACGAAAAAAAATCCAAAAGAGGCTAGATAGAGAAGTCGAAACACCTACAAACTGGCATAATAGGTTAAGTGATCTGGCAAGAAATGAGATGGCAGAAAAACAGATTTAATGGAAGCAGTGATCGACTGCACCAAATGGATGTGACAAAACTATCATAAAATGATCCCTAATGCAGAGGTGAAAGACTGCCAGTGTACTGAAAAGGATGACAAGAGATCCGTCGAGCAAAAAGAAGATACAACTAAAATCATAAAAGATATAATCAAAATAATTGTTGATCCAATAGAGGTAGAAGGTAGTGGAAAGACCCCTGCTAAATTGCAAAAAATGAAGGGTTTTCATATTAACTACAGCCGACTACCTACACCTTTCGATGAGCCATCAAAAAGAGCCATCCAAAAGTCTGTCATCAGATGAGACCAATGACAAGGGAGATAATAATCCTCTAAGGAAGACAAATGAAGCGCTGCTAAGTGTGATTGACCTCGCACTATATACTGAAGTAACAAATAAAATTGTAGCAACTCAAAGCAAGAGTGACGATAGATGAAGACCACAAACTCCATTGCCATTAAAGGTGATAAATGATACCCATATTTTCGACATTTTCTCCAAGCTGTCAACGTTTGAGGCGTGCCATCAGCATGCAAGAGGATCCAAATTCAACACAAAGCTGCTGTTAAAGGAAAGGCAGTTAAGATAAACACTTCAAAGAAAGGCAAATCTAATGGATCAAGAGCGTTCATTAGAAATTTAACAACTTCAACCCCAGCTGTACTATTTCAGCTTGCCAGTACAAAAAAGTGACAAGAAAAAAGTAAACAGTTGCAGGAGAGCAGTAATGCTCACTCGCTCACTCTGCAGGGCACACACTGGATGTCTTGATCTCCTCTGACCTCCCCCTCTCCATCCCTCTGACAACTCCTCTCTCCTGGAGCGATCACTCCCTCCTCTCATCTCATCTCTCCCTCTCTTCCCCCAAGCCAAGCCTACCCGAACACTGCCACCTACCTTCTCGGACATACATCCCATGAAGCGTGTGTCAGTTGAGGCTTTTGCCGCCAATTTCTCGCCCCCCCTCCACCTTTGGCTGTCTCTCATCCAGATACAGCCCTGTCTCTGCTCTACTCTTCAATTTCTGATACGCTTGATGCTCTTGCCCCTGTCATGAGGATCCGTTTGAAGTCCAAAGCCAAGTGCAATTCCTGGTATTACTCTGACCTAGCTACACTTAAACATAAGTGTAGGGCAGCTGAGAGGAAATGGAGGACTTCCTGTTCATCCTCTGACAAATTGGCAGGTCGCCTGCTACAAAGGCAATACCGACTCTCTGTCCTCACCAAGAAGAGAGTCCATATTCAAGCTTGTGTCTCTGCGGCATCTAACAACTCGGCCAAACTCTTTAAAATCTGCAAGGAGCTGGCAAACCCTGCTGCAGTCCCTACCCCTCCTGTTGCCTCCCAGGCTCTTTGCAATGCCCTTGCCTCTCACTTAATTTCAAAAACCCAGGACATCCTGTCCACCCTCCCCACCCACACTCCTCCTCTTCCCTCTCCATCTGTGCCTGCTGACCCTCCTTTAGCCACCCTCCCACTATCATTCTCGTCCTTTCCTCTTTTCACCCCCGACGAGGTTGCTAGACAAGTCCGATCTATGAAAGCCTCTTCAAAACAGGTTCATCCCTGTTCCTCTAGAACCATCAAGGACCACATTGACATCCTCGCTCCGGCCCTTGCTGATTTTTGCAACCGCTCCTTTGCCTCTGGATCCTTCCCCTCCCCTCTGAAGCACTCCTTTGTGCATTCTCTTCTCAAGAAACCCACAGCTGATCCTTCTTGTCCAGCTAACTATCGCCCAATTTCCATTACTCCCTTTCTTGGCAAACTCCTGGAAAAGTTGGCCATCTCTCAGCTTAACCTTCATTCCAATTCTGGAGGCTGTCTCCATGACCACCAGTCTGGCTTCAGAGCTGCCAGAAGCACGGAAACTGCTCTCCTAAACATCTATGAAGATCTGCTCACCAACCTTGACTCTAACATTCCCTCTGTCATCCTCCTCGATCTCTCTTCTGCCTTCGACACTGTCAACCATACCATCCTTCTCAACCGTATCCGTGAAAACCTGGGTATCACTGATCAGGCTCTGGCCTGGCTGACCTCTTTCCTCTCAGATCATCCCTCCCTGGTCCAACTTGGGTCCTTCCTTTCATCTATCTTTCTCTCTACCTGTGGTGTTCCCCAGGGGTCTAACCTCTTGCCCTGGCTTTTCAACCAATACCTGGCAACTCTTGCCCACTGCATTGCCATTTTCTGCTCAAATTTGCAGCGCTACGCTGACGACACTCAACTCATTTTCAGGCTGCCCTCTGCCACCTCCTCTCCCTCTCTCATCTCTGATTGCCTAACTGCCATTCAAGATTGGTGTGCCGCCAATGATCTTTGTCTGAATGCCAGCAAGACGGAGATCCTCCTCATCGGCACACCTTCACCATCCTTTCCCCTCACTCTCTGGCTGGCCTCCCTTGGCCCTCCTCCTACCACCACCTGCGAGGCTAAGAACCTCGGGGTCATCTTTGACTCCACTCTTTCCTTCTCTGCCCACATCTCTGAGGTCTCTAAAAAGTCAAATTTCCGACGGCACCTCCTCAGAGGTACTCTGCCTTTCCTCTCCTTCCCCCAGAAGCTCATGGTATCTCAAGCTCTGGTTCTCTCTAGCTTGGACTATTGTAACAGCCTCTATCTACATCCACCTGCCTCTACTCTCCGCCCTCTGCAACTAATCCAGAACAGGACTGCGAGACTTATCCTTGGCCTCAAGCCCTGGGATCATATTTCTCCAGCTCTGAAATCTCTCCACTGGCTCCCAGTGGATGCAAGGATTAAATTCAAAACCCTCTGCATTGTCCACAAGGCTTTCTGGGGCTTGGGTCCAAAATACCTTCAGCTATCCCTCCGCAAATACCTCCCCTCTCGAGCTCTTCACTCCTCTACCTCCAACTCACTCAGGGTCAGTCGTTTTTCTAAGAAACGAGCTGGGGGTAGATCTCTGTCTTTGGCTGGAGCCTCCCTCTGGGACAGCCTCCCTGCCACTCTAAAACTTGAGGAGAACCATCTCCGGTTCCGGAAGCACCTCAAGACCTTCCTCTTTTCTTCTGCCTTCGTTCCCCCTCTCCCCTGATGATCTGTTCTCTCTTGGCACCGTGCACCTGGCCACCCTCTGTCTCTTGGGCCCAGGTACCTGCTCATCCTGCCACCCTCCCGTACTGCCTCCGGGCCACCCCTTGCACTGGCGTCTGCATCTGTACCCATACAGCCCCCCCCCTTTTTTCTTCCTGCACTTATCAGACCTACCCTGTCTGCTGCCTTAAACCTAGCACTTGCAAATTGCTGGCTGCATTACCACTGTTTGTTGCCTTTATTATTTATTTATTGTTACTTATCTGTTTCTCCTCTGCTTCGCACTTTCCACCTCTCCCCGCTTCCATGCACTTTTCCCCTCCCACCTCTCCCATGCACTTGCACGTTCTCAATGTCACTGGGCCTAGTAAGATCGCTGTTTAGTTCTCCCCTGTTCCCCTCCCTTGCCTTGTCGCGTTCTGAAACACTTGTGTACGAGCGCAATAGAAATAAAATATCAATCAATCAAAAAAATCACATGAAAAACATGATAATGCAGAGTCGATTGCCAATGCTAAAAAAAGGAAGAGAATGGAAATGGAGGAATGTTAAAGAAGTCAGATAAACTTCACGGAAGACCTGGCAAATGTATCAACATATTCAGACCATGACGAAGAGTGATACAATTCCTCTCAAGAGTCAATGCAGAGCGAGGATTCGGTGGGTTCTCTTAAGGGGGCATCGATTTGGCACAAAAAGGCAATTGAAGAGGTGCAGATACACCCCCAAGGAAGCCATAATGAAAAAATCAAACAGGACTCAAGATAAAAAAAAATGGACTGGCGTCACCTAAGCTCAGAAAAGTGTATATCGAGTATGGCGACGTTGGTGAGTCTGAGCCCATTTTCAATCTAAATCCAAAATGTACATATGCGAAAGAACAAAGGAAAGATGATAAGCAGAAACATATCAGTTTTCCAAGAGTAGACGAACAAATATTGTCCATGAAACTACATTTAGAGAACATCTTATGGAAGAAAAACGAAGTGAATTTAAACAGACAAAACATAATGAAGCTCTTACCTTGTGTACCGTCCCTAAGAACCATAACATCTGATGACATTGACATTTTGGAGTACGTCACTGAATCATGCTCAGACTGGGTAATTTTACATGTGTCATCACAAATGATAGAAGGTACCTTATTAAATGCATGCAACAAATTAATTTCATTTGGGTATGATTTAAATAATCATCATCAACACAACAGTAAACAAGAGGAGAAAGCACAGACCTCAAAGTTAACAGAAGCGAATGATCCGACTGTAAATGAACAATGGAGAGAAATTCTCAAAGAAAGACAAGAAGGAAGAGATGTCGGCAGAGAGTCTAAAAATGACCATGAAAAAATTACTAATTGAGGGACAGACACCAAGGAGAGATGTTCTGAACAACATTAGCAAATAAACCCCAAGTCTCAGGACGAAAGTTCCTTAATATCATGTAACACAAGATGTTTTAAGCACTTGTTCAATGAGGTGGGGCTGAATAAGGAGGCACACTCTGAAGTTTGCCTTGGTTACAGGAGACACCGGTGTGTGATGGGTACTCAATACTGCTTAATGCAGCAGGGAAGAACCGGTCAGGACAACCTTTCTCTGGGTTAATAACAATGGTTAAAAATACTGAGCATCGAATTGTGCAATCAGAAAATACAATATTAAGGCTTTTACACCATGCAAAGAGAAATACACCAACACGGGCTTGTAAAGATTCCCAGAATCTTTATTGCAATACTGTACAGTTTACAAAACAAAGTACACAAATAGCTATTTGGCCGTCAGTACATCAAAGAGACCACCAGCAGGTTCAGTGTGAGCAGTGAACAGGAATTGCTAGCTGGACATCAATGTATTTATACAGTTTCTTCATAACGATGTCCAGCCTCCTACAAGTTAATCATGTACTGGGCTAGGGTTCGCGCCAGGTTCGTTCCTAATTTACATATCTTGTGCATGCGGTTTACTTCTTAATACATTTACTAACAAACACTATTATTCTCTGGGTTTAACTTTACACTCTTTACACATTTGCTTTAATACAGGTCAAACAGATGTTTCGCATGTCAAGTTTAAATAGCGTTATTTTTCTTGTATACTTGTAGGTTAACATCGCCGTTTCAAGTAATCCCCTGATCCCGAGGTCAACAAAGGACAAGGTCTACATGATCCTAGGCAGGCAGGTTGGACATTAACTCTCCTACAGAGGTTGAAGAGGTTAAAGTAAGAACAAGAGAACATAGGTCGGCCATTTTAGGCCACAGGGTGACTTTGCACGATAAACTAAAATGGCGGCTTTAACCTAAAATGGAGGCTTGATTCACTTAAGGTCACAACCTTGCAATACGGATTTCCTCGCAAAGCGACTGGGCATAGGCCAACATATACAATGAGGACGAAACAATATTATATCAGTTTTAACAAACCCTCCTTTTGGCCTATGCCAAGCGCTAAACTACCTTCAATCACTTTGCGACTAACTCCACATTTAAACGTCTATACACCCTGAATCATTATCAGACATATCTATTGCCATTAGTTCAGACACTAGAGTTTCTTTCAACACATACTCCTTGGAAACCTTATCTGGGGCGTATATTTTATGCCTAATACACATGTTGCTTGCGCGCAACACCCCCCTAATACCGAACATATACCAGGGAGACACTGTATACAACAACAAAGGAACAGAAAACTACCTAAGATGATCAGCAGGGCCATAAGCAACTTCCATCCCCACGACCGTAGGAGGTCCCAAAACCATGCACTAAGTTCCCAGTTTCCCTCAGGAAGATGCACTTCTGAACTAAGAACATGTAGATTTTGGATCGTCCTAAAGATCGTTGGATAGGAGTCTGGTGCGTAAACGCAGCAAGCGGACCCCACTAATTTATATACTCCTCCACGCTCAGCCAAAATGACATCTAATGCCATCCGGTTCTGAAGAGCTACTAATCTTATCGCTTTCTGTTCTAACGTCATATTATAGAGTATGCCAGTGGTCCGGTTGATGGTTCTCTCCAGTACTCTCGCTAGTCCCCTGATATCTTCTGAATTCGTAATTTGCCCAAGAAATGGCACAAAGGATTTTATGATGTCTCCTAGAGTTTGCGCTGGAGTATCCCCCTTCACATCTCGTCGTGGGCGAGTCTTCGAAATTTCTGCAGTACTGGCAATAAATACCCCAAGTAATAGAATCCCTAAATAGCAAGTTCCTTGCCAATCCCTGAGCAACCATGGAAATGCCACATCACTACAAACGAAATAGACAGGTTCACCTACGTACAGAGGTCTGTTCTCACTAGTCAAATTTGCAACGTTAGCGCATTTTCTAAAATTACCCATTGACCGTGTTCCATTCCTCTGTATGCAGAAGGTTACTGAATCGGGGCTATGGTTAACAGAATAAGATGGAGGAATGGCATCCTTATTGCCTATAGGAACCATTTTGAAAGAGATCAAAGACTGAAAAGGACGAGACAATCAATCAGAGGGCCTAACAGAAGCAACGTTTGGCTTACTCCTATTTGCAAAAAGCGAGCATCCCAGGGGCATCAAAACACATTTTTCAAAACTATTCAAATTTGTACCATCAAAGTTCCCTGAAATGCTGTCATTCCATCGGTCAAAGAATAGTGCTCTAAGAGAAGCATAACAAGCAGTTGTCAAAGGTAAAGGATGAATGTACCAATTTAGCCCCTTATCCCCATGTTGCGGTAGATGCGAACAGATCCAGCAGTTGGTCCTATTAAAACCAAGGTATGCAATTGCACGGAAGGAGTGGAGAAAACAGATACATTTTCAACAGGTAAAAAGTCCTCTAGCGGATATGCTTCCTCCAGATACCATAACCCAAAACCAATAGTTACTAAAAACCCAGTTATTATTACAAAAAGGCAACAATACATTTTCGGGGTCCCATTACACACTTGATCATTGTCTCTGCTAGTCACATATTTATCTAAAAGTTCAGTACGAGCGGTAGCGGGTGCAGGCATCGTAGTCTTCAATCGAAAAAACACCAATTGTTCGTTTGCTGGCGACTCCAGTCGCGCGTCTTCTTAATGTCTTTCCCACAACCCTTAGCCAACAGAATCCTTTCGTACAGTCGGGCCAAAAGGCAAGCCCTCACATGATTTCCTCAATCGCACAGCCAAACTGTGCCGTACGTCTATCTTCTTGGACGTAAATTATATTTCACAATTTCTGGTGCAGAAGGATAGGATAACAGTATGTCGTCCCTTCCCACTGGAGGTGGCGAGTGAACGGAAATGGGATCAGAAAATGGATGATCGGGGGGCACTGTTGAGCAGCCTGCAAGATGGCTGCCTAGCTTTTAAGCTCCATGCCCGACAGCTGTATATCCGCCTACATCAGCGATTCCCTGTACCATCCGACGCTGGGAGTAAGCGCATCGTCTTTGCTGCCCTCGGAGCGACATATTGATCCATGTCCGGGTGAAAACTATGACTTTTTCACTGAGCAGGACTCCTTTTCCTCCCGACCCGGCTCCCCGCTCAGTGAGGCCTACCGCGCCACGTGACGCTGCGGCGGGCTCAGCCTTAGTGTGCTGCTGTGACTGCAACTACCTAAGCCTGGCAGAGCGGCTGCCTACCTCTGGTGCCCTGCAGAGCTGCGCAACATCGTCAGCGGGGTGGCCCCCCAGAGGCCACGGGAGTGGCGGACTATATTTCCTCCTGTACTTGCCACCTGTGCACTTGACCCTCTACGAACCGCCCGGGTGGTGCCTCCCTCCCGGGCTTGGCCTCCTTGGCTGACCGGCGCCTGAAGCGTTTCCTATCCTGTGTGGCTCCTGGTTACCTGTTGGCCTGCATCTGAAAGATCCGAGCTACGCCCTTGCAGGTGAGGAGGTTGGGGTCTGCGGTCGTAACACGGCACCCCACCGGCTCTGGGGCCCTTATGCTCGTCAACTGCTGTGGAGCTGTAGCCCCGGGGCGATAAACTGAACCGCTGAGGTCCCCCCCCTACCCCCGCGGACCCGCCACCCTTGGGGCCTACCCTGATTGCATTGGGCCACCTACACTTGGTGCCTGAATTGCGGCCTCCGTCTGAGCCCTCCCTCCTCTGCCGCTGCAACTACTGAGACCTGCGATCCCGCTCTGGAACGGTGCTGCCCAGTGAGCAGTTCAGCACTACCCGTACACCGAATTTGGACTCCTGGTGGCGGAAGAGTGGGACACCCCCGCCTGTCCCGATACTATTGCACCCAAGGGGCCTAAGGATTAGGGTCCTAACAACCATTGCACTCCCGTAGCATGCCAAGTAAATCACGCGGGACCGACAAGGCGGGAGCAATGGACAAATACGCTAAGTCGCTTCCCAGACAGGAGCGGGGAAGGTCACCTCCGAACCAGGACGACTCTGAGCCACCATCCGGACCCCCGCAGCCTGACCTCACTACCCTGATGGAAACCATGGCGAAAAACTTTGCCTCATTTCACGAAAAATTGGACGACATAAATGCGAGTGTTGCTTCTATGCGGGCCAAATTGGATCAGCACGGTACCAGACTGGCGGAGGCCGAGACATGTATTGGGGCCACCGAGGATGGCGTGCACACTCTTCAAAACACTGTTTCTGAACTGGTGCGGGATATGAGGCAAGTCAAGGCAAAGTGCGACGACTTGGAATCCAGGTCCCGCCGGAATAATCTCCGTATCGTGGGGGTCCCGGAGTCTGCACTAAAGGGTAAGATGGAGCAGGCAGTTGAGAATCTGCTAAGAGAACTCCTGGGTAACCCCCAACTTTCCCGGTTCTTCACGATTGAACGCACCCACCGGGCGCTTGCCCCACGTCCCAAACCGGGAGACTTCCCCAGGCCGATCATTGCCAAGGTTCTGAGCTTTCGGGACAGAGACCACACACTACGCTTGGCCCGGGAGAAGGGGGAACTGAAATTTGAATCCCAGACCATTAGAGTTTCCCAGACTTTTCCACAAATGTGCAAATGGAACGCAGGCAGTTCAACGGCGTGAAAAAACTGCTCATAGAGAGGAAAATCGAGTATGCCATGCTATTTCCAGCACGCCTGAAGCTTACTCATCGCAACAAGTTGTACTTCTTCACGGTACCTGAGGAGGCAGTGAAATTCATCGAAGCCTACATTCCTCTCCCCGACCTGCTCGAGGAGCCAACAGCAGGTGACTGAAGAGGTGAACACTGACCCATACACGTGGGCCGACATGGGCGCTACTTATGCGCGCCGTTTATGCTTCCTTTGTTGTACTTATGAATCTCGCATCATTTATATCCTTTGCTAAGCGTAATTTATTGTTAAAACTCCCTGCAATGTACTAATTTTTACCACTGCATAATACATGGTGCGCTGCACCAATCTCACATTCAAGTTTGGTTTACGGCAACACCGACCCCCGCTACAGCTGCAATGCCGAGTTTAGCATGTTACGGCCGTTGTACGCGCCCCAGTTGGGTGCGCAGCCGGGTGCGCCCTTGTTCCGCAGGGCGTGCCCCTGCTGGGTATTGGGGTGGGGTCTTATACACTGCTTGGTTGGGGAGGGCAGTGAGGGTGGGGGGTGGTAATGTTGAGGGATGGTATTGTAAAAACAGCAAGGAGTGTGTGGCTTGGAGGGTAGAAGGTGGTGGCCCTGCATCGAAGATTACTACATGGTCAACAATCAATACTACGCGATGCTGGGGTGTTCCTTAAGCTCGTAACATGGCTATTAGGCTAATGCTCATAGGATAACTGCATACGCCCAGAGGTATGGGGTCAATATTTTCCTGTTGCAGGAAACCCATGCACTTGCGCATCTTTCCGACTCCCTGGCGCCGGCATGGGGAGCCAATAAATTCTACACACTGTACTCCTCTCAGTCCAGGGGAGTGCTAACCTTAATTCACAAATCAGTGGAGTTTTCCTTACATACTAGCCGCATAGATCGAGAGGGTAGATATGTGATCCTCCATTGTCTGTTGGCTAACACAGAATGGCTACTGTTCAATACATATGCCCCGAGTACAGACACCCCCGACTTCTTCGATGATATCAATACCCTACTTTCGAGATACATAGGGATCCCGGTTATTTGGGGGGGCGACATGAACCTCATACTAAACACTGAGCTTGACAGATCGGGCACAGCACACAGGACAATGTCCAGAGCCACTCGTCGGCTCCAGGCACACATGGGCCCAGCTGGCCTAATTGATGTCTGGAGAGCACTTAACCCAATAGCTAGGGAATACAAGTTTTACTCCTCTGCACACGACAGCCATTCCAGAATTGATCTCTTTCTCCTGTCAGCCGGGCTGATGGGGAGGAACCTCAGCATGCAGATATTACCACGCACACTCTCAGATCACTCCCCAGTGACACACGATATTACCCTACAACACACACTGCTGCGCCACTCCGCCTGGCGCTTCAAATCGGAGGCACTGCATGACATCGTTTTCAAGGCCGACATCCTTGCGGACATCAATACCTTTTTTGACACCAAATAACGCCATGACACAACAGACAGGGTCCGTTGGGAGGCTTTCAAGGTGTTCATCAGAGGGATGTCTATTTCTAGGGAAGCAGGGGTCCTGAAAGACATTAGAAATTCTCTACAAAGATCTGAGTCAAAACTCAAGGAACTAGAGCGTGAATACGCCTCTGCTCCCTCCCCGCCCAAGATGGCACAGATACGGGCGGAATGGAGACCTTTGAGGCGCATGCCCTCAGGGATATAAGGTATTACACACGACCCATTACGGCTCGCAAATATGGCGAGGGGGAAAGACCCGGTCGAACTCTGGCCAGGTTGGCCCGAATGGAGGGGGGCCGAACCCGTATCGATAGTATTAGGAGTGAGGACGGCATACGTCACTGGGCTAACCAACCAATCCTGGAGGCCTTTTCTGACTTCTATGCAACCCTTTACGCCCCGCAGAGTGAGCACAGTCCCCAGGACCTGGATCGTCTCCTCGATAGTATCCCCATGTCCTATATATCTCACGCCACCAAAGAGCAGCTAGACGCTCCCATCTCCCTAGATGAAATCACTGAGGCTATCTCCGCCCTTCCAAAAGGCAAGGCCCCCGGTCCGGATGGCCTGACCGCTGAATTTTATCAAGAGCATGTCACTCTACTGGCCCCGCGCTTGCATGAAGTATGGGACGAGTACCTTCGCCTTGCCTCTCTCCCAGAGTCTCTGCGCAAGGCTATAATCACTGTACTTCCAAAGCCAGGCAAGCTCCCGGAGGAATGTGGCTCCCAAAGACCTCTTTCCCTTATAAATACAGACACAAACATTTTCACCAAGATAATTCCGAACAGATTCCTTCCCATCATGACGTACCTTATTCACCCAGACCAAAGCGGCTTTGTCCCTGCCCGCTCTACCTCCTTAAAAATCTGACGCCTCTTCAACGTCATGTCCAGAATTGACCCTAACGCTAATGTGGTCGTGGTGACACTGGATGCCCAAAAGGCGTTCAACATGGTGTCATGGCAAAACCTGTGGGCCGTGCTGGAAAAGATGGGAATTGGCCCACGCATGCTCTCCTATATCAAACTGCTGTACACGCACCCAATGGTCAGAGTCCTGGTTAATTCCCATATCTCGGCTCCCTTTGCCCTCCACAGAGGGACGCGCCAGGGGTGCCCATTCTCCCCCCTACTATTCGCGATGGCTATTGAGCCAATTGCAGACAGTGTCAGAGACAAACATACTCGTAAGGGGATTTGCCTTTGTGATGCACCCGAAATTATATCTTTGTATGCGGATGACGTGCTTCTGTATGTCAGGGACCCCTCAGTCCACTTAGACCCAATCACCCGCGAGATCATCAAAATTGGTCTTTTCGGGCTTCACTATAAACTACACCAAATCAGGCATCTTCCCTCTCACACCTGCAACCCCCCAACCATCATGCGAATTCCCACTCAGGTGGGCCCCAGAAGGCATTAAATATCTCGGGGTCCAGGTCTAACGGGCTAGGGCTTCCCTCTTGGCAGACAACTACACTGCCGCAGCGCAGTACGCGGAGGCAATAATGGAGAGGTGGCGTAGTCTCCCCCTGTCCCTAGCGGGAAGACTGTCGCTTATCAAAATGATTATAGTTCCAAAGCTCCTATACATATTCGCCAACGTCCCACTCTGGCCCGGGAAGCACTATTTCACAAACTTGCACGCAGGGTTTGCCCGGTTCCCGTGGCACGCTGGGGCCGTTCGCAGGAAGTGGCAGCATATCACCTTACCATACGAGAAAGGCGGACTCAAAGCGCCGGATAAAGCACAATACTGGATTGCCGCCCAGGACCAACACACAACTCACTGGTACAAACACCAAGACCCACCTCCCCATGTCAAACTCGAGATCCTGGCAACTGAGGAGATAAATGTTATGTCATTGATCCTTTTCCTGTCGTACCAGTCTGACGCTCCGGCGGATCCACTATCCACCACTATCAGGGCATGGAAACATATGCTGCAACCCCACTCTAATCTTCGTCGTACTATAAATGGCTTCCCATGTGGTCATTCCCAGGCCTCACCCCCACGCAGGATAGGCTTCTCATGCAACACTGGCAGGACCTGGGGTATCGGGCGCTCTCTGACCTGTTCCCCGAGGGGAAATTCATCACCCCGCAGACATGGAGGCCAGGACACTCTGGCTCACCACTGGAGTTGCTGCAATACTTTAAGCTCAGAGAGGCTGTGCAGGAGATGTGGCCCTCATACCTGGACGAACCCCCAGAGTCCACCAAAATCTGCTACATTGCTAACTCAGCGGGGGGTAGGGCATGATATCTGCACTTTATAAAATGTTGGCTGAGTGTTCTACAGCACCATCTTACAAGGTTCGTTATGCTTGGAGCCAGGAACTGGGGTTGGTAATCACTGACGAGATGTGGGTGAAGATGTGTGCTCACAATCGTAAGGTTTCCCTCAACTCTAGATTTAGTGCATACCATTCAAACTCCTTAATCATCTGTTCTACACTCCTCAAGCGGTTGGGAGGTTCGCACGAGATCAACCCCATGTTTGTCAGAGATGCAAATCCAGCGAGGCGGATCACGCACACATGTTTTGGGCCTGCCGGTCGTTGGCCCCATTCTGGGAAGCAGTACTAGAGGCCCTCTCAGAGATGATGGGATTCCGGATAGATCCTGACCCCTTGGCAGTGCTGTTCGGGAGGTGGGAGGGGGCTAGAGGGGTTGTAAAATTCTTGAACATGGGAGCCATAGTGGCCAAGAGATGCATACTGCAGTGCTGGAAGTGGCGATCCCCCCTTACACTAGAAATGTGGCTTAAGGCTCTCACTTGGACACAGGTGTGTGAGGAGGACTATATCAACACATTGCCTGTGAATGCTCGCCCCAAAAACATATGGACTGAGTTTTGTAGTTACCTGAACGCTAAAGCTGATCTGGAACTTTTATCCTTACCTCCAACGCCGGATCGGACAGAGGTGTAGGCTGTACTGTGACTCTCCCCACGAGACTCGACCTGTTTTCTGTGAATGTGCCTGCTCTGTCACTAATGTATTGATTGTTTGTCCATACCCTTGTATATGCAATATGCTTTTGTTTATGTAATATGTGATCCACTTGCTACTGCTCCTTGCCAATAAAAAGAAGTTTAAAAAAAAAAAAGAAAATGGATGATCCAGAAGTACCACTGTTGGAGAGTGTGGAGACAAAATGGCCATTTTGTCTGGCCTTACGAACTCTGGTACGGTCTCCGATACTCTTGTTTCAGTTGTTGCTGTTTCGGGCACGTTGGTTACAGCATTGGAAAGGGATTCTGTGTCTTCTGTATCATATGGCAGGGGCTGCGGGATCCGTTTGGTGTGTGTTGCATGTATCCAGTTTTTCCGCCCTGCTACCCGCACCGCAGTCTGGGTGACTAGCAGGACCTGGTAGGGACCCCTCCACCAAGGTCCAAGGCAAGACAACCTTTCGAAAACTTTCGTGAGGATCCAGTCCCCTGGTCGTAGACTGTGACCGGGACCCTTATACCGTACAGGTAATGCCTCTCGCACCTGGTCATAAATTGAAAATAGATTTTTAGTCAACTGGTTACAGTAATGTGAAAGAAGCACATTCTCTATATCCCGCAATGAGCGACTTTTTGGCATACCCCAAATATTAGCAGGCCTCCTCATTAGCACCTCAAAGGGAGAGAGCCCAGCCTTTGAGGGGTTGTTCTCATCGACAGCAACACAATCGGTAAGTCGTCCGGCCATTTTAACTTGGTGCCAGCACACGTCTAGGCGAGCTTGTTCTTTATAATGGCGTTATGCCTTTCCACTAATCTGGCACTTTGGGCATGTCTGGCCGAATGGAACCGTTTATCAATCTGTAATCCTTCACATATTTGTAGGATTAGAGCAGCGATAAAGTGTGGCCCATTATCCGACCAGATGACTCTCGGCAGCCCGAACCTAGGAAAGAACTCTTTCAACAGAGTTTCAACAGAGTTTTTGCTGTGGTTATGGCCGTTGCATCTCTAACAGGGAAGGACTCAACCCACTTGCTAAATGCACAAATGACAACCAACACATATTTAAGATTGTTGCAATGTTCCATCTCAATAAAATCAAAGTGGATAACCTCAAACGGAACAGAAGGTGGAGCGAAACTTCCTCTAGGAGTCGAGGTACCTTTTCCTACATTGTGCTGCAAGCAGACCATGCACCCTTGGACAAAGCCTCTGCAATTTTGAAAATGTTATCATTGGCCCATACACTATGTAACATTTTAGTCAATTTACGCGTACAGACATGGGTCGGATCATGAGCCATGATGACCATCATTGTAATATAGGCGTCAGGGAGTAACCATTTTCCTTCAACATTGTCCACCCAATACCCATCACCATCCAATCTCCCCGCACCCTCGACCCATTTCTTGGTCTCCACTACAGTAGCATCTGCTTGAATGTCTTTTACAGAATCGATACTTTCACCAAAAGTGCAAACATTTACAGTTTCTCTTACAGCATACATTTCTGAACTAAAATCAGTGGCAGTTTGTTTAGCTATCTGATCAGCGAAAGCATTCCCTTTTCCTATATCATCTGTAACCTTTTGATGTGCTGTACATTTTATAATGGCTAACTGAACAGGGAGTGCGAGCGCTGAAAGTAATTTCACTATTAAAGTGCCGTGCTGTATTTTTGTGCCATGTGAGGTCAAGAAACCTCCTTCTTTCCAAAGTCTACCGAAGTTGTGAACTATCCCAAAGGCATACTGACTGTCGGCATATATATTTACTGTAAGCCCTTCAGAAAGTGCACAAGCTCGAGTAAATGCTATAATTTCTCCAGCCTGCGCGGAATTATGCATAATTCTTTTGGTTTCCACAATCGTGCTCAAGGTAGTGACGGCATAAGCAGCCGTGGATGTACCATTCGGAAGTTTGAAACAAGAGCCATCACAGAATAGCTCTCCTTGTGGGCTATTCAAAGGCGTGTCTTTCAAATCGATTCTACCTTTAGTCTCTTGTTCTGTAGTGTAAAGGCAATCTTTTCCCGTTTCGTCACCAATAACAGTATCTTGCGGGACAGGTAAAAGTTCAGCCGGATTTAATGCAAAACACCTCTGAATTTGAATGTGGGGAGCAAACAAGATCAATTCGTATCTTGTCAATCGTGTAGAAGTAAGGTGTTACGTTTGAATTCTATTCAATAAAATATCTACAGAGCGAGGTACCATTAGGGTTAACGCATGAACCAGGACCATTCCCTCGCTCTGTTTTACAGACGCAGCAGCAGCAGCAGCGAAAGCTCTCAAACATCTCGGCAAAGCACATGCAACAGGATCAAGGGCGGATGAGAAATAGCCGCATGGCCTATTCTTCCCTCCATGTTCCTGCGTTAACACAGCCAAAGCACATCCATCACGTTCATGCACATACAGCACAAAGGCCTTTTCATAATTTGGAGTTCCTAAAAACGGCGCCGAAAACAGCGCGGTTTTGAGCAAGTCATATGCTGTCTGGTGTTCCAAAGTCCATGGCAATGGCAAAGAAATGCCCTTCTTTGTCAAAGCCAGCATTGGTTTAATCGTTAACAAAAAGTTAGGGATCCACAATCTGCAGTAAGAAGCCATACCTATCAGGGCTCTAACTTCGTTCTGCGTGTTTGGGACAGACATGCCAGAAATAGTTTTTATTCGTTCAGGTGTCAACCTTCTTCCCTCCTTTGACAGGAGATAGCCTAAATAGGCGACCTCAGGACAACAATATTGGAATTTTTTGAGTGAAGCTTTGTGGCCATGTTTTGCCAGAAGACAAAGCAACAACATGGTGCCTTCTTTACAGGCACTCTCAGATTCAGCAGCCAAGAGGAGATCATCTACATACTGTAGTAACGTGCAAGTAGTAGGCAACTCGAGAGTATTGAGTTGCTCTTTTAATGCTCTACTATAAATACTTGGACGCTAAGTGTACCCTTGTGGTGCACGAGTGAATGTGAACGAGCGTCCACCTAGGGTACACGTGAACAAATACCTACTATCCATGTGTATTGGATTACTGAAAAATGCGTTTTTGAGGTCAACAACGTTAAAGTAAGTGGCAGAAGACGGAATCATGGTTAGTATCATTGTAACATCAGGTACAATGGGAAATTGAGGAGCCACAATTTTGTTCATAGCACCCAAATCAATTATAAACCGAAAAGGAATCGCATTATCACCTTTTTTGTATACTGGCAAAATGGGGCTGTTACACAAACTACCTGTAATTTCCTCAATTACTCCACGATGTACAAAATCAGAAATTATACATTTCAAAGCCTGTTCGCCTTCAACTGAGATCTTATATTGTGGAATGCGAGGCAATTTTACTCCATGTTTCAGAATAATTTTAACAGGTTCAATTTGAAGAATGCCCACATCATTACATCAATTGCCCATAAGCATTCCGGAATATTACTGAATTCTGGCGGTAAAGGTCGAGTCAAAAACTGAGAGGCGAGTGATTGCTGAGGTGAAATTGTTCACCGAACTCCGTCCGGGGAGTAATGTATTACTGCAATCAATTCCTTCAACAAATTTAACCCCAGCAAATTCTCCCCACAGTTTGTAGTAAGTAGAAATGGACACTGCTCCGTGAAGGGACCCAGTGTTATCGGTACCGGCAAAGAGACCGGACAAACTAGAGGTGTGCCTGAAAACCCTACGGAAACGTTGGACTCCCCTGACAGGGGAATATTTGGAACCCGTGAATGGTCAATGGAACATTTTTGTGCTCCCGTATCCCATATCTGGGGACACAGTATTACGAGTCACAACCCTTGATCCCGCCCCCTGGTCTACTACAAGTGATGCAGAATCACTTGGAAGAGGAAGAGTAGGCACATTCTGAATATCAGCAGGTGGACCCGAGGGGGCAGGCAAAGGAGCGACGGCTGGAAGAACAACAGGAAGAACAACAGGGAGGACCGGAGGAACTAATGGAGGAGGAATAGCAACAGGAAGGGGCAAAGCACCCGGAGGAGGGACATACAGGGGTGGCGCAGAGGCATCGGGCCTTCGTTCATGCAAAAGTTTGTTAATCAATTCATCGGACGTATGAAAATCTTTTGAAGGGTACATTTTCTTATTGAAACGCTCTGTCTGTGTTCCTAACTGACTCCAATTGTTTATTTTGATCATATAACCGTGCCTTTTCGGCACTCGTCATATGTCAACGCATATGTTTCTCTCTATTCTTTTGTTGCTGCAAAGCTTCTGTTTTGCAACTGTGCAATGCGTCAAATGCTGCAGGTCTAGTCTTTTTCTTTACCAATACAGACTCTAGATATTCTATATGAGGGATTTCAAAGCTACCATCGGTTGGCCACCGAAGATTAGAGTTATGTCTGGTCTGTCTGTGCCAAATGTCATTAAATGCTATACTAACAAAGCCTTTCTTACAGTACATAGTACATGCCGGCGACCCCTCCTGTGGTGCGGAACGTCTGTCTTCCAAAGATTGTCGCTGCGGAATAATGCCCTGAAGCAGGCAGACAATTTCCCAGGCATATCAGAGTTCTGGTGTTACCTGGTCAAATAATTGTGCTCACGAATACAATGCGCCAAATTCAAATTGTCAGGGTTAAATTAAGAATCGGGTCACGACTCACCTGACCAAAGGACTGGAAGGCCCGATCGGGTTACTAAGGACAATTCTAAGGACCCACGTGTCTGGTGATTTCGGCAAATTTACCCACCTCGATATATGGACCCTCGTCAAGACGTCGTCTCGGGCTACAGCTCATCGTTCAGGGATCGGATCGTGCTGTTCTGTCGAGGAATTCACTTCTCGTCCAGAGGGGCCATTTTGTTTGCACCGTCCGATCCTGGTCCGATAGCCGAGCCAACCTTCAACTTCAACTACTCGGGCGCCATCTGTGGAATCAGAAAATACAATATCAAGGCTTTTACACTATGCAAAGAGAAATACACCAACACAGGGTTGTAAAGATTCCCAGAATCTTTATTGCAAAACTGTACAGTTTACAAAACAAAGTACACAAATAGCTATTTGGCCGTCAGTACATCACAGAGACCACCAGCAGGTTCAATGTGAGCAGTGAACAGGAATTGCTAGCTGGACATCAATGTATTTATACAGTTTCTTCATAACGATGTCCAGCCTCCTACAAGTTAATCATGTACTGGGCTAGGGTTCACAGCAGGTTTGTTCCTAATTTACATATCTCGTGCATGCAGTTTACTTCTTAATACATTTACTAACAAACACTATTATTCTCTGGGTTTAACTTTACACTCTTTACACTTTTGCTTTAATTCAGGTCAAACAGATGTTTCGCATGTCATGTTTAAATAGCGTTATTGTTCTTGTATACTTGTAGGTTAACATCGCCGTTTCAAGTAATCCCCTGATCCCGAGGTCAACAAAGGACAAGGTCTACATGATCCTAGCATGTAGCCTGAAGGCAGGTTGGGCATTAACTCTCCTACAGAGGTTGAAGAGGTTAAAGTAAGAACAAGAGAACACAGGTCGGCCATTTTAGGCCACAGAGCGACTTTGCACGATAAACTAAAATGGTGGCTTTAACCTAAAATGGAGGCTTGATTCACTTAAGGTCACGATCTTGCAATATGGATTTCCTCACAAAGCGACTGGGCATAGGCCAACATATACAATGAGGACGAAACAATATTATATCAGTTTTAACAGAACAATTGTAAAAACAACAAACCCAAACCTATTTGTTCAAGGAACAATCTTATGGAATGCCAGTAGCGACAAAATCATACGGAATACTTGATAATATTCAACACCTATTGGAACCCTGCGATGATCTCTTCTGGAAATGTATCTCATCAGCAATGACGCTGATAGATGAGTGTGTCCTAAAATATAAAAATCCCCACATCATCGTTTGTGGTGATTTTAATACTTCCCGGATTTACACTAAAGCAAATATCAAAGAGCTGACGGCAAAAAAGATAGATCCAAAAAATGAGCGTGGTAAATGGTGGGCACAGGAGATGGATCTAAGGGACTGTGAAATGTTTAATGGCCAGACCAGAGTAGATATCCCTGTGAGACCGACATGGCACAGGAAAGGGTGCCAGAAGATACTATACTACATATGATTATGATTGGTTATTTATAGTGCGCGTAATTCCCAGAGGTTTCTAAGTGCAGACCCGGGGATCGAACCTGTGTTGCTCCGCGTCATCTTGCTTCCAAGGCAAGCATTTTGCCCCTGAGCTATCCTCCCGAGAGGTCATCAAGGAACTTCCTACACAGCATAAAAGTGACAAAGATGGAAAATAGCGATCATGATGCCCTTAATTACTTGAGTGATTTGAGAGTAAATCAAGGACAAAATCGCTTGAAAATAAATCAGAGAGATATTGGCAATCTGACAAAGAAGTTTGAATCTCTAAACCAACATGGTACTGGAATTCCAAATTGTATACCTCTCCTATCAGTTTATAAAACAATGAAAACCGGCTTTAGGATGGACCATATCCAAACAAAGTACCCATATAGTCAGAAGGTTTCTGAGGGAAAATAAATGAAGAAAGACCTCATATCCCTAAAGACACATGGCAACTTGGAGTGGAGACTTGCAATAAAGAAACAAAGACAAAGATACTGAAATTGGCACATCTCGTTCAAGCTGCTCCGCGACCAAGAACAAGCGGAGGCAATGTTGAAATCCATTTACGCCCATCATGGAAGAGACACATGGGCGATTATAAAAATGGTCACTAACTTAGAAAGCTATTCTAAGTAATAGTGTAAATGCCGACGAATGGGTGAAACACTATTCCAAGGTCTTTGCAAAATCTACTTCACCCCAAGATGATACATGGGTAGACAAAGATGTTCCTTGATAGGCTGACTAATATGTAAAAAAAAATAAAGAACAATGGGCTGGATTCATCTTGGTACTCTTCGGCACATTTCTAAAGAGAAGAAAATCCCAGTCTCATGGAAATCAGCGGTAGATGTTCCGATCTTCAAAAAAGGTGACAGGACCGGTCCGAACAACTACCGTCCGATAGCCCTATTGGATGTCATCGGCATGTTCTTTGCCTCTTTCCTGCAAAAGAGATTGTCCAAATGGGCTTTCAGAAACAGGAAAATTAGACGTGAGATAGTCTTGCTTCACTAAAGGGGCGGGGCCAGAGCTGAATCTCCTACTATTCAATGTGATGAAGCTTGAAATGTTAAAGGGAAAAAACAATCTGTTCCTAGCATTTATCGACTTGCGCCAATTGTTTCATAGCATCAATCGAGCAACAATGTGGAAGAAACTGAAGATGTGGAACAGTCCGCCAGCCTTATTACAAGCCATCATAGCGCTACATTCTAGAAACTTCCATATGCATCAGAATCAATGCTGAAGGTGTCCTTACTAATAAAATAAAGATGGAAAAAGGCATTAAGCAAGGCTGTCCATTAGCCGTCCTAATTTTCAAGCTATATTTAGCGGATCTACCAGCAGCATTAACAAACAGTGACACCTTTCCACCAAGAATAAATGGGCATCAATAAGCATGGGTGATATACGCCGATGACTTTGTGCTTTTGGACACAGCCCAAATAGGCTTGCAGACACAGATTTACCATCTAGAAGAGTACTTGCAAAAAAAATAAATGTAAAAAAATCCAAAATCATGACATTCGGCTCAAACCTTGGGAAGAGAGGTTAAAACGTCAGATGGAATGTGGCTTGTGAACAATTTGAAAGTACGGATTCAATCCGCTATTTGGTCATCCTCTTTAATAAATCTGTTAGAGAGTGGCATTGGACGCAAGATTTGAAAGTAAGAATGAAAACACTGTCTCTGCAAGGGTCGAAATTACACGCAAAATATGGCAAATTCACACTTAAACCAGTAATGATGTTTTATAGGCAAAAGGTAACAGCAACTATAATATTCGGTAGTGAAGTAGGACTAAACATAAGCTGGCCAATGCGGGAAGTGCTGGAGGGCTATTTTTGGCAAAAGGTCCTCTCTCTTCCAAGATATGTTCTGTTTGTGTCAATCTGTTATGAACTGGGGCTGCAGTCACTATACGAAAAGGTCCTCTGGAAAACAGTGGCTCTGCTGCGAAAATATATAATCACATCATCGGCCAAACCATACCATATTTTGGTCCAATACTAGGCGAGTCATACACTGGATTACTGAAATAATGGTATAGGAAGATCCGAGAACAGTTGGTTAATGCAGACATTTGGGCCTCATTACGACCCTGGCGGTAAGGGGTTAACGCCAGCGTTAGCTGCGCCGACCCCTTACCGCCAATTACGAGGTCCCCTAGCGCCATGGTGCTTTTAACACCTGCTTTTAGCGGGTGTTAAAATCCATGGCGCTAAGGGACCATGGAGTTAATTACGCCACCGTAATTTACGGTGGCGTAATTAACGCCTTCCCCACTCCCATTATGCCCTATGGGGCAAAAATGGGAATGGGGAAGGGTAAATGGGGATTGGGGACTTACCGCCCCGCCAAGGTCGGAATGGGGCGGTAAGTCCGCCAACCACCATGGCGTAAACGTAGTTTACGCCATGGTGGTAAAGTCACGGCCCAGGCGGTAACTTACCGCCTGGGTCGTAATGAGGCCCATTGTGTTGGACACACTTAAAAACAACCCTTGTGCAGTAAAGAGAAAGTTGAGTTATTGTGATTGGATTGAAACCCTCTGTAAAAGATCTAAATGAGCAACTTCATTAGATCTGAGCTGTGAAGCGAGAGCGATTAAAATGATCCTAAAATACCTGGAAAGGTTCCCTAGCCGATATCACTACGATCAATTTCTGCGGTTGCAATTGAACCTATATCCAACTAAGGAAATGTTGCATATGAGACATCAATTAGATACTGTGGATAATCAGTGTCGCTTCTGCAAAATTGCTGTGGAGTCCAGAAAACATCTGTTAATAGAGTGCACAGCACTACATATTCAAAGGAGTCTCTTCTTAGGGAAATTTACACCAAAGAATGCGGACATGCGAGAGCGGTGGCAGTCAATCTTGACTGGCAGGAATTACAAGTGTATCTGTGCAACAATTGACTATCTTGACAAGATTTTGATAAACCTTTTGTAATGTTTAAAGAAGGAGATAGATAGCAACAGTACTGGTCCAGCACAAGAAGTATAGGATTCATTGATTTTATGTTTTGTATGAGAGTGAAATAAAATGTAATATAAGTTTGTAATAAACCGAATTACAATAAAAAAGAAAATAAAAAAATATGTCATTGCCATGTACCTAACAATCTTTCCCATTGTGTTTTATTTTCGTATTTAACATTACTCCGTCTTTGTTGAATGTAAATATTTATAATCATGCTGCCAAATGTGCATGATGTTTTTCTTATTATCATTTATTGTAAGGGAAGAGTTCCTTCGTATGTTGTCTAGGTTTATATGATGATATCTGCTTAAAAATAGTAAAATGTAATACACTTAAAAAATAAATACCTTTTCAATGGAAAAGGCAATCTGCTAATTTAAGGGGGTGGAGAGTACTTTCAGAAAAAAATGATCTTGCTATAAAACTACACTGGTTACTGGCAAACGCATATAATACAATGGGTAGGTGCTTAATGATGCATTCTTATTTTATTTCTTTTTGTTTGTTTCATTCACAATTGGTATTGTAGTGTTTTACTCTATATAACCTTTAGCCATTTAGACGTGACACAATGTTAGATTTTACCATGTCTTGAACATGTACCTTAACAATAACCATTTATGCAAAAAGTGCCACAGATCTAGAATGCTTTTTAATTAATCAATTCTATGTAATAGCTTATCAGACATTAGACTAAAATAATGTGATGTGGATTAAAACGCAATAGTCAATTTAAACAAGTAGCAGGAATGGCAGTACGAATGCTCTCCCACCCACGCTTAACAAAAATGTCTACAAATTAGCTGACTTCCAAAAGAATGGTAGCGGGCAAGCTCCTTTGAATGAATGGATAGTGGACACCCGCATAAAATTGTGATTTTTCTTTTAATGACTGGGCTGACTGAACTGGTGTGCAAGGCTTATTTATTCTATTGTTTTATCTATGATAGGGTCATTTTGCCCAATAGTAAAATGCAGTGTGTGAATGGTGTTGGCAAATATCATGGTACCAGATACACATTTCAAATTTCCTTTGTGTTGTCTTGTATCAAGGGCTTTTTTAACAATACAACACCCCTCTTTGGTGAGCAGTTTGGGGATCAGATATGTAGTACGAAAAGACTATAGACCATAAATGGTTTATAGTATGCAAATGATGCTTCAAAAAGGAACATAGTATATCTTATTTTATTGCAGCAGATAAATTATGTGTTCTATAGGAAACACAGGCTGCCTCCTACTCCTGTACTTCAAACACAAAATTTTGTTAAACACAAACCGGCAACATGGAGTTAACGCTGCTATTAACTCCTAATGAACAAACTTGGAACTTCTAGTTTTTAAACAGGGAACCGACTTTTTATTATTTTCACATCAAGGTCCCTGTGTTTTTGACAAATTAATTTCCTTTTTAAAAAACATAAAACATATAGTGGTTGACAAAGTCACATTTGACAATTATTTTCATTCATTTTGGATTAGTATACACAAAAAAGCATATTTTATGCCATAGAGATCTTGATTCTCCAACATACATAATTCTAGAAGTTCATTTTGATTCTTGAACTTCTCACACAGAGGAAAGAACAAAGGTTTAATGAAAGGTAAAAAATCACAGACTCAGTTGTTTGCTAAGATAGACACCGAAAGAGGCCTATTTTGATGACAACAAATTCACTGATGTTCCTACAATTTTTTCCTAAGGGTGCCTGTCCCTTGTGTTATTTAACCCTTTCTTTTGTTAACCTTTCATTGTCTCTGAGAGGTACTGACTGTCCGTCACCCCCTTTGGTTTTTGGTTTTAATGATGGATATTTGTACAGATGTTTTGTCGATGCATAGGGTTTCGGCCTATTTATCTGGGATAGACCACATCCCAAACAGGCCTCCCCGTTGGTTCCACCAGGCCTTCATCAGGACAGAGAATAGATGATTCTGACGATGTTAATGTTAAAGGACATCTGTACTGGAGTGGTCCCCGGGCGCTTGGCGGCTCTGAAAAAAGGAAGGGAAGGGGGGTTAGTGGGAGGAAGCTGGAAAACTGCAAGAGAGAAGTGATGTGCTGTTGGCGGCCTCAGCCCGGTGGGTCAGTTGGCTGGGCCTGGGGTGTTTGTGGCCAGTAGTCATTGTGTGCTGTTGTGCAAGTCTATGTGTGTTTTTGTTTTGTTGTTGCCATGTAGTGAAGTTTGTGTGGTTTGTGTGCTGTAGGTTTGTGGTTGTGTTTGATTTGGAGTTTGAGAGGTGTATGCAAAGGGGGAAATTGTTAGTGAAATTGGTTAGTTGGCATCTCTATCCTGGATTGATGTGCTGGGTTTGTGTAATCTACCCAGATGGGGTTTGGGAGAACCCCTGCACCTATGTCCTGTTCTGGGTCCATCTGGCCTTCAATGTCCCTTTCACATTTGGCCCCTCCTTCACCAGCCTCCATTGCAGCCCTACCTGTCTTCCTTTCCCACTCATACAGCCGGAGCCCCTGCAAAGGTCCCTTTCACATGTGGCCCCTCCTTCCCCAGCCTACATCGCCGCCCTAGCTGTCTACCTTTCCCACTCATACGGCCAGTGCACCTGCCAATGTCCTCAACACAGCTAGTGTGGTGATTGCCAATATCCTGACAATTCCCCATCATTGTGGTACCTGGTGGCAATTAAGGGGCGAGTGCGGGTGTTGATTGGGATTATGGTCGTTGTTGCCTCTGTCTCCATGGGTGTCGCCTGTGTTCCGCTCTACTCGGCGTCACCCGTCCAGGTGCTGTGGGCGTTTACCAGTCTGTTCTGGGAGTTGTCCGTGTTCGCTCCAGTTTAGTCATTCCTTTTCCTTTCTGTTGGTTCGGTTTTCAGTTTGAGTCTGTGGTGTCGAAGAGCCAGGTTTTTTGTAATTTCCTAAATTTTAGATGATCTTTGGTGTTTCCTATTTCTTTTTGGATGTTGTTCCAGGTTTTTGCAGCTAAGTGGTAGAAGGAGGTGTCTCCTAGCATTTTCTTGAGGTATGGTTTTGGTTCCAGGTGGATTTCGTTGCTTGACCTGAGGAGTCTTGTTGGTTTGTAGATTGTTATTTTCTTTTGTAGGAATTCTGCTCCTTGTCCATTGATTGCCCTGTGTGTTATGCACATTGTTTTGAAGGTGATGCAATGTTTTACTGGGAGCCAGTGTCGTTTTTTTAGGGCAGGAGTGATGTGTTCTCTCTTGATAGTTTGATGAGTAGTCTGGCTGCTGTATTTTGGATCCGTTGTAGTTTCTTCAGGAGGTATTCTGGTACTCCGAGGTAGAGGCTGTTTGCATAGTCGATTTTTGACATGATGAGGGTGACGATAGTGAGTGTTTTGTGCGTGAAGGAGAGGAAAGGTAGGATTCTTCTTGCCATGTGGAGGAGGAAAAAACATTTCTTGACTGTTGCATTTATTTGTGGTTCTAGGGTTAGAATGTTGTCCATCAGGACTCTGAGATTTTTTACTACCTTTGATGGTGATGGTGCGGTTCCCATTTCCGGAGGCCACGGGATGGTGGTTTTGTACTCTTAGTCTTTGGATATGATCATGATTTCTGTCTTTCCCGGGTTGATTTTCAGGTTGTTGGCCTTCATCCAGTTGAAGACTTCTTTTAGACACTCGGTTAGGGTTGAGTGATCAGCTTGGATGTCTCTGATTTTGTAGATGATTTGAGTATCATCTGCATAGTTGTAGCACGTAATGTTGTATTTTTTGAAATTCTGATAACCGGGGTCTGGTAGATGTTGAAGTACAGTGGTGATAGTGAGGAACCTTGTGGCACCCTACAGTCGTTAACTCGTGGGGTGTATTTGAAGGGTTTGATCCATACGGTTTCTGTTCTATCTGCTAGGATTGATTTAGTCCAGAGTAATGCTGTGTCTGTTATGCCTATGTCTTTTAGTCTTGTGGTCAGGGTGTCATGACTAACTGTGTCAAAGGCTGCGGAGAGGTCAAGTAGAATAAGAGCTGAGGTTGTGTTTGAGTCTGCGTTAGATTTTAGGTCGTCCCAGATGGATATTAGTGCTGTTTCCGTTCCTCTTGCGGGTCTGAAACCGACTTGAGCTTGATCTAGCAGGTGGTGTTTTTCTACGTGGTCTTGGGTTAGTTTATATACATAGGGTTCCAGGAGTTTTGCCGGGTAGGGAATGTTTGAAATCGGCCTGTAGTTGGAGAGGTCTTCTACAATGATCATTAATCTTCTAACTCCATAATGTTTCAAAAATCTACAAAATTAAAAACACAAAAACAGTTTTCGGTTGGTCATGCTCATCTTATTTTATAGAGCCTTTAGATGCCAGTAGGTTTTGACCACTGACCTTGTTCAGTAGACGGAATAGGGATAGATTTCTGTTAGTGGCGCCACTTATTCGCGCAGGTATCACTTCCTGTGGGTCCAAATCACATGGACTAGTTCTAATCATTCATCTATATATTAATACATGACAGCTGTTTGATAACGTCATGTCATATAGAAAAAAGCACACTACCTTTTGTATTTGGCGGTCGTGTGTTGATCACATAGTGATGTAATAAATCACGAATTGTCAATGGCCCTTTAGATTAAAGGCTATCAGTCTTCTTTAATGTGCACAGTCCAATTCTGCAGAAACAAGAGCAATATGTGAGGGCCCATGTGTGCATGAATGGTGTAATTCAATGCTTTCACAAGATGGAACAAATCGGTTAACTGCACAGGGGGAGGCGAAGGTTACAGGGAGGGGGGAAAAGGAACACGACCCCAGTATATTGGGGCCGCTTAGTGCTGTACTATAATTGGGCAATTTAGATGGTAGGTGACCAAATAATTCGTTCAAATTGCTCCGAGGAGAGCCGCAAATGAGTGCTGCACGTGGTTCTTCGAAGACGGTGACTCGTGGTTAATGCAGACCATGTACATTATTCATGTAAAGTCTAGAGGGATCACTTAGCATGTAATGCCAGATCCAATTGTTGTTTAGTAAACTCCCTCTCACACTTAGTGCTTAAATTAAGGCGGGGTTATTCACAGTAAGCAAGGTACATTTTGAAAATCTGTACTATTGCACAAGGCAACCACGTTGCATGGCCTTTCTTGTTCAGACGTGCATTCGTTCTGTCTTGAAACGTAGGCAAAAACCCAGTCATTTGATTCGAAGTGACATGTAAGGCTGACTCAATAGATGTTCTTACCTCGATTTGCACTGCGGGTCATTGTATCTCGCTGCATGTCCGAGGCGGCGACGGGAACTGCTTCCTCGCGTTCCTAATAGTTTGATAATGAAAATCTCTGATGTTCGGCACCTGGCATGGTTTGCATTTTCACAAACAAAGACAGAAATATTTATTTTGGATTTTAAAAAAGAATCCGTGAACACTGAATGCAATGTTTTTTGGTGTTTGAAGGAGATCTGCCTTCCTTTTGATATTTGATATGGATGTCCTGCAAACCTATGAATACAGCACAGTTTCTTGTTGAGCTAGTGTCTGATGTATCCAACCTCCTGTGTTCACTTCAGTTAATGACAGAACAAAGTAATGCCGAAAGAGAACCAAATTCAATGGAATGGAAGGTGTGCCCATAAAATGTGAGTAAGCATCTGATCGATGGACGGAGTGTACAGATGAATGTGGTAGTAGTTTCAGGTTCCAAGAAGGAGGGAAGAATAGCTGAATCTTTTTCACATATTGTGAAGGATTGCCATCTGGCAAGGGTTGAAGAACTCTAGCTTTTTTTATTTGTATTAATAGTAAAATGATATAGGAAATCTATCTCGGAAAGGGTGGTCTACTAATCAGATCCCCTTTCATTGAACTCCATGCCAAAATCATAATTTATACTTTTGTCCTGCTGCCAAAGTTTTCGGGGCTACAGCCACTGCTCTCTCACAGAGCAGATTCAGAGTTCACAGGTGTGCTCTGTGCGTGTTGAAGAAGGAAGCAGGCACAAAGGTGGCAATGTTTTGGTTATAGAATTTTATTTCTGTGTGAAAAAGGGTCCTTACTAGCCCTAACTTCTAAAGAAAATCTGCCAGAAAGTCTGTCAATGTACATTCCATTGTCCTGTGCCAAAACCTACCTCTATCCCTCACATTATATGACTAAAAGGTAAACTAACAAAAAGTTCCTTCTTTAAGGAGAATGGCTCCCTTCTCCTCCTTCTTGGATAATGTTCAAAATATTGTTCTCCCAATGTTACCAGGGGAATGACTCCCTTCCCCTGTTATGATTTTATACACTTCACAACAATGCAAGGGGGAATGACTCCCTTCCCCTGGCTTCTTGATCTCCTCTCTTAGCTCAGTAAAAAGAGAATGTCTCTCTTCACTTGGTATGCTTTGGCACGGTCCAACACAAGGCTACCGGGAATAACTCCCTTCCCCTGGTATGACTTGATATTTTTATTTCTCAATGCTTTCAACGTCACTCACACTTTGCCACTTGGACTGGTTCTCAACAAAGTCCCACACCTTGTCAGGCTCCAAGACCCTTCTCTGTTGGTCAGTGGCTATCCTTTTCCCACTGTTATGAGGAATATTTTCTCTGATGCATTCCATTTCTAAGTTTGGATCCCAGCCTCTTCTTTGGTGGTCAGTAGTTTGGTATTACCCAAATTGACCGAGCACAATTGACCGAACGACCTAATTGGTTGAATTGTAATGGTCCTAATGGACCTTGTGCACAATTGACCTTTTATTTTATATATATATATATATATATACATATGTTCAAAATGCTGCCATTCTCATGCCAGAAAGTTTGAGCTGCACTCTCCACAGTGTTGGTGAGGCACCAATCAAATCCAAATTGGAAAAAATGTTTACGTCCAAGTCCACACTTCGTTTTCCAAAATAACCTTCCTTTATTTTTTAACAGGGAAAATTGTAATCTTCACCAAACACATGGTAATCCTTTAAAATTCAAACGACCAAAATACATGGGTCCTCCCAAGTGCAACAAATAATTTGCTGAGGCGTATATATATTGGGCTGGTTTTGTATTATAAATAATACAAGGGGTTTGAGTGGAGAGTTGTGGGGGCTTTTGGATTGGGTGGGGCGTTGCGGTTGCCCCCCCCATATATGTACTAATTGACCTTGAAATTCGGTCAATTGTGATTCAGTCAATTTGTATACAACCAGTAGCTTTCCCTCTCCCACTGTAACAAGGAAGATTTCCTCTGCTTTGTGTTTCTAGTTTTGGGTCCCAGACTTTTCACTGGTATTCAGTGGTTTCATCAGTAACACTGGGATGGGGACGTGTTCCCCGGATGCTTCATGCATCATCAGTTCCCTTTGTGTCCCCACCGGGCCACCTGTGCCACCTTTTACTTTCACGCAGGGTCAGACACTGCTCCAGTTCTTCAAGGGTCGGGTCTTCTGCTCTGCTGCTTCCGGGCGCCTTCTCCTTCGGCCGGCGCGGTCCAGAGTGTTCTCACGGATCTCCCACCTTTGTGGTTTCTACCTCTTTGTGGAACCCATCGGTCCACTTGGCCATGGTTACGCCACCACTCTTCTTTCCAGGACGCGCATACTGGCCCAGTCACCTCTTGCAGCATCTTGCCAGTGTCTGCTGATCCACCTGCTTCTGCCGGAAGTCAAATCTCCTGAGTTCCTTGCTCCTCGAAGACAAGATCGAGTCTGTCTTCAGTTTCCTTTATGTAGTACTGGTCCCACCTCTGTGCATCATCAGCACTTGCAGTGCATGACCCTGGGGCGCTCTTCATGATTCCGGTGAGCCACCTCATGGCAGTGCTTGAAGGTACTTTGTGCTTCTGATATTCTTCATCATCCTAGTCCTTCCTACTTGGTAGGCTTATCACTAAGACAATAAAACATATGTTTGCTCTCGAAGGAAGGATTGGAGGTGGAGTGTAGAACACGGGAATGTGTGCAGTGATGGGATTTCCAGAGCTGCACCCCAGGGGGTCATCCTTCTCCCCAGAGGGGGAGTTCCTCCCTATGAGGTCCTTCTGCCTTAAATCACCCCTGGGGATGCTATTGGGTAGCAGCCTCACCTCCAGAGAACCTTTGAAGCTGCAGGCTAAGAAAGGGGTGGATTTAAGACAGTCATGGAGCACACGTGGGGTTGAAGAAGGATTCCTCCATCTTATGTTTCTGCTGGCTTTTCTCTTCTTCCTGTCCCCTCCCTGAGGAACAAGGCACTCTGGGTATAGCATCAGAAGGCAAGAGGCACTTGTCAAAAGGACAGGTATTGGACCCCTTCAAGTAGGCTTGATTTCCTCTACTGCCATGTGGCTTGACTCCTATAAAAGAATGGGTCTCTTGCTCCTTCTTTGATTCACTTTTAGATCTTCAAGGATTTTAGAAATAATTAATTTGGAGCTCTTCTGGGAGAGTTGATCATTCCCAAGCCCCCAGCCAATGAGGTGATGAAAGAGTGCTTGAATGCAGACGCAAGCTCTGCTTCCTCCCCACATTCAGGGCAGATTGGGGGTGGCTTGGCTGAATATTTAAGGCCTTCCACTTTTCTTGTAATCCTCCTTGGGCTGTGAAAGCAGAGACATAAATGAGACACCCTGCAGTGGTCTCACAGCATCCTGATGCCAGAGCATCCAGGATTACTGTTTTTGCCATTTGAACCATTTCAGCTACCTTCGAACCAAGAGCGGACACCTTTATGATATGAAATGTTTAATGCACCTTTACACAAGTGTTTCAAGGCGTGACGAGGCAAGGGAGGGGATCAGAGAGAAGACAGAGACAACAGTCTTACTAGGCCAGGTGACATTGAGATTGCGCAAGAGGGAAAGTGCAAGGGGAAAGTGTGAGGGGAAGTGCAGTATGTAGAATGAACAGAAGATAAATAAAAAACAATAAGTAAGAACAATAAATAAGAAGTGTGGCCCGCTGGTGGCATGTGCAAGGGTAAGTGCAGACACCAGGTGTCAATTGATGGTAGCGAGCTGTAGGGATACAGAGACAGCCCCAGAGTGCAAGGGTTGCCAGTGGGGCAGTGCTTTTAACCAATGCCAGTGCTGCCTGTGGAACTCACTCAACTTCAAACCGTTGCTGCTCTCATCCGTCTACTGGCTGAACACTAAACAGGTAGAGAGATTCCCAGACCCCCTTTTGTTTTACTGGCTGAACACTGCATACTCTCATCAGAGCCTCATCACTCATCTTCCTCTCTGACATCTTTTTTTCCACCTGTGGTGTCCCCCAGGGATCTAATCTCTCTCCCTGGCTGTTCAACCAGTATCTGGCACTCCTTGCCCACCGCATCGCCGCTCTCTGCCCCAACTTTCAGTGCTATGCGGACGATACCCAGCTCATTTTCAGGCTACCCTCAGCCTCCTCCTCTCATCTCTGACTGTCTGTGTGCTATCCAGGAATGGTGTGCCGCCAATGACCTCTGCCTTAATGCCAGTAAGACTGAGATTCTACTCATCGGCACACCCACTCCCTCCTTCCCTGCAGCTCTCTGGCCAGCCTCTCTTGGCCCTCTTCCTGCTCCTACCTGCAAGGCAAAAACCTCAGGGTCATCCTCGACTCCACACTCTCCTTCTCTCCTCATATATCTGACGTCTCTAAGAAGTCACACTACCAACTGCACCTCCTCAGAGGCATTCTTCCCTTCCTCTCCTTCCCCCAGAAGCTCACTGTCTCCCGAGCTCTGGTTCTCTCAAAGCTGGACTACTGCTACAGCCTCTATCTTAATCTGCCTGCATCCACTCTACGCCCTCTGCAACTCATCCAGAACAGGACTGCAAGACTTGTCCTTGGCCTCAAGTCCAGGGACCGTATCTCTCCAGGACTGAAATCTCTACACTGGCTCCCAGTGGCTGCAAGGATTACGTTCAAAACCCTGTGCATTGTCCACAAGGCCTGCTGGGGCCTGAATACCTTCAACTCTCTCTTCCTAAATATCTTCCTTCCCGAGCCCTTCGCTCATCCGTCTCCAACTCCCTCAGGGTCAGCCGCTTCTCGAAGCAACGAGCTGGGGGTAGATCTCTCTCTGCGGCAGGGGCCTCCCTCTGGAACAGCCTTCCTGCCTCCCTGAAACTTGAGGAGAACCATCTCTGGTTCCGGAAGCACCTCAAAACCTTCCTCTTTGCTTCTGCTTTCTCTCTCCCTCTCCCCTGATAAATTCTTCACTAAACTGCACTGAATCTGCAACTGGGCCACTCTCACCGACCTCGGTACTGGGCCCAGCCACTCTCCACTTGCACTGCCTCCCTGGCAACCCATGCACTGCGGGACTGTCTCTGTATCCCTACTGCCCCCCCTCCCAGCACTTGTCTGCACTTACCTTGCACTTGCCACCAGCTGGCCCTATTTTATTTATTGTGTACTACTTACCTTGTACTGCACTTCCCCCCTCCCCTTCCCCTTGCACTTTTTCCCTTCCCCTTACCCCTGCACTTGCGCGATCTGAATGACACCTGGCCTAGTAGGATCGTTGTCTGTCTTCCCCTTGTTCCCCCCTCTCTGCCTCGTCGCTCCTTGAAACACTTGTGTATAGGCACGTTACAAATGCCATATCATATCATATCAGGCTCAGGCAACAGCACACCGTATAGATGAAAATGAGCCATCGCGCTATCGAATCAAGCATACATCTGCCAGGATTACTACCTCACTCATCAACCCAAACCAGTGGTTCTCATCATCTCGAACCATGTGCGATCATCAATCCATTCCTGGTGGCCCATCAATTTGCATCTTCAGTCGCTGTTTGTACCACATGGAGTACCCACTTGACATCGACTCACTGCCTGGGATCAACGCCTTAAAAGCCCTTTTGACCTGCAAACTCAATAGCTTGAAGCCTGGTTCGCCCCATGGAATTAGGAACTTTCACCTTGTAACCCTGGTCCAGCTTTAGGGACCCTAGAAACTGGTTACATACCTTTTGCACCTTTTTTCCTCATTGTCAACATTGCCTGTATTCTCCAAGCATTTTCTGTCTTACAGAGGTGGGTTATTATGGTGTTTTTAATAGTTACGTGTATGATTGATGTGTTTAGTTAAAGTATATATTTTTACAGCAGCTTGATTGGACATTCTTTCATATTGGAACTGTTACATTACTGCTGTTTGGGTTGTATTGGCTCACATTCACACTGTGACGAATCAACGTCCAGGGCACTAGTGGTCCAGGGATGAATATTGGTTTCTAAACCATCAATCAACCCAACACCTCTAAAACATCAGAAGGGATCCAATAGATTGGAAAAACAAGCAAATAATAAACTCCTTGTCCAATTTTGGTAATGTGGAAGGAATGGCAAAACTGTCTACGAAAGGTTGTAGATCGTTGGTTGTGGATCGTTGGTTAGTTGCAACACAAGGAAAACACAATTATTACCCAATGATAAACGGAACTGTCCAGTCAAGATTGTATACAAATACCTACTTTATTATTATCACAGCAGACAGTTCTAGCACACTAATAACAATCCACTCTGCAAAGGAATGCAGAGGACAGACAGTTTCAAAGAAGGACAAGGTATGCACTCTGGGTACTGACAGGAGGGTAGCAGGCATAGCAATTAATCACAATAGTTCAAGGGTACTTGGTTTCAACACAAAGGGAGCATTGGGGGGTGGGTAACATGTCACTAGGGGCATTTGGAGAAGGACCAGAGGACAGAACCACAATATACCTTGTGCTGTAGGAGTTCTTAGTGCTTGACAGGGTAAAGTTGGTTTGAGGGTGCTTTGCAGCTTCTGTGACAGAGTTTAAGATGGGAAACAGCTGTGGGTATCATCCGGTAGGCACTTCTGCGAGTGAAGCTGGACAGACGGCTGCAGGCTGGCCTACTCAGTGGCTTGGGGTCAGGAATCATTGTCTCAGTGCTGGTCGGTGGTTCTGAAGCACTGGTCGAGGCTTCTCAGATGGCCTTAGTGACTGCAGCGTAACATCTGTCAGCGGTGCAGTCGGTTACAGCTCGAGGGACTCGACTGGTTTGAAAATGTCTGTTAAGGTGTTAGATGCTCGTCAATGCATTTCTTCTAGCTTCTTCACTGGGCTTGTGTTGCCCTTTAAGGTGGATGGCCCAAAGCTGAGGAGAGTGTTGCAGGCAGCTGCCTTGTCCTTGGTTGGGTTCAGAGACTCTCTGGGACTTACCACCTAGGAATCTTGCTGCAGACCCTAGCAGGTCACGCTGTGTGCTGGCTGAGTACTGGGTCTGGAACTGCTTGAGGGTCCTTTGGATTCGGTATCTCTCACTGTTCCCTAGGAGATGTTAAGTGGAGGGATCTTGCTTCTCTCTTGGAGGTCCTAGCCTTCCTTCACTGGCGGAAGATGTGAGGCAGACTGTACCTTCATCCAGGGTCTAATGATGAGTTCTTCCTTCTGCTTCTGGTGAACCCTTCAGATGATCTGCAAAAACAGGCGCTCAGCTCTCTTCTAAAGCCAAATGGACCACAGGAATTGGTTTAGGCAAAGCCTACCTGAATTAACAAATCCTGGGTTCCCACCAACAATCTTCTCTATGCGTGAGGTCATAAACAGAGTGCTTTGCAACAGAAAATGTAAAGGGATGAAAACATGTACTACTAAGCCTCACCCATCTTTCTGTCTGTTGTAGATCAAAGGGTCCATCTGTTTAATGTAATTGTGGTTCCTTATTAAAGCAGCAGGTTTCCCTTAAAGCTTTGGCGAGGCCAGACTTTCTGGCTCCACCAAACCACATAACTTCTGAATGGGGCTCCCCCTCCAGGATTGACTACTGTAAACACGCAGTCCCAGACAGATCATTTCACTGTCAATCGATACTGAGGGCGGGAGCTGGTATCAGGTTGATATAGTGCATATGAAAGGGTGTTGTGGTTTCCTGTCTCCTTTGTGAGCCTCTGCAGCCAGGCCTCATGTGGGCCTGATTGAATTAAACTGTGATTAGTATGGAAACACTTCCACCAGCTACAGGGCTCCACAAAAGGACAGGGTGGATCCATGGAGCTTTTGTTAGTTAATTAAGCTGGCCGTGGCAGGGGGTAGGTTTAGCCCTCTCCCTTCTCGAGAGGCATTGTGTACTCCGTCTGTCGGATTCCAACTAAATATGACAGGGGGGCTGTGCCTGTACGCTGTGTCCACCCAGAGTACACAGGTCTATGTGTATGTCTTGCGGTGAGCATAGGAATATGTGTGGGGATTAAACCCACAGATTTTCCGGAGGTTGATCTGCCATCATTCAATTTCATTTTTTTTAAATGTAAAAGCCCATGAGAGCACAAACCCATGGTGCGGCTGGTCAGATTCCTCACACACACCGTTCTGGGAGCATAGCATGCCCTCAGCCCACATTGGCTGTAGCTTTTTTTAATCTTTATGATTGGGATCATTGTTGGTTTGTAGAAGTGTGGGTACTGAGTAGGCAGTTTTGCCACTACGAACCTTTGTACTCCTGCAAAGGGAATTTCATCATAAATAGACTTAAGTGCTTGAATTTATAGACATGAGACTCCTTTTGCTAGTAGATGAAGTACAAAGTTGTAGTGTCATGACCACAGTCAACGGGATAGATAGGTTTATATTGTAGAAGATGTAGATCGACATGTATCCAGAGTCGGATTGTTCCCTCGGTCTTTCGGCCCGTGGTCAGGCCGAAATCATTCCTGGGGAGTGAGGGCCGGTTTCTGGCCACTCCTGGACTTCTTTTAGGAAGAAAAAAAGAACACCTGCAACGTGGAATATGGATCTATACACACAGATATTAATGATACATATGGTGATCCATTCTTGTATGAAATGTATATCACATTAGTGAAATCATAACCATATTTTTCATAGTGTACTTAGGAACAATGCTATTTAATGCCACTTCCTGTTTTGTCAGGGCATGAAAGGTTATGTTTCATCGCTTCCCGGGATGTGAATTTGGGGTGGGGTCAAATGACATCACTTTCGATGATGTCATAAGAGGTCAAGGGTCGTGAGGCGAGGGGTGGGACACTTTCTTTGGGTGTCTGGGCCTATTTCTTGTCCGACCCTGCATGTATCATACCTAGACAGAGCTATGATTCGACCCAAGCATAACTAGATAGGGCCCAATAAAGCGAGAAAATGCTTCTTAGCGAGAAAGTCAACGTCAGTCTGTACTTCTTCATTTACTCCTAGGATCTCACCATCTTCTAATTGCACACGTGAGAAATGTGGGACTTCTGTTTGATCTCTTCCTGTCATTAATTCCTCAAGGATGCAAGAACAGCACTACAGTGAAGCGCTCGCTTCTGATATGTGGCCAGCCTCCATGTCACAGGTTGAAATCTAGCCAGGGCAGACTCAACCCTTCACTCTTTCGAGGTGTGATAAATTGAGTAGCATTCATTTGGGCAATAATAGCTACTAATATAGTGCTTAGAAGTAAGAGTTCTCCACCCTGAATTGCTACATAAAAACCAGGTAATATTAGAAGTTACCCAACTGATCACAAACGCGTCATGAGTTGAAAGTAGTGTGCCCCTCTTCCCATCATAGAAAAGGCTAACCTTCTAACAGTTGTCGACTTCGAAAGATTGATATAGTGCAGAATAATGTACCAGTCCAAAAGATGGAACACAAACCTACGATCACTCAAGTACAGCGAGTTTATCGTGAGATAAACAGCATTGGGAAAGAGCAGAAGGAAGCTGCAAAAGGCAGAATGCCGGATGGTTGAAATGGCGCAGCTCACTCCTAAAATTTTAGACAACCCTCTTCCTCATTTCATTTAACACGTAGTGACCTTCCTCTGAGTCCTCTTCCAATCATCCTGCAATTAAAATGATTGAAGGACATTCGAGCCCAATTAAGTTCAAAGCCCCGAGAATTAAAGCGGTCCAGTCATTTTGTTTTGTTTTTATCACTACCGCACATTTAACTTTTTTTAATGTTTTTTCTTTTAAACTTATTTTGGATTGCAAATCAAGACATGCATTAGGGGTGGCTAGGAATAGTTACCATTTCAGCCATATAACCAAGTGCCAAATGTCAGATTTCTAAAAAATGGTCTATTAGGTCCCAAATCATCTTTGAAATGTGTACATGCACACGTGTGTTCTTCTCTTGATGGCGGCTGATTTGTGGTGGTTGCCGAGCCTGCAGAGTTTACTGAACAGAAGATTATTTAAGCATGGGAAAACTGCATAGGCAGCTCGTGCCTTGGGGCCGCAGTAATGTATGCGTCCTCCCTTATCAAAATGCTTTCAAGATTTCATTATTCAAAAAGCTTCGTCTGGTGCTAGGCAGCCTGCTGGAGGCCCCTATTTTCAGATGAATAAAGTTTCCCCAGCGGAGCTGTGCAGCCCTCCAGTGCTTAACGGAGAGGTGCTGGCTGGCTGGCTGGCGTAAGCAGACACAATGAACATGTAAAACGCTTCACGCAATGTCATGCCATGCTGTGTGCGGCCACGGCTCCTTTCGTCATTCTATATAGAAATCAGTGCCGGTCACACAAATGTGAGCCATATTCCTTTTATAAGGAAAGCCCCCCCAGGCGCATATTCACAGGGTGCCCATTGAACGTTGCCTTTGATAGGAATAGAAGAGTCTCTCTGCCGCATTGGTTCTTTAGCGTGAGGATGGCGCGGCATGGCTAGAAACATCTTAAGTGAATGCGTTGAAATGCAATAACATGCTCCGAGGTCTATAACTTGGCAACTCGAGGCTTTCAGAAACTATAACGCAGTCAATATTCCAAATTGCACTTCAGCTGGAAAATAACCGATGTGTCAAATACAAATTAAGGTTTAAGTAGGTTCTTTCCAAGTGAAGCAATTTGGAGTGCTGCCGCGTCAAGTTTGAATCTGGGCCGGCACATCTGAGTGCACCGTGTTGAAGCTTCAGCACTCTGTATGAAAATGTAAGCTGGCAAAGGTGCAGTAGTGGTGTTTAAGTGCAGTTTATTAAGAGATCTGTGGAACAGGGAGCCAATCAGTGTCTTATCCACAAACCTAACCTCAGATCTGTACGAATTATTTCACACTAAAGACGAAACATGATGATCTCAGACCAATTGTGATTTGCCTGAAAACAATTGTGACAGCTTCCCGTCTGGTGAGGGTATGGAAGCCCAATCTTTCATTGTTATTAAACGAATACAATTGTATGGGTAATTCCATCTCGGGACGGGGAATCTGCTAATCAGATTCCCCATGTATAACCTCCATGCCAAAAGCATAGTGTACACCTGTGCTCTACTGGATAAGTACCCTGATCTGCATTGCCTGCTCTCCAGGGTCACACAACAGGTTCAGAGGTCACATTTGCCTATCTGACAGCTGCAGTGATAGCCACGTCTATGCAGAGCATGGGCTGCATTTAAGATATGCACATCTTCAAAAACGACATAACTATGAGAATGCTATCCTGGCGGCATGTTAAACTTTTAATATAAACCATACCTGAGTTTTGAGGTATGGTGGCATGTATCAGCCATATTATCCAAGCCACATAATTTTGATATCACACTTGCTAGCCCTTGAGCCCAGCTAAAGTGTGTAAGGATTGTGTGTATTCCCCCAGTGAGGCTGTCTGCTACTGCCCAGCAAGACTATAGTTCTTTCAGTTGCCTCTTTTTGCTTTTGTGAGGGAATGTAACACCCTCCCCAGTTAGACAGCCACTCCACAGGAAGCTGTCCTGGGAACAGGAATCAAAGGGCACACCCATTCACAAAAGGAGTAGCCTCATACCAAAGAAGGGGAGGGGCAGGGTTAGTGAAGACAGAGAGAAAGTTCATTACAGGAGCAGGAAGTTTCCATCATCTTATTTCTCTCATCCTGCATCTTGCCTTCCTATCCCCTCCACTTCTTTTCCCACAAAGCATTTTGGGTGTGATGCCAGAAGGTAAAATCCACTTGTTTAAAGAACAGGGATTGGACACTAAAAGCAGGCTTACTTATGTCCAATCACCTGCAGACTTTTACTTTTAAAGGAAGGTAACCACCCTACTGTGAGGTGTTCTCATAGTGTAGGGAAGGGCCAGACAGAGTGTGACAGACCTAGTTTATAGATGGAAGGAGTGTTTTTTTATTAATGGGTAGAACGCCTGATCGGGTGTAGCGGGATGGCAGGGTTGTCTAAAGAGATAGTACCAGAAATTAATCCTATGTGTCCTTGTAGTTGGAGTAAGTATGTTAGAAGCTGGACATGGCTTGACCAGTACAAACCCACTAAAGTAATATCACTTTTTTGATTCTCCCTGTGCTGCAGAGGCAGAGGCATACCTACTGGGTTTGTGGAGGAATGGCCTATGTGCAGTTTCCATCATCTTAGGAGGCAGAGCTGTGCTCGCTAGGGACCCTGCAATGTCCGATGCTGGTAGTTCTGAGCATAAACATTACAGCAACTCCCAAAAACCCTATGACAAAACAAGTTAAAAAAAAATGTATCAGCAGACCCATTGGTCCCTGCTGCATCACTGTTTAATTAACTACCTATCAGAAGATTCCAGTAAAATAATTCAAAGAAAAAACAGCTGAAGTTTGACTGTTCAGCAAGACAGAAATGTTTTGCTCCACTGTTTACACCTGGAATACAAGTAGTAGCAAATGCAAAATGGCTTCAAATCACCAGGATGGTGCTAATACAGATGGTCAATGAAGCCGAAGAAGGACTAAACATCATTAGGGAAGAGCTTCAAGCAATTAGAATAGTGTCTCTTCAGAACAGGTACGTCTTGGGACTCCTCATTTCAAAGGAAGGAGGGGTTTAGGCCAAGATAGGTGCATCATGTCGTAGCTACATTCCTCCGAATCATGCCGGCAATGGGTCACTCACCCAAGCAATGAAGGCATGCACAAAATGCTCTCCCCCAGGCAAATGGAGGGTGGGGCCACTGCAAGTGACTGTCTGACATTTTATTTTTGTGGGTACCTTTCTGGATGACTACTGTCTTTAAATTATTGATACCTGTTCTGGTTTGTTACTTGTGTTCTTTTGCAGCTGTCAGCGGGATGCTGTAAGACAACAATTGGCACATTCATGCCAATGATGCCACTTACACTGCAACCTATAAAAGATACAGCTCTCGTGGAAAATCTTGAAACGCTAGCAGGCAGTACTGGTCAACTGAACTCTGAAAAGCCTTGCATGGTTTGGCTAGATCCCCCAATTGGGCCACCACAGACACTTTTTGTCCATCCACACAATATAGAGAATTATATAGAGACATATGTTGATTGTGCAGGAGGTGGGGATTGCTTTTTCTTGATTTGCAGCCCAGACAAGTACAACATGGATCCTAGAAATGTCAGGAAGGTGTGGGTGCCAGTTATTGCTTTTGATAAGATAAGAGATAAGCATAGGGGAATTGATAAATCAACTAGATGGTGGAATGTAGAGATAGGAATGCATTATTAACACATCAAACACAACAGGAAATAGTCTCTGTGATTTATACCCACATTAGGAGCTCTGACAAGCTGACCATGGGTAGGCCATTTTGTTGTACCAGGCCCAGTGGGCATTCTTCTATTATCATTCTTAAACATTATAAAGAATACCACTTGGTGACATTAAGCTTCATGTTTAACAATGAGACGACAGGGTTTTCTGTCTGCTATTATAGATATATTTACTGACATTAAGGTTATAGGTTTTGCTGTTCATAAAAATAGGCCCATTTCTCAAACGGGTTCACATTTGCCAATTTCACAGTTCACTTTGTTTTATCACATTCGCGATTTACTTTCTTAGCTGTTCCCCTTGTCTTCCCTCTGTCGGGTTCACCTAGCCATCGTTAGCACAGTTCATAGTTTACTTCATATTTTCAGAAAGTGTGGTTCCTTTTCACTAGCTTTCTTTCAGCAATTTTATTTTTTTATTTGTTTTAATGTATAAAGCGCACAATGGCCCTTGGACATCGTGGCACTGTTACGGAATGCTTACTTATTTGCAGGATCGGTACAGCTAGATGATAATAGCAATGACAATGAAAGTAAAGAATAAAGGTTCCTCAGTTACAATGGAACACGAAAACATGACGGGCCCCAAGGTTACAGTGGACAACTAATAGAGGCAGTTATTCATGCTAATATTAATTGAAGAGTGTGGTTTTCAGCATTTAGCGGAAGACTGAATATGATGTTTCATTTCTGAGTGCTGTGGGCAGGGCATTACAATTTTTGGGTGCAAGATGTTGGAAGCTAGAGCCTCCTGCTTTAGCCCTTTTGAAGGAGGGTATGTAGATCTGGTTGGATTGGTGCGTTCTTATGGGTTTGGCCGATGTAATAGGGGTCATATTTTCAGATAGATAGGGGGGCAGTGCGTGACAGGCACTTGTGTGTGATGTCATGGTTTGGAATAGGATGCGCTCTGAGACTGGCAGCCAATGCACATCTCATCTCGCCTGAGAGATTTGTTTCCTTTTAGGGATGCTCTGTTATACCCTGTGGGTGTTGGTTTGCATAACTTGTAGCCTATTATGGTTTTTGGCAGAGGTTCCCAGGAAGAGGGCATTACAGTAGTCGAGTTTGGCGCTGACTGTAGCCCTGGCTATTGCGAGGCAGTTTTGGTTGACAAGTAAGGTTTGACCTCTTTGATGATTTTGGTGGTGAGTGCTGCTGAGTAAGCAATGGCACTGACTTGGCGCATCATGGTCAAGGAGGAATCAAGGAACACCCCTAGGGTTTTGACTGACGGTGATACACATGATAGGCATGTTATCAATGTGGAAGGTCCTGTATTTGGGGTTGAGTTTATTGAGGGTCTCTTTGGTGCCTACCAAGAGGATCTCTGTTTTATCTCCATTGAGACAAAGAACATTTGCTACCATCCATGTCTGGATGGCTGGGTAATGCTAGCTAGTGCAGCTGAGTCTTGTTCATAGGAGCCGGTTAGGGGGAATAAGACTTGGGTGTCGTCAGCATAGTTTGTGTACGCTATTCCACCATTGTCCAAGTCATTGAAGATTGGTAAGGTGAAAATATTATATTGAGTTGGTGCAGTGCAGGAGCCCTGTGAGACTCCACATTTTATGGTAGTGGTTGCTGCGCAAGCAGTAGCCAAGAAGACCCTCATAAGTCTCCAATTGAGGAAGGACAAGCTTCAAGCTATGGCTTCAGGGGAGAAGTGGGCAGCATTTTTGAGTTGTTTACAGGGGGTATCATGGTTAATGAGATCAAAGGTGGCCGATCAATCTAAGAGGAGGAGAGTGCTGGCTTGCCTTTGCCCATAATGTCACAGAGTTGAGATAAAGTAGGGCAGATTCTGTCCCATGGCCCAGGTGAAAGCCCATTGCCTCTTGCCTAAGATGTTGTTAGCTTCTAAAAACTGTTGGATTTGGGTATAGGCCACCTTTCTAGAATTTTCAGCAGGAATGGGACGTTGGTGATAGGTCTGTAGTTGATGGCTATCACAGGGTCTATCACAGGGTCTAGTGAGGGTTTTTTCAGAAGTGGGCAAGGCTTTTTAAGGCATGCAAGGACTGTGTTAGAGTTGAAAGAGGCATGAATGAAAGTTTTAAGGAATGGGGCTAAGGTGTCTGCACATTGTTTGACCAACTTGGCAGGGCATGCATCACCTTTGAGTTGTATGGTCTGATTTTCCTTACGATGTCCAAGACTTTTGACTTGGTTACTTCTCTAAATGAGAAGAGTTTTTTTTTTCTTTGGTATCATTGATAGTAGTATACAGGGCATTCACGTTGTATTTGGAAAGGCCCTTTTGATGATCATTGATCTTTTTCTGTAGGAGTTCAATTTTATTTTTCAGTGCTGTTTGTACACTGGAGCTTTGTCTTTAACGACTTCTTGTGATTTGGTGACTGGTGTGGACAGTTCCTTAAATATGGCAAAGGGTTTTTTGGATTCTGAGGTAGCATTAGTAATCCTGTTGTTGAGATATGAGGCTTTTGCTAGGATTATGGCTTTCTTGTATTAAGAAGCTAAAGTTCTGTAGGCGGTTAGAGTGAAGTCCTGTCGGGGTCGTTGCCATTTGCTAAGGGCTTTGCGCTTGAGTGCATGTAGTTCTTTCATTTCAAAGGAGAACCAGGAATTGGAATGTTTTATTCTTTTTTTTCAATTTTTTGATCTCTAGCGGTGCAATGGTGTAAATAGCTGTTATGAGCGTGGCATTGTAGATATCAGCCAGCACGGAAGGGTCTGATGAGAGTGAGTGTTTGAGCGCTGGAGTATCTAGGTAAGGAAGTATCCTTTCTTTGGTAAGCTTACATGCACATTTAGCTAGAGCAGGTGGGAGAGGTATGTTTGTTTTCGGTGAGTTGGAGCTGGCTGGGATGAGGAAGTGGATAAGGTGGTGGTCAGTCCAGGGTGTCGGAGTGTTGGAGCTGATATCCACATCACAGTTACGGTTTACTACCCAGTCTAGGGTGCGCCCTTTGCAGTGGGTGGGATTGAAGATTTTTTAGTGGAAGTAACGTTCCTGTAGCGCTTTAGCTAGGGCCTTTGAAGGTTTATCTTTATGATCATTAAAGCCCAGATTAAAGTCCCCCAGCTTCAAATTTTCACCCAGGAGGTGGATTAGGTTATCATGGAAGTTAGCTATAGGACCTGGCGGTGGTAGGCTATGTGAATAGCCATGGTAGTGTTAGGAGAGATAGCAATCTTTACTGCAAGGGAGTTGAAGTTCCTTCCGAGATGTGAGATGGTTTGTCTTACTGCAAGAATTTCCTTAACAATGAGGGCTACACCACCACCTTTAGCAGCTGGCCTGTCTTGTCAAAAGATGGTGTATCCTGGTGGAAGTGCTAGGGAGAGGGCTGGTCCCGAGGCTTTGTGGAGCCTTGTTTCAGTAATGGCTATGGCATCCAGGTCCAGATTAGTGATAAGGTTGTGAATTTCCGTGGCATGTGCTGGGAGGGATCTAGCATTGATCAGTGTGCATTGCAGAAGAGGGGAGCCAGATTTGAATTCTTATTTCCTTTATCTGTCTGAGTGGTAATAGTGACTTTTGTAGTTTCAGGTGGGGCAGGAGTTGTGACCTTGGTAGATCGAGTCTGAGGTCATTGCCACAATGTGGTGTGGACCATGTAGGCTGTAGGCGGGAGCTATAGCAGAAGAGGCATGGGAGCATTGACCTAGGAGTTTGTTTCTGGTGCCAATAGATCTAGGGTGTTTGTGGAGATGGATGGAATTGGTGAGGCTGCCAAGCTTGTAGAGCCTGGTATCTGAGGAATTATTGTAACGCATGGTGGACCCATGCTGCAGTCAAGTGGCTTGGAGAAATGATGGCAGGAAGTGGGTAGGGGTAATGTCCACTGAATTGGGAAGTTCCATGGGCCAGAGACTCTCGATTGTACAGAGGAATTTATGTGACCTCTGTAGGACCACTCTGACCCTCACGCCGCCCTCTCCTAGGGCCTTCTGGAACTTGTAGTTTCCCCACAAAACAAAGGGGCCAGCCAGAGTCCTTTGAATGAGCACTCCTGCATCGCCTGACCACTCTGCAGCCAGCCCATCTCTTAGTTTTCTCCAAAGTTCAAAACATAATGTTGCCACTTGCAACCTTGTGCTCAATACAGTTCGGTTTGCTATCAACTATCTCCGACTCACCGGCTGCGTTGGACCCGCTGGTCTGTTTCTCCTCTGGAGTCAAGGATGGAACCAAAGTAGCCTGCTCCCCCGGCCCACCCCACCCCTACCTATTCACTTCCTCGCAGTGTGGCTACACTTCTTTGTGTTCCGAATTTGTGGTAAACTAGGGTTTTTCTCCCTCTGCAGGATTTTCAAACTTAGGTGGCCTCTCCACTGTGTACCTGATACCCCTTACTGTGTTCACTGTGTTCCGAATTTGTGGTAAACTAGGGTTTTTCTCCCTCTGCAGGATTTTCAAACTTAGGTGGCCTCTCCACTTTGTACCTGATACCCCTTACTGTGTTCACTGTGTTCCGAATCTGTGGTAAACTAGGGTTTTTCTCCCTCTGCAGGATTTTCAAACTTAGGTGGCCTCTCCACTGTGTACCTGATACCCCTTACTGTGTTCACTGTGTTCCGAATCTGTGGTAAACTAGGGTTTTTCTCCCTCTGCAGGATTTTCAAACTTAGGTGGCCTCTCCACTGTGTACCTGATACCCCTTACTGTGTTCACCGTGTTCCGAATTTGTGGTAAAATAGGGTTTTTTTTCTCCCTCTGCAGGATTTTCAAGCTTAGGTGGCCTCTCCACTGTGTACCTGATACCCCTTACTGTGTTCTGAATTTGTGGTAAACGAACGCCTGCCGCTCTCTTCCTATCCACTTGCGCTTGTCCTGTCTTCCCCCACCCACTCCCTCCTATTCTATGGTGCTCTCTATCTCACCAATCTTTTCTAACTGCTTCTCCATTGACTATCCTGCTCTCCTCACTAAATCTGGTAGGAAAAAGTTTAAAAAGGACATCCTGGTCTCCAACCCAGGCCTCCCTATCGCTGACACCTACACTAGTGCCTCCTCCAAGGAAACTCTCACTGACATCCTCTTTTTCGTGCCTTCTCCTGACCTATGGACCCTTCATATGGTCTCTGTGCTCTCTCCTTTCTCCTCTTCCCCCATTAATGGTGGCACCCGTTGGGATGTCCTCTTGGCTTCCTTCCACTCCTCTAATGCCATCATTAATGTCTATGCTAATGGGACCGTCTTGGTCCAAGGCCCTCAGGCCAACCTTCACCTCTTCGATAGACGCTTCCCACGCCTCATCAACTTCCTCTCCTCTCCTGCTGTGCCCCCTCCTCTGTCCTCGACTAACTTGCCTCTTCCCTCCCTCCCCACCCCCTCTCATGCTCCTTCTTCACCTCCGCAGGGCGTACCTCTGATCTGTACCCCTCCCCGGAAGTCCTTCAAAGATGGCAAACTTCTCCACATTGCCACTCTTAACTCTCGCTCTGCCGTCAAACATTCCTCTGATATCTGCCGCCTTCTTGAGGAACTTGACCTTGACGTACTCGGTCTCACTGAGACATGGTTCACGGGCAGCTCTGTCACCAGCTTTGACACTCCTACCCGACGGTTACAAGATCCTCTCTGTGCCCAGGCCCAACCGTGCGGGGGGAGGTGTGGCCCTTATCTTCCCTGAGTGGATTCCTGCCACTGTTACTCCCATGCAGACCTACTCCTCTTTTGAATGTCTTGTCTGCCGACTCTCTCTCTCTCCTAGCCATTCCCTTACCGTGGCTACTATCTATCGGCCACCTGGTCAAATTTCCTCCTTCCTCTCCGAGTGGGCGGACCTCTCCTCCTCACTCCTGTCCTCAACCACTCAACTCCTCTTTCTTGGAGACTTCAACATCCACCTGGATGCCTCCTGTCCCCCCTCTGGACTCTTTCGCACCCTCTGTGACTCTCTCTCACTCTCTATTCTCCCGTCTGGGCCGACTCATTCTGCAGGGCACACTCTTGATGCCCTGATCTCCTCTGACCTTCCCCTCTCTGTCCCTCTGTCCACTCCTCTCTCCTGGAGTGATCACTTTTTCCTCTCCTCCCACCTCACCCTCCCTACCCCACAGGCAAAGCCACCCCCATCACTGCCACCTTCCTTCTCGGTCATCCGACCCATGAAGCGTGTGTCAGTTGAGGCTTTCGCTGCCACCTTCTTGCCCCCTCCTCCCCCTTCGGCTGACTCCCACCCTGACACAGCCCTCTCCACTCTCCACTCCGCTATATCTGATACTCTTGATATCCTTGCCCCTGTCATGAGAATCCGCCTGAAGCCCAAAGCCAAATGTAACTCCTGGTATGACTCGGATCTCGTCACCCTTAAGCGCAAGTGCAGGGTGGCAGAGAGGAAATGGCGTGCTTCATGTTCATCCTCTGACAAACTGGCCTGTCGCCTGCTCCAAAGGCAATACCGGCTCTCCGTTCTCACCAAGAAGAGAGCCCTTATCCAAGCCCGCATCTCTGCGGCATCTAACAATTCGGCCGAACTCTTTAAAATCTGCAAGGAGCTGGCCAACCCTGCTGCAGTCTCTACCTCTCCTGTCCCCTCCCAGGCCCTCTGCACGGCACTGGCCTCTCACTTCATTTCAAAAACTCAGGACATCCTGTCCTCACTCTCCTCCTATAACCTCCCCCCCTCTATTCCCTGCCCTTCCTCTGGCTCTTCTGCAGCCACCCCTCCTCTCTCCTTCTCTTCCTTTCCCCTTTTTTCTGCTGACGAGGTTTCAAGACAAGTCCGATCTATGAAAGTCTCATCAAAACAGGTCCACCCCTGTTCCTCCAAAACTATCAAGGACCACATTGACTCCTTGGCTCCTGCCCTTGCTGACTTCTGCAATCACTCCTTCGCCTCTGGAGTCTTCCCATCCCCTCTCAAGCACTCCCTTGTGCACCCCCTTCTTAAGAAACCCTCTTCCGACCCTTCCTGCCCAGCTAACTATCGCCCAATCTCTATCACTCCCTTCCTGGGCAAGCTCCTGGAGAAACTGGCCATCTCCCAGCTTAATCTCCATGCTGAATGTGTTGGTAGTCTTCATGACCATCAGTCTGGCTTCAGAGCTGCCAGAAGCATGGAAACTGCTCTCCTGAACATCCGTGAGGACCTGCTCTCGAACCTTGACTCTAACATTCCATGTGTTCTCATTTTGCTTGATCTCTCTTCTGCCTTTGATACTGTCAACCATACCATCCTGCTCAACCGTCTCCGTGATAACCTCGGTATCACTGGTCAGGCTCTGACGTGGCTAACCTCTTTCCTCTCAAATCGACCCTCCCAGGTCCAACTGGGGTCTTTCCTCTCTGACATCTTCTTCTCTACCTGTGGTGTCCCCCAGGGATCTAACCTCTCTCCCTGGCTGTTCAACCAGTATCTGGCACTTCTCGCCCACCACATCGCCGCTCTCTGCCCCTACTTTCAGTGCTATGCGGATGATACCCAACTCATTTTCAGGCTACCCTCGGCCTCCTCTTCTCCTTCCCTCATCTCTGACTGTCTTTCTGCTATCCAGGAATGGTGTGCCGCCAACGACCTCTGCCTTAATGCCAGTAAGACTGAGATTCTACTCATCGGCACTCCCACTCCCTCCTTCCCTGCTGCTCTCTGGCCGGCCTCTCTGGGCCCTCTTCCTACTCCTACCTGCAAGGCAAAAAACCTTGGGGTCATCTTCGACTCCACACTCTCCTTCTCTCCTCACATATCCGACGTATCTAAGAAGTCACACTACCAGCTACACCTCCTCAGAGGTATCCTTCCTTTCCTCTCCTTCCCCCAGAAGCTCACTGTCTCTAGAGCCCTGGTTCTCTCTAAGCTGGACTACTGTAACAGCCTCTATCTTAATCTGCCCGCCTCTACTCTCCGCCCTTTGCAACTCATCCAGAACAGGACTGCAAGACTTGTCCTTGGCCTCAAGCCCAGGGACCGTATCTCTCCAGGACTGAAATCACTACACTGGCTCCCAGTGACTGCGAGGATCAAGTTCAAAACCCTCTGCATTGTCCACAAGGCCGTCCGGGGCCTTGGGCCAAAATACCTTCAACTCTCTCTTCCTAAATATCTTCCTTCTCGAGCTCTTCGCTCATCCGCCTCCAACTCCCTCAGGGTCAGCCGCTTCTCCAAACAACGAGTTGGGGGCAGATCTCTTTCCACTGCAGGGGCCTCCCTCTGGAACAGCCTTCCTACCTCCCTGAAACTTGAGGAGAACCACCTCCGGTTCCGGAAGCACCTCAAAACCTTCCTCTTTGCCTCCGCTTTCTCTCCCCCTCTCCCCTGCTAATACTACTGAAACTGCACTGAATCTGCAACTGGGCCATTCACCGTTCTCGGCCCAGCCACTCTCCCCTGCACTGCCTCCACGGCAACCCCTGCACTACGGGACTGTGTCTGTATCCATACAGCCCCCCTTCCCAGCACTTGTCTGCACTTACCTCGCACTTGCCACCAGCTGGCCCTTGTTATTTATCCTGTATGCTGTATGCTTATAACCCTGTACTGCACTTTCCCCTCTCCCTTTCCCCCATGCACTTTTCCCTTCCCCTCTATCCTTGCACTTGCGCGATCTGAATGACACCTGGCCTCGTAAGATCGTTGTCTGTCTCCCCTTGTTCCCCCCCTGCCTCGTCGCGCCTTGAAACACTTGTGTATAGGCGCGTTACAAATGCCTTATCATATCATATCATAGCATGCTACCCCGGTTATGTTACCCGTGTGTGAGGCCCCGGCGCACCATTGACACCTCTCACACCACACGCCAGCTGTACTCCCCGGTCTTGTAATTCCTTTATCAGAGGCTTCACAGTCTTGAGTTGAAAAGGGCAAGGGTAACTCCCTCCTCATCCTTTCAGGTCTCACCACATTTCTCCTGCTCTTGAACTGCCGGTCTGTATTAGCTGTCCCCTTGTGCGTTCACCATTGCTTCGTGTGCTCCACCTTTTCTCCCTGTGGGGAAAGGGCCGACAGGTGTGTATTGTTATTGTTCTGGTCAATTGCCTGACTCTGCCTGACCCTTGTGTTGAGACATGTCAGATAAATGGCTCTGGTGTTAGTACATTGTCTTTCTCTGTGTAAGAAAGTGTTCATGTCTGAATAGGGGGCGTAGAGCTTCTAAATATCCCACAGGGTAGGATGGGCAAAAGGTGTTACAGGTCTTAAGAATTAGACCCTGACTGTTTCTTTCACTGAGCTGTTCCTAGAACATAGATCCGTACAGAAAGTAATGGTTTATGTCCTTGGCGCACAAGCAGACATGTAGAAGAATCACTGAAGGGCATTTCTTCCATTGTGAGCAAAGGCCTCAGGTTGAAATGATGCCAAAACGTTAGGCCAGGTTAAAGCTCTATGGCCCCTTATCGAGTCTAGGACTGTTGGGTACATGGAAGGGTGGTATTCGAACACACACACATTTGAGAAATAATTCCTCAAGAGCTGGTGCCTTAGCTACACTCCTCATGAGGGCACCTGTTTCCAAAGCGATCAGAGGCTACAGCCATACTGTGTGCGGGACACACAGATATGTTACAATAAGATAGTTACATAAGGATGCTACTGTTTGAGGTACTACAAGGCCTGCGAACAAGGAGTTGCCTAGACAGATGACTTGTCCTATGGGAGAGGAACTTACTGTTTCATGTTTGTTGCTAAAGGGGGTTAGTTTAATTTTTTCTGCTGACTATTCAAGTAGGGCATCTGCAGGGGGATGCACTCACTACATCACTAGGATCGCACTAATCAATGAAATGCCAGTACTTATATTGTGTTTAGGTTCTCATATAGGTGTTAGCCAATGGGGTTGTGGGAATTGTAACACACCTGTAAGTTTAGAGCCCTTTGTGTAGCGTGAGTGCAATGGATGGGATGCAGAATAACTCTGACACCAAATAATCAAACCAACTCAGGAAGTTCTGCTGTTTTATTATCAATTGTCTAAAATAGGGAGTTACAACGGACATCAATGGACGTTTGCTCGAGCTCTCGGTTAATTTCACATAAAAACACATCTATATAGTAAAAATTCATCATAGGTGACATAATATGCGGCAAATGAGAAAAACCTATGAGGGATTGTGATAGGCTCAAGGGGAGCTTTTAAGTATACTTTTTATAAGGGGTGGGATTGTGATTGGATGTCTACTGTCAGGTGGACAACTCATGTCTACCTCTAAAAACATGTCATCTTCAACAATAATAAGTACACAGTATATCATTGGCTCTTAAACTATACGGCCCTTTGTTATACATGGCCCTCTACAATTGGTTGGCATGCTTGTGCCATGTCTGAAACATCCGGTTCACTTAGCAGCATGTGAGCTCAGACACAGGTGCCAGGAGGTGGACTTGACTTTACCTCCCCACCAAATTAGCCCAACGTCTCTCATCACCCATGCCTTCTGCCATGAAGATTGTCTTTGAACTTGGCCTTCCAGAGTATTCTTGTCTCTGGGAATATAAGGGAGTGCGAGAATGCGCTATCGTAGTTCTAGGACTCCATGCTCAACTCTAGTTCCATCCTTGGCTCACGTGACAGGAGACCACAATTTGGTCAATTTTGCAGCATTTAAATTTCTTAAATGCATAAAACTTGGCATGCAGGGTGTTCTTTTTTGCACCTTAACAAGGGATGATTTAGCTTCTCACGTTCGCCTTCAGCTTTGATACCAGGCTAGACAGCCACTCTATTTGTATCCGTGACTTAAGCTAATTCTTGCTGTGACACAGCTCTCAGCCTTTCCTCTCCATGGGTTTGGGCTTACTAAATTCATGACAGCGATATCCAGCTTCTATACAATGGCGGCTTTGCCTGCAGTATATTCACTACATATAGACAGCTTCTAAGATTACTTAATCTACTTGTGTTGATGCGTCGGTACAGGTATTGAACGGCTTGTATTTTCTGCAGTGCATCACACAGGTGCAATCTTTTTTTCACATATGAAAGTTTACTTGATTATTTATTTTGTCATCAGTTTCTATAAGGCCCATGCATTCTTTTCAGTCAGTATTCTCAGTGCGTCATGCTCATCTTTTGTGATGTCACTAGCTCCTCTTTCACTTGTTCTCATACTCCTTCAAGGAGTTACTCTCTCAGATTGTCGTCTCTTCGGGAATAGATCTGGTAGGGTTTTCTCAGTGGGTGTCTTCTTTCAAATATATGCTGTGTTATGGTAACAATTGCTGGTGTCAAGTATGGCACAATCTCAGTCTTTCAACATACAGGAGGTAGTGGGGCAGGGCTTCCTGCAGAGGCATGCAGCTGCTCCTCTACACTCCCCCTCTGATCGATTCATCAACCACCTTTTTACCAGTTTTCACATCTTGATACTTTCTCTTGTAGAAGTGCTTCTTTGGAATACAGATCCTCATCACCCCCCTCAAGGTGCCTGCTGATTAAACATGTTCATCCACACTCCAGGTCATGTAGTTGCACTGTCCAGTCGGATTAAAATAAACCCACTGTCCCATGTACTTCTTATGATTCTTCGGATACAGGAATTTCATCCCTTCAGACGCTACAATGCCAGCCTCTATGTATTTTCTGACATCTTCATCAGTCAATTACTTGGGTCCAAACCCTGATTCAACATTGATCATGATCTTCATTCCTACTGTTTTCTTTGCTGTCTTCTTACACTGGGCAATTATTATCACACAGAATCCAGACTTCACCAAGAATAATAGAAAAGAAACTTGAAGATGTTTGCCATCCAGTGCGGAATCCAAGAGAATATAAATGCAAACCAACTGTCATCCATAATGTCCTCTGTCTCGTCTTCCATCTGATTATGCAAGTTCCTTAACAACGTTATGACCTCTGTCAAGTTCCCATTCTCGTCATGATGGCCCAATTTTGGCACAAACTCCCCCTTTCTTTGCTGTGATCATGTCGAAGACATATCTGTTTTGCAGAGTCATCAGTCATATGACCCTCACTTCTTTTTTGATAGCATTAAATCCCTTTATGGTGATGTTGATTGTCAGCAGAAGCTCCCATCTGGTAATTTGCAACCATTTGGCATTGGCCATCGTCTGGATCCCAGGCATGAAGATAGTTGTGAATATTGATGCAGTCTTGCTGAACAGCCTGTGTTCATACGGAATGGATTCAAAGGCTTCTATTGACTTGGCTGAGAAGTAGTTCTCTCTTCTGCTTCGATTGAAAATTCAAGCGCTTTTTACTCTTTCTCAACTCTCAACTTTTCTCATCTACTTTTGGAAATTCTCCAATGTTCAAGTCACTTTGAGGAATCACTAATGCTGGAACTTGGATAAGCAACAAGGAACACGTTCCTCCCCAATCACTGGGCAGCTTCATGTAAGCCCTTAGCCCACAAGCGCAATATCGATCCATCAGGACGGCTGTTCCATCTCCCATTCTGGAAATTTCAAATGTAGTTTTGCAGCCTATGTTATCTCCCACATGCTTTGTTCCTTCTCTTTGGAAGCACAGCGTCGCATTCACCAACGGAATCACAATAATAGTTTGGCATGCTTAGCCCATGACTTCAAACATCTGTCATTTACTCTCCGTACCTCTTGTACATATTCTGACTTTAGTAGATGAGCTGTGCAGGACATCAGTCTTCTTCCCATCCCTTCTTGGATTTCACCCGTTTATAGACTAAGGGCCTCATTACACAGATGGCGGTAGGGATTTAACGTTACCGGTAATGGAATACCGGTAACGTTAAATCCCCATGCGGATCATGACCCGGCTCACCGCTATTAGCGGCACCGCTAAGTACGGTGCCACTAATAGCGGGCAGGCCGCATGCGCGCGACCCCCATCCCATAAATTACGCCATGCCGCTATTAGCACAGCATCACAAGGCCAGTGGACATGCTAATAGTGGCATGGGGCCTCATTACGACCCTGGCGCTAATGGTTTAACGGGGCCGTAAAGAGCGTCGGCGCCGTTAAACCATTAGCGCCTGATTACAAGGTCCCTTAGCGGGTTGTAGGCTTTAACGCCTGCTTTTTGCAGGCGTTAAAATCCAACCCGCTAAGGGACCTTGGAGCTAATTACGGCAACCGTAATTTACGGTGCCGTAATTAGCGCCTTCCCCATCCCCATTATGCCCTATGGGGCGAAATGGGAATGGGGAAGGGCAAATGGTGAATGGGGAATTACCGCCCCCGCCAACCTTGTGATGGGGGCGGTAATTCCCCCATCCACCATGCCGGAGACCGGCATGGACCATGGTGCTAATAGCACCATGGTCCAGCGCCTGGGTCGTAATGAGGCCCATGGTAAAATCCCCCAAACCCCTTACCGCCATGGTGCTAATACCGGCATCGCAAACCACCCGTTAAGAGAACTGAGCAGTGTTCCCACCTGCCACAGGTGGACAAAACCAGCACAGGTGGAGGCAATGGAGACTGTGGCAGCTCAAAAGGAGCACACCACACCCCTTCCCACATCCCTTCCCACACCAAGATGGTTCCAATACTGGCAGCATTACATGGCCTGGAGGACCTCATTGCAGTGCAGCTGCAACAACAACAGGCAGCACAAAGGAGACGCAGGAGGATTTGGAGGAAGAGGAGGAGGGCAAGACAGGCACAGCAAGCACCACCACGGCACCTAATCATACCACAGAGGCACCCACCAATCCCCAGGATCAGAGCCAGTCCATTTAACCTAACCCCTGAGCAGATACACACCCTGTACCGTCTGGACAGGGTTACCATCACCAGCATCGTGGACATGATCCACAACGACATTGTGAGCCTCATAGATATCAGAACTGCCATCCCCCCGCTACCGAAGGTGGAGAGTGTGCTCCACTTCCTGGCCACAGGCACCTACCAGCATACAGTGGGACAGATGCATGGCATCTCACAACCAGTATTCGCCCGCACGCTGAACCAGGTACTCGATGCCCTCCTGAAGCATGCACCTCAACACATATCCATGCCACGGACTGCCCAGGAGATTGCAAACACAAAAGTTGGCTTCTATTCACTGGCAGGCATCCCAAGTTGCATCGGGGCCATCGACTGTACCCATGTGGAATTGGTGGTCCCACATCACAATGAAGTAGTCTACCGAAACAGGAAGCAATTCCACTCTATCAATGTCAAAATGGTATGTGACGCCAACAAGATAATCACACATTGCTGTGCCGATTTCCCGGATCAACCCATGATTCCATGGTCCTGCGGAACTCAACTATCCCACGCTACATGGAGTGACACACCAGACAACGTTTGTGGCTACTTGGTGAGTAGCAGGGCAAGCACATGGCAACGTGATTGGGGGGGGAAGATACATACTCCAACTGGGTGTGAATGGGGGGGAAGAGATGCATACTCCAACTGGGTGTGAATGGGGGGGAGATACATACTCCAACTGGGTGTGAAGGGGGGAGAGATACATACTCCAACTGGGTGTGAATGGGGGGGAGAGATACATACTCCAACTGGGTGTAGCTTGTCGTATGTGGGCAAAATGCACATACAGATGTACGGCAATGTCCATCTGGGAAGGTGGCAACGTAATTGAGATGAACCGACATGCAAGTATAAGCTACACAACACAGATGACATTCCAGGTCTAGTAACATTAAACATCCATCCACATACAAATTGCACAACATTCCACGCCACAAAATACAAACATTTCACACATGCCATCATACTGAATTAGTCCAGCACAACATCAAGAATGCTATGTGTCCTATAATGCATGCAAAGGGATGACCCCTGCCATAGCATTTCACCACGCACCTATTCCACCACTGAAGTGATGCCTCTCTGCATGGCAACATCAATGTTGGAATGGCAGTACACCAGCAGTGTGGAAACATATATGCCTGGGCCCAGGGACCCCGAAGTCCTCGCCTCACCTAGGACATGTCAATTACTGTTGGAGGCATTAATGTGCCATGTCTACTTGCAGGGTCGACCTCCCCCTTGCACTTTGCTGTCACACAGACCATCTGCATGTATGCTGTCAATTGTGTACTTGAATCACAATGCAATGTCAATTTGTGTGATATGAACAGGCCGCTCTTGAGGTGAACAGTAACAGGACCCTGTTCGTTCCCCCATACAGGTGATGCGGGCTATCCCCTGAAGACCTGGCTCCTCACACCTGTACGGAACCCACGGAACAGGCACGAGGAGGAATACAATCGTGCACATACCCGTACCCGCATCGTGATTGAGCAGACTTTTGGCCTTTTGAAGTCACGGTTTAGGTGCATTAACAGGTCTGGTGGTGCTCTCCTATATGGACATGAGAAGGTGGGCAAGATCACCATGGTATGTGTCATGCTGCACAATATGTGTATCAGACGGAATGTGCCACTGCCTCCTGAGGTTGAAATAGAAGCACCTGATGAGGATGATGATGGTGATGAGGACGGAGGTGAAGGGGATGCAGGTGTTGCAAGAGGGGGTGGGCAGGAGGGACGTGCTGTGAGACAGCATCTGGTCAACCAAATATTCTGAGGAACATGTTTTCGTACTGTCACATGGATATGGGTATTAATGCACTGGTGTATGTTTGGAAGCACGCAATGGACCCTGTCGCCAATAAAGTGCACAAACACAATGAAGATGCCTAAGCCTGTGTTTTGATCAGAAACCAGTGTATTGAGTAAGAAAGGTGTAGAAGTGCAAGTCCCAAAACATCCCACCACCCTGCTCCCCACAACAGACCCATAACACCATTCCCCCCACCCCCCACAACAGACCCATAACACCCTTCCCCCCACCCCCCACAACAGACCCATAACACCCTTCCCCCCATCCCCCACAACAGTCCCTCATGTGTCTGCCATGTCTACCCTGGCCAATGCACACAGAGGAATCTCCATTAACACCCTATTTGCCATTATCTTTGGCAGCATTTTGAGGATGGTCAGACGTGCGCCTGGTGGTGCGTGTAGAGCGCCGGAGGGGGTTTGTCTGTCTCGACCCGGAAGATGATGATGGGGCAGACTGGGCTTGTTGTGAAAAGTGGCGGTCCATGGTGTCGGCCATGCGAACAAGGACCTCCCTGAGCCTCGCTATCTCGTTGCATAGCCTGTCGGTGTTTGCATCCATCCTCTCAGTGGAGTGCCTCGCCGTCTCCACAATGTTCTCCCTGAGATGGGCAGCCTCCTCAACATGCTGGCCAACCAGCACAGTCAGCTCGTGTTGATGCTGCAGGATGGTGGTCAGTTGGGGGGCAGTGCTGGTTGACCGTGCACTGGATGCTGTGCCCTCAGATGCATCCACTGCAGCAGGTGAAGCTAACATGGGGGACATAATTGCTGGGTTGTTGTCCTCAACAGTCACATCAGACCCAGGGGTCTGGAATGGTGCTGGCTCTGGGGTCCTAGGGGGGCTTGGGGTGTGCATCTCCATAGGCTCGACTAGGGTTGTCTCCGGATCGGATAGGGGCAGTGGCGGCTGCCTCACCAGCGGAGCTTGCTGCAGCTGATGGTGGGCCCTCGGTGGCTGGCATTGGTGCCAGTGGGTTCACCTCCGGTGGTGGGGCTGCAGTTTGTGGGGCAGCTACTACTGCCCTGGCAGTGGCACTCTGACGATGTTCCCGCTCATCAGGTGTGACCTTCCCCCCTTGCCCCTGGATGTTGTTGGGGTGTCCTCCGGCTCCTGTGCCCTTGGTCTCTTGCACGTAGCTGGTGCCTGGGATGCATCAGCACAATCCTCAACATCTGTATGTGAGCCTGTCAGGGACGAGAAGGGGGATGGCATTGGTTGCGTTTCAATATACTTGATGCAGATTACATAAATGATGCAGTTGTGGCCATTGGGACTTAGTTGTTGTGGATGCAGGTGATGTGCCAGTTCAGTGCCTCATCCATGCATGGTTGTGTTTGGAACTTTGTCTCTGGTGATGTGCGCATGTGTGTGTGTTTGGGTCTGACACTGACATGGTGAGGGATGGATGCATGTGTGGATGTGTGTCCATGCATGAGAGGAGTCTGTGCTCACATATGGGGGTAACAGTACATTCACATCGCATCCTGTCATGTGTTCACTCGCCTCCATCTGAAGTGGTACCCACGCTGAGCTCCATGCTGCCTACTCCCTCAATGGATTCAACAGCAATCAGGTTTGAGCATGTCTCCTCCCATTATTTCATTCTGATTGGTGAACCATCTCCACCGGCACTGGCAATGCGGTGGTTTTCAGCCAGGATGCCCCTCACCCGCAGTCTGAGGTCATCCGACCTCTTCCTGCATTCGCGCACAGTGCGCATGCTGGTGCCCACAGCACTGACTTTGACTGCTACCTCCTCCCAGATGGCTTTTTTTTTAGTAAGGTTGGTCGGCGCATGTCATTTGCAAAAACGACCTCTGCATTCTCAGCCAGGTTCTGTGTTAGCATGATCAATTCCTCAGCTGTATATTTCTCCTTGCGCTGCCTGTCTGTGGTTTTTTTAAATGCCTTGGGCATGATGCAGGTGTCCCAGATGATTTTGCACTGCTCACAACTCAAAACAGGTCCAGGGGGCAGAGGATGGCAATGGATTGTGTTTTTAAAGATGGCCGCTGTGCTCTTTCCCGTTCCTGTGCGATGACGCTACTTCCGGTTCCGCATTTTAACGGTCACCGCTAATAGCGGTGACCGCTATTTGCATGCAGCGCGAAGGCGGAGGTGCTATCTGCACTTTCGTGGAAGCCGGTAAGGGACTTTTGGGGACTTTAGCTGCATGGCGGTAGGGTCATTAATGGCATGGCGCTATGCTCCTGTCCGCGTACTCGTAATGGTACGCTATTAGCGCCCTCTTGCGAGGGCGGACGCGTTAATAGCGCCATGCCGCTAATTTGCGATTTTTACCGCACAACGTGTAATGAGGCCCTAAGACTTGAATTTGTTCCCAACATCCAGGCCATCCCACTACATCTGTCTCAGGGCAGTTCAATATCTTCATCTTTGCAATGACTACCTCTTTGTGTCCTGTCGCAGGATAAGTAAGCATCTTGCTCTTCCATTCAGGTTCCTTTTCCATCTGTGTAGTCTTTATATAATCATCCTGGAATGGAAACAACCAATTCAACCTCCATCGCAAAGTGTCCCAACTTCCCTGGAATTGTCCTCTGGTCATGCATGCTGCAAGATGAACGAGGCACCTGGCATCATGTTCTGGAACTTCTCTGAAGATAATTGTTCATACTGTATTCATGGGATAGGGCATGAGAGTGAAAACCTAGCAACTCTGCTTAGATGTTCTCTCTCCTACATTTTGCATGTGCTGATACCATATGTTATTACCCAAGTGTGATGCATTGGCTTGAAAGGTATTTATCCCCTCACTATCTTCCTCTGCTCTTCTCTTATATCTCATCACAAAGTCAGTGTTTGTATAATACTCATAAAGCAAATCTAAAGCAGTTTTCACAGTAGGGAGAAACATAGGAGCCTCTACCTCAGTGGAAGTAAGTGATTCAAAAGAAGCTCCCAAAGTGGGGGAACCATAGAGGCCTCTACCTCAGAGGGAGTACTAATATGATAGAGACTGCAAAGAAGAGGAAATAGAAAGACAAAGAGCGCAATCATGCAGGCATATAATATGAACCAAAACATATACACTTTTGCGCCATCCTGGTACTTGTTGTACATTCTCTAGAACTGTGCCAGCTTCCAAATTTCTTTAATATAATTTCATCAAATTTCTTTTACACCTGCAACTGTAAAATTTGCTCGATGATTGCAATGAGGTGCCTCCTTATCACAAGGCCATTTTTAGGATCCTGTAAAAAAAAAGTGTAAATATCAACGTCTCGTTTGACAAGAGCAGGATAAGCTTGAAGTATAAATACAAAAACAGCAAGCACAAGCCGATGCACATTACTATCAGTAAGAACCCTATGGTTAACTGCTTAGAACAGACATGCACCATGAAATGAACCTGGATACTGATCTTGTTTCCAATTTCTGAACAAGAACTGACGTTTAGGCATAACTTTGATACTTCAATGTATTTATAAAGTTATTTTTTGGCCTACTAAAATTCACTGCAAGTCTTTGTACTCTTGCTAAAATATCTATAGGGAGTATTCACTGAATTTTAACCCAAGCTAAAGCTCCGACATTCACTTGTCGTTGCTTTATTGTCCTTCTTCTTTGTCATCGATTGAGTCTGCACATGCTGAAATTATTTTTCTTGTCTTGCTTCGGGATCGGCAACAGTGGGAGGGAAGGTCACACCTTTGTAGGCCTTTACATCGCCCAAGTGAAGCCAGGCTCGTCTTCCTTGGACCTTTATAGCTGAAGGGGTTATATTTTCAACACAAAGGGGGCCATTAAAGTGTGGCTCATGCCACTTCCTCGTGAAGTTTTTAATCAGGATAAGATCACCAACATATAACTTTGGTGCCAATAGAAGTTCAGTTGTGCTGGTTGTTGAATTGTCTTCATCTGTGTTCTGAGACCAACCCCCCTGATGCTTGAGTTGATCTGAAATGAGAGAGATGCTCAAGGTCATATTTGCCAAATAGTCATGCAATTCATTACCTAACATTTTAGCTACACTCTGGGCATCACTTCTACTCCTAGGCAGAGGAGTAAGAGGTGTTCTCATTCACAGCCCTGTAATTAGCTTGTGAGGGGTGAGCTGAACCAGGCTGATTCTGAAGGGCATATAAAGCTAGGGGTAGGCAATATAACCATCCCTTCTTCAAAATCAATTTAATCTTGGCAATCCTTTCATTAAGTAGGCTGTTGAGTCTCTCACATACCCTGTTTGCTTGCAGGTGATAAGCAGTAGAAAACTTGTGTTTAATGTTCAATAGAATCCCTATCTCTTCAAATATCTTGTTAACAAAATGTGGCCCATTGTCGCATCTCAGCACTTCACACACACCCCATCTCGGGAAAACTTCATGCACTAAAAACTTTGCTGCACAAGTGCCATAAGGTTGTGTGCACGGACCTGCCTCGATCCACCTAGAAAAGGGATGCACCACCACTAATAGATACCTATATCCATTACACACCTGCAGCATATCGACATAGTCAATATATAAACACTGAAAAGGACCATTCGGTTGAGGTATTATCCCTCTTATTGTTCTCAGTATATGCCCAGCAGTAAACCTTTGACACACAATGCAGTTAACCATAAAGAGTGCATTGTGTGCCAACAAATTCGGAATGAACCAGTCTTCTGCAATCTGGGGAATATGTACCCTTTTGGCTTCTGCATCTGGAGCTTTGTTACTGCAAGAGATCAAATCTGTTCGCTTAGTGTAAGGTGAGCATTTAATGACCGCTATGGCTACTGGGAGTTGTAGTGCTTCAATAATCCTGTCCAATAAGGATGCATGCTGCACTGGAGTGCCGTCCGCATGGAAGGAGCCCCTCCTTTTCCAACGTGCTAGTCCTGCGTGTATGGTTGACATTACCTAGGCAGAGTCACTGTACACAGTCGTGTTTCTCAAGTGCGACAATGAGCGCTACTAATTCTGCTGCTTGCACTGAAAAGTGAGATGTAGTTTGCACTTGCTACAACTTCAAATTCTCCATTTAATCTGTGTCTTATTACCGCTGCACCTGAATGCCTTTCCCCACTAGTCTGATCAATTTTTGAAAAACCATCCCTGAAGAGTATTTCCCCTCCTGCCAAAGCATTTTCCTTCACACGGGCTATATCATCATAAAATTCAACATAATTAACATAGTCATGCACATGATCACTACCTGCTATTGGCTCACCTATAAATGTAGCAAGGTTCACTATTTTGCATCTCACAATTTTAATTGTTGGGTTCGAAATCGTTACCTCATTGTGGGATGTATTAACCCACTTATGCTCTGCCCTGCAGCATCACTGTGTGCTGATGGTGCCAGAATTATCAAAATGGCCGCAAAACCCCCATGCGCACCAAAAGCTATGGAAATCGCGCCTTACAACACGAAAAGATGGCTGCCAAATCGTCCATGCAGGTTGTCAGTGGTGGAACGGAGACCTCACTGCTGAAACATGTCACTGGGCTTCACAACAAGTAAAAATGGAGACTGCATGAAAAGCAGTGTTTTGCTGAAAGGAATCCAGAATCTTGTTTTCAAATCTTTTCCTTGGTTGCTGAAAATACAGAATGCCGGTCCAAAACACCATCAAATATCCAATATTCTTGCTGGGTGTTACTAGTCACTTCATTCAAGCAATCATTATGAACATACAATGTCATGAAAAGTGGAATTTGTCATCAAAAAATTCACAGAAAATGTGCCTGCCTGTGAAATCTGTCACAATCTGGGCACAGTACCCACAGCTGCCTGTATGACAGCTGTCAGTGGATTGCATCATAAGGATTTAAACTTGTACAACTGAAATCTAATGTCTGAAATTTAAGTGACCTGTCATTCAAAGTAACCTAGGTTGTCACTATTTAAATCTCATGGTTTAGAAGCTGAAATAAGTGTTATAGCTGTTTGTTTGGAAATTAGAAAGTTTATTTTAAACCAAGAACAAATTGGAACAAAATGACATTTGAATTTAAGCCTGACTCCAAGCCAAACCAGTATAACAACTTCCCCCCATGAAGGCCAGGCCTATCTCTCCACCAGGAACTCACACCCATGTTATGATTAAGGAGTGGAAGGGGATCTTGGGCTGCAGCAGAAGAGGACAATGCACTTCCTCCAGCTCAAGGACATGCTAATTAGGAAGGATGGTAAATGGCCTCTGCCAGAAGGAAATGGGAGGAGATTGCTCCTGAGCTGCAAGAAGAGGAAGGAGGTGGGGACAGACAACCATTTGTTGATTCACAAGGACAAAAAGCACATTTTTAAAAAGATTGATAATTTACTGTGGAAAATTGTGACAAATATGTAAACCCCAGAATTGTGAATTTAATTTCTGGCTGCACATTTTAAGAGGCGCCAGAACTTGGTGCTATGTTCTGGGAAGTAACAGTGGAAATTATGGTTTTACACCAAATTTAATTATGTCAAAAGCATGAAACTTCACACGCTTATGCCCCTATACAATGTGCACATTTGTGGAAATTTGCTCCGAAATTAGACCATGTGTTCAGGCCTAAAAGGGCGGAATTCTGTCAAAAGCAGACCCAAGATCCTACAGCGACGGGGCTTGGAAGAGTATCTGCTCCACAAAATATGTAATTTATATATGTTATTGTTAGAAGGATTGCACACTTTAAATATGTATTGTGCTAAAAGTAGATTTTATGTTCAAAAAGGCAAGGGGAGGATTCTCTGACTCATAAAATCCACATCATCATGGTGACCCCCTGTTTTCTCCTCCAATCAAGGGAGAAAGGAGACTCTAGCCAATAGCCTGGAAAGGGGGCGCGCTTAGGATAAGCCCGCATACACACCCCTTTATCATATGCATAAAAAGAGACAGCTGAGGGCTTAGATGGATACACAGATTCACCCACTATCCTGATCCTGGCGAAGCACCCTGAAAAAGAACCATCCATATTCCTTGCTCCCGACTCCAGAAACTTTGCAAGCAGAAAGGCCCATTCCATTAGTTGAACCATTTTCAACAAGGCCTTGAATTTCAAAAACCGGAAAGAATCCCACAAGCTCTAATGGGAACAAAAGAAACAGGCAGTGTGCCCAGCAGAATTTCTGAGCAGAATCCCTGATCTTGACGAACCAGGATTCCTGAAGGTTCTTTTCAAACATATATAGTGAGTTTCCATAGAATAGGACTGTGTCACTAGCATATGTACTATCCATAGTCTATCCCTATCCAAATCCATCCTATATTGTCTTCAGAACCTGCATTGTTAGAAATATTTTTGAATTGCCTGAACTCTCTATATTATCCCTACTATCTCCTTCGGTACTAGTATTGTTAAATATCTTTGCGCTCATATATTTCATCTGAAGAGGGCAAGCTCCTCGGCAGGCAGTCGCCCGGATCCAGTGGTGTCCTGGTCCATTGGCTGTGCTTCCGTGTGGTATTTTCTTCTTCATAGTCATCCCCTATTGTAAAGAAATCCTGTTTGTCTTTTGAAAGCGCATCCCTGTTTTCTCATTTTTGCGTCTATCTCAGAAAAACGACCTCCATAAAAACGTCCATAACTTCCTCAAATTTCATGCTAGAAACGAACGAAGCAGAACTTCTGCTTGTAGCTAACATCCACAGCTTTCCATAGAACAAAAGACTGCATTCCATAGAGTTCTCCCGCAATCGCGATTACCGTGCGTGGAAAAGTTTGCCACAAATTTTCGTTTTGGCAAAACATTACACGTGTAATACAGTTTTTCATTGCACCCGACCTCAGTTTTACATTTTCACATTGCTTATTAGTGTCCAACCATTGCTAGCGTTTGTCTATAACTATCTAAAGCGGCTCCCATTAGAATTTAAACAATTTCAGTCATTTAAACCATATTTAGTGTTTTACCCAATCCATTCAAGATAACTTTAAAACCATTTTGACAGTTTGCCAATCAGTTCTGTTTCTCTCTCTTGTTTGCTGGGGGAAAATTGGGATTGACATTTTGTTTGAACTCTGCATTCCTGATTACCTGCTCTCTCTCCTCCTATCTCTTTACATTGCTTATTGGGGGGATTGAGGGGTGTGCAGGGGGAAATAGTAACCATACTGCTATTTGATCTGAACACTCACAAACATATTATTTCTGTGCTGAATTGTTTTGCTCACTATTACTCCTTGTGATTAAAGAGATTGCTTAGTACGACGTCACCCCATTGGTGATCATTGTATAACCATTAAACATAGTGTGATTATATTGTAACTATATAAATAAATATTTTAACTTTGCAAACCAGCCTGATTCCTGTTTCAGTGTGACCGGGGGGGGGGGGTTCCAAGAGAGGGGTGTGATATGAGTAGTACATCGTTCAGAATAACAGAACTTTTAGACACAAAATAAATAAGGATTTCAGTGGTGCATTACACGCTAGGCATTGACTTAGGTGAAGTGCTGGATTGAAATCACTTACATCATAAGCTTGAAGCTCTTTGGGATGTCAATGTGCCTTTGAGTTTCTCTAAATTGGCAAATAGAGCATGCTCCACGAAGAGGGTCATAGAGGAGCACATGCCAATACTTGTAGACTTCTTAGTTGCCAAAGCAGTAGCTGCCAATGACTGTTTCCAAGGAAAGTGTCCTCTCATAACTGCATTTAAAATCCCACTGTAATACGCTAAAGGCTTGTACCCCAATGCAATTCTTTGTGTAAGCACTGCTGTCATGACTGTCCAATTTGTGTGTGAAAACAGATACAATTCCTCTGCATAATTGGGAATAGATACAATTCCTCTGCATAATTAGGGATTCCCAAAACAGGGGTTGTACAAATTGCTTTTTTCAGTTCCTCAAACCCTTCCGCCATTTCCTCAGTCCATTCAATTTTTACCTTATCCACTTGTGCTTTCTTTAATGCTTGTAAAAGGGGTCTTGTGTATGAACTGTAATCAAACACCCATGCTCTAACATAGTTGCATAGCCCCAAAAACGGTTGCATTTGTTTCACTGTATTTGGCTTTGCTGTTTTCATAATTGCATCAACTATTTCAGGTGTCACCTTCTTTCCTTCGTGTGAAATCAACTGCCATATGTATAGCACCTCTTCTTGGCAGTACTGTAACTTCTCCTTATCTACCTTATAGCCCTTGTGTGCTAGAATAGTCATCAACTGAATAGAATCTTGTCTGCACTCATATTCTGTGGTGTTACAAATTAAAATGTCATCTACGTATTGTATCACCATACTCTTAACATCAATATTCTCTATATCCATCTGTCAGACTCTGTTAAAGATTGATGAGGACTCACAGTACCCATGGGGCAAACAAGTATGTTTTAGTTGAGTTGTAAAGGAAGTCAAGTCTTGCGAATCCTTTTGCAACGGGATCGAGAAAAACACATTTTTCAAATCGATCAGCGTGAAATATCGAGCTTCCACCAGGATACTATATAGTATTGTCACCGGATTAGGAACTAGAGGAAACTCTGCATCTGCAATCTGGTTAATCCCTCTCATATCTTGTATAAATCTCCACGACCCTCGTTTAGATTTTTTGATTGGATACACTGCAGTGTTACACAATGATTCTGATGGGACCAGAATACCTTGGTTGCAGAGATAGTCTGAATAATACCCTCATCGGCCTCTCGAGACATGGGGTACTGTCTTGCTCAGGGTAAAATAGCTCCTGGCTTCAACTTTATTTTGACCTCCCCTATTCCCTTTAATAAACCTACATCATAAGGGCCTATGGTCCAAAGGACGCTTAGCACCTTCTCCAAGTGTTCCTGAAAAAATGCTGGACGCTGCCGCATTATCACCATTAGCTGTGGGACTTCCCTCTTTTCTATCGTTATCCAAAATTGTAAAAGCAAGGAAATATCAAGGTACCACAAAAGGAAATACTTCAAACACGGGCTATAAAGATTCACAGATCTTTAATACTGCGCAATTACAAAGAAACACAGATCCGATACAGATATCTATCTGGCTCTCGACACCCCGCAATGATTACCAGCCCATCAGAGTAAGGTCATCTGAACACTCATACTTTTAGACATTTCTAACAATATTGTCCAGCCCCTCTACATGTTAATAATCTGCGGTCTAGAATTTGTGCCGAGTTCACATACAGCTTATTCAATAATATGCACACGGATTACATGAGTTTGCATTTCCATCAAGTTACAATGGTGAAGTATGTTCTTGGATTCAGCAATAAGCCTTAGTACATATCCCTTCACAATGTAGTTCTGCCAGTGTCCACGCTTGGCATTTACATAACATTGTCATCAATGTGTGTTCGTGGATGAGGCTTGTTAGCGCAGACAATCCTAGGCCAACAAGTCATACTCAGTACAAGGTCTCATTACCTAGTCCAAACAGTCGGCCCTCGGACAGTCTAACCATTAACAGAACTCAAAGGTTGGGAAGGCTTGGTTGCAAGTTAGAAACACAGTCCACCATTTTAGAACAGAGAATTATTCGACAGAAATCAAAATGGCAGACGATTCTAAAATGACGGCGAAGTCGATCTAAAATCAGAACTTTGCAACGTGGTTTTCTTCGCAGAGTGACTAGGCTTAGGCCAATATAAATCAAAAGGAAGCAATATATGATTTCCCATTTAACAAACCCTCCTTTTGGCCTAAGCCAAGCGCTGAACTACAACTAGTCACTTTACGAGTAACTCCACGTCTCAATCTCCATACAACCTGAATCACATTCATCAGAGATATCAATCACCATAAGGTCTGTAACAGAAATTTCCTTCAACACAAATTTGTTGGTCATTCTTTCCGGTGCATGTACCTTTGGTCCTAACGTTCCCATAGTCTGTGCACAACATCCCCCTAACATTGAAAATATGTCAGGAAGACATTATATACAGCAACAGCAGAACAACAGAATACCCGTAATAAACAATAAGACTGAAAGAAGCTTCCATCCCCAAGATCGTAAGAAGTCCCAGAACCAAGTGCTAAGATCCGAATTTCCCTCGGGAACATGCACTTCTGAACTAAGGACGTGCAGATTTTGTATAGCCTTAAAGATGGTTGCGGAGGAATCCGGTACGAAAACGCAACAAGTGGACTCCACTAATTTGCATACTCCACCACGCTCAGCCAAGATGATGTCTAATGACATCTGGTTCTGTAGCACCACTAATCTGATTGCCTTCTGCTCTAGAGTCATGTTATAGAGTATGTCAGTGGTCTGGTTGATGGTTTTCTCCAGTACTCTCGCTAGTCTTCTGATATCCTCGGAATTCATAATCTGACCCCAAAATGGTACAAAGGATTTTGCTACATCACCCAGAATTTGTGGAGGAGTTCCGCCTTGGACGAGTTTAAGAGATTTCTGTGGTACTAGCTATAAATACCCCTAGCAACAGAATTCCTAAATAACAGGTTCCTTGCCAATCCCTAGGCAGCCATGGGAAGGCTTCATTACCGCAAACAAAGTAGACAGGTTCACCTACATGCAAAGGTCTGTCCTCACTGGTCAAGTTCGCATCATTGGTGCAACCCTTGACATCACCCATTGACTGAGTACCATTCCTTTGTATGCAGAACGAAACTGAGTTGGGACTAAGGTTAACAGTGTAGGAAGGTGGCATGGCATCCCTATTGCCTATAGGAGCCATCTTAAAAGACATCAGAGATTGAAAAGGTCGAGACAGTCTATCAGAAGGCCTAATGGAAGCAACATTATGCTTGCTCCTATTTGCGAAAAGTGAGCATTCCAGGGGCGTTAGAACTCGTCTTTCAAACTTGTTCAAATTCATTCCATTAAAGTTCCCCGAGATGCTATCATTCCGTCGGCCAAAGAAGAGTGCCCTTAGAGAAGGATAACATGCAGTAGTCAGAGGCAAAGGATGAATATACACGCCACCCCTTTGTCTCCATGTTGCGGTAAATGAGAGCAGACCCAACAATTAGGCCTGTTCAAAATGGCATGTGTTGCATTCATTATAAGCAGTAATGTGTTATTGTGGTAACTCTGTCTGTGTTGAGAGTCTCTAGGAGATAGAGTGTGCAGATGCACAAAAGGTGCAGATACAGTGGGTACATTTTCAGTAGGCAAAAATGTTTCGAGAGGACGTACTTCTTTCATATACCAAAATCCTAAGGCAACTACTATTGTGAAACCGGTTAACATGATTACAGGAAAACAATACGTTCTGAAAGACCATGTATTTGATCGTCCATTGTCTTTGCCTGCCACACAGTCACTTATTTGTTCCGTACAAGTAGAGGCGATAACAGGCATTGTTCCTTTGAAACAAAAACTCCGTAGTCCGTTTGCTGGTGATCTCCAGATCACGGGTTTTCTTAGTTTTTCCCTATCCCCAGCCAACTACTTTCCTTCGGTTTCAAAAGAGATGGGGTGGAGGAAAAGCCCTGTGTTTATTTTCCTTGTTGGCACAGCCGAACCATGCAGTAAGTCTAGCTCTGTGGACGCAGATTGTACCTTGTGACTCCTGGTACAGTGTGATCTGTGAACAGTGCGTCGTTGCTTCCTGATGGAAGTGATGAATTTGCAGCAGAACCAGATGGAGATACAAAAGGATCTGCAGGAGAGTGTGAAGATGAAGCAGCTGTTTCCCCTGGCTCAGGGAGTGTCCCCGAAGCACTCTTAGTACTGCTCAATGCTGAATGATCATTGGGAGCAGAGCAAGTAAGTTTCTCTGTATCTTCCTTGTTGTGTGGCAAAGGGAAGGGTATCCTCTTAACGTGTGACGCGTGGATCCAATGCTTCTTGCCTGCCACCCGTATCGCCATTCGTGTAGCCAGGAGGACCTGATGGGGCCCTCTCCACCGCGGTGCGAGACAGGAAGCTCTCTCAAATGCCTTGATACGCACCTGTTGACTAGGTCGGATGCTATGACCTGGCCCCTCGTATTTTGCTGGGAGGGCTTCTCGCACCTGTTGATGAATCAAATACAGATTTTTAGTTAACCGGTCACAATAATCGGAAAGAAGTATATGCTCAATGTCCCTTAGTGCCCTGGGTTTCGGGAGATTCCAAATGTTAGCTGGCCTACCCATTCCCACTTCGTATGGGGAGAGCCCAGTCCTAGTCTGTGGGGTGGTGTGCATTGAAAGTAACACTATCGGTAAGGCGTCCGGCCATTTCAAATTGGTGCCGGCACACGACTTAGCAAGCTTGTTCTTCAAAATGTCATTGTGTCTCTCTACCAATCCAGCACTCTGAGCATGTCTAGCCGTATGGAACCGTTTATCGATCTGTAATCCCGCGCATATCTGCAGAATTACAGCAGCGATAAAATGTGTACCATTATCCAACCAGATGACCCTTGGCAAACCAAACCTAGGAAAATATTCCTTAAGCATGGTTTTCGCCGTTGTCATTGCTGTGGCATCTTTTACAGGAAAGGCTTCAACCCATTTACTAAAGGCGCAAATAACAACCGAAACGAATTTAAAATTATTACAACGCTCCATTTCAATAAAGTCAAAGTGGATCACTTCAAAGGGGACAGAAGGTGGACCAAAACTACCCCTTGGTGTCGATGTGCTCTTCCCCATATTGTGCTGTAGACAGACCATGCAACTCTGGACAAAACGCTCAGCTGTTTTTGGGATGTTATCGTATACCCAGACATTTTCGAACATTTTACAAATCTTCCTAGCACAGATGTGGGTGGGGCCATGAGCCATTGCGACCATCATAGTAATGTACGCATCTGGCAGCATCCATTTTCCCTCTAGATTATCCACCCAACACCCATCATCATCCAACCTCGCCAAGCCCTCAGCCCATTGCTTAGTTTCCTCTGAAGTGGCATTGGCTTGGATATTCTTTATAGATTCAATTCCTTCATCTATAGTACAGACATTTGTGGCTTCCCTTGTAGTGTACATATCTGAATAGAGATCAGTACCAGTTTGTTTGGCTATCTGGTCAGCAAAAGCGTTCCCTTTTCCTACATCATTTATGATTTTCTGATGCGCTGCACATTTCATGATTGCTAACTGAGTGGGAAGTACAAGTGCTGAAAGTAACCGAACTATCAAGGTGCCATATTGAATCTTAGTTCCATGTGAGGTCAAGAAACCTTGTTCTGCCCAAAGTCTACCGAAGTTGTGAACTACCCCAAAAGCATACTGACTATCAGTATATATGTTAACTCTAAGCCCTTTGGAAAGTTCACAAGTTCGAGTCAATGCAATAATCTCTGCAGCCTGCGTGGAGTTATGTGAAATTCTTTTGGTTTCCATGATCGTGCTTAGTGTAGTGATGGCATAAGCAGCAGTGGATGTGCCATCCGGAAGTTTGAAGCAGGAGCCATCGCAAAACAGCTCCCATTGTGGTTCGTTCAAAGGTGTATCTTTCAGATCAATCCTGCCTTTAGTTTCTTGTTCTGTGGTTTAAAGGCAGTCATGTGACATTTTGTCACTGCAAGCAGTACCTTGCGGGAAAGGTAATAGTTCAGCTGGATTGAATACACAACACCTCTTAATTTGTATATGCGGTGCAAACAAGATCAATTCATATCTGGTAAATTGTGCGGAAGTGAGGTGTTGTGTTTGCGTTCTATTTAATAGAACATCTGCAGAGTGAGGTACCAACAAGATGAAAGCATGGCCTAGGAGCATACCCTCACTCTGTTTTACAGAAGCAGCAGCAGCAGTGACAGCTCTTAGACAGCTCGGCAAAGCGCATGCAACAGGATCAAGGGTGGAGGGAAAGTAACCGCACAGCCTATTCTTCCCCCATGTTCCTGCGTTAATACAGCCAAAGCACATCCATCACGTTCATGCACGTACAGCTCGAAGGCCTTTTCATAATTTGGTGTGCCCAAAACTGGTGCTGAACACAGTGCAGTCTTGAGCAGATCAAAAGCTTTCTGGTGTTCCAAGTTCCATGGCAATGGCAAAGAAATGCCCTTCTTTGCCAAAGCCAACATTGGTTTGATCACTAGCGAAAAATTGGGCATCTACTGCCTACAGTAAGAAGCCATTCCTATCAAGGCTCTGACTTCCTTCTGTGTATTTGGGAAAGACATGCTAGAAATTATTTTAATCAGTTCAGGCATCAACCTTCTTCCCTCCTTTGACAGGAAATAGCCTAAATAGGTGACCTCCTGTCGACAATATTGAAACTTTTTCAGTGAAGCTTTATGTCCATGTTTTGCTAGGTAAATAAGCAACAACACAGTGCCCTTCTTACAGGCACTTTCTAAATCTGCAGCTAAAAGAAGATCATCTACGTACAGAAGCAATGTACAAATAGTGGGCAACTCGAGTGTATCAAGTTGCTCTTTCAAAGCCCTACTGTAAATGCTCTGACTTTCCGTGTACCCTTGTGGCACACGGGTGAATGTAAACGAGCGTCCCCCTAAGGTGAACGCGAACAGGTATCTGCTATCCTTCTGTATAGGAATGCTAAAGAAAGCATTCTTAAGATCTATGACACTAAAATGAGTAGCAGAAGCTGGGATCATAGTTAATATCATCGTTACATCAGGCACAATAGGAAATTGTGGAGCAACAATCTTATTGATAGCGCGTAAATCAATGATAAAATGAAAAGGAATTGCATTATCTCCTTTCTTATACACAGGCAAAATCGGACTATTGCACAAACTACCTGCAATTTCTTCAATTATCCCACGGTGTACAAAATCTGAAACTATACACTTCAAAGCTTAATCACCATCAACCGAAATCTTATACTGAGGAATACATGGCAACTTTACTCCTTGTTTCAAAAGGATTTTAACAGGCTCAATCTGTAAAATACCGACATCATTGTCATCAATCGCCCACAAACACTCCGGAACGTCACTAAATTCCGGCAGCAAAGGTCTAGTCAGGAACTGTGAGGCAGAAAATTGCTGTAGTGAAATCGTCAAACACACTCCATCCGAAGATCAATGAATTACCGCATTTAATTCCTTCAACAGATTCAACCCCTGCAAATTCTCACTGCAGTTCGATGTCAAAAGAAATGGACAGTGATCCCTGAATGGAGCCAGTGTAATCGGTACCAGCGAAGAAACCGGACTAACCACTGGCGTACCAGAAAACCCTACAGAAACATTGGTTTGCCCTGACAGTGGAATGTTTGGAACCCATAAATGGTCAATAGAACACTTCTGTGCTCCTGTATCTATCACGAATAGATGTTTCCTATTTCCCACTATCATTTCAATGTAGGGACCTTTCTGATTAACGGGAATAGGCATCAGTTCCAAACCCTGGTTCGGGCAATCCTAGCAAAACAATATATCATCAAAATGAAGGTCTTCAGAGAGATATGCAGTAGAAGGATTATCAAAAATGTTTCTATTATCCACACTTGGTGATTGATTGTCTTGTGAAAAAGACTGTGAATTCTGAGAAAACTGGCTTCTACCAGGTCCTGCTCCAGGGCGGCCTCTGGATTGTCTACCCATGATACGAAATGTGTTATTCGACCTCTGCTGGAGGATCGGGCATTGTGCTTGCCAATGACCCTCTTGTCTGCAATAAGCACATTGGTTCGCGTGTACAGGACCCAACGGCACATTACCTTGTGGAGCATACTGTCCCCATAACTGTGTACTACCCCCTCTAGGACCTCTAACAATTTGTTGCAACAACACCTTAGTTTTTAAGTCTCCCTTTTTCTTTTCGATCCTCTCTTTTTCATTATTGACTCAGTTTTCATAGTACTGAGCCATATGCAACATTTCAGACTGAGACTTAGCTTGCCAAGCGCTCTCAGAAGTGACCATTTGCGACTGGATGTCAGGTAACAATCCACGCACAAATTTGTCTACAAATAATCGTTTTCCAGACTCTGTGCTTAAATCTTGTCGACTGAAATCTGAAAACACTTGTTCAAACCGATTAAAGAATTTGGTAGCACCCTCAGACTTTCCTTGGACACAAGCAGTAAGTCTGTCCCAAACAATACTTCTCTCAGGAATTAAGGCTTTCAGTTTTGTCACTATTCTATCAGGCAAAGTCAGTTTTACCTGTGGCGGTCTCTCGCCAGCTTTCCTTTCTCTATCTTGCCTAGCCAAATTATCCCATGTGTCCCCTAACCCCGCTTCATCATCTACTGTCCTAATCTGTTTCCACAAATCGGCAGGTAGGAGCACAGGAAATAGCAAATCTATGTCACCCAGAGTAAATACTGATGACTGCAAGACAGACTTAATTTCTTTATAGAACCCTGTCGGATTCTTTCTAATATTGGGATGGATTGTCTTATGGTGTTCACTTCCTGTCTCGAGAACGGGGAGTGAACAAACTGTGAAACATAATGTGCATCAATGTCATAGGCGGCTACACCCATTGCTGCGTTGGCCGGAACCTCACCTTTAGGGACAAATGTCGGAGGAACCTCTCTCATAGGCAACTGAGAAGTAGGCAACTCAGAACGCTTACTGAGCAACAGAGCCAAATCGAGCGCTAAAGCAGCTGAAGGAGTGTCAGATGAAAAAGCTCTCTTATAGATATTCAATAATTCTGCGGGACAACAAATCTTTCTTTTGATACATTCATCCTGCAGGTATTCTACCATAACCTTTATCACTTTCCTCTGCATTTCTGGCGTATACTGACTATACATGTCATATACTTCTACGGGAGATATCGACATGTCTGAAATCCATCTAATTGCATCTCTTGTGCAAATTCGTGTTTCCTCACTCATCAACTTACAAAGAGAAAGAGGAAGGAACCGTTTCTGTACAAAAATAGCGCTCAAACTATCACCATCTATTTCTTCATTCCGTAACCTTTGTAACTCCCTTCTATACTCAAAAACCCTCTCGACGTATCTCTTGAATATGCTAAAACATTCAGATCCCTCAACCCTTGTGGGAGATCTACATCATTCAGTCTGTTCCACATTACGGATAAATTAATTCCCAGTCCTTCGATAAAAACATTTTTCTCAGGAAAACTTTCTAGATTAGAGAGTGTAGCAAAACATCAGATTGTTCACCCTTCTCGATGCACTGTCTAGCCCATGCATTCAAGTCACACTTTCTCTCTTTAGATACTGTATTACGAGATACAATCTTTGAGCCGCTCCCTTATTAACTACAAGCGGAACAGAACCACTTGGAAGAGAAAGAGTAGACAAATCTTGTACAATCGGTAACAAAGGTGCTATCACTGGTGCAGAAGACAAATCTACCAGACCCATAACAGTAGGCAAAGGTGGAGGTACACGCGGAGGAGCAACGAAAGGAGGAGGAACAATAACCGGAGGAAGAGGAGCAATAGGAGGAACGATAGGAGGAGCAGGAATTGCTACGGGAGGAGGAACAACAGCAAGAAGAGGTAAAGCAACAGGAATAAGTACATACGGAGGTGGCGCAGTGGCACCAGGCCTTCGTTCATTTAGAAGTTTGTTGATTAATTCATCAGACACATGAAAATCTTTAGACAATATATCTTCTGGATGCCAAGTTTAAAAGCCCCATCCATATTTTTAACTGACTCTGACTGTTTGTCTTGATCATACAATAATGCTTTCTCAGCATTGGACATATGTTGGCACACATGTTTCTCTTTACTTTTAAGTTGCTGCATAGCTTCTTTTTTCCAATTTTGTAATACATCAAATGCTGCTGGTCTAGCCTTTTTCTTTAACAATATAGACTCCAAATATTCTATACGAGGAATCTCAAAGCTACCATTGATTAGCCACTGAAGTTCGGAAGCATGTTTAGTTTGTCTGTGTCAAATATCATTAAACACTATGCTACCAATGCCATGCTTACAGTACACAGTACACGCCGGCGACCCCTCTTGTGGCGCTGGACGGCTAAATTCCAAAGATTGGCTGTCTCTGCGGAATAATGCCCTGAAACAGGCAGACAATTTCTCAGGCATATCAGATTCCTGGTGTTACCTGGTCAGTAATTGTTCTCGCGAGGACAATACGCCAAAATCAAATTATCAGGATACTTAAGAATCGGGTCACGACTCACCTGATCAAAGAACTAAGGGAGGTCCGATCGGATTACAAAGGACAACAAAGGACCCTCGTGGTTGGTGATTTTGGCAAAACTGCCTGCCTCGATATATGGACCCTCGTCAATATGCCGTCTCAGATCACATGCTCACCGTCCGGGGATTGGGTTGTGCAGTACTGTTGAGGTATCGCGTCTCATCCAAGAAGGGGCCCCCTTTCTCATCGTCAGATCCCGGTCTGATAGCCGTGTCAACTCTTCAACGAAGTGGCATCAATCTTGAGGGTCCCTATTCGGGCGCCATCTGTAAAAGCAAGGAAATATCGAGGCTGAGTATCACAAAAGGAAATACACCAAACAAGGGCTATAAAGATTCACAGATCTTTAATACTGCGCAGTTACAAAGAAACACAGATCTGATACAGATAGCTATCTGGCTCTCGACACCCCGCAATAAGTACCAACCCGTCAGAGTGAGGAGGGAGAGTGCTGGACATCTGAACATTCATACTTTTATACATTTCTAACAATATTGTCCAGCCCCTCTACATGTTAATAATCTGTGGTCCAGAGTTTGAGCCGAGTTCACATGCAGATTATTCAATAATATGCACACGGAGTACATGAGTTTGCATTTCCATAAAGTTACAATGGCGAAGTATGTTCTTGGATTCAGCAATAAGCCTTAGTACATATCCCTTCACAATGTAGTTCTGCCAGTGTCCACGGTTGGCGTTTACATAACATTGCGTGTGTTTGTGGATGAGGCTTGTTAGTGCAGACAATCCTAGGACAACAAGTCATACTCAGTACAAGGTCTCATTACCTAGTCTAAACAGTCGGCCCTCGGACAGTCTAACCATTAACAGAACTCAAAGGTCGGGAAGGCTTGGTTGCAAGTTAAAAACACAGTCCACCATTTTAGAACAGAGAATCGTTTGAATAGAAATCAAAATGGCGGATTATTCTAAAATAGCGGCAAAGTCGATCTAAAATCGGAACTTTGCAACGCGGTTTTCTTCGCAGAGCGACTAGGCTTAGGCCAATATAAATCAAGAGGAGGCACGATATGATTTCCCGTTTAACAAAATGTGATGCTCATAATGAACAGTACTTCATCATCTGTTTGGTCTTCCCTAAACATGTCGTCATCAGTTATGTCAATCAATCTGTACCCTTCTTCGAGAGCTATTTCTGTCCTACATGGTCTACACTCATAGTCTACTCCTTCAAGCATTGCCATTTCCCTTCATACTATGGTTGCTTCCAATTCTATAGGGATAGTCTGTCCCCACTGTTCATCCATAGGTGTTTGTGGTCTAAAAACTAAATTCATCAGGTATCGTCACAATTTTCCCCACTAAACCAGGTAGCGATGTCAGTAGAATGCTCACCCCATACAGAAAAACCTCTGGATCTACTGGAACGCCTCGCAGGTCCACTTGCCCTGTGAATGCCAGTATAAATTCTGCCACATTTAAATAGTGTATTCCTGGAGTGGAACACACTATCCGTTGATCAGTGAATGAAATCGTCATGTTAAGTTTTGTCTTTAAGGGCTTGATTCACAGAGTGTTTTCCAATGGGATTGCGCCATTATAAAACACTTCTGTGAATTAGTCTCTTCCCAAAATATTAACCAGTGTCTGTCATAAATATAACAAAGGAACTGACATGTCACATTCTCCAATAGAGACTGGTAATTCATCAGTAAAAGGAACTCAACTCTGAGCCCCAGAGAACCCTTGAGCATTCATGGCAATACCCGACATTGTATATTTTCCCTCTCGTATACATGAACAAGTAGCCGCAGTGTCTACTTGGTTCATCTTGGGGGTCTGGTGTAACAGATAATACTGAACATATCAAGTCACCCTGTGAGCTGTCCTATTGTGGGTACAGGCTCATTGCTGTTCCTGTGAAATGATTTCATCCTAACACAGTGACACCTCCTATTCTGGTTGTCAGCACTTGTCTTGTGTTTGCATACTGCTGTATGTGCATGGGGGCTTGTTGCGACTGCCCTTTTGGTGGATTAATTTGCACTCATTCTTGCTGCTGGACCTGCTGTACTCACGGCGCTTGTATCTGATACAATGTCTGATCTTGGGTAAATCCTTCCCTAGTTTGTGTGCTATATGGTGGAGGATAAGCTGTCCTCCCTCTTGAAAATCGTCCATTCTATATACTCCATTGGCTCCCACATACATGTACAATGTGCCCTGTCATCCCACAAGTCCAACATACTTGTGGTGCTTATCTGACAAGTCTCCCTTGGTTAAATCCTTCCTGAGCACTCTAATTCTCATTCTGTGTATTCTGAAACCCACCATGATTATTCTGGAATCCTCCTCCTTCCTCTATAGCCCATACCTCTAGCTTGTGGCACGAACCCATGTCCACCTTGATCCATCAGGCACTGATTATTCGCCTGCGATACACCCATTGCTTCCTGCATTCCCAATCATTCTCCGCTTGTCAACATGGTACAATCTATGGCAAATTAAAAAAAAAAATTCTGAACTAACTTGGCTTCCTCGACTTTCCTAGTCTCATATTTTTTCCTATTTTTCTCTTGTAGCAACCGACAGTGATGCACTATCATCAACTGTATCTCAGCACATGGTTTTGCTTCCATTCCCACTTGTTTCTTCATTTGTCTCTGTACTGGCTCAGGTAACCCTTGGCATAAAATGTGGTAAAATAATGCCACTGTTTTTTCCCACGGCTTGCAAGTTCCAAGTTGCCATTTCTCTTGAATGTGCTGAATGTAAGCAATAGGGTCTTCCTCTTCCTTCATATTACGAGTCACAATTGCACCCATATCTGATGTATCTGGGTGCTGTACCCTGAGAGCCCTCCACACATCTGATCTACAATTATTAAACAGTGCTCCATCATGCACTGCATTTTGTGCTGTCACACTTGAATACCATGCTCTCCTCCATATGTCATCAGCTCTTTCCCCAAGAATAGCTGACAGGAGACCTTCTAAGTCGCCTATGGCCAACGTGTTTCCTCCTCTCATTTTCTCTAATTCGTAGATCTATTTCCCAGCGCCCGAAGTCAAACTCAGGAGCTTGAACATTAAATTATCCTTGTCCATCTGCGGCCATGGAATATACTGTGGTCTTGCTCCCCCTTTTCCCAATAAGGGAAACTGCGTAAACCCCAACCCGGATTTGGTTCCCATCGTTAGTCGATCCATGGCAGGGACGAGCATTCCTGTCTGTCTCCTTGTGGGTATTGACCTGAATCTGCTCACATATGGCAGTGATTCTCCCTTCTCACTATAGGATCATCCTCAGGGATGCTCTAGATATGCTATGGGATCTGGCACCAAGTCCTTGGGTTGTTCCAGATCCATCCATCTTACTTCTTTATCCAGTTGCAGGCCTCCCCTGGCGGGCGCGTGTGCTCCCTCCTCCTACCTCGAGGATGGACTCCCTTTCCTCGTCTGACATGTCTTGCCCCCAACTAGTATGACTATCATCCCCTTCACCTTTGTCTAGATTATATTTCTTCATCTAGTTCTCTTTGGTTTCTCACATCCCTTCTCATTCTTTCTTCCTCTTGCCTTTGTTCTTCTCTCCTTACTCCTTCCCTTCTTTCCTTTTCTTCCTTTCGTCTCTGTATTTGTTTGTCCCTTAATTTTTGTGATTCCTCCTCTTCTCTCTTCCTTTCTCTTCTCTCCCTGTCTTCTATTGCTCTCTGTCTATTACCATATTTTCTTTGCTCTTCTTTTTTCTGTTGCTCCTCCTGATACATCTGTTCTCGTCGCTCCCTGTTCTTCCTTTTCTGCTCGTCTTCTTTCAATCTTTTCCCTCGTTCCTTATCCCTTCTGTCTTGTTCGCCCTTATCTTCTCTTTGCCTAACTTCCTCGATACTTTTCCCATTGATTTTATGCTACCTCCTCAGCTATATCCTTCTCTTCTTTCCATATCTTAATCTCCTTTTCTATTTCTGTCGATATATTTGACCGCTCACTCTTTCCTTCTTTGTCTTGTATGATCTTACAGATCTCTTCTTTTCTCTTAGTTAATCTGGACTATTATCACTGCTATAAGCGGGCAGTTTGTATATCGGATTACTATACGCTGTCGCCGCTTTCAACTCCTTTAACGGGTACAACTCTATTTCTTACATACTAGAGCCTTTTACCTCAGGTGAGGTAAGGGGAACTGAGGGTTCAACACCTTCCTCCTTTCTCTGACTAAGCATCCACTCCTCAGGTGGTGTATCTTCTTCCCTCTCTTCCTGATAAGTATTTCCAGATCTCTAAAATTGCTAACCTTTTCTCTAATTTCTTCTCTGTGTACGCAGCATGCAAGTATGTGGTCATATGTTGCAATACCGCTTTTGACAGCGATCCCCCTTGTGGTCATGGGATGAACATCTTATCTGCCGTGCCTTTCACCCACTCTGCACTATACTGTTTGAGCTTGGGCATGTGCTTTGGCAGTATCTTGCATAGGTGCATGAAAGGAGTGTCTCCCATAATAACGAGTCTCAATTGACTGTCAATACTTACCAGACTTATTAAATAGCCTATATATTTTGCTTTAAATCACCAATTGTTCAACTCTTTAAAACAACAAATAGGAGTACGCACCATCACTCGCCACTCAAGCCTCTAATGTCTTAATCAGCCATCCCTACCTCTGGGTTGGTACCAACCTCTTTGCTAGGTAGTCACTGGGCCTCATCACGAGTTGGGCGGTATCCGGGGGTATTACCATTGGGTTAGTGCCCACGCTAATATCGTTACCGCCAACTGGTCCAGTGCTATTAGCGCTGGATCATGGGTTGGGCGGTAACTGTAATTCCCCATTGGGTCAATTGGACCCAATGGGGGGTTAACACACACTAATAGCACAGCGTTAATTGGGCCCAAAAATGGGAATTTTTCCAGCACATTTACCCCCATCTCAGAGCTTGGGGTACACAAGCAAAACCCATGTTTGGGTGGACCCTTAAATGCGGCTGTAGTAGCATTACCGCCGCATTTAAAAGCTACCGCCCAACTCATGATGACGCCCACTATAGCTCCTCAACTTTTCTCAACTACTTCACAACTTCTATCGCTCTTCGATATTTTTACTCAACAGACAACATATAGATTAGTCGACTTTCTCTCTTGTCTTTACTGAATACCCTAAACAGGGTTTGAGACAATACCTTACATGAACCTGTTCATGCCTTATATATTTCACCCTAATCCAATTGGAGTTTGAGACGTCTCCTTCGGAACTCCCTTGAGAAGTTAGGACTTTAGGCGCTATATTTTCTCTTCACACAATATTTCCCGTTACTCAAAAATGATCATAACCCCCTCCCCTTCATTTGCCATTCCCCTTAGTCGACTCACCATTCATTCGTTAATCGACTTGAGATCTTTGGTATCGACTCCTCCTCCAATCGACCACTTCGCCTTCCGTCCGCAGAGTGCCTGTGGAAACCAGGCAGGGATTTCGTCAAAGGGGGACCTGACCGCCATCTCAGTTCTTCTTGCAAGTTTATTTCTATTCGGCCGCTCTCCACAGGAAACCCTGAGACCTTCCGGCTAATCGCAGAGGATACTCATTCGTCAGAAAGACTGGAGACAAACTAGTTTGGATCTTGAACCATCTACAGTGCTACCACGTGAGCTTAGAGCCCTTTGGGTAGCACACATGCAATGGATGGGATGCAGAATAACTCTGACACTAAATAATCAAACCAACTCAAGAAGATGGCAAAGGTATGCTGTTTTATTAACTGTTGTCTAAAACTGGGAGTTATAAATGACATCAACGGAGGTTTGCTCTAGCCCTCAGTAAATTTCACATAAAAACACATTTATATACTAAAGGTTTGTCATGGGTGATGTCATACTAGGTGGTAAATGAGAAAAACCTTTGATTGGTTGTGATAGGCTCAATGTGAACATCTAAGTATACTTTCTATAAGAGGTGGGATTGTGATTGGATGTCTATGTCAGGTGGACAACTCATGTCTACCTCTAAAACATGTCATCTTCAACACTTTTAAGTACACAGTATATAATTGGCTCTCAAACTATAAGGCCCTTCGTTATATGGCCCTCTACAATTGTTTGGCATGCTTGTGCCATGTCTGGAACATTCAGTTCACTTAGCAGCATGTGAGCTCCGACCCAGGTGCCAGGAGGTGGACTTGGCTTTGCCTCCCCTCCCAATTAGACCAATGTCTCTCATCACCCATGCCTTCTGCCATGAAGATTGTCTTTAAACCTGGCCTTGAAGATTATTCTTGTCTCTGGGAATATATGGGAGTGCGAGCATGCACTATTGTAGTTCTAGGACTCCATGCTCAACTCTATTTCCATCCTTGGCTCACGTGACAGGAGACCACAGTTTGGTCAATTTGCAGCATTTAAGTGTCTTAAATGAATACAACTTGGCATACATGGTGTTCTTTCAGTTCACCATAACAAGGGATAATTCAGCTTCTCACATTCACTGCCTTTGAGAATAGATAACCAGCCTTGGCTTGCTTCAGCTTAGATACCAGGCCAGGCAGCCTCTCTATTCGTATGCATGACCTCAACTAATTCATGCTGCAACACAGCTCTCATCCTTTCCTCTCCATGGGTCTGGACTTACTAAATTCATTTCACCGATGTCCAGCTTCTATACAATGGCAGCTTCGCCTGCAGTCCATTCACCACATACAGCCAGCTTCTAAGATTACTCATTCTACTGGTTTTGCTGCATATGTACAGTTATGGAATGGCTTGTAAATTCTGCAGTATGTCAACCACGTGCAATTTTCTTTGCACATATGAAAATGTACTCGAGTCTTTACTTCGTCATCATTTTCTATAAGGCCGATGCATTCTATTCAGTCAGTATTCTCAGTGCATCATACTCTTCTTTTGTGATGTCACTAGCTCCTCTTTCTCTCGTACTCATATTCCTTCGGGGAGTTCCTCCCTCAGATTGTCGTCTCTTCTGGAATACATCTGGTAGGGTTTTCTCAGTGGGTACCTTCTTTCGAATATTCGCTGTGGTATGGTCACAAATGCTGGTGTCAAGCATGGCACAACCTCAGACTTCCAACATACAGGAGGTAGGGGGCGGGACTTCCTGCAGGGGCATGCAGCTGCTCCTCTGCACCTGATATTTTGTAATATATGTTCATCTTGTGGTTTTCGTCCTTAAATACTGTAATGTAATGTGGGCATGTCGAGAGTCTCTCAGTCTTCCTGTCCTACAAGATTGACCTCCCAGCTCTTTTCTCTTTTGCTTTAATTAGCATTAAAACATACTTTTCTTACAATGTTTGTGTTTCGTCATTGTTTCCTTTATATCAATAAAGGTCTATATTTAATAGGATAACAGGGATGGCTAAGTGTGAGATATTGGTGGGATTCAGCCCGGGACAGTCGACCTCGTGTCTTCCTAGGCTTTTTAGTTTTCCATCAGTTTAGACTTGGACTCTTCCCATTGATACAATTGTCTTTTGTCCACCTTTGGGTTTGGCTGGGCATTCACAAAGGAAGTGGCCGGGATTTCTACAATATAGACATAATAGTTGTATATGACATCTATCCCTTTCTTCCATTTATAAGCGGGCATCTGGGTCCTGCAATTTGCATTGGTTCTGGGGCGTCTGTTTGGGTTGGTGTGCTGGTACCTTCTTTTGTTCTGACATAAATAGCCTGAAGTTTGTTTCATGCTTTATTGGCTCTCCATTCCGTCAACCGGTCATCAAGTCGTACCACAAAGTCTACATACTCTGAACAGTTGTCTAGAGAATTCACCACTTGAGCCAGAATATCCTTTAGTTATATGTGCAGTCCTCAGTAGAAAAGATAGGTCCGTTTCTCTTCTAGCCAATATGTTTTGGCTACCAGGTGATTGAGGTAGAGATATATTTCAGTAGGTCTTGCGAACACTGACGTAATGCCAAATGCTGACTATCTAACGCATGGAAGTGAATTCTCCTGGCGTATAGTTTCTTCAACTCAGTCTGAAATACTCTGTAAACTTTCAACATGACCAGAGGGATTGACCAGTCCGCTGCATGCACCCCCACAGGTATGAGAGGATAAATGCCACTTGTGTGCTGTTGTTTGGAATGCTGCTGGCCAGCACATAAAATGCAGCTGACACAGATTCACTAACACCAGAAACTTCTGTGGATCCCCCTTAAACCACTCAGAGGGTGTTAACAGAACCCTAGATGTTGTATGTACTTGAGTGGGATATCCTCATACCCCTGCTTCCTGTATATTCTGTGCCGGCATGGCCTCCAACTGGGGTAGCGGTGTGGTTTGTGCTTGCAGGGCGTTCATGCACAATGCTATTCCTGCCGTTTCAGCATGTCCAGCATACAACTTTGCACTGAGGTCCTGTATAAGATTGGCCAGGTCTGCTAACGATATGGTGGGGTCCATGGTGCTCATGCTAGGTTAAGTCTTGGGCTTGGCTTACTGTTACACTTTTACCTTCAGAAACCCAAAGGAGCATCGTGGGTGCTCCACCTCCTCCACCAGGTCACCCGAACTGAAATGTACAATCCTGGGGGGCCCGGCAAAGGGAATGGGGCTTTAGTGTGATGTATCCTTTGCCTGATTCTTCATCCCATGTTTATTAAATAGCCCTTCCCGAAATGCTTTGTAAAATAAAGGAGGTTAGACTAGTATGTCTCAAAATATGTGATTCCTGGCCCCCTATGTTCCCATTAGAATCCCAAATACCTGAGGATGGGTCATGAGGCCTTTGAGGGTATATTTTGAGCTCCTACAGCCAGTTAGAGGGGCATTGGCTGAACCAAACATAGACATGCTACTTCGGGCTGTCGTTGTCGAAGACTGTGCCAATTTTTTTTTTTTTTTTTTTTTTATTTTATTTACTTGTCTATAATCAACAGAAAAGTTTGATTTTTACAAGAGATCATATCTCATATCTCAGATATGAATAGATCGTTAGAACTGTTAAGTTGCAGAACAGGTAAGATCAGAATGAAAGAAGAAAAAGAAGAGGAAGAAGATAGTGCAGCATAAAGGGAAGAAGAGATGAAATGTCCGACTGCATCGTGGAGGTTTTGTTAAGTGGAACCAGATGCGGAGCCACTCTCTGATGCTCGCTTAAGAGCTGCCTCCAAAATCTTTATCGCCGCGGTTGCCCATTTAGTTTTTTCGCCTGCAACCAGTCTACACCACCATGTTTCTTCTTCTCGGAGTGGCGCGTCATGCATTAGTGGTAGCATAAAAGCTTCACGTAAATATGCTGTATTCGCACAATTTAAAAGTAAGTGTTTTACAGTTTCCTCCACTTTGGGCTCTGAGCATAGTCTGCATGTTTTTATGGTCGATTTTGACCGGATCGCTTTAATTTCCTGAGTTAGCATGAGATTTAGCCTCAATTTCATGAAGTTCTTCTGTAGCCTTTTGTCAGGGAATTTTATGCAATAGTTCAGCGGTCTATTCAGCTTGTTTGTAGTTGGCGGCAAGTGGGTGAGTAATTTATTTGCCGTAGCTGCCTCGCATGTTTGTATCCAGTCCTCCTGGGCAATTTTTCTCTTTAGCTTGGCAGGATTGTGAATTAGGTCTTCTGATGAGCAAGCCAAATCAGCTAGATTTTCCTGTAATTCTCGTTCCCATTTCTTCAGGGCGATGCAGTGGCCTTGGGTAAGTTCATTATGAATTGCTTTAAATAAAGGTAAAGCGTCTGGAGAAATTATTTTGCACAGAAGTCTCATTCGGCTTTGCTTGACCGACGCTTTCATCGATAGGAGGCCCAAATCCCGCCTGATAGCTGAGATAGATGTTGATTTTGGGAGGCCCAGTACTGCCTTCCATAAAAAGCCCTCCAATTTCGGCCATATCGAGTCTTGGATGTTTAGTGCTGAATCCATTGCATAGGTCATTGATGGGACCACCTTCTGTTTATAGAATTGTATCGCTGGCAGAAGAGAAAATTTTCCATATTTCCGATCAACAAGTTTGGTCTGAGTGGTTAATGATTTTATTTTCAGCCACAAGGCCAGACGTGCGGCTTTTTCTGACCGCGTTGCATCGAACATTATTCCTAAGTATTTTATACTAGGGACTGTTTCAATTTTCTTGTTGTTCAGAAACCAGCGGTCGTTGCTGCGTGTAGATTGGCGGGTTTTCCCCATGATCAGAATCTTAGATTTGGCGATGTTTATTTCCAAATCGTTCTCCTCAACATATTTGGCCAGATTGTTAAGTTGACGCTGGAGCCCAATTTGTGTCTGATCCATAAGGATTAGATCGTCCGTGTAGAGTAGTCTAGATATTGCCATGTTTCCTACTTTTGGCGGAAAGACTCTTAGCGCCGTTTGGGTGTGTTGGTAATCACCCAAAAATGCTATGAAGAGGGCTGGGGCAAGCGGGCATCCCTGCTTCACGCCTCGTTCCGATGGAAATTGCGCTGACATCAGGCCTTGTTTATTGAGGCGAACTCTCAGCTTTGTGTTCGTATGTAGAGCGATCATCGGTCCTAAAATTTCTTCCGGGCAATTCCAGTTTGATAATTTTGACCAGAGCTTTCGTCGCCCAACTCTGTCGAAAGCCTGCGTCAGATCAACGAATGCTATGAATACTTTCGGTGCACCGTTCTTCACGTTTTCCTTTATGATATTCAGTATCATAATGTTTATACTTGTACTCGCGTTTTTCACAAAGCCTGTTTGAAGTTCGTCGAGGCATGGTGCAGTTCTTGCCCACCCGTGGAAGCGCGAGAGGAGAAGAGTTGCGAAGATCTTGCCCATGATGTCTAACAGGGCTATTGGTCTATAATTCGCTGGGTTGTCTCTGCTTCCCTTTTTGAAGATGGGCACTATCAGTGCTTCCGTCCATGTTCTGGGGATCTGTTTCTGTACCTGGCATTCGTTGAAAATTTTGGATATTAGTAAGGACCATTCTTTGGGATGTTGCTTTAAGTCCATATTTGTTAAACCGTCGGGGCCCGGTGCCCTAGACGTTTTCAGTTTAAGAATTGCGGACAAAATTTCGTCTCGATCAGCTAGATCTGCCCATGTGGTCGTTGTCGGCAGAGCAGATGGTTCTGATTCAGGCAGAGATGCAAATTGAGCAGAAAAGAAGGATGTCCAAGTTGATTCTGGTATCACATTAGATAGTTGATTAGCTTTCTCATTGCTTTTGTTTTTGATCAGCGCCCAGAAATCTTTCGATTTTTTTGTCATCAAGGTTTTAAGCATTTTTTTGGCATCGTTCTGATACATGACTCCTTTGTGGTGTTTCAGCCATGCTTTGTAGGATTTTGCGGCGGCTATAGCAGATTCTTTTTGCTTGTCGTTGTCAGAGACTCTAGCCTTACGCCTCAGTTTGCGAAGTTCTCTTCTTCTCAGTACTAATTGAGAATCGAATTCATGAGATCTGTTGTCATTTGATGAATTTTGGGTTCTTTGCTTTTTCCTGTATTTCTCAAATAACGGCAGATAATTTGGCCTGGTTTGTGAGGAAGTATTGTTGTCATCTACCTCATCAAATTTCCGAGCAATGTCTATGATATTTGATGCTGAGAGTTGTATTCGCGAAAGGTTACTTGAAACCTCTAAATCAAATGGATAGAAATCTTTTGGAGTCCATACTGACTTCAGTGTCATAGATAGCAGATTATGGTCGCTAGCTTTTGTGCGATAGACTTCATAGAAGTCAATAAATGACAAAAGAGAATGGGAAACAAAAATGTAGTCCAGAGTTGCGAAGGTGTCAAGTCGTTCCCAAGTTGGAATCAAAGGAGGGCTACCACGTAGCATTCCCACATTGTGGAAATTTCTTGAGTCCATGAGATCCGACCAAAGTACACCTCGTTCCGAGGATGGTAATAAATGAAGACTTGTCTCAGATTGTTCACACCTAGCATTTAGGTCTCCACAGATGAGAATATAATCGGTGGCCAATTCGATGGTAAATTTGTCTAAAGTGTCTATGATCACGTTGCAGAAATCCGAATTTGTTGTTCTTTGTGGATTCCAATAAACGTTTATGATGGCTAAGCTGGATTTAATTTTCTTTCGTGATGGATTTTCATGATGGATCCATTCTGTTTGTAGAGCCAAAATACCGTAGGATTCTGCCACTTTCTTTTTAATGGAGATGCCTGATCCGAGTTTTACTGCGGTTAGAAGGCCAGACGATGGTCTGCCGAACAGGCCCTTACTTGCCGGAGAAATGCATGTTTCATAGCCGTCAATCGTTGGGAGGTCCATCAGCCAAGTCTCTTGGAGGCAGATGATGTCGAACTGTGCTAGGTCAAACGCGTCTTGCTTGGTTAAATGTTCATGGCCTCTCGTGTTCCACGAGCACAATGATGCTTCTTTTAATACAAGAGATTGGCGAGATTCAGGCGTTGTATTGTCGGTTGGCGTTTGTACGATGTTTCGTTGTTATGTTTGAATGTTGGGATTTAACACCTTCTTTAGCCATCTCCATGGTCCCGAGGATTCACGTTTTTTGTCGTGGGACCCTTCCGCACTTTGCTCCGACGATGATCCCTGTCCTCGTTTATTCTCCCCTCTACCGTTCTTACTCGTATTTTCTATATAGTTTGATCTCTCATGGCCTTCGGTCCTCTTTGTTGCATAGTGTCTAGACTGAAGTCTACCTCGTCGCCTTTCCTCGTCCCTCCTGTACATATGGATTCTTTTCTTTGTCATCTGGGATTCTGTGCCCAATCGATAATCGTGCTGGATTTCTGTCAGTTCACTCGAGGAATGCAAGCGTTTTTCAAATGGGGACGGCGCTGGTTTTGTAATTTCTTCCAGGGCAAAGCCCATTTCCTTCAAGGATGTAATCACGTCTGATTTAAGATGGTTGCTTGCTGTCTTTGTTACGTGAAGATACGCTTTAGCCCTCTTGTGTCTATGATAGGGTTCAATCAGCACGAGATCCGTCGTCTCCAAGGTTTTCAGCTTCGGTATTTTTGCTAGGATTTTGAGAATTGTTCTTCTGTTTAATACTACATAGTTTTTCCCTGCCGTCAATTGCTCCATCTTGAAGGTTCGTGCTTGGGGGAGCCTTGCACTCATGGATAGACCATTCCGAGATTTCACCATGTTTTGTTCCTTACTGGCGTTCTGCTTTTGTTTAGGGATTTCAGTTTTCGCTACAGTAGAATTCTTGTTATGTTGGATTTTCTTTGAAGGGGCCAATATAGCTCTCTTTGCTTTTTCGCTCGAGATGTCTGTCGGTCTCTGAGTTTCAGATGTGACTGTAGTTATAAGTGGTTCTCTCAGGTTTTCCTGAGTGGTAATGGTTTCTGGTGTGTTTGTTTGCAAATCTCGATTTTGATCAGAATCTTCTTGTGAATCATGGATTCCTTCATAATCGAGGTGAACTGTTAGATCTGAAAGTGATACGTTTCCCGATGAATCAACTGAAGATGCACAGGAAATATCCAGTTCAATTATCTCTTGTTCTTTTGTTGAGTTTCGACAGACCGGACCTTTAGACATAATGGTAGTTTTTGGTGATAGTGCAGAATCGGTGGAAATTGGCAAAGTTGCCTTTGCGATATTGAAGATTGTCGCTATTTTAGTTTGGTTGTCGCTTCTATTCCCCTTTCGATGTTCTAAACCAGGGCGTTGGGCCATCTTCATAGGAGTAGTATTTGTTCCGTCAGTTTTTGGATTCCTCGAAATCGACATTAAGTTCTGTTCCTTTTGGGGCATCAAATGTGCTTCTTGAGGGGAAGTTTCAGTAAATTTAGCTTCAATCAATTTATGAAGCTGAGCAAATTTGGCATCTTGCTGTTTTTCTTTTTCTGTGTTTTGTTGAATTAGCGCTGTAATAAAGCCCTCTAAGAACGTTACTTTGGTGTTTATTGAGGCTGACAGGGTTATAGAGTCTTTCATTGAGTCATTTATTGACTCATACAGCTTGACAAAAGGAGCTAGTCCCACCGTGATTGCTGACATAATAGTGAGAAGATCAGTTTTTTTTGATGGAGTCTCTTTATACAAGGTTCCAGAATTACTGCTTGGTCTTTCGCTTCTTAGTGGAGTTGAGATGTTATGTTGGGAACCACTTTGAGTAAAAGGTCTCCGGACTGGGGAGTCTATGTTGTTCGTTCTTTGGCCCGATTGGGACGGGACTGGTTGGTTCTGTAGTGAAGAGCGTGAACTTCTTTGCTCCCGTCCCTCAATTGTAGAAGTATTAATTGACGGAATTAGGAACTCATTTCCAAGTCTTGACCTCTCCGTGTAATAAGATGGAACGTCATCATCGAGCAGGTTAATTCGAGGGAGGACTGTGTCTGTAGACGGTAAGTTGTGAACGTTTTCTCTCTCCTTCATCTCAACATAAGTTTCTGGATCTGGGACAATGTCCTGCACCCCCGTCGGGGCTTCTTGAAGGGGAGGAAATGGTGCAGGTATAGTTTTTCCCTGATTTGAGACTAAAGCAGCTAGGGGTGCTTCGGCGACTGCATCTAATAATTCTGCATCTGAAAGTTCAACCTCAGATTCTGATTTCCTTTTGGTTTGTTTAAAGAAGAAATCTTTTAAGGAGTGATTCGTCAGAGGATTTTGTAGAAATAACTTTCCCGATTCTCCCTTTTGAGTTGTTCCTCTGGAACCTTTTCTTTGATGTTGACGATCTTGGTTTGGGAGATCTCCTTGTTCCTTGAGGATCTTTTTTGTTTGCGCTCTTTTTTTTAACAGTGCTAAAGATATATCTCTTTTCTGTTTAATTAGTTCATTTGTAGTCGCATTCAATGGGGTGAATGTAGGTTCTCGATCAAGATCTGAGTCCATGTATTCCTTCCCCTCTAAATTATGGGGGGTGTTTGGCATGCTTTTCCTCTCTTTACTTACGAGAGTGAGGCGCACTGCAGCCCCCAAGACAGTAGAGGGCGCCTCCATTCCCACGCCACATTCGCCAGGCGGCTTTCTCGTCTGGTTAGGCTGGGGCGCCGTCAGGGGGGCGGTGCGCAGGGCCACTCCCTTCGCCGTTTTACTCGTGTCCGGGTCCGATTCCTGGATTTCGCACACAGTACCCGCGGCCACTTTCTGTGGATGGTCGCACAAGGTGTCATCCGACCCCCTCCCCACTGAAGATTCCACGGTCCGCGGGCTGAGGTTGGCCTCGCTGTGTCCTCCGACACTGCTTGGCTCCGCCTCACTCGCCACGGCGGAGGCTCTCGGACCGTAGGCGAACAGCAGCGGGAGGGGTCGGTCCGCTCCAGGCTCCTCCACAGGGGAAGGCGACCGCAGTTTAGATGACGTAAGCGGCGAAGACTCTGCGGAGTGGCACACCGCGTCTAGTATTGCAGGTAAGGGCAAGGGCGGCGATTTTGCATTCAAAGTAGTAGCAGTTGATTGGGGAGATAATGAGTCGAGTGATCGGAAGGGTGTTTTGGGGGGAGGTGAATCGTCCCCACTCACGTCCTCGTAGCTCTCCTCCCCCTCCTCCACGTCCCGCAAGTCCTGCAAATTTTTAGAAAATGGGCACATTTGTGCCATCACAATAGATGCTGTTTTCCGAGTGGGTGTGCTCAAAGTAGAATTAGTAGCGCCATCAGACCCCACACTCAATGAGCACGGTTTCGAAATTTTACTAATTTCTTTCCGATTTTGCAAAGGGGCATACTTGCTCCTCAGCACTCTACCGGAGGGGCTTTTCTGTAGAGCCCGGGGAGCCAGTTTGTCCAAGATGGGTGGATTGTCACGGTGTGATTGGGTCGTTTTAGGGGGCAGCAGCAAAGTTCTAGAAGCATCTTGCACCGACATGGCCTCTCACCTCCGAGTCTCTGTAGACTGCTGAAGACTGCTCGCACCTCAGCGAGCCAACTCCGCGTGCCGCTCCGCGTAGTTTCCAGGGGTTTTAACCTCTGAAGCAGGTCCAGTAAACATGGTAGACAGACTACCAGGCAGGAAAGCAGGGACTGCTGAAGACTGCTCCCACCTCAGCGAGCCAATTGATTCACTGGTACGGTTTAATCCTGGTTACAATATCCTTTTAAAAGTATAGCTTGTATGAGCTCTGAAATGCTCTGCATTATAGTAACCTGTTTTCTCTGTCTTTACAGGTTCCAGAGCTGGTATCTCTGTGGAGAGGGTTGCTGCAACACTAAGATAAGTTCCAAGTGTTTGCGCATTGAAAAGGAACTTAGTGCGCAGAGGGGGTTGCGCTGTAATTGCAAGCGAGGGTCCAATTCAACTTACACTGTGATCAGGCGAAAAGAGTCATAACTGAACGGTAACACGAGTGAGGGAAGTACGGAGGAAGATCCGGCGTGCCTGAAACTTCTTAACTTTGTTTTTTATGTTCTTTCTCCTAGCAGGTGTTGCAGAGATGTAGGCAATCCAGGCAGCAAAAATGTTTGTGAGCAGGCTGCGGAGCATGCACAGTATAGAAGGAAAACCCAGACATGATGAGTTCTTGCTGGGAGGCTGTAATGTTTGTGACTGTAGCAATGCCAAACACAGCCGTGCCTATGGGTGTGGCTTATATAGACCTGATCCGTCATGGCTCCCATTAACCTGCATGGTGAGATGGGAGTTGTAGTTTGTACCCTGTGTATCCTTCCTGCCTCCTCCTACTCATCTCAGTCTCCAAGTATTAACTAACACTTCACATATTGCGTGTTGAAAGTAGAGGTTTCTGCTGCTGTGTCTTGGTATGTTCATGTAAGGGTTTTGTGAAACAACCATATCCAAAGGAGTGACCCTGACACCTTGTATTATTGTCGAATTTTAACAAGTTATCCAAACGCCAAAGAAAAGGTAAATACATTGATAAAGAAAAACTTTTTTGTATTTTTTGTAAAGAGAGAGTTGGCCATTGTATGTAAGCAAACAATTTAACAATAATTGATTTTGAACTGTACCTGTGGAACGTCACTGGTGTCAAGGGGAAGTTCTGTTAGAGTTGGCACAATACTGTCATCCTTCAAAAAATAAGAGAATACATTATTGACAGCAAAAATATGCTGTAATATAATGTTTATTTATTTATTTGTTTGCACTTTGCATGTCCAGCAACAGTATATTAATAAATACATATTATTCTATTTAGTTCATCTACAATAATAGATTTTGAAATGGTTTACTGTCAATGTTGCATGTAGGAAGGTGAATGGCACTACTACATTGATTATGTCATGAATTCAGATTTTTCGACATTGTTATTACTTGGAACCAAAATATAATTATTCACCAATCATTAATATTATTCAATAAAGTATCACGTGTGATATCTCCTCCGCCTGACCGGTTGCAATAGAAGAGTTTTATCTTAGTTAGCTACATACATTAAAATAAGAGAATAGCTACTGTGATAAGATTCAACATTGGAATTATTATAAATAAGAAATGATATGATATGATGGGTTATTTATAACACGCTTAAAACCCAGAGATTTCTAAGCGCGGAAACCAGGAATCAAACCTGTGTTGCTCCATGTCGTCTTACTTCCAAGGACAAGCATGTTGCCCTTGAGTTATCCTCCCGACACAAAATGTAATCAATAACAATTATACATTTGTTTAAAAATGTCGCTCCTATATGTACATTGAGACCATAACAATGGTCGATAGAAAAGATATATTACTCATAAATAATAGACCATTTAATACAATATAAATCAGATTATGAACATGTCAGCAGGGCTCACCATTTGAATATTTGAGGTGTCTGTCGTTTCCCCAGAGGTAACAGTGTGGGCTTGCATCAGTGTGATCTACGTAATGATAGACATTCTGATCATTACATTTAAAAAAAAAAAAACTATTTACAGATACTGCTATTCAAGTTTTTAGAAAGGCTCACATTGCAATGAACTTTTTGTGTATCCCAAAAGTAGGTATTTATTCAAGGACAAAGCCTCATTATGAGTTTGCCAGTCCGGAAATAAGGGTGCTGCTGGTAGTAACGTGCCTTTCTGGACTGCCAAACTCTGAGTCTGCTGGTAGGGTTCACGGAACTTCCAGCAGACCTAACCTGCTGGGAATTCAGGCCCCTACTGGCAGACTTCACACTGAAGCACCGGCACTGTTACTAACAGTGCTGATGCTTCAGTGCCTCCATTCCCATGGAGTTCTATGGGATACCATAGAAATGGGGAGTTACCGTTCCACCGCAACTTATGATATCGGTGTTATGGAGTCAGCGGCAACCCCCCATCGCACAGGCGGGTTACCGCTGGCCTTGTAATGAGGCCCAAAAGTCTAAAATGTAAATATATTTGTAAATTGTAACACAATAGAATAGTTGAGAATAAAATATCTATGCCAATATCATACAAAAACTCTGATCCTTTCATCCCATTACCTATTGGCATACATGTTCTATATATTGGGTGATAATTGTTTCCTTATTACACTGCCACTATAGTAGCAGTGTAGTTATGGTTAAGTTGGTGTTTCCATAGGAAGAGCACTTTGTGGGCGGCTTATAACTTCGCCCGATCTGGACGAATCCTCACCAAACGTTGCAAAAGAAGTATATGGCCCACTCTGAATTGCTTTGCAAAGTTTGGTGAGGATTCGTCCAGGGGGGGAAAGTTATAGGGGGGGTCCCAAAATTTCTGTTTTTTCCCATAGACTGAATGGGAAACATTTTTTGCTCGTGCCTACAGCACAAACCACTGGACGTATTTTCACGAAATTTGGACCAGGAGCAGCGGCTTTGTCCCAAAAGCGTGCTTTTGCAAATTTGGTGAAAATCTGTCCAGTAGTTTTTTTTTAAATGACCAAAAAGTAGGTAAAAAAAAATTAAAGATATCTGTGTTCGCTTTGCGGACACACTTCCCTGTTCGCTCCGCGGCCAGGACGGTGATTGGGCAAGCAGCTTGCGTGATGTCCGGGGATATCTTACGTGCTCTCTCATTGGATGCGGTGAAAGCGTGCAGTGCGTCTGGCTTCAGTGACACCCGCCATCTTTCTTTCCCGCATGAGAGGCTTTGTCAGGTCAGCAGGAGCGTGTCTGTCTCTGTTCCTCCCACCCCCCGCACATGCCCCGTGTCTGCCCCACCCCCCGTTCATGCCCCGTGTGTCCTTTCTGTCCCCCCCACCCCCGCTCATGCCCCGTGTGTCCTTCCTGTCCCCCCACCCCCGCTCATGCTCCGTGTCTCCCCTGTTCCTCCAGCCCCCCGCTCATGCTATCGCACACGGTGGCCAGCGGAGGGCCGAGGAGCAGAATCTGCCGCACGAACTCATGTCCGTATTTTTGTTTGTCTCCTGACATGCAAACCCCCCACCCCCCGCTCATGCCCCGTGTGTCTCTCAACCCTCCCCCCCACCCCCGCTCATGCCCCGTGTGTCTCTCTCCCTTCCCCCCACCCCCCGCTCATGCCCGTGTGTCTCTCTCCCTCCCCCCACCCCCGCTCATGCCCCGTGTGTCTCTCTCCTTCCCCCCACCCCCGCTCATGCCCCGTGTCTCCCTACTGTTCCCCCCACCCCCGCTCATGCCCCGTGTGTCTCTCTCCCTCCACCCCACCCCCCGCTCATGCCCGTGTGTCTCTCCCCTCCCCCCACCCCCCGCTCATGCCCCGTGTGTCTCTCCCCTTTCCCCCACCCCCTGCTCATGCCCCATTTGTCTCTCCCCTCCCCCCCCGCTCATGCCCCGTGTGTCTCTCCCCTCCCCGCACCCCCCGCTCATGCCCCATGTGTCTCTCTCCCTCCCCCCACCCCGCTCATGCCCCGTGTGTCTCTCCCCTCCCCCCACACCCCATGCTCATGCCCCCTGTGTCTCTCCCCCTCCCCCCACCCCCGCTCATGCCCCGTGTGTCTCTCTCCCTCCCCCCCACCCCCCGCTCATGCCCCGTGTCTCTCCCCTATCCCCCACCACCCGCTCATGCCCGTGTGTCTCTCCCCTCCCCACACCCGCGGCTCATGCATCGTGTGTCTCTCCCCCTCCCACCACCCCCCGCGCATGCCCCGTGTGTCTCTCCCCTCCCCGCACCCCCCGCTCATGCCCCATGTGTCTCTCCCCTCCCCCCACACCCCATGCTCATGCCCCCTGTGTCTCTCCCCCTCCCCCCACCCCCCGCTCATGCCCCGTGTGTCTCTCTCCCTCCCCCCCACCCCCCGCTCATGCCCCGTGTCTCTCCCCTATCCCCCACCACCCGCTCATGCCCGTGTGTCTCTCCCCTCCCCACACCCGCGGCTCATGCCCCGTGTGTCTCTCCCCCTCCCACCACCCCCCGCGCATGCCCTGTGTGTCTCTCCCCCCCACCCCCCGCTCATGCCCCGTGTCTGTCTCCTGTTGCACACCACCCCCCGCTCATGCCCCGTGTCTGCCTCCTGTTGCCCCCCACCCCCCGCTCATGCCCGTGTCTGTCTCTGTTGTTCCTCCCACCCCCCGCTCATGCCCTGTGTCTGTCTCCTGTTCCCCCCACCCCCCGCTCATGCCCCGTGTCTCTCCTGTTGCCCCCCGCTCATGCCCCGTGTCTGTCTCCTGTTGTCCCCCACCCCCCGCTCATGCCCTGTGTCTGTCTCCTGTTCTCCCCACCACCGCTCATGCCCCATGTGTTTCTCTCCCTCCCCCCACCCCCGCTCATGCCCCGTGTGTCTCTCCCCCTCCCCCCCACACCCTGCTCATGCCCCGTGTGTCTCTCTCCCTCCCTCCCACCCCCCGCTCATGCCCCGTGTGCCTCTCTCTCTCCCCCAATCCCCGCTCATGCCCTGTGTCTCTCCCCTCCCCCGCGCCCCCCGCTCATGCCCGTGTGTCTCTCCCCTCCCCACACCCCCCGCTCATGCCCCGTGTTTCTCTCCCCCTCCCCCCAACCGCGCTCATGCCCCGTGTGTCTCTCCCCCCCACCCCCGCTCATGCCCCGTGTCTGTCTCCTGTTGCACCCCACCCCCGCTCATGCCCCGTGTCTGTCTCTGTTGTTCCCCCCACCCCCGCTCATGCCCCGTGTCTGTCTCCTGTTCCCCCCACCCCCCGCTCATGCCCCGTGTCTGTCTTTCCCACCCCCCGCCCATGCCCCGTGTCTGTCTTCTGTTCCCCCCAGCCCCGCTCATGCCCGTGTCTGTCTCCTGTTGCCCCCCACCCCCCGCTCATGCCCCGTGTCTGTCTTCCCCACCCCCCACTCATGCCCCGTGTCTGTCTTCTGTTCCCCCCGCTCATGCCCCGTGTTTGTCTCCTGTTCTCCCCACCCCCCGCTCATGCCCCGTATCTGTCTCCTGTTCTCCCCAGCCCCGCTCATGCCCGTGTCTGTCTCCTGTTGCCCCCCACCCCCCGCTCATGCCCCGTGTCTGTCTCCTGTTCTCCCCACCCCCCGTTCATGCCCCGTGTCTGTCTCCTGTTCACCCCACCCCCCGCTCATGCCCCGTGTCTGTCTCCTGTTGCCCCCCACCCCCCGCTCATGCCCCGTGTCTGTCTCCTGTTGGCCCCCACCCCTCGCTCATGCCCTGTGTCTGTCTCCTGTTGCCCCCCACCCCCGCTCATGCCCCGTGTCTGTCTCTGTTTTCCCCGCACCCCCGCTCATGCCCAGTGTCTGTCTCCTGTTCCCCCACCCCCCGCTGATGCCCCGTGTCTGTCTCCTGTACCCCCCCACCCCCGCTCATGCCCCGTGTCTGTCTCCTGTTCCCCCACCCGCTCATGCCCCGTGTCTCTCTCCTGTTGCCCCCCTGCTCATGCCCCGTGTCTGTCTCCTGTTCCACCCACCGGCTCATGCCCCATGTCTCTCTCCTGTTGCCCCCCACCCCCAGCTCATGCCCCGTGTCTGTCTCCTGTACCGCCGCCACCCCCCGCTCATGCCCCATGTCTCTCTCCTGTAGCCCCCCACCCCCCGCTCATGCCCATGTCTCTCTCCTGTTGCCCCCCACCCCCCCGCTCATGCCCCGTGTCTGTCTTCTGTTCCCCCCACTCCCCGCTCATGCCCTGTGTCTGTCTCCTGTTCCCCCCAACCCCGCGCATGCCCCGTGTCTGTCTCCTGTTCCCCCACCCCCCGCTCATGCCCCGTGTCTGTCTCCTGTTCCCCCCACCCCCCGCTCATGCCCCGTGTCTGTCTTCCCAACCCTACGCTCATGCCCTGTGTCTGTCTTCTGTTCCCCGCGCTCATGTCCCGTGTCTCTCCTGTTGCCCCCCGCTCATGCCCCGTGTCTGTCTCCTGTTCTCCCCAGCCCCGCTCATGCCCGTGTCTGTCTCCTGTTGCCCCCCACCCCCCGCTCATGCCCCGTGTCTGTCTTCCCCACCCCCCGCTCATGCCCCGTGTCTGTCTTCTGTTCCCCCCGCTCATGCCCCGTGTCTGTCTCCTGTTCTCCCCACCCCCCGCTCATGCCCCGTATCTGTCTCCTGTTCCCCCCACCCCACGCTCATGCCCCATGTTTGTCTCCTGTTGCCCCCCACACCCCCCGCTCATGCCCCGTGTCTGTCTCCTGTTCTCCCCACCCCCCGCTCATGCCCCGTGTCTGTGTCCTGTTCCCCCCACCCCCCGCTCATTCCCCGTGTCTCTCTCCTGTTGCCCCCCGCCCCTCCGCTCATGCTCCGTGTCTGTCTCCTGTTGCCCCCACCCGCTCATGCCCCGGGTCTCTCTCTTGTTGCTCCCCACCCCCCGCTCATGCCCCCGTGTCTGTCTCCTGTTCCTCCCACCCCCCGCTCATACCCTGTGTCAGTCTCCTGTTCCCCCACCCCCCGCTCATGCCCAGTGTCTCTCCTGTCGCCCCCACCCCCCGCTCATGTCCCGTGTCTGTCTCCTGTTGCCCCCCACCCCCCGCTCATGCCCCGTGTCTGTCTCCTGTTCTCCCCACCCCCCGCTCATGCCCTGTGTCTGTCTCCTGTTGCCCCCCACACCCCGCTCATGCCCCGTGTCTGTCTTCTGTTGGCCCCCACCCCTCGCTCATGCCCCGTGTCTGTCTCCTGTTGCCCCCCACCCCCGCTCATGCCCCGTGTCTGTCTCTGTTGTTCCCCCCACCCCTGCTCATGCCCAGTGTCTGTCTCCTGTTCCCCCCACCCCCCGCTCATGCCCAGTGTCTCTCTCCTGTTGCCCCCACCCCCCGCTCATGCCCCATGTCTGTGTCCTGTACCCCCCATCCCTGCTCATGCCCCGTGTCTGTCTCCTGTTCCCCCCACCCGCTCATGCCCCGTGTCTCTCTCCTGTTGCCTCCCCGCTCATGCCCCGTGTCTGTCTCCTGTTCCACCCACCGGCTCATGCTCCATGTCTCTCTCCTGTTGCCCCCCACCCTCCGCTCATGCCCCGTGTTTGTCTCCTTTACCGCCCCCACCCCCTGCTCATGCCCCATGTCTCTCTCCTGTAGCCCCCCACCCCCCGCTCATGCCCATGTCTCTCTCCTGTTGCCCCCCACCCCCTGCTCATGCCCCATGTCTGTCTTCTGTTCCCCCCACTCCCCGCTCATGCCCCGTGTCTGTCTCCTGTTCCCCCCAACCCCGCTCATGCCCCGTGTCTGTCTCCTGTTTCCCCCCACCCATGCCCCGTGTCTGTCTCCTGTGGCCCCCCAGCCCCTGCTCATGCCCCGTGTCTCTCTCCTGTTGCCCCCCACCCCCCTGCTCATGCCCTGTGTCTGTCTCCTGTTGCCCCCCACCCCCCGCTCATGCCCGGTGTCTGTCTCCTGTTATCCCCACCCCCCGCTCATGCCCCGTATCTGTCTCCTGTTCCCCCCAACCCCTGCTCATGCTCCGTGTCTGTCTCCTGTTCTCCCCACTCCCCGCTCATGCCCCGTGTCTGTCTCCTGTTCTCCCCACCCCCCGCTCATGCCCCATTTCTCTCTCCTGTTCGCCCTACCCCTGGCTCATGCCCCGTGTCTGTCTCCTGTTCCCCCACCCCCCGCTCATGCCCCGTGTCTGTCTCCTGTTCCCCCCACCACACGCTCATGCCCCGTGTCTCTCTCCTGTTGCCCCCCACACCCCGCTCATGCCCCATGTCTGTCTCCTGTACCCCCCCGCCCCCAGCTCATGCCCTGTGTCTCTCTCCTGTTGCCCCCCACCACCGCTCATGCCCCGTGTCTTCCTCTTGTCCCCCCTCCTATGATGCCCCTTGTTGACCTCTTGTTCCCCCCACCCCCCGCTCATGCCCCGTGTCTTCCTCTTGTCCCCCCCACTCCTCGCTGATGCCCTGTGTCTTCCTCCTGTTCCCTCCCACCCCCTGCTTATGCCCCGTGTCTTCCTCTTGTCCCCCCCTCCTATGATGCCCATTGTTGACCTCTTGTTCCACCCACCCCCTGCTCATGCCCCATGTCTCCCTTCTTTCCCCCATCCCCCGCTCATGCCCTGTGTCTTCCTCCCCCCCACTCCCTGCTCATGCCCCGTGTCTCCCTTCTTCCCCCCCACCCCCCGCTCATACCCTGTGTCTGCCCTGTTGGAATAGGGCAGACACGGGGCATGAGCGGGGGTGGGGGCCCCACCTTGCCCTACCCCTGCTCATGCCCTGTCTCTCTCCTGTTGCCCCCCACCCCCTGCTCATGCCCCGTGTCTGTCTCCTGTTCCCCCCACCCCCCGCTCATGCCCCGTGTCTGTCTCCTGTTGCCCCCCACCCCCGCTCATGCCCCGTGTCTGTCTCTGTTGTTCCCCCCACCCCTGCTCATGCCCAGTGTCTGTCTCCTGTTCCCCCCACCCCCCGCTCATGCCCAGTGTCTCTCTGCTGTTGCCCCCCACCCCCTGCTCATGCCCCGTGTCTGTCTCCTGTACCCCCCCACCCCCGCTCATGCCCCGTGTCTGTCTCCTGTTCCCCCCACCCGCTCATGCCCCGTGTCTCTCTCCTGTTGCATCCCCGCTCATGCCCCGTGTCTGTCTCCTGTTCCACCCACCGGCTCATGCCCCATGTCGCTCTCCTGTTGCCCCCCACCCCCCGCTCATGCCCCGTGTCTGTCTCCTGTACCGCCCCCACCCCCCGCTCATGCCCCATGTCTCTCTCCTGTAGCCCCCCACCCCCCGCTCATGCCCATGTCTCTCTCCTGTTGCCCCCCACCCCCCCGCTCATGCCCCGTGTCTGTCTTCTGTTCCCCCCACTCCCCGCTCATTCCCCGTGTCTGTCTCCTGTTCCCCCAACCCCGCTCATGCCCCGTGTCTGTCTCCTGTTGCCCCCCACCCATGCCCCGTGTCTCTCTCCTGTACCCCCCCACCCCCTGCTCATGCCCCGTGTCTCTCTCCTGTTGCCCCCCACCCCCCTGCTCATGCCCCGTGTCTGTCTCCTGTTGCCCCCACCCCCCCACTCATGCCCGGTGTCTGTCTCCTGTTCTCCCCACCCCCCGCTCATGCCCCGTATCTGTCTCCTGTTCCCCCCACCTCCGCTCATGCTCCGTGTCTGTCTCCTGTTCTCCCCACTCCCCGTTCATGCCCCGTGTCTGTCTCCTGTTCTCCCCACCCCCCGCTCATGCCCCATTTCTCTCTCCTGTTCGCCCCACCCCCGGCTCATGCTTTGTGTCTGTCTCCTGTTTCCCCCAACCCCCGCTCATGCCCCGTGTCTGTCTCTCTGTTGTTCCCCCACCCCCCGCTCATGCCCCGTGTCTGTCTCCTGTTCCCCCACCCCCCGCTCATGCCCCGTGTCTGTCTCCTGTTCCCCCCACCACCGCTCATACCCCGTGTCTTCCTCTTGTCCCCCCTTCTATGATGCCCCTTGTTGACCTCTTGTTCCCCCCACCCCCTGCTCATGCCCCGTGTCTTCCTAAAGTCCCCCCACTCCTCGCTGATGCCCTGTGTCTTCCTCCTGTTCCCTCCCACCCCCTGCTTATGCCCCGTGTCTTCCTCTTGTCCCCCCCTCCTATGATGCCCATTGTTGACCTCCTGTTCCACCCACCCCCTGCTCATGCCCCGTGTCTCCCTTCTTTCCCCCATCCCCCGCTCATGCCCTGTGTCTTCCTTCCCCCCCACTCCCTGCTCATGCCCCGTGTCTCCCTTCTTCCCCTCCACCCCCCGCTCATACCCCGTGTCTGCACTGTTGGAACAGGGCAGACACGGGGCATGAGCGGGGGTGGGGGCCCCACCTTGCCCTACCCCTGCTCATGCCCCGTGTCTGTCTCCTGTTGCCCCCCACCCATGCCCCGTGTCAGTCTCCTGTACCCCCCACCCCCCGCTCATGCCCCATGTCTCTCTCCTGTTGCCCCCCACCCCCCCGCTCATGCCCTGTGTCTGTCTCCTGTTGCCCCCCACCCCCTGCTCATGCCCCGTGTCTGTCTTCTGTTCCCCCCACCCCCCGCTCATGCCCCGTGTCTGTCTCCTGTTCCCCCCACCCCCGCTCATGCCCCGTGTCTGTCTCCTGTTGCCCCCCACCCATGCCCCGTGTCTGTCTCCTGTACCCCCCACTCCCGCTCATGCCCCGTGTCTCTCTCCTGTTGCCCCCACCCCCCCGCTCATGCCCTGTGTCTGTCTCCTGTTGCCCCCCACCCATGCCCCGTGTCTGTCTCCTGTACCCCCCACCCCCCGCTCATGCCCCGTGTCTCTCTCCTGTTGCCCCCCACCCCCCCGCTCATGCCCCGTGTCTGTCTCCTGTTCCCCCCACCCCCCGCTCATGCCCCGTGTCTGTCTCCTGTGGCCCCCACCCATGCCCCGTGTCAGTCTCCTGTACCACCCCACCCCCTGCTCATGCCCCGTGTCTCTCTCCTGTTGCCCCCCACCCCCCCGCTCATGCCCTGTGTCTGTCTCCTGTTGCCCCCCACCCCCCGCTCATGCCCCGTGTCTGTCTCCTGTTCTCCCCACCCCCTGCTCATGCCCCGTGTCTGTCTCCTGTTCTCCCCACCCCCCGCTCATGCCCCGTGTCTCTCTCCTGTTGGCCCCACCCCCCGCTCATGCCCCATGTCTGTCTCCTGTTGCCCCCCACCCCCTGCTCATGCCCCGTGTCTCTCTGTTGTTCCCCCCAACCCCGCTCATGCCCCGTGTCTGTCTCCTGTTCCCCCCACCCCCCGCTCATGCCCTGTGTCTGTCTCCTGTTCCCCCCACCCCCCGCTCATGCCCCGTGTCTCTCTCCTGTTGCCCCCCACCCCCCGCTCATGCCCCGTGTCTGTCTCCTGTACCCCCCACCCCCCGCTCATGCTCCGTGTCTCTCTCCTGTTGCCCCCCACCACCGCTCATGCCCTGTGTCTTCCTCTTGTCCCCCCCTACTATGATGCCCCTTGTTGACCTCTTGTTCCCCCCACCGCCCGCTCATGCCCCGTGTCTTCCTCCTGTCCCCCCACTCCTCGCTGATGCCCTGTGTCTTCCTCCTGTTCCCCCCACCCCCTGCTCATGCCCCGTGTCTTCCTCTTGTCCCCCCTCCTATGATGCCCCTTGTTGACCTCTTGTTCCACCCACCCCCGCTCATGCCCCGTGTCTCCCTTCTTTCCCCCCACCCCCCGCCCGCTCATGCCCCGTGTCTTCCTCCCCCTGCACTCCCCGCTCATGCCCCGTGTCTCCCTTCTTTCCCCCCCGCCCCCCGCTCATGCCCCGTGTCTGCACTGTTGGAACAGGGCAGACACGGGGCATGCGCGGTGGTGGAGGCCCCACCTTGCCCTACCCCGCTCATGCCCCGTGTCTCTCCTGTTCACCCCCATCCCCGCTCATGCTCCGTGTCTGTCTCCCTCCTTTTCCTCCCGCTCATGGCCCGTGTCTCCCCTGTTCACCCACACCCCCCACTCATGCCCGTGTCTCCCTTCTTCCCCCCCACTCCCCGCTCATGCCCCGTGTCTCCCTTCTTTCCCACTCATGCCCCGTGTCTCCCTTTTTCCCACCTACCCCCCGCTCATGCCCCGTGTCCCTTCTTTCCCGCTCATGCCCCGTGTCTCCCTTCTTTCCACCCCCTGCTCATGCCCCGTGTCTCTCTCCTGGTCTTCCCGACCCCCCGCCGATGCCCTGTTGTGTTCTCTTTATACACCTTGCCTTCCCTTTCCCTGGTGTCCATATTGGTAAAAGATTTTCCTTCCTACACCGGGACGCCTGCCTGCGGCGTCCCAGTTTGGAAAGAAAAATCTTTTTTTTTACCACCCCGGGTTCCCACTTTGAGAACCTAGGATGCTAGTGGTCTTCCTCCATTGAAAAGGACGTTATGGTTACGTTGCACTAATAAAAAACTATGAAATTCAGTAAAAAAAAATATGTTAAAGTGACTTTCTGGTTAAGTTGCACTAATAAAAACCTATGAAATTCAGTAAAAAAACTTTGTTAAAGGGACGTTAAGTTTCGCTACTAAAAACCTATGAAATTCAGTAAAAAAACTTTGTTAAAGGGACGTTATGGTTAAGTTGCGCTACTAAAAACCTATGAAATTCAGTAAAAAAACTTTGTTAAAGGGACGTTATGGTTAAGTTGCGCTACTAAAAACCTATGAAATTCAGTGAAAAAACTTTGTTAAAGGAACGTTATGGTTCCAAGTAAAACCCTTGAAATTCGCCAGTTATGGTAAGCTAAGCAACCAAAACTCGCGCCACCACCGTGCACTGCTAAGACTAACACCCACAACATCAAAGATGACATCACAAATGTCATTGATGACATCACTGATGACATCACATGTGTATGTACTTTTCATGAAATATGTGTACAAGGGATTCTTATTATAATGTTGCGAAAAAAGTGTCAAGGATCATTGCAATAAATATCATACCCTAATTAGTGCATTGAACGATGCATTGATATAAATAGCATTCTATTATGGGGTTCTATATAGTATACTAAGCTACTAATGCAGAAACATAGCATTGTGTAGAGCGAACAAGATGAAGGTATAATATTTGTAATGTTAATATGTTGAATAATGAAATGATAATTGTTTTCTTAATAGATTTTTGTGTACTGTGAAATATGTAATAAGTAGCTAATAAAACCCATATATTACATAATTGCATTACTATAGACAAAACACAAACAGACAAGAACACATACCAATATACATATACATAGGGTAAATAGCAGCTTTGAAACAGAGCAATCATTTATTTGCATGAAAATAATGCTGCCTTTAAATCTTGTGTCTTCCCCTATGCATATGTTTCATATGATGTGACTGGACTCTAAGGGAGTTACTATAAGAACCTACTTGTAGGATACGTCTACAAATAAAATACAATTTTTAGTTTCTGACTGTTACTGAAGAAAACCATGTGGCCTAGATATGTCAGCAAAAGAAAAAAGAGTGAGCCAGACATGTGATGTCATCAGTGATGTCATCAATGACATTTGTGATGCCATCTTTGATGTCGTGGGTGTTAGTCTTAGCAGTGCACGGTGGTGGCGCGAGTTATGGTTGCTTAGCTTACCCTAACTGGCGAATTTCAAGGGTTTTTCGGTTTTACTTGGAACCATAACGTCCCTTTAACAAAGTTTTTTCACTGAATTTCATAGGTTTTTAGTAGCGCAACTTAACCATAAATAAAGTGACTCTTTTTAGTGAACTTTGATTGTTTATATCTTCAGAGAAGTGCTGCTGCGGACATGGGATTGACTGCCCATCATGTCTTCCAAGACATCCTTAGCTCTGCTGTCAATCTTAGATACTGGAAATCCACAACTGACCAACCATGTTCGTATCAGCGACATATCCTTGTGAATATGCATAACTATACCAGGAGTTTTATCGTGGCTGATATTACGGCACCACAAAACAATACATCAATGCATTGTTTTATGCTCAGGAAGATCTATTAAAACATTTTAAATATTTAAACTTCATTGAAGCATGAAAGTGATGAATTCACCAATGAAAACCATGTAAGGTACGGTTGACAATGGTGAAGGCATTGAGATACATGAAAATAAAATATGTGTGAAAATTGAGTAAAGCACACCATAAATGTACCAGGCTGAAAATGAGAACACTGACAAGGCGATTCAGCAACTAAGATAACATGTGGTGCGATGATGATATGCGTAGTAGACTGCAGAGATGTTTTCTTGCTAAGGATTTGAATGAGTTTGTAAACACTTATAAAAGTGGGTGTGTATGTGAATTTGTGGTGTGGAGGGACTTTCCCTAAAATGTGGCTTTTTTTAGGGCTGTGCTTTAGTGCCTGATTCATGGAATGTTGTACTATGGGATTGCGCCATTATAAAACACTTCCATGAATCAGGCCCTTAGTATTGTTACATAGCCATATTTGGGTATGTGTAAAGATTGATGGCGGTGAAGGATTGATGACGTCAAATTTCAAAGAAGAATGTGCGCACCTACAACTATTGCGAGTGCATGGCCCAAAGTGAGAACTGCCATTGATACAGGAGGGAGGTGCATGTGGATGAAGCTAGCGCAATTGGCCCTGCACCTTGTCAAAGAACACATAGTTATGTTGATTGCAGTGACTGGGTTTTCAAAGAAGAGAATGAAGACACAGGGTCTGGGGTGGCCAATGGTCCCCAAGCAAATGATCCCTTTGAGTTGTATTTGGTATTCGGCACCTTGCTCATTTCCATCCACCCACCCCCATTGCGAGTGCATGGCTCCAAGTGAGAACTGCCTTTGATATGGGAGGGGAATGGACGTGGATGAAGTTAGCGCAATAGGCCTGGCACCTTATCAAAGGACACAGTGATATGTTGATTTGAGGGAAGGGGTCTTCAAAGGGGAGTATTGAGACACCAGGTCTGGGGTGGCCATGTGGCCAATGGACCCCATGTGAAAGACCCCTTTGAGTTGCACATCCCCATCCACCCACCCACAGTGCGAGTGCATGGTCTCAAGTGAGAAATTCCTTTGATAAGGGTGCGGGTGTATAAGGATGAAGTGAGTGGATGGGCCCAGGGCCTCATGAATGTTCACAGAGATAACTTGATGGCAGGGACTTGGTCTTCAAAGAGGAGTATGGCGACACCAGGTCTGCGTTGGCCGTAGGTTCCTTTGCAAAATAGCCTTTCAGTTCTACATGGTATTCTGAACTTTGTGCGTTGCCATCTACCCATCCCATTGCGAGCGCATGACCCCAGATGAGAACTGCCATTGATACGGGAGGGGATGGATATGATATGAGTCCTTTATAACGTGCCTGTACACAAGTGATGCGGATGAAGCTAGCCCAATAGGCCTGGCACTTTTTCAAAGGACACAAAGATATGTTGAGAGCAGGGATGCAGTCTTCAAAGGGGTGCATGGAGACACCTAGGTCTGGGGTGGTCATGTGGCCAATAGTCCCCATACTAAAGACCCCTTTGAGTTGTAAATGGTATTTGCCACCTTGTACATTCCCATCCATTCACCCCCATTGCGAGTCCATGGCCCCCAGTGAGAACTACCATTGATACTGGAGAGGGATGGATTTAGATGAAGCTAGCACAATAGGCCCAGAACCTTGTCAAAGGACAGAGTGATATGTTAATTGTAGGGGTGGGTTATTCAAAGGGGAATATGGTAACACCAGGTCTTAGGTGGACAATTTCCGATAGACACAAGAACACATTGAGTTGTACATTCACTCACACGCTGTTGAACCTGCTGGTCCAAAACCAAAAGCAAACAAAAAGGAACATATATTAACAGTGCATTGATAAGGAAGACATGTTTGGATAGATTATCATTGAGTGAGAATGATATTGAAAACGTATTGATGGCAGTTAAAATGATCTTTGTTTATCTTGAGGGTATAGCATACTATTTTATTAGTATACTTGGTGGTATTGGTTACATGAACAATCACGTTCATTCACTTGTCATCATATTACTTCATTGCTTTTATTTCCGATCGCTGTCAAAGTATGATCATTGTTAACATTTAATAAAAGAGTTGTGCCTTCCTAAATAGAATCAAATGAAATCTAGAGTACCTGAAGCCAAGAAGTAACATGTGAAGAAATAATCAGAATACGAAATGCAATCACCCTTATAATGCAAGTACTGAGTATTTTGGATTTTGAATTTAGGGTTTGTGCCTTGTTGTATGTTGTTGTTGAAAATATGAGAAAACTTAAAATGTGTAAGGTAAACTAAAAACTTGAATTGAAACACATTAAATTGAAATGATTAGAAAATAAACTATGCAACATTACTAGATAAATCTATTTTTTATTGAAAGTAAAACATTTAAACAAAATTCACATTTAGAAAAAAGGTTGATGGTATATACTAACTACAAATTATAATTATCTGGTAGTGGTACTGTCTGTAAAAATCCCTTGTATTGTCCGGAGGAACTAGGAAATTGTTCCCAGATGGCTCGAACCACACAGGCAGTTATGACGCATTGAATGCAGAATCCCAGTCTTTCATAAATACACCATGTAAATGCTTGATAGGCCACAAGCCTGTACCATCTGTGTAAAATATAGAAATAGTTTTGCAGAAAGATTCCAATAAATATTTTGTGAGTAATGTAGTCAAAGTCCAAAATCTTTGAGGTGTGTATAAAAATGTGTACACACCCTTTTGAAAAATAAAAGATAGGAAGATGATGTTTTAATAGCTTAAAAGTAATTACAATGTTATTGTTGACTCACAAAATATAAGATTGAATAGTTTGGCATGAACAAAGAACAATATATTTTCCAATATATCAACATATATATTGTGAGTGTACCCAGGAGATCACAATGTACTAGGAAAACAAAATAAAATGCTATAGTGTAAGGTTCTCAAAAATGAAATGTACAGACTCGATACCTATACATTACTAGTAGCACAAGGATGAACAGTGCATGTGCAGGATCAGCATTATCAACATGGGTCGTGTAAGGCAGGCTGCCCTGAAGTCATGCAGCTGGGTGAGGCATAGTGGTGGGGGCTCTTCTTCGGCTATGTAGGCCAAACAGAGAGAGTTTTCTCTGCAATAGCAGTTCTCCACCAAAGTTGGCATTACCTCACATCAATGGCAGGTACACCAAGCGGAAACGTCTTCCATACGATGACGATTAGGATCCTGGGACTGTCACAATTTTCACTCGATTCACATCTTTTGAGATACTTTCTCTCTCAATCCTTTCCCCTTCAGTATACTCTGCCTTGGTGAGGTATGGCTGTACATATACCATATTTATTAAGGATTGAAGAAGTAAAAAAAAAACTGAGGGAGAAAAATAAAAAAAATGTGTAATCAGGGCATTTCAACACATTTATACGACAAAGCTAAGTTGCAGAGAGAAAAACATTCTAAGTTTGATTGGGATATCATTTTAGATTATAAAAATAATTAACTTGAAGGAAGCATTTACAATAAAAATCTATGACATTCTGTAACATTTCATTAGCAGATCTGCTGGCCCCATTATTCAATCAAGTGAAGGGCAGTAAGAAAATTCACTGAAGTGATATTTAAGCACATATTAGTATAGTTAAGTAGAAATGCCCATCTAAGGTCCGGCTGCACATTCGCAACTACAGCCATATGCTTCTCGTATAGATTATTTCTCATAGGAGTCAAAGCTATGCATTCTATGATTAGGTGTTCCAGAGTTTCTTTTTGTGTTAAATCACTGCAAAATCTACAATAGTTCTCTGTCTTATCGATTTGTCTACGTTGGGCCAAGATATCACGAGTGGGCCACAGATTAAGTCACATTCTTACCATTGCTATACGTATTTGAGGTGATGGAGATTTCAACAAATAGGCTTCACCAATCCCCATTTTCTTATCAACATAGCATTTGCTGTTAAAGTGCTTATATTGTAAACATAATGAGCAAGTCTCAATCCAGTCATGGAGAAATATTTTCTTTTTTGCGCTTACAGGATTCATTATGAGAGTATCATGATTGACATCTGCCACAGCCATAATTTGGTAAACATATTTGGTCCATTTCTGGATAAACAAATGATTTGATGAAAACAAATATGAAGATAATGTAGCAAGAATTGACTCATTTTCGAAGTAAAGCACATAATTGGCAATTATATTTTGCACTTAGAGATGTAAGACCTAGCTCATATCTCAAACATGGACCAGGGGTGGATTGTGGTACATTTAAAACGTGTCTCCAAAATTTGGCTTCTAATTTATTCAGGAAGTTCGTGGAAGTAACAGCTCTGCCTCCAACCCATACAATAACACAGGTGATACTTTTTGTTGCCAAAAGTGTAACGCTGGGTTGATAGTGAATTTGCCATATTTATGGAGAATTAATTTAGTTTGAGATATGGCTGAAGTCAATTTATTTTGCAAGATCTGTAAATGTGAAGTGGCCGAAGAATTGCCTTCAATTTGTGAGCCCAGGTATTTGTAACTAGGTACAATATCTAATGTGAGATCGTTAACCCTCTTTCTTTATTTCTATGATTTGGGTTAGGGGTATACGCTACTATCTGCGATTTATTTACATTAATTGACAACTAAATTCTCATCAAAGTAAATAACAGGTGCAGATATTAGCTTTTGTAGTCCTGTCGGGGTCTTTGATACAAGTGTAAGGTTGTCAGCATACCATAATGCTTGCATAGCAGTTGAATTCATCTTGGGTGAATTAGATGCTATGGTCACAAAGATATCTCTAACATCGTGGATAAAGAAAGTAAAGAAGGCTGAGGCTAGGATACACCCCTGTTTCAGCCCTCTTGATGTTCCTATTACCGCAGACAGCAGGCTCATAATAGTCAAAGGAACCTGTATAGAAGTTGAAGAATGTAGGGCGAAAATAATGTCAATCAGATTTTGAGGGCATTGTGCTTTGATCAGTTTTTCAATTAGTTTCACTCGAGATACTGAATCAAAAGCAGCATTTAAATCAATAAAAGCAAAGAACAAGGATGTTTTTGTATTTTACGCTTGTTCTTTTAAAGTGTTGAGTATAATTAAATTGACTGCAGTCCCAAGGCCACCAACAAAGCCTGGCTGATTTTGATCACGGCAGTGACTCGACTGTGTCGATCTATTAAAGTCCCTTAGGACTAGGCGATTGAAGAGTTTACCTGCGGAGTCCAATAGAGCTATCGGACGATAGTTCAACGGTAAGCCACGATCGCCCTTTTTAAAGATCGGGACTATTAAAGAAGTTCGCCAAGAATCTGTGATTTTCTGAGATTTAAGAATGTGCTGATAGGTATTATTTAAAATTATTGCCCAATGCTTAGAATGCTGTTTTAGCATATAGTTGGTAATGCCATCAGGTCCAGCAGCTCGTGATGATGATGATTTCAATATTAGTTCTTCGACTATGGCAATTGAGCATTCTCGGATTTAAGGTGTTGCAGCATGGCTTTTATAATGGTATGATTCAAAGGACTTGTCAGCGTACAAAGCCGTGAAGTGTGTTATCCATTGGCTTTCAGAGACTCCATTTAGTTGAGACCGAAATTGTTTATTGTTTGAAGTTGCATTTAGTAATTGCCAGATTTGCGAGGCATTTTTATTCGATGTAGCTACTAAACTACTTTGCCGTCTTGCTGGAACAATTTGCCTTTATAGGATGTGACCCAATTTCGGTGGCGTGATTTTATTGCTTTGCATGCTTTGATCCTCTCAATAAATGGAAGTTTCGTGAGCATTCTCAGAGCTTTTAGATATTCTTTTTTTGCCTGTTGCATGTGAGGGTCAAATGTGTGGTTATGAGTTCTTCATGTGGGAAAATACAGATTTTTATATGGTAACAAGGCATCAACATAAAAAAGTGTTTGATTTGATCTATCCTGCACCTTCAGTGTCTCATTTAGCGAGTTCAAATTGTTTGGTGTCCACTGGAAGCGAGATTTAGCATTATTAATGCTTAAGGCTGGAGACATCCATTGTCATTCTCGCTGATCGTGATAATTATTCCTGGGCCAGGTTAGCATTAACATATGATGATCACTCACAGATTGTGTGATTATCTTGAAGCTTGTTGACAGCATGAATTGGGCCTATGATAGGTATATATAGTCGATGGTACTTGACGAGGCTCCTCTCTGCCATGTCGCATGCGATGGAATATTACCAGGAAGTGATCCATTGGCCATTCTCATACCTACGTGCGTCATAAAGGTATTCCATCTGTTAATCTCTTGGGTTTTCTTCCCCTTGATGGTTTTAATGGAATCGTGATTAAGATCTCCAGCTAATATGATTGATGTTATTTCTTTCGTTTTAGCGATCAATTCAAATATCTCTGACAAATCTTTATAGAAGAGGCCATCAGATATTGCTGCCGGGTTTCTGTATAAGTTAATTAAAGCCAGAAACTGAGAATCAACTTTGATTTTGACAAGTTGAATGTAATTATTCGGACATGCCCAAGATTGTAATTTTAGCCCTGAGCTGGTTTTTACGGCTACTAAGAGGCCTGCCGTTGGACGGCCCTTTTGCACTGGTAATGCCTGAATAATAGTGATTTCATGATTGTCCCATGTCGGGGGTATAGACATCCAGGTTGCCTGAAGGGCTACTATATCTGCCTCTGTAAGGTTGTTATTCTGCTCCGATTGTAGGTGGTTGTGTCCCCTTGTGTTCCAGCTCACTAATGTAAGAGAACTTGGTTTTTCTTTGGACGCTCTTTGCTGCAATGATGGTTATGCTTGGGCTAAGGGAGGTTGGCCTGTAGGAATTTGTTGATCTAGGGTGCAATACGTGCATTGGCATTAATTAATGCTGGGTTTCGTGCTTACTTGTGTTTCCCTCGATGTTTAACACTTCTTCCTTTCAGGATCTTGGGCCAGCAGGAAGCCCATGCTGAAGAGTTCCATCCTTGCTTGCCATAAAGTATTCCACACTAGACCAGATTTCATCCATAACCGAACTATGGATAAGTTCAATTAACAAATAAATTCTACTTGATCAATGTCCGCTGACGTTAGATCTTCTAATTCATGAACGTCATTAAAGATGTTAAGAACACTTGCTCTTGATAAGTCATATTTTTGGTAGGGAGATGCACGACATTTCAATATCAATGTGTGATATTTGGCAAAAGTATTTTTTTTAGGATCCATCTTCTGTTTAGTTAAGGGACCTTCAGTTATGGATTTATTTTTGTGTGAAGGAGTTTTCACCAGATTGAGTGTCTTTTGTTGAGTTACGGAGTCTCTGAAGGGAACACTGTCATTAGAAAATGTAACTCTTTGTTGTATTTCTTTTGATTGAGCCGGGGGCTTCAACGCCTGGAAATGTTGTGCGAAGTGGGTGTCAATTGCAGCCCTGATGGTCTCATTCTGTTCATTAATCATATGGACAGGACTAATTTCTCTGAGTGACAATGGAGCAGACTTTGTAGAGCTCAGTTGGCTTACTTGGTCCCTCAATCCCCGCTGATTTGTTTGCTGCTGAACCTCGTTGGCCTTTAATGCTTGAAAATTTAATATCAATGCTTGGGGTCCTTTTTCATTTGTCGGAACTATCGCCTTAAATTCATTTGAGCGTTGGAAAAGATATGCATCCACAGCAGTTTTAATTTCATCGATCTGATAATGGTTGTTTTTTATAGCAGCTGCTTGCTGTGATACAGCTAGCAAAGGGGCAGACTTCTGTGTTTGTATAGGTTCCTCACAAGAGCTTTGTGGATTTGGTTTGATGTGAGGGACCGGAATATCCGCCTCAAGTACAGTAATAAGTTGATTTAAAGGAGAGTGACTCGTTGGTAATTGTGGCTGCATTTGCATTTGATTTGGAAGAGCTTGCTGTTCAAATGGTGGTTCGCCTTGGCCCGATTGCTCGTCAAAGCTCTTCATGGGTTTTGTTAAGTCAACCATAGGAGTACGAGATGGGGGATTCGTAACTTTAGTTATTCTCTTACTTAGTTGGAAAGGTTTAGTAATAAGATGTCTTGCTTTACCTTCAGGATGAGGACGTTTAGCGAAGACGTCATAGGTTGCTTTGTTAGACTGTTGGTTAGTTTTTGTAGAATTGTTGTCGACACTTATCCATGAGGAGTTCTGATCCACTGTTGTCAGAGCATCCGATTCAATCGGACAGATGATACGGTCAAAGGCAGGAAGACTTGACAGGACCGTTAAAGGTATTGTCATGATTTCCACACTCCTAGACATATCATTTGCAGATGTGTTCTCCTGCTGGGACCGCTCTCTTTGATGTGGATGTGTTTGAATCCATGTAGTAATTTGCTCAATCTTTTCCGATTGTAAATTGATTTTTTGTTCAAGGGTTTCGAAAAGCTTAAATAAACTTTGGATAGTGGAATTTACTGCCACCAACGTGATTTCCAGCTTTTTCTCTCGAGGAGGCTCGATGTCTCGGCGTCGGCAGTATGTATGAAGCTGCCATGGAAATAGTAGAGTCCATTGAGCAGCGCTGACAGTGATCTGTAGCTGCAGATCGCGGACACAAACTCTTTCCTCGGGTAACTGTATGAATCAACACTTCTGCGAACACTTCTTTGTCTGGCGCATCTGAAGTTTCTTCTATTTGATCTAATTGAGGTTGCAGATGCTTATCTTGTTCAGAGAGCCTAAGCGTTTGTAACATGGTATTGTCAGATACCGGGAGCTCCTTGCGAGTATGGGGATCTTCATCGTTCTTCGCTGGACCCTCAGGAAGTTCTGGTTGTGGTAATGGAAGAATGGGATCCTGTGCCGTAAGTTTTGAGGGGCTTTTTATTTTTTCAGGATTCTGTAACACAGCCTCAGGCGAGACATTTTGGTCTGGGGGAAGAGGCATGCCTGCTTCAGTAGAATGACCATTCTGAGAGGTTGGAATAGTGGTGTTTCAAAGAAGGGCAAAATTGTCTAATATCCTTACTCGCAGACAGCATTTTTAAGCGTGATTTATCTTGCAGCGTTAGTGTAATTGAGGTACATGATGACGCTCTTTTTAAATTGCCTTTGGATTTAGTCGAGTCCACATGCAAAGGTGAACCTGTTTGTGTTACTGAGTTAGGCATATTAGATTTGAGGGAGTAAGGTAACATACTCATAGCAAAGGTGCAGTTAATGGAGTTGCTGGAGCTAGTTTCCACAAAGATAATATATCTAATACAGCCATGCAATAACAATAATGATATTAACAGGATGACATAAGGTTACATAAAATAAAAAAATAAAAAAAACGTAATAAAAATAAAATAAAATCAAAGTCCTCTAGCCCCAAAGCCGCAGCTCTGCGGCTAAGCGACAAAGCAGGACTTGAGGGCACTTGCTTGGGTGCGCGCGCAGATTATATAGCCCCGCCTCTGCAGGCAGCAAAGCCTAAAAAATTAAGAAACACACAACATTTTAGGAAGTCCTTTTAGCACTATAGGTGCTAATAAAAATGTCAGTATAATTGCTAGAAGGTTCACCTTCTGGTAGTTGGTGTTCTTTCCAAAGTAAATGTCCAAAGGATCCTGAAACGCAACCAAAACACAGGAACACAACAGCAAAGTTCTCCCGCGGCAAAGCGGGACTTGAGGGGACTTGCTTGGGTGCACGCCTGACTCACCGCATGGGATCAATGCGATTCGCCACCTTCAAACCCGGTTCAACCTGCAAGCATCGTATCGCAAAGCATGGTTCAAACCTATCAAACTGCCTAAGAACAAGAATCAGGTATTAGAGAGCCAGTGCCCCTTATTTCATTTTTGTTCCATTTTTGGGGCAATAGAGACTGGTGCCTTTTTCCTCCCTGCTAAAATATCCAGAGTGCCTACCTATATTTGTTGGGAAAAGGTTGATTATTGATGCACACCTCAAATTAAATGGCAATGAAACATACATTTAAGAGATGCTGTAGATTAATTTTAGGTGCTGGGGAGGAACTGAGGCCATGGCACAAGACCCCTACAAACAAGAGACAATTGGAATGAGGATTCAACAAGGGAACCCTCCCGTCCCCTGCACACTTTAGGATGTTTGGACTAAGTCCACTACTGTTTTCTCATATTAATACAAAAACATATAAACCAAAGAGTTCAGTTGTGTGTTTTGATACACAATATTTCAAAAAATAGTTCCCTTGTTGAATCCTCATTCCAATTGTCTACCTATATTTGTTGCACATGTTCTGCCTGTTTTTTCAGCAGTGGGTTTGTATAGTGTTTTTAATACTGAGTTTTTACTTCTGTACGATTACTGTTTGGATTGCTACTGTTTCACATTCACACGCCTTATAGGAGTATAACCTTCCCTCGGCCCATGTTACCACAAAAGGGGAAGGAGGTATATCTTCTGGCTGTGCCTGTTTCACCTTTATGGTTGGGATCCTTTTTGGTTTGAAGATGTATGAGGGATAAGTAGGCAGTTGAGTCACTGCTCATCTTTGTCCTGCAGAGCAGAGGTCATCTTAGGGGCGATAATGGAAACACTCACAAATTGAAGCATGTTGGTTATGGTCTACAAACCAATTTAGAATCACTATTGTGTTTGGTTTTAGGGGCCAATTCATGGAACAAATGTGTGCTGAAAATGTTGGCGCAAGCTGGCGCAAGCGTGGAAAAGCAAGCGCACGCACACGATTCATGGGAGGGCCTGCGTGTGTTTCCTGCCGGATATGCGCCAAATCGGAGCGTGGCGCCCATGGGCACACACGTCATTGCAACATCCAGAAAGCCATGCACAAGGCGCACAGCGAAAGTGCACAACGTTAGCGCACACACCAAAATGGGGGCGGAACACGGAGCAGAACGCGCCAATGGGGAACAATGCGTGAAAATAAGGGCGTAACTGGGGATGTACTGCTGTGAAGCACACGGAATGCCCACACGCACGCGAACCACACGTATTCATGGAATCAAATAGGGGAAACCTGCACACGGCCAAAGACATGCCCAGGCCTAAACACGTCCACCACATGAAGGCAGGCGGTAGGGCCCTGTGCATTACAAAAGTGTGCGCAAACAAAAATAACGTATATACAGCATACGATGAATGTCCCATTCTGTGGCCCCCTTGGAGAAATGACGTGTCACGCAACGCACATGCATCCCAGAAAAGCAAGAAAAAGAGATAAGCGACCCCTGTTGTAAAAAAACACACGCAGTACGCTGTGGCCACCAGGAACATAAAAAATATGTACGCGATCAACACGCAGGCTAGCATGGTCGTAAAAAAAGGGGTAAGTGACAAACATGGACACCCGCAGTGGGAAAAATAGCATGTGTGACTCACGGTCTGCCTTGCGTGTAGAAGAAGAACGCGTAGCCAACACCAACCCGCTGTGAACTAATCGCATGTGAACCCCAATGCCTGGAAAACACACACACCGCTTCCCACGCAATGCACTTACAGAGCGATGCAAACCCATGTGGGATCTTCAACCCGTGCCAGGGAAATGCCCGCCCATGTCACGTCACAGACGCGCTTACGCGCTAAGGCCCTTTCCTCGAATTACACACTGATGTGCTGTTTTTTCACGTGCCTATTCACTCCGTATCAAGCTGGCCATGCGACAACACACAGAAGACCTTGCTCCTGCCCAGAAGGCCAAATTACTGGAGCCCTGAGCAGCCTCCCACGAGCCATCTGCTGCTGCCTGCCTGCCTGCTGCCACCATGCCCTGCCATTTGGTGCCTGCACATCTGCCATCTCCAAAGGTCCAGTTGCAGTGACCACCCCTGCTGGAACAGATGACTCCCGACTGGTTTTCCATCGCTCCACAGTCCAGCCCCAGGACCCAGTTGCCCACCCACACCTGCCTCGGGGGTTGCCATGTCCGACCCCACACCATCTGGCACCAGTGGCAACCCCCCAGCTGAGAGGCAGAGGGTTGCCAGCTTCACTTCCAATGAAGTTGCCATCCTAGTGGAGCAAGTCCTGGGGCAGTATGATGCCCTCTTCACACCATTGCGCGCCAACAAGGAAGGATGGAGGAGGATCTGGACGGACATAGTGGGTGCCATCAACGTGGAGGGGGTGGCATCCCGCAACATCAAACACGTCCAGAAGCGCTGGGAGGACTACAAGTCCAGGACCCGGGGCCAGCTTAACAACCAGCAGATAAGGGTCCTGGAGCGCATTTGTCCAAGTGCTTCACCATCAGATCCTCAGGATGCAGGCCCGTCTGGAGTCGAGCGGTAAGTGGCCATGCAGTGCTGTGTGAAACATGGCATGTTGCAGTGTGCTGGTAGTTATCTACTTGCCTGTTTGTGTGACATGGGCCATGTATGGATGTGTGTGAGCAGGGACATGATGGTGCTGCATGTGAGACCAGTCATCCGTGAACCGCATGGATGGTTTATGGGTTACAATGCAACATGCGGAGCAGCATGCGGAATGCACACATGAATGTATGCCTGTCTCTGTCCTTGGACATGGTTGGGGTGTGAGAGATGGGTGCTGCAGTCATGTACATGTATGGTGTACATGTCTGTGTGTCTGAGTAGCCTGTGTGTGACTTGTAAATGCCATGGATGCATGACACATGTCCGTGACAATGTGTTGATTCACTGATGCAGCCTAGTCATCCTTGTATCCACTGTGTCTGGGGTGTACGAGGCCAGATGCATAAAACTACGGTGATGTGCGTGCATGTGATCAGTATGAACAATGATGCATGTGAGTTTCAACCCACCATTGTATGTATAAACAGTTCCTTGGACATGGATGCAAATGTTGATTGCATGAGCCATGCCTGTTTCCGCATGTGTGTTGCCTGCACTGACCCATGTGTTGTGGAGGGACATGATGGAAGTGACGTTTGACAATGCCACTCATGTGCTATTGCTTCCTGTCTAGGGGACTATTGTACAGTACCCTGATGCTTGTGTTCTATGTCTCCCTCTACACAGCGGCGAGTGAAGAAGTGGGCAGAGACGGCGCTGTGGAGCAAAGTGGCGGGGATGCCTCCACCGGCCGGCGACGCAAGGCCCAGTCACCCTCCCAGGAATTACCATCATCCGGGAGCGAGGGGACTGGTGCCGCGTCTGCCACTACGGCTGCAACGGAAGGGGCGGGTGAGACCCACAGGGGCTTGCGACGGTGGAAGACGGTGTGGAGCCATCCAGGTTGCTGGTGTGCACAGAGGAGGAGGCCACAACTGAGCCGCACATGGAGCCTGGTGGGGGTGGTGCCACTGGTGCAAGTGGTGCAGGCCAGGAGCAGGGGCAGGAGGCAGCACAGGTCGCCATCGAGGGGCCTGTGCATGTCACTGTTCCTGACACTGTGACTGCACCACCGTTCACCAGCAGGGATGCCCCATCCCAGGCCCGTCTACAGGTAGGGGGGAGGTCCACATCATCTGACACTCCTCTACCTGCGGACGAGGGGACCCATGAATGTATGGAGACCGTCCTGATTGGTGTCGCGTTGTGCACGCTTGTCATTCGTGATGACGTGCGTGCTTCCTGGGAGGACCACGCACGTCATCACGAAGAGCTGCGTGCCAACATGGCCCAGTTGGGAGGGGCCATGTCAGGGGTTTCCTACATGTGTCGGGCACTCTGGCGGCCCTCTCCTCCTCTGTGTAGACTATGCCCCAGTCGTTCTCCATGCCGTCTCCCGGCCCAGATGCCACCAGGGCTCCCTGTGGACCTGCCCCAACCAACACAGCCAGCTCGGTGGAGATCCCATCCCTGCCACAGTCGGGAGAGGGAGGTCCAGCAGGGGTGGACACCCCAGCAACTGGACCCCAGCAGATAGAGGATGTGCCGGCATCATCGGGCAGGGCACGTGCACGATGGCGCCGGTGGATTCCATCAGCCCGAATGCCGTCATGCTGGCAGAGGCAGTTGCATCGGAGGCAGCAGCAGGCTCAACGTGGGAGGCATCATGGTACGGGGCCATCAACATCAGAGGGGCAGGCATCGGCCAGAGGGCAGGAGGACCCTGGAATGAGAGTGTCTTCCGTGTGGCAGCGGTTGGGGCAGCGGATAGATGCAGAGTGACGGCGGGCGGAGGAGGCATGGCTCACTATGGTCAGGGCGGAGAACTCCATGCCAGGAAATTGAGGCGGGCTGAGTGCCTCAAGGCAACTCGCAGGGAGTTGGAACAGGCCATGACTGCATCCCGGCGAGACCTCGGGGACAGGGAAGAGGCCCGCCTCTGGGACATCGAAATGGAGTTCGATGATGCCCTGACCCAGAACATCACAGAGTGAGCCGTAGGACTTGCCCGCCGCCATTGTATATAGTTCATTATTCTTAGGTTTGCTTTGGTTTCCTTTTATTTTGGAGTTAATGGACATTGCTCCACTTCGTGTATATAGTTTTTTATTCATTTGGACTTCCATTGTATATAGTTTCAGACTTGTACATACTTTATTTTTCTATATTCCCATGGATCAATGTTTTTTTTTATTTGGATTATATTTTTATTATGGACATTGGCAATGGAACACTTTTTTATTGGACATGATTTTTCTTATTTTTTACTTCATTGGATTAGAAATTTCTTTTTTTAAAATCTGTCATTGCTCGTTGGTTTTCAATTTACAATTCCTCCATTATGTTTTTAATACATTTTTTATAACTTCTAAATTGGTGTTGTGTTCTGTCATTGGTTTTGTGCATGTCTCATTGAACATTTCCTCTGTCATGTGTTGCCACTGTGTGGCTCTGTTTTGCATTCCTGCATGGGCATGGTGGTTCATTTAGACTATCATGGCATGGGTAATTTGGGAGTGGGTTCTGCGGATGTTTGCATGCTTGGGTTGGGGGGCAAGAGGGATTAGGGTTGGCTTTAGGGATATGGCTCTGTTTTGTTGGGACATGTTGTTTGTTGGGACATGAGTCGGGGCCTGCTGGCAGGTTCCCGTCACTGCTGGGTGGGTGGGGGTGCAGGGGGACATGAGTCGGGGCCTGCTGGCAGGTGTCCATCAATGGTGGGTGGGATATGTGTTGGGTCTCACAGGTGCATGGTGTCATGTGGGCTGCCTGCGGGGCATGGCCAGGGTGGATGGGCTGCCTGTGGGGCATGCCCAGGGTGGAAGGGCTGCCTGCAGGGCATGGCCAGGGGTGTAGGGTAGACCCCTGTGGTGTGGGCTGCCTGCAGTGCCTGGGGAGGGGCACACCCGGGAGGACCCACACTGCCAAATCGCGTGTAAAACTCCCCGCACACCCCTCATAATACACGTACCCCTTTCGCGCTAGCGAAAACACATGTAAAACTCACCGCGCACCCCTCATAATACACGTACCCCTTTCGTGCTAGCGAAAATGCGTGTAAAACTCCCCGCGCACCCCTCATAATACACGTACCCCTCTTGCGCTAGCGAAAATGCATGTAAAACTCCCTGCGCACCCCTCATAATACATATACCCCTCTCGCGCTAGCGAAAACGCGTGTAAAACTCCCTGCGCACCCCTCAGAATACACGTACCCTTCTCGCACTAGCGAAAAACGCGTGTAAAGGGTCCCGCGCACCCTGAAATACATGTACCCCGCTCGCTCAGGGCCTATCGCGTGTGAAAAATCCCGCGCACCCCTGAAATTCACACAGGTAGCCCATCCACCCTGGCCATGCCCCACAGGCAGGCCACGCCACAGGGGGGACTTTTTCCACGCAATTTACCTGCCGCGAGCGGGGTACGTGTATTCTGAGGGGTGCGCGGGGGGTTTTACACACAATTTCGCTAGCGTGAAAGGGGTACGTGTATTCTGAGGGGTGTGCGGTGAGTTTTACACGCGATTTCGCTAGCACGAGAGGGGTATGTGTATTCTGAAGGGTGCGCGGGGAGTTTTACACATGATTTTGCTAGCGCGAGAGGGGTATATGTATTCTGAGAGGTGCGCGGGGAGTTTTATACGCAATTTCGCTAGCGCGAGAAGGGTACGTGTATTCTGCGGGGTGCGCGAGAGTTTTACACCCGATTTCGTGGTTTGGGGGCTGTATCCTGGTCCACTGGCCTTTGAGCCATGTACTGAATTTGTGCGCTGTTCATGGCGCACAGGGTGGGGTTGGGGGAGTAACTGGCGCAGCTGCAGGGTCGCTGCACCACTCTGCGCCACGGCTGGTTACGATGTTAAAATTCATGAATGCACTGTGCACTGAAATGGGTTTTGGAGCTCGCAGCTGGCGCAGACTGCTGCACGCGCACACTGTGCGCCAGCCCCGTGGGCCACTTGTGCACTTATTTCCATGAATTACCCCCTTAATTTTTTACAGAAATAAGGGAAATTAATGTGAAGTACAACTTTTTTGGGAGTATCTATGAGCAGAATGGAATTACCATAACAAATAATCTTGGATACAAATAACCAGACAGACTCAAAGAATATGGCAAAGTACTACCTTATTATCAATTCATTAAAGTAGGGCAATCTGGCAAACAACAAACAGTTTTCCACGTCTGGTCTCTCTCTTTCAAGCTCTTCGCTTACTTTCTATTGCAGCAGGCTTCTATATGGCTTATGTTTCTGCGTATATACATTCACTTTGTATATATGATTTCTTCTCTCGACTATGTGTTTACTTTTGTTTCTTCAGTTACATCTTCATTAAGTATTTTTATATCGTTTCAGTGCGTCATTGTTTCTTCTCCTTATTACATCACTTTGCACTTGTCAGATCTTCTTTCAATATTTAGTGGTGTGTACAATTCTTCTGCTATCACCTCAGTACAAGGGTACATTCGATATGGTTGACTGGCGCATAACGTCTCTCATACACTTGATGCAGTATTGGGATGATACCTGGTGTCATGCACGATATCTTCATGTCGTTCATCCAGTATGACGGAGGTCAGTGGGCAGAGCCTATCAATGACGTACATGTCAGCTCCTCTACATGACCCTCCATCCCCCATCAGATTGCAACATCTTGAAGCAATGCAATACAAAATAATGTATGCTTGTTTTGTCATAGAAATACATCTATTTTGTACTGATGTGTGTATTGATGTGATGTGAGTATGAATGAGTTATTGGATGAATGTGATATGATTCATACTGATTGCAAAGTTAATTATTAACAGACGTTGTTTGACAAAGTGATTATAGTGAAAAGAACTCTACATTGTACATTTATTATTATTTGTGTGATGATTTCAACTTTATATTGAACGTTTCTTCATTAAAATGGTGGTCACCGGCTGACTAAGGCAAAAAACAACTCCTTCAACCTGAGAAAAAGCAGGGAGGGCATACATAAATACTGAAGAGTTGAATCCACATGGCCAGGGCCAATTGAAACCCTGAATTACATGTATTATTGTCGGATTGCCCAATCATTCACAGTATATGAGATGATACAATCAATTTACCTTTTTGTTTGGGCGATGGTGTTGGTGTAATTAGTGCTATTGTGAAGGGATAAGTAGGAAAATGCGCAGGTGGAGCATACAATCTGAAGTGGCTAGACCTGGATGGTCTAGTTGTAACAGAGCAAAAGAGAGGGTCTGGGCTTCTTCCAAAGAGCTAATTTATTAGAGAGGATAAGTTAAGAATCCATAGTAGTACATGAGGCCCACTGCGGACCTGGGTCCAGAGATTGAAATGGACCAGTGAGTACTAAAGAAGTTGGTGAAGTGAGTCAGGAACATAACATGCACGCATTGCTTAGCATTTATTGCAGGTCAACCGCTCTTTGCTACATCAACAGATAAAGCTCTATGAGCAACACAATTATATAAGCCACTTCACCAGCAGTCTCAGAAACGACTATGTTACTTTACCTTACTTTATTGCTTATGAGGTACCAACACACCTGAAGGCCTCAGGGCGCATGTAAAAAAAAAAGACATACGGACAACACATGGCATCAGAAGGAAGAGACAGTCAGCAAATGCTTGCGCCCAGTGCAAAATAGGAAGAATTACAGGAACATTGGAAAGCTGGAGCTCTGGGTCTGTAGGACCCCACATATGCACCAGCTGGTTCCAACATGGCCTCGGATCACAGGGCCCAGGGCACAGAATGACCCCCATTCATAAATGACAGAACACCCATTGGAAAACACAAACACCTGCCATTTAATTGGGGAGGAGTTGGAACAATTATATAAAGTCCTATAATGCCACCTGAAGCTAATGGGGAAAAGAACTAGTGAATCAGAGCCTTAATGTCATCACTCAACCAAGCCATGTTTAAAAAGAGACAGAAGGCGATGGGATGGTTCTCATGAGACAGATTGGCTCTATATTAAGGAGCCTTTGAGAAACTGAAAGTGAGGAGCAAAACGTGTTTTGGCCAAATGAAGAAGTTCACATTCTCATAGTAAGGTAAGAAGTGGAGAAATAGGAGCGCTGAACCAGAGTTGGCCAATTCGAGTTTAAACCGAATTTTGGGTGAGAAAGAAAAGTGTTATCTAAGCCTATGGAGAAGCCAGGTCACAGGTATAGGAGGAGGCAGGTTAAAGGTATAGGTTAGACTGAGAAGCCTGAACACTCGAGTAAGAGTTTTGAAGTTACCACACACTATAATCTTTAAATGCAGTGAGATAAAGCAACCTGGTGCTCGAGCTCAGACCCTGGTTGGAATTGCAAAGCCTCCAGGCCAAATCAAGAAGTATTGATAATGTTTGAAATCCCATGTTAAGGGAACATTGAGCGGGAACTGAGAATTACTGTAGGAGGAGACAGAGAAATCCCAAGGTAAGACTATTTCCATACAGGGCTTTCCCTGATAGCTATTCTAAGACATTTGCCTATGTCTGAAATGAACGAACAAGAAGTAAACCTTGCCAGTGGTCAGGACCAAGTCAAGATAAAGACAACAGTCCGGAGGAAGGCCTGAGCCATGACAGGGCCAACAATATCATCATCAAAGAAGTGTGCTGGCACTATCTGAAACCCCTCTGTGAATTGCCGAACACCTCCTAGGCAGACGCCTAGTAGATTGTACATAATATTAGATCAAGTATTGGACTTCCCTTCTTTTAGTGTAGGCTTCTTCCTGGGATTTTCATGAATTTTCTTTCCCCTCATTGTTTTGCTTAGAATTTCCACCTCTGTGTTGCATAACCCTCCACAGGATCCTTGAGCAACCCTCTAACCCCAAACTATGATGTAGTGGATAAAGTTGTTGGAATCTATTTTGTGTGTGCATTTTCTGTATTTGCCACCTGTGACAACACACTTGAAGAACTGCACATCATTTTCTGCACCCTCTTTAAAACAACGAAATCTCCTAATGATAGAACAACAAAAGTAGTGGTTGCAAACAAAAGTAGCACCCCCTCCAAGTAGTAAAGCAGTGTGCAACCCCTTCCTCAATCAGTGGAGAAATGCAGCACCACCAACATGTTCTTTATTAATAAGATCTCTACATTCCAAATGCACATTCAAAACACTACCTAACTGACTGTACCCCTCCCACTATGTCCTCTATGGCCATATATGAATGGTTAAACTTCAGGCTCACAAACATACTCAGTCCTCCAAAAACACCATCTATGAGGATGTTATCCTGCCTGCTACATGATCAAATCAATTAAGCGGCAATGACTCTTGCATCTCTCTCACAATGGGCTTGCTACACAGAACAGGCTTAATATCCCTTCTATTGTTACAAAGCACGAGTTTGACTTCAACAACCCTGCAATTTACTACACTGTCATCCAACTTCCCTTCCTTTGGAAGGTCATAGAGAAAACCGTGTAAAGAACCAGATGGAGCAATGGAACACCAACCATACATGTTACTGATGACATACTCCTTAACATGAACAAGAGAAAATTACGTGCCCTGGTCCTTTTTCACCTTTTATATCCACACATCCAAACCCGATGCTCTCAAAGCTTCTGCATTGCTGCAGAGTTGAAGGAGAATTCAGAGGGTCCAGGCAGAGACATGCAGCAGGCAAGTAAATAAAAACAAAATGGTGTGTGTATATATGCATGTTTGTAATTATCAATGTGCCGACGGAAAAGCACACTTAACTTGGGCCACTTTTAGCAGAAAAAAAACTAATTTTACAGTGCAATGGTGACCAATTGGCATGACCCACCATCATTGTGAATGTAAATAAGCATAGTAGTAGATTTGTAAGAAGGCTGTAGGTTGGGAGGAAGGGGGATTGCAGGATTTAGCAGGGAGTTGACTTGGGGATTGGACAGCTGTATGATGGTCATTTTATAAAAATGCGTAAAATGTTATTCAAAGTGGATTATTCAGTACATCCATTAAAGTCATACACTCTGTGGTATCAAGTTGGTTAACTTTAACCCAGGGGGCTCCAGTGTATTGGAAGAACATGTAGACTACTGCTATAATGTCTGGCAGATCTACACGAGGCTCTCGACAACTTTGGAACTGCTTGCGTGCAGCAATTGTCTTTCAACATTTAGAGGCCGATTCAAGTAATAATTAGCGCGGCGCAAGTGGGCAAAAACGTGCGAATCTCAGTGGAATTCAGAAAATCGCAGTGCAAGTGCGAAAATCGCACGAAAAGCAGCGCACATCGATTCATGGAAGGGCGTGCGTGAAAAAACCATCTGATGTGCGCTAAAAAAGTGTGCGGCGCACGTTGGCGCACAGGCCATCTAACGGCGTGCGCCAGGTCACAGCGAAAATCGCACAGGCCACAGCGAAAATCGCACATAGCGCGGCGCACACAACAAAAGTAGGCGGAACACGGGGCGTAACACTCGGAATGGGGAACAACTTGCCAAAATGTGGGCATCACGGGGGAAGTATAGGGTGCAAGTGCGCGGAACGCCAACACGCTCGCATACAACACGTATTCATGGAATCGAATAGGGCAAAACAGCGCACGGTCAAACCAGCGTACAGGCACAAATACGACCGCCACAAGAAAGCAGGCGGTAGCGTCCCTGCGCCTGTAAAAAATGTGCGCCAAAAGGTGCGCCAACAAATAGCACCTATATACAGCTATGATGAATGTCCTATACTGTGGCCCTCCAGGACAAATGACGTGCAAAGGGGTACCCACAAACACGGAAACACCCGCTGACTGAAAAATAACGTGTGCGTGTATTTCGGGGTGCGCGGGAAGTTTCACACGCGAATTGGCTGGGTACGTGGATTCCAGGGGTGCGCAGAAAGTTTCACACGCGATTTGGCTGGGTACGTGGATTTCAGGGGTGCGCGGGAAGTTCCACACGCAATTTGGCCGGGTACGTGGATTTCAGGGGTGCGCGGGAAGTTCTACACGCGATTTGGCTGGGTACGTGGGTTTCAGGGGTGCGCGGGAAGTTCCACACGCGATTTGACCGGGTATGTGGATTTCAGGGGTGCGCGGGAAGTTCAACACGCGATTTGGCTGGGTATGTGGATTTCAGGGGTGCGCGCGAAGTTTCACACGCGATTTGGCTGGTTACGTGGATTCCAGGGGTGCGTGGGAAGTTTCACACGCGATTTGGCTGGGTACGTGTATTTCGGTGGTGCGGGGGAATGCTACACGTGATTTGGCCATGTGGGTCCCCGCAGGTGTTCCCTCTACACCCTCCACGGCCCCTGCAGGCAGCCCACACCACAGGGTACTACCCTGCACCCCTGCTCATGTCCCACAGGCAACCCATCCACCATGGCCATGCCCACCAGCCAACCCACATGTCACCTTGCACCACTGATCACCAACACATGTCTCCCACCACCCCCACCCCCCAGCAGTGCAGGGGCAGCCTCCACCAGGCCCCCACTCATGTCACCCACCCCCCCTACCCCCCAGCAGTGCAGGGGCAGCCTCCACCAGGTCCCCACTCATGTCTCCCACCACCCCCACCCCCCAGCCACCAGGGGCAGCCTCCACCAGGCCCCCACTCATGTCCCCTATTACCCACACCCCCCGCAGTGCAGGGGCAGCCTCCACCAGGCCCCCACTCATGTCTCCCACCACCCCCAGCCACCAGGGGCACCCTCCACCAGGCCCCCACACATGTCTCCCACCACCACCTACCCCCCAGCAGTCAGGGGCAGCCTCCACCAGGCCCCACTCATGTCTCCCACCACCCCCACCCCCCAGCCACCAGGGGCACCCTCCACCAGGCCCCCACCCATGTCTCCCACCACCCCCTACCCCCCAGCAGTCAGGGGCACCCTCCACCAGGCCCCCACCCATGTCTCCCACCACCCCCTACCCCCCAGCAGTCAGGGGCAGCCTCCACCAGGCCCCCACTCATGTGCCCTATTAGCTCCACCCCCCCCGCAGTGCAGGGGCAGCCTTCACCAGGCCCCCACTCATGTCTCCCACCACCCCCACCCCTAGCCACCAGGGGCAGCCTCCACCAGGCCCCCACTCATGTTCCCTATTACCCCCACCCCCCGCAGTGCAGGGGCAGCCTCCACCAGGCCCCCACTCATGTCTCCCACCACCCCCACCCCCCAGCCACCAGGGGCAGCCTCCACCAGGCCCCCACTCATGTCCCCTATTACCCCCACCCCCCCGCAGTGCAGGGGCAGCCTCCACCAGGCCCCCACTCATGTCTCCCACCACCACACCCCCCAGCCACCAGGGGCACCCTCCACAAGGCCCCCACCCATGTCTCCCACCACCCCCTACCCCCCAGCAGTCAGGGGCAGCCTCCACCAGGCCCCCACTCATGTCTCCCACCACCCCCTACCCCCCAGCAGTGCTGGGGCAGCCTCCACCAGGCCCCCACTCATGTCACCCACCACCCCCACCCCCCAGCCACCAGGGGCAGCCTCCACCAGGCCCCCCCCACTCATGTCTCCCACCACCCCCACCCCCCAGCCACCAGGGGCAGCCTCCACCAGGCCCCCACTCATGTCCCCTATTACCCCCACCCCCCGCAGTGCAGGGGCAGCCTCCACCAGGCCCCCACTCATGTCTCCAACCACCCCCACCCCCCAGCCACGAGGGGCACCCTCCACCAGGCCCCCACCCATGTCTCCCACTACCCCCTAGCCCCCAGCAGTCAGGGGCAGCCTCAACCAGGCCCCCACTCATGTCTCCCACCACCCCCACCCCCCCAGCCACCAGGGGCAGCCTCCACCAGGCCCCCACTCATGTCCCCTATTACCCCTACCCCCCCCGCAGTGCAGGGGCAGCCTCCACCAGGCCCCCACTCATGTCTCCCACCACCCCCACCCCCCAGCCACCAGGGGCACCCTCCACCAGGCCCCCACCCATGTCTCCCACCACCCCCACCCCCCAGCCACCAGGGGCACCCTCCACCAGGCCCCCACTCATGCCCTCTATTACCCACACCCCCCCCGCAGTGCAGGGGCAGCCTCCAACAGGCCCCCACTCATGTCTCCCACCACCCCCACCCCCCAGCCACCAGGGGCATCCTCCACCAGGCCCCCACCCATGTCTCCCACCACCCCCCACCCCCCAGCAGCCAGGGGCAGCCTCCACCAGGCCCCCACTCATGTCTTCCACCACCCCCACCCCCCAGCAGTGCAGGGGCAGCCTCCACCAGGCCCCCACTCATGTCACACACCACCCCCTACCCCCCAGCCACCAGGGGCAGCCTCCACCAGGCCCCCACTCATGTCTCCCACCACCCCCCAGCCACCAGGGGCAGCCTCCACCAGGCCCCCACTCATGTGCCCTATTACCCCCCCCCCGCAGTGCAGGGGCAGCCTCCACCAGGCCCCCACTCATGTCTCCCACCACCCCCACCCCCAGCAGTGCAGGGGCAGCCTCCACCAGGCCCCCACTCATGTCTCCCACCACCCCCACCCCCCAGCCACCAGGGGCAGCCTCCACCAGGCCCCCACTCATGTCCCCTATTACCCCCACCCCCCCGCAGTGCAGGGGCAGCCTCCACCAGGCCCCCACTCATGTCTCCCACCACCCCCACCCCCCAGCCACCAGGGGCACCCTCCACCAGGCCCCCACTCATGTCACCCACCACCCCCTACCCCCCAGCCACCAGGGGCAGCCTCCACCAGGCCCCCACCCATGTCTCCCACCACCCCCTACCCCCCAGCAGTCAGGGGCAGCCTCCATCAGGCCCCCACTCATGTCTCCCACCACCCCCACCTCCAGGCAGTTCAGGGGCAGCCTCCACCAGGCCCCCACTCATGTCTCCCACCACCCCCACCCCCCAGCCACCAGGGGCAGCCTCCACCAGGCCCCCACTCATGTCTCCCACCACCCCCACCCCCGAGCCACCAGGGGCACCCTCCACCAGGCCCCCACCCATGTCTCCCACCACCCCCTACCCCCAGCAGTCAGGGGCAGCCTCAACCAGGCCCCCACTCATGTCTCCCACCACCCCCACCCCCCAGCCACCAGGGGCAGCCTCCACCAGGCCCCCACTCATGTCTACCATCACCCCCACCCCCCAGCCGTGCAATTTGCCTGGGTACGTGTACTTCAGGGTGCGCGTGAACTTCCACACGCGATTTGCCTGGGTACGTGTACTACGGGGTGTGCGTGAAGTTCCATACGCGATTGTAAGTGTACTTCGGGGTGCGCGTGAACTTCCACACGCAATTTGCCTGGGTACGTGTACTTCGGGGTGCGCGTGAAGTTCCACACGCGATTGTACGTGTACTTCGGGGTGCGCGTGAACTTCCACATGCGATTTGCCTGTGAGAGTGGGTCACATGTATTCCAGGGGTGGGCGGGAATATTTACCCGCGACTGTGCCTGTGAGAGCGTGCTACGTGTATTCCTGGTGTGGGCGGGAAGATTCACACGTTCGCCTACGACGTGCCGAAAAAGGGTCCAATCCTGACACACGTACGCCAGCATGAAGCAGGCGTACGTCGACCCGCGCAGCATAAAAGTGCACGCAAACAACAAACAAGCTCATACGCCAGGATGAATATACCATTCCTAGCAGCAGTGGCCGTGGGTTACCAAAGGAGGAGGAGGAGGATAGTGAGGGCCCGAATTTTCACTCCCAGAACCAGCCTTTTTGGGATGCCTGATGACCAGGTGTATGGGAGGTACAGGTTTCCCCCACTCATAATACTGGACCTGGTCAGTGAGTGGGAGGATGACCTCACATCACCCACCCTCTGCTCCCAAGCACTCAGCCCCCTGGAGAAGGTCCTCAATGTACTGCACTTCTTGGCCACAGGATCATTTCAGCGGACAAGTGCCATAGTGGGTGGGGTGTCACAGGCCACGCAGTCACGCTGCCTACACCAGGTCTTGAACATCATCACTGCACGCCCATCAGTCCTTAGGCACATATACCTGCCCAGGACACCTGCAGAAAGGCAGGCTGCCAACCTCGATTTCTACGGTGTGGCACAATTTCCAAAAGTGCTAGGCGCCATTGACTGCACCCATGTGGCACTACGTCCCCCCAGGGCATCTGAGCACATCTATAGGAACCGCAAGCACTGGCATTCCATCAACGTGCAGGTAGTATGTAATGCTAAGGGAATCATCACCTCAGTATATGCCAACTATCCAGGGTCCACCCACGACAGCTTCATTTACTGAATGTCTACCCTAAGCCGGGACCTAGAAGCTGGCCGGCATGGTGATACATGGCTGCTTGGTGAGTATGAATGCCACTGCACATGCATGCATGTCAGATGCAGAGTTATGTCACAACCCCACTAATGATACCCATCACCTCCTCACCAGGGGACAGTGCCTACCCTCTGAGCACCCACATGATGACGCCAATTCGGAACCCCATCACGCCTTCAGAGGTAAGATACAACACAGCCCATATTGCAACCCGGGGCATAGTGGAGCGCACATTCGGAGTGCTCAAGTCACGCTTTCGCTCCCTTGACCGGTCTGGTGGGCAGCTGTTATATGCGCCCCCAGTAGTGTGCAGGATCATAGTGGCAGCATGTGTCCTGCACAATGTTGCAACACGCCGGGGCCTGGCCGTGGACATGGTGGTGCCCCCACATCCCCAACCACATGCACGCCCGCTGCGCATGGGAGGGGAGAGGGCACGGGGTGAGGCAGCCCGTATGCAGCTGGTGGCTAATTACTTCACATAGAAATCACACCCCAGTGGAGTGCACACAGGCCTGGCACATACCATCTGATAAGCAATGATGACTCGACCTGACAATTAAGATGAACAAAGGGTCTGTCAACTGTCAGAACCATAGCAGCCTGAGATTGTTCATGTGGAAGTGTCACAATGTGTGCATCCCTACCTACACAAACACCACCAATGCAGTGTCATGAAAAGACACTTCCATGCTGCAGAAATGAATACCCACTTGCAAAATACTACATGAAAACAGTGCCATGTCACCCACCCCCTCCACGGCACGGACACACAACACACCATGGCATGTCATCCAATGTGAGAGGAAAGAAATGAATCCCCACAACATGCCCCAAGTGTCAGCAGCTACAGTGTCCCTAATGGAAACCTGTCCACACATGAAATGCTCACAGTAATGCAGGACCTACAGCCCACATTACCAAATACTTACCAAGAATACTAATCACCTACACAACCTCCAACCTACCTTAAACATGACATTACAGACTTAAAAATTAGCTAGCCTCACCACCTGATGATGACAGCCCTCCGAACACTTGCAAGTATACAGTGTTAGCGCCACGCAAGAGTGTAGGTGCACTGCTTACAACATGGACTCCAGTTCCAAGGTGGACCGCATTGTGAAGACCTGTGGAATGGACCTGCAAATATGGAGGATGAGATGGATGCAGAGGCACATATCAATACACCACACAGTGTACAATACAACAACAATATGCACTATGAATGTATACACAGTATTGACTACGGACTGCCCACACAGCTCATGGGAGTCCAATGTCACCATGTACGTCAATGTCACTTGGGCACACCCTTTGCAAGCCCATGGAAACGGGAAGCAGGAGGGGTGTGTGTCACAAAAACCCAAGCATCTGAACCAAATCCATGACAAGCCTGCATGTGCCAAGCCACAATGCAGCGTATGCCCACGGGAGCCACACAAGGCAACACACTGTCCGAAACAAAATAAAAAAAAAATAAAAAAAACAAAAAAAATAAATCAAAAATGGCCATTAATGGGCCCAGGGAGGTTGGGGAGGCCACCCAGGAGGTCAGAGGACAGGGTGCACACCAAAACCCACCTGTGTGGATCTTGCGAAAAAAACACCTCCATGGGCTCATGGCCTACACGGCTACCCTATTGTCGGAGTATCACTGCTGTCGCTATTCTCACCCTGTGCAGCTGCATCCGGAGGTGGTGGCACTATGGGAGGCAGCCCACGCAAAGCCCTAGTCTGTTCCTCCATGGCTGCAAGCATGCGGGTGTGGTAGGTCTCGTTCTGGAGGATGAGTGTGCGGAGGTCCCCATGCAACAACTCACGGGATGCACGGACCTCCGCCCTAGTTGCCTGCATCTCAGCTGAGAGCGTACGGGTGAGACGCTCCAGCTGCTGTTCTGTCCTTCGGTTTGTTGAAGCCTCAAGCTCAACAAGAGTCGTCCTGAGGTGAAGGAGTTCCAGCCTCAGGGCTTCCCTGTGGCCCTGGGACTCTATGGGGATGGCTTCCTGCAGAGTCGCCAGTGCCGCCCGCCTGTCCCTGTTGGACGCCAACATGTCCTCCCTGTGTGACTGGCAGATGGAGTCGGTTGCCTGCTGTAGTCCCTCCATCAGCCTTTCGGGGGGGACAATGGAAGTGGCCACCCTATCCATGGCCTGAGCCATCATCTCTGATGATGCTGCCTGTTGGGTTGCCATACCGTAAATGGATTGCTCCCATGCGGTATTGCCAGGTGGCGTACGGCCACCACGTCGGCGGGCACCACACCTGTCTGGGGCAAGGCAAACTGCGCCTTGCTGTGCCGCCACTGCCTGAGACTGCAGGACTGCATTCCCCCTCTGATCTGCTGGCCCAGGAACAGGATCAGATGTCGCGGAGTGTGACCCTGCATCCGTAACCACCAAAGGCGTACCTGCCAACACTGACATCCCCATTGAGGGTTCTAACCCTGGTGCAGGTGGGTCGGACAGAACAGAATCCCTCCCAGGAACACTCACCTGCGACGGCACGTAGGTCTCATCATCCGAATCAACACCTGAGTACAGCTCGGGGGAGGTGCAGCCAGAGACACCCCTTGAGAGCACGACCTGCAGCAGTTGTGGGTTCTCACCCACCACCACACCACGTCCCTCACTGGTGGTCGGTCGGCCTTCAGACCCCTCCTGGGTCTGCACCATCTCCACAACCCCAGCAGTATCAGGTGCGTCTTCCCCTGCAAAGACATAAAAGAAAACAAATGGAAACAGGCATTAGCACTATGGCACACAATGAGGGCTGAGAGGCTACAGAAACAGTACTTGATTGACACATGTCCCAAATGACTAAAACACTCCCATGCATGCACCGTCACTGTGTGTGATGGGGAGGCAGATGCCACACATTGATGACACCAAGATGGAAGATGAACACATTTGCTGCATGCTGCCTAGCAGTGCCATCACACATTGGCCAGTGATTGGCAGGTCAAATACACATGCCATCACACAGATGGCATGTACCCTAGCCATGAAGCGAAGAGGGAGAGGAGGTCACCAATTGTTCATTCAGTCCAGTTTGTTCATATGATTGATTATTTTCATTGTAATGGTTCTAATGTTTAACATGCAGCTGCCAGTCAAAAATGGTCCTATAGCACAGGGACATGTCCAAACTAATCATGTCCACGAAACTGAGCCAGTCCACTGTACCATAGCCATGTCAGACATGTGACAATAGGACTGAGAAATCCCGAGTAAAAGTGGTGGTATGCAAACAATCTGCCTGAATAAACAGAGGTAAATAAGCAACAGTGTAGTGGCAAGATGACACTCCAAGGGCAACTGGCGTGGTGTTGGGCTGGATGTCTAATGTTGGCCGAAGGGATGCTGCTATACCCAAATGCTGGTGCCAAGAATGTTTAGGAAGAGGCACATGGATGAGCCGAACCACTCAAGCACACACACCCTCCCCTGGCACACAAACAGAAGCCCTCCCACACACAGCATGCACATGGATGACACACACATGCATGTGCACTCACCGGACAATGCCTCGTAATCTGCCACTACTCCCACGCCTTGGATCTGTTCCTCCGTGACGTAGGTCCCAGCAACCTGCTCATGTGGAGTGAGTTCTATGTCGTCTGCTGGAGACCCACCTCCAGTCACTAGAGTTGCGGCATGACTTGAGGCCAGTTTATTCTTTGCCCTGCGCTTCAGGTCATTCCAGCGCTTGTAGCAATCATTAGCTGTGCGCCTCACGATTCCAAGGGCACTTATGATGTCCGCAATGGTCTGCCAGTGTGCCTGACGTTGTGCAGGTGTGGTCTTGGATCCTGCAACAATCACCATTTCGCGGTCATGTGCGGACACATACTCTACAAGTGCATTCAGTTCGGCCTCATTGAAGCTGGGCTTCCTTGATGGGCCGGACTGTGTAGCCGTGTCTGGGGCATCAGCCTCTACTGGACGAGCACTCTTCCTCTTCCGCTTGGAAGGTGGTGGGGATCCGGAGTGTCCTGCGCCGCTCTGGACACTAGGGGCAGGAGCGTGGGATTGCACACTCAGCATGGGAGTTGGTACAGGCATTATCTCAAGTGTGATGGTGTCAGGGGGAATGTCAGCATGATGGACTTGGACCGACACTGTCCTGGCTGGGTGTGTGAGAGGTGGGGTGGATGGACCCGCAGCTGCCCCTGCAGCCTCCCCATCCTGCCTACGCGGGGCAGCAGATGACCTAGCTGCCCCTGATCCACGTGGCCTGATGACACCAACGTTCACCGGCGCACATGGCCTAGACCTGCTGACCTGGAAGTCAGCCATGGAGTCACCCTGTGCCAGGTCTGGTTCCACAGTGGGCTGGTCCAACAAGGGCTGAGCATGGATGGTGTCAGCCACGGTAACCTCAACCAGAAGGGGGGGGCATGGGTGTCCCTGACTGCTCCTCCACAAATGGGGGGCTAGGGGCACCCTGCAAGTCACGGCCACGTCCCCTACCGGATCCACCATGGCCACCACTTGGGGCTCGGCCACCTTTGCCACCCTTATGGCTTGTTCGCCTCCCAGCCATGGCACTGATGTTATTGTGCGTATGGGAGTTGATGTGAACTATTGTCCTGGGCAATTGGGGGTCAAAGGGCTTGGGTACCAGATGGTAATCGTACCCTAGTGCTCTAGCAAGGCTGTATGTCACCCCTGGGGAAAGATGACGGGTCACGCAACGCACAGGCACCCCAAAAAAGGGAAGTAAGGTGCACGCAACCCCTCCTAGACCACGTGCGTGGAAAAATAAACCTGCACTACGCTGTGGCACCCAGGAACACAAGAATAAACGTATGCGTGTCACACGCAGCCTAGAATGACCTCTGAAGGGGTACACGACACACGGGGCAAGCACAGATGTTAGATACGTGCGCGACTCACTGTCTGCCAGGAACAAAAGCGTGAAAAATATGCGCGTGTGCGCGTTGGCAACACCCCCGCCAAAAGAAGAATTGTACGCTGTCTGAGGAGACAGGACAACAGTAGTAGGGAAGCTGTTTGAGGAAAAAGGCCCAGGAAAAAGAGGAAAAGAGAAAAAACTGTCAGAGGTAACAGGGAGTATGAACTGGAAACGCCGTGAAGTAAATCGCGTGTGAACCGACAAGAAGTACAGATTTCACCCACTCGCTCTCCACGAAAAGCACGTACAAGGAAATGGCGTTCTACACGTATCTTTTATACACACGTCACAGACGCGCATACGCAATGAGGCCATTTCCACCAATTACGCGCTTTGACACTCGGACGTGTATCTCTTCATTTTTACACGCGCCATTCTCTACGGCCATGCGCGTGACGTCACAGCTACGCATGGTGACCTTTGGGCCAATGAAATCGCAAATGCGAGCACACGTGGTAAAACTGCACGTCCGAGTGTCATCGCGTGTAATCGGAGGGAAGTGAGCGTACACGCGATTGGCCTGGGTACGTGTATTACTGGGGGTGCGCAGGAAGTTCCACACGCGATCGGTGGAAATCCACGTGTGCTCTGTCATCACGTGTAATGAGGGAAACACCCGCGCGCCTTACGTCACAGACGCGCTCACGCGCTAAGGGCCTTTGGTCCAATGAAATCGCATATGCGTGCTGACGTGCATACGCGCTTAGGGCCTTTCCTCGATTTACACGCAGACGTGCAGGATTTTCACGTGCCAAATCACTCCGTATCAAGCTGGCCACGCTCCTGCCCAGAAGGCCGAACTACTGCCCCCCAGAGCCCTGAGCATGCTCCCACCTGCCATCTGCTGCTGCCTGACTGCCTGCTGCCCACGTGCCTTGCCATTTGCTGCCTGCACATCAGCCAGGGGTGCTGTTGCTGTGACCACCCCTGCTGGAACCAAAGACTCCCGACTGGGATTCCATCGCTCCACAGCCCAGCCCCAGGACCCAGTTGCCCACCCACTCCTGCCTCTGGGGTTGTCATGTCGGGGCAAACACCATCTGAGACCACTGACAACCCCCGGCCAGAGAGGCAGAGGGGCACCAGCTTCAGTGCCACCGAAGTTGGTGTCCTGGTGGAGCAAGTCCTGGGGCACTATAATGCCCTCTTTGGAAGTTCCCGCGCCGACAAGGAAGGACGGACTCGGATCTGGACTGACATTGTGACTGCCATCAACGCGGAGGGGGTGGCAGTCCGCGACTTCCAACATGTCAAGAAGCGCTGGGAGGACTTCAGGTCCAGGACCCTGAACAAGGCCCGGCGCCTCTTGAAGGCAGCGGATGCCAAGGGGCGCCGGGGCCACTTGTCGGAAGAACAGATGAGGGTCTTGGAACGCATATCCCCAGCACTCCACGTCCAGGTCCTTGAGAGGCTGACCCGTCTGGAGTCGAGCGGTAAGTGTACATGCATCCTGATTGTGAGCTGTGCGTGTGGTGACATGGAGGCCCATCTGAACACTGCGACACTTGGCAGAGGTGTACACATGCATGCAAGTGTGGTGGTGTGTGTACATGTGTGGTGCACTTCCTGTGTTGCATGTGATGTCTGGCTCACCTTTGCCTGCTCATGCTGTTTTATGTGTTTGGATGGTGCTGGCAGTTGCGATATGGCTGTGGTATGGCTCATGTGTGCGAGTTGAAATGACATGTGTGTTGGGGATTGTGATGACATGTCTGAGATTTGCCAATGCCACTCATGTACAACTGTCATGTGTGTATGTGTCCATTGTACAGTGCCCTGATGCCTGTGTTTTATTTCTCCCTGTCTGCAGCGTCAACTGATGAAGAGGGCGGAGAAGGTGCTGTGGAGCACAGCGGCGGGGATCCCACCGCCTGCCGGAGACGCAAGGCCCGGCTGCCCTCCCATGTTGTCATCTCGTCGGGGAGTGAGGAGTCCGGTGACGCGTCCCAGGCCGCAGCTGCCGGGGGGAGGTCCAAGAGGCGGAGGTTTGAGTTGGACTCCTCGGCAGCAGAAGGGGCAGCTGGGACCCCACAGGGCCCAACGGGGGAAGATGGCACGGAGTCATCCAGGTTGGTGGGGGGTTTGGTGGAGGAGGAGGCCGTGCAAGCAACAGAATCGGGGTCTGGAGGTGGGGATCCCACTGGTGCTAGTGGTGCAGTGCAGGACCAGGGACAGGAGGCAGCACAGGCCGCTGCGGAGGTGCATGTGTGCAATCCTGTCCCTGATCCTGTCCCTGCATCATCTTGCACCAGCAGGGATGCCGACGTTCAGACCCGTTTTCAGGCAGGGGATGAGCTCACGACAACTGGCCTTCCTCTACCTGCGGACGTGGCTATCCGGGTCAGGGTTGAGTCTGTTCTGAGTGGTGTGGCGTTGCGTCAACGGGCCATGCGAGGTGACCTGCAGTCTTTTCCTGAGGAGACTGCACGTCATCTCGAATGGCTCGTTGACCACGTCAGCCTGCTGGGACAGTTCACCCAGGCCGGATTCCTCCGTATGATGGGGCTTGCTACGACCCCCTCCTCAACTGAACCCCCTACGCGCCAGTCGTCCTCCGTGCCATCTTCCCACCCATCAGTCACCTGGGTGCCCTGTGGAGCTGCCTCTGACGGTGCGGCCAGGCTGGTGGAGGAGGCATCCCTGCCACAGTCGGAAGTCGGACGTCCAGCAGGGCAGCAGGAGGCAGTGCACGGGCAGAGGCACAGCAGCAGCAGCAACGTGGTGGGAGCCATGAAGGCTCGGGGCCTTCAACATCGGAGGGGCAGGCATCGGCCAGAGGGCAGGAGGACCCAGGACAGAGAGTGTCTTCCGTGTGGCAGCGGTTGGGCCACGCCATAGATGCGGAGCGTGAGCGGGCGGAAGAGGCACGGCTCACAATGGTCAGGGCAGAGAACTCCATGCGGAGGGCCTTGAGGCGGGCCGAGTGCCTCGAGGCAATCCGCAGGGGTTTGGAGGTGGACACGTCGATGGCCCTGCAGACCCTCAGGGCCATGGAGGAGGACCGCCTCCGGGACATTGAGCAGGAGTTCGATGATGCCCTGGCCCGGGACATCCACAAGTGAGCCGTCAAACTAGCCCGCTGCCCTTGTACATAGTTATGTAGGTAGTGTTAGGTTTAATTTATTTTTGGATTTATTTTGGACCTTTCGGACATTGGCCACATTTTTGTATATAGTTTATTTTATTAGTCAGTGTAGTTAGATAGGTTTCCTTTCTTTTGTTGGGATAATGGACCCTGGCTTGTTCGTATGTACATAGTTCACTGTTGGATTGTATTTTTTTTTCGCATTTTCACCATGGAGCAATGGCTTTCTATTTTAGTTCCCATTGGATTTTGTTTTCTGGACAGTGACTTTGGACACCATTACTTTGGATTTTTATTTTTGGTTTTGCTTTTTTTCACGGACATGCTTCTTTTCATTTTTGTACATTCCCATTTCTGTTTCTTTATTTTTGATTTTATTTATGTTTCCTTCAATACATATTTTTTATCACACTTCAATGTGTAGTATCATCTCATTGGTTTAATGCATATCATGATATGGCTTTTGAGATTCACTGACACCCATTGGGTGTATGTGAGGGAAATGTGTTTGTTTCGGAACTGGCAATTGGTGTTCTGTCATGTAATTGCCAATTATGAGTGGGTGGATGCAATACTCGGGTGGGTGTTTTGCATTTGGAGGCTGACCATAGGGACCAGGGATCTAGATTGCGATGACATGTTGGCTGGGGAACATGAGTTGGACATGGGTGGGGGCCTGCTGGCAGGTGCCCCACAGTGCTGGGGGGTTGGGGGTGCAGGGGTACATGAGTTGGACATGAGTGGGGGCCTGCTGGCAGGTGCCCCACAGTGCTGGGGGGTGGGGGTGCAGGGGTACATGAGTTGGACATGAGTGGGGGCCTGCTGGCAGGTGCCCCACAGTGCTGGGGGGTGGGGGTGCAGGGGTACATGAGTTGGACATGGTGGGGGCCTGCTGGCAGGTGCCCCACAGTGCCTGGGGGTGGGGGTGCAGGGGTACATGAGTTGGACATGAGTGGGGGCCTGCTGGCAGGTGCCCCACAGTGCTGGGGGGTGGGGGTGCAGGGGTACATGAGTTGGACATGAGTGGGGGCCTGCTGGCTGGTGCCCCTCAGTGCTGTGGGGTGGGGATGCAGGGGTACATGAGTTGGACATGAGTGGGGGCCTGCTGGCAGGTGCCCCACAGTGCTGGGGGGTGGGGGTGCAGGGGTAGATGAGCTGGACATGGTGGGGGCCTGCTGGCAAGTGCCCCACAGTGCTGGGGGGTGGGGGTGCAGGGGTACATGAGTTGGACATGAGTGGGGGCCTGCTGGCAGGTGCCCCACAGTGCTGGGGGGGTGGGGGTGGTGGGAGACATGAGTGGGGGCCTGGTGGAGGCTGCCCCTGACTGCTGTGGGGTAGGGGGTGGTAGGAGACATGGGTGGGGGCCTGGTGGAGGAGGAGGGGGTGGGGGTAATAGGGGACATGAGTGGGGGCTTGGTGGAGGCTGCCCCTGGTGGCTGGGGTGTGGGGGTAATAGGGGACATGAGTGGGGGCCTGGTGGAGGCTGCCCCTGACTGCTGTGGGTTAGGGGGTGGTGGGAGACATGGGTGGGGGCCTGGTGGAGGGTGCCCCTGGTGGCTGGGGGGTGGGGGTAATAGGGGACATGAGTGGGTGCCTGGTGGAGGCTGCCCCTGCACTGCAAGGGGGGGTGGGGGTAATAGGGGACATGAGTGGGGGCTTGGTGGAGGCTGCCCCTGGTGGCTGGGGGTGGGGGTAATAGGGGACATGAGTGGGGGCCTGGTGGAGGCTGCCCCTGACTGCTGTGGGGTAGGGGGTGGTGGGAGACATGGGTGGGGGCCTGGTGGAGGGTGCCCCTGGTGGCTGTGGGATGGGGGTGGTGGGAGACATGAGTGGGGGCCTGGTGGAGGCTGCCCCTGGTGGCCGGGGGGTGGGGGTAATAGGGGACATGAGTGGGGGCTTGGTGGAGGCTGCCCCTGGTGGCTGGGGGATGGGGGTGGTGGGAGACATGAGTGGGGGCCTGGTGGAGGCTGCCCCTGCACTGCTGGGGGGTGGGGTGGTGGTAGACATGGGTGGGGGCCTGGTGGAGGCTACCCCTGCACAGCGCGGGCTGTGGGGGTAATAGGGGACATGAGTGGGGGCCTGGTGGAGGCTGCCCCTGGTGGCTAGGGGGTCTGGGTGGTGGTAGACATGGGTGGGGGCCTGGTGGAGGCTGCCCCTGCACTGCTGGGGGGTGGGGGGAGACATGGGTGGGGGCCTGGTGGAGGGTGCCCCTGACTGCTGGGGGGTAGGGGGTGGTGGGAGACATGAGTGGGGGCCTGGTGGAGGCTGCCCCTGGTGGCTGTGGGATGGGGTGGTGGGAGACATGAGTGGGGGCCTGGTGGAGGCTGCCCCTGGTGGCTAGGGGGTGGGGGTAATAGGGGACATGAGTGGGGGCTTAGTGGAGGCTGCCCCTGGTGGCTGGGGGGTGGGGGTGGTGGGAGACATGAGTGGGGGCCTGGTGGAGGCTGCCCCTGACTGCTGTGGGGTAGGTGGTGGTGGGAGACATGGGTGGGGGCCTGGTGGAGGGTGCCCCTGGTGGCTGGGGGGTGGGGGTAATAGGGGACATGAGTGGGGGCCTGGTGGAGGCTGCCCCTGCACTGCGGGGGTGGGGGTAATAGGGGACATGAGTGGGGCTTGGTGGAGGCTGCCCCTGGTGGCTGGGGGGTGGGGGTAATAGGGGACATGAGTGGGGGCCTGGTGGAGGCTGCCCCCGACTGCTGTAGGGTAGGGGGTGGTGGGAGACATGGGTGGGGGCCTGGTGGACGGTGCCCCTGGTGGCTGTGGGATGGGGGTGGTGGGAGGCATGAGTGGGGGCCTGGTGGAGGCTGCCCCTGGTGGCTGGGGGGTGGGGGTAATAGGGGACATGAGTGGGGGCTTGGTGGAGGCTGCCCTTGGTGGCTGCGGGGTGGGGGTGGTGGGAGACATGAGTGGGGGCCTGGTGGAGGCTGCCCCTGGTGGCTGGGGGTGGTGGTAGACATGGGTGGGGGCCTGGTGGAGGCTGCCCCTGCACTGCGAGGGGGTGGGGGTAATAGGGGACATGAGTGGGGGCCTGGTGGAGGCTGCCCCTGGTGGCTGGGGTGTGGGTGTGGTGGTAGACATGGGTGGGGCCTGGTGGAGGCTGCCCCTGCACTGCTGGGGGGTGGGGGTGGTGGGAGACATGGGTGGGGGCGTGGTGGAAGGTGCCCCTGACTGCTGGGGGGGGTGGGGGTGCAGGGGGACATGAGTGGGGGCCTGGTGGAGGCTGCCCCTGACTGCTGGGGGGGTGGGGGTGGTGGGAGACATGAGTGGGGGCCTGGTGGAGGCTGCCCCTGCACTGCGGGGGGGTGGGGGTAGTAGAGAACATGAGTGGGGGCTTGGTGGAGGCTGCCCCTGACTGCTGGGGGGTAGGGGGTGGTGGGAGACATGAGTGGGGGCCTAGTGGAGGCTGCCTGTCATGATCTCTGCTTCCAAAAGATCAGGACTTGCCCGACTCCCTTGGAAGCAGACCCATAACCCCGGTTCTGAGTGCCAGCCAGTCCCAATTGGGACCTTTTGGACCCTTTCCTGGCGCCAGTGGCACCAGGCTCATAAAGATGTCCAGTCCCAGCGCTGGAAGCGCCGGGCTCATAATGCTTGGGTGGACTTACCTGCAGCAGACCATGCTGCTTACTTACCTGCCAGTTGAACCCCTGATCCTCTTCTGTTTGGGACTACTTTTCCTGTTGGGTGGGGCAGGAGCCACTCCCTAGGTTCAGAACACTGGAACTCTTCTGGAAAGCAGGAACTCTTTTCTTAGGCGTGGCTGTGGAAGGAGACACCTAAGCACTACAGGAGGCTATTTAAACCACACCCGATGGATGAATCTTGCTTTGCGTTATTCTGCATTCTCTGCAGCAGAACGCTCATCGTGTCTTCTGCTTCTGATCCTGGGCCTAAGGGAACAAAGGCTTACCATCCTGGAATCCAGTCTTCAGCAGCACCTGTAAAGACAAAGAAAGAACAGGTTAGCACTATGGTCTTCAGTGGCAGCGCATCTCTTACCTGGTCCATCGGCTGTCACCAACGCCTCGCGCTGCATTCCGGCATCTGAAAGACAAAGGCTTACCTACTCTTCGCATGCTCCGGAGGTCTTCGCACTGCATTCCGGCATCTGAAAGACAAAAGCTTACCAGCTCTTCGCACGCTCCGGAGGCCTTCGGCGCTGCATCCCGCATCTGAAAGACAAAAGAAGGTGCGTTTAAAGACATTGGGCAACTTTATTACTCACGTGCCATTACTCCTTCCCACGCCGAATCCAGTGGGTATTCCAGCACCCTTCAGCTTCTCTAAAGCTCCGAACTTGAACCTGCAAGATAAAAGGGACAGTTAGTGTGCATCGTGAAGCAGGCTACAAGCGCTTACTTACGTGCTTCCAGGCGCTTCTATTCCTCACGCGGGTTCGATCCTCAACTCTCATCAGCCCGCCATCCGCCATCGCCGGAACCCTGCAAAACAAGAGATATCATTACAAAAGACTTTTAAGACATTTGAAGTGCCCAGAACTTACCGTTCGTGCAGTTAACGACGGACAGCAGTCCTCTGAGGTCAAGAGGCCTGCACGCTTATCCAGTGAAGAAACTGGTTACGGCACCCTGCCCCGAGGCAGATGGATTGCTCGGCGTTCACTTACCTAAGGTGAGGGTGTTAACCTTTGGGGTTCTACAGGAGAAGAGAAAGGGAAGAGGAGAGAGGCACCCAATAACCCCAGTTCATTAATCCCATATTTTCTATCTGCAGACATCTTACTCTTCGAGTCAGACATACAGTGCACAGAGGTCCAGCCCAAAGAGCCAACCGTGTGTTACACATCACCTTTGAAGATACGGCATTCACCCAGTCAAGACCGGCGCCTCTGCGGGAATCAGGTGAGCGTTACACTGCCCCTGACTGCTGGGGGGTAGGGGGTGGTGGGAGACATGGGTGGGGGCCTGGTGGAGGGTGCCCCTGGTGACTGGGGGTGGGGTGGTGGGAGACATGAGTGGGGGCCTGGCGGAGGCTGCCCCTGCACTGCAGGGGGGTGGGGGTAATAGGGGACATGAGTGGGGGCTTGGTGGAGGCTGCCCCTGGTAGCTGGGGGGTGGGGGTGGTGGGAGACATGAGTGGGGGCCTGGTGGAGGCTGCCCCTGCACTGCTGGGGGGTGGGGGTGGTGGGAGACATGCATTGTTGATCAGTGGTGCAAGGTGACATGTGGGTTGGCTGGGGGGCATGCCCATGGTGGATGGGCTGCCTGCGGGACATGGGCAGGGGTGCAGGGTAGTCCCCCGTGGTGTGGGCTGCCTGCAGGGGCCGTGGAGGTTGTAGAGCGAACACCTGGGAGGACCCACACGGCCAATTCACGTGTAGTACTCCCCAGAACCCCTGAAATACACATACCCTGCTGAAATCGCGTGTGGAACTTCCCGCGCACCCCTGCAATACACGTACCCTGCTGAAATCGCGTGTGGAACTTCCCGCGCACCCCTGCAACACACGTACCCTGCTGAAATCGCGTGTGGAACTTCCCGCGCATCCCTGGAATACACGTACCCTGCTCGCACAGGGCCAATCGCGTGTGGAACTTCCCGCACACCCCTGCAATACACGTACCCTGCTGAAATCGCGTGTGGAACTTCCCGCGCACCCATGCAATACACGTACCCTGCTGAAATCGCATGTGGAACTTCCCGCGCACCCCTGGAATACACGTACCCTGCTCGCACGGGGCCAATCGCGTGTGGAACTTCCCGCGCACCCCTGGAATACACGTACCCTGCTTGCACGGGGTCAATAGCGTGTGGAACTTCCCGCGCACCCCTGCAATACACGTACCCTGCTGAAATCGCGTGTGGAACTTCCCGCGCACCCCTGGAATACACGTACCCTGCTCGCACGGGGCCAATCACGTGTGGAACTTCCCGCGCACCCCTGAAATACACGTACCTTGATGGAATCGCGTGTGGAACTTCCCGCGCACCCCTGCAATACACGTACCCTGCTCGCACGGGGCCAATCGCATGTGGAACTTCCCGCGCACCCCTGAAATACACGTACCCAGCTGAATTTGCGTGTGATACTTCCCGCGCACCCCTGATACACACGTACACAGGACAATCGCGTGTGGAACTTCCCGCAAACCACTGAAATACACGGTCCCCGCTTGGCGTTTGCTGTTTGCCAGCCCTGTGAACTGGTCCAGGGTTAGCGCAGCCCTTTGCGATTATTTGGGGATTTTGAGGGCTTTTCCTTGCACGAGGGCGTTCTTGGGGGCGTAACTGGCGCTGCTGCAGGGTCGCTGCGCCACGCTGCGCCACGGCTGGTTTTGGATGCGAAAATCCATGAATACGCTGTGCGCGGAAATCGATTTTAGAGCACACGGCATGCCCGTGCGAATATCTGCGCCAGTCTCGTGCGCCACTTTTGTGCAATTTTCTATGAATTACCCTGTTCATTTCCACAGAGTAACAGTATGTCTGGTAGCTCTGTGTAGCAATTCAAGTTGAGACTGTTTTCCCTTCAATCACTGTGGAGTCTCCAGCCGGGCTAATGAGAGTCAGGTCACTGTCGCAGTTTGGATGTACAAGACCTCTGTAGGAGCGTCCATTCTCTGGTCATGTGACTAAGAAACTGATAGTGGGAGCACTGTAATTAATGTTTGCCCATTTAAAATAGAAACCCTGTATACCGAAAAGAGGTTCGTGTTTCGGCTGCTACTATACTGAGGCACTTATCCTGTGTACCGTTGGTGACCTGGCCTACTTTGGATTGTTTCAAGTATTACACTAAAGAACTGATTGCAAATTGTATCGATTTGTCCAATTTTTCTGATATTTGTGCTCTAAAATGCACCATTTCAACGTCATTTTTTAAAAACTGTTCTTGAAGGGAGAGACATTTTAAGTACACATGCCTCCATTTAAATAATGCACCAGCCTTCACAGCTCTAAGTGTAATTGTTCTTCCTTTTCTTACTCTGAATTTCAGGCAAATGTTGACAGTTACTTCTGTAGATTTGTGTAATGAGACAAAGGAAGATAGCGTTCTCAATACTTGGGTGCAATATGATAGGTTGTTGAAGTCCATGTCCATGTAAGGACTCTGCCTACACCATTCAACCTCCCTCTATGACCTATTCAGAGACTATTTCTAGTAAACATGAGTTGAAATCAAAGGTGCCACCATTGGGTCTAGTATTATCTGTGCACACACCTTGGTAGTGATTTAATTTAGTGCTGGTGAAAGGGTGATATGTGTATATATCCTGCCGTGGTAGACTATGAGGTTTTACGAGTTTGGCTGCTATTTGTCTTTTATTCGCATCTGCTTGCCTCTCCTTTGTGAGTTTAAAGTAGCCAGAGTGTGAGTCTATGGGGAATTCACATGGTTTGATTATGTTTTTCTTGACAAGGATTTGTAGGTCAGCTTTAAAGTTATTTAGGAATTTAGATACACGTGTATGAGTCAGACTGTTCCGTAGAGTCCTTGTTCACTAATTTTACACTTTCTACTAAACACATGTTTAACGCATAACTGTCTAGGCTGTTTATAGTTGAAGAAAAACGATATTAGCTGCTAGTGAATGTTGGGAAACCTTTTTTCAAGAAAGTTCTTTGCTATCTCACACCTTCTGTCAAGGACTGATATCTCTGGTCCATATGCCACTATGCTATTGAGATTGACTTGGAAGATTGTGTATACTTGCTGCCTTATAAAATGGCTATGTCTATGTACACATTAAGTAAGAGCCTTTCCTGCACCCTCAGTTTTTCTCATTATCATGCAGATATGTGGAGTTGCATTTTAATGCGATTGAAATTGTCTTCCCGAGATGGGAGTATTTCAACTCTCATGCCTGTCTTCCTCTATTAGGAGATACGATCTGGTTATTTTTTATTTGGTGCAATCATCAAAGATCATTATTTTAGATTCGCTTTTGTTGATTATTAGGTTATTCTGAATTCAATACTGACATATCACTAAGAGTTGCCCCAGAACACCCTTATGGGCGACACATTATTGCTCTGAGGACATTGGTGACTTACCTGGACATGTCATTTAAATATCAATGCTAACTCTGTTGTTCTTCTGTGTCAGATGATATTAAGGCATTGGGCATGTTTATGGTATGCTTTTGCCATTCACATCCGACAATAATTTGGTGCTTTGAAACTATTCCAGTGGCGGTTCGTAGTCCAAAACCAGAGTACCATGAAAGAACATTTTCAATGCTCTCCTGATGTGACAATATGCATGTATACATTTAATTAAAAATGTCTTCTCGATTAACAAGATCAGGTACATTTTTGGTGAGAACATTCACAGGCCGATTCATGGAATTAATGTGCGCTGAAATTTTCAGCGCAAGCGTGCAAAAGCGTGCAAAAGCGTGCGAATCGCAGTGCCAGTGCGAAAATCGCAGCGAAACCCGCGCACAGCGATTCATGGAAGTCTGTGCGCGTGTAAATCTCAGGATGTGCGCCAAAATTCTGCGTGCCGCACGCTGGCGCACACGTCCCCAAATAGCGTGCGCTACGTGCACAGCGAAATCGCACATAGCGCGGCGCACACAACAAAAGTAGGAGGAACAGAGGGCGTGACACGCGGAATGGGGAACAACGCGTGAAAATGTGGGCGTCACGGGGGAAGTACAGGAGGCAAATGCGCGGGACACCCACATTGAAAACACGTATTCATGGTTTCGAACGGGGCTAACGCGTGCGCCAAAAAAGACACGCTAATCCGGAAACACGTACGCCAGCAGGAAGCAGGCATACGTGGACCGGCGCAGCATAAAAGTGCGCGCAAACAACAAACAAGCTCCGAAGGCAGGATGAATATACCGTTCCTAGCAGCAGTGGTCGTGGGATATCGCAGGAGGAGGAGGAGGATAGTCAGGCCCAGAATTTTCACACCCAGAACCAGCCTTTTTGGGATGCCTGATGACCAGGTGTATGGGAGGTACAGGTTTCCACCTCACATAATACTCGACCTGGTGAGTGAGTGAGTGGGAGGATGACCTCACATCACCCACCCTGTGCTCCCAAGCACTCAGCCCCCTGGAGAAGGTCCTCAATGTACTGCACTTCTTGTCCACTGGATCATTTCAGCGGACAAGTGCTATGGTGGGGGGGGTGTCACAGGCCATGCAGTCACGCTGCCGACACCAGGTCTTGGCCATCATGACTGCACGCCCATCAGTCCGCAGGCACATATACCTGCCCAGAACACCTGCAGAAAGGCAGGCTGCCGTCCTGGATTTCTACGGGGTGGCACAATTCCCCAAAGTCCTAGGTGCCATTGATTGCACCCATGTGGCTCTACGTCCCCCCAGGGCATCAGAGCACATCTATAGAAACCGCAAGCACTTGCATTCCATCAACGTCCAGGTAGTATGTGATGCCAAGGGAATCATCACCTCAGTATATGCCAACTATCCAGGGTCCACCCACGACAGTTTTATTTACAGAATGTCAACCCTAAACCGGGACCTAGAAGCTGGGCGGCGTGGCGATACATGGCTGCTCGGTGAGTATAAATGCCACAGCACATGCATGCATGTCAGATACTGAGTAATGTCACAACCCCACTAATAATACCCATCACCACCTCCCCAGGGGACAGTGCCTACCCTCTGAGCACTGACATGATGACGCCAATTCGGAACCCCACCACGCCACCCGAGGTAAGATACAACACAGCCCACATTGCAACCCGGGGCATAGTGGAGCGCACATTCGGAGTGCTCAAGTCACGCTTTCGCTCCCTTGACCGTTCTGACGGGCAGCTGTTACACGCTCCCCCAGTAGTGTGCTGGATCATAGTGGCAGCATGTGTCCTGCACAACGTTGCAACACGCCGAGGCCTGCCCGTGGACATGGTGGTGCCCCCACATCCCCAACCACATGCATGCCCGCTGCGCATGGGAGGGGAAAGGGCACGGGGTGAGGCAGCCCATATGCAGCTGGTGGCAGCTGGTGGCTAATTACTTCACCTAAAATCACAGCCCTAGCACATACCAGCTGACAATCAATGATGATGACATAAGGGACAGTCAACTGTCACAACCATACCAGCCTGAGATTGGTCACCTGGAAGTGTTACATTGTGTACATCCCTACCTACACAAACACCACCAATGCTGTGTCATCAAAAGACACACTTCTATGCTGCTAAATTCATTACCCCTTTGCAAAATACAACATGACAACTGTGCCATGTCACCCAACCCCTCCCCAGCACCACCACCCAACACACCATGGCATGTCATGCTATGTGAGAGCAAACAAAGCAATCCCCAAAACCTGACACAAGTGTCACAAAGTACAGTGTCCCTAATGGAAACTGGCCACACACAATATGCTCCCAGTAATGTAGAACTAACAACACACATGACCAAATACTTACCAACAATACAATGCAGCTACACAACCTCAAACATAGCAAAAACATGACAGTACTAAGTTAAAGTAGTGGTAGTCTTACAACCTGATTATGCCAGCACATCGACCCCTTCCAACTGTACAGTGTTGCTGCCACGCAAATGTGTAAGTGCACTGCTTACAACATGAACTCCATCTTAAAAGTAGATGGCCATGTGAAGACATGAGGAATGAACCTGCAAATTAGGAGGAAGACATGGATGCACAAGCACATATGTTCATTGACAGAAGGAACTCTGCTCGAAACGCTTGCTCCTTGTTTTCATTTGTTGCTGGCACTGTGAGCGTGTGATACTCTTGCCAGCGTGTCATCACGTCCTGGAGGAGGAGGGGCTCAGCGTCGGTCACGTGAGTTGTCACGTGACATTACCTTGACAACAAAATCCGCCCCAGCCGCCCGAGCGGCGTGTTTATTGACAGAAGGAACACTGCTCGAAACGATCGCTCCTTGTTTTCATTTGTTGCTGGCACTGCGAGTGCTGTGATACTCTTGCCAGCGTGTCATCACCTCCTGGAGGAGGAGGGGCTCAGCGTCGGTCACGTGAGTTGTCACGTGACATTACCTCGACAACAAAATCCGCCCTAGCCACCCTTGCGGCGTTAAGCCCGACTGCGGAGTAAAGGGCACTGCATTTTATATGTGAAGAACTGCTTTGCTGCTGTTTGGCTCGGGTGGCTCAAAAGACTAAGAAGGTAAACTGTGCAGATCACCAGTTATTAATTGAACTGTGGGGAGGAGAGACGGACTAAGGCTGCTCCTCAAGCCATCGGGCGTTCCCAAGGCGATACAACTATAGCTGATATATTTTTAAGTTAGGAGAATTGTTATTTAATATACGATTTTACCATCATTCATTTTAGTATACACCGTAATTGTTTATTTTTAAGATTGTGCTCTTGTACAGCAGAACAACATGGTTATTGTGAAAAATACTTTGAAAAAAGGCATGCCGAACTTGGTTCCGGGCCCTCTTACTGCTGTTTCTCGCCCTTCCTTAAAACAGTCCATCTTGTCATTTGTTACCCCCACCTCCCCCAATTCTCAAAGTCAAGTAATGCGAGCTGCTACTGTCCACTCCCAAACAATTCGTGAAAGATCAATGGATAGAACGTTGCCTCTCCCGGTCGTGCCTATGGTGATTACAACAGAAATTTGCACTGCGTCTTACAAGCCCCCAGTGTCACAGAGACCATACTTCCAGCAATGCCCCAGCGTGTACAGCAAACATACATTCCACTCACTTGTTCCATCTCTATCGATCCTCCTAATACCATCTCAACCCTGTGCCTTTCTGCTGAATGTGTTCCGCCTACAAGCAGTCATGTGGAAGTTACAGATACCACATTAGAGTCTGCATGTTTAGCGGGAGACATACATGATACCTTTCACCCCAATTCAAATAAGCAGAAATATTGCTCTCCTGTTCATAAAGCTCAGGCGATAAACAGTGCACAAAACATCGATTTACCTCAAGTACAAGTAACTCCAATATTGCCCTTGGCACCTATCCAGTGCTCTGTAGCTGCACAGGTCAATCTACGGCAAGCGCATGAGCAATTACGAGTATTAGAAGAAGTAAGCGAAGACACTATGGAATCCATGAATCTATCTCACAATTCTACCTGTCTTAGCACTGATGTACTATACATATGCTCAAATACAGGCGACTTAATCCAATTGCAGGAGGATCAGTCACATAACAATACAGTGGTACCTGCTATCTCTGGCCCCCCTTCACACTCCAATCATTTGAATTCTGTCTCGTCCCCAGTATTAGACAAAACTCATAATCAAACCATCAACGAATCTCCATCTTTCATTGCGCCTACTCCACGGCGTACCAGATTTCATGAAGAGGGTCGCCCATCAGATTTTTTTATACACAAATTTCAAGATAAACACTTTTCTTTTCCTGAGGCCCCGGCGCTTAATAACACACTGACTGCAATGAATACTGCTTTATTAACTATTGCAAAACTATACGAACTGTTAGATCATAAAGTTTCATACCAGACCAAACTTATTGAACAATTCTGCGCCAAAACCTCATGTCTTGGGCCTGCGACTAGTATTAATAATGAGGAAATACAATTATTAACATCACCTCCTAGTGAATCAAACATAGCAGGGGCCGACACCATAACGCAACAATCACTTATCAAAATTGCACAGTTACCATCTGTAGTACATGATTTGCCCAATAACTGTAATTTCACTCAATCCCAGCTAGACCTTGAAGAAATCCAAACAGTGTCTGAGCTAGATCAATCACAGACTCCCAAAGTAACCACCGAGAAGTCACCAAACATATTTGATCTTTTCACGCAATCATCGGCAGCTCTACCAAATAAAGTAATAGGAGCTTGACGTTCAAGAAAAGATTGGAAAAGGATGAAGAGATCAAGTAAAAAAAAAAAAAAACACTGTCCAAAGTCCAAAGACACTGGCCCTCATTACGACCCTGGCGGAAAGGGGTTTACGCCGGCGTAAACCATGGCGCCCCTTTCCGCCTGAGTACGAGTTCCCGTAGCGCCATGGTGATTTTTACGCCTGCTTTTTGCAGGCGGTAAAATCCATGGCGCTAAGGGACCTTGTTGTTAATTACGCCACCGTAATTTACGGTGGCGTAATTAACGCCTTCCCCACTCCCATTATGCCCTATGGGGCAAAAATGGGAATGGGGAAGGGTAAATGGGGATTGGGGACTTACCGCCCCGCCAAGGTCGGAATGGGGCGGTAAGTCCGCCAACCACCATGGTGGAGTTGGCAGCTTAGCGCCATGGACCATGGTGCAAATAGCACCATGGATCTCCGCCAAGGTCGTAATGAGGGCCACTGCACGTAAATATGTCAAAATCCCTACTCGACTAGAACCCCCTATAAATACACTTCCTGTTGTCGTTCCTGCGGCCAGATTCCAACAGCGGCCGCATATAAGCCACTTGATGATCTAGTGACCCTTGCGAAACAGACCATCTTTCCGAACCCTATCCCACTCACTATGTTTCCAACTCCAGTTGCCAATGTCTCCACCGCAATGACTAAGCAGTGTGCTCTTATTAGCACTGCCACACCTACACCTATAACATCTAATACCAGCTTGCAGCAAGAAACTGAATCTATCATGTCCCAATTGCGAGATGAAATAAGAGCTTCAATTCATGCTTATACTCATCACTCGCTACCAACTCCCCAAGTTATCTTGCCACCTCAAACGGTGGACCAACTGAAGGCATCATCTCTAGTTATATGCCCTCCCAAGGACTTGAGTGAGTTGCTACCTATTGACTTGACCTCCAACAAGGCAGAGAATAAGTCTGTTCTGGCCACCTCATTAGACCGGCCACAGGCGCAAGTAATCTCTGAGGCGGGTTTTAATGGTGTCACCCATATCCAAAATGAACCGAATCCTATACTTACAGCCTCGCCACAAGAGGTACAAGATTATATTAAATCATCCATCGACCAATATATGAATGAACTTAAATCCTGTGATAGAGACTGTAGAATCCCTTTAGTGGCTAATTTGCCCAAAATGTGCATTGTACCACAAGAATTTAACATTATAAACAAACAACAGGTCCACCAGCAAAATCTAAATAGGACTAGTGACCCGCAAGCCCGCAAAGGACTAACAAACTCGCAAGATTTGCGTGTTCCAGGCAAACTGCAACTTCACTCCCTTAATTTAAAGTGTCGCGCATCACCATTTCCCAGCTATGTTCTCAACAGGACAAGCTTTTTGAACATTTGTTCTGATGCACCACAGCTGAAAGAACTCTCTACTACTGACATCGATTTAGTGGAATTCACAAATTTAAATGACCTAGCGGAAGTTAGAATATATGTCCGCTCAGGTCTGGTGTTTGATTTACTCTGGCAAGCAAGGATGGCTTTCATTGATATGGGTTTCATTTTGTCTCAGGAATCCAAACCGAGTGCTCATAAAATTGAGAAATCGCAAATTCCCATCTATCAGTCCCGACAAAATGATGCAACTAAAATTACATAATTTTCCCAAGTCTCAAGAATTTCAAGCGCACAAGACCGCGGTATACATTCATAACTAGAAAATGACATAGGCACAATCGCCTTTCTCTGCTGGAACACTAGAGGTCATGCTCACTTTATTAATTCAATAGATGGCAATATGAACCAATATGATTTACTGATCCTACAAGAAACATGTCTTAGAGACCCCATGTTGGGCCTCACATGCAATTGTTTCAAAACCTGCACTTAAGAAGTCAATGGGGCGCCCTTCTGGCGGCCTACTCATAGCCATTAAGCATGATTGTGGCTTTAGCATTACACAATATCCCTCTCTATCTCCTTACTTTCAGAGCGTGAAACTGACTCGAGGTGAGTTGAATTTAGCCATTGTAAACATATATTGGAGTAGACAAAACTTATCAGTCGATTCCTTCTTTATCTGCCTATCTGCTCATCTTGACATTATAGCTGCCGATGCTAGCATTACATGTTCCATTATTCTTGGTGATTTAAATTTACACATCCTGCCATTTGATAATGACAAATATATGCCTGAAGAATTAATGTGGTCCAACACCATGCGAGAAAGAGGACTTATCATGGTTAATAACTCTGTGCCTGGTGATGTACCTGGCTGTTCGACCTGGGCGTATTTATCGCGTCAGGCAACTTTAGACTACATTTATATCAGCAAAAAAAAAGAGCCATCCACTATCAAAAGAACGGAGAAGAAATGCTGAAACAGATACTCACCAAATCAACTAGTGGTGTCTGGAATTGTTTGAACATTGCCTCTTTTAAATCGCAAGCAGCTATACTTACATCTGCTGTAACCAATGACAAATGGTATGACCACTTCAATACCTTGTACCAATCCCCGTTCCCAGACTTTAATCTGAGTTCACTGAATATGGCAACATCACATGCCTTCCCACTTGTATTTGCAGATATTCTTCTATCCATTAAAAATCTAAGTCGATCTAGAGCCATTGGCCCAGATGGCTTGCACAATGGCATGCTTAAGGATCACCTATGAGTGGTCCTCCTTACTCATTACAATTTTTGCTCACATTTTTGCAAAGGGCAGTATACCAGATTCATGGAAACGTTCCATCATAGTCCCCATTTTCAACAAGGGCAATAGAGCGGACCCTTCAGCATACCGCCCTATCGCCCTCCTTGATTGTCCGAGTACAATTTTTGCCCGCTTGGTATTGAAACAATTGAATATATGGTTGGATGAGTGCAAGTTGCGTGATCTATTTCAGACTGGATTTTTGCCAGGTCTAGGTACATCAGTCAATGTCATCACTCTGAACTCAATCATACATCAAGCTCGCCAGCGAAAACAGGCATTATATATGGCGTTCATAGACTTTCGTATGGCCTTTGATGCCATACCTCGTGAATTGTTATTCAAAAAACTCATGGACAGAGGTTGCCCCTGGCATGTTTTGAAGTGGATTATTCAACTGCACACCGGTACATCTATACACGTTAGATTGAACCACAAAGGCTTGCTATGTGAGCCAATAATTACTGCACGTGGTTTAAAGCAAGGCTGTCTATTGGCATCGGCAATATTTAATTTCTTCATCTCGGACATAAGAGAGGACTTTGAAACTGCTATTACAGATTCGCCAAAAATCAACACCACCCACGTCAAACATTTGCTATATGCAGATGACATGGTGCTTCTTTCAAAGACTGCGAATGGTCTTCGCATCTTATTACAAATCCTCGATAAATATACAGCAGCAAATTGTCTAACTGTTAATATATCTAAAACTAAAGTCATACAATTCGGAACATCTAGACAACGTTGTACCAAACAACAATGGCCCCTTCAACTAACAACTGTAAGCATAGTGCCATCTTACATCTAATTAGGCACCCTTGCCACGCACAACTGCAGCTCAAATCCTGATGAATTAAGAGTCAAGCAAAAAGTACTGACAGCGGTGTCTCAGGCACGTCTAATTAAAATCAAATACTGCACATTTTCAATAAGTCCCATTATAACTTATTATAAGCAAAAATTTGTTCCAGTTATAATGTATGGTACGGAAGCTGCCCTAAAAAAATCATACCATCATTGGTCATTACTTGAGGGCTGCTATTGGAAACGAGTGCTAGGTCTTCCGCTATCTCAGCCAATATGTATTGTAAGGCACGAATTGGGTTTATTGTCCTTACATGCCATGCACAAGTGGAAAATGTGTACTTTCTACAGAAAATGCCTGATGGCTGAGAACAATATTGGCCTCATTAACATCATTGCAAGGTATCTTTTAACTTCAAAAGATGTATTTCTCTTACTTGGAGAACGCAGGCGCAGGAAATCATTACTAATGCAAGCATTTCTACATCTCGTTTGATAGCCAATCCAAACAAAGCCAAGGTGCGCTTATGGGAGTTGGATTGGATACAAACTTGAAGAGCGTGTAATCAATACCGCTCATTTGCCAATAACCCCTTTAATGTTAAACGTTATGGATCTACTGAAAAATATTTGATGATTTTCCCCGATTCTCGATTGCGAAATGATTTCCTGCGCTTTCGCTTAAATTTATGGCCGACTCATGAAATATTGCATAATCGCAAATTAATAACTGATGACAAGCTTCCATGTAGGTTCTGCGGAGTAGCCATTGAATCTATGAAACACTTATGTGCAGAATGCCCATCACTTCTTAGGCAGAGACTTTTGCATTTTAAACCTCTATTACAAGATTATGTCATAACAACAACTGAAAAATTGTGGGAGCTATTGTTTCACTCCAATACTCAGCTAATCAAGTATGCTATTTTGAACTATCTTTATAGCTTAAAACTTCAAGACAAAAGATCAAATCATAGCAAATTGTGAATATATTTAGCGAACTACTAATTGAGGTTTTCTTTAATGGTTTGACAACTTTTATGATTTCACGTTAATATTTTTGTATGATATGATTTCTTCCTAAAAATGTCATCAACTACTGCATTTCCCATTGTTATTAATGTTTTTGTGAATATTCTATTATTTGATTAAGCTATTACTACAATTTCTCGATTTTTCCTTTGTTTTAATATCTTGTATCTTGCTAATTGTTTTAAAAGTATTATTAATGATATTTGTTGAAAAATCAAGTTTCTTGATTAAAACAACTTAATAAAAAAAAAAAAAACAAGCACATATCAATACACCATGCAGTGTACAATACAACAACAATATCCACTAGGAATGTATACACAGTATTGACTACAGACAGCCCACACAGCTCATGGGAGTCCAACGTCACTGTGTAAGTCACTGTCACTTGGGCACACCCTTTGCAAGCCCATGGAAACGGGAAGCAGGAGGGGTGTGTGTCTCACGAACCCAAGCATCTAACCCAAACTCAGGACAAGCCTGCATGTGCCCAGCCGGAATACAGTGGATGCCCACGGGAGCCACACAAGGCAACACACTGTAAAAAAAAAGCAAAAATCAAAAATCAAAAATCAAAAATGGCCATGTGGGGGTTGGGGGGAGGCCACCCAGGAGGTCCGAGGACAGAGTGCGCACCAACAGCCACCTGTGTGGATGTTGGGAAAAAAAACACCTCCATGGGCTCATGGCCTGCATGGCTATGCCAATGTGGGAGAACTGCTGCTGTCGCTTTCATCACCCTCTGCTGCTGCATCAGGAGGTGGTGGTGCTATGGGAGGCAGCCCACGCAAAGCCCTGGTATGGTCCTCCATGGCAGCAAGCATGCGGGTGTGGAAGGTCTCGTTCTGGAGGATTATAGTGCGGAGATCCCCATGCAGCACCTGACGTGATGCCCGGATCTCCTGCCGAGGTGCCTGCATCTCAGCTGAGAGTTAACGTGTGAGCTGCTCCAGATGCTGTTCTGTCCTCAAGTTAGTGGAAGCCTCAAGGTCAACAAGAGTCTCCCTGAGGTGATGGAGTTCTACCCTCAGGGCTTCCCTGCGGCCCTGGGACTCTATTGATTTCAATTGGCGTAGAGTCTCCAGTGCCGCCCATCTGTCCCTGTTGGATGCCAACATGTCCTCCCTGTGTGATTGGCAAATGGAGTCTGTTGCCTGCTGTAGTTGCTCCATCTGCCTTTCAGGGGTGACAATGGAAGTGGCCACCCTCTCCATTGCTTGAGCCATCATCTCAATTGATGCTGCCTGTTGGGTTGTCTTACCGTACATGAATTATTCCCATACGGTATTGCCTGGTGGCGTACGGCCACCGCGTCGGCGGGCGCCACACCTGTTTGGGGCAAGGCGATCTGCGGCTTGCTGTGCCGGCACTGCCTGAGGCTGCAGGACTGCATTCCCCATCTGATCTGCTGGCCCAGGAATAGGATCAGATGTTGTGGAGTGTGACCCTGCATCCGTAACCGCCAAAGGCGGACTTACCAACACTGACATCCCCATAGAGGGTTCTACCCCTGGTGCAGATGGGTTGGACAGAAAAGAATCCCTGCCAGAAACACTTAACTGCGACGGCACATAGGTCTCATCATCCGAATCAGCACCTGAATAGAGGTCTGGGGAGGTGCACCCAGAGACACCCCTGGACAGAATGGTCTGCAGCAAGATTGGGTTCTCACCCACCACCACACCACGTCCCCCACTGGTACCCAGTCGTGCCTGAGATTGCTCCTGGGTCTGAACCATCTCCTCAATCTCAACAGCATCAAGTGCGTCATCCCCTGCAAAAACATGAAAGACAAAATAAGGAAACAGGCATTAGCACCATAGCACACAAATAGGCCTGACAAGCTACAGCACTAGTACATGATTTACACATGTCCCACATGACTATAACCCTCCCATGCATGCACTGTCACTGAGTTGGAAGGGGAGGCAAAAGGCAGACACCGATGACACCAAGATGGAAGAGCAACACATTTGCAGCATGCTGGGTAGCACTGCCATCACACATTGGCCTGTGAGTGGCATGTCCAATACACATACATGACACATGCCATCACACAGATGGCATGTACCATAGCCATGGTACATTCCACAAGTACATCCATATGTCAGTGAATGAGTACTGTCAGCCATCCATGTGAGATGGACATGATGAGATGAAAAATGCTACATAGTGTGACAAAATACGCATGTGCCACACCCTGCAACACATCCAGTGTACAAAAAAACAGTGATTGCAGGCCGATGTACACATCAATGGTTGTGCACTTCAACATGACAGGAAACAACTATCATGTTCCACATTCAAACAGGCCCCAAAAATGTACGTGATCAGGCCAATACTCAATCAGCCTGAATGGTCAAATCATTCACCTAACAAGGTAACACATGTGGGCCAATGTGGGGTTCATCAATGACAGAAGCATGTCACAAATGGCTGAGGAATGCGTAGCAAAAGTGGGAGAATTGAAACAATCAGCCTGAACGAACACTGAAAAATACAAACAATGTTGTTGCAAGATGCTACTTCAAGGGCAACTGCCGTAATGTTGCGCTAAATTAATACTGTGGGCAGAAGGGATACTGTCACACCCAAATCCAAGGCAGCTGAATGTTTTGGATGAAGCACATGGGTGACCCATACCACCCAGGCACACACACCCTCACCTGGCACTCAATCAGAACCCGTCACCCAAACAACATACACATGCATTACACACACATGCATGGGCACTCACTGGACAATGCATCATAATCAGGTAGTTCTCCCACACCTTGGATCTGTTCCTCTGTGACGAAGGCCCCAGCAACAGACTCATGTTCAGTGAGTTTGTTGTCCTCTTGTGGAGACCCACCACCAGTCACCAGAGTAGCGGCATGATTTGAGGCCAGCTTGTTCTTTGCTCTGCGTTTCAGGTCATTCCACCGCTTGTAGCAATCATCAGCTGTGCGCTTCACAAATCCAAGGGCACTTATGCGGTCCGCGATGGTCTGCCAGTGTGCCCTACGTTGACCAGGTGTGGTCTTGCACCCTGCAGTCACCAAAATTTCGCGGCTATGTGCCGACACATAGGACACAAGTGCATCAAGTTCCGCGTCATTAAAGCAAAGCCGTGTCTGGGGTCTCAGCCTGTGGTGCCAGAGCACCCTTCTTCCTCTTCTTTAAAGGTGGAGCGGAGCCAGAGTGGCTTACGCCGCTCTGGTCAGTAGGGGCAGAATCACCGGTGGTCTGAGTAGTAGGAGTGTGAGAATGCACAATGACCATAGGTCTTGATGCAGGCATTGGTTGCAGGGTAATGTTGGCAGGGGGAACGTCAGTTTGATGGACCTGGACTGACACTGTCCTGGCTGGGAGAGTCAGAGCTGGGGCGGATGGAGCTGCAGCTGCCCCTGCAGCCTCCCCATCCTGCATAATTGGGGCAGCAGATGACATAGCTGCCCCAGATCCACGTGGCTTGGTGACAACAACTTGCACCGCCACACGTGGCCTAGACTAGCTGACCTGGAAGTCAGCCTGGGAGTCATCTTGTGCCAGGTCAGGTGCCACAATTGGCTGGTCCAACAGGGGCTGAGCTGGGATGGTGTCAGCCACGTTCCCCTCAACAATGGGGGGGGGGCATGGGTGTCCCTGATTGTTCCTCCACACATGGGGGTATAGGGGCACCCTGCAAATCCGGCCACGTCCCCTACCACGCCCACCACGTCCACCTTTTGAAGGTCGACCACCTTTGCCTCCCTTACCGCTTGGTCGCCTGCCAACCATGGCACTGATGTTGTTGTGCGTATGGGAGTTGCAGTAAACTATTGTCCTGGGCAATTGGGGTTCAAAGGGGTAGGATACTAGATGGAATTCGTACCCTAACAAGGCTGTCTGTGACCCATGGGGGAAGATGACAGGTCACGCAACGCACAAGCAGCCCAAAATCAAAATAAACGTGCACACAACCCCTCGTAGACCACATGCGTGAAAAAATGAACCCGCACTACGCTGTGGCACCCAGAAACACAAAAATAAGCATGCGCATAATACACGCAGCCTACAATTACCTCTGAAGGGGAACGCGACACACGGGGCAAGCACAGTTGCTAAGTACGTGCGGAACTCACCGTCTGCCTGGAAAAAGAACGTGAAAAATACGCGCGTGTGCGCGTTGGCAACACCCCCGCCAAAAGAAGAATTGTACGCTGTCTGAGGAGACAGGACAAAAGGAGAAGTGAACTCTGTTTGAGGAAACAGGCGCAACAAAAAATCAGAAAAGAGCTGTCAGAGGTAACAGGGAGTACGAACTAGAAACGCTGTGAAGTAATCGCGTTTGAAACGACAAGAAGTACCGATTTCACCCACTCGCTCTCCACGAAAAGCACGTACAAGGAAGTGGCGTCCTACACGTAGCTTTTAAACCGGCCCACACGTACACGTCAGATACGCGTGTATGCGGGCCCTTTCCTCCAATTACACGCGATGACACTCGACGTGCAGTTTTCCCACGTGTGCTCTGTCATCAGGTGCTATGAGGGAAACGCCCATGCACGATACGTCACAGACGCGCTTACGCGCTAAGGGCCTTTGGTCCAATGAAATCGCGTTTGTGTGCTGACGCGCTTACGCGCTAAGGCCCTTTCCTCGAATTACACGATGATGTGCAATTTTTGCACGTGCCAAATCACTCCGTATCAAGCTGGCCACGGGAAAACACACGGAAGACCACGCTCCTGCCCAGAGCAGATTGAGTGTGTGGAGCGGATTGAGTGTGTGGTGCGGATAAGTGTATGGTGCAGATGAGTGTGTGGAGCGGATAAATACGTAGAGCGGATGAGTGTGTGGAACGGACGAGTACGTAGAGCGGACGAGTATGTAAAGTGGACGAGTACGTATAGCGGACGAGTGTGTGGAGCGGATGAATAGGTGGACCGGATGAATGTATGGAAAGGATGCGTCTGTGGAGCAGATGAGTGTGGGGAGCGGATGAGTGTGTGGTGCCGAAGAGTGTGTGGAGCGGGTTGGTATGTGGAGCGGATACATTCATAGAACGGATGAGTGTGTGGAACGGATGAATGTGTGGAACGGATTAATGTGTGGAGCGGATGAGTTTGCCGAGCGGATGAGTGTATGGTGCGGATGAGTGTGTGGAGTAGATGAGTATGTGGAGCGGATAAATACGTAGAGCGGATGAGTGTGTGGAACGGAAGAGTACGTAGTACTCATCCGGACGAGTAGTATGTCAAGCGGACGAGTAGTATGTTGAGCCGATGAGTGTGTAGACCGGATGATTGTGAGCACATGCGTATGGAATGCATGAATGCATGCGTGGGGCACACTGGAGATTGAGGGTAGACTAGATAACACAAGGTCAGCTAAAGTGCATGAGTGTGTCGAGCAGACAGGAGTGTGTAGGGCAATCTTGACCGCCTATGATGAAAAAAATGCATTGAACCGACCTGATCGCATAGAATTGCATGACATACATAATATGCTTTGGAATGCAGAGAACATTTGTAAGAACATATATAATACCACACCCCACGCTTACTCTCCTCTTTACACCACCACTCAACTAGAACACAGAGATACTATGACACCATTCGGTATAACTGTTCTCATATCAACATATCCCGCTCACTCCCCATCACTCTAAGTAAACACTGCTGGTTTCACCCCCCCAGCCAGGCGTTCTCCTCAGGCTTAACGCAGCCACACTCGACCTGGATAAATCCTGCCAGTGTGAACACATACTCCTGATCTCTCAACCACCACACCTACCGCTAAGAAGCAGCTACCAGACGAATTCCGCACCAGCTGCACACATACCTGGTGCGCACACGCACCTTTGGACTCTCGCTACTCTCTCTACTGACCCGAACTTCGGTTCCCAAGGGCGTTCAACCTACCAGCGCCTTCAGACCATACCAATGGTATATAAGGCGCTATATAAATGCAAAATAACAATAACAATAACAACAAAGAAGGCTGAATTACTGCCCCCCAGAGCCCCGAGCACGCTCCCACCTGCCATCTACTGCTCCCTGACTGTCTGCTGCCCACGGGCCCTGCTATTTGGTGCCTGCACATCAGCCATCTGCAGGAGTCCAGTTGCTGTGTCCACCCCTGCTGGAAAAGAAGACTCCCGACTGGGATACCATCGCTCCACAGCCCAGCCCCAGGACCCAGTTGCCCACCCACTCCTGCCTCTGGGGTTGCCATGTCGGGCACATCTCCATCTGGCACCACTGGCAACCCCCAGCCAGAGAGGCAGAGGGCCACCAGCTTCACTGCCACCGAAGTTGGTGTCCTGGTGGAGCAGGTCCTGGGGCATTATGATGCCCTCTTCGGAACATCACGCGCCAACAAGGAAGGACGGGAGAGGATCTGGGACGACGTAGTAGTTCCAAAGGAGAAAAGGACACCTTTGCACACCTAAATGTATCTAGACTTTTGTGTGAGTTATTTTTTATGTTTCTGTAACGTTATCTAAAGTCAAGGTGCGGGGGAGAAAAATAGCAACCCTGGCATATGGGTTGAAGGAAATATGAGAACAGAGTAAGTTCCCTATTAGGGAACTCCCATCCCCTGCACACTATCTGGGGCTTATGGAGCCAAAGTATTCAAAGAGTATCTAATATAGGTATTTGGTATAGTTTTTGGTTAGACTTAAACAAAGCGTTAACTGAAGCAAGTGTTTTTTTGCCTAACATAGTTAAAACATAGAGACAGTTGTAGAATAGATATTCACTTAAGTACAAAAGACAACTTGTGACTTGATCTTTAGTTCAGGATTTATTGGTCCAAACAGGATTGCCCAACGCGTTTCGAGAGTTATTCTCTTCTTCAGGGGCTATATGCAATTCAAAACTTTAAATCTATTAAAAAAAGTTAAACAATGTTCTAGATTAGTTGAATAATTGATAATAATAATTATAATAATTTACATTCAATTGCAATATTCATTTTTACAAGAAGATATTCATTAGATAATAGAAAACCTCGTTATTTACAATACCAGTATAAGCATTGATTATCGTGTAACAGTGATCCCACTGTCGCATATGTTCACAATTTTGGCAATTACACCATACAAAACCAAAAGAGGTATCCATAATTCTTGTGGAAAAAACTTAGTTCATTGAAACCAATTGGTTTTTTAGCTAATATCAAAGTAACAGAAAGAAAAAGCACTAGTTAATCGCCATTTTCAGAAAGAAGGACATAGAGTAATTCCTAATTACATATTTTATAATTTCAGCATGAGATCTCAAGGTGGTAAGGAATAGTGGTTGGCTTACCCTGTTTTTATGTTTTAAACATTAGGATAAGAAGAATGATCCATGATTATGGGTCTGTAAAATATTTCGCAACCTAGTTTCACACTCTGTATTTCCCAGCGTACGGAGCCGGACGGTACTTGTTTCCAGTCGAGTCATACAGTCAGAAACCTGTAAGTATGCTGACAACGGCCCTCAGCCAGAGCTTTTTTTACCTTAAGAGAATCTTTTAGATCCTAAACTGGGTTTCTTCGATTCCCCAGATTAAAGAAAAAGCCACACCGGCATTTCTCTCCTCCTAATGGAGAATCCGTGGATACTACGGTAACATAGCAGTATGCCTCCAGACTTCGAGCAGGACCATCTTTCCCACATCTCTAGAGATTGAACTCCATTAAGTAAGTCTATTATGTATCCCCATTAGTGGGCATCTCAGTTTAGATTGTTCGTGTCTTTAATCATATCAATATACCAATATACTTAGACTGGTCCATCACTTTATTTTTACACAGGCTTAAACACCGTATTGACTCCTGTTGAAACTGTCTATGTGAAATATTTTACAGACCCATAATCATGGATCATTCTTTTTTATTAGGTAGTATTTTTGATAGGTTTCATTTCATCAGTTGGGCTCATGGACCCTGGATTGTTCATCTGTACATAGTTCACCATTGGATTATTCTCTTTTTTTTTTCTTTCAACATGGAGCAATGGTTTTCACTTTCTTTTTTCCCTTGGATTTGCTTTGTTGGACTTTGACTTTTGGACACCATTTCTTTTGGATTTCTTTGGATTATGATTTCTTGTTTTTTATTCTTTTACGGACATGCAGCTTTTCTTTTATTATTCCCATTGTTGTGTGTTGGATTTTGATTACATTCATGTTGTGTTTAATACATTTTTTTCTTCATACTACGATGTGTGGTATTATCTCATTGGTTTCATTCATGTCATGATATGGGTTTTCACATTCACTTGCACCCAGTGTTTGTGTGTGACGGACATGTGTTCATTTACATACTTGCAATTGGGGTTGTATCATGTAATTGCCTTTTCTATGTGGGTGGATGCAATACTTGGTTGGGTCTTTGGGCTGGGGAGGCTGGCCATAAGGGCCATGATTGAGGATCGTCATGACCTGGGGGCAGGGGACATGAGTGGGGGCCTGCTGGCAGGTGCCCTGCACTGCTGGGGGGTGGGGGTGCAGGGGGACATGAGTGGGGGCCTGCTGGCAGGTGCCCTGCACTGCTGGGAGGTGGGGGTGCAGGGGGACATGAGTGGGACATGAGTGGGGGCCTTCTGGCAGGTGCCCTGCACTGCTGGGGGGTGGGGGTGCAGGGGGACATGAGTGGGACATGAGTGGGGGCCTGCTGGCAGGTGCCCTGCACTGCTGGGGGGTGGGGGTGCAAGGGGACATGAGTGGGACATGAGTGGGGGCTGGCTGGCAGGTGCCCTGCACTGCTGGGGGGTGGGAGTGCAGGGGGACATGAGTGAGACATGAGTGGGGGCCTGCTGGCAGGTGCCCTGCACTGCTGGGGGGTGGGGGTGCAGGGGGACATGAGTGGGGGCCTGCTGGCAGGGGCCCTGCACTGCTGGGGGGTGGGGGTGCAAGGGGACATGAGTGGGACATGAGTGGGGGCTGGCTGGCAGGCGCCCTGCACTGCTGGGGGGTGGGGGTGCAGGGGGACATGAGTGAGACATGAGTGGGGGCCTGCTGGCAGGTGCCCTGCACTGCTGGGGGGTGGGTGTGCAGGGGGACTTGAGTGGGACATGAGTGGGGGCCTGCTGGCAGGTGCCCTGCACTGCTGGGGGGTGGGGGTGCAAGGGGACATGAGTGGGGGCCTGCTGGCAGGTGCCCTGCACTGCTGGGGGGTGGGGGTGCAGGGGGACATGAGTGGGGGCCTGATGGCAGGTGCCCTGCACTGCAGGGGGGTGGGGGTGCAGGGGGACATGAGTGGGGGGCTGCTGGCAGGTGCCCTGCACTGCTGGGCAGTGGGGGTGCAGGGGGACATGAGTGGAGGCCTGCTGGCAGGTGCCCTGCACTGCTGGGGGGTGGGGGTGCAGGGGGACATGCGTTGGTGATCAGTAGTGCAAGCTGACATGTGGCTTGGCTGGGGGGCATGCCCATGGTGGATGGGCTGCCTGCGGGACATGACCAGGGGTGCAGTGTAGTCCCCTGTGGTGTGGGCTGCCTGCAGGGGCCACACTGCCAATTCACGTGTAGGACTACCCGCACACCCCCGAAATACACGTACCCTGCTGAAATTGCCTGTGAGACTTCCCGCGAACCCCAGTTATACACGTACCCCACTCGCACAGGCCCTTTCGCGTGTGAAACTTCCCGCGCACCCCCGAAATACATGTACCCGGATCCAATCGCGTGTGAGACTTCCCGCGAACCCCCGTAATACACGTACCCTGCTCCAATCCCGTGTGAAACTTCCCGCGAACCCCAGTTATACACGTACCCCACTGGCACAGGCCCTTTCGCGTGTGAAACTTCACGTGAAGCCCAGTAATACAAGTTCCCCGCTTGCCGTTTGCTTTTTGGCAGCTCTGTAAACTGGTCCAGGGTTAGCGCAGCCCTTTGCGCTGGATTGGGGATTTTGATGGCTTTTCCTTGCGCAAGGGCGTTCTTGGGGGCATAACTGGTGCTGCTGCAGGGTCGCTGTGCCACTGTGTGCCACGGCTGGTTTTGGAGGCTAAAATCCATGAATACGCTGTGCGCGGAAATCAATTTTAGGGCACGCGGCTGGTGCAGGCATTCGCACGTGCAAACTGTGCGCCAGCCATGTGCGCCACTTGAAATTCTATGAATTACCCCCTCAATTACACATTAAATACAGTTGTATCTGTTCCCGCCAATGGCAAGTAAAAACATAGTAAAAACTGTATGGACAACGAGACTAACTAGACCAATGATAACATGCCTAATCAGCAGGTCAGCTTGGGCAGAGAGTTAAATGCCCACTGATGAGATATGTTCACCACCTGCAGATCAGGAGTTAAAATTCTGCCACGGCCATCCTAACCTTTACTAGTTCCTTAATTGACTAAATCAGAATCATGAAATTGCTTGGTAGTAACAACTGTCATTCACAGTCGCACAAAATAGGGGAAAATTGTGAAGCAAAATGCGTAATTGAGTCCCATCAAAAGATTTTTATATAGTGTTACTAGCACTTATTTCAACAGGAAATATGCTAGATTATGACGAGTGGCAGAGTGGCAGTGTTAATCCCCATTCATAGAACCACTTAGGACTCCACTGGGGATTTGGAACTCTTTCTGCAGGTGGAAATGTTGCTTCCAGTAAATCTTCTATTTCCTTTTTAAGTCAAGTGGAGGCTTTTCTTCTACCTTTGTTCCAAACTCAGAATATGGCGGTGAAGTAATATAGCTGTAATTCTGTTAGCAGTACATTTTAATTGCACCACCATACTTGCAATGAGGTACACTGGGCCTCATTATGACTCTGGCGGTAGCCGTGCCTGTAAAACCGGCAGCCAGAGTAATTCTTTTCCGGCGCCCGGGAATGGGCAATTACCAGGGCATTACAACCCAGGCGGACCTGGTAATTGCCCATAGGACTCAATGGGAATGGGGAGGATGGATGCGCCGGCACCGTTAATAACGGTGCCGATGTATCCGTCAAGGCCTGCGAGCGGGTGCCGTTCCACCCGCCAGGTCAGCTGAGAAGGCACCTGCTTGCAGACCTCGTAGTTTGCTGGTCCGGTAACTACGGCAGACCTCATTGTTACCGGACCGGCAAACTTGTAATGAGGCCCATTGTTTTTTAACCACTTTCTAACCTGAAAGTACAATGTACCTACATTTATGCAATGCAGATGCAATTAGTTGAACACACACGTCACTTTACAGTTTCATGCTTCATCAGATCCTCCTCTGTGACATACACCATCTCTCTTTCTTTTCCTGGTTCACTGCAGAGAAGCTGCCATTGCTGACACTGGATCAATCCTCGTAATTGTACTGAATTGTCCCATTTGGACATGTGCTGTTGTCAACTGCCTAACTGCTGTTGTTAACTGCTTTAGCACGTCATGTCAGCATGCAGGTTGAATGTCTGCAGGCTTACCATGGAAGTTATATTAGCCATCTGTGAGGGTACAATTCTGAGATTTCTTTTCAATCTTTTGCAGTGCAAAGTGAAGGTGAATCCTCTGCAAGAGATTGGAGCTGCTAAACAAACACACTTTCCACATATGCTTCCTTGCTAAAGAGTTGCTGCCTTTGATTATTCACATCTGTTTTCAGGTCTGATGACACATTTTGCCGTGCAGTTTCTATACATCCGAGCATCTGAGATGTGAATTAGTTATCTTTCAGAGCCGTAGCAGCCTTTCATGTCAGTTCCCTTCTGTACTGTATTGTATTGTACTTGACATTTGTATAGTGACTATTTGACCATTATTATTGTCTCAATGTGCTTTTAGTAGGAATATCCTTGGAGGATCGAATTCCAGAGTGTTGAAGGTCCAGGAGCACAATTATGATGCATGTGTACATTTGGCCCAAAAAAGGCTTAGCAGGGCTGGCCAGGCTCCGGTGGAGAAGCAACCCATCCGGTCAGCTGTGGACCTTGAAGCGTACGGGTGGTGCTAGAGACTTGATAAGTGTTCAGATGTTCAGCGTTCTCAAAATCTAACTTAGAACTATGCTGCATTCTGCTTTGAGAGGTTTTGAGGTATAGTCAGGTGTAAGTAGGTGGAGAATTTATGTGAACAGAACGACCACATTTGTGTCGTAGTCCTTGCTGTATACTGATGTGTGTGGTTAGCCATGCCTGCGGCCAAGGGAATGGTGTATTATACATACCTTGCCATTGGTGGCACTTTGCTATTAGTGAGCCCTCGAAGGTATTTTGACTTCTTCTGTTGGTTCTTGCGGCTGTGATAAAAACAGTTAGCAGCAACAAGTCTATGCTACAACTAATCGCCACAGGGGCTTGGGTTGTTCTTCAAGATTCTTCTATCATAGTCTCAATGTGCTTTTACTGGGAATGTCCTGGGAGGACGGAATCCAGAGTGTTTGAGGTCCAGAGGCAGAATTATGATGTGTGTCTGCATTTGCCCCAAACAAGGCTTAGCAGTGCTGGCCAGACTCCGGTAGAGAAGCAACCCATGCAGTCAGGCATGTGGGTGGGTGCTGAGATTAGTAGGGGTGGCAAAGCTGTGGACCTTGATGAGTAGGGTTGGCGCCAGTGCTAGAGACTCGCTATGTGTTCAGTTGTTCAATGCTCTTCATATTTTACGTAGAACTATGCTGCATTCTGCTGTGAGAGGTTTTGAGGTGTAGTCAGGTGTAAGTAGGTGGAAAATGTATTTGAACAGAACTACCACATTTGTGTCGTAGTCCTTGCTGTATACTGATGTGTGTGGTTAGCCATGCCTGCGGCCAGGGGAGTGGTGTATTATACATAGCTTGCGGCTGTGAGCAAATAGTTATCAGCAACAACAGTCTATGCTACAACTAATCGCCACAGGGGGCATTGGTTGTTCCTCAAGATTTTTCTAATATAGTATCAATGTGCTTTTAGTGGGAATGTCCTCAGAGGACCGAAGTCCAGAGTGTTATACTGTTGCAAACTAAACAGCATCCCTGTCTCGTCTCCAATTGCATTCCACCTCCCTAAGCCAGTCGTCCCTAAACCCTAGGTTGAATTCTACTGACATGTAACCTCTACTATCTATTGTCCTAACTAAGGTGAGGGCCTAAAACCCTTGGCCTTTTCTATCTCTCTCCCACTAGGATTGGTCTAGGTGATATCCAGTCCCTATAAATCAGCTGTAAGTAATTCTCTTTAGTGTTCTGGAGCCATTCCAAATTCCCAGTTCTGGTTAATCTGGTCTCTTGTTCCCTTCTCTGATTGTGACGAATCAACTTACAGGGCAAAATAGTCCAGGGATGAATATAGGTTTTTAAACCATCAATCAGCCCCACACCTCTCGTACACCAGTAGGAATCCAAACAGATTGGAAACACAAGTAAATCCTACACCTCCTTTCCAATTTTGGTAACATGGACAAATGACAGGCTTATCTCCAAAAGGTTGTGATTCTTTGGTTAGTTGCAACACAGCAAAAATGCAATTATTACCCAGTGATAAAAGGTACTGTCCAGTCAAGGTTGTATACACATATCTACTTTATTATTATTACAACAGACAGTTCTAGTAACACTACGAAACACAAACCATCCTGTAAAGGAATGCAGATGACAGACCGTTTCAAAGAAGGCCAAGTAATGCATTCTGGCTACTGATAGGAGGGTGGTCGGTATAGTAAATAATCACAGCAGTTCAAAGATATTTGGCTTCAATATAAAGGGAGCAATGGGTCTTAAAATGTCTCTAGTGGCCTTTGGTGAAGGACTAGGGGGACAGAACCACAATGTACCTTGTGCTTGTATGTGTTCTTGGTGATCGACAGGATCGAGTCAGTATCAGTATGCTTTGCAGCTTCTGTGACAGAGTTCAAGATAGGAGACAGCTTTGGGTATCAGGCAGCAACCAGTTCGGTGAGTGAGGCTGGACAGACAGCTTCAGGCTGGCCTACATGGCGGCTCAGGTTCAGGAATCCTTATATCAGTGCTGGTTGGTGTTTCTGAAGCACTGGTTGAGGCATCTCGGACGACTTTAGAGACTGCAGCATAACAACAGTCAGCGTTGCAGTTGGTTGCACCTCAAGGGGTCTGACTGGCTCATACATGTTCATTTTCAGGGGCGTACGTCTTAAGATGCTCATCGAGGAATTTCTCCTAGCTTCTTCACTGGGCTTGTGCCACATTTAAGGTGGATGGCCCAAAGTTGAGAAGTGCATTGCAGGCAGCTGTCTTGTCCTTGTTTAGGGTTCAGAGACTCTCTGGAACTTCCCACCTAGGAAGCACTGTTCAGGACTTAGCAGGGTACATTGTGTGCTGGCTGGTTACCATTTCTGGAGCGTATCTCCTTCTGTTCCCTGGGAGATGTTTAGGGGAGGGATGTTGGCTCCCTCTTGGAGGTCATGGCCTTCCTTCACTGGCAGAACATGTAATGCAGACTGTACCTTGAGCCGGGGTCCAATGACAAGTTCTTCCTTCAGCTTCTGGTAAAGCCTTCAGATGATCTGCCAAAAGAGGGGTTCAGCCTACCTTATTGAACCAATCCTGGGTCCCCACCAGAAATCTCCGGTATGCGTGAGGTCATAACCAGAGTGTGTTTCTACAGAAAAGGTAAGGGGTCAAAACATGTAATACTAAGTCCCACCCATCTTCCTGTCTGTTGTGGATCAAAGGGTCCCTATGGTTACTGGAGCTCTATGTGGTTCCTGATTAAAGTGGAAGGTCTCCCTGGACACTGCAGTGAGATCAGACATTCTGGCTCCGTCAAACCACATACTCATACCTTCTGAATGGGGTGCCCCTGCGGGGATGACTACTGTAAGCATGCAGTCCCAGACATGGCATTTCACTGTCAATCGATACTGAGGGTGGAAGCTGGCACCGGGCTGACACAGTTGCATGTGAAAGTTGTTGGGGTTTCTGGTCTCATTTGTTAGCCTCTGTAGCCAGGCCCCATGTGGGCTTGCTTGAAATACTTTCTGATTAGTATGCAATTTGCTGCCACCAGCTACAGGGCTCAACAAAAGGACAAGCTGGATCCATTGAGCCTTTGTTAGTTAATTATGTTGTCCATCGTAGAGGGAAGGTTTGGTCCTCCACCCAGAGTACACAGGTCTATGTGTATGTCGTACTGTGATCATAGGAAAATGTGTGCTGATTAGCCCCACACATTTTCCGGAGGTTGATCTACCATCATACAATTTCATTTCAAATGTTTAAAAAAGCCAAGGCGAGCACACACCCTATGCGCGGATGGTTGAATTCCTCACACTGATACTACTAATCCATCTATTCTAATCTCTCTCTCTCTCCCTTTCTGTGTCACTACCTCCAGTCATCTTCCTGCTCTCTCTCTCTTCATAAAACTTTCTGTTCCTTCTTCTCTCCTCTCTCCAGTCTATTCTCCTCTCCTATTCCCACCCCACTCTCCTCTACTCTTCGCTCCCTCTACACTTTACTCTCCTCACCCCTTCTCCTGCTCTCCTCGTCTCTCCCTTCTCCACTCTGCTCTCTATACCCCCCCTTTCACCCATTTTCAATGACTTATTTCACTCATTGCTCTCACTCACCTATCTTTCTCTGCTACACCTAGCACCTTCAACACTCTCCAGCAAACATCCTCTCATTCACATCCACAGTCTTTTATTTAAGCAGGTACCACTCTATCTCATAACCAAACCTCACCTGTAACATGCTACACTACAATCTCCCAATCGCTCTGCTCCAGCATCGTTTCTCTGGCTGGTCTATCGGTCTGCTTCCATTCCACCTGACCTCACACGAATACCTCTCACCTTGTCTGATTCTCGTGGAGTGTTTATATACCTGACTGCCTTTGTCTTCCTTGTCCTCCTGTCCACATTAGTTCCTTAGATCACCTGCTCTCAGGGGCTAATCTGCCTTTCTAATTTCCCAAAGGGATCTGCCCCAGCAGTGCAAAGTTTCAAAACTCTTAGTAGCCCGCCCCTTTCTGTTAATTGCATTTTCCAGGGTTTATGTTGCCAACACAGAGATACGGTGAGTGTTGAATAGGTGAGGAAATGTCTCATAGGACCAGCGTAGATAATTTTTTTACCTTGCCAGAGCTAGTGGTTTCTTTTTCCAGAGCGTGGCCAGCTCCCTCCTCTCCCCAGCTTTCTGGGACGGGTAGTCCTGTAAGAATAAATACCACATTCTGGTCAGAATGGGGTACAGTCAGCATTGGGTAACAGACAATTATACCTGGTGCATGCAGCATGGTACAAACAGCGGATGACTGAGACCGGGGCCCTCCCACCTCCCTCACACCACCTCTGGTGCAGGAATGGTTTTGATGAAAACCCTGGTAGGTGCCTCCTTCCCCGGGCTGAGATGGGTCCCTGTCCCCCTGACCATGTCAAGATATTTACAAATATAGAGCAATTACTATACACATTAGGCTCGGAACAGGGCCAGTATAGACACACTTTGCCTACTTTGAATTGTTAATTTTTGTAAGTGGGAGTGGCATTGCCAGATTGTTCTCCATTATTATAAAGCTTTGCAACTTCAAATTGCATTGCAATGGCTATTGCAACATGACAATGCAGAAAACATGTTTTTCCTTTTTATCCAACGTGCTACTTTGATTTATTTTATATATATAATTTTTGAGTCTCATTCCAATTTTTTATTACACATTACTTTTCTTTATGTTTATCATAATTTGATATCTTCTATTAGTTAGCATCTAGAGCAGTCACATCTACATCCACTACATTGTTTGGATTGCATCAGTACATTCACTCAATAGCCCAAGAAGCTTGTAGAGAGAGAACGAGATTTTGGGTGGGGCTCTAACAATAGTAATAATAACTATATTCAGCAGCCTATGAAGTTTGCTCGTTGATGATTTAAATAAACTATCTGAATTTATTATGATCACTGTTCTTAGTGTTATCTTTCACCAGTGGCAAACACTAGCATGTTACAGCCAAACAGTATACAATACACTGGTTTATCATAAGCTGATGTAGATCTCTCTTTCTTCTCTCTCTCCCCCTCGCTCTCCTTCTCTCTCGTATGATCTCTGTGCTCGCTCTCACTTCTCACTCTCCCTCTGCCTCTTTACACTCTCTCTGTCTCCTCGATGTCTGTCTGTTTCTATGTGTGTGACAGAGTGTCTAGTCAGTGCGTGTTGCCCCTGAGCTATCCTCCCGAGAATAATATGCATTGCTCAGTAAGACAAGAGTAACATTATTATTATGGTTACAATAAATAGTAAAAGTGATTATTGCACATAAACAATATAATATTTGGAAAAAGAGGCAATGTACAATGCTAGTACAATTAAATAATGCCCCTAATTTGACAGCAACCTTCGCAAAAAACAAACAAACAGAAGGCTACCCAGTTAATTTATCTGTTTTGACCCTTTGGCTGTGCAACTGTCAGAAACGGTTGGACAGTCCCAACCATGTCTTTTGTACTTTTTCAAAATGCCCATTAGAGGAAGAGACAGGGGACAAACAGCACAAGTGAGGGTTCCAGCCTGCTTTGAATCGTATCAAAGAACATTTTTGGAACAGAAGAATAACACAGACATTTGAGAGATATGTCACTGATAAATGCAAACTGGGCTTAGTGCTCATTTCATTTTGTAAAACACTCACCTTAGCATTAAAATGTTTGTAACATTGAAGCATATATATAGATGTAGACATCCTCCAGATTTGACTTTGGGGAAAAAATGGCTGTGAAATCACCCATTCCATTAGAGTGCAGGCGCCATCTTGAAATAATGTTTATTTTCCTCACATCATTTTAGCCTGCTCTTAGGATAAGGGTGGTTGTGCACATGCCCAGGGATTATGTATATTTTATTATGGCTTTGGCATTATAGCTTAGAGTCATTTCTAATGGCAAGGCTCTTAGTGTAAACATTACAGGGTGACATGTTTTTGAGATTTTATTTTCTTTATTGTGCAAAACTGGTTAATTAAAACCATATACACACAGTTTATTACCACAGTTAACAGCTAAAAGAAAACATATTACCATTAATTCATCATACAAAACAATCGTTATCAAACAGTATTACATAAGGACAATCTTCATCAAACAATATTATATAAAAATGTTCTTCCATATATAAAAAGTGGACTCAACATATAGCTGTGATGTGGCTGCATAAATTGCTGCCCAAAATTGGTCTGAGATTATTGAGGCCAAATCACCTACTAATTCCGTCTAGCCCCTTGAAGGGACACCACTTACCTTTAGGCACCCCATGAGTAGATATCTTGCTGTATCTATGTCACTTCCACAAAAATGGCATTTCCCAAGCTTATATGGTACTGAGTTCCAGCCATCCGTATATGCTTTACAGGGGAGTATGTTAAAACATAAAAACATCACAAATCTTTTAAAATCGGGTTTACCATAGATCAATAAATAACCACTTGGTTTATCAATTTTAAAACCTTGCAAAATGTAATAAGCATATCACTTTTTAGTACTAAGATGCTTCAGTGATTTTTATTATTTCCCATTCTAATGCCTTCTTCCTCAGTAGTGAGTTAAAACAGGGATCCTCACTATCATGTTCAATATTGTTTAGATTGATGTCAAAAAGAAAAGAATTCACATAAAATGTTAAGATATTAAAATAAGTGTTCATGTATCCAGATATAGCAGTTTTAGCTATAAGTCCAAAAAGGCTAGCTTGTTCTTCATGTCTCATGGTCTTGATATATAATTTAACACATCAGGTTCTCCTCAATGAAGAAAGAGAAACCGTATCCAGTACACATCTAATAGCTTCAATAAAGAAATAGAAACCGTATCCAGTACACATCTAATAGCTTCAATTGGAAAACTGAACCAGGAAGCCTGAGCACAGGTTTCCAAAACCTGACCTCTAATATGTCCAACCATAGCAAAAATGTCCTCCTCAAGTACCTCCAATGTGCACAAAACCCACGGAACAATGCTGCCTTTATGCATTTCTATAAACCCTTCCATCGAATGCCCACCATTTGCACCCAGGTATTTTCTGATCACATTCCACCGATTGATCATCCTACCTGACAGCAAGTTTTCAAAAATTGAGATTGAGGGGTTACAAACAAAGGGTGTTCCCAGGTAGGGATACATGTTCACAATCTCCAGTGCTTTTTTATTCATTTTCCAAACATAAGATGTTTTTTCCTTTTCTTAAAATGAGCACCAATTATCATTACTTTCGACTTATGAGAATTAATAACCAGGTCATTATCACTGGCATACGTACCCACTGCATCCAACAGTCTCTGGAGGCCAACAGCAGATGTGTCCATTACGACAGTGTTGTCCGCATAAGATAACCACCTTATGACAACATCCCTATATTAGGAGGGGAACATTTAAGATCTGACAGACTAAGGTCCATGTCTGTGACATACAAATTGTACATTATTGTGAGACATCACACATCCCTATTTTAAGCATTTATTGATCTCAATCGAGGTAGTAAGGGAACCTCTTCCATCCGCACAGACAGTCACCATAGTGGCAGTATTCGTTGCCCTAATAAAGAGCAAAACTATCAGACAAATGCCCTATTTCAACGACCGTAGCCATAGTCTTTCACGATTAACACAATTGAATGCCCTACTGTAGTCTATGAAGCACAGATAAAGGCTACTCTCAGGGCATTTTAAAACATCAGAAATGAGGTAGTAGAGTGTACAAATATTATTTAGAGGATTATTCCCCTTCCTAAAACCAGTTTGCTGGTAGTGGATAATATTCTAATCCTCTATCCATTTGTTAGTAATCTTCAGTAATAGAATTTACAGCAGGAGTCTAACATGGCTAACATTCAATAATTGGAAGGGGTAGATCGAGAGACCCTTTTAAAAATGGGGATCAAGAACGACTTCCTCAAACTTTCTGGTATTTCACCCGTTTCCCAAATTAACATAAACAACTTAAGTAACAAAGCGGCCCATTTCTGAGGGCTATGTTTATTTTCTACATTTGCAAAACCATCAGGCCCTGGTGCCCTAGAGGCTTTGAGTTTCATGATTACAGTGACAATATCATCCTTGTCAAAAGGAAAGGATCCAAAATCTCCCTGTTTAACAATGATAGAGTGTATAGTTTTAACAATGTCATCAAGATAAAGACTTTTAACATAACCAAAATATTCCTACATGCTAATGGCATTTGCTTTTTTCAGATAGAGAGTGTGTATACAGGTACCAAAACCTTTTAGAATCATTAGCATGCAGTATTCTAAGAATATTTTTCCAGTTGGAGTTACAAATGTCACTTTTATAAAAACGCAACCAATTCTTAAATTGTGTGTGCAACTTGGTCTTCATATCCTTTTTTCCCAAATTACTCATGTTTTTATTTCGATTTACTTTACAAATGTTTGCCTTCAATGATTTTTTTCTTTTCATAGATGACAGCATCATTCTTATTCTTATGTTTTTATCACCAAATGTAAGGCCTTCTGGCTTTCAGGTAAGGGCTCAATAATGGACTTAAACATCCCGACAATATCAGTACTAGTCAATGTACCAAGACACTAAGACACTGGGCCTCATTACGAGTCCGGCGGTAACCGAGGCAGTAAAACCGACTGGTTACCGCCGGACTCGTATTACCGTTCCGCCTCCGTGATTACCGAAATTACCAGGGCATTACAACCCCGGTTTCCCGGGAATCACGGAGGCGGAATGGTGTTAATCCCCATTCCCATTGAGTCCTATGGGACTCAATGGGAATGCGGATCATGGAAACACCGGCAGCATCTCGTAATGCTGCCGGTGTTTCCTCGTCCGCCTGCAGGTGGGCGGTGTTAAACCCGCCAGGTCAAACCTGGCGGGAACATCACCTCCCGCCTGCAGGAGTCGGGATCAGGCGGTCCGTAAACAACGGTGGCGGCGTGTTTACTGCCACCGTTATTTCCGGACCGCCTGATTTGTTATGAGGCCCACTGTGTCCCAGGTCATAAATAACTTCTCAAATTACAAATATTGATTTCTGACCAGACAATCCTGTTGCCTCCAGAATTCACTTGAAAGCCCATATTCTCGACTCTTGGAGGGAGAAGTAGACTATAATTCAAGGTGAATTTTAAAATAGCATGGTCACTCAAGCAAGAATACACATTGTCCATTTCTTTTACTAATTCCGTCAGACCCTTACTTACAAACATATAAACCAATCTTGATGAGACCAAGCCATTTGTCCACGTCTCTGAGTTGCCTCCCTCCTTAGGTGTAGTAGGGTTGACCATTGTTAACCCAAACTCATTAAAAACCTCCAACCACATCATACCAGTCTTCAATTTAATCGAATTGTTGTGGGGGTGTTTTATAACCTCCATGGGGCAAGTCAAGTCATACAGTTCACAGACTTAACCCCATTCATCCAATACTATCTTTGCCATATAACAATATGATTTAAAATCACCCATCATAATCATTTGGGTTTTGGGGAAATCCTCAGTCCCTCCATCCATAATAGCGCTAACAAGTTGTAAAATGGGTTTCACCTGCATATCTGCAAGGGTGAATACACATTAATTAAGAGGAAGTCCCCAAGAAGACCCGACCCTGAGATAACTCCACTGAGAACGAAGTGGGAACTACCAGATTTACAGAATTAACTAATGCACAATTTATTGGAAACATCAATGCATAAACCTCCAGTGGGCTGCCTGACCCCAGAATAAATGGCAGGCTTAGCCAATACACTGTAGACATCCAGCAGTATATTACCACAAACACATGTTTCCTGGAGAGCATAAATATCACAATTATAAATATCTTGGCCTGCCTTGGGGCTGAGGAAAGAGCAATATCCTCTTGTGTTCCAAGACAACAAAGAGATTGTATTATTTGCCTATACATTTCAATAAGCACCAAAGTACAAACGTTCTGTTTGCCAGGATAACGTTTTTTTTTTCTCCAGGTAAATTTTTCTGACTAGCATACCCCCTCAGTTTGCCCATTTTACCAGATAGGTAACAGAAAATCTCAACAGAAGGGCAGGTCAAGGATTGGACTGAGTAGCTTCAGTTAGAATTCAGATATTTTTGCAGATGATAACTATAAGTCCCCTACACAATAAGTGGGCCGCATAGTCCCTTATATTTTCCACAATAATTGGGGAAACAAATTGTACAATGACCCAATTGTCACTGCAGTACAGGTCTGGTAGGACGATGCACTCCATAGAGCTCAAATTGATCATATACAGCTCAGCAATTGAACGGAACAAACCTAACACTTTATTCCGATTAAGAAACATACTGTCAGCCAGGGGTGAAATCTCAACCAGTTTTAAGTAATTACCCAATGAGTAATTGACATCAGCGTTCCCAACCCTAAGCCCGTTAGAGAAGTGACTATTCCTTCGAGGCCCTCCTTTCCTCAAAGACAGGTGCCTTAAGGTCTAAGGGTAGAGAGGAGGAATGCAAAATCTTACCTTCGCTACCTAAAGGAGGCTCAGCCATGGTTAACTCAGTGATGTCCTGAGAATCCATTTATCCATAGGTCCTCTAGCCATCAGGCCCATGTTAGTATTTTTAACAGGGTTACTGTTAAGAGAGATCACTTCATATCGATTATTGGAGCTGATACAGACAGCGTTATTGGAACCAGTATGGCCCAATGAGGGTCAATTCTTTCTGGGGCAGTTTACAAGCAATAACTTGCAGCTACTTTTATTAGTTATAGCCTTACATTGTGACCTCTTTCTTTGTCCCCACTTTTGGGATACCATACCTGCATCTTCATTCGGATCTGGTGAAGTAGGCGCAACCTCCACATACCCACCAATGAGTATTTCATCACCTCTAGCCCCTTCAACCATCAAACCAACCTCAATGACATCAGAAAAGACCTCAATCATCTCCCGTTGGGTTAACCAGAGTGATCATTGTCATAGTAAATAGTCATGATACAAGTCTCGAGACAAGGTTGTGCTATCAAGCAGTGGGCTCCTTTCAGAAGGGATCAAATTAAATGATTCAGCAAAGGGTGTTAAGTAAGGACTTGCTGACAAGTTAGTACCTATGATGTTATGACAAGGTTCCCCAGATCTCGGGAGACTATTAAAAACAATTACATTTTGACAAACATCCATACTCAGTTGTATATTATTTCCATCAGGAAAAGGGGGACCCCCAAGGATTGGTGTTTCAAATCGTAGACCAATTTTAGCAAGGAATTTTTTATCAACCACATAATTTGATGAATTATCAGGTGATGATACAGGGTCAAGAAGTTCCAAGTCAATAATTGTGGACCTCGGTTCCAAATCAATGGCACTAGGAGCTAGAAAATGTGTGATTTGGGACTCGTCCTAGCATGCTTACCGTTGGTCACCAATTTAGGTACCTGTTGCATTTTTGCATTTTTTGTAGACCGCACATCGACAATGGAGGAATGAAAGTCTCCAATGGCATTGTTATGAACACGCTTGGTGCCCTGCAACTTATTTGATCGCAATTTAGTGGGCATTTTATCAATCTGCCTCAGGCCACTTCGAACTTCCAGGCCCAGCAAAGTGGAAACATTATCAGCAGGCGTTCATAAGCCCTGTAGATATCAGTTCCCCAAAACATTAAACAATTCCGGGGACCTTCTCTCAAAAAAAAAGAACAGAGGAGACGGCGCGCCAACCAGCAAGCACTTGCCCTAGAGAGCAAGATCAGATAATACAGGCACTCGCCTAACGGACAAAAGAAGCAATAAGATACTTCAAATCAAGTGTTCCGGATCTTAGTTCCGAAAGAAAGTTCAACACAGTCGAAACGTTGAAGCAATAGGAAAAAAGGGCTATGAGTCGAGTTCTGCAACGTAGTCAGTAAGTTCAAAAATAATGTTGCGAGGTTGGGAAGAAAAGGCTAGGAGTCAAATACCATGATTACATGCTCCCAAACATGCTCACAGACAAATCAAGCAGGCAGCAAAGATCCGCTGCTTTAAAAAATCCTGTAGTCTCTGCTGTTCAAGTGCTCACAATAGTGCACGGAAGGACAAAGCTTATGTTCACTAGTAGAAGTAATGCTAGAGGACAAACGGGAGCAGTCAGAATGCTTTGAAAAAGTCACCAAATGACAAGGGACACGACAGTGGGCAAAAGCCCTAGTAGACCCAGTGCAGAATGTTGAGTGTTGGTAACACAATTAATGCGGTCATTTGCCTGGCAAATTAAATTAAAGTAATCCATGCAAAACAGTCACACAATAAAAATGGAGCAGTAAATATGCAACAGCTAAACCCCAGGCACATACCGCTTTACTTGCCAGTAACATACGCATTGCGCAGAGCAGTGCGTAGAAAGTACCCGGACCAGCGCTTTAATGCTTGCGTGGCTCTTGGCCTTACACGCTCCCATGGGACAGCCACACCTTCCTCCACCTCGGTTTACCAAGGCCTGCTGCACTACAAAGGTAGCTACACAGACGCCGGCTCTGGCTCCGGGTCTAAGCCAGAAGCTGGTTAGAGGAATGCGGCTACTTTGATTTGTCCTTCCTCTGCAGTGCGGCATGACGCTCTGACGTTGATGTTCGAGAGAGTGCTTTTGAGATCATAGATCTCTCGAGTGACAGTTGCCCTGTGTTCGTTCGTTGATTCGTCTAGGTCACTTGCATTGCTTGGGCTTTGGCATTTTAGAATATGTGTTTCTGCTAGCCCACCGCAATGTGCACCTGCTGGTTGTATAGGCTGTAATGAGAGGAACCGAAATAACGGGCTTACACAGCCTTCGTAGAGGCTGAAACCATAGACTGGGGGCTTGCAACGACGGAATGTGCGAATGCGATTGTGAAATCATCTTCATGGGGACTTGCAATGACGGAACATGGGAATGGGATGTTTGGGCCATTGGAGCTGGGTATTGTCCTTGAATGAAAGCAGTTACGGTTTTATACCAAGTGTCACCATCAAACCGTATTTGCCAACCGTGTTTTATTACACATGAATATTCTACCCAGCACAGTATTTGGCATAACACTTAAATATTCAGGACACAGCATTACACCATGTCACACCGCAAAACATTAGGGTCTGAAATTCGTCTTTAAAGCTTGGTTGCTACTGCATGCGTTACATTGCACATGTGTGTTCTGTATATAGCTAGTTGGGACCCTATCGCGTGGGAATTCTCTTGGAAATAAAACTTCTCCCCTTGCTGTTAGATGGATTTCCGAGCTCTGACCTGGTGGGCAGAGGTTCAGAAGGCCAGCCTAGTTTCTTGGAACAGGGTAACCTTCTGGACAAGCCAGACCAATCAAGGAAGCTTGGCGGCGGTCAAGACTAGGTCTCAGGAGGGGTGAGGGTGACTGAAAGACCTCAATGAGCACACAGAGTAAAGGACACTTACAAATCACTCCCAATCAGGTGTTGATATATTAAAAATACAAATACATTTATTTCAAGGCCTTTGAGTTTCAACACACAAATCAAATTACAGTAATACAATTAAGCCAACAAGATCCTATCTAAACACATAAATACAAGACCAATGGGGTCTAAAGGGTTAATGCATGAACTCGGTCCACAACCTAAAAAGGGGAAGGAAACAGGCGGTGCAAATAGTCTTTTTTAGCCCCTTCTACATCCAACACCCTCCTGACTAAGAGGCAGTCCAATCCTTAAGAAGAGAGGAGCCTAATGCTCAAATGTACATGCAATGCTAGCGCGCGCAGTAGTTCAAATGGGCAAAACAGGGTCTCTTCAAGGGTCTGTAGCAGCTCCGGAAGGTGGGTGAGGCGATGAAGAATAGGTTGCCACTATTCGAGGAGAGCCTCCACTTGAGGGCACAGTCGATTCCAAGAGTTGGGAATAGTTTGCTAGCTCACACTAGCAGTGGAAAGAAGAGGGACCCCCAGGGGCCACTCATGCGTAAAAATGGATGGAGGGGCTAAGGGCCACATGTTAGGGTTGCAATTACTCAGACCAAACTTCGGCAGTCGAGTCCACTTCAGTTGCAGGTTCAAGTGTGGAAATTTGACGGATCTGTGGCTTTTAGCGGTGATGATTCCCAAAGGGGACAGTGGCAATTTCTCCACTCCTGGTGGATGGATCAGCCCACTTTCACTGCAGCAGGCTTCAGGGGGAAAGGGGGGCACAAATGCAGCACACCTGCAAAGTTTGTCACCACAGTGGGCGACATGGTAACCGCGTATACTCCCGTTCTGGTGCACTCGTCTTGTTAAAGCTTAATTATATAGTGCCTCCTTCGGCCACCAGTTTGATTTTCATTTGTGTTCCATATTGTAAAATGGTGGTCTTGTAAGTCGAGCCGACCGACCTTTGAGTTCTGTTAATGTTTAGGTTGTCTGCGATCCGACTGTTTAAGCAAAGCAAAGAAACCTTGTGGTCAGACCTCCTCACTCCTGGCCTCAACCACTCAACTCCTCCTTCTTGGGGACTTCAACATCCACCTGGATTCCTCCTGTCCTCCCTCTGTACTCTTTCGCAACCTCTGCGACTCTCTCTCACTCACTATTCTCCCCTCTGGCCTGACTCACTCTGCAGGGCACACTCTGGATGTTCTGATCTCCTCAGGCCTTCCCCTCTACGTTCCCCTCTCCACTCCTCTCTCCTGGAGTGATCACTGTCTCCTCTTCTCCCACCTCACCCGCCCTACCCCTCAGGCCAAGCCACCTCCATCACTGCCACCGACCTTCTCGGTCATCCAACCCATGAAGCACGTGTCAGCTGAGGCTTTCGCCACCACCTTCTCACCCCCTCCTCCCCCTTTGGCTGACTCTCACTCTGACACAGCCCTTTCCACGCTCCACTCTGCTATATCTGATACTCTTGATATCCTTGCCCCTGTCATGAGAATCTGCCTGAAGCCCAAAGCCAAGTGCAACTCCAGGGTGGCTGAGAGGAAATGGCATGCTTCATGTACATTCTCTGACAAACTAGACTGCTGCCTGCTCCAGAGCAAATACCGGCTCTCCCGTCCTAACCAAGAAGAGAGCTCATATCCAAGCCTGCATCTCTGCGGCATCTAATAACTCGGCTGAACCCTTTAAAATCTGCAAGGAACTGGCCATCCCACCGCAGTCTCTACCTCTCCTGTCCTTTTACAGGCCCTCTGCATGGCACTGGCCTCTCACTTCATCTCTAAAACCCAGGACATCCTGTCCTCACTCTCCTCCTATCCCCTCCCTCCCCCTACTCCCTGCTCTACCTCTGGCCTTTCTGCAGCCTCCTCTCATCCCTCCTTCTCTGCCTTTCCCCTGTTCTCTGCAGATGAGGTTTCTAGACAAGTCCGATCAATGAAAGTCTCGTCAAGACAGGTTTACCTCTGTTCCTCCAAAACCATAAGCGACCACATTGACTCCCTGGCTCCTACTCTGGCTGATTTCTGCAATCACTCCTTCACCACTGAAGTCTTCCCATCCTCCCTGAAGCACTCCCTTGTGCACCCCCTTCTTAAGAAACCCTCTGCCGACCCCTCCTGCCTGGAAAACTATCGCCCCATCTCCATCACTCCCTTCTTGGACAAGCTCCTGGCGAAATTGGCCATCTCCCAGCTTAATCTCCACACTGAATCTGTTGGCTGTCTTCATGACCATCAGTCTGGCTTCAGAGCTGCCAGAAGCACGGAAACTGCTCTCCTGAACATCCGTGAAGACCTTCTGTCCAGCTTTGACTCTAACACCCCTTGCGTCCTCATCCTACTTGATCTCTCCTCTGCCTTTGATACTGTCAACCAGACCATCCTGCTCAACCGTCGCCATGATAACCTGGGTATCACTGGTCAGGCTCTGGTGTGGCTGACCTCTTCCCTCTCCAACCAACCCTCCCAGGTTCAACTTGGGTCCTTCCTCTCTGCTATCTTTTTCTCTACCTGTGGTGTCCCCCAGGGGTCTAACCTCTCCCCCTTGCTGTTCAACCAATACCTGTCACTCCTGGCCCACCGCATAACTGGTCTCTGCCCCAACTTTCAGTGCTACGCGGATGACGTGCCCTCCTTTCCTGTATCTCTCTGGCCCGCATCTCTTGGCCCCCTTCGCTCCCACCTGCAAGGCTAAAAATCTCGGGGTCATCTTCGACTCTACACTCTCCTTTTCTCCCCACATCTCTGACATCTCTAAGAAGTCACACTACCAGCTTCACCTCCTCAGAGATATTCTTCCTTTCCTCTCCTTCCCCCAGAAGCTCACTGTCTCCAGAACTCTGGTTCTCTCCATGCTAGACTATTGCAACAGCCTCTTTCTAAATCGGCCTGCTTCTACTCTCCGCCCTCTGCAACTTATCCAGAACAGAACTGTAAGACTTGTCCTTGGACTCAAGCCCAGGGATCGTATCTCTCCAGGACTGAAATCTCTGCACTGGCTCCCAGTGGCTGCAAGGATTAAGTTCAAAACCCTCTGCATAGTCCACAAGACCTTCCGGGGCCTAGGGCCTCAATACCCTCAACTCTCTGTTCCTAAATACCTTCCTTCCGGAGCTCTTTGCTCATCTGCTTCCAATTCCCTCAGGGTCAGTCGCTTCTCTAAGCAACAAGTTGGTGGTAGATCTCTCTCTTCGGCTGGAGGCTCCCTCTGGAACAGCCTCCCTGCCTCCCTAAAACTTGAGGAGAACCATTTTCGGTTCTGTAAACACCTCAAAACCTTTCTCTTCGTGTCTGCTTTTTCTCCTCCTCTCCCTTGCTGATTTCCTGGCTGACACGGAAACGGTGGTCAGTCAAAATGTCGAAAAAAAAAGTCGAATGACAAAAATGTCGGAAAAAAGGGGTAAAATAAATAAAAATAGAAAAAAGGGGGGTTGGGGGAACCCCCCATTTCGAAAAAAAAAAGAATTGAAAAAGAAATTCGACATTTTTTTTCTCGACATTTTTATTTCTACATTTTGACTTTCGACATTTTTGTTTTCGACCAAATCACTATAAACCTATGGAAACTGCACTGGTTACCGGGCCACCCTCTGATCTCGGGCCCAGGTCCACTCCCCTGCCAGTCGCACTCCTGTACTACCTTCCGGGCAACCCCGCACTTGGTGACTGTTTTCTGTATCCCTCCGGTCCCACTTCCTGCACTTACCACCGGATGTCTGCATTACCCTTTCACTTGCCACCTGCTGGCCATACTTCTATTTATTGTTTATTTATTTATTGTTCTTATCCCATGTACTGCACTGTCCTCATCCCCTCCCCCCGCACTTCTCCTCCTTCCCCTTCCCATGCACTTGCGTGATCTGAATGACACCTGGCCTAGTAGGATCGTTGTCTGTCTTCCCATTGTTCCCCTCCCTTGTCTCGTCACGCCTTGAAACACTTGTGTATACTTGTGTATAGGCGCGTTATAAATGCCATATCATATCATATCATATCATATCATATGAACTGCTATTCGAGTGTTGTCTGTGCTCACAAGCCTCATCCTTGTATAAACACTGAAACAATGAAGAGTAAACAACGATCGTATGTTTTAATTGAACTACATTGTGGAAGATTCTTGAAACAAGACTTACCGCAGATCCGAGAACCTATACCACCATTGTATTGTCATGGAAATGTAAATTCATGTAATCCTTTGCATAATATTGTAAAAATCTGTCATTTGAACTAGGCACGAACTCTAGACACAAATTATTAAGGTGAAGAGAGGCTGGACAATATTGTAGGACATGTATAAAAATTCCAGTGTTTAGATGTCCAGTACCTCACTCTCCTCACTGCGTCGGCTGCTACACACAGTGAGCTGTTGGGGCCAGATAGCTATCTGTTTTGCTTTGTAAACTGTGCAGTAATAAAAGATACTTGTATCTTTTCAGCCCGTGATTGGTGTATTTCATTTGTGGTACTCAGCCTCGATATTTCTTTGTTCTTTCAGATGGCACCCGAATAGGGACCCTCAAGATTGATGCCACCTCGTTGAAGAGTTGACAAGGCTATCGGACCGGGATCGGACGGTGAGAAAAAGGGGGCACCTTTTGGATGAGACGCGATACCTCAATAGTATTGCACATTCCGATCCCTGGATGGTGAACACGCGGTCCTAGATGGGATCTTGACCGCATATTGACAAGGGTCCATATATCGAGGCAGGCAGTTTTGCCGAAATCCCCAACCACGAGGGTCCTTTGTCCTTTGTAATCCAATCGGACCTCCCTTTGTCCTTTGAATCAGGTTTGTCGTGGCCCGATTGCTAAGTATCCTGATATTTGGTTGTAGTATTGTACTCGCGAGCACAATCGACTCCAGGTAACACCAGTAATCTGATATGCCTGGGAAATTGTCTGCCTGTTTCAGGGCTTTATTCCGCAGAGACAGACAATCTTTGGAATTTGATTGACCGGCACCACAGGAGGGGTCGCCGGCATGTACTATGTATATTTGGCACAGACAAACTAGACATGCTCCCGAAATTCAGTGGCCAGTCAATGGTAGTTTTGAGATTGCTCAAATAGTATATTTGGAATCCATATTGTTAAACAAAAAAGCTAGACCTGCTAATTTGCTGTAATACAAAATTGGAAAAGGAAGCTATGCAGCAACTTAGGAGTAAAGAGAAGCATGCACGTCATCACATGTCAAATTCTGAAAAGGCATTATTGTACGATCAACAAAAACAGTCAGAGTCTGTTAGAAGCATGGATAGAGCTTTTCAACTTGGTATACAGAAAATATATCCGTCTGAATATTTTCATGTCTCAGATGAGCTAATTGATAAACTCTTAAATGAATGTAGGCCTGGTGCCACTGCACCACTTCCGTATGTACCTAGTCCTGTTGTCTTACCTCTTTCCGTTATCGCACCTTTTCCCTTAGCAATTCCTGTTCTTCCCATTGCTCCTCCACCGCCAGTTATTGCTCCTCTTCCTATTGTTGTTCCTCTGCCTGTACCTCCACCTTTACCAATTGTTACTGTTCCAGTAATTACGTCTTTGTTACCAGCGGTAGTGTCTCCACTACCCGTTGTACAGGATCTGTCTATTCTCTCTTTCCTAAGCGGTTCTGCTCCGCTTGTAACTAATGAAGGGGCGGGTATTGAATCAAAAGTTGTGACTCGAAGTACAGTTTCTGAAGATAAGAAGAGAGAATTGTATGCATGGGCTAAACAATGTATAGAGAAAGGTGAAAAATCAACTGTCTTAGCTACACTTCTTAATCTCGTTAGTATTCCCGAACAGAATGTTTTTATTGAGGGGATGGGAATACATTTGGCTGTAATGTGGAATAATTTGACAGACATAGATGTCCCACAAGGGTTGAGGGATCTGAATGTTTTAGCATATTCAAGGGATTCTGCGGAGAAAGTAAAAGAGCATGTCGAGAGGGTTTTTGAGTTAAGAAAGGAGTTGGAATGGTTACAGGATGATGAAATGGATGGTGATAGTTTGGACGCTTTGCATGTGCAGAAACGGTTCCTTCCTCCTTGTAAGTCAACGAGTGAAGAAACGCAAATTTGCACAAGGGATGCGCTTTGATGGATTTCGGATGTGTCGATATCTCCCATAGAAGTATATGATACATATAGTCAGTATACTCCAGAAATGCAGAGGAAAGAAATACAGGTAATGGTACAATACCTGCAGGATGAGTGTATAAAGAAAAAGATTTGTTGTCCCGCAGAAGTGATGATTATTTATAAGAGAGCCTTTGCGCCCAATACTTTTTTTTACCACTTTAGCGCTCAATCTGGCTTTATTGCTTAACACACGTTCGGAGTCGCCTACTACTCAGTTAAAGGAGTTTCCTACAACATTTGATCCTAAAGTCAAGATTCCAGCTAATGTCGCAACAGTTGCAGCAGCCATCGATATTGAAGCTCATTATGTATCACAATTTGTTCACGTCCCGTTCTCTAGGCAGGAAGTGAACACTATCAGTCAGTCTATTGCGGAAATGAGCAAAAATCGAACAGGGTTTTTCAAAGAAATAGAATCTGTCTTGCATTCATCAGTTTTCACTTTGGGTGTTATAGACTTGTTGTTTCCTGTAATCCTACCTGCTGATTTATGGAAACAAATTAGGACTGTAGATGATCAAGCAGGATTGGGTGACATATGGGTTAACTTGGTGAGAATAAATGGAGAAAGAGGAGCTGGTGAGAGACCACCACAAGTGATACTGACTTTGCCAGACAGAATAGTAGTGAAATTACAAATTGTGGTTCCCGAGAGAAGGATTGTTTGGGACAAACTCACTGCTTGTACCCAAGGAAAATCTGAAGGTGCTACAGAATTCTTTAATCGGTTCGAACAAGTATTCTCAGATTTTAGCAGACAGGATTTAAGCACCGAGTCAGGGAAAAGATTGTTTGTGGATACGTTTGTGTGTGGATTGTTGCTTGATTTTTAGTCACAAATCATGACTTCTGAGAGTGCTTGTCAAGCTAAATCGCAGTCCGAAGTATTGCACATGGCACAATTTTACGGAAATCGGGTCAATAATGAAAAAGAGAGGATTGAAAAGAAAAAGGGAGACCTGAAAACCAAAGTATTATTGCAACAGATAGTTAGAGGGACTAGAGGTGAGAATACACAGTTTCGAGGTCAGCTTGTTCCACAAAGTAATGCGCAGTTGGGTCCTGTACACATGTGCTTATTGCAGACAAGAAGGTCATTGGAGAGCACAATACCCTTTTCTTCAGCAGATGTTGAATAACACATATGGTATCATGGGTAGACGATCCAGAGGCCACCCTGGTGTAGGGGGTCCTGGTAGAAGCCAGTTCACTCAAAATCCACAATCATTCTCGGTAGATAATCAACAACCTAGTATAGATAGCAGAAATATTTTCGATAATCCTTCAACTGCCTATCTTTCTGAAGATCTTGTCCTCAACAATATATTGTGTCATTAGGACAGCCTGAAGCAGGGTCTGGAACCAACACCTATTCCCGTTAATCAGAGAGGTCCCTACTTTGAAATGATGGTGGGGAATAGGAATCATTTATTTTTGATAGATACGGGAGGACAGAAGTGTTCCAAGTGTTTGTTTCTGTAGGGTTTTCTGGCACGCCAGTGGTTAGTCCGTTTTCTCTGCCGGTACTGATTTCACTGGCGCCATTTACAGATTACTGTCCATTTCTTCTGACAACAAACTGTGGAGAGAATTTGTTGGTTTTGAATCAGTTGAAGGAATTAAATGCGGTAATTCATTGTTCTTCGGATGGAGTACATTTGACGATTTCACCCCAGCAATCTTCTGCCCCACAGTTTTTGACTAGACCTTTGCTGCCTGAATTTAGTAAAGTTCCAACGTGTTTATGGGCAGTTGACGACAATGATGTTGGTGTTTTGCAAATTGAGCCTGTTAAAATTCTTTTGAAACCAGGAGTTAAGTTGCCACGTATCCCACAATATAAGATTTCATTTGATGGTGAGCAAGCTTCGAAGAGTATAGTTTCTGATTTAGTACATCGTGGAGTGAGTGAAGAAATTGCAGGAAGTTTATGCAATAGCCCGATTTTACTAGTGTACAAGAAAGGGGTTAATGCGATTCCTTTTCGCTTCATTATCGATTATGTTGCTCCGCAATTTACAATTGTGACTGATGTAACTACGATATTAACAATGATCCCAGCTTCTGCTACTCATTTCAGTGTGGTGGATCTTAAGAATGCCTTCTTTAGCATTCCCATACACGTGGATAGTAGATATGTGTTTATGTTTGTTTACATTCACCCGTGCACCACAGGGGTACACGGTGAGTCCAAGCATTTATAGTAGGGCTTTGAAAGAGCAGCTCGACACACTTGAGTTGCCTTCCACTTGTACATTGTTGCAGTATGTTGATGACCTTCTCTTAACTGCAGGCTCAGAAAGTGCTTGCAAAAAGGGTACTGTGTTATTGCTTATTCATCTAGCAGAGCATGGGCATAAGGCTTAATTAAAGAAGTTTCAGTATTGTCGACAGGAGGTCGCCTATTTAGGCTATCTCCTGTCAAAGGAGGGAAGAAGATTGACACCTGAACGGATAAAAAGCATTTCTAGCTTTTCCATCCCAAATACACAGAAAGAAGTTAGAGTCTTGATAGGAATGGCTTCTTACTGTAGACAGTGGATCCCAAACTTTTCACTAGTTATAAAACCAATGTTGGCATTGACAGAGAAGGGCATTTCTTTGCCACTACCGTGGAACTTGGATTACCAGAAAGCTTTTGATCTGCTCAAGACTGCACTGTGTTCAGCACCAGTTTTGGGCACACCAAATTATGATAAGGCCTTTGTATTGTATGTGCATGAATGTGATGGATGTGCTTTGGCTGTGTTAATGCAGGAACATGGGGGAAGAATAGACTGTGCAGTTATTTTCCTCCACACTTGATTCTGTTGCATGTGCTTTGCCGAGATTTCTGAGAGCTGTCGCTGCTGCTGCTGCGTCTGTCAAACAAAGTGAGGGTATGGTTTTAGGACACACTTCAACTGTAATGGCACCCCACTGCGTGACGTTCTACTAAACAGAACGCAAACACAACACCTTACTTCCACACGATTAACGAGATACAAACTAATCCTATTTGCACCGCATATCCAAATTAAGAGTTGTTGCGTATTAAATCCAGCTGAATTGTTACCTCTTCTGCAAGATATTGCTTGTAGTGTCGAAATGTCACATGACTGCCTCTATACCACAGACCAAGAAACCAAAGGCAGGATTGATTTAAATGATACACCTCTGAATGATCCACAAGGGGAGCTGTTTTGTGATGGCTCCTGCTTCAAACTTCCGGATGGTACATCCACTTCTGCTTATGCCATCACTAAACTAACCAAGAGAATTTCGCATAACTCCACGCAGGCCGCAGAGATTATCACACTGACTCGAGCATGTGAACTTTCCGAAGGGCTTAGAGTAAACATATTTACAGATAGCCAGTATGCCTTTGGGGTGGTTCACAACTTTGGTAGACTATGGGCAGAATGAGGTTTCGTGACCTAAAACGGAACAGATATCCAACATGGCACCTTGATAGTTCAGCTACTCTCAGCACTTGCACTTCCTACTCAACTAGAAATCTTGAGGTGCGCTGCACATCAAAATGTAGAAGATGATGTAGGGAGGGGAAACGCTTTTGCTGACAGGATAGCTAAACGGATTGCTACTGATTTATACTCAGAAGTGTATGTCAGGAAAGAAACTACAAATTTCTGTACAGTAGATGAAGGGATTGAATATTCAAGATGATGCCACTCCAAAAGAACTTAAACACTGGGCTGAGGGTTTAGCAAGTTTGGATGAGGAAGGTTGTTGGAAAGGAAAATATGGATGCTACCTGATGCATATGTCACTGCTATGATCACAAAGGCTCATGGTCCTACTCACATATGTGCTAGGAAAATTTGTAAATTGTTAGAACCTGTCTACGTAAACATTTCAAAGACTGCTGAGCGTTTTGTTCAAAGTTGTATGGTATGCTTACAGCATAATGTGGGAAAGGGTAAAACGACACCGAGGGGTAGTTTTGGTCCCCCCTCTGTGCCTTTTGATGTGATTCATTTAGGCTTCATCGAGATGGAGCACTGCTGTAACTACAAATATGTCTTAGTAGTGATTTGTGCCTTTAGCAAGTGGGTTGAAGCCTTCCCTGTGAAAGATGCCACAGCAATGACGTCGCAAACCATGCTTAAGGAATATTTTCCTAGGTTTGGGTTGCCGAAGGTCATCTGGTCGGATAATGGTCCACATATTATTGCTGCTGTAATTTTGCAAGTATGCGCGGGATTACAGATCGATAAACGGTTCCATTCGGCTAGACATGCTCAGAGTGCTCGACTTGTAGAACGCCATAATGGTATCTTGAAGAACAAGCTTGCGAAAGTCTGTGTCAGCAGTAATTTGAATTGGCCAGACACCTTACCTATAGCTCTACTGTCCATGCGGATGACCCAAACACTAGAACTGGACTCTCCCCATATGAAATAGTGATGGGGAGACCAGGTAACATTTGGAATCTTTCAAAACCCCTAGCATTGAAAGATGTGGAACATTTGCTTCTTGCTGAATACTGTGACCAGTTAACTCAAAATTTATATTTGATTTACCAACAGGTGCGAGAAGCCCTCCCAGTTAAATACGAGGGGCCAGGTCATAGAATTCAACCTGGGGATTGGGTGCTAACAAAGTCGTTTGAGAGAGCATCTAGTTTCGCACCGCGCTGGCGAGGACCGTTCCAGGTCCTATTGGCCACACAGACTGCTGCATGAGTAGCAGACAGGAGACACTGGATCCATGCGACACACACCAAGAAAATACCTTTTCCTTTGCCACTCGACGAAGAAGAAAAGAAGGAAACCGAAACCGAAACCACTTGTTCTGTTTCTGGTGATCAATCCGTCTTCAACAACATCAAGGGTGTTTCGGAGATACTTCCTGAGCCTGTGGGTCCGGGGGAGATGGCTGCTTTGTCTTTGAATTCTTCTTTGGATCTTTCTGCACCCTTGAGCAATCTTTCCTCTGTTTCACCACTTCCATCAGGAAGCAACGGCACTCAGATTGCAGATCACGCAGTTCCTGGAGTCTTAAGGTACGATCTGCGTCCACGACACTAGACTTACAGCATAGCAGGGTAGTGCCCATGGGAAACGACTGTTGAGCTAGTCCTTTGCCACTCTCTCATTTGATCATAATCATAGTGGCTGGGACCGGCAAAGCTATCTTCAATCAAGATACATCACGTGGTCAGGAGATCACCAATGAACAAACTTAAGGAGTCTTTCACATACACCTTCCGGAACAAACTTTTGAGGAACAATGCCTGTTGCTACTCCTACTCGTACAGAGCAACCGATCGATTGTGTGGCTAACAAAGACATTGGACGTAAAAATTCATGGTCCTTGAGGACTTATTGTTTTCTCTTGATTTTGTTAATTGGTCTAACAGTAATCATAACTTTAGGGTTTTGGTATATTGAGGGGGTGCGTCCACTTGAAACTTTGATACCCACTAAGTTCCTACTATGTCTTCTCCTTTCGTGCATCTGCACACTCTATCTCCTAGAGACTCCCAACACAGACAGAGTTATCACAACAATACACTTTTGTTAATTATGAATGCCACCCATGCAATTTTGAATAAGACTAATTGCTGGATATGTTTGCATTTGCCACAAAACGGGGAAACAGTTTTGGGCTGGTATATTCATCTTTTGCCTTTAACTACTGCATGCTACGCCTCTCTAAGGGCATTATTCTTTGGTCGTTGGAATGATTGCATCTCAGGGAATTTCGATAGGATTAATTTGAATATGTTTAAAAGGCGAGTCCTGACGCCTCTGGGATGTTCTCTTTTTGCAAATAGGAGCAAACTTAACGTTGCTTCTATTAGGCCTTCCGATAGACTTTCTAGACCTTTCCAATCGTTAATCTCTTTCAAGATGGCTCCCGTAGGCAACCGGGATGCCACGGCTCCTTCTTACACTATTAATCACAGCCCCCACTCTGTTTCCTCTGCATACAAAGGAATGGTTCTCAGTCAATGGGTACTTTTGAGGGTTGTTCCAATATCGCTCTGTTTGACGAGTGAGGACAGACCTTTGTATGTAGGTGATCCCATTTATTTCATACGCAGTAATGAAGCTTATCCTTGGTTACCTAGAGATTGGCAGTGTACTTGTTATTTAGGTATCTTGCTACCAGGGGTATTTGTAGTTAGCACCTTTGAGGTCTCTAGAGCTCGTCCAATGAGACACGAGAATGGTGATACTCCTTCACAGGTCATGGGTGATGTAGCAAAATCCTTTGTGCCATTTTGGGGACAGAATATGAATTCCGAGGATATTAGGAGACTGGCAAGAGTATTGGAGAAAACCATCAACCGGACCACTGACATACTCTACAATATGACATTAGAACAGAAAGTTATTAGATTAGTAGCTCTACAGAACCGGGTGGTGTTAGACGTCATCCTGGCTGAGCGTGGTGCAGAATGTAAATTTGTGGGATCTGCTTGTTGTGTTTTCTTACCTGATTCCTCCCCTATCATATTTAAGGCAATACAAAATCTGCATGTCCTAAGTACAGAAGTACATGTTCCTGAGGGAAATTGGGATCTTAGCGCTTGGTTTTGGGACTTGTTGCAGTCTTGGGGATGGAAATTCTTCTCGGTTTTAGTGATAGTCCTTGTTATTCTATTGCTTTGTTGTTGTTGCATACAATGTCTTCCTGCCATATGTTCGATGTTAGGGGGATGTTGTGCGCAAATTGTAGGTACATTAGGCCCGAAAAGAAGACTAAAGTTTTTGTAATGGAGGGTATTACTGTCAAGGAACTAATGGCGATTGATATATCTGATGAATGTGATTCGGGATGTATGGACATTGAAACGTGGAGTTACGAGTAAAGCAAATATATTTAGTAAACTATTGGCTTAGGCCAAAAGGAGGGTTTGTTAAACTGCAATTATATAGTGCTTCCTTATATTTAATATTGGCCCAAGCCCAATCGCGTTACACGGAAAATCGCATTGCAAAAGCTCAGATTTTTGAGTTTTAGTTCACCGCCATTTTAAGATTCATCTGCCATTTTGATTTTCATTTGTGTTCCATATTCTAAAATGGTGGTCTGTGTTTTCGTCTTGTAAGTCGAGCCCACCAACCTTTAAGTTCTGTTAATGTTTAGGTTCTCTGCAAGTGGACGGTTTAGGCAAAGCAAAGACACCTTGTGCTTCTTATGAACTGCTATTCGAGTGTTGTCTGCGCTCACAAGCCTCATCCTTGTATAAACACTGAAACAATGAAGAGTAAACCACAATTGTATGTTTTAGCTGAACTACATTGTGAAAGATTCTTGAAACAAGGCTTACCGCAGATCCGAGAACCTATACCACCATTGTATTGTCATGGAAATGTAAATTCATGTAATCCTTTGCATAATATTGTAAAAATCTGTCATATGAACTAGGCACAAACTCTAGACATGAATTATTAACGTGAAATGCTAGTGTTTAGATGTCCAGTACCTCACTCTCCTCATTGTGTCGGCTGGTACACACAGTGAGGTGTTGGGGCCAGATAGCTATCTGTTTTGCTTTGTAAACTGCACAGTAATATAAGATGCTTGTATCTTCTCAGCCCGTGATTGTTGTATTTCATTTGTGATAGTCAGCCTCGATATTTCTTTGTTCTTTCAGTCTCACCTCAGACCTGTGAATGCCAAGTGTACAAAATTTGGTGTGGTTGTGCTGTGAACACTCAGCTAGCCATGTACCAAGTTTCGAGGGCCTCCTCAAAATGGTGGCGGTATCAGGGCAAAGAGTCTGCGTAAGCTGATCAGCCCACTAGTTGGCCCAGGGACACTTCCAAGAAGTCTTACTTGCAGATTATAATGAAGGTGCTGAGCATAGTTGGTTCCACTATTCCAATAGGTCGACGCATCTTCGCAGACCTTCTAGGATGACCAGATGCAGAGGGGTCTCAGGGGACGACAGTGGGCTCATGGTGCCAAACCTTCCAGCAGGTCACCAGCGGTTCGTCGACTCAGCTTCTTAGTTTCAGGATACTTGGATCCTATCTTTCGTTCAGTGAGAACTCCAGAGATCGACATGGTATGGGCGTTTGGGGCCTTCTCTTATCCAGAATCTACTTCGCACCAAAATGAAGAGGACCCAATGGGAGATTTGCTCACATACAGGCATACCTATGTGGACCAATCACAGGCCACAATGGTATCAGGCATTCACAGCACTCCAGACTCTCCGACAACCAGGATGTGTATTGGAACCAGACGTTCCAGCCCACATCCTGAAGGCACACACATAAGACATGCAGAAGCCCATTAAAGCTTGGCATTTCACTTTAGAATGCATGCCCAAATAAGGACTGACATGGGTGGGCTCGCCCTGGGGAAGTTGAAGGGGCAAGATAGCCAAAGGACAGGACAAAGGATCTCTTGGCATGGCCATTTTGGAGCCAGGCCAACTATTCATGCCAAACGCGGTAATCGTGGTTCACCTGACAGGAAAGGATTAAAAATATACAAAATGATAAGCTGCCACCAGCCCTGTCCAAGGCACATCTGCACTCCTCCTAAAAAATCCATAGAGAATATCTAGGGCCTTTGGAAATGACTAATAGACCCAAGTGTACTGAGCTGGAAGGTAGATTGTGCACTTGTTGAATGTTGCAGAAAAGTTGCAAAATTGGAAAGGAATGAGAGAAATAACGACTCCCACGACTGACTGGCTTAAGTGCATGTCAGTTTCCCCATAAAAAGTGAGAGAAAAGCACAGAGGAGTGCAGCAGAAGACTGGGCTACTCTGGTAAAGTCAGACTATGGTGTTAAACATCAGCAAAAGGTTGGGGGGTACACAACTGGAGGGAAAACTACACATGAAATGGAAATCTTTCCTAACACTCGCCCCTCCCAGACCAAGGACAGGGGGAATTAATCCACCTCTGGATGAGTCTAATGTTCAGGTTGGTTAAATAATCTGGACAACCCATCAGAATTGCTATGTTGGACACCTGGCCTATGCTCAATAGTAAAGTAAAAGCCTTGCAGGTTTATGAACCAACTGAGCAACTTTGGATTCTCTCCCTTCATGTTCATTAGCCACTTTTAGCCACTTTAAGGGCTTATGGTCAGTTTGCACAGTGAAGTGGGTCCCATAGAGATAGGGCCTCAGCTTCCTTAGGACCCACACAACAGAGACACATTCTTTCTCTACTGTGAACCATCTGAGCTCTCTGTCCTTAAGGTGGCAATTAATTAAGCCAATAGGGTGTTCATTACCCTTCTCATCTACTTGTGATAGTACAGCTCCTATCCAAGTGTCAGATGCATCTGTCTATACAATAAAAGGTCTTTGGTAATCAGGGGCCATGAGAACAGGGACCTGGCACAGGGAGTCTTTTAAGCCATTGAAGGCCTTCCCACACTCTTCAGACCAAGTTACCTTCTTGGGTTTCTTAGGAGTGGTGAGATCAGTCAGAGGGGCGGCTATGGTGCCATAGTCTGCCATGAAATTCCTGTAGTACCCAGTGAGTCCTAAAAAGGCTCTCACTTTGGTCTGAGTAGTGGGGGTAGGCCAGTCTTGTACTGCTTGTACTTTACTGGGTAGAGGCTATATCCTCCCTCCACCTACTTAATATCCAAGGTAGACCACTGATCCTTGTCCAACCTGGCAAATACTGGCCTTTATGGTCAAGTGGGTCTTCTGAAGAGCCTGCAGCAAAATCCTAAGGTGTTTCACATGGTCTTCCCAGGTGGCACTGAAAACTGCTATATCATCCATATATGCAAGACAGAATTCATCCAACCCATTCAGAACATCATTCACAAGCCTCTGGAAAGTGGCTGGGGCATTCTTCAACCCAAAAGTCATTACCCTGAACTGGTAAAGACCCTCTGGTGTTGAGAAAGCTTTCTTCTCCTTGGCATGTTCTGCAAGAGCTATTTGCCAATAGCCTGCAGTGAGGTCAAATGTGCTGAGGTATTTGGAGCCACCCAAAGTATCCACCAACTCATCTGTTCGAGGCAAGGGGTGTGCATCTGTCTTGGTGACAACATTCAGAGCCCTGTAATCCAAACAGAAACTCAACTCAGAGGTACCTGCCTTTGGAACCAAAACCACAGGGCTGGACCAAGGACTACTGGAGGGTTCAATCACCCCAAGATCCAACATTTTGTTGACCTCTGTCTTAATGTAAGACCGTACTTTGTCTGACATCCTGTATCCCCTACTTTTGGTAGGTACACTGACTCCTGTGTAAATGTCATGTTTGCACCAACGTGTCAAACCAGGAGACTGTGAGAACAAGGGGGTAAATTGCCTCAGCAAACTTTTTACCTCTGCTTGTTGATCAGCAGTCAGGTGAGGGGCCACTTGGACACCCTCAATGGAGCTGTGTGAAGGACTGCTTTGGAACAGGTCAGGGAGAAGTTCTGACTCCTCTTCCTCAACATCTGAAGCCAGCAGAAGTGCAGCGATTTCAACTCTTGGGATGAAAGCCTTCTGCCTATTTACATGGAACACTTTGAGAGTATGTCCAGCCCTTCCAAGTTCCACTAAATAGTTAATGCCACCCAATGACTCCACCACTGTGTAAGGACCTGAGCATTTGTCCTGTAAAGCTCTAGGCCTTATAGGATTCAGGATCAGAACTTGCGGCCCAGGTGTAAAATTGATGAGGGAAGCCTTTTGGCCATACCAATGTTTCACCAGTGCTTGCCCTGCCTTCAGTTTCTCACTAGCCAGACCCATCAGGAGTACCATCCTTTTTCTGAGCCCTAGCACATAGTCTATTACGTTGGTAATAATGGGGGAGTGGGCATCTCCCATCCCTCCTTGGCTATGGCCAAGGGTTCCCTCACAGGGTGACCAAACAGAAGCTGGAAGGGGCTGAAGCCAACACCCACAGGATTTTCTTAGCCCCATGCTGAATTGCATTCTGGTTTTTGTAGTTTTGCATTCAAGCTGGGGTGAGATAGCAGCTAAAGTCATCTTTGTTTCTTGATTCTCTAAGAATGTATATATTTGTCTGAGTGGTTTATTATTATGTGTATACTTTTTCAAGTCATCTTTTCATAAAACTGAGTACCTTTGAAAGCCAAACATGCTGATGAGGTAAAGGCAAATGGGTCATGATGAAGACTGATCTTGGTGGTGAAATGAAGGTTGCAGACTGCTCTCAATTCAAATCCCAGTTGTTAGGCAGAATCAAATGCAGTAACCTTTGGGAATACCACACACAATTAAAACTACAAGTGACAGTACAAATTCACCTTTGGGACAAGCCTGTACTACACAGTAAAGTGGTAACGATGGCTGAGCAGCCAAACTTATCTCAAGAGTTTGCGGTTAAGTCTTTGCCAAGAGTTCAGAATGAAGTTGGTCAGGCAAAAGAAGTTACTTTAAAGAATAGAGAAGGACAAGTCCTCGGATTGGCGAAAGATTTCAAACATTTTCAGTGCGGTCGGACGGCACGAACAACTGGGTTTGAACAGTACCTTCAATGGAGAAGAAGGCTGTAGCTGAGGCAGACGTTCCTGGCAGTTCCTGCAGGCTCATGGTTCCTGAAGCAACTGTCAGACTGACACGAAGTAGGAAGACTGGAGGGTCCTGCACTGCCCAGGGAAGAAACCAGGAGCAGAGCAAAGCAACGGATAAAAGGTGCGCTCCTGGTTATCGGTTCACTGTAGCTGTTCACAGCAAACTCGACCAGAGGAGGGAGGCCTGGCTTGCAGTTTGGCAAACTTGTTGCTCCCACCAGCTCAAGGGGAGAAGATTCCTTGCAGATCTTCCCTGTTGTCGAAGTTTGGAGATTCAGACCAGCAGCAGGGCTTCACCGCGAGGTTCAGTCATGGTAGAGGTCCTCTTCTGTCAGCTTCTCTTCGTTTCTCTAGATCCAGTAGCGACTCTGCCTTTTCAGTCCCAGAGACCTGGTTTTTATGCAGTTTTCCCCCATTCACACAGCCTGGCTGTCAATCACACAGCAGGGTGGCTGTCCCGGCGGGACAGTCACCACAGCCAATCAGAGTGCAACATGGGTCCTCAGGGAGACCCTGTGCAGGGAGTCTCAAACCCCTCCCTCACATCCTGTCCCCCTCAGACATTCAGGCGCCTAATAAGGGCTTCTGAGCAGAAGCCTGCCAAAGGACGGCGAATAAAGGAACCAAACCTGGTTTGGCGTCCAGAGTAAAACACGAGAAAGACCCTTACAAAAAGAAATGTCGAATAAACCCACCCGGAACCAAAGAAAAGTAAATGGGGTCCAGCAGATTCAAGATTGAGGCTACTAACGTAGCCTAAAACAGTACCAAGGCTATTTAAATAGGCCGCGGTACGAAAAATAGGGCAGATACCACTGCCACCAGCCAAATCTTAAAGAAAGGGGAACAACATAATGTTCCATGAGAAACAGACAAAAAGGGATAACTATTAACCCTTTCCAGAACTATATGTAAGATAGTTTGTGCTGGGTCTGTGAATTTAAAAAGACTAATAAAGTCATTGGCAACTTTACATGTTCTGGGAGACAGTAGTGCCAGAAAATTGAGTTTAAAATGGGAAGTCTGAAAAGGATAACCCTGTGTCACTGCACTGAAGGTTGCTATGTAACACACAGTAAAAAGATGATGGCCTATGGAGTAGGTGAAGCTCCACAGTCTATAAACACAAAATGTTAAACACACACAGCAACACACATGTAAGAGTGGGAAAAAAAGGCTCACACTCTTACCATGTGAAAAAATAAATCCTAGAAATCCAGCAAAGCTGCTGAGGGACTCAGTAGGCAAGGGAAATTAGCCATTTTGGAGAATTCTCCCTATCACCAGTTTTGCGCCACTTAAAGTTTGTGCACTGCTCGACCTGGGCAAATCACATTATCCCACTGGTCACTGTCACAGCACGATGAGCAGTGCATGTACATCCCTAACCAATACAAAGAACACCCACTGCCAAAATCAAATACATCGCAGGCATCCCTGTTGCTCCAAAGATGGTTCCATCATGTTTCCTAGCAGAATTAGCACTGCTGCCAGTTCACTCCCATGAGGTGCTGACAACTGCTAACGTGCCAAGGCATGATGAGCGCACATCCATGGCACTACTGCGTGGGATCTGAAATTAACCACATTTGGCAGAATTCGGGCACACATTCACACTCACACCCTCCAGTGCCAAGCACACAGGTAAACACCTGCAATCCACCCATGTTCACAAAGCAGATAACATGTTCAAGTCCTAGAGAGGCCTATCTGATTTACTGTCTATGGTTGAGAAAATGTGTGCCATTAAAATGGTAAAGTACTGTAAAGCAGTATTAGAAGCACTATATAAAACAGCTTATTATGTGTGCAAACTGCTGGCTGCTACACAGCAACGTTTTTGCGAGAGAACAGCAAGCCATTCTTAGTGACAGAGCTGTGTTAGCCATTAATGTAGCTGTCTTATTTTTGGTGGCCATGCTTCTAAGTGGAGTGACATTCAGTATGTGCATTGGGGGGAATATTTCAAATGTTTTGAACTGGGTTGGAGTCCCTTTCTTCCGGGGATGCTGCTGCACTCCACCCATGGTGATTCTTCACAAGCAAAGTCAGAAGTGCTCTGCAGGTTTGTTGTATAGTGCCCTACACTGCCCAAAGGATGTTTTGAAGCACTAAAGGAGAAAATGAGAGAAGGGACGAGAAAGGGTGGAAATCAACCAGTGGGTGACTAGCATTAGACCAAAACACCATCATGAAGAAACAGGCACAGAAAACTTGTGAGTTGGGACAGGTGTACAGGTTTGCTTCCCTTGCCTGACTCTGCTCCACACTGAGAAAGAGGGCACTACCCTGGCACACAGTGTGGTAAAAGGGAACAGTACTCACCCAACAGAGAGGTGGCTATGCGGCATCTCATGTGTGGTTCTGCACTGCACTGGAGTCGAGGCGAGGTACAATCTTATCATCACACATCACAATTTAACCCAGAGCGCAGCCCGGCCTGCTCCCACAGCACAAAAAGGAACAGGAGACACCCGGGGATAAGCACATATCTTGGGTCCTGAGGAGTTTGCCACCACCAGGGTTCGTGGATCACTGCACGACAGAAGACTTTAAAAAAAGGCAATTTAACACTACTTGAAAGTTGGGATTAAGTGAGGGTTTATTGGGGATTACAATTGGGCAGTGAATCTAAAGAGAATGAGAAACAAAAGAAAACATATCCCCTAGCTGTCTCTCACTCTCAGTCATATGTACCATGAAAGAACAAACTGCTCCTGAAAAAATGTCCATCCCAGCTTTGTTACTTGTGTTATAAGCACCCCCTCCTCCTGCCTGCCCTTAACATTAGCGGCTCAAAATTGAAGTACTACTATCCTAAGTCCAGACTGTGATGTCCTCATCTTGAGTTAGTCTGAGTCAGCCCCCTCTCCCTCCTTCTTGTTTTGCTGCTCGGATGGCATATGTCGCATGCTGCCACCTGCCTGCCTCGTCTCCTGCAGACTGGTGGAATTGCAAGATCCAGATCTGGCTGTCGTTGCTACTGGTACCTGCCTGGCACCCAGGCCCAGCACCATCATCATGCCCATGAGCAAAAATCGTGCTCGCTTGAGTTTAATGTAAATTGAACACGAAGGAATCCGAACATGCAATGCTAAATAATGCCAATAGCAAGAAGAGCTGTCACCAGGGTGGTGGGGGAAGGGGGACAGAGGAGAGCAGGCCACAGGAATGGGATGGGCAGGGTAGGCGTGTGACATCCTGGACTTTTGTTGTTTTGTTAGTGGTTCATTAAAAGGCAAGTGTTAAAAGAAATAGTTGAGAGTAAATCAACACTTGAGAGAGTGAGCACTTATGCGGCTACTCACACTGCAGGCAGGCAGCCTGGGGAAAATAAGTTATAAAGTTGTTTTAAACCACACATCGATGGATGTAGTGGTGTAAATTTGTTTAACCCCCACTCTTGCTTCTAAAAAATGAGCCACATGATTCTCCTGTCAATTGGCCCAAGGCCATATGACTGAGTGGCCTGTCCACCCTTTCATGATGCATTCTTCTTTTGACTTTAACCATTCTGCCATCATACCTCGGAGTGACATTTCAGGCTCTAACTGGTCTCTTCATAGCCTGCACCAGACCTTTTCCATGCAAGCAGTAAGCTGTCCTTTAGTGAGGCCCATTCTAAAATACCCTTCCTCATTAGATTTTAGCATGATATGCAAACCATCTTTAGGGTAAATGTTGTTCATTCTAGTCTGCTTTCCTGGAAATGTATGATCACCACAACCAACAGAAGTATGAAGGGCAATAGTGGCATCTTCAATGAAAGGCCACGTTTCTCAGTTAAATATTTAATCATGATTGAAAACGTGAACATGCAATATACTATACAGCACAGAGGCAACCTTCAATGAAAAATTAGAAAGCTGCACTCTATGGCCACTTATTGCACACATTAGCAAATGGCAGGAATGAAATAAATATAGTTTGCCTGCAGTTGAAAATTGGTCAAACGGCCTTTTAAAAAATGTGTTCTCGACGAAAAATGATTTGTCTTGGGCAGTATGATCTCCACACTCCTGCCACCAGGTTAAATTTAAGGGTGACAGTCAATAAATTGTTGTGGTTTGTTTATTTCTACACTTTACATTAATTGAGGGGGTGGAAAAAAGAAAAGTTGATGTCGTGGGTTTTCCAGGTTACTGAATAAAACCTTTGCAACACTCAAAGTATTGTAGATTAGTACCTGGCAGGGGTGTTGTTTTGGCCTCCCAGGCAATGCAGAGGGTCAGAGGAGGGGATTTACCTGATGGTAAATCCCCTGCTCTGAGCCTCCTCAGAGCTGGAGACCGGCATCTTGCCCCGCTGGATAATCAGGTAAGTGTTCCCCTGTGTCCCCATCACCTCCCTTTTCCACATATTTAGCACTTACCTTGCAATGCTCTCCCTCGTTGATGACGGGAACAGTAGTGTTCCCAGCATATCCCTAACACACGATTTGTCACCATGGAACGGGAGAAGGGACTGTGTGTAGTTCCCTTCTGCCCAATCCATGGAGTCCATCAGTTTTTTAAAGTTGAGAAACCACGAACACGTTGCAATATTACCCTCACGGAGGGGGCAGTCCCAGGGCAGGTAATGCCCCCCTGCTCAGGGAATATTGCTTAAGTATGTACATTCTCCCAGTTGACCTTCCGACCTGAGAATTGTGTATAGTTATTAGCCCTAAAAGTTGGCAATAACAACTGGGTCCAGGATGTAGACCAGAATATCTGCATAGGTAAAGTTGTGTGTGTCTTTAAAAAACTAAACAAAATAAAATTCATGTCTGATCCCTCCACATCCCCACTCTCAATTTCAATCGGCACTTACCATTTTGATTTGACTTAGGAGAGGTTCCGATGCTAGGATAAAAGGAAGCACACAGCCTTGTCTCTAGTGTCTTGTTAGGTTGAAGAGAGGGGTCATTTACCATGAATATGGTGCAGTTGCTTGTGATGCATTTATATATGCTCTTTGAGCAGAATACGATAGCTTAATTTATAGACTATTTGGTTTAATCTCCGGCCTTTCATCTAAAACACAGCTTGTATCCCACTGTAACTCTGGATATTGCCACAGAATACTCTGTTATTATATGGTGGCAGTCTCCCCTAAACCCAACCCGGTCCAAGGTTTCAAAATCAACCCATTATGTCCTCCAGGAGCTAGTATATGATCTCATGTTTAACCCTTCACCACCCGGTATGTCACTCAGACATAGCTCTTATGTAAGGGCATCTTACCCTAGGAACGCCTGCGCTGTTATTGCCTACTTTTTAAGTCATTTCTGTTCAGAATGACACCCAGTTCTTCAACATATGTAAATACATAATGCATTCAATGGTTAACTACAACTTTTTTTCAAACTTCTAGTATAATAGACATGGCCTAGGACTAAAAGGGGGTGGGACGGAGGTTGGCATGGTTTGCTATTGCCAGATAACCAAGGTGCAGGTTGCTTCACAGAGCGTTGCCTGTCTCCTGATTTTTAAAATGGGAAGTAAACTGCTTTTCTGTCTACTAGCAACTGTTAGCACATGGTTAACAACATGTTAGTGCTTAAGGCAGAAGCTATAGCGACAAGTGTTTTAGATAAGATTTTTGAAGTAGCGGGTATTGTACTCAATATTTATTTTAGATGCAGTGGGTAAAATCTTGGTAATACATACTTCTTTGAATCTACACATTCATGAACACTAAACTATGAATAAAGTTCTTCATGATCAGGCCCTAAAAATGTCTGTGGCACAGCTGTGCGGTAATTTATTTTTAAATTTATTTAAAACAATATTATGTAACAAGCTGCTTAAGTCGCTGATCTCAACAGATCATTTGCACCGTGCAGGCTAATCAATTCGGTTTCCTATTTCTTTTGGGCGGGGTGGGGCTGTATTGTTTGTTACGGGGCTACCAGCCACTGACCCTGGGCTGTAAGGCTGGTAGCTGTTGTTTGGTCTAATCTACAACCCTTGGGTTGAGGGCGATGTCTACATACTATCCTTTAGAGAAAAAAATGTACTTTTTCACCCCGCCACATGCCTGCTCGACCAAGGTGACTAGCAGGGACTTGGTCCCCTCTGTCTATTTCTTATACCTGGACTTCTATCCCCCAATGGCGTTCAACCTACAGCAAGTTAGGGCCATAGCAATGAGGAAAGAAACTGTACAAATGACTATTACATTACACAACATATAACCTTTTTAGGCAAGTACATTTTTTTGAAATGTATACAATATACATGCATTTTCTAAAAACTTAAAACATTCTTCATAGTTAGCAATTCCAGTAGTCAAAATGAAACACTCTTATCATATAAACTGGCCTCGAATAGGTTAACTTCTCAGCAGAGTTTTTTTTTTGGGCAGGTGCTGCCATCCTTACATTTTTTTTGATATTGCGCACATCAATAGTGTAGTGCTCTTAAAGCGTCATGCCTTTTCTGAGTTGAGGCAAAAAGTGACCCCAAACCAGAGTGATAACAAGATTGGTCTGTGGGGTAAAAAGGAAACTGTGCAAAGTAGAGTGATGAGGGAAGGAAATGTAAAGCCTTAACTCAAAACAAGCAGGGAAACGTACATAAGGGTGAACAATGGGGTTAGTATTATGTTCGGTGCATTGAAACATGAATAATAAGAAGGAAGACAAGAGATTTCTTTGTTGGCTTGACCAACTGTCATAGAAGCCATAACTAGTGTGGTGGCGGCATTGTGTTTAGTTCTGTTTAGGATTTGTGATGGCTTTAAGGTGTGCTCAAGAGCACAGAAGAGTTGAAGGCTACTAACCAGATAGCCCCATTGGATTACCTTCTACTTATGGTGTAAGATCCAGGATTTAACTGTGTAGAATGCGGGCCGGGGTGGTGGGGCATAAAGGCAGAGTTTGAAAGATTGATTCCCCCGCCCAGAGCTATATCGGATTGGTCTGGAGTGGAGAAGTGTGTTCCCATGGGTCCTTGCATGTACTGAAACGGTAAACCACTTGAATGAAGATTACCCCTGCTAATTGCGCAGGGAGTCTTGAATCTATTAAACGAACATTATGCTTCAATGTCTTTTATTCCCTCTTCTGCAGTTTCAACAATAAAAGTAAGAAAAACTGAAAAAAGTGTCCCTTTCCATCCTTTTTGTTTTTCTTCTTAAAACTTCAAAACAACAAGTCCCACTGTCTCTGTAGTTTTCCTATAGGCAGTCCTGCTTATGATCCACTTCCTGTTCCTGGACTCCTCCTCTTCTTTTGATTCTCTGAACTACATCCTTTTTGAACTTGAACAACTATGTCCATCCAACGAGGTGAACCATTTCAATTGAAGCCGACTCTGCTGTGTCACTTCATGGTGTGGCTCTTAACTCCATTCAGGCCTCACTGCCTAAGGCACTTCACACTCAGCTATTCTTCTCGTCTTCCCCTAAGGATCACACAAACAACAATATCAGGGTGGAGACCTTGTATTGTCACTCACATCAATGTAACATCATGCATCTGACCAGTACATGCAAGAGTGGGACATTAATGCCTGCATCCTAGTCTTTAATACAATCAAGACTTTCTGCGCAATTAGCAGGGGTAATCTTCATTCTATGTCAAGACTGGAGGCGAGCATCATGCTTCTTCAAAGCTTCTCTGAAACCACTGCCACCACCCCCTCAATCGGTTTAAAATAAATTTCTAATTGCATTACTTCGCACACCCACCTGGCTATGGTGGCAGTAGCTACAGCTTGGAATTGCTTCCTACGCACTATTAATAATTGTGTAGTGCCTGGAGCCTTGCACTCTGCCGTTCTACTCTCGTATTCTTGAATACATCTTGCAGCACACCATTTAGCATTATTTGGGAAATATGGGTAATGCACTGAGGTGGACTCTGACTTTGTCGTCCGAAGTATAGAGAAGGTCACCCCCTCAGGCCCAAAAGACTTCCTGTGTATTCCAGGGCTTTAACATCTGCTACTCGTTTGCGACATACTAGGCACAAGGCCTTCAGGATGATTGGAGTTTACAGGTCGGCCATTTCAGCAGGTCACCTGCCTATAGAAGGTGCACCGGCAGGGGAACATCCGGCAGTGACCAGACTTATAAAAGCAGCCCGATACAACGCACCCCTGGAACAGAGGTATAGACAGATGTGGGACGTCATAGTAGTGCTACGGCTGTTAGCAAGCTGGCCGTCAGACAGACACTTATCATTGAAACAGTTCTCAGGCAAGCTAGCAGTGCTCTTGTGCCTAGTATGTTGCAAATAAGTGGGCTGGTTCTCAGGCTTCGTAGGAAGCTAAGTCGTTCAATTTGGTGTCTATTTTGAGCAGGAGGCCTCTAATCCCCTCTGAGGAGATGGCGCGGTTGGCGTTGACTAGCAGGCATACTGCTCTCTGCGTCCAACTTGCGAGGGCTCCTGGATTGATTTTCTGGCCTTTTTGATCAGGTCCATTATCTTGGCCAGCAGTCTTGAAATAACTAGGACTTTCTATTGCCAGCTTCGCCAAGATCTATCTATCACCTTGCGTGGATCTTTGCTGGTCTTAGATATGAATGCCAGCATCTTCGGGTCTAGTTCCGGTGTCCCTCCTACTTTGCCTGGCAGGTTCGGTCAGGGGCATTCCACCCTCAGGCACTGCCTCACCTCCTTCTCCAGTGCTTTCCTCAGTCTGAGTGCCATGAACTTTGTCACCTTAGGGGAAGGCTGCCAATCCGAGGATCTTGAGTTCCTAATACTGTCTGGATCAAACATGTCTGACACTTGATAAGATATGATATGATATGGCATTTATAATGCGCCTATACACAAGTGTTTCAAGGCGCGACGAGGCAGGGAGGGGGGAAACAAGGGGAGACACACAACGATCCTACTAGGCCAGGTGTCATTCAGATCGCGCAAGTACATGGGTAGAGGGGAAGGGAGAAGTGCAAGGGGGAAAAGGGAGAGAGGAAATTGCAGTACATGGTTAGTAAATACAAGATAAATAATAAGGGCCAGCTGGTGGCTCTTTGTCAAGGTGTTTCTGCTTGCAGGCTTTCTTGCCTCCACTGGGTTTTACCCATTCTTGCTCCTCCTATTCTTCCCCCTCTTGGGAGGATCGCTCGTCTTCCGCTGGCTCTTCTTCCGAGCCTGGTTTGTCTCGGCCCATATTTTCTTCCTCTGGGAAGGGGGTCATGGGGCCTTGTCAGTACCCCATATGGTCGACCTGGGGGGGTTATTAGAGGCTTTCCTCTTGCAGTTCTGATTACTACCCTTTGAGCCTCTTGCTGAGGGCTCTGTGGTCATGCTTTCTTTCTCTATAGTGCTCTCTCAATGCTGATTCAGTATGGACTCTAGAGTCTCTAGCCTCTCCTGTAAGGGTTTAATCACTTGCGCCACAGCGTCTACCAACAAGCTCCCCAGCACTTCTCTAAAGCTGGAGGCGAGGTCTAGGGACTGCTCCTCCTCTCTTCATTCGAATTCCGACATGTCGCTGAAGCGCTGTGTGCCTGGTACCTTTACGGTGATAAACTGATCCATTCTCGTTTTTGCAACACTGCTCCCAAAACTGGCCTATGGGATCTACGTTCAGTCAAGGGTCATTACCCTTGTGGCTCTTGCAGTGTCTGCAGTTTCACCAAAAAAATGAAAGATTTCAGAATAAATGAACGAATATGGACTTTGTCAAACCTCACCAATTGCAAAACTAAGAACGTTGTGTATTGTATTGAATGCCCTTGCGGACTAAGATACGTTGGACAAACCAGCAGAGCAGTACATGTTAGAATTGCTGAACATCGATTGCGCATAAAATGTAAAATTGCTACGGCACTTTTAGTTAACCACTATCTTACTTTGAAACACTCATCCAACAACATACTATGGTGGGTCTTAGAAACAGTTCAAAACTCCACCAACACACAGAAATGTTTGTTAGACAGAGAGGCCCGGTGGATCTTCTGATTAGGCACTCATACCTGTGGATTAAATGAGGAATTTATTCCACCACTTTAATCTCTCCTATACTGCCATTGTACATGTCTTCACATTGAGTAACACGTGCACTGCCCGTTTTCTCTTTTTAGAGGCTGTGCATCTGGGTCTAGCCACTATGGGGCTACGATGCGTATTTTCACTTCATTGAGTCACTTTCCTCACGCGACTCGTAGGTGCTGAGCCTGCCTTATAAATGGCCGTAGGCTGCAGCTATCCAACATGAGCGTGGCTCCGTTTCTCGCCGGTGCCTAGAGATTAAACGTGGCTCCCTTCGAGCGTGGCTTTGCTTGGCGCGTTCAACGGCCCTCATACACCTCCCGTCTCAGGGTGTGTGTCTAGGGGCCGCACTGCGATTGGACACGCCTCATGCCCCAATCACGGGGAAGGTGTGTTCGTTCACCTCCCCTTCGCGCTTTCCCTATTATACAGGAGATAAGCCTGTTGGCACCGCTGAGAGAGGATACATCACGCGTATCCCCTCAGAGGTGGGGGCTGTGGAACGTAGACGTTCTAGCCGATTCAGGATCCCTATTTGGCAGCCGGATCGCACGTCATCACGTCGCCTGCTATTTATTCAGTCCCTAATGTATCTCTTTCTCTGTTATCAGATCCTCGCTGACACCGTCCACTTCACACTCAGCATGAGCTATGCCAGATCCACTCCCAGGATTCCGGTAAGCATACTCCCGTTTCACTTTCTACTCTTCACCTATTCCGCAAGGAAGCCTCATTCACTGCTTTATATCTTGCACAATACTCCGGTTTAGTACCTGTGCGATTAAGTGACCTTCATGTACATGTGTAGTGAAACATTTTTCTTTTTCTGTTTTTTTCAAACGGATTGCAATTGGATCAGTCCTGCCTTTGTCCCCCTCTCCCTTTTTTTCATCCTTCTGTTTCTTCTTCTCCCCTTTTCCTTCTCTCATTCTCTTCTTTTCTTTCCTCCGGCAGGTATTTGTTACCGCAACACCCATTTGATACCAACATTGTCTTACTAAGGGGTATCAACTCTTCCATTCTGAAGATGGTCCATGATCATCGGGTTCCATTAATTAAAGAGATTGGAGAGGAGCACATTATATTTTTCTAAGACTCAGGTAAATTTTCCTTTTGTGCTCTCTTTTTCTCTCCCCCCGTTTTTTAATGTTTCCTTTACTTCAGTGTCTTTCTCCAGCCACTCCTGCTCATGCTCTGCTCATGCTCATGCTCTGTACCAAGGTCTTGCTTGACGTCCTGACCTCCTGCTTTTGAAGTATTCCCCCTCATTCATTTAGGGTAAGGTTCTCCTTCTAGGCAGTTTAAATTAGTAGTCTTTACTTAAATTACTGCTTTGCCTTAAAGAAATAATGTTTTTTTTAATAAAAACTTGTCAGCCCAGGATTTCCACTTGAGAAGTATACAGCAAGCTATAGTATGTTTTTGTTTAAATACAGTTTATTCTCTGTATAAACTACATATTTCGTTATGTGATGGAGTGTTTTGTGTGCTTCCCCGCAGGGAATTTTACTACTTATTTTGCCCCGAGGAAGGCGGTTTTCCGACATCAGTGGCCTCACAGGTGGCCCGCCGAAACGTTTAAACGGTCTCATTGTCTGTTGGAACTCATTTTGTTCCCAATTGCTTACAGATCTATTCTCTTTGAGACCTTTTCTTTTCTCTTCACAAACAACTATACCATGTGAAAAGTTTACGTTGGCAGACCTGTATAAATGCTTTCATATCGTGTACAAATGTATTTACATCTTGCCTAAATCAACTGGCGGACCTCTATAAGTGCATTTAGATTTTGTTTAAATCATAATTGTATGTCTTAGTTTAAAGGAATGAATTTTATGTACTTAAACACACCCACTTTTTGTGAAATAAATAAGTCAGAAATAAAATATGTTTTTCTTTGTGTGAAATTATATTGCTCTATGCTTCTCATGGTTACCTTGGGTTGTTCTAAGTTAGAATAATCAGGATATCCTGTTGGATACCATTTGAATAGTAATCACAACTTTTCAAATTTAATTTCTACGGCTTTTGAAATCTTTGTTATGTGAACATGAGGAAACCACAGCAGCGGACGAGACTGTGACCACTGAGCTGCCAACAACATCTTAAGGGGAGGCTGATGGCACCCAGTCCGCTGCTACAAGTTCAGTGGGTGAGGCAGCAGCCACAACCCCACTCAGTGATGTGGATGTGGAAGCGGAGGAGTATGCGGACCTTGATGGAACAATCCATGTGGAATGTCCCCACACCCCAAGCCCCCCCGTCCACCCTGCAACACATCACTCAGGGCACACTGTCCAGCCCCATGCTGGATTCTGAAGTTCAACTGCACAGTCCAGATCTCACAACCACCCAGAGGCCAGCCCTGCAATGGCCCACCCAGCCGCAGCACCCTCTATCTCCACAGCCACCGCTGACCTTGAGGCACGCCTGTCAAGGGTAGAGGCCCAGCAGGACTCGATGATCGAGCTGGTGCACCAATATGTGGCTGACAGTGAGGAAACACGCAGAGAGATCCGTGAGGCCAATGATAGGACCATTGCAGCCATTAATTCTAGTGCAGTCATGATCCGTGACAGTTTGGGGGCCATCACACAGGTCCTAACCAGCATGCTCCAATGCATGCAGTGCCAACAACCTGCACCAGCAGTGAAAATCCCATCCGCATCCACCCCATCGTCCACACCTGCAAGCACTGCTCCCTCCAGCCGTGTGCGGATGACAAGGTGCAGTGCTAGGCAGACCGAAATGCTGCCCCCGGACACAAAAATAAACCCAGAAATAGTGTGGGGTGACAATGGGTGAGGGGGCAGGTGGTGTTTGTGTTGTAGAGGGGATTAAGGGGGTGTTCATTAGGGGTACAGAGTGTTTGGGGAGGTATGGGGTGTTTGGGGGGTATGGAGTATTTGGGGGGGTATGGTGTGTTTTAGTGTTTTGGGGGGGAGGGCGTGTGAGTGGTGGAGGTGGGAAGCACTTTTTTGGAAATAATTTTAATACACCTGTTGTGTTCCAAATCATTTTGTGTGTGTCCATTCAATTTGTGACAGCGCACAGTGCCCAACTCCCCACACACCCTGTGTCCATGTCCACACGGTCCCAGTGTTCAGTGTAGCAGTGACACATAACCATCAACGTCTCTGTGGTTCAGAAGTAATCATCAATCAGTGATTTGGCATACAACATGGCCATCTTGTGCATCACGTACTGGTAGGGGTGCTGCTTCTCCTCCATCACCATCCTCATCATCCTCACCCGGTGCATGCATGTCAATGCCAGGTGGCAGTGGTACATTTCTCCGGATGTACATGCTGTGCAGCATTATACAGACCATTGCGATCTTTGCCACCTTCTCAGGGCCATAAAGGAGTGCTCCACCAGACCTGCTTAGGCAGCGGAACCGTGCCTTCAACAGGCCAAAGGTTTGCTCAATCACAACACACAGGTACGGGTATGTACCCGATTGTACTCCTCTTCGTGCCTGTTATGCAGGTTCTGCACAGGGGTAAGTAGCCAGGGCTTCAAGGGATAGCCTCCATCACCTGCATGGGAGCACAAAGAGGTATGTGTGAATCGATCTGAGCTGACACCTTTAGGATTCACAGCCATGGCTACAGCTATTTGGTGTTGACATGCACATGTACCTGTATGTATGTGCACAGGTTAAATTGATGCGTTGTGTACTGCACTATGGTCTGCTAGTGTGGATTGCGGTGTACAGATGATGCAGGGTGTTCTCTTGCATGCTGATGCAGATCTACTGTGGATGCGGAACAATGTCTTGCCACCCATAATTGAGTGTATGCTACTCTGTACCTAATCACACTAGCGGCATTGACACAGTTGTAATCATGTTCAGACATTCAACGCTTGATATACCCATGGTGGCCTGCTTGTGCGTCTTGCATGTTGTCATTGATGTACGGCATTGGTGTTATGGATACAATTGATGTGTCATGTTCAGGTTGGGTTGTTCACAACAACAGTTTTAGCTCTGAGTGCATTGTTCACTCACCGCCCAATCCCACCCAGGTGGAGTATGCATCCCCCCCTATCCCACCCAGGTGGTGTATGCATCCACCCCCTATCCCACCCAGGTGGATTATGCATCCCCCATCCCACTCAGGTGGAGTATGCATCCCCCCACCTCACCACCCCGATGCACTGCCATGGCCCAGTCAGGCAGTTTACCAAGCAGCCAGGCATGTCGTCCAGCATGTCGCTCCATGTAACGGGATACCGTGGAGTTACGCAGCACCATGGCATCATGTGTAGATCCAGGATATCGGGCGCAACAATGTGTGATGATCTTGCAGGAGTCACATACCATCTGCACATTGATGGAGTGGTATTGCTTGCGATTGCGGTACACCGCCTCTATTGCATGAGGGACAAACAATTCGACATGAATCTCGTTTGGGTAATCTCTCCGGCAGGCTCTGTCCTTCAACCTTTTATTTTAGATAATTTCCCACAAGGCTGGTTGCAACCTACTCTCCAGCTCTGATTTGCATTGATTTCACAGTGCGTGGACCCTGCGATCATTGGTAAAACATGATTTAACAGTAGGGTGACCAGTTTAAAAATGTATATAACTGGGACAGGGCAACTAACATAAAGATAGGACTAACTCTTGAACGTAGCTGTCACTTCAGTAGCATTTGGAGGAGAAGGGGGTTTAAGTGTTACTTTTCAAATAAACATATATTATAATTAATATATTACAAACTAACACTATCTTAATTTGTAAAATGCAGCACTTCTTCTGTGTACATATTGTGCATTCCTGCCTGCCAGCTATGAAGACCTACTATAAAAAACCAGGACCACTGCAGATTCCAATGGGAAAATAATCTTGAGAAAGGGGGACAGAGCACCAAATTCTGGGACAGTCCTGGAAAAACCAGGACGTCTGGACACCCTATTTAGGCTACTACTCAGAGCTCCTCACCAATGCAGCCATTCTTCATGGCAATGCGCCCAGATCCAGAGCTTTTAGAGGTAATGAATTCTTGAGTCCATCAAAGATTTCCAAACGATTGTAGAGGATTTCAGTTTTGTTTGCTGAAATAGTAAGCCAGCCTGTTTATTTTCTCTGACAAGAAATATGGTTGTTACATTTTAATGCCAAAATCTGGCATATAGCTCAGGAGTGGGGCATTTGGTGTTTATGCAGAAGTGTACTGGGCAGTCTATTTTAACACTGTTGGAATATTGGATCCTCGCGCAAGGTAGACCTGGATGAAAAAGACTAATGGGAAGGACCCAGTGTTGGGGTCCTTGCAGAGAACAAATATTGTGGGCAGTGAGGCCAATGAGGCACATTCATCTACTGAGGTTTATCATTGCATTTCCGAGGTCAGTGGGCGGTCTTATGTGGATTACATTCACAGATTCACAACATTCTATTTGCTATTGCCAACCTCCCACCTCCTCCGCCTCACCCCAACAGCTCTTTTTCCTACTCTATTTACTTGCATCGTCTTTTTAACTCGGATATCATTATCATTATTGAAATGCTTCTTTAATATCAATTCCTACCTTGAATCCCAAACCACTGCAGGCTCACCCACATCTCCTGAAAATGTGTTGCTCTTGAAAGAGTTGCAGTCCAATTTGAGCAGCCTGAACAGTTTGCAGGAGTCCATGGCCTCACAAAGCACCTTCTCACCAGTTAATTTCCAAGAATGTGATCATCTGCATCCACCACACGCCCTACCAGTTGCAGAGGACGTGGTGGATGGCCAAGTCCTCCTGGTGCCAGCTGTAATTGGGTCTGCAACAGCCACAGCCACTGGCACTGTTTTTGCAACAGTAGTTAAGTGTTCACAAAATGTGCCTGGGCCCACATGAACGTTCCATATATGCGTGCATATAATCTGATACAAGAGCAGAGCAGATCTCAGTTTCAAAAGCAAAAGAAGAGCAGTCATTATTCTTAATATTAATTCAATCAGATATGTCTGATCTTTTCCTAACATTAAATTACCCTAGCCGATGTAGCTGACAAGCATTTGATGTGAAGATGGCATGCATAGACTTGGGCAATGTTGTGATTTTGATAGAACATGGACACATTGGTACATGAGTAGCTTAAACCCTAGCTCAGATTGTAGGAGTCTGCAACATGTGGCTCTCCAGAAGTTTTGAACTACAACTGCCCCAATCCTTCTGCATAGTCTCTGGTCGCTGGTGCTGATGGGAGTTGTAGTGCAACACATCTGGAGAGACACAGTGTTAGATAAGACTTTGTCGAGTCCAACTGGTGTGGGAATTTACAAGACGTATCTCTTGGTATTAGGTAACCCACCTTTTAATATAGGCCTAACCTACACAAGTTGGTACTGTGACTGAGCAGCCAGGCTTATCTTAAGAAGGGTAATGTGAGCAGTAGAGCTGTAGAATGAAATCAGTAAATACAGGAATCCAAGTAAACATTTATGCACTTAAAGTAATATTATAAATATGTATTTATATGTACAAAAGGACAATTAGATGATCTTTAAAAAGCAGCAACTAATAGTAACATTAATCCCAAAGTTAGGATTCCATTCACCAAGCGCAATAAAACAGGTGAATAACTTTTCTTATACATATTCTAGCACATTGAGTGATGTCATTTGAGGTCAGTAATAACACTTATTTGTGATCACCATTGCAATATTGAGTTATAAGGAGGGACATGTTATAGTCAGATCAGGCTTTAACACGTGATGATGTCATTACGTTGATAAAGGACGTAGCGGGTCATCACACAACGATAAATACACAGCCATTTTGAAAACGAACTCGCACACAGCCGCGGTTATCAGGCCAGAGAGTCACCTCAGAATATGCTTGCTAATTCACTTGAATACCAAGCATGAATAACTAAGGTAATACTAAAACTTTAGTTAGGACACATACTCAAGTGCCATACTCACGAATATTGCACTGTTCAATTAACTTTGACACAGCACAATTGCTCCTTCTCTCCAAACAGAAAGAGGAGAAATCCTCTCACAACAAATAAAGGGACATCGATAAATAAACACTTGCTTCAAGATAAATTGAAATTATAGCTAAGTGACTGATACATTATCACATGATATACTGAAAGCATTCAAAACATCAGCAATCTGTAAGAACAGTGAGTATTACATCAACTATTTACCTCTTAACTAAAGAATCTAAAAATCTATTATTAATGTAGCCTTAATAGCATGTCAGCCTCTTCCAATAGTCAAACCGTTTAACTTTATCACTTCTAAAGATTTAATACCAATCCAGCTAAGACCTCTTTCTCTCCTTAGAATTAACCAGTAACTGTGTGTGTATAATTTTAATTTCAATAAGTAGTTCAATTTTGTGATTTAAACATTGCATCTTGTTTACAGCCAACTTTAATGCTCAACGCTCCCTCCTGAGGAACCAAATTAATCAATTTGGAGAAACACATGTCGAGTGTTTGCCTAAATTCAATGTGATTAATTGACGTGTCTAAGGACATACTACACCCAGACCTTGATGTGAAATAAATTTAACCAAGCTTGCACTTTAAACAAGAGGTCTCTTTATTACTTTGATGGGAATCAACATTTAACTCAATTTACCTTGAATCAAATTAAACGTTCATTTTTTCCATATTCAACCAGCTCAAGTCTCTCTTTGAATTTGAACCAACTATCCATCATTTGGAGGGCACAGATATTGAAAAGGTGTCTTCATATATTTCAGTCATATCTTATCACACTGGGCAGCCTCCGTGAGAAAGCACCTATCTCTGCAACCCCAAGTACTCACAATCATTTACATCCATCTGTAATTCAGTACTCGACACAAGGTTACATTCAGGCTTCAAAATCTCATCTTTGATCTTTTCATATGTTATACATATTCTAGCACATTGAGTGATGTCATTTGAGATCAGTAATAACACTTATTTGTGATCACCATTGCAATATTGAGTTATAAGGAGGGACATGTTATAGTCAGGTCAGTACATATTTTGCATAGTGTTCAACAATTATTGTTGTAAAATAAACAGTAAACAGTAAACAGTAGTTCAAATAAAAAAATCACAGAAGGTCAAGAGGAGCCACCATGACGAAGCACATGCTGGAAGGCCAGTGCAAGTGAGTTGAAGTCAACTCAAAAGAGTGTATAACAGTACACCCCAAGCTAGGAACACTACAATTGGCCAGAGGGAGATGTACCCCAAACCTCACAGTACTGTACCTGCGAACTGACAAATTCATTTAAGCTGTATGCCTTCCTGTTGCAGTGTAGCAGACCCTTTTTCTTGGTTCTTGGTTGTGGTGAGGAAGGGGACAATGCCTGGTGAGCTGCAGCAGCATTCGAGAGAGGGGCTCTGCGGCAATGGATTCTCCTTGATTCAGCAGCCTTTTCTAGTTATGACTAGTTTTCTCAGCACCAAAGAAGAACAAACAGCTCAGGTTAGATGTTACTTGATCCCTCAGTCCTGGAATCTGGTGAGAAGACTCTGGATGACTCTAGAAGCCCACAAAATGTTGGCTGGATTCACACTTCCGAAGACAATGCACTTGATGGTAATGGGCCCTCGGGCATTGGGATTCTGCAGCCTTGGAAAGTCACAGCAAGTCAAGGGTTACACCAAAATGAATCTTGTCTCAAGGCTAGTTGGTTCAACTAGGGGAGGAAGTCATCCTATACCGGTCTTCCCATTCAAAATGAAAACAGGGTCAGCACGCTGCAGGACTTTACCGGGCGCTTCGTGGTCCAGAAATGGGATGAAGGAGTTACTATCTAACTCCCCAGCACCACACATGGTGTGTGACGGACCCACAAAAGAAAAGGTAAGAGAGAAGTCATCTTACTATTCTTGGGAATTGCCACAGCAATTACAATTGTCCCTAAGGTTACAGCCCCATGATTTACAGTGCAGGGAAACTGAGCCCCCCACTCATTCCTTGCTCGAGCCAGCATGATATGAATTTACTCTTCACATGAACACCGACGAAACTTGCACATGTTGCCCGAAATGTGAACATGCTGCATCTTGTTCCGCACTGCATTCACAAATTCATCCAAGATCCATTAATAATGAGTCGCTCATGTGCGTGCTTCTAAACTACATGAGTGATATTTTAATTTAAAATCAAATGCGTTATGATTTATGGCTTGAACTTTCATGTAGCCACTCTGCATTGCCTGAGGCAACAGCCTATGCCCAATAAAATCATCTCTTTCTCGTTGCAGACATTTCATCCACTCCAGCCATTTGTCCAAGGATTCCAGAGCCATGCCAATGATTACATTATACGAAGCATACATCTATGCAATCTGCTCCTTTGGATGCTTTTGCAGGGAGTTTTCCCAACATTGCTTTGATATACAATGCATCTCTCTGGCATGGGATTTAATGCCATCTGAGGGCGCATTATGGTGTAACAAAGGACAATGATTCATGAAACTGCTGCCAAATCGAGTCTTCAGATATCCTATTGAAATGTGTTTCTAGAAATAGTTTGACATATTGAAAACTGTGCTTACATTCAGTGCAACCTTGTTTGCAGGGAAACACATATACTACTGTCAGTATAGTATAATCTGCCTGTTCTCATTGATGCTAGTTTAACGTCACCCTTATTTTAGAATGTAATACCACACATGTCTGAACATACAATGAAATTGGTGGACATACAAAAAGGATCTTAAAAGACATCGGGCCTCATTCCAAGTTTGCCGGTCTGGCAAATATGGTACCGGTAAGCTTGCCGGTACTGTAGAAACCGGACCGGCAAACTACGAGTTGTGCTTGCGGGTGCCTTTCTGCCAGCCAGGTCTGACCTGGCGGGCAGAGGGGCAAACGCGAGCACAGCATGTCGGAAATTTGGCTGAAATGGGAATGGGGAACATTCCATTCCGGCGCCCGCGAATGACCAATTACCGGGTCCAGCAGGGCCATAATGACCCGGTAATTGCTGATTCCCGGGAGATGGAATTTTTCGGAAGTTTGGCGGCAGCCTGCCGGTTTTACCAGCAAGGCTACCGCCAAACTTAGAATGAGGCCCATTATCTTTAAAGTGGTATTGTTTTATTTAGATGATCTTATTCTTAAACGATAACTTACGTGCAGCACCATTAAAACAAGCTTTGTTCCATTGCAAGAACATTTTTGTCATGGTATTATCACTCAGGTAAACATGTCAGGTGTAGAAAAGATCAATAGCAATAGTTATAGATACTCGGGCATGATCAGACAAGATAATTAGGCCAACTCAGGACTCCAAAATCCTGCCTAACATAGAGCCAATGATAAGTCTGAGGTGGATTGTAGAATAGGTGCGATATGCATAGACGTGTTACATGTAATTGTCTGTATGGGTGGTATTTTGGAATCTATGCATCAATAGGAGTGCAGTTATCAGATGGGTCAATGCTACCCCAGTACAAAACAAAATCCTCTTTCTCTGCTTCTTTGTACCACAGCAATGCAGGCCCTACTCCTAGTTCTTTGTCCTGGTGCCAAAATCCTTTGAAATACTTTAGGGTTGTTGCTTTGCACTGGGGCAGTTTTTCCCCCAGTGCTAATGCTGCTTGTGCCAACGCACAATTTCTGTAATTTGGTGCCAATTATCTATTAGGTGCCCCTCCTTGACTTGAGCCTTTATAGATTTTGACACTGCATTGCTGTTATTGAAGTCAGACAAAAACCTGTTCAAAGGAGGTCATACACCAAATTTCCTTTTATAATGATATCCCCAACCAAAAAGGTCACAATCTGATCCAGGACAATGGAATGAAAGACCTGTTTTTGGGTGTTTGAGTTATAAACTGAAACAATGGTCACCTAAGTCCCTTCCCTGCAAAGACCTCTAAGTCATAGAAATCTGCCCTTACAACCTGTACCGTCTTCATCAATATCAATTTAGCAGCAATTTTCAGCCGTCCCTGAGGAAAGTGCTTAACCCATCGACCTTTATTCTGTAATTTTCAGCATAAAAGATGTTCCCAAAGGCGTGTATTCCTTTGATTGCCTGCTATTTTCAAAACATACAACCACACACTGGTTCCCATTCCTGCGCCACTGCTCAAGACACTCACAGCCTTCAGACCCCATGCTCGTTGCTCAATGGTCCCCTAAGGCCCAGAAAGTCAGATGCTATTAGCTGCACACATGATTATTTCTTTCATGGAGAGGCCCCAGAAAGGAGTCGACTAGCTGAAGATCACTGTGCAGTGCCATTCATGCATTCACTAGTCATTGTGTCAAGGTGCAGCCTCCCCTCCCTGCCTTTAGTTCCTTCGAGTCAGGTGGATGATAGTAGTCAGACATGTGATATCATCAATGATATTTGTAATGTCATCTTTGATGTCCTGGGTGTTAACCTTACCAGTGCACGGTGGTGGCACGAGTTATGGTTGCTTAGCTTACCATAACTGGTGAATTTCTGGGGTTTTCCGGTTTTACTCGTAACAATAACATCTATTTAACAGAGGTTTTTTTTCTGTTTTTCATGGGTTTATATTAGTGCAACTTAACAATGACGTCCCTTTAACAACGTTTTTTCTGTGAATTTCCTTGGTTTTTACCAATGCACCTTAATGTGCTACAACTTCCTAATATCATACGTACCCCAACATATCGACATTTTCAGGCAATCTCGAAAGTTTCAAGTAAAAATGGTGCAATTCCTCACCTCCTAGCAACATTTTGAACACTTCTATTTTCTGCAGCTTTTTAGCAGTGTTTCCTGTTAGCCAATGTTTGCGGACGTCTGATGTCACCGCGGACTGTTTGGCCAGTGTCACATGACCACACGTGCGTGGTGTGATGACATGTTCGCGAATGGGTCCATGCTTCGTGAACTGTTCAAAACTGAATTTTCTGCGGTTTTGGGAAGTTTCAAGTTGAAAATGTAGCCTTGCATAGCTCCTAGACCTATTCTTACTGATTTTCCATCTGCATTCCAGGAGAAAGCACATTCTTATTTTATTTATTTTTCATGTATTTCAGTGCACAAAGCCCTGAGGCATCTAGGCGCTAGTTACAGTAAGTGCTTGTTGAAATACATAGGTATTAATACGTATTATGATTACAGCATAGTGGAGGTTGTTGGGAGCATACTCTGACATGCCTCACCTCCAGTTGTAGGGGACTACATCATGCATGCCTACATCATAAGGACAATATAGGTGCAGCTGTACAGACTGACAAAGCCTTGCCTCATGTTACGGGGGCTATATCAGGCATGCATACACAATAAGGACAATGTAGGTGATGTGTACATACTAGCAAAGGCTCACCTCATGTTAGGGGGGCTACATCAGGCATGCATACAAAAGGACAATATAGGTGCAGGTGTACATACTGGCAGAGCCGTCCATCATGCTACGGGGGGCTACATCAGGCATGCATACATAAGGACAATATCTGTGTAGGTGTACAGACTGGCGCTTAAACAGCTGCCACCCCCCGCGCATACAAGCCAACATGGTTTATGTTGTCACATGTGTTTTTTAGAAGACGGACTAATGATGTCCTTTTTATTATGTACCAAAGAAAAAAATCAAGTATATTTTTGTAATCCAAACGTTTTGTTCATCTTGTAGTATTTGTTTTACATAAGATGTGCCTTTGTAATCACACAGTGCCATTCTGAATTTCCAACCTTAATGTGACATCAATATGTAGCCTGTTGGGGACCCCCTGTTCCTCCTACCTTTATAACTATCCACAGTATCCACAGACCCCTTTCCAGGCCATGCATCATTAAAAGGCCCAGCATGGCATGTGCACACCATCACACAGGACAAACCTTCTAACCTTTTTACTTTTATACTTGTAACACTCCCTCATTGCCTACTTTCAAAAAGTCACACATCCATCCAATATAACTTCCAAAAACTATACATATAACCCTATCAATATAGGGTTATCAACATAGAACACCAGTGGCCTGGAAGGTTGTGCAGGGATTTGGAGTGCACCCCTTCCTTGTTTTTTCGATTTTTGCAGGATCTTGAAAGGTGGCATCTTCAAGACCTGACAGGGTGCCGCACCAGGGTGATATATGCCTGGCTTTGGAGTGCCTCACTGTAGGCTACTCCCCCACTTTCTCCACTGTGGGATTGGGCGTGAGCGTTTTCATTGCTAACCTGATGACTACATCCACCAGAAGCCCTTGCAGCAGATTATCACCACCTGCACCTGCGGTGAGCTGCAAGTTAAGACAGCCTCCCTGATGACGTGTATTGGCACAGAAACCGGTCGGAAGAGACCACCAGTGGCCTGGAAGGTTGTGCAGGGATTTGGAGTGCGCCCCTTCCTTGTTTTTTCGATTTGTGCAGTATCTTGACGGATGGAATCTTCAAGACCTGACAGGGTGCCACACCAGGGTGATATATGCCCGCCTTTGGATGGAGTGCCTCACTGTAGGCTACTCTCCCCCTTTCTCCACTGTGGGATCAGGAGTGAGCGTTTTCCTTGCTAACCTGATGACTACATCCACCAGAAGCCCTTGCAGCAGATTATCATCACCTGCACCTGCGGTGAGCTGCAAGTTAACACAGCCTCCCTGATGACGTGTATTGGCACAGAAACCGGTCGGAGGAGAACACCAGTGGCCTGGAAGGTTGTGCAGGGATTTGGAGTGCGCCCCTTCCTTGTTTTTTCTATGTATATATATACATATTACATGGCCACGTTGCTGTTTCCATGGGAAGAGCACTTTTTGAGTGGCTTATAACTTCGCTCTCCCTGGGCGGATCCTCACCAAACTTTGCAAAAAAAAGTATTTGGGTCACTCTGAATTTTTTTCCAAAGTTTGGTGAGGATTCGTCCAGGGGGGGAAAAGTTATAGGGGGGGTCCCAAAACTTTTTTTTTTCCCATAGACTGAATGGGAAAAAACTTTGCGCACGGCTACAGCCTGAACCACTGAACGGATTTACACCAAATTTGCGGCAGGAGCGGCGGCCTGGTCCCAAAAGCGTGCTTTTGCAAATTTGGTGTAAATCTGTCCAGTAGTTTTCTTAAAAATGACCAAAATGTAAGGCAAAAAAATTAGTGATATCTGTGTTCGCTTCGCGGACGGACTTCCCTGTTCGCTCCGCGGACAGCACCCCGATTGGCCCATGGCCTTGCGTCATGTCCGCGGACATGCAACGTGTTCGCTGATTGGACGGCGAGGGGCGTGGAGTGCGTCAGATTTTCTGTGGCGCCCGCCATCTTATATTCGCAGTCGACCGCGCACAGCGCAGTGAAACGTGGATAAAAAATTGTATTTAGTGCCGTGTGTTGGTGTGTAAGAGTGTTTGGGGAGGGTGGGGGAGTATGAGATAGGTTCAATGTTTTGTTTTTTTATGTGCTAGACGTTTTTGTTGCGTTCGATTTGTCCGCGGAGAACACGGCTGTTCTGACATTTTGTAAATAAACTAAATGGTGGGGTGTTTAGAGGACGGAGTATGTGTCATTTTTGTTTGCAAGGAAGGTAAAAATGAGCTATGAACACTCGCGGTGTACTTAATTGTTCGTAAATACACAAACTGGGGGTTTCCTCAGGACGCTGTCTGTATTGTAATCTGTCTAGTTCAATGTGTTCTAAGAACACTCGCAGTGTCCCGAAATGGTTGCAATTACACAAAATGAGGGTGTTCTGAGAACGTTGTTTGTATTGTTCGTTGTCAGGGTGAAAGTGTTTTAAGACCACTCCTTTTGTCCGCTAATAGTACAATTTCCTAGGGGCGTCAACCGAATTTTTGTCCACTAAAGAAACGATAAATCCGGCTGGTGTGCGCCGACATTATGTGATAATCCTATGACTGGCGCTATTGACCTGGCTGACTTGCTTTTGCGACACTAAATCATATCTCCCGCCCCTAAGCCTGATATTATCAAAGCATTCATATTCCCCGCCTCTCTCCGTGATGTTACAGGGTGCTTAATCAAACACGCCCAGTTCTCTGCAGTCCTAAGTGACTTTACACAGAACCCGGAAGACAACACATATTATGTCACAACACAGCGCACCACAATTCGGAATATGAAACAGTGATTTAAAAGCAAACAGCAAGATTGTAAATGTTGTAAAGTACATTTATTTGACATCAAATGTTTAGAGAATATTCAGCAATTTGCATTTGTCTTTGTTGTCGATCCACAAAAGTTCATGTTGAGGCACGCGGTGTTCCTTTGCGGTACAGAGGGTGTTAGATCAGCTTACAACTCAGTGCGCCACAATTCGGAATATGAAACTGTGGTTTAAAAGTAAACAGCAGGATTGTACATTTGGTAAAGTACATTTATTTCACATGAAATGTTTAGTGAATATTCAGCGATTTGCTATTGTCTCTGCTGTCGATCAGCAACAGTTTATTTGGAGCCACGCGTTGTTCCTTTGCGGTAGATAGGCTGTTGGTTTATGATAAAAGCAGTAAATGGTCGCTCTGATAATCGGAAGGTTGCTCCAACAACGAGCCATTAGACCACCCTATTGGTTTGTATGTTGTTTGTAGCCGCTAGTACTGCGTAAGGGCATATTGGTCCTTGGCGATTGTCCCATAAAATGGTGAGGGTCATGAAGTTGCATATTTGGACCTGCACCTGGCAGTTGAAGACCCCATCCGCTGGAGTCTGTAAATCGTGACATAGGCAAAATGGGGCCACATACCTGTTGTAAAAAACATAAATAAGTCTCACCAGCGATCTTCATTAAAAATCATCATTTTATTTATTAGAGCGTGAAACTATTTGCTATCGAAGATAGTGCAACAGAGTATGTTAATAATAAAATAATAATATTTTCCCATTCATATAGCGCTAAGAACCGTGAGGTATCTAAGCGGTGCTTATTATTAACCACGGTGTGTGGTGCTCATTTATCGACCACGGAATGATGAAAGGCTGAGTTTGGCCTTGCCGGGATTCAAACTTGCGTTAGCAAGCTGTGCACGGATGTCAAAGCGAGCGCTGTACTCGCTGTGCCACTTGACAGGCTACAGTGAAGTGGCACAGCGAGTAGAGCGCTTCACCGCCTATAGACCGGTTAAATTATTTCTATTAACCCACCCTGTGTCGTCTGCCTTTTTCAGAGCCCTCTAAACGACAGGGGATCAATTTGGCGGTGATAGTGCGCGGTAGAAAACATTATGCCACTTTCAACGAACAAGTTCAACTTGAGCGGTCTTTAATGCTACGCTATTGTAATTATATTTGGTATAAAATAATCTAAAGGGTTACTTACAGTACAATTGCAATTTCCATTGTCTACGAGTGGTGCAGTCCCAAAATACAACTCTGCGTGTGCCAACGATCTTTCGCATAGTGATATAATATATAAAACTGGTTTCGTTTCAGAAATTTCATCTTTATCTTCTCTTACGTTTTAGCAACACTCCTTCAAGAGAAGTCTTTCATCACAATCTCTGTCTGTCAAGGTCAAAACACAATACAACCTTATAGTCCGCTTCGTGAGCCTCTCCGGGGCCCGAGAAAAAAATGTAAGCAGCTGACCTTCACTGTGAACGAGCATAAATTCTTACTTTGCAACATTCTGTGTAAAGCCATCTGTAGAAGTTGGTTTTTGCACGCCATGTTTGTATATTGTTTGCGTGATATTAAAAAAAGTTTGTTTAAAGGACGTTATGGTTCTAAGTACAGCCGAAAGACCCCTGAAAATCGCAAGTTATGGTAAGCTATGAAAAATAACTTGCGCCACCACCGTGCACTGCTAAGACTAACACCCAGGACATCAAAGATGACATCGCAAATGTCATTGATGAAATCACTGATGACATCACATGTGTATGTACTTTTCATGGAATTTGTGTACTAGGGATTTTTATTATAATGTTGCTAAAAAAGTGTCAAGGATATTGCAATAAATATCATACCGTTATTAGTGCTTTGAACGATGCATTGATATAAATAGCATTGTATTATGGGATTCTATCTAGTATACTGAGCTACTAATGGAGAAACATAGCATTGTGTGCAGAGTACAAGATGAAAGTATAATATTTGTAATGTTAATATGTTGAATAATGAAATAATAATTGCCCTGAAATGTTCGACAATTCACAAAATGGGGGTGTTCTGAGGATGTTATTCGTATTGTGTGATTGCTTAGCTGTATGCAATGAGGGAATGGCACAGAGAGTAAAGTGGACGCCGTCCGCGGACACCGCGGCTGTTCGTGGACAGGGCGTGCTACATCCCGGTTTTTCCAGGAAATCCAACATGGAAAGAAGACTGTACGGATCAGCCAATCAGATGTCGAGGTTGTGGATTTGTGTTGAAAGAGACTGTGTGTGGTGAAGATGGCAGAAGTGGAGAAAGTCAGGGTGTTGGTGCTTGGAGATATGTTTGTGCATGGTTTACAGCAGTACGCTGAATGCAGGCATGTTGCAAAGAACGTTGATGTGAAAGGAGTGGAGGTGGTGTGGAGCACTGTGCCTGATTGCAATGTACAGGGAATTGTACAAGTTTGTGAGGATATGGCCACGATGAACAGTCCGCATGTGGTAGTTTTGCACTATGGTGCTTTCCATTTGGGCAACGTCAGTGCCCCTACTTTGTTGGCTGATTTGGAACGCTTGGTTCAAGCCGTAATGAAGATCCTTCCAAATGCGAAAGTAATTTTTTCTGGATTACTACCTAGGGCAATATGGGACAATAGTTCAGTTTTTTGTCCTCAGCAAAATATTGCTAGGTTTGTCATCAACCGAGGCATGTGTGCCTTCATGCTTAGAGCTGGTATGTTCTTCTGTAACAATGAGAATATTGATGCCAGTAATGGCATTTCTTTATCTTTTACGGGAAATGCCTTTCTATTTTGGAATGTAAGGGTTGCTTTGGAGAAGGTTATGTGAAGATTTTAGGAGTAAAGTAAGAAAAAAAAACAAGAAAAAAAATACAAAATAACAGGTGTCTGTCAAGCATCTGTAAAAAATAAAACAGCTCTTTTCAGAGCCAACTTCAAAGGGGAAATGGGGCACACTATTTAAATTTACATTCACCACGCTCAGATTTTCGAGGTGTCCGCGGACATGGCGGTAGTCCGCGGATATGAAAATCACTACGAGGGGGTTAATATGTTCTATGTTACATGTATATGAAGTCAGGGATATTATGGTTACGTTGTGCTACTAAAAACCTATGAAATTTAGTGAAAAAACTTTGTTAAAGGGACGTTATGGTTAAGTTGCGCTACTAAAAACCTATGAAATTCAGTAAAACAAACTTTGTTAAAGGGACGTTATGGTTAAGTTGCGCTACTAAAAACCTATGAAATTCAGTGAAAAAACTTTGTTAAAGGGACGTTATGGCTCAAAGTAAAACCGAAAAACCCCTGAAATTCGGCAGTTATGGTAACATAAGCAACCATAACTCGCGCCACCGTGCACTGCTAACACTAACACCCAGGACATCAAAGATGACATCACAAATGTCATTGATGACATCACTGATGACATCACATGTGCATTTACTTTTCATGAAAAGTCTGTAGGAGGGATTCTTATAATGTTGACCAAAAACTGTCAAGGATCATTGGGATAAATATCATGAGCTAATTAGTGCATTAAGCAATGCGCTCATTGAAGAAGGTGTTAGGTTTGATGGATTTTCTTCGAGAATTGATATTTGTTGGTAGTGTATTCTCTGGCTATGGGAGGTAAGTGTAGTATTTAGTAAGAACATAGAATGGCACTCAACGGCCTGAGAAGGCACAGGGCGGAAAGGAGGTCAGGCGTAGGAACCCAGTGTGTGTGGGTAGTGCCATGGTACGCTGTGCTGTGCAATGGTGAACACAACCTCTAGATAATGAGGAGTGAGACATAATAAGTGAAAGAAGGAGACTAAGTACATGGGTGTCACGCTTGCCTCTGGTGCCCTGCAGGTGTGCCTCGTCTGGACTGTACCGAAGAGTGGCCCCCGTACTGGTCCCCTTCACCCAGTCGTATGTCCCAGCCATGCCTTCCCTCACCTGTCTCCTGGAGGAAAAACCTCCAGGGGGCCGTGAGGTTGGGGGGGCCGGGGAGTGTTCGGGACTAGCGCCACTGGTGTTCTGGGGGGTGTTGTGGAAACCTATGGGGTGTACAGAGGGTAGGTCTACTGTGGAAAAATGACTGTTATGTTCCCCCACTTCCCTCTCATTCTCCTCATCCCCTTAAAAAGGCGAGGCTGGCTGGAGCACATGGGTGCGGCTCACCTGTGGTTCTGCAGCTCCGGGTTCCGAAGAGGGGGCTGAAGCAGATGAGAGTCTCTCTCTCCCAGGTGTGATGTCTCCCCTGATTGTCTTATGTTCGTTCTCCCTCCCCAGGTGTCGGAACTTCAGCGCCAAACCGGTGGTGGAACCCAGAGGGTGGATCGCTAGTTCCTGAATACAGGTAAGTTCTTGAGTTCTAAGATGGGGGTTGGTTCTGATGGGGGGAGAACAGAAGGCGGATGCTAACCCTGTTGGTTGTTTTCATACAGGGCTTCTGACTCCAGGAGCTGGGGGCCTGGAAGACCCAGGGCGGGAACAAGTCTGCGCTGGATGCAAGAAGGACGGAGTCCACTGCAGATCAGCGTTGAACAGAATGCTGAAGGCTGCAGACCAAGATTGAAGACCAGGGTACTGAAGATTGCTGAAGGATGCCGACAAGACAAAGGATGCTGAAGGACCGAAGGCTGCTGAAGGACCAAAGTCTGCTGAAGGACCAAAGGATGATGAAAAACCAAAGGGTGTTGAAAAACCGAAGAGTGCTGAAGGAGTCCCAACTGGAAGGAGAAGAATCTTCTTGACCAGGAAGATGCTTGAGCACAGAAGCGGTAAGCAAAACACTACTCTTGTCAGGAGCAGAAGAAACTCTAAGCACAGGGTGCGGTCCAAGGCCTGGCTTTATAGTCCTTTGCCACACCCTGCCAGAGCTAGATGCGTAAGGGCGTTGGCTTTGTGCACATGCCAGGTAAATTGCTGCTTGTGCCAGACTCACACATGCTCAGTGCTTCTTGGCTTGTGATGGGCGGTGCCCTTGCCTTCAGCTCTTTCTTGCAGGCCGCAACTAGGTCGCGCCCAACCACACGCTCATGCCAGCCAGCCACCATCCCTGTCCACATTTTCCCTACTGTATGAGAGGGGGCTTCCCTCTCCCTGTTATCCTGCCACCGCTGGGCCCGTAACAGGATCGTGACAGCACTCCCCTTCAAGACCCCCCAAGGAGCATCCCCCCCGTCTGGGTTTGAGGGGATAGTTAGGGTGAAAACGGGCAACCAAACGGGGAGCATGAATGTTTTCCTGGGGTTCCCATGTCCTATCCTGAGCACTGTACACCTTCCAGTCCACCCAGTAGTATAAACGTTGTCTACATATTTTGGAATCCAGAATTTCTTTTACTTCGTATTCCTTTTCTTCTTCCTGGATTTCTATCAAGGGAGGCTTGTTGAAGGAGTCCCGAGTTATGGGAGGTACAGGTTTAAGCAGGGATATGTGGAAGACTGGATGGAATTTTAGATTTGGGGGACGTTCAAGTTTTACCACCACTGGATTAATAATGGCACATATAGGGTAGGGTCCGATAAATTTAGGGTGGAACTTCTTTGAGCCTTTTAATCGAATATGTCTAGTGGAGAGCCATACCGCATCCCCAACTCTATATTCTTCCCCTGTCTGAAAATATCTTTTGTGTATTTTTGGTTTCCTGAAGTGTTGCATGGGCTTTTGTAATGGTCGTTTAATGTTGGTATGATGGGATGTGACCGCGGGCATCTCCAGGGCAGTGGGTCGATCGAACTCGGTGGTCTTTGGATGTCATCCATAGAGAAAATAGAAAGGGGTGAACCCAGTGGCGCTATGGATGTTATTATTTTAAGCATATTCGGCCACCCACAGGAGGTCGTCCCAACTGCCCTCGGCTTGAGGAAACATGCACCGCAAATACTGTTATAATGTCTCGTTGGTTCTCTCGGTCTGCCCATCCGTTTCTGGGTGATGGCTTGTAGACAATCGGACGTCAATATGGGCTTGTTCGCAGGAATGCCTCCAAAACTTGGATACAAAATGACTTCCTCAATCCGAGATGATGATTGATGGAAAGCTGTGTAACCTCAAGATGTTTATCAAGAAAGCATGCGCTCACCTTTCAGCATTTGGCAATCCCTTAACGGCAATGAAGTGTGCCATCTTTGTAAGTCCACTACCACCATAATGGTATTATATCCATTGCACGGAGGAAACTTGGTTATAAAGTCAATCGAGATGGTGTGCCATGGGATGTGTGGTATTGGCAAAGGGTGAAGTAACCCGGAGTGTCGCGTTTTAGGCGTCTTACTACGCGCATACACATCGCATGTCTTGACGTATTGTATTACATCATTTTGCCAAGTGGGCTGCTAGTAATACTGGTGGATTTTCCCTAAGGTTTTAGTAATACCTGGGTGGCCCACAAGCAGAGTATCATGGTAGTTATGCATTAGTTTGGTTTGCAGGCGAGGCACAGGGACATAGAGCCATCCTTAATTAAACAGAAGACCATTTTCCATGGAGCGATGCTCATCTTTTGTTATCCATTCTTGCCATTGTTCTGGGGTCAGGGCCTGCATTATGTTCTGATGGAACTGGTCCATAGTTGACACTGTTGGGCTGATTAATCCTAGCAATTTGTTTCTTGGTATGAAGGCCATGGGTGCAGGGGGTGTGTAACATCTTTTTCTTCCTTACTCCATCCGATGCGTGACAATGCATCCACTTTCCCATTCTTGACTCCAGGGTGGAACGTGATTATAAAGTCATATTTAGAGAAGAACTGGGCCCAACAGAGCTGACGGGGTTGTTGGGCATGTGTGGTCCGTAAATACTGCAAGTTTCGATGATTTGTGTAGAGCATGATAGTGTGGCGCCCCCCCAGTAGATGGTGACACCATTCCTTAAATGCCGCTTTGATAGCCAAAAGTTCCTTGTCGGTGATGGAGTAATTAATTTCGCTAGGTGACATTTTTTTCGACCAGAAGGCAATTGGGTGTAGATGATTGGTAATAGGATACCTCTGCGATAGCACCACCCCCATTGTGACACTGGACGCATCCGTTGTGACTACGAAAGGCAGGTTGGGATTTGGATGTTTTAAGATAGGGGCTGTTTTGAATTGTATCTTGAGTTGCCAAATGCTCGCTCTGCTTCAGAGATGACCACTTGAAGGTTTTGTGCTTTCGTAGTAGGGATGTAATGGCATGCGCTTTGCCCAGAAACCCTGGTATAAAACCGTTGATAGAAGTTTGCAAAACCAAGGAAGCTTTGCACTGATTTTATGGACGCAGGAGTAGGCCAATTTAAGATTGCTTCCACCTTCCTGTTATCCATCTGGATGCCATGCGTGGTTAATATGAATCCCAGAAATTTTACCGTCTCGATGTGGAAATAGCACTTCTCTAATTTGGTGTACAAGTGGCGCTGATAAAGTTTTCTCAAGACTGCGGTTACGTGTTGCACATGTTCCTCTTCCGATGCTGAGTAGGTAAGTATATCGTCAATGTAGACCATGACGCACACATCAAGTAGTTCCCGTAACACATCTGTCATAAACAATTGGAAGGCCACTGGAGCGTTGCACAACCCGAAAGGCATTACGGTGTATTCAAATAGTCCATACTTCGTGCGGAAGGCCGTTTTCCATTCATCTGCCACTTTTATACGAGCGAGGTGGTACACTCTATATTTTTGCGTCCTTAAGCTGATCTAAGAGTGTGGGAATGAGCGGTAGGGCATATCTATTTTTTACCGTAATCTTGTTGAGTCCCCTGTAATCAATGCAGGTCCGGAGCTCGCCTCCCTTCTTCGAGATGGAAAACAGCACTGAGGATGCTGGGGATTTGGATGGTCGAATCAACCCATTGGCGAGGTAACGGTCTAAATACTCAAGCAGATCTTGGTTTTCTTTTTCTGCCAGCGCGTAGATGCAGCTGCATGGGGGTTGCGTTCCGGGCATCAGGTCGTTCTGGCAATCGTATGGGCTGTGCTGTGGCAAGATCTCCGCAGCCTCCTTCTGAAAAACGTCCTCAAACTCTTGACACCGGTGAGATAGGAGCCCCAACGCATCAGAGGATGTCGCCGCTCCCAATTTGAGCGCTCTGTGGACTGGTGGCAGGTACGGATAGCGGGTACGGAAGCAGTCTGATGGGAATATGACTGTATGGTTTCTCCAATTGATTACTGGGTTATGATGTTTGAGCCAAGGTATGCCTAGGATTAACTGAAATTGCAGAGCGGTGATCAGATTGAAGGTTATGCTTTCTCGATGGCCTTCTTTGCACAACCTCTCTACCTCCTCGGTGCATAACGAGAGGGGTTCTGAGATCAGCAGCGAGCCATCTACCAAAACAATATTATAGATCTTTCCCTGCTGCTGTCCCTGAAGGCCAATTCTTTGCGCTATGCCCATGTCAATATAGTTTGTAGTTACCGATGGCTCCGCAGTCAATGTAGGCCTCCAGTGCATGCATCTGATGGGGGTGTCCAGGCTTAATCAGAATGACGGGTACAGTAAAATGTGAGACCATCTTTACTTTAACTTCTCTCGACAAGCCGATCCCTACTATTGTCTACTTCAGCAGTTTTCCGATGGCTGCTCAGGCTTCTCTGATCGTTCACTATTTCTTTCGTGACTCCCAAGGCCTTTTTTCTTTAGTTTGTTTGTGCAGTCTTTTAAGAAGTGACCTGCCTTGTTGCAGTACAAACATAACTGATGTTGCCACCATCTCCCCTTTCTTCTTTCGAGAGGGGCCCACGGGCAAAACCCAGCTGCATGGGTTCTGGGGTGCTCTCCGAGGGGCGCCCTGCCCCTTCATGTGGACGAACATATACAGGCCGCGTTTCCACCTTACTTCGATCAGCCTTTCTTTCTTGTAAGCGATGATTCAACTGGCTTACTAGGTCTATGTAGTCTGCGTAGTGTGCGAGCGGATTGACCACCTGAGCCAGACATCCTTTAATTCTCCCCTGAGATCCTGGTACAACAGAGTGGTTCTTTTCTCCTCCGGCCAGTTGGATTCTGCCACCAGTCGGTTAAAGGCGGTAACATACACCAATAGGTCTTGTGACCCCTGCCATAACGCCAGTAGTTTTACGTCCACAGCTGCCCCTTGATTGTTACGGGTGAACAGTTTGTCTAACTCCTGCTGGAAAGAACCAAAGTCATGCAGAACAGGATCATCCCTATTCACCAGGGGTACTGACCAATTGGCCGTGTGGCCTCCCAAATAAGATTCCATTGAGGAACTAGGATTTACCCATAATCTAACAGGCGCCACACACTCTAAAGGTAGAACCCTTGACCGGATAGCAGAACACCACTGCCAAACCTCTGTCACTGCCATAATACCTTTGCCCTGGTCCGACCACCACTTGATCTCCTTCGCCTTTGAAGCGACAGTCCCCCATCATGTCGTCAGCATAGCCCCTGCCATTCCCACTAGGAATAAAAAGAACATTACAGATAACAAACTCATTCCTCTGATCCTCCCCACCTTGAACTCTCTTCCTGCATCCACAGACCCAGTTACTTTGGTTGAAGAGTACAATAAAGTAATGCTTTCTGCCCATGGCACACCTGAAAACTAGAAAGTGCAAACAGAAAAAACATATTAACACATGGTTCTCTCCCCACCTAAAAGCTATTAGATTAGAGAAGCATAGATGCAAACAAATATGGAGACTAGACCCTTCAGATACTAATAAAAACAACCTCACAAAACTAACTTCCTTGTACAAAAAAGAAATAATCCTTGCCAAACAAGAATCTTATAATCTGCACATTACCCAAGATAACTCCAATACTAAAGAATTGTTCATAATTCTCAAAGAAATGAAAACACCTATCCTAGCCCCCAATACCTGACTTAAAGACAAAACATTGTGGACCAGTATTCAAAGTGCCCTAGCTAATAAAATAATGACCCTTCAGACTAAAATTAACAACAAAAAAGAATCCCTCCTACTCGCCTCTTATTCTAACAACATCACTACCCCCTGCCTCCGATCACCTTACCTCCTGCCCCTTCCGAACTGCCTCATCCCCTTTTCAACTTCAAGAAAGTATCAATTCTAGAAGTTGAAAAAGTCATCCTAACTCTCAAACCGTCCAGCTGCCATGGTGACCCCTGCCCAGCACAAATTATAAAGAATGCCGCACGGGACCTCTCCCCATTCATAACTAAGCTTATAAATGCCTCATTCTCTACTGGCACCATTCCCAACAATCTGAAACAATCGTGGGTCCGCCCACTCCTAAAAAAACCTACACTTGACCCATCCATTCCCACCAACTATCGTCCCATTACTGCAGTACCGTTCCTGCTTAAAATCCTTGACAAGGTAGCATACCTCCAAATCCAACAATATTTGGAATGTAACCACCTCCTAGGAGGACATCAATCAGGTTTCAGACCGCAACAAGGGACGGAAGCAGCACTGATTGACCTCAAGGCACAAATAGACACACTGAGAGACAACGGTAATACAGCACTACTACTATTGCTCGACCTCTCAGCGGTGCTTTGATTTAGTTGATCACAAGATTCTTTGCCACCACCTTCACTCTGCTACCCACTTCTCACAATAATCCACAGGATGGATTCAATACTTCTTAGATAATAGAACCATGCAGGTCTTCGCACCCCCAGCAGCTGTGGACCCCATACCTATTACCTGCGGTGTGCCTCAGGGTTCATGCGTTTCGCCCACTCTGTACAACATCTTTATGAAGCCCCTTTTCGATGATCTAGATGGCCTGGGTATCACCTACACTAACTATGCGGTTGATACACAAATCCTCAACCCGTTGATGGGAGATTACGACAAGGATTTGGCCTTTGTGAAAAGAGTATATCTCATCATCCAGGCATGGATGGCCTCTCATGGACTATGCCTGAATGATGACAAAAAGGAACTCCTTATAGTCAGCACCACAGCAAATCTCAACAAATTAGGTCATCGCTATACTAATTTTATCATAGATAACAATAACATTACAGTAGCCAAGGAAGTTAAAACTCTTTGTTTCTACATAGATTCTACTCTCACCTTCAAAAAACAAGTAAACTCCATGGCCTCGGCCACCGCTTACACCTGTAAGCTAATTAGAGCTGCTAGACCTTTCCTTACACCCAATAATTGCATCACTCTAGCAAGAGCCTTGGTATTATCCAAATTGGACTACTGTAATGCCCTATATGTAGAGTGTAACACATACATCACCAACAAGATTCAGATCCTACAAAACAATGCTCTGAGAGCAGCTCTCAACATTCCCAAGAAAGCACGCATATCTGATCTCGGACGATCCAACAACTGGCTCTCCAGCAAAGATAAATTCTTCCTTAAATCAGCCTTCCTGACTCATAAATGTTTACACATGGCCGCCCCACAGTACCTTACCACTAGATTCCTACGACAATCCTCCAACCGCCCCTCTAGAACAGCCACTGCCAACCTATTTCGAGTGCCTAGATTCAAACATACGAAGACTGGTGGTAGTAGCCTCCCGGTCAAAGCTGCCCCAAATTGGAACTCACTCCCACCCTCGCTAAGGGAAGACATGTCTTACCCACGTTTTAGATCTAACCTTATCCTATGGATTAAGGAACATGACATCTGACCTCTTACCACTACTACTGTATATAATTGTTGTCTGATGTCTCCAGCTACCACCTGCTTACTTGTATGATATCTGCCAGCACTGTTTATTAATGTATTGTATTGTAACACACAGCAATGTAACCTAAACTGAATAATCCTCTTTTGCTTTCTGCACCCTAATACCCTCGGGTATGGTGCGCATTATAAATAAATAAACAAACAAACAAACAAACAAACAAGACAGGACAAAAGCTACTTTAGTCTGGTCATAGGGGAAAGCCCCAGGCCAGCAAAGAAAATGCAATCTGCATTGATTCATAAACACAGTGTATCATTGAGGGTCCCCTAGGAATCCCTCTGGCGGGATCGGGGGGACTGAATGTGGTGTGATAACCTGGATGTGGGGTGCCCTCTCAGCTCCCCTTTCAACGGGTCCAGGAAGGGGGACTTGGCCAGCTTGAGAGACTAGAGACCATTTGGCCAAATCGTCTGTCTTTTCCGGATTGACTACCACTTCCCTTTTTATGGTGTTTGTCTCAGAACGGGCTGCATGCACCTCGGCACGCAGTTCTCCCAAAAGGGTGGACAGCTGATCTACTCCTGGGTCCATGACACTCGGGCAGGGATAACCACGCGTGCTTAGCGTTTTGTCACGCTTACCTCTGGTGCCCTGCAGGAGTGCCTGGTCCGGACTGTACCACAGAGAGGCCCCCATACTGGTCCCCTTCACCCAGTGGTATGTCTCAGACATTCCCTCACCTGCCCTCCCTCACCTGTCACCCCGCCTGGAGGAAAATCCTCCAGGGGGCTGTGAGGTTGGGAGGGGCCTGGGAGTGTTCAGGACTAGCACCACTGGTGTTCTGCGGGATGTGTGGAAACCTAAGGGGCGAACAGAGGGTAAGTCTACTGTGGAAAAATGACTGCAATGTTCCCCCACTCCGCTCTCCTTCCCCTCATCCCCTTAAAAAGGCGAGGCAGGCTGGAGCGCGTGGATGCGTCTCACCTGTGCTTCTGTGTCTGCAAGTGAGGCTCCGGAGATGGGTTCTGAAGAGGGGCTGAAGCAGATGAGAGTCTCTCTCCTAGGTGTGATGTCTCTGCTGATTGTCTTGTGTTCTTTCTCTCTCCCCAAGTGTTGGAACTTCTGCGCCGAACTGGTGGTGGAACCCAGAGGGTGGATCGCTAGTTCCTGGAAACAGGTAAGTTCTCGAGTTCTTAGATCAGGGGTTGGTTCTGATGGGTGGGAGAACGGAAGGCGGATACTAACCCTGTTGGTTGTTTCGTACAGGGCTTCTGACTCCAGGAGCTGGGGCCTGGAAGACCCAAGGAGGGAGCTTGTCTGTGCAGGATGCGAGAAGGATGGGGTCTGCCGCGGAGCGGCATTGAACAGGATGTTGAAGGCCACAGACCAAGAGTGAAGACCAGGGTACTGAAGATTGCTGAAAGATGCCGAAGAACCGACAGATGCTGAAGGAAGAAGGATGCTGAATGACCGAAGGATGCCAAAGGGCAGAAGGGTGCTGAGGAGTCTCAACTGGATGCATAATAATGTTCTTGATCAAGGAGCTCAACATAGGAAGATTCTTGAGCGCAGAAGTGGTAAGCAAAACATTACTCTTGTCAGGAGCAGAAGAAACGCTAACCACAGGGTGCGGTCTGGGCGCGGCTTTATAGTCCTGTGCCACACCCTGCTGGAGCTAAATGCGTAAGGGTGTTGGCTTCGTGCACATGCCAGGTAAATTGCTGCATGTGCCGGACTTGTACGTGCACAGTGCTTCTTGGCTTGTGATGGGCGGTGCCCTTGCCTTCAGCTCTTTCTTGCGGGTCGCAACTAGGTCGCGTCCACCCACACGCTCGGCCAGCCACCATCCCTGTTTACCTTTTCCCTATTGTATGAGAGGGGGTTCCCTCCCCCTGTTAGCTCGCCACCCCTGGGCCCATAGCGGGATCTTGACAATAGGTTTTTTTCTCGCACTGTAATGGTTCCTTTATAGTAGATGTACATCACCAGCTTGTAGTGGAAAGGATTATGTAGGATGTTTAATGCTGTGGACCCATTGATGTCAGTGAAACTGTTGGTGATGTATTTGGATTACATTAAGGCCAACCATGTGCTGGGGTCATGAGTGAAAATAATTATACTACTTTGTATAGGGAGTCCACATTACATCTCTTAAAGAGATAACGTTATTGAAAAATATGTTATTATTTTTGTTAAATTATTTTTAAAAACACATATACGTCTACACTACCTGATCATCTCTCATTCTAATCGACCTGCACATATCAATTTCAATTTAGAACTGATTTTCTTTTTCAACAAATGTAAATTAACAATATAAACATACACCAGATATAACTGACATCAGATCGAACAATTATTATAAATTGCACAAATAGAAGACATTACATCCAATACATTATTTGTACATAAAAATGACAAACTACTGTACACTTGTTCAATGTTGATAGGTGTAATTAAGGTATCCAGCATGTTGTTTTTCCTCATTTTGAATTTCTGGACATTACTCAGGGAATAAATGTTTAAATCGGTGTCTGCAACAATTTTAGTAACCACAAATTAACAAAACTGAATAAATAGTTCTCAAATTCATGTGGAAAAGTTACAAAAGATGTTCTTGTGGTTCTGGGTAAATGAGCCTGAAAGAGAATGAAATAAAATCAAAGAGTTTCTAATTAATAGAAGCCAATGTTTTGCTAACAAGACGGCGAAGGTTTGGTAACTAATTCATACTAGCTCTAAATTTAAAGGGTACCTTATCTCACTTAGAGATTGGTGGACTTCATATTTGGAGCAGTCCCTCTGAGAAAACTGTCCGAACCAGAAAAACTCAAACTCAATACTGGCTTTAGTTTCTAGGAATCAAGAAAGTTGTTTTAATACTTACTACTCTGTCAGTGAGTTGTATCCTCAGAAACAGGCTTCAAGAACTATTGGCGTGGTGACACTCCAGTCCAACCTATAAATACAATGAATTCCATTGTTAATTATAGATACACTTCTAATTGTGTACACATGTGTAATTGTGGTAAATGAAAAGACTTAAATCTTAGTATTGTTATCATTATTATAATTATGTTATTTATTGAGTGCGGACCTAGCTTCGAGAAGCAATGGAGTGCTTTGCCAAGGTGCACACCTATACAGATCCATAAGGGAGTGCTTTACAGAGGTGTATAACTTTACCAATGCATAACAGAGTGCTTTTCAGTGGTAACAACAGAAAATATATGTAGAGGGGGGTAGGATACATAGGAGGGCAAAGGAGGGGTACAGCTGTACCAGGTGGGAGGGAGGAGAGAGGCAGGCAGCCTTTAGTGAGGGGCAAAGTGTTGGCCTAGGTGTTGAGGTTATACACGCTTTTCGCTGACAGATTTTTCATTGTGGGACTTTTCATCGCCAGATTTTTCATCGCTAAAAACCCATCTTTTTTGAATTTTTTTTGCGGGGGGGTTTATAGGGGTTGGGGTATGATTATTAAAGTAAGGGAGAGGTTTGGGGGGGTGAACCCCCAGCAAAAATAAAAAATAAAAAAAAGATGGGTTTTTGGCGATGAAAAATCTGGCGATGAAAAGCCCCACGATGAAAAATAGGTTGGCGAAATAACGTAGAACCATGTTGAGGGGGAGAGACTCCTTGAAGAGGTGGGTCTTTAGTTCCTTTCTGAATTGTAGGCGTATGGGGGTAAGTCTAATACTGACCTGAGGAGGTTTCATAGTCTAGGGGAGTAGGCAGAGAAGGCTTGGTTCTTTCCTTTTTGCAGTGGCATATTTCAAGTCTGCAGTCCTGGCTTCTAGTGGTGCGCTGTCTGCCGGAGATGCAGAAGTTCTCTGTGAGGAATCTGGATGACTTGAGGACGACAGCCTTATAGATGATGCAGCAAGACTTGAAAGTGATGTATTCATGCAGTTGGAGCCAGTGAAGGTCGTTGAGGGCTGGGGTGATGTGGTCGTAGCTGTGTAGACCCTTGATGAGGCATGTGGCTGTGTGTAGGACACTGCTAAGGTGCACAAGGGAAGATGATGGGAGGCCTTTGAGAAATGCATTGCCCCCATCCAGGTGGGATAGGACCAGTGCTTTAACAGTTGATCTAAAGCTGTCCAGAGGGAGCATGGGCTTGACTTGTCACAGGAGGGAGAGCTGATACCAAGCTTTCTGAGTTTTCTTAGCAATGCTTGTCTTGAAGTAGAGGTATTTGTCAATGTGGAACCCGAGGCACTTGGAGCAGGAGTTGAGCTCAGGTGTGCAGCCCTCAGAGTTCATGGTTGCTAGGCAGTTCTGTATATCTGGGTGTTCGGTGTTCTTGGTGAGGATTAGGAATTCGGTCTTGGAGTAGGTTGAGCTTAAAGTATGCACTGGACACCCAAGACTGGATCAGTGAGAGCCAGGTTTTGAGCCTATGGATGTCCTTGATGGAGTTGATCTTGAAGTATGTGGGTTGTCGGTGTATTGGTGGATGCAGATGTGTGTGGCTAAGATGGCTCTCAGCGGCTTCATGTTTGGAATGAAGATCACTGAGGAGAGTATGCAACCCTGCAGGATTCCAGAGGTGACGGGTAACAGTGGTGATCTAGAGGAGTCCATCTGAACAAATCGCTTACAGTTGGCGAGGTAGGACTTTAACCCATTGCGCCGATGTAGGTTGTCCGTAAGCGCCTGGTGGTCTACTCTGTCTATCAATGTTAAAAGTAAATGTCTCTGGACAAGAAAAATGGAAAACAAACAATTCATTATATAGAAGTTTCTACATTTTTACTCTGTTCCATATTGAAAATATATTTTCCATAGGATCTATGTGATCACTGCGCACCCCGTTTTACGGAATCCCAAAATGTTGAATCTGAAAATGGTGGTCCAGTGAGAGCATTGATCACAGCCTACCCGCCCACGTCCCCTGCTCCATGTTTACCTTTGCCTCTTGTCACTTACCTTCACTTCCAACTGTTCCTCCACTCGTCCACCACCCTCTGACATAAGTCTCCTTCCCCTAAAGTGGGTATGGACTTCCATCACTGAGCATTTTTCTTGTCTCTGTACTTTTTTCGGTGCGCGCACTGCTCTCCTTAAAATATTGCCGATGGATAAGAATGACAGGTGATCAGGTTCTGTAGACATATATGTGTTTTTTAAAATAACATAATGAAACTAATACAATCATTGTTGATCATTTTCTCTCTTTAAGAGATGCAATGTGGATTTCCCATACAAACAAGTATGTTTCAGAAATCTAGGTATAATAAGGAGGCACAATATTTTACAGTGATTGACTTGAAAAATGTGTTTTTCTCTATCCCGGAGAAATTGTAGTACTGTCAGGAAGAGGTGTTATACATAAAACAGTTAATTTTGTGTGAAGGAAAAAAAGTTACACCTGAAAGATCTGAGGCTATCATGAAAACATCAAGACCACACACGATAAAGCACAAGACCCCTGATGCAGGCCCTGAAGAAGGCACAGGTGAATAAGGAAACAATTGAATGGACTGAGGAAATAGAGGAAGTGTTTGATGAACTGAAAAAAGGCAATTTGTACAGCCCCAGTTTTAGGAATTCACAATTATTCTGAGGAGTTCTTTTTATTCTCACACACAAATGGAACAGTTATGACAGCAGTACTTACACAGAGAACTACATTGGGGTACAAACCCTTAGCATATTATAGTGGGAATTTGGACCCAGTAATGAGCGATCACTTCCCTTGCGAAAAATCGCTGGCAGCAGCCGCGTTCGCCATTGAGAAATCTGCAAGAATAGTAATGGGGTGTTCTATGACTTTATTTGTTGTGCATGCTTTGTTTGCTGTTTTAGAGAAACCTAAGGGTACACTAACATCTCAAAGAGCTTCTGCTTATGAAGTGGTTATATCAAATCCAGTGATCAAAATAGTCAGGTGCAAAATGGTGAATCCTGCCACGTTTGTAGCAGAACCACTGGCAGTGGATGAGCAAGTGCATGACTGCTCAAACTACGAGGAATTCTATGATGAGATCCCGAGGGTAAAGGAAAAAGCTCTAGCAGCTGGGAAGGTTCTCTTTGTTGATGGTTCTTCGCAGTTCGATCAGACTGACAGAGAAAGGAATTCTGGCTTAGCTGTGGTACGAAACAGAGCCAACAGGGAATTTGAAGTAGTAGCAAGTGCGAGATTACCATCTCGTGTTTCAGCACAGGCTGCAGAATTGATGGCATTTATTGCCACGCTTTAGAATAACGCATGGCAGGAAGTGAAGTTGTGTACAGAGACTCCGCCTACATCACCTCAACTGTACATGCAGGGATAGCACATTGGAAAAAGGAGGGACTACCTCAGAGCAGACGGCACTCCAGTGCAAAACGCTGCATTATTGGACAGGCTCATTAAAGCGCTACAACTCCCAGTAGACATTGCAATAGTTAAGTGCGCAGCACATACTAAGAGAACTGACATTATTTCATGTGAAACGAAACCGCAAACAAAGAGGACAAAAGCGTTGCATATTCCTCTGATATTTTTAGTTTTGATACTCCTGATGTGAAAGAAAAATGATTGTAATAATGGTTGTGAATGAAAGCTTTGATCAGTTGTCATGAACGCAGTTAATGGAAGTTCAAGGTGGAGACCCACAGGAAGAGAAATAATTGTGGAAGCAGAGGGGCTGTTCTTTATCCCCTTCCAAAAGAACTGTGGCGACAAGACAGCACTGGTAAACCTTTGTCCCAGAGTCTTAAATGTTAGTAGTGAAAATGAAGATATCAATAATCTTTTAGTTCAGTGAGATGTTATTCAAACATGAGTATTTTACCTCTTTTTATGTCTATTTGAATTCATTATCCAGCAGACAGATTGTGAAGCAATGTGCGATGATGGTAAATATAGCTGTAGTCATTTTTAGAAGGGGACACAACCACTGACTACTCAAGTTACACAAAACACTAGATACAACTGGGGCTGCATGGGTGGCAGTAATAGAACAGAACAGCACAAAGGGGAAGGCTTCCAGTATAGGAAGTGGGCCTAAAGAGATGAGAAAGTTCAACAAAACTAAAACTAGCCTGCAATGAGAAGGATAAGAGCAACAGAGGGGTAACAGTAACCTAGGCAGCCATCTTCATTTACTCAGAGGAGTGATATTCAAATGCTTGGGGAAAGACAGTAAGCAACACGTTGTCTCCAATGGTTAGGGCACATTGAGTAGCAGGGAATCATGAGCCAGAGGTAGCGGATAAAAGATGAGGCTCTCACAGTCTACAAGAAGACAAGACTGAAGCAAGACCTTTGGCAAAAGAGCAATATAAAGAAAGTTCAGGATTAGAAACTGTGAAATCGGAATGGGACATGGCTGAGTGAAGAGAGTGGATTGAATTAAGTCAAGTCATTGATGTCAATCAAGGATGCCAGCTGACAGGAAGGCTCTTTGTATTGATGGATATGAACATCAAAGTAGAAGTTGGCAGTGAGGGGGCATATAGAGTGAGACCGCTGAGGACAGCAAGACATAAAAGGTAAATCGGGAGGTGAGGTAGCACCTTTTCAATGAATAGCTCAGATGACAAAGTGAAAAGGAGCCATGGGAGAGGCAGAAAGAAGGGAAACAGCAAGGGGTGAACAGGCAGTAATGAATGGAGCTTATCAATACAGAGAATAAGTGTGAGGTGGTTCAAGAGAAGAAAAAATAAGAGAGAGTTTAGGGACAATGCAGAGGTGAGAGTGGAAGAAGAGATCAGGTAGAGAGAGTTAAAGAACAGGGCAAGGAAGACAGCAAAGGGGAATGAGAGGCTAAGAATGGTTTGGCAAAAAGGGCTGAGGTTAGTGAGTGCTTGAGGGAGATTTCTACAGTCCCAATGGCTGATGGAAGCACCAGGAAAGGCAAAGATCGACACAGTGGGTACATGAGAAAGGAGTAGAATCAAGAGGTGAGGTTCAGAAAAACAGAGTTAATTGGAGTCAGAATCAGAGTGGAAGTAAATGGACCCAAGGGTGGTAGATGGTCTCCAATGGGCACAGGGATTGGGAAGCCCAAAAATGACACAGCAGTAGCACAGAAGGGAAATAAGTGAAAGTCAGGCATTGTCAAAAGAAAAATTGAGAGTGGCATGAAAAGAGATTTCAGAAGCAACAAAGCCAGAAAGTTAAAAGGGGTCAGAGAGTGACAGGGGAGAAATGCAGACAGGACAGAGGAAATTAAGACAGAATGGTACATGGGACATCATTGCTGAACAAGTAGCACATTGAAGAGGGCGAAAGACAGAAGGAAGATTAACCGGTCAACAAGACGGTGAAGGGGACACAGGAAGGAGAGAAAGGATATGGTGGCAAGGTGTCAAAGGGGAAAGCAGTAATAAGCTGTGTGTAGCACAATCACGAGGAGAGACACAGAGTTTCCAGACAGAGGGTTAAGTTGGAGAGGCAAGAGGGGGTACTTGGACAATATAGTAGAGAGGAAAGGCAGCAGGTTAGTGCTTATGAACATCCAGCACTAACGGTGCTATGCTGCAATCTTTGATGTGTAGGGGGATAGGGATGTTGCCAAGCTCTGTGCAAAGCCATATTTGTTTTAGCCTTAGTTGACCCCTCTGAACTGAGCCTCCGTGTGGAGTCTGCCTAGTTTCCGTTATAGAAGAATATGAGGGATCAGTCACATGATAACAACAAGGTCTAATATGCAGCTTTGTGTCAGTCTAACCGACCACTACAGATATAAAAGGTAGGGCACACATAGCATGCTGCTGGCCGGGCCTGAATTGTTCCTCTGTAGTAGGGATACAGAGAGGAGATCAGGCATCAAAGGCGGGTATGTTCTACAGAGACACATGTCAGAGACCTGACACATGCTCTTGACAAATGTTGCCACTCAGGAGCAGGAAAGGCTGCCCCATATGCAAGTTTGGAACAAAAGCTGGAGGCTTGTTCTTGGGCCTGTCCATGAGCTAAAATTGAGGTCCAAACCACAGCACAATTCCTATTCAAAGGGCAGGTGTACATTGCAGGGTCCATCAAGCAGACTGCCATGATGGAAGGGCTACCTACAATGGACCTCTCGAGGGGGGCAGACCAAGGAAGCCAGGCAGCTGGTGGTAAGTTCTTTAGTAGCATGTGCAGGTGGACGACATAGACTCTGTTGGTTTTCAAGTAAATGTTGCTGGTCAGGAACTGGAACGTCTGCCCCACAATAGCCTATACCAGAAGTTTGGAACTAAGGCTGGAGAACCGTACTCAAGGTGGTCAAATGATAATCATGATCCCTAATTTACATCACCTTGTCAGTCCAACATGCAAATGCATAACTAATAGTGATGATCTGTCTAATATGCTATCATGATAGAAGGGTAACCTGAAATGAAACTCTGAAGTAGAATGGCAGTGAGAAGACCAGGCTAAGAGGGGCATTCTTCTGGACATGGTCATGTGGTAAGGAATAGGCCGATCTGGTAATGAAGCAAAGGTTGCTGGCCAGGAACCAAATCTAACTAAATGTTAATTTGTCGAAGGTTTCAAGCAATTCTAGCTGGTGTAAATTCCTCTTTCTTCAAAATATGTTATGTCTGTGTCACTTGATAACTAGGTAGAGAGGGCATAACAACATAACATATTGATGTGTTATATAGTGTTCTTAAGTTAACTCTATATGTGTAAATGTTACTTTTCATTGAGGATTCCATAGTTGAAGATGATGAGCAGATTCTCAGAATCGCAGTGAAACGTAACTTTTGTAAAGGTCTTATGTATTCCCTAGCTGCTATTGTCACTAGAGCATAGATTAACAGAGCACAATTATAGATTTACAAATTTAATGCAGGAGGCTATAAGTGTACCGTAGGACAAATAGCCTACTAATATAGATGAAGTCAAAAAGAGGCATAGTCTTCTTTAAAGTAGAGTTTATTTTCTCCTCTTCAAAGAACAGAGTTTCTTGTGATAGTGTGTCACCCTCTTCAAGGGGGTGAATTAATTCAGATACAGAGTCTCCCCATTCAAGACAAATATCTATTTCTGATTCAGAATATTGCCCTTCATGGTGAATAGTGTATTTGGATACAGAGTTTCTCAAATCGAGGGGAAAGTCCCTCCTTTCAGCAGAGAGCTCATTCTGATACAGAGTCTCTCCTTAGAAGGAAAGGAGGTTATTCTGGTATTGATTTCTTACAATTAAGTAGATGGTAGTCTAGAGGAAGAGCCAAAAGCCCCTTCCAGAAGCTCTGCCCCCATGTTGCCTATATTTTGGGAACCAGAAATTGAAACACGTGCAGTACAGGTGAGGATGCCTGTACCACACATTTATTGAAAAAAGGTATCCATTGAGAAAGCCCTATGTGCATTATCAAAGAAATGATTGTCTTCTGGGCAAAGTCCTGGAAGAGGTGTGAAAATGGATGAGAAAAAGAACTGGTGACATCATGTGAAGCAGGACTGACACACCCAGAAAAAGACACAAAGGACGAAAGAACATAAACATTTCATAAGATCTGAAGGGGAGGTGTTGATGATAAGCAACATTTCAGGATTGAAATGAAGATGCTTGTGCGAAGAAATGCTGTAGAAAATGCAAAGTAATTTTACACTGAAATAATCCTAAGGCTGGCTACGTAGTGAATAGATTGCGGTGATGCGCCAATGTATAGACATAGGAATATTTAGAATCTGGATGTTCCTTGATGCACTTTAGTAAGCTTAAAACCTTGTGAATGAAAGAATGAAAAGGGCTTGAGTGTGGCGCAGTTGGAAAATGGCTAATGGCAAAGCAGAAATCAAAAAAGGCTGGCTGGTCCACCTGATATTGGCGACCCAATCACTACCCCTGGCAGTATGGAACATATAATTAGATGTTCCTTGTAAGTCTATCACATCCCCAAGTAGGTTTTTGTAGTTTGCCATGTAGTGTGACATCAATGATGACACATTTTTTCTATAAAAGTAATGTTTTTTTATGTGATGCATTCAGACTGTGCTGTGAGACGTCCTATGATGTCCGTTGTAACTCCCTGTTTTAGATAATTGCAAATAAAACAGTACAAAGTTTTGCCAACTTCCTGAGTCTGTTTGATTATTGATGTATGAGTAGGTTTTGCATCCCCATCCATCTCTAAGTATTGCTACCTCATCTTAAAGGACCCCAGGTCCCGGGGTTCACATGGTAGCAGAGGTAAGATGGTTAAATGTCCATTAAAGGCTTTTAAGGGTCTCGGAATATCAGATGTCCTCTGCGCTTCAGCTGGAGGACCGTGAGGCTTCCTGTGGACAGCGGCCGAAAATAAGTTCTAGTAAGACACAGCGAGATAGGTGGGACGGGTCCCTCTTTTACGAAATCCCCTCCTGGTTTCTACAGAGAGCTGAGCGGACCAAAAGCAACGGTGGCCGGTTGAGGGGGAGACGATCCCGAGGGTCAGGAGCTGAAAAGCGAATGGTGAGTTGATTGGGACCAAGCAGTGATAACTGTAACTGGTTTTGGTGTAATTCACTGGAATTGCCAGCAAACTCGGAATGAGCCCCCTTGTTTTAGAAATGTCAGATGATGTGGGATTTAAAATGAAGGGAAATTCAGGTCTTGCCATGGGGATAAAATATTTCTATGGGGGAGATTACAATACAAAAGAAATTCTCCTCTGGAGACTTTGGCTCTCATTCCGATGTTGCCGCTCTGCCACCGATAGTACCAACGGTCTACAGGCAACCTCGGCTTACTGATATCCGGGTAATACCGGTACCTTACGGGTGGTGGCAGAGCAGGATTCCACGGGAATGGGAACACTGAAACACCGGCACCGTTAAAAACGGTGCTGGTGCTTCACTGAATTATCTGCCGGTAGGGGCATGAACTACCAGCAGGTCAGGCGTGCTGGTAGTTCACAACCCCTACCAGCAGACTCGGAGTGAACCGGTCCAGAAAAGGTGCCGGTAACCTTGTTACCCGCACCTTATGTGTGGATCGGCTTCCTCCTAAAGATGGCCTTTATTTCAGAATAAAGTACATACTTTATTCTGAAATAACATTTCTGTTGTCAGAGTTTGTAGGGGGAGGTTTCATTTTTTGACACTCACCCTCAATGAAATCTGTCTTTTCACCTTCTCTTAAGCTTTGTGTTTCTAAATAAATGCTGCTTACTGTTCATATTTTGTGATTCCATGTAACATTATACAATGCAGCCATGAGTTCCAATATTATAAATGGTGATATCCGTCATGTATGTTGCTATAATTTATAGACCGAACATGCCTTTAGAAACTAAATGGACATATGCGCTTGCGGATAGCTTTATTCAATTATATTCAGTTCATTATACAGGACTGACATGTCTGGCTGCTGGAAGGGCGATGAAAATCCATCTTATTCTAAAAGAGCTGCCCTTGAATTCCCGGGCAATGGATGACATCCTATAAATGGGCGACAGCGTGAGTAATAGGGTCTTCACCAGGTGCTAATTTAAATTTCGCACCAGAAGTCAGGGCTGCGGTATTAATCACGAAATTCAACACTGTATTAAGCATGCAGACCTGGCGCGTTGATCAGCACAATTGGATGTGACAGGGCCGCATTGGAAAACACGTTTAGATCATTAAGGCATAGGTGGAAAGAGAAACTGATGTGATAGCATTAGACCCCCTGCTGCTCCCCGAGATCTGACACCGAGATAGGCACCAAAAGAAGGAACCGCAGTGTCTGTTCGCGAGACCAGGGGAAGGGCGGGATAACCTGATTCGAAACGCACCATCGATGAATATTCACGGAAAACATGAAATTGCGGAATTAGGGAGTTCGTTTTTCAAAGTCAAACGGATTATGTGCTGAGTGCTGCTGCCACCATAAACAAATCCCCTTTCTTCTTGTGGTGGTGCCATGTTCAGCATCAGCAAAACAAAAAACTAAAAAAAGTTCTCTACACAGGAATCTGCATAGACATTTCGCAAAGACGTACCCTCATATATTGCAAACATTGCAAAGTGATAGAAATGTCGATGGGGCGTGAAGTTCAATGCCACTCGTGTGCATTCATTGTGCTATAGGCGTCACTATGTGCTACTTGTCTATCCATCTTTGTCCAGAAAACACATCTGCATGATTTGGGGCGGGGAAGTTGTCAAATTAAACATACATGGACCTAGTTTCGCATGCAATTTGTACTGCTATGTTTCCTTCATGAAACTGTTTTACAGGGCCTATTGACTGCATGCGTCAAACTTCCACATGACACCCATTTTCTTTTGGTATGATTTGTGACATACTGTGATACCTTTTCACTTTAACTTAAAATCGTATTTCAGGACATGGTAACTACGTTCTAGCACCCACGTAGATGGGAGCCTTCAAGAAACCACCATTCTACCATAGGCTTTGTGGTAAAGATGATTGTTTAAGCGTCTTCTTTATTCATCTTCAAATTGTTAGCAGTACAATGACCCCAATCTCATCCAGAGATGTCTGGAGGCTAATGGCGGCTTTGTCTAGCAGCACAATATTCATTATAGATTCTTATTTTTATATGACAGTTGTATAATTTGTGAAAGAAAGCATTCACCTTGTCAAGATCTGCTGGAAGAGCCACCCGGGAGAGGATGAGCCCTAACGGTGTTAACACACATCTCTGATTTAGACTCATTGGTATTGCAATACAAACCATACAATTCCTTGTCAACAATGTCCTTATTTTGATCCACATGTCAGCATGCAATTTCCTCTATTAATCATGTTAAATGCCATGCTAAAATAGATAAACCATCAATATGAAGGGGACCGCGGCTATGTTTTAATGTTCTACATGGCAATATGGCGAAATTCTCTATACTTGCGTCTCCAATCTAATATATGCTTGGTAAGCTGGTATTAGCTTGTGGCTATCTGCATACACTGCTAGATCCTGAAGAGGAATCTTAGCAAGCAAGTCCCCTCTATAACACTTGCGCATGGGCGCGTTATAAATGCCATATCATATCATATATTTGAAAGTGTAATGAGCTGATCATTGTGGGAATCTTCTCTCTTCCTCTTTTTTATACATTGCTGAATCAGAATGCTTCTGTGCCAAACTGGCAGAATAACTTTCCATCCAAAAGCCAGTTATATCGCTATTTTGAACATATTTGCCCAATCTTCTAAGGGGCATTTCAGAACTGTGCTTGCCAAACTTTCTAAGACCAGGGGCCTGGGAAAGTGTGAGGTCTTTAATCAGCGCTCGAATTTGATTGTGGATAATTTCTATAGCTATTCCTCCAATTGATTGTCTCCTGTCAGCATCCTGATCGTAATCATTCAAGGGTTCTTTCTAATCATGCTTGAAAAAATTCCTTCTATGCATAGTCATGTATAGGATGATGATCGAGTTCTTGGTGATGTTCAATCACCCCTGCCACCATATGCCATAATGCTCTTCCAACCGTCTCATCTACTGCTTTACGCGTCTTTTCCCATTGCTCTCTTTGAGTTCTTTCTTGGCCCATTTTAGTAAATTTGTATATGACAATTTTATATATGCACCTTCATACCTTGTGGTATTGGCAACCACTTTCTTAGGCAGCATAAGATATCATTCAGCTTTCTTTTCGCTAGTTTTAATTCCATTCTTAGATGGATTGACATATAACTCTATCTTGTGACCGTTACATCTTTTGCTATTGGAACATTAAGCTGGCCAACTCTCTTATCCAAAACAGAGACTTGGTGGCTGGAAGGTTTAGAATTAATCTTAAACGTCTGGCAATTGCTCTGGGCAACCCTCCAAACCATTGTTCTTCTCCTGCCAAGTCATTACAGAAAGGGAAAGACCATATGAAAATCAGGCTCGGTCCCACCCCCAACGTGGCAGTCCTGCTAGCATTTGTAAGGTCACTTCACTTCTGCACGAGACCACAAGCATCTTCAGACATGTTTCAGCCTCATTGGGTGTCATCAGCGAGGAGTAGCTCGGGTCTCTAGGCCCAGCAGGTACGGGACCCATGTCTGGGCATATCAGTCCCACTCGGGGTGTCAATGAAAAACAAAGAGGTGATGGCTGGAAGGTTTAGAATTAAACTTTAACTTTTGGCAGCCCTCCAGACCATAATTCTTCTCCTGCTAAGCCATTACCGAAAGGGGAAAAACCATATGCAAACCTGGCTGAGTCCCACTCCCAAAGAGGGCTCCAACTGAATTCCAAATTTAGTCATAGTCAATTCTCCTCTTAAGGCTTGGACAAACTGTCTAGCCAACCAAAACCATTGATTCACCACCATCCACATGAGCCCCATCACCCGTAAAGAAACCTCACTTAAAGCACGCAGCAGCGTACCCACAAACTTACGCCACAATTTTCACATTCACACACTCCCAGAGACAAACTTCAATTCTAGCTCAAATTTACCTGCAATTAGTACAGTGACACAATTCTTAGTATTTTGGCAAACATACTGCACTTCACAACTCAGCATTTTAGCAAAAATGCTGAAACACCAAAACTGTTCACTAACAGGAATATAAACTCAGAGTCAGTAAATGTACTTCTCAAGTTTCACATTCACTGTAATGCGGGAGACAACCCTACCCACACCAGCATTATTCACTCATCTACTACAATGCGGCAGGCATCCCATCTCACACCAGCCAAACATGCAAGCTAAAAAAAGTGATGTTGCTGCAACTCAATCGGCAATCCAAGGCACGGACATCCATAACCAAAAATATACTGCACAACAAAGTTAGGCAGTCTAACTACAACTTGCCACTCATACCACTTGTAGGGAAATGCAGCAACGTTTGCTCTGCAAACCTTGAAGAAAATTAATTCCGCTGGTTTGTGATCACCCAAACCTCACTTACTGGTGAAAACAAAAGGTTGTCCTTCTTTTTTGAAGTACAGCCCAATTAATAAGAAACGCCTCTTTCAACATTGATGACGGTATGTCCCTAATAGTCCACGCTGCATATAACAGCTTTAATGCTACAAACCCTGCAAAATAAATGTTAGCCTAAAAGTGGTGGGATTGTTGCATTAATGACAGCTGGAACCCTGAACTTACTCTGGAAGAAAACACCTATCATTGCAGCCAAAACATCAAGCACAGATACCCAGTAACACTTCATAAGAACTGCTCGTAATTTAAATTAGTTCAGTTAACAACCCACAAACAGTTCTTTGTACCCTTCAAATAACAGCGGCTCAGTTTGCATTGTAAGGGGGAGAAAGCTACAATTATGTCTTGATTTTGGCGAATGCTGAAAAAACCCAAAAATTATCACTGTCACTTGCGGGGATTTCAATGTTCTTGGCGGTACCTTCATTTTCCACTCTGTTACCATGGGCACAAATACAGCCGTAGGCGCTTCGCCGCAACTGATGTATTTATTACTCGATCATTCCTTGCTTTTGCTGCCATGGGCAACGATACAATCCTACGAGCAAAATCCTACGATGCCATCCAGTGGTGGACTGGCTTATAGGGATCTCTCAATATTTCCCAGTAGGCCTCTGTACCCTGGGCCTCTTTTGTGTGGTAACCTATATCATTTCAAAATGTTCTCATAGGAAAAGGGTTGAGCTTGCTGAAAATGTGTAACATGGGGCCACTTTGAACATTATTTCCAAGGCCACTATTGGTCCCTAGTCCACCCCTGACACCATTGCTCACCAAGACCGAAAAGGGTCCTTTTCTCCATAACGTCGGATAACCTTGCGGTCCTGCCTGGGAGAAACATACGGCTCACTGAAATACAAAGAGTCAGCATACCCATAACCATTCCAGCCGATATCACCATTCTCCTGCTTGGAGCTGAGCTTGATGGAGCTCCCCCTGCCAACTGTTTCAACAGAGTCCCTTCAATGCACAGGCAGGTTTGAGACTTGGGAACGTGGTGGCTTGCTAAGTGCCACCCTTTTCGGCACAACACTGGTCCAACTTCTACTCCAGTTCACCTCGGATGGCATCTGCTCACCTCAGGTCCATTCTTCTTTTGAGTCTCTATATGTGCCCAGCTCTTAGCCATACATCAGGGCACTTACATGTCCTACATGCTACAAGGCAGGATGATTGACAAACCATTTTCTCACCAGCACTCCTGCAGTCTTGCGCACATATACTCATTCCAAAACCTCAACAGGGTACTTTGAGAAACCAGAGGGTGTCTCACTGACTAGTCCCTGAAGATATGACATCCAGGTGGCCAGTACACGGCCATCACTTTTGGATCCAGTTCATGGGGGTGGACCTGTGCAGGAGGATTTCCTGGGTGGGGTGTCTGCGGGGAGTGGTCAGGAAAAGTCAGGCAATTACTTTTTACAACTCACACCTGACTTCCATTAAGCTTCCCCACACGGATAAGAGGCAGAGCACGAGATCACATTCTGAGCGAGGCAAAACACATGAAGGAGCAGTGTCTTCCAGACAGCAGCTGAACGTGGGGAGAAATGTGGCAGACCGAGAAAGGAGAACGAGGAGGGAGATACCTTGTTAGTGAGAAACCCTTACTTTCCAAAAGCCTTCAGATTAAAATTCCATCAGAGATCCTGCATTGTGTGTTGGACTGGCCGATTCGGGGAGGAGAAGCAGCCGCTGTGGTAGCGTGCTTGGCTCAAGGATCAAAGCATTGCCAGAGAGATCAGCACAGCCGGTGAGTTGGGGAGACTGATACAAGACTGGTCTGTTTTGAAGGTAAAGTTGCAAGTAGCAACATTGTATTAAGAGCGAAGAACATTAACTCATGTGATGAAAGATTTAAGTAAAGCTCAGTTGCCGATTGATGTGTGAACTTTGATATGAATCAGAGGAGGTGCGATACAAAGTAACAGAGTGGTCCAGCACCGCGGACATGCTCAATCGAAGGTCTCTGAGGAAACCAACCAAGAAGTAGCAGAAGCAAAAGTAAACTTTAAAGGTGAAACTTGTTAATAATGTGAATCAAAGTGGTCCTGTGACGGTTTAAGCAAAATCCATTGCACAGTAGAAAGTCTTCGATTTTTGATAAAGAGTGGACAGCAAGAAAAGTTAGATTACAAGGTTCGTTCCCGGCCTGAGGGAGACGTATTGTGAAATTGTGTTTAAGGGGGTCCGAGCACGACTGAGGGAGACTCGTGTTGAACAGTGAACCCAAGAACTGGTGAATGTGAAAAAACCTGATGAGAAAAGAACTTTGGCAATTGTTTATTAATCCAGGCACTTTGGCACGGAAAGCCTGGATATCTATGTTCTGAATTGCATCCACGTGATAGAGAAGCAAGAGTGTGTGCGAAGCTCGAGAGTGCCACCTTGTCCCGTGCTGAAAACATGGGAAGGGAAGCTAACTGCTCAATTATCCTGACATATTAATTCTTGAATACTTTTCTTTTGCATCAATTATTTTCCCACACTATTTCTTCTTAGAGGTAAGGACTGGCAATAGGTTTTTTAGTTTAGGTCCTTTTATTTCGATGGAATCTCCACTAGGACTGAATTATTTATTCTTTGATGGTCATAGCTTGCTTCCATCTTGGGATTTAGGGTTAGATAGGTGTTCAACCAACCCATTGAAGTTCAATAAAGACCCTTGAACTGTGATCACTTGTGTCTGGCTTCACTTTTTGATTCCATGCCTTCCTTACAGTACCCCTCTCCTACAGTTTCACCCTTTCCATACACCATGGATGCTATTTTAGTCCCTTATTCAAATTACATTCAGCAGAGTATTTTTCCACATACCCCCTGCTCAACAGGCACCCCTCTTCTTTTAATTTGGCCTGGTTGCTCTTTAGCAGCTATGTTCTTCACCCTGCAACCTTTTCCTCAGCAGGGTTTCCCCAAGAGGCCTTTATTCTCAGCGGCCCTCTGCTTTGCTCTGAGTGGTGGGTATTCAACTCCCAGGGTCCGGGGTCCTGCAATCTTTTTCCTACACCCCTCGCATGAAGGTTACTTCTTCCTTTGTTCCTCTGTTTCAGGCTCTTGCACTACCTGGGTCCAGATCAGAAGCCAACTCATTGCCGGTGTTATATTGAAGACTCCTGGAAGCAGCAGGTAAGATGTTACTAAGTTATTTTATTAAGATCTTCAAGTTACATCAAAGGCTGAATAGAAACAGAAGCCTGGCTTGGTAGCCAGACCTACTGTCACCACCACCCAGGTTTACATGGCTCCAACTGCCTGGGGTGGAACCTACAATCATCCACAAACATTTCAGTGACCTACCAACATTCTGACATCATGCACACCATACATCCTAGGGACACACAATACAACAACTGTCCACAGTACTCATTAATACCTCTTCTCGCAAATTACCTGGTGGTCAAATTCTCATCACACCATTCAATTTTTCTTGCACCTCTCTTTTCTTCAAATTATTTGTGGAGGAGATAGCCCGTTTCATCATATGACCCAATAGCAATCTGATTTTTAACATTAGGGCTGCATGATCAATATCAATTTGGAATTCACTGAGCATGCTTCAAACAGTTCTAGAGCACAACAAATAAAATAAAGGAATTTCCCTTCGTAGTCTAGTGGGTGGGGGTAACCAGCTCATATTCCCTAAGCTGATCATTTTACAAATCATGCCCCTATACTTAACATACCCCTTGTCGTAAATCTCCCCCGTCTCACCTGTGATCGGGATCTCCGGTGTTCGGCTGCAGGACTCTTCCTGTGGATGGTTCGGGTCTTGAATAGGCTCGCCCGAGCCTCGTCAGGTTGCAGGACGCGTTCAGAGTTCCGGGAAGTTTGTGGTTCCAGGGTATCCAGGATAGCGATGAACGAGTAAGTAGGGGGGGAATCCAGGAACAGGATAAAAGGCAAGGAAGGAAGTAAGAGGATCAAAGGAAACCAATGTAGAGAGTAAACAAACGTCGGGTCACTACCGAAGATAGCGTTGAGACGCGCGGACCCGCAGGGGCGTGACCAATTTATAGTACGTGCCATGACGTGAAAGCTAGTGCGTAGCACGGAGCTTGGTACGGCCATGTTGGGAGGAACAAGGAGTACAAGCCCTTTGTGACAATGACCATGAGGTCCAGAAGGGGCAATTTCGCCGGGTCATGACAGCATGCCCCCTCCGAAGACTGGTTCCTCCAGGCTTGCCTGAGTGAATAAGATGGAATCTTCTGAGCAAACGAGGGGTCTTTAAATTAGAAACTGGTTCCTATGTTCTCTCGCTAGGGGGGTAGCCTTTCCACTCGACCAGATATTGTAGTCGACCCCTCCTATAACTGGAATCACATATCCTGGACACCTCATATTCCAACTGGTCGTCCACAACAATAGGTGTGGGTTTGAAGGGTTTTCTAGTAGAACCAACGTAGGGTTTCAACAGGGAAGTATGGAAGACTGGATGTATCTTCTTCCAGGAATCCGGGAGCTTAAGTCGGAAGGAGACAGGATTGATGATCTTCTTTATAGAAAATGGACCATAATAGCGAGGAGCTAATTTGTTTGGTCGTAGATGTCGAGGTAACATTTTCGAAGCTAACCAGACTTGATCGCCAACTGAATAGGGAGGTGATGGTCTTCTCTTAGATTCTGCATATCTTTTGGTTCGAGTCTGGGCCTGTTCTAACTGATCCTTGGCCTCTCTTTGTAAGTCGATCAGCATCTGAATCCAAGAGTCAAGAGTAGGTACCGGAGTAGATTCTGGAAGAACTGATGGTAAAACAGACGGGTGATAACCTTGACTGCAATAGAAAGGGCTGATCTTGAGAGCTGAATGATCTGAGTTATTGTAGGAGAATTCGGCTAAAGCTATACGGAGAGACCAATTGTCTTGAACCTTGGTGGCAAAACAACGAAGATATTGTTCCAAGGTTTCATTTACTCATTCCGTTGCCCCATTGGTTTGTGGATGATAGCCTGAAGAAAGGGCACGTTGGATTCCTAGAACACGACAGAGATGTTTCCAGAATTGTGAAATAATCTTGGAAGGAAGGCCATGAAGACGAAAAATATGTTCCAGGAAAATTCCAGCAAGTTCTGAGGAAGATGGTAGTTAACATCAGAGTTTGAACAGAGTATACCTCATGTGATACGTGATGGGTGCATGTAATTTCAAACCACTCTGTATCTATGAAATATGTCTTTAGGTCAAATATAGATTTGTGGGCAAACTGACCAGGGGAGGATCCTCTGACCCATACAACCTACAGCATCACCATGACACACATTTCCTTCCCCCCAATCAAAGCAGTGCGGAAAGCTTGACCAATGGGCAGTTGAAAGAGGGGCTGGCTAGTGATGCTGCACACACACCCACTTTCAAAAGACATAAAAAGAGCCACTGGAAGCTAGAGAGGACATTCAAATCCAGTTGCTGCAACACGCTCTGCCGGACCATACAACATCCAGAAGATACCAGATTCAACACTTAGACTTTAAAACTCCAAAGAACTTGATTCAGAACTCAAAGCAAGGGCCTAAACCCACAAACTGAGAACTCTCCTCAGTAGGCCTCAGCATCCAGCAAACCTAACAGCGGTAGCAGCATCCAGGAGCCGTGCAGATCAGCGCTGGGTCCAGAGAAAGCTGTGCAGAAAGATCCAGAAGCAGTGCTGTATCCAGAGAAAGCAGAGCAGTATCCAGAACCAGAGGCCAGAGATCCAGAGTGACCCAGACCGCTGTTAGCAGAACCAGAGAGCTGACCAAGATCACTGTGAAGTGCCGAGACCAGAACCGGAGTCCAGTCCAAAACCTGACCAGATCCGTGGGGAGGCCTATTTCAAAATATATTGTGAGTACCTAGCAGAACTGTGCAGAACCAATCTCTTAGTTAAAATAATATAATTCAATCTATTTTAATCTAACCAGAACTGCCTCCTAACTGTCACCTGTCATTTGCAAAGCTGTCACCTGTCATTTTCTAGCTGCAAGCTGTAACCTGTCGCTTTGAACTTTTAAAATTTCAAGTCCAAAAAACAACCTTCACAAAATCGTTCATAACTCCGTAACCGTTTGGGCTAGGAACTTGGTTTAACTTTCCTCTGAAGGATTAGAATCTTACCTTTCCAACAAGCCTAGAAACGACTATATACTTTCTCCGCAATCACGATTCACGCATTCGCGAATTTTGCAGCGATTTGCGATTTGGCCCGATTTCTTTACTTGTAAAAAGATAGCTGCTTTTGCCTGAACTGCTAAATTTCGTTTGCCTCTTAAGAACCATCCCTGAATCATTGCTAGAGTGAGCCTGAACTCATATTAACTAGATACCACTCACCCTGAACCTCCTGAAGGGAATTAAAAGCATTTTCAGCATATTTCTCACTGCATTGTCACCATATTCAAAGCATTTTGCCTGTGTTTCAAAACTCCTATCTGTTGTATAAGCTGCTGGGGGGGCATTGAACTGACTTCTATTTGATTGCATTCCTAAGAACTGTGTGCTCTCATCTTCATCTCCTTACATTGCATAAAAGGGGGGGGGGGGTGAATTGTCCAAGAAAGTGATTACATTGTCTTTTGCTGAAACCCTATCAAGTTATTTTCTGTACTGCATTTTCATTCCACCTTGCATCCATTTGAAACCATAAAAGTATTGTTGCTATCTTATCCATCCTATAACCACTCATCATTGATTATAAAGAAGTGTGCTAGTGCCAGACTATCCATTATTGATTACTGCTCAGATTAAGTGTGATATTCAATTATTAATTTATTATAAAGTGTGATATATATATATATATATATATATATATATATATATATATATATATATATATATATATATATATTGTTTAAATCTCAAATAAACCTTTTAACTTGCAAAACAGAACTACTTCTTGGCTCAGTGGGGTCAGGGGATTCCAGGAGAGGGGTGTTATATAGGGGTAGTCATCCAGAACTCATGAACTGGACATAAAGATATATCAATAAGGGTTTCCATTCAGTATCCCAGACTAGGCATTGACTTAGCTGTAGTGTTGAATTGAATCCTCTTACAAAGTGGGGGCTCGTCCGGGATGTCTGGGTTAGATTTATCACTTGTGCAGATTAATACAGTATGCTAACTGACAGGAGACATACATCCGGTCGGATCACCACGCTGTGTTACGCTGTAAAGCACTCCTCAAAGGAAAGCTCTAAGGAAACGGTCTGTTTTGCAAAAATAAAATACAAACTTCTGTAAGTCAGGAAGGAACTCAAATTCCAGAATGATGACACTGGTAGACATCAAAATAGCCAGAGAGCACTTCTTACATAAGCTATTTGTGAGAGGTGAGTGGACTCATCAGGACCAAATGGTCTGGTTGCAGGCAATCGCGCAACAGGTCACGGAAACAGGGTCAGATATATGGGGAGATCAGGGTCCCCTACATGTGGCCCTGAGTGAACTATACATGGCCCCTAAGGCCAAGGATGAGCACAACAAGATTGCCAGGGTAGCGACATATTTATATTTTCATATGGGAGCCATGCAGGACAAATGTGCTGAAGGCCAAGATCTGGCGAGTAGGCAACTGCTGGCATTACAGAAGGCCCAATCTGATCTGGACTCTTTTATCTCTTGAGGCAACCCTCCTGCAGCAGAGACTGGCCCAGTACTCCAGGACCAATCAGGAGGCACAGAGAGAAAATGAGGCTCTCTGTCAGCACAATGATAGGCTCCAACAACAGGTAGCGATGCAGGAGCGACTGATAGAGTCTAGTAAGGCCTTAACTGAGGAACTGAAAGCGCAGGCTCTTGCATTGCAACAGGGAGCAGGGGCGGATAGAGACCAGGTTCGCTGGGAAAGGGAAACTCCTGAGCATAACCTCAGGAGCCCTAGTACCAGAGGCCTTTATCTCTCTCAGTCCCTGGACTCTGCCACCCCCATGTCCCCTGGCGCACATGAGCACCGGGCCACAGGGATGGCAGATTACTATCCAGCCAGAAGCATGGGGCTCATAGGCCAGTACCACCCAGGTATGGAGGGGCGGGCATCTGGGTATGGGCACCCAAGCACATTGCAATTTAGTGGGGAACCCCAGGAGAGTAGGCCCATTAAGGGCTTCCTGAAAACCTCTGCCCAGTTAGGTCAGTGGGGGGGTACCCATCAAATCCTGGCAGCGAGGAGGGATCTGAAGACTCCTCTGAGCGGTACAGGACACAGGAGACCAGGTCCCCACATTCTGCCAGCCACTCCCAGGCTCGCAAAATCCGGGAAAACCTGGAAGATCAGACAGGAACCTCTGGGAGCAGTGCCTCTGAGTCAGAGGATGAATGGACCAGGGTTACCCCAACCAAAAAGGCCAATAAGGCAAAAAGGGCCTTGCTTAAGGACCCATTGAAACAAATTAAGGCAATCAGGAGTGTCATCACGCCTTATCATAAGAACGCCAAGTACTCTGTTTGGGAACACTTGGAGCTCTATGAGCAAATGATGGAGACTTTTCATTTGAAGGACAGCCAAAGCAGTATCCAATAAGTAAAGTGGACATTCTCCACAGAGTACTCCAGTTTCTTTGCGGGGCAGAAGGACCAAAATCATTCAAGGTGGTCCACCTATAGGGCGGCCATATTAAAACATTTTTCTGTTCACAGAAATCCCCAAGAGGCTCGCAAGGCAGCCTACAATTTGCAATGTGGGGAGGATCAGGCCCCACAAGAATTCGTGCAAGAACTGAAACGTGCCTTTGCGCAGACCACCAAAAGGGTGCGCACAGACAGCAGAGAATTTGTCAATACATTTTTCCATGCCTTGCCCAAATACATCATGACCCAGCTCATGAGAGATTTTCACGAGAAAAGATCTTTAGACTGGGTCATTGAACAGGCTACCCGGATCTATGAGGTGCAGAAGCCCATAGAAAATAAAAATAATGCGCCCAAAAACCCCAAAACCAACAGCACCCCTGCTGCTGCCAAGGTGGCAGAGGTAAAGGTTGCCCCCGTTTTAGACTTGGAGATGGGGGGGCCTAAAAACCTACCTGCACCTAATAATCCTAGGCCCAGAAATCCCTCGGGCCAGTCACAGACAGGGAGTCGAGGAGGTAGTCAAACAAATGGGGTCCCCCGCTCCCCTGACTATGTAAGTCCCCGCTACAAGGGAAACCGACCAATTCTGGGTTATGTGTGGACTCCTCCAGCCCAAGGGGGGGATCCGGCCAAGCACCTAACCCAGGGAACTTCCCTCCCAACATCCCACAGGAGGGCAGAAATTCTCCAAATCCTGGGCAGAACTTTTTCCCCAGGTATCCGCCCAATTTCCAGCCCCAAAATCATCCATCCTTCTTTCCCCAATTCCCTGAGCCCAGACAACCTAATCCGGGAGAGGGGAGGCCAAGAGTGGAGGGGTACCAAAATCTTCCCAACCAGGGGTACTACCAGAGAAGGGATAGCTACCCTTCCCGGGATCAGCCCAGGGGAGAAAATAGAGCCCCATATCAGCCTGTGCGGGTTTCCCAGTTAGAGCGCCAGGTCCAAAATATGGCACGGGATTTGGGTCACATACTGAGGGCTCAACAGAACCCTCAGATGAGCATGCCACCGCAGAATGCCCCAAACTCTGGACCTGGTGCTCCAGAACAATGACGTGGGCAGCACCCCGATAACACACCGGTTCCCAGGGAGGAGGTACAAGGGAAAGGGGGGTGTAAAGCCTTGGAGGAAGCTTCCTTCCCAACTTGTAAACAGCTCCTAGAAAACCAGGAACCGGAAACAAAATCTCCTACCCCTGAAAGCCTGCCTCCCAAGGACCAGAGGAGGGGTAGGAGAAACAAAGGACCCAAACAGACCCACTTTGTGGAGGAGGTACAGGTCTTCCAATTTGAGGGAGAGGGATCCTTAGAGGATCCTGGGGAAAGGACCTTCTCCTTCAGAGATGGGGGAACTCCTCCCAAGGAAAAATCGGTCCCAAGGGATTCCAATCCAGACTGGGGAGATATGGAGACTGAGCTACCGCCGCCCATCATCTCATCCCAGAACCCACAATACCGAAATCCCCTGGTTCAAACCCATCCTGGTGACTGGGGGGGGGGCAGCCCAGAACCAGGAGCCAGGGGAACCCACAATGGCTCTGATCTCCAGTTGCCAACTTTTTCCTTCAGATTCCCAAGGCTCTCCACAGAATTCTGTCCAAATCTCTTCTCTAGCAATGTCCAAAACCAGAATGTTAGCCCACCAGTTGTCCAAAAATGTGCATTATCTGTGCCCCCTTGAGGAGAAGGAGGGAAGATACTATGCCCCGGTACAAGTACAGGGGCAGGGTACAATTTTGACACTGGTGGACACTGGATCCCAAGCTACCCTTCTGTCCAAAAGGGCCTTTGATGAACTAAATGCAGGAAGGTGGGAGAATTACCGTATTCCTCTCACCTCTCTTCCTGGACAACTGCAGAACTTTGATGGGAAGGAAATTCCCGTTGAGGGGACTGCAGACTTGGACATTAAAATTGGGCGACACAAGTTGAAACACCCGGTCATAGTAGTGACTCCAGAGGGCACCCCTTGTTTACTAGGGAATGACCTCCTGAGAAGGTTGTCACCTCTAATAGATTGTGTAAACAAGGTCCTCTGGACCCAGACTAGCCGACCAATAAAATTAAAACAGAGTGTCAACCATGTTAGTTTAAACGGCACCTGCCACATGGTTGAACAAAAATCTGACCAAGTAGAATTTCACTTCCAGAACCCCCAGATTCCAGACGTGACAGTAATAGCAGTAGGACAATAGACTGGTGATGGGGGGTCCTCTCTATTTCTGAAAATCAACCTTCCTTCCAGTTTAAGGTGGTATTCCGCACTGGAGGGAAACACCCTGAAATTCTTTACTAATCCACAATTAGAAACTCCCACTCCTATAGTCCAGAAAGATGTGAAATCAGCTCAGAGCCTGGCTGATATTCAGCAAATTGGAGTGCAGTTGTTCATCCCTGTTCAGTTAAATGATGGGAAGGTCTCTGTTCTCGCTCGAGTGTGTGTGAACAACGGTAAGAGCTTCATCAGCGAAGCCAAGTTCCGCCAACTGCCAAAAGATCCAGCAATTCCCACATTCAAACTGATAGATAAATGGGAAATGGACCTGGAAGCACCTAATTCCAAACATCTCCTGCCAAGCAGGTGTATGCTCAAAATCTCCATTGGCAACAAGAGCATAGTCCATAATTGTTGGGTCGTGCGAGACGTTACTGCCGCCTTTTACTTAGGCAGTGACATTCTCAATCACTTTGCCATTAGTTTGGACCTAATAAACTTCAAAGCTTGGTCCCGATTAGCAGATAATCCCATGGGCTTTGATGATCCAGAAAAAGCATTTAGGTCAGCTCAATTGCTACCTTATGCAGTTGAAATTCAGATCAAAGAGGAAGTCACCATCCCAGAAAGGACCCGACAATTCTCCCTGGAAGTGAAAGTTAAAAGAGGACAAAAATTGCAAAACCCTGATGCTTACATACTTCTCTCCAACAGCAAGGGTTGGGGGTAAACCCAACTCCATTAGTCAACATAGAACATGACACCATTCCAATAGAGGTGGATAACAACGACTTAAAGAGTATTACTCTAGCTGCAGGCACCATTATTGGAATGGCGGTTGATGACTGACATTTTTCCATTGATCTAGGAAATGAACTGTTAGGACCAATCCCCAAGGACTGTTTTGACAGTGACAGTGAGGACAATACAACACCAGACAGGATGTTTACCCGGCATGGGGGGAACTTCCTGGTGTACACTTCCTGCCCTTATGGTAAGGAGGATGTGACTTGTGACTTCAGAAGGGATGAGGTGATTTTCCAGGTTCATGAAGGCTGCCTTTCCCACCTGGGGCCTCCAGTCCAAATCAGCGCTCTGACCAGGGACTTCTCCACCCAGCTGGAGGAGGCCGCTGAGATAGCCAAACCAGAAGTCTTTCCAGGCTTCAGGCAGATGGTGGAAGAGAGAGTCAACCTAGCTGATGCCTGTATGACTCTGGAACAAAAGCAAAAGTTGAAACAAGTTTTCCTGGATTTCCAAGATCTCTTTGAGGTAGACTCATATGACTGTGGTCGCACCGACATCCACACAACAACAATTCCCACTGACCCTGGAATGACTCCAGTGTTTGTGAAGCAATATCTTTTGCCTCTCGCATCCATGGAGTCCTTTACTGAAATAATTAAGAACCTTGAGTCCCGGGGGATAATTCGTCCAATACACAGCACCTTCAATAATCCGGTGCTGGGAATATTGAAGCCGAACGGCCAGTGGAGACTCTGCGCCGACCTTAGGGAGCTCAACAAACGGGTCCATACTTCCCGATGGCCTCTGCCCTACATTGACCAAGGGCTGGCCCAGATCCAGGGGTCACAGGTATTCACTGCAATAGACCTGACCAATGGATACTGGACCGTGCCTGTCAGTAGGGAGGACCAATACAAGCTGGCTTTTACCTTTGGGGGCCAACAGTACACATGGACCCGGACTTCCTTCGATACCTCAACTCCGGCAATGAATTCAACATTTTCCTACATAAGGCCATGCCCGACCTGGGTGCGAGGGGTAACCTGGCTTATGTAGATGATGTCCTCATCAAAAGTTCATCTGTGGAGGAACACATAGCGGAGATCTGTTATGTTCTGACCCAGTTGAGGGCCGCCGGAGCAAAACTTTCCTTTCAGAAAGCACAGTGGTGTAGAACCCGTGTTAATTTCTTGGGGCATGAGATTACTCCTCAGGGTCTCTGTCCCCAGGAAAAGAAAGTGGAAGCACTTCAGAAACTGAAAGACCCCACAACTCTGCGGGAACTAAGGAGCCTCCTTGGACTGACTAATTACAGCAGAAAGTTCATTGAGGGCTACGCAGAGATCACCAGACCCCTGAATTATCTCCTGAAGGGGGGGTCAAGTGGGAATGGGGTCCAGAACAAGCTGAGGCAGTAAGTCAACTGAAAAGAAGCCTCTCACAAGCGCCTTGCCTAGCTTACCCTGTCAGAAACAAGGAGTTCTTCCTGGAGACGGGGTTCTCTAATACGTGCTTGATGGCAGTGTTATACCAAAAGCATGACAAGGTCAATAAAGTAATCTCCTATGCGAGCAAAACTTTATCCTCTGTGGAGGAAAAATTCAACGATTGTGAGAAGGCACTCCTGGCAACAGTGTGGGCATTGAAGAATTACCGCCCGTTTATCCAGGGGGAACACATCATCGTGGAGACTCCACACCAGCCTCTTCAATATCTCCAAAGTGACAGAATCCGGGCCGGAAATGTAAGTAATTCCCGAATTACTTCCTGGATTCTGTCAATGCAAGGCTTTCCTGTGGAGGTCAGATATGGCCAAAACAAGAAGAGTCCCCTCGCGCAAGGTCTGGCTGACTTGCATGATTGTGCCAGAGAAAACTGTCTCGAGGACGAAAGTCTAAAAATCAAGGACAACATGGAGGCATACCTTAATTCCCCACACAAAGTCTTTGAAGAGGACAAGGGTGAGGGAATGCCCACTGTCTATGTGGATGGATGCTCTTACCATGTTGACAACAATGGGGAGAAAGAACTGGTGTCTGGCGTAGGGAATGCATGGGTGAAGGAGTTCCCAGAACCCTCCGCCGGATGCAAAATTGGTCCCCGAAGTAGTCAGGTGGCAGAATTGATGGCTGTGCATCAGGCCATCCTCACTGCTGTCCAACATCAACTCCACGAACTGGTCATAATCACCGATTCGGATTATGTACGGAACGGGTTCGTGGAGCACCTGGTTAATTGGAAAACCAGAGGCATGTTATGTGCTAATAACAAACCCCTGAAACATGGGAAGTTAATCCAAAACATTGATGATCTGGTCACCTCGAATGAGATGACCATCTATTGGAAAAAGATCAAGGGTCATTCCAAAGTAGAGGGACCAGACACAACTGTAAATGACTTAGCGGATCAGCTGGCCAAAACCGGTGCCATCCAAGGGGATCTAATAGAAATAGAGTCCCTGTTGGGGGAAATCCAGGCCATTGCTATCACTAGGTCCCAGACAAATGCTCACAATGATCTTTCAACTGCCCAATGGAGTAAGGAGACCCCTGATGCTTATTTGATTACAGCTCAGAAGGGGGATCCAATTATTGGTAAGTTTTACCAACACCTTGAGGACCCTGAGAACTTTCCCCTGACGGATACCGATTACATTGGGAAAGAGGACCTAAGAGTGTTGATGAAATGTCAAAAAATGTTCCGAATCCAAGACGGCTTGCTGGTAAGGAAATCCAAAGCTGGCCACGATCAGTGGGTGGTTCCTACCTCATTCCGAAGCCTGATGTTAAGTCACGCGCATGATGTGGCCACCGCCGGTCATAGGGGGTTTCACACAACACTGGAAATCTTAAGAGAGGTTGCCTACTGGCCACACATGGGCAGGACCTCAACCAATATTTGAAGGGTTGTCTTGTGTGTGCACTATTTCAGCCAACATCCCTCACACACCGGGCGCCTCTCCAAAAGAGGGGAATGACACTCCCATGGTCAGATTTACAATCGACTTTGTAGGCCCCATGATTCGCTCCGCTAGGGGGAATAAGTACATGTTGACTGTGACATGCTTGTTGGGTGGAATGTCTCCCAGCCCCAAACTGCAAGGCAGAAACGGCAGCTGCCTTGATGATTAACCACATCTTTTCCCGTTTTGGTCTACCTCAAAGGATTGAGTCAGACAGAGGAAGCCACTTCACCAGTGAAGTAATGACAAAGATGTGGGAGATACTGGGGGTCAAAAGAAAGCTACATATTGCTTACAGACCAGCTTCTTCTGGGGCAGTAGAGCGATATAACCGAACCATTGTGAGCATATTAAAGAAGTTTGTGGCAGATTCTGGGCCAAGTTGGGATATCCGATTACCTCTGGTCCTAATGGCCATCAGATCTACCCCTGCAACCAAAATGTCATTTGAGTTGATGACTGGACGAAAGATGGTGCTTCCTCAGCATTTGCTCTACAGAACCCAAGAGCAAACGTTGATAAATGCCTCCACAACTCATGAGTATGTGGAGAATTTAAGGAAACACCTTCAACATGCTTTTGCCTATGCTCAGCGGAATCTAGAAAGATCAGCCGAGAGTATGAAGACCCACTATGACCTGAAAACGTCCAGGAAGGAATATCAGGTGGGGGACCGGGTCTATCTATACAATTTCCAAAGGAACCAGGCCAAACAGCCAACATTTTTGCCTACATGGAAGGGACCCTTTGAGATTATAGACAAGATCTCCCCTGTGGCCTACAAGATCCGCATCCCCAAAGGTGGTTTGGCAGAGGGGGAAGACAAGTGGGTACATATAAATCAGCTAAAGTGTTGCCATCCCAGGCACACTCTGCAGCAACTGGAGGAGTCCTCTGCAATACCAGAGGGTACCGCTCCAGAGTAATTCAATTCCTAACTTAAAAGATCCTACATATAGCCTCTCAAATTCTGTGTTTCTTAAGTTTATGTGTTCCTGTCTCTTAATTTAAAAAAATGTGCATGTTCATATCTGTTGAGTTCTAAAATATATATGCCACCCCACTATATCAATGGTGGGGGAGAAATGTCCATGAATAGGTATTGCCGCTCTTCCTTTGTCATCCTAGGAGGAAGAAAACCTGGAGACTGGCCAAGGAGGGCGATCCGGAGATCGGGAGCAGAGACCCGAGGGGCTGGGGTACCGCCCAATCTTCCCATCAGGACCGGCGAGGAGAACCGATCGATCCGACCGGATGGAGAAAAAGATGCTGAACTGTGCCATCTATTGGAAGAAGATGAGGAGAACATCCCAGATCTTGCGAGTTCCATCAGTGAAACAGAATGGCCATCGCAAGAGGGGGCTTGTGGGATGTTTTTACCCATGCATCCGAGCCCTACCAAAAAAAAAAAAAAAAAAAAACTTGTGCATTACTGCCATTGAAAACATCATGATGGCCAGAGCTTCCCAGAAAATGCCCAGGGAAATGCATGAAGAATAGGCTGCCACCCATTTTTGCCGATGTTATGGGCACAGAAGGGCACTGCCTAAAACCACCATTGGACTACCCACACAGTAGCCTGAAACCATTGATAATGGCAATGCTGATTGCCAAAAGCAACCTAGAACTGTGGGGAATTCATTTTCTTAAATCCCAAAAATGGTTGCATTACCAGTACTCACCACTATCAGAAAGCCGGCGTTTTAAAACCACCAGACTTTTGTGTAAAACTGAATAAATGAACCCAAAGCAGGCCAAAGAAAGACTTACTGAGAGGTGGATACAATGTAAAGTTATATTCTGAAGTGACTTGAAGGTTTATAACAAGACTCGCTGAGCTCTGCAGGTCTGCAGCACCTTAAACTGAAACTGGATTTAAAATTACCAAAAATCGAAATGTGTAAATAAACTGAGGGACAGACTTGTGACTGCTACATAGTTTGTCACTGTTAAAATGTCATAGTTTTGAACTTAGAATCAGCATTCTATCTGCATATGTAAAAATGGTTAGTTTTATTTGAACGCAGAAAACTGGGTAACTAAAAGTGACATTAGCTGGGGCCTGGCTTAAGGAACTGGATTCTGCCTGACAACTTCCCCCCAATTGGAGTGAAACTGGATCCACAGCAGTTCTCAGGCCTGGCTGCATTCTGAGGGGAGGTTACCCCTCTCTGATTGAATTACCAAGGGACTGCTAGAGACTAAACAAAGGACCCAGGCAGAGGGTTCATTGGGGGGAGGCCATAAATGGCTTCCTCTTGAACAATGGGCCTTCCAGGGCCCAGGCAGATGGTTTATTGGGGGAATCGTAAAATAGCTTCCTCTTGGCAGAAGCTGGGAGGGGCAGGGTCTCTGAGCTTGGCAGAAACTGGATAAACTGGTTTCTCCACCATGTGACCTGGGAAGACACACCCCTGTTGGCCAGAATATGATTTTAAGAAAGATGTATAACTCATGGTGCGGACTTGTCAAAATTATTTAAATGATACCATAATTCTTGTGATTTTTCTGTGCACGTTTTAAGACGCGTTGGGAATTTGTGTGATGTTCTGGCGCAAAACCCTGCTATTTATGTATACTACAGACTCTGTGTTTAAGCTAGAGACATGGGAATTTACTGGAGTATGTATGGACAGGCCGTGTGTATGTGTATAATTTTTAATGAAAAACCAATATTGCAAAACCAGTTAAAAAATGCAAAATGTTGCCGTTTCTGAATGCAAGCTCTTAGAAACATCAGAGTTTGAACAGAGTATACCTTATGTGATACGTGATGGGTGCATGTAATTTCAAACCACTGTGTATATATGAAATATGTCTTTAGGTTAAATATAGATTTGTGGGCAAACTGACCAGGGGAGGATCCTCTGACCCATAAAACCTACAGCATCACCATGACACACATTTCCTTCCCCCAATCAAAGCAGTGCGGAAAGCTTGACCAATGGGCAGTTGAAAGAGGGGCTGGCTAGTGATGCTGCACACACGCCCACTTTCAGAAGACATAAAAAGAGCCACTGGAAGCTAGAGAGGACATTCAAATCCAGTTGCTGCAACGCGCTCTGCCGGACCATACAACATCCAGAAGATACCAGATTCAACACTTAGACTTTAAAACTCCAAAGAACTTGATTCAGAACTCAAAGCAAGGGCCTAAACCCACAAACTGAGAACTCTTCTCAGTAGGCCTCAGCATCCAGCAAACCTAACAGCGGTAGCAGCATCCAGGAGCCGTGCAGATCAGCGCTGGGGCCAGAGAAAGCTGTGCAGAAAGATCCAGAAGCAGTGCTCTACCCAGAGAAAGCAGAGCAGTATCCAGAACCAGAGGCCAGAGATCCAGAGTGACCCAGACCGCTGTTAGCAGAACCAGAGAGCTGACCCAGATCACTGTGAAGTGCCGAGACCAGAACCGGAGTCCAGTCCAAAACCTGACCAGATCCGTGGGGAGGCCTATTTCAAAATATATTGTGAGTACCTAGCAGAACTGTGCAGAACCAATCTCTTAGTTAAAATAATATAATTCAATCTATTTTAATCTAACCAGAACTGCCTCCTAACTGTCACATGTCATTTGCAAAGCTGTCACCTGTCATTTTCTAGCTGCAAGCTGTAACCTGTCACTTTGAACTTTTAAAATTTCAAGTCCAAAAAACAACCTTCACAAAATCGTTCATAACTCCGTAACCGTTTGGGCTAGGAACTTGGTTTAACTTTCCTCGGAAGGATTAGATTCTTACCTTTCCAACAAGCCTAGAAACGACTTCCTACTCCTTATACTTTCTCCGCAATCACGATTCACGCATTCGCGAATTTTGCCGCGATTTGCGATTTGGCCCGATTTCTTTACTTGTAAAAAGATAGCTGCTTTTGCCTGAACTGCTAAATTTCGTTTGCCTCTTAAGAACCATCCCTGAATCATTGCTAGAGTGAGCCTGAACTCATATTAACTAGATACCACTCACCCTGAACCACCTGAAGGGAATTGAAAGCGTTTTCAGCATATTTCTCACTGCATTGTCACCATATTCAAAGCATTTTGCCTGTGTTTCAAAACTCCTATTTGTTGTATAAGCTGCTGGGGGGGAATTGAACTGAATTCTATTTGATTGCATTCCTAAGAACTGTGTGCTCTCATCTTCATCTCCTTACACTGCATAAAAGGGGGGGTGAATTGTCCAAGAAAGTGATTACATTGTCTTTTGCTGAAACCCTATCAAGTTATTTTCTGTACTGCATTTTCATTCCACCTTGCATCCATTTGAAACCATAAAAGTATTGTTGCTATCTTATCCATCCTATAACCACTCATCATTTATTATAAAGAAGTGTGCTAGTGCCAGACTATCCATTATTGATTACTGCTCAGATTAAGTGTGATATTCAATTATTAATTTATTATAAAGTGTGATATATATATATTGTTTAAATTCTCAAATAAACCTTTTAACATGCAAAACAGAACTACTTCTTGGCTCAGTGGGGTCACGGGGATTCCAAGAGAGGGGTGTTATATAGGGGTAGTCATCCAGAACTCATGAACTGGACATAAAGATATATCAATAAGGGTTTCCATTCAGTATCCCAGACTAGGCATTGACTTAGCTGTAGTGTTGAATTGAATCCTCTTACAGAACGAAGAACAATGAAGCACCAGCTGGTAATTTTGAAGGTCTTATGGTGCCATTCTCAAGATTAGTGTCTAGGTATTCCCGGAGGGCTCTCTTTTCGGGTTCTGAAAGGATAAACATCCTGCCAAAGGGAATCACTGCTGAGGGTTCAGTATCTATGGCACAGTCTTCGGGTCTATGTGGAGGTAAGGCTTGAACAATGGCAGTAGAGAATACATCAGCATACCCTTGATAGATCTCTGGAACTTGTACAATATTGAAACCATGAGTGGTGTCTCTGGACACGTTGGTAGACTTATAGGAGCTGTGACTGAGGTATCCAGGTTTAAACAATGGTTCATACAGAACTCTGAGCCCCGGAATAAGGATCCGGCCGTCCAGTTAATATATGGATTGTGCCTTTGCATGCCCAGAGCCAAGGGGTAATGGGCTGATTTTATAATGTCAAACACCATTCTTTCTTGATGATGATTTATGGAAAGATGGATCTCCCTTGTTTGCAGACTTATGGGTCCTGAGGAAAGAGGTCTTCCGTCAATTGCTTCCACTGGCTGTGAAAAACTTCTTGCTTCATATGTAATGTTATGACTTCTGACCCAATCTTGATCAATGAAGACTCCCATTGCTCCGCAATCCACCAAGGCCAGTATGGGGTAGACCTTGTCCTTGGATGGCGATAAAAAGGCCTGTAATATAACCAATTTGTTTTGTCCAGGAGAGTTCAAGGATGGAATTGATGTCGAGCAAACATCGCTCTCCCGAAACCTTGCTCCATTTAGGATCGGGAGCTGGCGTTTCCCGAGCGTCGGGGAGGAGCCAGGGGACACTCTTTAACTAGATGTTTATCTGAGACACAATACATGCATAAGCCTGTGTGTATTCTTCTTAACCTTTCCTGCGGGGAAATTGGTCCACGAAAGGCTCCAAGTTGCATGGGTTCAGAATCAGTGCTCGGATTCTTGGCAGATTCTGTCCTTGTAGTATTCTCTGGGGAGTTTCTTTGAATTGGGACTTTATTCTTTTTCTTTTCGGCCTTTCTTTCTTGAATTTTGAAGTCTATTTGACAAGTCCAGGAGGGCCTGGAATGAACTAGGACGTGCCACCCTGGCTAACTCGTCCTTAATCTCTTCATTTAGACCTCTGCGAAACAAGGTAAAACTGGCTTCCAGGGGCCAGTCCGCCTCTTTGGCTAGCTGTTTGAATCTGGTAACATAGGTCAACATGTCTTGGGATCCTTGTTGGAAGTCAAGTATCTTCTCTTGAGCACCGTGGACCAGCTCTGGTCGTTCGAACATGGTCTTGAGTTTCGCGATGAACCCTTCATAATCATCCAGGGGAGCATCCCCTGAATTGAGTAAAGGAGTGGCCCATGTAAGGGCATTACTGGAAAGATGCGATATTATGAAGCCCACCTTAGCCCTAGGAGTTGAGAAATAGTAGGGCTTGAAGGTAAAATGTACCAAACAAGAATCCAGGAATCCACGTAAGGTCTTTGTTGAACCGTCGTATTTATCAACCACTCCTCCCAATAATACGCTGTACTTGTTCACAGAGTCACGTGACAAGACAAGCTGTCTTAGCGCCGCATTCTCAGCTTTTAAATTCTGCATCTCTGTGGAAAGTTCTTGCATTCCGCGCATCAGGTCCTGAATAGCATTCTCCATGGTAGAATCCGTATTGATCGTTTGGCGTCTCAAACTGTCGTAAATCTCCCCCCGCTCACCTGTGATCGGGATCTCCCTTGTTCGGATGCAGGACGCGTTCAGAGTTCCGGGAAGTTCGTGGTTCCAGGGTATCCAGGATAGCGATGAACGAGTAAGAAGGGGGGGAATCCAGGAACAGGATAAAAGGCAAGGAAGGAAGTAAGAGGATCAAAGGAAACCAATGTAGAGAGTAAACACACGTCGGGTCACTACCGAAGATAGCGTTGAGACACGCGGCCCCGCAGGGGCGTGACCAATTTATAGTACATGCCACAACGTGAAAGCTAGTGCGTAGCACGGAGCTTGGTACGGCCATGTTGGGAGGAACAAGGAGTACAAGCCCTTCGTGACAATGACCATGCGGTCCAGAAGGGGCAATTTCGCCGGGTCATGACACCCCTGCATTAAGACTGTTCCTGTTTTTGAGGTTAGTTGCACCTGAGAAAACAAAATAGTTAATGCATCAAACATCTAAATGATACATTTCTTTCCTTTATATTTTGATAGGTTGGAATTAAAATCTCCTCAAACGCTCAACCTAAAATATTGTATCTGTTTTTTTCCACATGGGCCTCATTACGGGTCCAGCAGTAACCGTGCCGGTATTACCTTTGTGTTGCTGCTTGACCCGTAAATATTTAATGGTGCCTGACTTGCCGGTAACATTGGGGTATTAAAACCCTGGCAATCTGGAAAGTCAAGTGCTGGCAAATAGTAATTCCACATTCCCTATGCAAATGGGTGTGATGCTGGAAATACATCGGAGGGACAGGGCCTCCGTATCCTTGTGCTTTATTGCCTTTTATCGTGTGTTCTGTTGTGATTTCCATGCAGGAGTTCATGTGGGACTCCTGGTGGTGCAGCTCTCTCTTTTGGTTTGGTGTACAAACCCATGGGATACTCTTATGACACCCATGGGTGGGGGTACAATCCTGTGCCCCTAGTGTATGATTTTGGGCACCTGTGTGTGGCCCAGAGAGCAGGGTATTGGCTGGTGGCAACTCCATGCTGAATTTGACAGGTTCTCTGAGTATCCTCCATTTTGGGAAACCCAGGCCCTGCTATTGGAATCAGCTGTTACCTTGTTTTCCCAAAGTCCTGGAAGCCCTCACTCTGTCCCTTCCCCCTGACTGGCTGTTGGGTGGAAGTTCCATATATGGTGTTGTTGTGAAGTCCAGGCCAGACTGGCTGAAGCCTTCCCAGTGAGTGTATGTTGTGGGTACACCCTGTGGGTGGGACCTGGGTGAATGGAGTGTGTGATGAATACGCATTCTGTGTTGTGGATGTCTAGTATCTGGTGTTTGACACAATCACTGAGACAGCCCTGCCCGAAACTGTTATGAATGCAGTGTGGAGTGTTGAATGGCTGGTTACTTGTCCCAATATACATAAATTGTTGTGAGTGTCTGGAGAGAAGTGAATGGCCTGAATGCAATATGTGCCTGATTCGATGCCTGCCTGCATGAATGCCCTTTTGACCAATTGGTTGCCTGAGTGTGACCCAGCAGAATGAATGGGAGATCAACTAGTATATCTGTGGGCCTCTCACTGCTAGAATTCGTGTTCAGAAGCTGAAGAGAAACTGGAGTTAAAACTGAAGCTTAACCTTGAAGCCCTGCAGGAAGAGAAGAATTGCTGTTGCCCTTCTTCATCAATATGAAAGCTGCTGTGTCACCAAGGACTGACCCAGAGAGGACCTGGTAAGGCACCCTCTTTCCGAGCTACGAGGGACCATCATGCACCAGCTGATCTTTGCCAAAGCTGCCTGGTAGACAGACCTACGACAGGCTGCGGACCGGAGACGGGGACTGCCGCAGAATCCCAAGGAGAAGCACCTGGACTGTTGTTAGCCACTGTCGATGACCGCCGTTGCCGACCGGAGCCGCCATGCTCCCGTGGCCTAAGAACTTTCGATTCACAGACGTGCTCGTCCGCACCGCCATCCGCCTTATCCCGTCTAGAGAAGGCCAGGCCGTTGACGCACCGAGGAGCATCCGCCGGTGGGTTTCCCACCACTCAAACACCACAGAGACACCGATGACCCGACGCCCTTGCTGGGCCACAGTTCTTCAAACTCTTTGTGGTCCTGAACTATCAACATCGAAGTGCCCTGCATGCCTCATCCTTGCGTGCACTGCTAGGAACGAAGATGCCACTTCATCCCCTTAGTTCACCCTGTTCATCGACCGACGTTCGACGACCTGTGGCTCCTGCCTTAAAGGGAGTGCACTCAAGAAGGGCTGTTGATTTTCCGACGAGGAACTCTACAACACCAGGTACTTTGGGGTTGCTGAACTATTGGAAAGATTCTTGTGAACAATATATGGACTGGGCTTGTGAAATCTTTATTTTACAGGTTGCCCAGGTGGGGGGACCTCCACACAGAACGGTGTCTAGGTAAACAGGGCCAGTATTCTGCCTATTGTTCCAACCAACTGCTTTCCTCTTATATCTATTGTTGGTTTCCTTTACAAACTGATTTGTGTGTTATTTAACCATACAGTTTATGCACTTTAATGAGATCTTATAGTAATAGTGGTACCACGTAGAACTGTATATTTGCCATTATAGATAACCGAGTACAAAGTGAGTTATTGTGATGTTGTACATAACCTTAAACATTAATTATATAAAGACTGTGTTTTAACTAATACAGTGTGTGGACATTCCTTTGTGGGTGCTTGGGGACTACACTGTACTTAAGAACCAGTTGCATCACATCCTGAGAAGCTAGGCCTTGTTTGCCCGTCCATTACCACAATAGAGAATCTTGGCTGGAGTCCTCTGTGCCTCTCCTCTACCATATAGAGAGCAGAAGTACAGACACCGCCCTCCAGTCTTTACAATGGGGAACACGGAAGCACCAGCACGGTTATTAACAGTGCTGGTGCTTCCGTGATGGTGTGCCTACCATGGCTGCTGTGCCCAGCAGGGTGACACCTGCCAGGGACGGCGACTCCGGCAGCCAGACCTGTAGTATGCCGGTCCGGAAAGAACAGTGCCAGTAAGCTTACCAGTACCATTGTTTTCCGGACCGGCATGCTTGTAATGAGGCCCGTGAGGCTTGGAAATGTGTTCACTTTTATGACAAGACAAAAATAAAGATTCACCAACTGCAAGAGTATTTCCTTATTGGCCATTGATGATTCTATAGAGAATAGTGTAATCACCACTGCAAGTTATCCAATAAATGAATGCATAGCCGTAATAAAGTTTCAACATCTAATGTAGATAGCCCCAACCAAATTACAGTCCATCAAATTCTTGTATATCAGTAGTGCCTTCCCTTGTTGTGTCACTTATGATCTTATGATCTAGTGATTTATAAGAATGTGATGCACTGTAATGTAATTTGGTTTGTAAAACACAACGGATGAGATAATAAGATGATTAATGCTTTAACAAACTGATTTAACAGTTTCTATGAAATCAAACTTGACAATTCTATTTTTGCCTTTTCTTTTTCTAATTTGTATTATTTTTCTTCTATTTACCTAGTCCATAATAATTCCTCCCGTACCAACCCTCTCTACTCCTCTATCCAATTTTGAGTATATATTGTGTTAATTTGATTTGTTTAATCATGTATTTACTAGTTGTAATCATGTATTTACTAGTTGTGTTTCTGTTAATGCACAACTTGTGATGGACAGTTAACGAAAGAATGACACTAATTGCATCATATTGAGCCCTGCCTAGAGCAATACCAAGTTTTGGTCGAAACACATGTCGGCATAATGGGCAAATGCAAATTGGCACTTTGAATGGCATAATGGGCAAGTTCAAATTGGCACTTTGCGTGAGGAATACAATTAATATAGAAGCCAATTGTGAAGTAACTATTCATTAAGTATACATTTTTTGGGTTTCATGACCCATGTGATATACCAGGATATGGGCCAACTGGGAGTGCCAACACTGTTGTTTAACTAAGTTCAAGGTATGGGAATATGTTAAAAAGCACTATCTAATTGCAGCATCTCACACCAAATTGGACAGACTGCACTAAGTGCAGCTAAACTGAGTTAACCACACACTCGATATATTGTTACAACAGTAGTTTGACTGGTTTTGCCTTCTTCAGGCTAAATTGTCTCTATGTCCTGCTGTGCCTGCCTGGGATAAGGGTGTTACGGTTGCCTCAGTGAGTAACGCTTCTCACCTATGCTGTATTGGGCCGGGGGGAGGAGCAGAAGCTATAGATGATGCATTCATCTGCCTCTCAAAATTTCCCCCTACGGTCGAGTCCTCAACCACACTTTTCCTTCTGCTTTCCCCTGCTTAGGGCTCCTTGGGTAACAACATTTTAGACTTCCCCCTCAAGCTACCTCCACGTCTCACATGCTCATCTGAAATCCAGGTCATATTGCAGCACTCCCCATTGGAATCACAATATACCCATTGCTTGGTTTAATTGTGAGGGTTCTGAGGTTATTTATATATATTTTAGCAACAGGGCTTGGATACAGGGGAAGTCATCCGTTTGTGTATACTCATGCATGTGAGTGTCCACATTTATTATTTATTATTTTCATTCCTACTGCTTTTTTGGCCATCTTTTTACATTGGCTTATTGCTGTTGTTAGAACATAGAAAGCTAATAGTACTGGTTGGGTATGGCCACTAGTACTTTAAATGCATTAACCAACTAGGAGGGTATCCATGAGAATACGTAATTGAACCTGTCATCATCTGCAATGTCTTCCACTTCCTCCACCATTTCTGTGTGGAGTTCTGTCAAAGCGGTTATTACCTCTGTGAGAGTCCCATTTTCCTCATCCTGGGTGGGTGTGTAGGTGCAGCAAGAAGGCCTATTGTTTGCACACATGCCCCCCACATGGCTGTTATCAGATCAAGGACATACCTATTCTGGAGGGTCATGAGCCTTAAACACATTAAATAAGGCAGCAAGGAAATACCAAGAGAAAGAGTACACAGATAAGATTAAGAAAGCTAAACACAGCCATTATAATGACCATATAAATAAGGCTGGGAATCAAACCAAGGAATTCTTCAAACTTTTCAGATTATGGGAAAAATCTAGAGTTCTCAATCAGACCATTAATCCTACAAAGGGCGATTGTATAAGAGTCCAAAGGGCCTTATCTGACAAACTCCGGAGGGCTAAAAATAAGATCAGGGAAGAGTTGGATGTTTGGAAACCAACTACAGCTATGGTCAATCCTGGTAATGGGCATTTCAGTAGGGAGGCGGACAGCCTGATGCCTAATCTTGGGGATCAAAACCAGAGGACAGCCCTTATTGACTTCAGCGTCTCTTCCTTATCCACCATAGAAATTAAAAAGACCCTTAAAGCCATGCAACTGACAAGCTGCCCCAGGGACCTTCTTCCATCTAAAATAATCCTGGAACACCAGTATATTTTTGCCTCCTATTAGTGCAGATTTCTTAAATCTTCATTCAAACACTGCACTATTCCACAATCGATCAGAGATGTGGCAGTGACCCCTCTCCTGAAGAAAGTGGTCTTGGTCCCAAATAATGCAGCCAATTTCTGACCCATCACAAATGTGCTGTTTTTTAAAAAACTGGTCAATAAAGTGGCTACTACACAGCTCCAATCCCACATGAGAGCAGTTGGTACTCTGTATAAAAAGCAGTTGGGTTTCTGATGCTTTCACGGCACAGAAAGCGCCTTAATCAATTTACACTGTTCACTGATGAACTTGCAACCTGTAACCTGTAACTGTGCTCTAAGCTGTACATCTTCTTACCTTTTTGCGCCCTTATACTCCAGGGTCCGGTGCGCATAATAAATACTAAACAAACAAACAAACAAACAAACACTCTCTGATGATGACCATGTTAAAAAGAAGTAGATTGGGGCTGCTGGTGTTACTGGATTTATCGGTAGCCCTCGGTCACAAGATCCTATTGGTGAGACTGGCTACTACGGGGGGCTTCGCAGAGGAGGCAGTCAAATGGATGAAGTCATTTCTGGAAGACCGTAAATTTAGGGTTCACTGGGGAGACACCTCATCTGAGGCAGAAATCACGATTTGTGGAGTCCCCCAGGAAGCATGCTTTTCACCTTTACTTTTTAATATATATATTGTACCTATGTGCATGACGTTAGAAAAACTAGGACACTTTTCACCAATTATGCAGATGACTTTCAGGTGTCCGTGGAGATCAGTGGGAACTATGCAGAGGACCAGGAGAAGCTAAACAATGTTTACCAGATTATAAAAAACAGATGTCTGCTAACTGGCTATGTTTGAATGCCTGGAAGACTGAGCTAACAATTTATGGGTCTAAACAAGCCATGGAAAGTCTTGACCCGACATTTGCCAGCTTCCTGGGTGAGGGCAGCCGGACATCAGTGGCCACCAAAGTGAAGACCCATGGCACCTACATGGAGGCCACCCTGAACGCAGTTTCCCATGTGGATGCCATCCTAAAAAACACAAACTATTATCTAAGAGTCTTAAGATTGGTCGCCTCCATGATCTCTAAAGACAATCAGGCAAAATAAGTCAGGGCTGTCATACGCCCTTTCTTGGACTACTGTAATTCTCTTCTGGGTGGTGCTAGTAAAGAGGACTTCCATAAACTTAAGAAAGTCCAAAATGCAGCCGTACACATTGTCCATCATATGACACCAAATGAACCACCATCTACAGCCCCGAAGGAGCTGCATTGGTTGCCGGTATTAGCCAGGATTCTATTTAAGTTGCTGACACTAGGTCATAAATGCATTTTTGGAATTGCTCCACAGTGTCTCAAAGAAAGGCTAATTATTCACCATCTAACTAGGGATCTCCGATCTGCTACGGCTTGCCTCCTTAAAGTGCATCATGTAAAAAGAGGGGAATGGCCACTCTTTTCCTGTTCTGGCGGCACGGGATTGGAACAAGCTGCCAGAAGCCCTCTGAAAGGAGGAAACTCATCTGGTTTTTAGGAAATCTTTAAAAACCAGACTGTTTATGTAGACTTTCTGAGACTTGGGCTTACCCTCTTCTAACTTGATCTCTGTGTTTCAGCACCTGGACGCCCCAGCGCGTGGTCGGTAAATACATACATTAACACAACATAACATAACATAACATAACATAACATAACATAACATAACATTGCACTCAGCTCTTCCCTTAATGCATTACAACCCTTTACAGTTTAGTTTATTGCCTGAAACAGCTCCAATCTAGTTACTTGCAACCATTTAGCATAAATGCTGCCTTGCAACTCAGGAGTAAAGAAGCAAGTAGCGAACATGTCTGTTCAATTTAAGAATTTATGCTCATCTGGTATTTCATGATACGCCTTTGTCATGTATGTCAAATCATAGTTAAGCCTTTTTGTGCACTTAAGGTGCGTTCATCTTTGTGAAATCACCAATCTGCACCCGACTTTTGGGTACTACTAAAGCCAATGCACTTATTATTACGAAGGAGCACAGGCCTCCCCAAGTTGGGGGGAGCTGCATGTAGGCCTTTGGACCACAGGGCCAGTAGTGGTCCATTAGTACAGCTGTGCCTATTTTCATACCAGGCACATCAAAAATCCTTTTGCACCCATTATTGTCCTCTACTTCTATTGTGCCAATATTTCTGAAACATAAAGTATTATGGATAAAGTATTATGGATAGGGGTCCTGCTACATCCTCTACCCATGCTAGAACTTTGGAATATTCAGTCCATTCTTTGAGGCATATATCGCTTGCATTCTGCACAACTTCTACTGGTACTGCTAGGAGGGCTTGTGCTTTACAAACTATCATCCCTTTGGCCCATCCTTCTGAGGTAAACACCTTACTGTATATTAGTAATTGGGTCTTTCCCAGCATCCAGGTATTTCTTTCCCTGCTACATTAATACATTGCAACAATTCATGATCTGTTGTTTGCATTACTTTATTCTTTGTTTTAGCATCATCCATCATTGCGTTTTGTTTTATCTAGTTATCCTCATAAGGCAAAATCTTTTTTGTCATCCATTGCAAGGTAGCCCATCTTCCTTGAAATTGCCCCTTAGTAGTGCAATGTGCTAAGTGTGTTAGACATTGTGTTCTGTGTGCAGGTATTTCTGTGGCCACAGATATCCTAGTGGCACTCATGGTGTACGGTATGAGGCAACACACAAATCAGCTCTTATCAGACATCTCTCTCCCCACTTTGCACATGTGTTGATACCAAAGGTTGTTGGGTAACATGTGCAGAATCATCAATATATTTGCTCAGGTACCGTGAATTCTCAAGAACACTTATTTTCAGTCTTTTAATCTGTGTGTTCACTGTAGGGAATTGTTCGCTGCCAGTTTGTCTGTCATTGTAACAGTAGTTAAGCTACATTATGACTGACCAGTTCTCTTAATGTCATAAGAATAATAAAATAAAGGCTGAAAAGTGTAAAACATGTGGCTATGAGCATTGTGGCTAACGTGTCTACCTTTTCCATATAAATAGGGGCATTGTTCCTTCTAAGTGCTAAAAGCAAATAGCTAATGTTACTGAACAATCCCATTCTTCCCACCAGGAGAGAAGCTTCTTTGGTTTCCTTAAAGAACAAGGATTCACAGGAAAACCATATCAGAATTTAAAGGACATTTCTTTCTAAAAAAATATAAGTTTTTAAATTGAATACCAACACTGTGAGACAGATAGTCCAAATTCCTAGAAAAGTATTGGTTTTCACGAAGAATGATAAAATCAAGAACAACAGAATAGCTATGGGGAGCATTTGCTGTTTCTTCTTTTACTTTGAACGGGTCACAATTTATGTTTAGACTTGTCCTTAAAGGCATTTGGGCCAATAGTTATTGTAGGTAAAAAAAAAGACAATGCAGTTTTCATTCTTCTTGTGGCTGATTGGCTCTCGGCATTGATCTTGTTTGGGCTGTTCGCCCCTCATCTTCACATTTGGGCTCAATAAGTGCAGACAGGGTGTTCTCGGCTCAGTAGGGTTTGATGTCACTGAGGTGGAGCCAGGTGCACTTTCCTTTGCCTTTTACGGCAAACATTGTAATGGCATCCATGATATACGGGCCCTGGAAGCCTGGTGTGTGCCATTTCCTTGTAAAATTCCTGCACAAAACCCTGTAACCTGGATAAAATGACAAGGGTTTTAATAAAATATCAGTGTTTACTTGCTCTTTATCTTCACTTGTGCTCTTTGAGCCCCCTGCTGTGTTTTCACCTGTCTAGAGATACATTTAAAAGATGTGGTTATACCTGTGAAATGATTGTGCATTTTCTTAACAAAATAACAGCATTCTCTGCATCAGTGTGAGCCTGAGTGGGAGGAGCAATGGGCATATGATATGATAGGTTATTTATAACATGCTTAATACCCAGGTTTCTAAGCGCGGACTCTGGGATCAAACCTGTGTTGCTCTGTGCCATCTTGCTTCCAAGGTGAGAACCTTGCCCCTGAGCTATCCTCCCGAGAAAATGCATTTGACATCCCATCACCTGCTCATGTGGAATCAGGTCATGGTCAGAGCCTGGCCTATTATGAAAGGTTAATAGGGCTAAAGGGAGTAAATATAAACACCTATTTTTTAAAGGCTCTTTTAGCTTGGCAATTCTTTCTTTTAGGAGGCCGTTGAGGTACTCACAATCCCAGTTTGCTTGTGGGTTGGGTGGTAAGTGGATGAAAATACATGCTTTGTACCCAAAAGGGTAGTGATGTGTTCAAACACCTCATTTACAAAGTGCGGTCGGTTGTTGGAATGTAGCTCATCTCACACTCCACCCCTTGGATATACCTCACATATGAGGAACTTCGCAGCACATGTGGCATCTATATGCGTGCATGCACTGGCTTTTATCCCTCACGAAAAAGGACATATGACCACTAGCATATATCTGTAGCCGTTACATAGTTGGAGCCTATCCACACATTCAATATGCAAATCCTGAAAAGGTCCTGTAGGATGGGGTATTGCTCCTCTCACTGTTCACAGGGTTTGCCCCACTGTACATTTATGACATATCAAACAATCAATAACAAAATTAGCAATATGCTCTGCGAACCCAGTCTTTCCAAATCAGTACTGCAAGACACTCTCTCAATGTGTGTGCCGAGTAGAGCAGCTGCTCTAACGCTACTATAAGCAGCCCTAGGGGCATCGCAGATTTTCCAGTGCTGTCCTGCTGCCACTCTGCCTCTGTGAGGGACAATGAGCACCTCCTACTTTTCTATAGCTCCTGCTCTTCTTGTGGTGCCCTCTCCTTAATTTGATAATTTCTGCTATGGTAAGGTATTAAAGCCTTCCTTCATCCCCATGTTGCGTGAACATTTTGGTATGGTAGCAATGTCAGTTACTTCAGGGAAGTATGCTCCTCTTTTTGTTTCTAGATCAGTGGCTTAATTGTCATGAGAAATCACTTCTGGTTTGTGCTTTGTACTTCACCACGGTGCTAGCCCATAGATGCTCAAGTACTTCTATGAGCCTGCCTAACAATGGTGCATGCTGCACTAGTGTGCCATCTATGCACAGGAAGGCCCTCCTTTTCCACTGTGACAGTCCTGCATGTACTGTTTGTTGATGTCACATAGGCGGAGTCAGAGTACAACATTACCACCTCGTCTTCATGCACTTCAAGTGCTAATATCAATGCTACCAACTCTGCTGCGTGTGCTGAGAAATAGGCTGGCACTCGCACACTTGTAACTGTCTTAAAGCTGTCATTCTCTCCTTCATTCACCAGTGCTGTGCCACTGTGCCTCTCTTCCATTGATGATGAATTTTCTGCCTTCTAGACCATTTGCCTTGACATAGGGTATCTCATCATGATATTGAGTGTAAGTGGTGCATTTGTGAACGTAATCTCCCTTATTGGTTCTTTTATGAATGTGGGTGGGTTTACCATTCGACACCTGACAATCTTGATCGATGGATTTGATATAATTACCTTATAGAATGATGCTCTCTGGGTAGTTAATGTACAAGTGAGTGGACAGCTGATTGTTATGCTGGCTGACTTCTCAATTGCAAAGGCTGCTGCAGCCAATGCTTGCTCACATAGGTAATGGGCTATCATTACTGGATATAAAATTCCACTGTAAAATGCTAATGGTTTGTGTCCCATGGTAGTTTTCTGTGCAAGGGCAGCCACCATCACTATTCCATTTGAATGGTAAAATAAAATGAGTTCTTCATTGTAATCAGATATTCCTAATACTGGAGCTCTGCTAATTGCTATGATTGCTTTCCTTTGGTGCTTCCTTAAGTCCTTTTAAGAGTGGGCTGACATGTGCTGCAATCAAAACTCCATGCCCTACAATAATTACAAAGGCCTGGAAATTGCTCTAACGCTTTCACTGACTCTAGCCTGCCTGTTTTCTTTTTGTCTTTTGCTCCCTCAGGTGCCATCTTCCTCCCTTCCTTCGATATCAGATGGGCTATATATAGGACCTCTTTCTGGCACTATTGCATTTGCTGTTTGTCTACTTTGTACCCCTTCTTTGCCAATATTGTCATTAGTTTCTCCTGCACTCTTCTTCCTTGGTGCTACACACCAATATGTCATCCACATATTGGATCACTGCACTATCAGGTTGTAAATTCCTTAAGTCCATCTGCAACATTCGGTTGAGTGCTGAGGGTGATTTACAGCACCCCTGGGGTAAACAAGTATGTTTCATCCTAATTCCACAGTAAGTGAATGAGGTCAAATACTGTGATTCTTCATGCAGGTGGATTGAAAATCACAATCAAATATTTAGCTTTGGATGGAATTTTACACACTTCCGTGGCTGGATTTGGCGCTAATGGGAATTCCGCCTCAACAAGATTGTTCAGGAGGCGTCAATCCAGAATAAATCTCCACAGCCCCCTGTTACTTTTTTGATTAGTTACACAGCCATGTTGCATGGGGATTCTGAAGGCACTAATATCCCTTGTTGCACTAAGGCAGCAATGGTTTCATAGATACCCATGTCAGCTTCCTTCGACATAGAATACTGTCTTACCCATGGTAAAATAATCCCCTTTTTAAATTTAATTTTAACAGCCCCTACTCCTTTTAGTAGACCAATGTCATATGGACTGCTGGTCTACAGTGTGCTCGGTACATGTGCCAAATCCTCTTGGCGAAAGTATGGTACTTTCCTCACTAATGACATTCTCTGGGATATTTCCCTGTTCTCAAGTTGTAGCTGATATGTAAGACCGATGTTAAACATCACTTCGTCATCTGAGTCCTCATTTGTAAATACTTGCTAATCTGTCAAATCAGTCAGTCTTTATGTTTCGTCAAGTGCTATTATTGTGCACCAATTTACTCCTTCATTGTCTACTCAATGAAAAATCACTCTGTCTTCCCTTACTATGACTGCTTCTAGCTAAATTATAATTATCTGCCCTTCTTCCGTGTCTGTGGGTACTTCTGGTCAAAACAAACATTCTGTGGCTAACCGCAATAAGATATCCTTTAGTCATGGGAGCCATGCTAGCACTATGCACCCCATAAAGGAATATTTCCGGGTTTAGTGGCACTCCTCTTGGTGCTTTCTGACCATAAAATGCTGTTATGATCCAGTGTGCATTCACATAATGAATCCTTGGGGTAGAACATATTATACCTTTTTCAGTGAATTATATTGTCATGTTTAGTTTACTCATCAAGCCTCTCCTCAATATGTTAACTGGTGTCTTGCGGGAATATAACAATGGCATAGCCATGTTGTGTTCTCCAATAGTTATAGGTAAGCTGTCTGTAAAAAAAACCTTAGTTGTCAACCCAGAAAAACCTTGTGCATCCATGGCTATACCTGACATTGGGAATTTTCCATCTCTAACACAGTATTGGGTCGCTCCTGTATTTACTAGAAAGGAAAATGTTTTGTCACATATTGTTATTCTGACTCTTGGTTCCTGTTGTGGGTGTGGTGTAACTCATAGTATGGGATACATCAAGACTGACTGGCTTCCTCTTTCTTTCTTTCCTCAACTTTCTTTCTTTCCTTCTCTTGTTTCAATCTACAATGGTGGGCAATAGTCAATTTTATTTCAGGCCATGGACTTTGTACCTGTTTGGGAAGTCCCTGACTCAAAATGTGATAAAAGGTGATGTATTTATCCTATGCTTCTCTAACCTCGAGTCTCTATTGTTCTTGAATATCCTGTATTCCTGTATATAAGCAGCAGGGCCTTCACCAGGCCCAATTTTCTGTGTCATGATTGCAACCATTTCTGATATGTTTGGGTATTGTATTCTGTGTGCCCTCCAAACTATTGCTCTACAATTAATAAAAGGTTCCCCGTTGTGGCTAGTGTTTGGAGTTGTAACCCTGGGATATCCTGCCCACTTCCAAAAGTCTTCTGATTGTTTGCCAAATATGGCAGCAAATAGGCTTTTTATGTCACCTACTGCTAGCATCATCCCGGCTGTCATTCTTTCAAATTCATAAATCCACTTTCCTGCCCCTTCTCTAAGTGATGGTCATTTATAAATCAGGTTGTTTTTATCTCACTGTGGGCATGGCATGTATTGTACTGTTCCTCCCTATTTCTCTAACAAGGGGAACTGTTTTCTCTCTGCCCCATCCAATCATGGCAGCACCCTTTGTCTTTGTTACTGCATCTGTCAAACTAACTCTCTTCAGCCCTGTTAAATTTTTCAGCCTGTTTAAATATGGCTTTTGTTCCTCTAAACTGTTTGAGCATATTGTTGGCCATCTCAATTGTTGAACAAACTCTGACCTTATGGCCAGTTCCTCTATCTCTGTCCACACTACATCTCTCCCTCTCTGTGTACATGTGGAGGGGGCTTGTGCTGCCTTCTCTTCACTTTCCCTTGCTTCTTCTTCTTCAAACATTATATCATCGCTGTTCTCAGCCTGTTCAACCAGTGGATCCTCCTATCTAGGCTGTAACTTCATCTTCTCGCAACCCCTTTGCCTTTGTTATCTGATAACGCAAGTTTTCTCATAATGAAATCAACTTCTTTAATAATTGAAAACCCATTGGCTCAGGCGGGTAGAAGCAAGTTCATTTATTAGGTCTTAGTCTAAAGGATAAAAGTACAGGAGAAGGAGAAGGCCCAATGTTCCCCACCACTGAGGTAGCTCTTCTAACTGTAGCTCCTGGAACCTCTTGAAAGTAACCTTCCATAATATGCATGCATTCCATCCATTCACAGCAACAGGGCTGACACACACACACTGGAAAGGGAAGGGATTCATGGCACAACACACCTCCCTTTCTTCCAAAACAAAAAAGGAAGAGGAACGAGGTAGGGATGGGAGCAGGATACCACACAAACCTCCCTATGAACCAAATGCAGGACCATGAGTGCTCATACCCACGTGGGAGAGAGAGAGAGAGAGAGAGAGAGAGAGAGAGAGAGAGAGAGAGAGAGAGAACAAAGGTACAGCAGAACAACTGCTATCTGGTAAGAGTTGAGGGACAGATAGAACTAAACGAATAAACAGCCAAACAGGGTACAGAGAGCAGGGCCCACATAGACAGATGACCCAGACAGTCTGAAGGATGAGGAGAGGGAACACCCACAATCAGGACCAACTCTTTCATATTGGAGGACATAACAACATAAAACACCATTGTCACTCAATGCACACACATCCTGACTAGCCATTGGATATGGAAGTCAAGTTGTAATATTGTGGCCCTACATAGTGTCATAACGGAATGCTTATCATACCTTCTTGTTGGATACCCCACAGGGAAACATATACCTCCATCATAGATAGTTCCTTAACTTACATTCATTTTGCTGCCCCTCGGGACAAGCAAGGCACCACCATAAACAATATTCATCAGACTTCCATTCCCATCTCCTCAATACTTAACCTACCTGCTTATAACATGTGCCATATGCTTAAAGATCCAAGGTGACATTTGTCCCTCCTAGAAACATGCACACATAAAATTACCAATTCAGGCTCTTTTTTTATTGTGACATTTGTCATTTTAACCAAATGCGCCACCTTTGTTGCATTAATGATATCCTAATCAATATTTCGTAGCCCCCCTTTCCTTTTTTTACTCATGCTGTAACTTTTACAACTTCTGACTAAACACGTGACCTTTGTTACATGAATGATATTCCCAATCAACTTTTTGAATTTCGCCATATGCTTTTCTTTTTTAAAATGTGACCTTAGTCACTATTACCTATGTTAATTACAATTTTCATAGTGCCATTTTTGTAACCACCTTTGAATGCTAAATAGAGGACACCAAATGGCAGCAGTAGAACAAAAGAGCACCATGTAATCAAGGCCTATAACCATACTACTTGCTATTCCTTTGATTGGCATACAGTTTTCTGCAACTCCATAATGCCTACTGCCCTAAATGCTGTGCCCCCATAAAGTGTTTTAATAACTGTGACGTAGGATGGAAAAAATAACAAAGAAACGCTTCATCAATCTCAAACGCTGTCACCACTAGCTGCCCATTGCAGGAATGCTTAACTCGTGAAGAGTCATACTCCGGCACCGTCATCTTCCAGTGAGCTGTATGCTCACATGGCGCAGAGACCTCTGAATCAAGCAAACTTGTCAAATAGTACTTTTAATCACATCCTGACCACACAGTGCTGTCGTGGCCTCTGTCAAAATCACTTGCTCTACACGCTCCTTGCGGTAAGCACTCTTTTAAAGTCAAATGGAAGCGGTAACCACTGATGCGGAAAATCAATTTCACACTTTTCAATATCGCCTCATCTACGTGCGCAACGTCCTTACGTTGTACACGCAGGAAAGACCTTTTCTCCAGCTGACATCACTCCTTCTTGTCAGACTGGAATCCGTGTTGTGGCCCACAGGATCAATTGTCTGTATCTCCAGCATCACCAGACGCCCACAGGGGCGTTCTGACGTCACCATTCTGTGTTGGAGAGCGAGCTGGAAGGAACTCTCTGCTTACTGATGGCATGCATCCAAAAGCCAGGAAAGCTTATTAAACGTTCCTCTCCTCATGCCACACTGTTCTTTAGTTCTTTCAGACATCTGACACTGTGATGGTCGTAATTAGTTTTAGTCAGCAGTAAAAACGTATTGCAGTAAACAGAGGCTGTCAGACTGATTTATACTTCTTTGAAGTAAAACAGCATAGCATCATACACTGCCGGTTTCTTGGCGCTTTACACTTCTTGAGACACTTAACCGTTCTTGTTATTTTAACTTGCAAGCGCTCTGCCCTTCCCAAGTTCCTTTTATTCATAACTCCTTAATGTTATATCACAGGCTCCTTTTTATTATAGTGCTCCGCCCAGCTTGAAGCACGCTACTTTTTTGTTAACTGTTCTGTCAATTCACTACACCTTACTCTGCTTTATGTTCCCTGATGCCACCCCTAGGTGTTTGAATTCCCAGCGCTCGCCCCCGCTTAAGGCGCTTTACATTTTCATTTGTTTTCTAGGATTCCTTTAATTAATAGTGATCTGGCATGCTTACTGCACTTTATCGTTGTCTTGATGTTATCCCTTGGTACTGGGTCTTCCTTTCCTGGGGCAGTGGGTAGTCTCATATGGCTACCCCATTTCACAGCTCCTTAACTGCACGACAGGTTAGTTTCCAAGGCCCCCTGAAGGACCACTCGCCGCAAGTGCAATAATTGAAAGTCTTTGGCTCAGGTGGGTAGAAGCATGTTCCTTTATTAGTTCCTAGTCTACTGTTTGCAAGTACAGGGGAAGGAGAAATGCCACTGGTCCCCACCACACAAGTAAGCACCTTACTTTATGGGCAGCATAAGACTGAGGGTTGTGATAGGATAGCTCCCTGCTTACCAACCTTGGACAATTGACAGGTTGTCAAGACATGACCCAGACAGATAGCTGGTCAGATAGCACAGCGAGTAGAGCGCTCGCTTTGACATCCACGCAGAGCCTGCCAACGCAGTTTCGAATCCAGGCAGGGCCAAACTCAGCCTTTCATGCTTCTGAGGTCAATAAATGGGCAGCATTCACCATGGGTAATAATACGCAGCACTCATATACCAAGGGTTCGTAGAGCTATATAAATGCAAAATTATTATTATTAGAGCTGCCCGTGGACTGCTCATTGTTTAATTAGAGAAGATACCATCCCTCATTCCTAGGCCATGTGACTAGGCAATATCTTTGTGTTTTACCTTGGGTGATGTCTCAAGCCTGTTTGTACATGTAGGGAGTATGGCAGGTATCCTATCTGTGTTTATTTCTAATGAATAGGCAGTGTTCTTCAATCATGGGTCAAGTGTGATGGGACCATGTATGAGATGGAATTATCTCCGATTTATTGTGATTTCAGCTATTATAAATGTGTGTGCTGTGTTTTTCTGTTGCCCCTGGGGACACTCGAGTTATTCTTCATGGTGTCTTTTGACTTCCTGTTACTGCACCTGGCCTACAAAGGCTTGTTGTGCTTGTATACCTTTTACTTAATCTGGCAGTATCCAGCCAATGTCCTTGGAATTACTGTTTTGTGCCTCGCTCTTCTGCTCCAAACCTCCCTTCTCATAAACTCGGCACTAGTTGCCAACTCCTGTCTGAGCTATGCATTAATATGTATTTTTGTGGATTCTGCATTTTGAGTTCTTCTTTTAATTAAAGGCATGCTGCGACTTCCATTTTAAAGAAGATGGCTAACCAGGTACCCTCTTGTTACTATGTTAGTGAGTTATATTTGCGTATTGTTCATGTTACATTCATCTTATACATTAGGCATGTTGGTATTCTTCATGTCTTTTGGATGCTATGAAACCTATCTTGCCCTCCAACCATGCTATCTATGACCGTCTGAGATATTTAAGCTCTATATTGAGCTGGTGTGCCGCTTATCTAGGGTTAGGGGACAGACAGAAAAGGATTTCTCTCTCTAATCCAGGCAATGAGTGAGTTTCTAAGTAACATTATTTAAAACACACTCCTGTGGGCACTAGGAATTATACCTCAGGTGTGACGGAGGCCATACACGATGGTTTTCCCTTTTTAATTTCCTGTTTGGCGACCCCACAATACATTTTTAAAAAAAATAGGAAGTTGAAACATAGAAGCTCAGCTCCAATAACTATGAGCTATCTCCTTGTCTAGTGTCAATTCTCCACTAATGTTCCTCCGGGCGGTATTCAATAACCCTAGGAATCAAAGAACAGGCCTACCGGTTTTAGTGGCTTTTACAAATGTTCCACTTTCTTCAGGGCCTCGGTTCCCAAAGAGGAACCCTGGCTAAGGGTACTCAATGCATCTGCAAATGGAAAGACAGGGGAGGGGGGAAGAGAGAGAGAGTCTAAGGGGAAAATGGGAGACATCATGTTCATTATTTTCCTTCACACAGAGTTGGCTCGCTGAGGTGCGAGCAGTCATCAGCAGTCCCTACCTATCTTGCTTCCTGCCTGCATTTTTTCTACAGTGCCTGTACCAGTGGTTAAAACCCACAGCATCCACGCGGAGTGGCACGCAGAGTTGGCTCGCTGAGGTGGGGGCAGTCAACAGCAGTCTACTGAGGCTAGGAGGTGAGGAGAAATGGACTTGCAAGTAGACCTTAAAGCTCCGCTTTTGCTCTAAAGAGCTACAGACTCTAACACTGATAAGATAGACAATAAAGACAATCCGGCTCCCCAGCCTCAGCAAAAATGTCCTTCAGACAGGGTGCTGAGGAGCAAATATGCCCGATTAGAAAACCGAAAGGTTCTGGTTTGGGAAAGAACAGTGGAAGCAACTCCAGCTCTATCTCCAGTTCTACTGCCGCATCGCAGAGAAAGCACCGATTACAGTTGCATTACTGTCTTCAATTCCCAGTGAAATGGCCACCCGACTTTTGGAAGGTGCGGTCGCCGACTATGAGGACGCTAAAAGTGGTGTGATGCCGCGAGAGACGGAGGAAAGCAGTGGGGACGATGCACCCGCTAAGCCAGTTACATTTCCCTACTCCGATACACCTTCTTCCCTGCTCCCTTTTTCAGCTCCTTTTTCATCCTCGTCTGTTCCACTCTTACCTGTAGGGATGGAGGCCCTGCCCGGAGAGGTGGCATCGCGTTCACGGTCTGCTGTGCTGTCGGCGGACACTCTGTCCGAGGCCTGGTTTCCCCTGTGTCCGGCTGATCGTGTCCCGCAGGCCGCCGCTGCGGAGAGTGGGGTGGAGCCAAGCGGAATCAAAGTACGCTGCAAGGCTGACCTCAGCCTACAGGCCGCAGCGATTCAAGCTGGTGGAGAGACGGGCGAAGTGTCAGTGGATGCCGCTCCGAAGTCTGTGGTGGATGGTGTGCCTCCGGCTGCCGTTGCGGACGTCGGACGGCTGCCGGTAGCGGACGGAGAGGCCCCTGATCGGCAGGCTCAGCGACTCAGAATACAAGTGGAAATCCACTCCAGTCACTCCTCCAAAATGACAAACACATGTGATGAGGACTCAGAAGCGCCCCCTGCTGCCTCTTTGCAGCCTATTCAATTCAGCAACAAAAAGGACAATCTTCAAAACACCTCTTGCTACCATGAGGAGGGTGAGCCTACGGATTCAGGCTTAGATCGTGAATAAACACACAGCCCATCAAACGTCTCTGCTAACAACTTCATCACACAAAAAAGAGACATAGCAATGGCATTACTAAAAAAAGAGCATTGACTAAAAAGATCCTCAAGGAGCAGGGGGAACTATTATATTAAGGTTGTCAGCAGCAAAAAAAAGGAGCTTGAGTACCAACCCAAAAAGGAGAAACAGGAAAGTCTACTTTCCAGAATCCCCTGACGTCTCAAGCTTTGAAAGACTTTTTTTCAAAACAAAGAGGAAACTCGAAGCCGAGGTAGAACTTTCAGATGCAGAAATGCTAGACGCAGTCCTAGAAGCGCCCTCAGTCCCTAAACAAAGGAAAGTTATAGAAGCCCCTTGTCAAAACATCACAGCAGAGGCCTTTTGTTCGCAGGACAATGTACCAGGCTCAGAGAGTTCTGGCAATTTCTATGGGAATAACAACATTGTCAATTTACTCCCCAGGGGAGTAGTTACGGCCTCAATTAACTTGCTCGAGGATGACGTGCCGCTGCATTGACCAGAGAAGTCGGGACTAGGAAATGACTTATTAATTCCGTCAGTCAACACCACTGTAACCAATGGACTGGACCAAAGATGCATACTTCATCCTATACTGGCTCAACCAGTGTTGGGCCATTCGGGGCAAAATATGAACACTACTGATCTCCCATCTAGGAGATCATTAATTCACAGCGATCATTCAAACAGCATTTCAACTCCGGTCAGAAACAGAAGACCCAGTGATACATTTGGGAATCTTCCCAAAGACACTCCAGCAAAAAAAACGGATCTCGTAACGATCATGTCAGCAATTACGGTGGGACTTGCACCCTTCGTGAAACTATATGAGTCAATAAATGACACAATGAAAGACTCATTAGCACTTTCAGCCATGACGAACACTAAAGTAACCTTTTTGGAGGGTTTCATCGCACTTAATTCAACAAAACATGGAGAAAGAAAGACAATGGGACTCAAAAATTGCACGACTTGAAACTCTAATTGGAACCAAATCCAATGCAGGTTGCACACGCGTAACCCAGCTGAGTCCTCAAATAGAACAAACTTTGTTGCTGGACATGAACAAGACAAAAAGTGATGGCGTAAACGATAGTCCCACTTGGCACACTTGTTGGCCTGATACAAAATCATGAAACAGAAAAAAAAACAAAGATCTGCCAAAAGTCGCCTCAATTTTCAATATTGCAAAGTCGACTCCATCAGTATCAATTCAAGTAGCGACACCATCTACAATGTCCACAATGTCCCGAGGTCCAGTTTCCCATAATACATCGAGGGAGCAAGCGATAATTGAATTAGACAATTCTCGCTCAACTGAGGCAGAGCCATTGGGGAATTCGTCACTTTTAGATAACACTCAACAAAACTCAGAGCCGAATGCAAATACAGCAGACAAAGCCATTGCTCAAGAAGAACAGAAGAAATCATGACTACGATCACATCAGGAAAACATAGAGCTAAAGACATTGTTTGCGAAGAGGTGAGAGAAGTTTTATCGGATCCGCTTAAGAAAACACAACATAATCTGAAGCAAATACCAGAACAAAACGAAACCACCCGTCAAAGGTTGAGAAGCAACAAGTCAGTAAATACGGGCCAGCCACTGACTGGATTAACAACGGTCACGAGACCTAGCCCAACCCAAATCTTCAAGATGGAACAATTTACGGCTGGGAAAAACTTTTTATTATTAAACAGAAAAACGGTCTTAACAATCTTAACCTAAATTCCCAACCTGAAATCTCTGGACTCGGCAGATTTTGCGCTGATCGAACCATATCATAGAGACAAAATGGCAAAAGCATACCTTCACGTCACAAAGGCTGCAAGTACTGATCTAAAACAAGACGTGACTCTGGCCTTGAATGAAATGGGCTTTGCCCTTGTGGAAATTGCCACACCAGTACTATTGGATAGCAACACGCATCTCTCAAGCAAATTGGCAGAAAAGCATCCAGACCATCGATTTAAAATTGAGAGCAGGTTGAGAAGCAACAAGTCAGTAAATACGGGCCAGCCACCGACTGGATTAACAACGGTCATGAGACCTAGCCCAACCCAAATCTTCAAGATGGAACAATTTACGGCTGGGAAAAACTTTTTATTATTAAACAGAAAAACGGTCTTAACAATCTTAACCTAAATTCCCAACCTGAAATCTCAGGACTCGGCAGATTTTGTGCTGATCGAACCATATCATAGAGACAAAATGGCGAAAGCATACCTTCACGTCACAAAGGCTGCAAGTACTGATCTAAAACAAGACGTGACTCTGGCCTTGAATGAAATGGGCTTTGCCCTTGTGGAAATTGCCACACCAGTACTATTGGATAGCAACACGCATCTCTCAAGCAAATTGGCAGAAAAGGATCCAGACCATCGATTTAAAATTGAGAGCAGATTATAAGCAAAAGAAGTGAGATGTACAAGGAGGAAGATGAGGTCCGTCGAGGAAGATTTCAATCGAAACATTATCCAGTAAACGACAATGCAAACTACAGGAAAACAAAATACATAGAAAACACAAGAAAAAACTACAGAACGGAGAAAAACCATAGGCACGGCTCATTGCCCGATCAAAGCTCTGAATGGTCCCACACGAAAAACATTAGCCCTCAGGGCCATGGAGATGGTTGAAAAAGGTGCTAAACCCAAACCCTCAAAATTAACAACGAAAAGGCTTAGTGACGCCGACCACCACCAAACTACTCAAACTTCTCCCACGGGACCAACCAAAGGCAACCACTATATGTTCGTGGAATACGAGGAGCCACGATCATTTGACCAAATCAGACGCATTTGACTTGGCCCCATTTGACATCATTTGCCTTCAGGAGACCTGGCTGCTGGAACAATCAACGATAGACGGATACGAAACGTACATTTCTCCAGCGGTTAAGGGTATGTTTGGCAGACCATCGTTGGGCCTTCTAACTGCTGTCAGAATTGGTTCAGGTATTTCCATCAAAAAGAAAGTGGCAGAAACCTATGGCATTTTGGCGCTACAAACAGAGTGGCATCACCCAGAAAAGGCATCAAGGGGCAAAACTAAACCCAATTTAGCTATCATAAACGTCTATTGGAATCCGCAAAGAACAAACAACATTGATTTTTGCAATGCTGTGTCGGACATCCTAGACAAATTGACAACTGAAATGGCTACCGACTACATCATTATTTGCGGAGATTTGAATGCTAGGTGTGAGCAACCTCCTTCCAGTATCCATCTTTCACCATCCTTTGAACGAGGTGCCCTCTGGTCAGACTTCATGGAACACTAGATACATCCATAACGTGTCAATAGCCCAATGCCACCTTCCAGCGATTCCCAATTGGGAAAGAGCCGACACCACAGCGACGCTGGACCATATTTTTATTTCACACTCCCTTCTACCCTTCGTAGATTTCTTTGAAGTTGTCAGAACCAAAGCCAGCGACCATAACTTGCTGACAATGACTTTTGAATCAGTGAGCATCCCCAAAGAAATCTATCCAGTTGATGTGGAGTTAGCACGCAAGTCTTCACGAATCCAACTTACAGCGATAAACATCAAGGAGATTACACAAAAATTTGATGAAGAAAATAGAAACACTATGGGCACACAAACCAGACCAAATTAATTCCCATTCTTTGTGATGCACAGGAAAAAACAAGGAAATCAAACTCCTCCAAATGGAAATAGGGTCCATGAATATGATACTCAACTGGTCATGAAAAGAAGAGAACTGCACAAATTGAGGCGGTTGGCCATAGCCTCTGACAATACTGAGCAAAATGAAATCGCCATAGCTGCTACAAAATAATATAGATCATGGTTGAAACATCATAAAGGCGCCATGTATCAGAACGACGCAGAACAAATGCTGAAAACCTTAGCGTCAAAAAATTCGAGAGAGTTCTGGGCTCTAATTAAAAACAAAAATAGCGAGACAAATAATCAACTGTCCAATGTAATATCGGAATCGACCTGGACAACCTTTTTTACATCCCAATTCACACCTTTGCCTCAAACTACAAGAAACTATATAGGTCCCATGGTGGCAACATGGGCTGACTTCGCAGTCCAAGATGAGATTTTGGCCACAATATTGAAATTGAAAACGTCAAGGGCACCGGGACCGGATGGTCTAACTAATTTGGATCTAAAACAACATCCACATGAATGGTCCGCTTTAATAACAAAAATGTTCAAGCAATGCCAAGACGCTAAACAAATTCCTAAAACATGGACTGAAGCAGTAATAGTTCCTATTCTCAAAAAGGGAAATACAGACAATCCAGCTAACTACCGTCCCATAGCCCTCCTAGACATCATGGGCACGATTTTTGCAACTCTCCTGCTAAGCAGATTCCACAGATGGGCAAGCATATCTCCATATTTAGATCAACTACAAACAGGCTTTGTCAAGAATGCAAGCACAAGTATTAACATCATGATTCTTAACATCATAAAAGAAAACGTAAAGAACGGTGCACCGAAAGTATACATAGCATTCATAGACTTGACGCACTCTTTGATAAAATCAGTCGGCTAAAGCTATGGTCCAAACTATCAAATTTGAATTGCCCGCGGGAAATCTTAGAACCGATGATTGCACTCCACACGGACACGAAGCTTAGAGTCCGTTTAAATAGACAAGGAATGATGTTGGACCAATTTTCATCAGAACGTGGTGTGAAGCAGGGATGTCCGCTCGCCCCGGCCCTCTTTATTGCATTTCTGGGCGACTTTCAATACACTCAACCAGCGGTAAGAGCATTCCCACCTAAAGTGGGTAACACATTAATATCCAGACTGCTCTATGCGGATGATCTGATCCTCATGGATCATACCCAAATAGGGCTTCAGCACCAATTAAGCAACCTGGCTAAGTCCATAGACGAAAACGACCGGGAAATAAACATTGCTAAATCCAAAAGCTTGATCATGGGGAAAAATCGATCAACAGCACTAACAATGGACGCTGGTTTTTAAACAACATGAAGGTAGAAACCGTTGCGAGTATAAAATATCTGGGAATAATGATTGATTCAACACGTTCGGAAAAAGCTATTCACTTGGCCCTGTGGGCTAAAATCAAAACATTAACAACCCAAACCAGATTAGTAGACCAGAATTACGGGAAATTTTCTCTACTACCGGCAATACAATCTTACAAGCAAAAGGTGGTTCCATCGGTAATCTATGCTATGGACGTGGCCCTGAACATCCAAGATACTATATGGCCAAAATTGGAAGGTTTTCTGTGGAAAGCCATATTGGGCCTTCCCAAATAGACATCAATTTCAGTCATCAAACGTGAAATGGGCCTATTATCATTGAAAGCATCAGTCGAACAAAGTCAGATGAGACTCCTTCAGAAAATTATTTCACCAGATACTCTTCCAATATATAAATCAATTCAGATGGAACTTAACCAAGGACGTTGCAACGCCTTGAGCAAGTGGGAGCAAAAACTTCTAAAAAAGCTGGCAGATCAGGCCTGCACGTCCGAGGACCTTATGCAAAATCCTGACAGGATAAAGATAAAAATAACCCAAGAAGACTGGATTCAAACATGTGAGGCAACTGTGGCAAATAAGTTACTTGCCCACTTACCCCAACGACAAATAATTTGAGCTTACCTCTGAATTACTGCATAAAATTCCCTGATAAAAGACTGCAGAAAATATTTATGAAAATGAGATTCAACCAAATGCCAACTCAAGAAATTAGAGCTATCCGGACTAAATCTCTATCAAAAGTATGTAGACTATGTCCAGGGACCCAAGCGGTGGAAACCGTAAGGCATCTCCTCCTGAACTGTGCTAAAACAGCACATCTGTGAGAAGCTTTTCTGTTACCCCTAATGTATGATGTGGCACTTCGAGAGGATGACACATGGTGGTGTCGCCTGGTTTCAGGTGAGAAAACTAAATGGTCTACGGCGGCAGTTAAGATGTTGGAGGCTGCACTTAAACTGACGACAGAGACTGATAGTCCATCCAGCATTATTTAACAAAGTTCTACTCTTTTTGTCTTTAGAGAAAAACGCCTTACTTGTTTATAATGGTGTTGCTGCTTTTCCTCTATCTTGCCTGATCTACTTTGTGTTTCGCCTCCATGCTTCTCTTACACTACTTTTTACTATTTTTCTTCTTGTTATGAGAAATGACTTCTTGTAAAAATCAAATTTTGTTTTGATTACAGACAAATAAGAAAAAATAATAATAATTTTCCATCAAAATATTTTGTTTATTTATAACCCTCGATTACATACTCTATTCTGCCTTTACCCCAGTCAGCAGCGTCATGCCAGACCGCAGCTTAGTGGGGCTTAATTAAGCCTCTTCTATGTTTGGGAATCATGAGTGGACCCAAGCGCCTACAAGATAAGCATATTTTTTCATGTAAATAGGCATAATTGGAGGAGTAATGTCACAACGACTTCTTATTTTGAAGATGCAGTGCACAACATAAATGTGTAGGATTCTTCGCGGCACAAATGTGGAAGTACAGAAGGCTTACATCGATTTCTGCCTGATGATGCCCATATTACCTAGGTGACATTAATGAAGACCTTCAGGGAGCGCGGCAAACAGTGTTTGAGTCTGGGCTGCACAGATTCTTAGACCCATAGCTGTTTCTTCTGGGATCTGGTCTATTCGGTCACGCATGCACGAGAATGCCCCATACCGAATCGAACGCTGGAGCCTCCATCTTGGAGTGTTCTCAAGCTTTGAAAAGTCACTACATGACTGCCTTACCTTCATCTGGAAGGAAGCATTTGTGATCTTAGAGTGCTGCTGGTGTTACGTTATACACTTAAACATCTTCAGAATACCTGTGATAGAACCTGGAGTGTATAACTTCGGGTATCACCGTATAATTTTTCATTTATTATTTGGGTGTAAATGTTTTAGCATTCTCAAATGACAATACCATGGTAAGGATGGTGCAATGCCCGATGGTCTGTATCTATTTGCACCCAGTTGGCTGAAATTCATACTCATTTAGTAGCTAGCAATCTCTTATACTCCAGAGCCCTTTTGGGGCTTCATAATTCTTGGCACATCTACCTACTGCCTAATGTGTCAGTGCCTCTCACATAAATGTAGTGGTTATTCTTTCATTTTCTCTTGCCTCAAAAGTGACAGAAGTATTATGCACATTCATATATGTGATCACATCCACTTCTATTCTTTAAATCAGCAGGTTCTATGTCCAAGCCCAAGGATGCACTTAAAAAAAGAGGGGCAGACACAGATCATCATCCGGAATTGTTGCACTTCTCAGAAGTATGCTAGAGTCTGCCAACTTGTGTGCTCGTTCAGGCTGACCTTATTGGTGCCAAGTCAGCAAATCCACAGTTGATCTCTTTTAAAGAGTAGCGCTTGTTGATTACCCCCTCGCCGTGATACCAAGATTTTTTCTATTATGGTCCAGGTGAAGTCTGATGGCCCATGGCCTCTGTGTAGGAAGTGTTCCACCAGGGGTGCTGTCATTTTCTTTGTTCTGATACAGGAGCAGTGTTTCCCCAGGTGGATCGTCACTGGGCGAGTAGTCATTCCTATGTATCTGAAGCTGCATGGGCATGTAATCAGATAAATCGCATGGCTGGTATTGCAATTTGTGAAATATTTGTTTGCCCAAGGTTACTTCCAGCCTATATCTATAGAGGTTGATTTCTTAGTTAGTGAGCAGACATTGCACTGTCCACACGGGGTGTGGCCCACTGGGCCAAGTTGATTCCACAGGCGATTAGGGACTTGTTCTGTGGGCTCTTTATACGTGTTAATCATTGAGTCTCGCAAATTGCGTCTCCTTTTCATTGCAAATCTTGGAGTCTCAAAGGGCCTCATTACGACCCAGGCGCTGGACCATGGTGCTATGAGCACCATGGTCCATGCCGGTCTCCGGCATGGTGGATGGCGGAATTACCGCCCCATCACAAGGTTGGCAGGGGCGGTAATTCCCCATTCACCATTTGCCCTTCCCCATTCCCATTTTGCCCCATAGGGCATAATGGGGATGGGAAATGCGCTAATTACGCACCGTAAATTACGGTTGCCGTAATTAGCTCCAAGGTCCCTTAGCGGGTTGGATTTTAACGCCTGCAAAAATCAGGCGTTAAAGCCTCCAACTCGCTAAGGGACCTTGTAATCAGGCACTAATGGTTTAACGGCGCCAACGCTCTTTATGCCGCCGTTAAACCATTAGCGCCAGGGTCGTAATGAGGCCTAATATGTCACTGGCCTACATTCAGCAATGGCCACAGTGTCATCACCTCTTTTTTATCTGATTTACCAGGGGCGATAAACTAAAGACTGCTGTGATGGTATCCGAAGCGTCTGTTCTCTGTTCATGGTGTTCCAAAGTCACGTCCCTATGGATAATTTGTGCTCTTTTTCTTGCCTGTTTAAGGGTGTGTTTCGGGTACCCCTGATTCATTATTTTAGCCGCTAAATTGTTTGATTTCTAGACGTAGTCAGTCAGAGTGGAGCAATTACTCCTGTACCTGAGGAACTGTCAACAAGGAAGATTATTCCTCAAACTCATCGGATGGTAGCTGAAACATCTCAGGAGGGCATAGATAGCAAGGTCAGAGGGAAAGATAGGTTGCACATGATGGCATCAAGAATGGAAATAAACTGAACCATAGACCTGTGTGTTTTGTGTGTGAAAACGTGAGGGAACACTTACAGGTCAGTTACCCACCCGTAGTCCTGTTTTGTGTTTGTTGTGAATGCTATGTTAATATTCTTTATGTTTAAATGCATAGTTTACCTGGTGTATATGTTCTTCATGTTGAGTGCACATTTGCTTTGTGTCTAATTCATGCACATGTATTGTTACAACAGTAGTTTGACTGCTTTTGCCATCTTCAGCCTAAAATGGATCTATTTCCTCCTGTACCTGCCTGGGATAAGGGCGGCACGGTTTGCTTCAGTGAGTAACGGTTCTCACCTGTGCAGTACCATGCCATGGGAGGGGCAGAAGCTACAGATGACCCATAGATGCATCTCAACAGTATATGCAAGAAATGGCCACCAAAGTGTTTGCACCACACCAATTAAGCAGCAGGAGCACACTACATATGATATGATATGATATGGCATTTATAACGCGCCTATACACAAGTGTAACATAGGCCCTGATGTTAATTAATTTCTGCTGCAGCAGTGTTACTGGAGGATAACGAACAACAAATTAAGCTAAGAGGTAGGCCCAGCAAAGTAGGAAGTGGTAAAGGATATTAGGCCTAGAATAAAACCCACTGACCTATTAAACAAACAGGGATTCATCACCTGGAGGCTTAACTGAAACCTGATACCAACATACCCGAAGCACATCCCTCCCCTTCTAAAGATCCTGACAGTGCTCCATTTTTGCAATGTTGCCTCATTTCAGTACACCTTTGCACTGGCATTCCACAGCCTATCTTCTGCGTGCCTCTAACCCAGATCCTGGAAATCATGTTGCATACGGCGTGTGATCACATTCATTTTCCAAACGAGTACAATATCATTATTAACATTAACAAGACAGATAATAATATTAATTTGATAATTTATTTAGTGCTTCATGCAGAAACCCTGCAGCAATCAGTCTTATTATTACCCGCTCAAGGTAATTGATGAATGCTAAGTATGCCCTCAATGGTGGGTTTGAACCTTTTTTGTACAACATTGTTCCATTCCTGAGGCAAGCATGTTGTGATTGAGCTATTCAACCAGTCATTTTAAGATATCTATGCGATCCCAAGCTTCCCCTACATGGTGAGTGCATGTAATTGGACCAACACATCCTCCACCCCACCAAAGTCTAAAAAACAGGCCTAAAGGAACTGAACGGTGCAACACCTTAACGCAAGGATACAACACACGGTAAATATACAAGGGGTGTATGATGTCGACCTCTGCTTCTCATGTGTGTACTTAATTCACAGACTCCACCCAATACTTCGTCATCCTATGAAACATGGATCATGAAGAAACAAGTGCCTTGCAGGGCATATGTGACACATACACACTAAATGTGCACTCACACAAACATCTGCAAACTATGTTCATATTCATGTAAATGTACGCAAATGGCATAGTAGGCAATATGCAAGCATAATGCATGACATCATGAGACACTTGTATACAACCGTAGTACTGTTCCCAATACCTGAATACCTGAATCACTGCAACTCAGAAACAGATAGACTTTACTGATGGGATAGTGACTTGCACCCTCATTGTAGTTTGAAGCTATCCTTAAACCGCATTTAGGATGATGGTCTGGCATTTCAAAACCTGTGTAAATTACCCTGGAGAATACAAACTGGAAAAATATCTCAGCTAGTTGCATCCTATTTGAAGACATCTATGTATAGACTTCAGAATAAAGGTGTGTATCCCAGAAGAGAAGACTGAGTATCATTGAATTGGATTATTATAATTGGGAGGAAGGATAGCTCAGGGGCAACATGTTTGCCTTGGAAGCAAGACAACGCAGCGGAACACAGCTTTGATTCCCGATTCCGCGCTTAGAAGCCACTTGCTGTTTATAAACAGACAATTAAATGAATACAAATCTATTATTTCAGCAATTAAATGTGGGTGGAATCCAGCACAACTTGGTATATAAAATGGGATGTGTGTGTGTTTGGTCGGAGGTACACTGAAAGCATGCCATGAAAATACAATGCTGGTGTTACATCACTACTTAAAATGGATCCAATTAAATAATAGAGCGGTTAAGTGTCCTGATTGACCTATGTAGGACACTTAACTCATCCAACACTATTTTTAAACACAAAAACTAACTGGGTGGAATGTCCCTAAGATATAACGTGAAGCTGAAGGAGGGCTGGGTGTCATCCGCATAACACTGAAAGTTAGAGCAGAGGGTAGAGATGCGGTGGGCCGGAGGAGCTGAGTAGTGGTTAAATAGCCAGGGAGAGAGGTTAGACCCCGGGGGAACACCACAAGTAGAGAGAGAGATAGAAGAGAGGAAAGACCCAAGTTGGACCTGGGAGGGTCGATCAGTGAGAAAGGAGGTCAACCAGGCAAGGGCCTGACCAGAGATACCTAGGTTGTCTCGGTGACGATTGAGCAGGATGGCGTGGTTGACTGTGTTGAGATCAGAGCATAGATCAAGGAGAAGGCGGATAGTAGGAAGGTTAGAGTCAAGATTGGAGAGCAAGTCTTCCTGGGTGTTGATAACTAATGAGCATCCTTGGCAGCCAGGAAGAAGTCGAACATATGCTGGCCCAAACTTAAATAGTTCAACTTTCTCAGATAGAGGGGAACCCATATAGGGTGTACCACTCTCAAATATTAAGCTTTATCATTTTTCATTCTTCAGTATGAATGTCCTTAGTGGTAATGGGGCCACTGCTGCACATATCATGGATGCTAATTTGCAAAATGCATGCCAGTTCAAAATGACAATGCCGCCCCCCTGCACTATTAGTTCCCCAAGCAGTCTTTGTGGCCAGCAGCATATGATGTGTTGTCATCTGAAACCTAATTATCCCCACACCTAGTGAGAATGTTTTCAGTGCTGCTGGTAAAACTGTCTTTCACTGTCTTTCACCAGGCAAGTTCTCTCTGTAGCTCATGTCAAACAACTGACATACAAAATCCATAAGCACCATATCCCAGCAGGCTATGCCAACTTTCCAGCAAGCTTACAATCACAACTACAGTATCCCCAAAGTAAGTAGCAAATTATAATTGAATCAGAGGAAGATCACTGTCCCAGTGGAGGGTAGGTCAACTGGGGCAGTGTAGCGGGGTTGGGAACTACTGTTGCCATGCATATTACTATCCTATTGTCTGATGATTAAATTGAATTGTGGTGGTGGTGATGGTGAGTACATTTTTCTTGGGTGGTGAAGAGGATTAACAATTGTGTTGATGTCCCTATTACTATATTATTGTCTGATAATTAAATTGTACTGTGTTGGTTATGATGGTGATTCAATTTGTCTTGGGTGGTGAAGAGGATTAACAATTGTGTTGATGCCCCGGTGTGTGAACTAAGAAGCCTTCTACCTTTTGCATGTTTACCAACATAATGTAGCACAGAGGTATGTGACAAATGTCTCTACTTGATCATACTACTGAATTGAGTGAGCTTTGTCACTTAAACACCTCATGTTTGCCAAACTCCTGCAGAAAAGGGGGCACACAGACACTTTTTGCCAAAACACCCAGTAAAGATGGCACACACATTATTTTCAATGCAGTCCTGTAGGGAATGAGGAGCACACAGTAGCAATGACTCTTTCCTGCTGTGAAGATGGTACATGGAAGCTAGCTTCCATATATTCATAATGCAGACCAGACAATAGTGGTAGGCTCTTTGACAAACTCACATTGAGACTATTGTAATAATCTTTTAGCAGGGCTGCCAGGTAATCAGATTAACCAGCTGCAGAAAGCCCAAAATGCAGCAGTTAGGCTCATCAGACATTCAGGTAAGCGGGACCATGTCTCTGCTTCACGCAGATCATTACATTGGCTGAAAGTTGAAGACTGTATTACATTTAAGGTGGCATGTTTGATGTTCAGGTGCATTAATGGCCTTGCACCAGGATACCTCACAGCCAAAGTGAGTACCTACCACCCAACAAGAAATTTACGATCAGAAGATAAACTCTTGATGTCTATACCTCGTACCAAAAATGTATATAAGGGAAATGGGAAGTTTGCAGTGTTCGGTCTACAAATTTAGAACCAGCTACCCTGGGACATCCGAGCCTGTCCGTCCTTGTATCCTTTTAGGAAGATCCTAAAAACCTTCCTATTTAAATAAAATGGTTACATTCCCTGTCTGTAATACATACATACTCCCTGTCTGGCATATAGTTAACATTTGCGCCTGAATGCAGTTCAGTCTGTTTAGTGCGCATACAAAATTTAAAAATAAAAAAAAATAAAAATCATACTGATCATGGATTTGTGCAGCCACCACCTTGGCATGTCTTAGCAAAAATGGTAACTCAACTGCCACAGCCTGCGGAGCAGAGGCCACCTTTGTTGTGATAACTGCCTGCAATCTTTGCTGAAACTACTCTATTGTAACACCTGAGCCCAATGAGTCACAGTCTCCCTCTAGTTGTTCCCTTTCTTGCATGACAAGAGCAATACTTGGAGAGGTGTGTATTTGCATTGTGACTGCTCTGAAGTGGGGAAGAGCCCTTTGGCATTTCAGGAATAGGCATCAGGGGGTTGCATTATCTAATTTTCCTTGTTGGTAATGACCTTCAGTATGTTCTCCATACTCAGGCACTGCAGTGAGCCAAAATTACCTGCCTCTCTGCTCCAAACCTCCCATGGCTGCGCCTGGCCTAGAGCCCCCCACAGTGGCTCTCAAAGCAGTTGACGGGTCAGAACAGCCACAAACCCTGTTTTACCATATTGAAACTGGGTGAACTGCATTCGAACTGTGTTCATCACAATCAATCCAAAAGGAACTGCTGGTGCTGAATTTGGCACTGCATTGAACTCTGAACCACTACTATTTTGCATCCATCGAAAAAGCCTACTGCTGCATTAAGCAGAGTAAGTCACCTCAACAATCAGCTTGCCACTGCAGACACACTTGAACCGCTGCCTCTTTGAACCCTGCATTGGATCATGAAATTCACTACTTCGAACCGACAGTCCTTGACTCAAACGGATGGTGCATCGCATCACTTGTTGACCAAAGCCACCAGTTATAATCATCTCCACTGACCCAACACTCGAACAAACCAGGGTGAGCCATCTGATCTGTTCGACTGGAACACCACACTTGACCGCACCAAGCCCCTTGATGTTAGCTCACCATGTGAACCAGCATGACACGCTGCACCTGAATGTGGTATCTGGTTTGACCTGCACCCAGTACAGCTCAACGCCTGGTTCGATGATATGAAACTCCCAAACAGTGGACTAGTGTATTTTCAGCTTATCTTCTCCCACATGTCCACCTTTTGGGGTCGTAGAGACTGGCTAAGAGCCTTTTGCACTTTTTTTTCTACAAGACATAGCATTTTTGCATTCCTTCTTGCATATCAGGCCTATTTTTCCTTCCTGCTAAGCACTCAGAGTGCTGCATCATTACATTCTGTATTTCTCTCCTTTTCTTTACAAGGGTAGGTTTTAGTAGTTGAGCCTAAAATTGATTTGAGTAATTAAAGTCTATAATTTTCATAGAACCTTGGTTGGAATTTTGAAAATGTGTATGTTGTTTGGGTTGCTAATGTCTCACATTCACACCCATCTTAAGAGTATAGCCTGTCCTCAGCTCATGTTACCACAAAAGGTGAAGGAGATATACATGTTCTCTGTGCCTGTTTCACCTTTATATTTAGGATCACTGTTGTTTTGTAGAAGTGCAAAGGCTGAGTAGATGGTTTTGCCACTACATATCCAATTACTGTGCAGTAAATCAAACAATGTTTAGATGTAAAGTGGCAGATTCACCTCCAGCTTGGTTCTGGTTGTAAATCGTCCACTTTACCTCCAGAAATTGGTCGGTTTACCATGCAGTAATTCCACCAGCGGTAAATCCACCAAAACTCCCCATGGAATCCTACTGACCTGAAAAATTGGCAATTACACTTCACTACCACCACTTGTAATCCAGTGGTAACTTTGTGGGACCCAGTGGCAGTAATGGAAGTCAAGTTTGGCAGTAATGAGATCGATGTTATTTTTGTAAAAACGTTATATACCCTTTAGTGCGTGCAGGTTAAGATTCAGGTATTTTGCAGTGGGAGTTGTACGCTTCATATAGACCTGTCTTTTACAACACATTTTCTCAGTAAATTGACAATAGATTGTTTATACCATTTAACATCACTACTGTATGCTACTCGATAAGGGATAGGATGTTTTCTCTTTACAATGAGACTCTACCTCACTTCATTAGAAAAGCAGCAACTATATTCAGACACATTATTTGGGCTATGTGCAACCGAATGCCATCTGGTGATGGCAGCACACCCTGAGCTTTTTTGATTTTTACTAATACAATGATGCAGTTAATTCTGTTTCTGAAGTAAGATATGCTGATCACAGCACACTTTCCAATGCTATATACCAAAAAACATAATGCACACATGTACATTCCTGTGACCATCTCCTGACTGAAAGCAGGGCAGATTCAGAAGTCACATGTACATTCCTGAGCCTCGAGCTGGATCAAGACATTCCAACTGACCAAAGTGGCTTTTTAACTGTATGTACCTCTGGTTCAAAATATCATCGTTGTGTCCCCCAGCAGCCCGGTGCCAGATTAATATCTAAATGTAAGCCATGTCTAGAGTTGAAATGGTGGCCAGTGAGATTATACAATTATACAGCCACAAATATTTCATACCATTTATTGTCATTGTGGTGTACAGTGACTCATTCATGGCAAGACCTTGTGTGTATTAAACTGTTTGGTCTGGGTGTGCCCAAAACAACCATTCTGGGTTCAGCCCAGGAAGCCTTTGCTTTGATCTTCATGAAAAGAGTTGTTACCATCATCTAGGAAACAGAAACAATCCCTCTGAGGTGCCTGTTCTAAAGGATCTCTCCAGGTGAACCTATAGCTCAGTTTCTAAGCACCAGCCAGAGAGATTAAAAGTAAACTCCCTAGACAGTTAATGAGACCACAGGTGGGACTGGATGCATTGTGCTGGATCCTCGGTGGCTGAAAGGGAAATACAGGGGTTAACAATAATACAGTATTGTCAAGGACCATCCCCGTAGTGTAAATGCAATCTATTCTTACCTGACACCAGGGAAACCCACGTTCTGATGATGCATAGAAGAGGTGACCCTATGAAGGGTAGGAACACACCAACCAGGAGCGCAGTGGAGAGTCCCACAAGATTCTTGCAGTGAGCTGGGAGGTACACAATCCATTGAAAACCAAAGGTACAGCCACCCAAGTTCAACGAGTTCCAGAAGAAATCCAAGGGAAAAAACCAAGTCCAGAACAAAGTTCGCCTAAGCCAAAAATGGACAATCCAAAAAGCAATCCAGGGAGCAGAGCAAAGTTCAAGAAATAAACAGTTCACCAAAATTAGAAAGGAAATCCAAAGGCAGTCCAGGAGTCAGAGCCAAGTCAAAGACACAGGATCTGCAGAGGCAGAGGGGCAATCCAGAAGCAGTCCAGTAAACAAAGCCCGGGATCTAGAGCAACCAGGTAATCCAAGAGGGTGTAGCAAAACACAAGAGCAAGAAACAGAGCACCAAGAAACAAAGCAGCCACCCAAAGACATTGAGAAGCAGAGAGGAATGAATGATAATCCTTTAAATAGTGCGGGTGCTGCGTGACTTCCTGATTGCAAGGTCACATGATGGTTGGAAGTCACGTGACGGGTAGTCTGATGCATCGAGCACGTGACCGGCATCAACGCCGCACAGCATCACTCAGGAACAATGGCAATCTCTATGGAGAAGGCAGGGACCCCTGCTGCTGTGGGGAGGAGCCTCTGTGTTCTCCTTGTGCAGCAGAACTGCCGGGCAGGGGGCTGAGCGTTGTGCATTTATGACAGTACCCTTGGAACTGGTGCTTCAAAAACAGCCCTGGTATTGAAATAGCCACATGACACAACAGTGCTGATAATTGGAGAACATTTGATGTAGAAAGATAGAGAAAGGGTGAAGAATTGGCATAGCCCAGAGGAGAGCTTCATTCCAATTAGGGGTCTCATCATCTAGGGCATTGCTTGGGCTCCCAGACTTCCTGTCCCACTCCATGATTTCGGAAGAAAGATCACTCTGGGCATGAAATCAGCAGCCAAAGTGCATGTGTGACCTAAGTCAGGATTGAACTCTTAACAACAGGCTTCTTATGGACTAATCCCCTGTTGCGTTTTGCCTTTATAAGAGGTGGTGACCCTCCTCTTAGTTGATTCATCATTGGAACACTTATGAAGAAGGATTCACTAGAACCTGATTGGAAGTACAGTCTACCCCCAAAGTCTTCTGTCACTGATGAGGGCAGGAGCTCCAAAGAAGAGGCAATCTCTCCTCCCTACCTATCCCAATGGCATGTTTGAATGAGCAGCTCTCTGTACAAGGCCTGCTGTGAATGAAACTCTGATACCCTGAACCCTGCTCACTGGAGATGACAGAACACTGTGCGTGATCTCTACAATCATTCCTGGTTGGCAAGAGCAGAATATTGACTCACCTTTCCCCTGAGACCGTGTACTCATCCTCCCAGTAACCACAAAATCAAACCATTGACCCCTGGTTCTCCATGCAACTCTGAACCACCACAAGGCCGGTTACATATCCAACCTCAATGTTCAATTGTTTCTGCATCTCTGAGTTACTCTTAACACAGTACTAAAGATCAAAGCTCTATGCATTTGAGACCCGCCTTAGTCTTTAAGAATCACACCTGCCTGGTTACCAGTTACGTCAAACTCCAAGCCACTGCTGCCACAGTACCATGTTTAAAGCAGTCAAGCCTGCTCACTGCTGAAGGCAAGTATTTGCATCTCTGCACCTGAGGCTGCTGAGTCTTCCACAGCACTACCAACCCTACACTGCCTGCCATTCCCAGTGTCTTCTACACGCAAGCTGTCAGCACTGTTGAACAGCAGTGCATCATAGTAGCCCTTTGCAGCCTCGCCCTGCCCTTTGCCTGGGCGCTTTGAAGGCCAAGTCAGTCTGGAAAGAATGCCCTGACTCCTGGATTGACACCAAAAAGCATGGTGCGATGCTGTTGATTCCCAAGGCCACAAATTAATGGTATTTTAAGTGACCCTATCCACCTGGTGCATCTTAACAGAGCCTAGTGACTTTCTTCCTTTTCAAATACACATTCATTAAGCCTGTCTGCCTTCTGAGAGTGATCCATTATTTTAAATTGTTCATTCTCTGTGTTTTTCCTTACAGGGGCAGGGTGGAGGTGTTTTTATTAGTTGTGTATATTTTTGTTGGTTTAATTAAAGATTCTTTTTTTTAGTACCTTGGTTGGACATTCTTTTAATTTGGTACCACAATACTATTGTAGTTTTGATTGCTCCTTTACTAGTGCACACCCCTACAGAAATGTATAACCTACCCTTGGCCTGTACTACAACAAACAGCCTAGGTGGTATACCTGTTTGGCTATGCCAGTTTCACTTTTATGAATAGTCATTTATTGCACTACACCAGATTTGGAGAAGAAATTATGAATCCACGGCATATCAATTCTCTCAATCTGGCAAGCCAGAGCTTAAAGGTGTTGGATCCACTGTAATATCATAGAGGACATGACCTCTATTAGCATTTGCTTATTTTCACATAATGAACTTCAAACAGGACTTATAAAATCTATTTTTAGGTCAGACCAGGACAATTTCAAATCTATCTTCAATAATGGTGCTCTGTGTGTTGCTGATTTTGGTTGAGATTGGACCCACATGAAGCATCCTCTGGTATACAAGGTGGCATCCAGAGACATGTAAATCCAATTTTCAAATTCTCTCAAAATGTCCATGTTTCTTTTCCCCTTTACCGAGTGTCCTGCTGTTACAGCATCAGGGGTATGGTGCATCATGATCCCAACATTTTCAGGACAACCCTTTGAATATATCATGAAACCAGCCTTGCAATTCATAAGCACATCTTGTAAGTGGAACAGTTTTTTGTTTTTTGTAATGGGGTATCAACTCCTTCCATGCACAGTCTTTACCCATGATTTGCTTCTTTTCTGGATCGAAAATGTGGTTCTACAGTATTCGTAAATAGGGTCTATTTGTGTATTGTTCAGATCGACAAAATGCTTCATCGGTTGACTGGCAAATCGCCTTCTTCAATTTAAATTATATCACTGCTGACACCTGGATTTCCACAAGTAAATGTTCTCTTGGCATGCACTCTCCCATAAGTGCTCCTGCATTGGCTAATTGATCTGCTGTCTGTCACAGAATATACGGAGTGGGAAACAAGATAAATGTGATGGAGATAACAGACCTCTTTGTTGACCAAACATGTAGTACTTTGTGTAGGAAGTTGTCTTGAGGGGATAGCTCAGGAGCAACGTACTCGCCTTGGAAGCAAGATGACACAGAGCAACGCCGGTTCGATCCCCAGGTCTGCGCTTAGAAACCTCTGTGTATTAAGCGCGTTATAAATAACCAATCATATCAATTCAAGTGCATCATAAATTACTAAATGCACAATGGTGGATTAGCAGAACATAATCTTAAATAGCTCAATACAGCCTGGGCCTCTTCCCAATGCATCTAATGCAACAACAGAAGGTGGGTGCACGTTTTCGTCTCAAAGGAAAAGTACACTAAAAGGTATGCTCATCTTCCAAATAATTTATAGAACATTCTTGACCTTTCAGAGTCTCTTTAAAAGAGTTGGAAACCAATATTGAGCATTGTTTTAGCAGCACTGCCAATTATAAATGGCCAGCATGAGAAACTAGAATTGCTTTGGTGTTCACAGCATTCTCATCAGATAAGGGCATTTCTGTTTTTTCCACTGTACTCAGGATGCTGGAGAATCTGCTCAATTATTGCGGCGAGCAATCTCCTCACGATTGGGCCATTCTTAGGATCTTGCAGGAACAGATTAATGTTAGTAGTTCTCCACACAGCGCACACAAAATGAACAGAAAAACTGTAAGAATTATCATGTGAACATGGCCATCAGGCACTATCATGGGTACCTCCGAATAGAAACTCAGTGAGAAAGCAATCAGGGAACTGTTTCCTTTTACAGTCGTCGAAAAGGAACTCCAGATCTGGCATCTTTCCTTCTCAATCAAGACTTAAATGTGTCTCAGTTCAATGTTTAGCAAGCTACTGTGGCTCAAGAACAAATAGCCTTCTTTCACTCCTTTTTTAGCAGCTTAAAAGAGTGTCCCAAAGCAAGCCACAGTCCAAAGTATTCTGTGTCTGTTTATTTAACAGTCTCTGCGTTTTCCTCATCATGGACCTAGTCTGCATGTGCTAAGGTTCTTCCCTGATGCTTACTTCCGATTGGGGTGGGGGTAAAGGGGGTTCTCCAGCATAGATCGTCACGTCTCTGAGAAATAGCCACACATGTCTTCCTAGCACTTTCACTGCTGATGGCGTTACGTCCTTTATGACAAACGGGCCGTTAAAGCGTGGCTCGTGGCATTTACCCGGGAAGTTCCTAATCAAGATCTGATCACCGGGGAAAAGTTTGGAAAGAAGTAGTTTTTCAAATCCGTTTGTTGCATGGTCTCCATCTGTGTTCTGAGCCCCACAACCCTTCCACTTGAGCTGATCTGAAATGACAAAGATACTTGTAGTCATACATGTTAAGTAGGCAGGTAACTCCTTTCCTTACAATTCTGCTGTCGTCTGGGCATCACTTCTAGTTATAGATGGAGGTGTGAGGGGTATCCTCATCCGCCTCACTGTCACTATTTCATGGGGCGTAAGATGGTGGTCGGAACCTGGCTGATTTCTCAACTCATAAAATGCCAGTGGTAGGCAATGCAACCATCCTTTTTACAAGGTAAGCTTCAATTTGGCTATTCTTTCTTTAAGCAAGCCTTTGAGACTCTCACAGATCCCGTTCACTTGCAGGTGATAAGCCAATGAAAACATATGCTTTATACTGAGCAGCACGCTTATCTGTTCAAAGACTTCATTAACAAAATGAGGGCCATTATCTGATCTTAATACTTCACATATTCCCCATCCAGGAAACACTTCTTATACTTCTCGTACAAATAATTTTGCTGTGCAGACGGAATCTGGATATGTACATGGACCAGCTTCAATCCACCTTGAAAAGGGACATACTACCACTATCATATATCTGTATCCATTACAGATCTGCGGCATATCTACATAGTCAATTCAATATGTAAATGTTGAAAAAGACCATTAGGTCTCGGGATGACTCCTCTAACTGTGCGCGGTGTGTGCCCAGCAGTAAACTTTTGACATACAATGCAGTTTATTACATACAATTCAATGTGTTCTAACAAATTTGGTAAGAACCATTCCTCTGCAATGGTTGCTGCAAGACATTCTCTAGTGACATGCACAGGGTAGTGCAGCTGTTCCAATGCCACCCTTAATAAGGCTACAGGCATCACCAGTTTACCAGTGCTTTCCTGTTGCCACAATGATTCGGAAGGAGTTGAAGAACACCCCCTGTACATCCACAGGTCTTTCTCATCCTGCAGGGCTTCCCCTTGAATTTCATCATCTGAGTTTTAGACAAATTATTAAAGCTTTCCTGCACACTCATTATCACCACCATGCTTTCACTCACATCAGGTGTATCAAATTTCAAAATGTCTTCCAAATATGCAATTCTTTTTGCTTCCTCATCTGCAGCTTGATTTCCACGTGAGATCAAGTCTGCTCCTTTAGTGTGATCTGTGCATTTAACTACTGCAATGGCTACTGGGATTTTTAGTGCTCTAATAAATCTGTCCAATAAGGTGGCATGTTGAACTGGAGTGCCATCCGCTCAGAGATTACACCTTCTGTTCCAATGTGCTAGTCCTGTGTGTATTGTTGAGGTCACATATGCAAAGTCACTGTACACGGTTACTTCCTGGTCTGTGTTTTTCTCAATCAACGCCACTAGTTCTTCAGCCTGTGCTGAAAAGTGAGACGGTAGTCGTGCACTTATCAATACTTCAAATCCTCCATTGGCTCTGTGCTTTACTGCAGTGGCACCTATATATCTCTGTCCACCATTCGGATTGATTCTAGAAGAACCGTCAATAAAGAGAATCTCCCCAGCTGCCAAAGCATTTTCCTTTACGCTCGGGATCTCATCATAGAACCAAAAGGACGAATGGAAAGACAAAGGACAAAGGACAAGCTTCCATTCTCCTCCTATTGGACTTATTTGCCAAGTTTGACTTGGTTGACCACAAAGTCCTGTGCAGCCACCTCAAATCTGCTGCCCATTTTTCGAAAGAGGCAGCCACTTGGATCAAATCTTTCTTAGATAAAAGATCCATGAGAGTCTTCTCGCCTACTTCCTCAGCGGACCCAGTACCTATCACAAGTGGAGAGACGCACACATGTTGAGTGCCGCAGGGTTCCTGCGTCTCTCCAACCATCTATAACATATTTACAAAGCCCTTGTTTGACATATTGGAAATGATGGGCATCTCATATACTAATTATGCAGACGACACCCAGATTCTTATCCCTATCCAAGGAGAATATGACTGGGACGTAGCCTTGATCAACAAAATCTACTTGATCATACAAACCTGGATGGCCACATACAGCCTCTGCCTCAATGATGATGAGACTGAGCTCTTACTCATGGGGTCAACCAACAAACTAAATAAACTTTCCCACCAATACAACTCCTTCATCGACGGACTAAAAATCAAAGTCTCCAAGGAAGTAAACACTATAGGATTTTATCTGGACTCAACTCTGAACCTCAATAAGCAAATAAATGCGACAGCCTCTGCTACCAGTTACACATGTAAACTGATCTAAGCAGGCAAACCATTCCTTACCACTGAAAGTTGCATAACGATAGCACGTGCCCTCATCCTATCAAAGCTGGACTACTGTAATGCTCTCTATCTCAGTACCCGCAAACACAACCTTAATACATTGCCAACACTCCAAAACAATGCCTTGAGAACTGCACTAGGTATCCCTAAAATACACCATATTTTTCACGCTAGGCGCTCCACTAACTGGCCCTCCATAAAAGAGAAAATAAAGTTTAAATCCTTAAATCTCACCTTCAAATGACTTGCCAACATGGCTCTCCAATACCTAGTGGAGAGATTTACCAGACAAACCTCAGATCGGCCCATCAGAATGGTGCAATCTAACAGCCTGAGGATCCCTAAATTCAAACTAAAAAAAAAAAAGCAGGAGGGACCAGCTTCCTGGTCATGGCAGCCCAATTATGAAATTCAATGCCGATCCCCTTAGAGCTACACCGTCCTTTCAAACTTTTAAGAAGGAGGCAAAAGCACGGATACGCTCACTTGACAACGGTGTATGAACTCTGTATGTCTGTCTCTGTATATAGAACTACTGCTGTATATAACTTGTTAATACTGTAAGTGTAAATGTAAATGTGTTTTTGTATTGAATAATGCCTGTAACCCTTAATATGTACTGCGCCCAGATACCTCAGGGTTGGGAGTGCCATATAAATGAATAAACAATACAATACAGCAATACAATAGAATTCCACATAGTTTAAGCAATCATGCACATGCTCATCTTCTGCCAGTGGTTCCGCTATAAACATGGCAGGGTTCACTATTCTGCATTCAACTATTTTAATTGCTGGATTTGATATGACTACCTCACAGGCAGAAGCTCTTTGAGAAGTCAACATACTCTTGTGTTTCTCCAAAATGGCAAACAAAGCATGATCAACAAATAACGTCATAGAACATCCCATTACTATCATAGCAGCCTGTTGAATGGCAAATGCGGCAGCTGCCCTAGATGGTTCGCAGAGAAAGTGACCCCTCATTACTGGGTCCAGAATCCCACTGTAATAAGCTAGAGGCTTGTACCCCAACGTGGTTCTCTGTGTGAGTACTGCTGTCATAACTGTGCCATTCTTATGCAAAAATAAGAATTCCTCAGTATAATTGGGAATCCTTAAAACTGGAACTGTGTAAATTGTCCTTTTCAACTCATCAAACCCTTGTTTCCATGTCCTCAGTCCAGTTAATGTTTTCCTGAGTTGCCTGTGCTTTTTTCAGAGCTTGCAACAAGGGCCTTATATATGAACTGTAATCAAAGACCCATGTTCTCGTATAATTGCATAGTCCCAAAAATCTTTGCATGTGCTTTATCGTATGTGGCTTTGCTGTTTTTAAAATAGCCTCAGCTCTCTCAGGAGTAACTTTCTTTTCTTCATGCAAAATTAACTGACCTAATGCATTTCCTCTTGGCAATACTGTAATTTCTCCTTGTTTACGTTATATCTGTTCTCTGCAAGAATAATCATTAGCTGAACTGAGTCCTGTCTGGACTCTTCCTCTCAGGTGCTACAGATTAAGATGTCATCTACATATTGCAATACAACACTTGTCAAATCAATAGTGCTTAAGTCAATCTGCAAGACTCTATTGAAAATAGATGGAGACTCACAATACCCTGGAAGTAATCTTGTGCTTTTTAACTGAGTCTGACGAAACGTAAATGAGGTCAGATCTTGAGAATCCTTATGCAATGCAAAAAAAAAAAGAAAAAAAAGCATTTTTCAAATCAATCACCGTAAAATATCTTGCCTCAACAGGGATACTACATAAGATTGTCACCAGATTAGGAACTAGAGGGAATTCGGCCTATACAATCTGATTATTTGGGTGAAAATCCTGAATTAAACGCCACAACCCCCCTTAGATTTCTTGTTAGGGTACACTGACGTATTACATTGTGACTCACATGTCACTAAAATGCCTTGTTCCATCATGGCGGATATTGTCTTGAAAATACTTTTGTCTGCCTCTCGAGACATGGGATACTGTCATGCTTGAGGTAAAATTGCTCCTGGTTTCAGTTTAATCTTAACTTCTTCAGCTCCCTTAAACAGTCCTATGTCATAGGGGCCTGTAGTCCATAATGAAGCTGGCACTTTTGCAATATCTTCATCGAAAACTCAGGACACTTCAATACTAGCCTCATCTTTTGAGGAATCTCGCGTTTTATTGCTCTCACCCAATAAGTAATACTCATTTCAAATAATTCTTTGTCATCTGACGGATGGTCTCGAAACATATCCTCGTCAGTGATGTCAGCCAATTTGTCACCCTCCCCACTGGCAATCACTGTGCACCATTGTCTGCCTTTGTAATCAACTCCATCAAGCATAGCCAGTTCCCATCGTACTATAGCTGCTTGTAATTCTAAGGGAAAGATGCGTCCTCCCACTTCATCCATAGGTATCCTTTTATCCCTTCATTTTTGTTCCTCCTCTTCCTCTCTTTCTTTCTAGCCTTTCTCGTTCTTCGATTACCCTCTGTCTGTTGTGATATTTTCTCTGTTCTTCTCCCCATTCCTGTTTTTTTAGTTGTTCATCTTGATACAATGGTTCTCGTCTTTGCTATCCTTCCTTTTCGCTCCCCATCTTCTTTCAATAGTTCCTCTCTTTCTTTATCTTTTTTGTCTCATTTGTCTCGATCTTCCTTTTGCCTTACTAACTCAATGCTCTTTCCAAAAAAGTTGAGCAAAATCTGACCACCCATCTATTCGTTCTGTATGAGCGCTACCTCATCAGCCTTATCTTTTTTTCCCTTCCATCTCTTTATTTCTCTTCCTATATTTAAGGATGTACTTGGTTGATCACGTCTCTCCTTGTCCCGTCTCTCTTTGTCCCTTGTGACTTTAGAGATCACCTCTCTTTCAGGAATCTTCTCTGTTCCTTCATTGCTGCTATGCCCAGGAGACTTATATGCCAGATTACTGTACCCTGTCAGTGCCTTAAGTTCTCTCAATGAGTACACTACGTCATCTTTTTTACTATCACCTTTTATTTCAGGCGCGGCTGGGGGAGCAGAAGGCTCCTCACCCGCCTCTTTGCATATGTTAAGTATCCAATACTCAGGAGGCGGCTCTTATCTTTCCTCCTGGTACATTGCCCAGAGCTCTAAGCTCACTAGCCTTTTATCTAACTTTTTTCCTGTGTATGCTGCATGCAAGTATGTGACCATGGGCATCATTACTAGTCCGCCGGTACGGACTTAACGCAGCCGATATAACCATACCAGCGCCGTTTCCGCGATCACCACATTCTGACCTACGAATCCGGAAATACCACCACCATAAACCGCCACCGTGGAGTTAAGGCACCCGTAAACTTCATTGGCACGGAAAACCCCCATTTACCGGCAATACGTAACACTGTCCGTAGACATGGAAACACCGCCACAAAATTTGTGTAAAAACCGTGAACACGGTGGCGGTATCGCCACCACCGCGAACATGATGTTAAACAATGGCTGGTGAGCTGAATCAGGCCACAGGTGCACCAAATGAGCCCAGCTGGACCCAGCAGGCCACTGGGAGCTCACAAAAGGCCCACACACAGGCCAACTCCAAACACAACTATGCAGGCAGCAGCTCTAGCAGCATTGGGGCTGGGGCTATTGAACCAACAAGGCAGCACTGCACATGGTGGCAGTAATGGAGCAGAGGAGGATGAGGCGGAGGCAGAGGAGGCGCAGGCGGCAGTTAGCAAACCCTGTACCCATGCCAAACCCAATTGTGCAGCTGGCACGACCCCGCAGGCAGCCTGCAATACCCCGCATCAGGTCCTCACCCTGGAACATGACCCCAGGACAGACCCACACATTATACCGGCAGGACCGTCCAACAATCATGTACATCACCACCATGATAGAGGACGACATCAGCAGCAACATTGACATTTCCACTGCCATCCCCCCCTGCTGAAGGTGGTGTCGGTACTACCTTTTCTTGGCACCGGAATTTATCAGCACACAGTTGGTGAGCTGCATGAACCCTGTTTTTCAAAAATATTGGGACAGGCACTGGATGCCCTGCTGCGCCATGTGTCGAAACACATCGCCCTACCCCGTACCCTTGCCCAGGTCATTGCCACCAAGTTGGCCTTCCATGCCATTGCGGGCATGCCAAATTGCATAGGTGCAGTAGACTGCACCCACATAAAGCTGACAGTACCACGTGCAATTGAGATGGTGTACCACAATAGGAAACTGTACCACTCACTGAATGTACAGATGGTATGTGATGCCGGACACGTTATAACAAATTGCTGCACACGTTTCCTGGGCTCAACACATGACTCAATGGAATTCGACATTGCCATGCTACATGGAACGCTACGCTGGACAAAGCACATGGCTATTGGGTGAGTACAACTGCCAATGCACAGGCCCTGTGAAAGGGGGGTGTATGTCCAGGGAAATGACCTATGTGAGTGGTCTGCTACAACTGCACATGCAACACCCCCCCGCCCATGTAATGGACAGTCAGCACAACCCAAACATCACAAAGCTACACATGACAGGTTGCCACAGTGTGCCCGTACAAACCCTGCCAAATGATATACACAACCAATACTACCACAAGCCCATACAACTTGAGCCACTCAATGCATCACCCACACTATGCACCACTGCCCCCCAATGCACATGATGCCTGTACATGAGACATCCTGCATCGACCACATCATCACAGTCAATTGATTGACTCTGCCATGTGTGTACATCACTGCACAATGCCATACTTACCAACCACTATTGTCCGCATGGGCAACTACATATGCACAGCAAGTCGTTGGTCAATGTACAAATGCCAACGTTGACAACAATGACCCAGGAATTGTAATCACCCACCGGTCCAACCACTGCTTGGCACATATGGATGACAGAATGATGACACAATATTGAACTGCATCTGATCAAGACATGATACCACAGACACTGACATGTCCCCCACATTTACATCCCATGTAGGTGATGCTGGATATACACTGATGCCATGGCTGATGATGCCTGTACAGAGGCCAAGCGACAGGCATGATGAGGCGTACAACAGGGCACACGTCCGCACATGTGGCATGATTGAGAGGACATTTGGCTACTGAAGGCCAGGTTCCGCTGCTTGGGCAGATCTGGCGAATCACTGCTCTACAGCCCAGTGAAGACGGGTAAAATTATGCTCGTGTGTGCCATGCTGCACAATCTGTGCATGTGCAGGAACATTCCACTGCCTCCAGACACAGAGGATGATGATGGAGCTGATGATGGGGATAGGGATGGGGATGGGATGGCTCCACCTCCTCCCGGGGGTGCACAAGATTGCCAACGAGCACGGGATACACTCATTCGCATTTACTTTTGAGAGACGGCACATTGACAGCATTGCATGGATATGACGATGCCAGTTAATAAATTAATTGACTGCAAATGAAATGATGGATGCCCACTCATTAATGATTTTCTCAAAGATGATATCTTTTAAACAAAACAGGGAAGAAAGTGCATTGGGTAGGGAAGCTGTACACCCGTAACCACCCACCACCCAAATGTACCCACCCCCAACCAGGCCCCAATGTACTAACCCCCTAATGGACCTCCCCCACCACCCAAACGTACCCACCCCCAACCAGGCCCCAATGTACTAACCCCCAAATGGACCTCCCCCACCATCCAAACGTACCCACCCCCTTATACCCTTTTTGTCCATGTATGTGTCCTGCACTGCCAAACACACATTGCATCCTTGCCTGAGAGCCCTGTCAGGTGACTTGAGCGCCTCCGTGGGATGGCAGTGGTGGAGCTAGATGGGGTGGTGCTTGTGGATGGTACTTTTGGTGTCAGTGTTGGCATACGTCCCAGATTCACCTGCTGGGCAAACAACATGGACTCCGCTATGGTGGATGTGTTGTTGTTGCCCTCCCGGACATGGCATGCCAAGGTCACAATGGTGGTGGCAAACCGTCCAATGGCACTGGACACCCGACGCACAGATATAGTATAACTCTCCCTCTGCAGCCTGGCCTCCTCCCGCTGCAGCCTGGACTCCTCCAGCTGCCTTTCAACTAGCTGGGTAAGGGTGGCCTGCTGATCCTCCATCCGCTGCATACAGGTATTCAGCTTAGCCATGGAGGGGGTTGTCGACCTCATGGGACTATGCAGTGATGGGGGAGGCTGAACTGGAGGACTTGGAGGGATGATATGTCATCCAGATTGGGTTCCTCCCCCTGTGGCCCTACATCAGCCTGCAGGGCTTGGGCACTGTTCTCACTGCCTGCAGCCTCCTCCGCAGTGAAGATGTTCTCAGGAATGGGATCTATGGGCATGATGGGTGGGCGTGGCACTTGTGTGGCAGCAGGCAGCATGGGGATGGTGGTGTTGGCTGGTGCCAGATGCAGCTGGTGGCTGAGTTGCAGAGCAGCTTGCCTCATCCTCCTGGGCAGGGGTGCTGGGTTGTCTACGTGCAGGTGCACTTTGCCTCGCCTGTTGGGCATTGTCGCTGTCACTTGAAATGGCCGTGGGGACACAGAGGGCATGCTATTAGTTGTGTGCTGGTACCTGATGGGTCATCACATGCATCAGACAGGTCGATCAGTGAGCATGTGCATTAACATGCATATGACTGTTGATGGCCATGTATTGTGGGGGGGGGGTTGTGAATGGGTCCTTTGGTGCATTGCTGCACTGACTGGGAGGTGGGGGGTTGTGAATGGGTCCTTTGGTATACTCCTGTACAGACGGGGGGGTTGTGATGTGAATGGGTCCTTTGGTGCACTCCTGCACTGACGGGGGGTTGTGAATGGGTCCTTTGGTGCACTCCTGCATTGACTGGGGGTGGTGGGGTTGTGAATGGGTCCTTTGGTGCACTCCTGCACTAACTGGGGGGGGTGTGAATGGGTCCTTTGGGGCACTCCTGCACTGACTGGGGGGGGGTTGTGAATGGGTCCTTTGGTGCACTCCTGCACTGACTGGGGGGGAGGGTTGTGAATGGGTCCTTTGGTGCACTCCTGCACTGAATGGGGGGGGGGGCAGTTGTGAATGTGTCCTTTGGTGCACTCCTGCACTGACTGGGGGGGGTTGTGAATGGGTCCTTTGGGGCACTCCTGGGCACAACAAGTACTCATGGCATTGTAATGTGTGCACTTACCAGCATCTGCAGGTGGGCTCACTCCTGCCTCTGCATCGCCAATTCCATGTATTGCCTCAAGGTGGAGGACACTGCTGCAGCGCTCCTCCCATGTCTGCAGTCTTAGTGGTGAAGCAGGCCCTCCACCTGTGCCACTGCTGCGCTGCTGGTGTGCAGCAATTAGGTTTTGCACACTCAGTCTGAGGTCGTCCCACCTCTTGTGGCAGTCCGTCATGCTGCGTGTTGTGACACCCAAAGCTGTGCATTAGCATGCAGCTTCTGCCCACACCTCCTTTCTACGCTTCTCGGTTGCACGGTGCTGGTCAGCGCTGAACAGCATTTCTGCATGCTGCACAATGTGATCCACTAGTACAGTCAGCTCTGCCTCGCTGAAGCGCAGTTTCTGCTGTCTCTGTGCTGTGCAGGGATCCTGGCTGCCATGGTGTTGGTCCTTTTTGCCTTCTCAGAGTGGTGATTTGGCCTGTGCTGACTCTGGATGGCAGTGGATTGTGGTTTCTATAATGGCCGCCTCTCTCTTTCCGGTTTTTGCGGTCATGGTATTTGCGCTTCCGTGTCCGTGAGGACGGCGGCGAACACGGTTTTTACACTGCTTTTTGGGGTGGTATGTCCATTTCTGTGGGTGTTTACGTGACGACAGTGACACCATTTCCGCGTCGACATGGTGCACGCTACCGACAGGCCGTAATCATCCGCTCTTTCCGCAACCTTGCGGACGCGGAAACTGTATCACCGTTGTCATGGAATCACTGCATTCCGGACCGGCAAACTCGTAATGAGGCCCCATATGTTTCAAAACTGCTTTTGATAATGATCCCACTTGTGGCCATGGCATGAACATCTTGTCTGCCATGCCCTTAACCGATTGCGCACTGTACTGCTTAAGCTTGGGTGCATGTTTGGTAACTGTTTGCATAGATGTATAAGCAGAATAAAATCCTCCATTTTGACTCGTCACACTTGACTCACCTTTACACTTTACATTTTTTCAAAAATATGTTTCAGAAAAATAATACAATATGAGCATGCACCAATCGTCGCAGCTCCAAATCCTTTATATCAAGTTTTTATTTCAATCTATTTATCCACTAAACACCATCAATTCAACTGCACAGATAAATAACTAACTCTCAAGTCTCATGATTCCCTTTTCACATTTCTTAAATACCTTTTCACCACATATATATTTATACAACACATAAAACAAACTGACAAACTAGGGCGGCCCATATATTTCAGCCTACGATTCTCAAGACTATGGGCCTCATTACAACCTGCCAGTCCGGGACCGTGCAAAATCCGTGATGGCGGTAAAAACGTTTCCGTGTCCGCAAGGTTGCGGAAAAACCGTTCGATTACACGCTGTTGGTCGCGCGCACCATACGGACTCGGAAACGTTGTTACCGCCGTCACGGAAAACCCCACGGAAATGGAAATAACGCAGCCACAAGTGGCGCAAAACCCGTGTCCGCCTCCGCCGCCACAGACACGGAACCGGAAATACCATGATCGCCAAAACAGGAAACAGAGAGGCGGCCATCATTTAAAAGCACAATCCATTGCCATCCAGAGTCAGCACAAGCACAATCCTAACTCTGAGAAGCCAAAAGGGACCACCAGCATGTCTGCCAGGATTCCTGCTCAGAGGCAGCGCAAACAGCGCTTCAGCGAGGCGGAGCTAACCGTCTTGGTGGAGCACATTGTGGACAATGCGGAGATGCTGTTCAGCGCCGACCAACGGCGTGCCACACAGCAGCGGAGGAAGGAGGTGTGGGCCAAAGCTGCACGCAAGTGCACCGCTGTGGGCGTGACAGTCAAGAGCGTGAAGGACTGCCACAAGCGGTGGGACGACCTGAGGCTGAGGGTACACAACCTCATTTCCACGCACCGCCAACGCAGCAGTGGGACAGGCGGAGGACCCCCTTCCCCACTGAGGCTGCAAGCATGGGAGGAGCGTTGCAGCAGCGTCCTCCACCTTGAGGGAATCCATGGGATAGGGGAGGCTGAGGCAGGAGTGAGCCCACCTGCAGATGCCGGTAAGTGCCCAAACATGAATGCCACATGAAAATATGCAGCTGTGAGTACTGGGCCAAAGGACCCATTAACAACCCCCACCCCCAGGCAGTGCATGTGTGGGCCAAAGGACCCATTAACAACCCCCCCCAGGCAGTGCATGTGTGGGCCAAAGGACCCATTAACAACCCCCCCCAAGGCAGTGCATGTGTGGGCCAAAGGACCCATTAACAACCCCCGCCCCCCTAGGCAGTGCATGTGTGGGCCAAAGGACGCATTAACAACCCCCCCCCCCAGGCAGTGCATGTGTGGGCCAAAGGTCCCATTAACAAACCCCCCCCCCAGGCAGTGCATGTGTGGGCCAAAGGACCCATCATGATCCGTATGGCAACCAATATCACAGAATGCATACACCAGCAATCAGATGCATGTGACTAACACTATTCAATGTACAATCTTAATGACGCATGTGATGCACCCATCTGCCACCACAACAACACTAATTGCATGCCCTTTGTGTCCCCACAGCCGTTTCAAGTGACAGTGATACTGCACAACAGGCCAGCCAATCTGCACCGGCAAGTACACAAGCCACCGCCACCACACAGGAGGATGCTGCCGGCAGTTCTGCACCTCTGGCCACATTACCAGCCACTACAGATGTGCCGCCCACCACCACCACCGACATCCCCACCGTCTCCACACTGCCTGAGTCTAGACAGGTGCCACGGGAACCTATCATGGCCACCCAACACAACACCGAAGGCAGCAGCACTGCAGAGGGGGCGGCCTGCAGTGATTACAGTGCCCCACAAGAGCACTTGGAAACGGGGCCACAGGGGGAGATGCCCACATTGGAAGACCTGGGCTCCTTCCATGAGCTGGAGTTCAGCCCCACATCACTGAGGAGTCCCATGAGGTCGCCCACCCCATCCATGGCCGAACTGAATGCCCGCATGCAGCGGATGGAGGAGCAGCAGGCTACCCTCACCCAGCTGGTGGAGAGGCAGCTAGAGGAATCCAAGGCTGCAGAGGGAGAGCTACAGCGCCTCAGTGCGTCGCCTGTCGAGGTCCATCGGACGCTTTGCAAGCACTATAGCAACCCTTACACGCCATGTGCGGGAGGGCAAGGTTGCACAGGCACAGAAGCGCACACGGAAGTGATGGCATGTGTGTGGGGCAGTGCAGGACACATGTGGACTACAAGGGTGTGAAAGGGGTGGGCACGTTTGGTGGTGGGGTAGGTAGTTTTGGGGGTTTGAACTATGGGGCCTGGGTGGGGGTAGGCACGTTTGGGTGGTGGGGTAGGTAGTTTTGGGGGTTTGAACTATGGGGCATGGGTGGGGGTGGGCACGTTTGGGTGGTGGGGTAGGTAGTTTTGGGGGTTTGAACTATGGGGCCTGGGTAGGGGTGGGCACGTTTGGGTGGTGGGGTAGGTAGTTTTGGGGGTTTGAACTATGGGGCCTGGGTGGGGGTGGGCACGTTTGGGTGGTGGGTGGCCCCGGGTGTACAGCTTCCCTAACCAATGCATCTCCTTCCCTGTTGTTATTACATCAATACATCACCATTTCGAATCAAGACATACATGTGTGGACATTGATCATTTATTTTGCAGTGCAACTATTAATTCATTGTCGTCACCATGTTCGTGCATTTCTGTGAATGTGCTGTGACTCAAAAGTAAATGCGAATCAGGGCATCCCGTGCTCTCTGGCCATCATGTGGACCCCCAGGGGGAGGCGGTGCCATCCCATCCCCATCTCCATCCCCATCCCCATCTCAATCCCCATCTCCATCCCCACCCCCATCCCCATCCCCATCCCCATCTTCCTCATCTGCGTCTGGTGGCATTGAGATGTTCCTGCGCAGGCATATATTGTGCAGCATGGCACATACGAGCATGATTTTACCCGTCTTCACTGGGCTGTACAGCAGTGATCCGCCAGATCTGCTCAGACAGCGGAAACGGGCCTTCAGCAGTCCAAATGTCCTCTCAATCATTCCACGTGTGCGGATATGTGCCCTATTGTATGCCTCTTCATGCCTGTTCCTTGGTCTCCGTACAGGTGTCATCATCCATGGCGTGAGTGCATATCCCGCATCACCTACATGGGATGTAGATGGGGGAACATGTCAGTGTTTGTGGCATCATGTCCTCATCTGCTGCTGTGCATTCTTGTATCATCATTCATTCATGCATATGTACCATGCAGTGTATGGAGGTATGTTTTGGGCATCACGATGTATGTCGCTAACTGGATATGGGCCTACACATTAACTTCCATGTTTACTGTGCCCTGCGGGTGACATTTGATTGTGTGCATGTCACGGTGCAGTGCTGTCCACACATGGCAGAGTGACTCCACTGTACGGAAGTAGTAAATACACGTCGTCTCATTTACACGCCTCTCGTGCCTTTTGAGGCAGTCTTTCAATTGAGGGTGGGTGTCTGCAGTGGCACAAGGTTCATGGGACAGTGATGGGATTGGCTGTGCCAGCGTGTGCACGGGCACATTGTGGTGCCTGTCATGTCTTCCTTCATTATGTTTGGCATCCGCTGTGTATTTGGTAGATGGAAGGGGGGTGATGCATGTGCGGTCACAGCGGCACACTCACAATGCTCATTGGCCTGGACACACACACACCACTTCGATAGGGTTGTAGCATTGTCAGCTGTACTCACCCAATAGCCATGTGCTTTGTCCGGCATAGCGTTCCATGTACCGTGGCAACGTGGAATTCCGCAGTACCATTGAGTCATGTGATGAGCCTGGGAAATGTGCGCAGCAGTGTGTAATCAGTTGCATGGCATCACAAACCATCTGGACATTCAAAGAGTGATACCGTTTCCTATTGCGGAACACCGCCTCAATTGCACGTGGTACTGTCAGCTCAACGTGGGTGCAGTCAACTGCGCCTATGCAATTTGGCATGCCTGCTATGGCATGGAAGGCCAACTTGGTGGCAATGACCTCGGGGAGGGTGCGGGGTAGGGCTATGTGTTCCGACACATGGCGCAACAGGGCATCCAGTACCTGTACCAGGATTTTTGAGAAACAGGGTTGTGATATGCCGTGCAGCTCACCAACCGTGTGTTGATAGGTGCCAGTGCCAAGGAAATGCAGTACTGAGACAACCTTCAAGAGGGGGGGGATGGCGGTGGGGGTGTCAATTTGGCTGCTGATGTTGTCCTCAATCATGGCGGTGATGTGCAGGATTGTTGCACGGTCCAGCCGGTATAGTGTGTGGATCTGTCCTGGGTTGAGGTTCCAGGGTGAGGCCCTGATGCGTGGTATTGCTGACTGGCGGCGGGGTCGGGCTGGCTGGGCAATGGGGTTTGCCATAGCTGCAGGGTGGCTGGTTGCCGCCTGTGCCTCCTCCGCCTGCGCCTCCTCCTCTGCGCCATTACTGCCACCATGTGCAGTGCTGCCTGTTGGTTGAGTAGGCCCAGTCCCAGTGCTACTAGACCTGCTGCCTGCATGGTTCTGTGTTGTTTTGGGCTGGGTGTGGCCCTTTTGTAGGCTCACAGTGGCCTGCTAGGTCCAGCTGGGCTGATTTGGTGCACCTGTGCCCTGATTCAGTTCAGCAGGCAGTGTATAACGCCATGTTCGCGGTGGCGGCGGTTCTGCAACCGTGATCACGGTATTTACGCCATTTTTTTGCCAGTATTTCCGTGTCTGCGCTAGTTGTGATGCTCACGGTGTTTCGTGTTGACGGTAACGGAGGGGTTTCCGTGCAAACGGACTTAACGGGACCCCTATTTCCGCGGTGGCGGTTGAGGGTGGTGCTATTACCGGGGCCGCGGGTCATGATTGAGCGGACATGGAAACGGTGCCGGTATGGTTTTACCGGCAGTGTTAATTCCGGACCGGAGTACTTGTAATGAGGCCCATTATCTTGACTCACGATCTTCGTGACACCCCTAAAAAACACTCCAACAGAGTTTGAATCGTTCTCTTCAGACAGTCTTTAAAGATGTCCGTGGCCTACGTCATCCGCTAATGGGACTCTAAATATGACTCCTTATACTTGCTATGATGCCGGACACTGGGCTTACTCTATTGTGACGTTCCTCGTCTCACAGTTTCTCAATTGTGTGGCTCCTCTCCTCAAGTAAATTACTTAATATCTCGACACTCATAGTCTCAAGTTGTTTACCTCAATCTCCCTCCGTTGCTCATTTCCCCTTATCACTTTCTTCACTCGCTGCCCATTCACAATTTTCCCACCTCACTCAGTTTTTACTCACCATTCAATTTTTCAAATTCCGCCTCTTCAATCAGCCTCTTCAACTTTCAGTCTGCTCAGCTTCCTGTAGAAATCGGGAGGGGGATTGTGCCTGAAAACAAGGGACCCGTCTCACCTACGCTTGCAAGCCTTTGTTTAAACTAATATCCGCTGGCTACAGGGAGCTTCACGTCCTTTCAGCCGAATGACAGAGGACATCCGATATTGCCAGGACCCCAAAGCTTACTAGGTAGACGGTTCTGTAACCGTCCTCTGCTACCACGTGAACCGGGACAGCTGATGCAGCCCTTTAAGATGAGGTAGCAATACTTTGAGATGAATGCGGATGCAGAAGATACTCAAACATCAATAATCAAAATACTCAGAAAGTTGGCAAAATTGACTGTTTTAATATCAAGTATCTAAAACAGGGAGCACAACGGAAATCAAGGGACGTTTCATAGCATGGTCTCTCAATGCATTTCATAAAAAACATTCTTTATATAACAAAATCTTGTCATTGATGACGTTAACCTACGTATTTGCTGATGTCATCCTACGTGGCAAACTACAAAAACCTATTGGCAAATGTGATAGGCTTAAGGGGAGCATCTAAGTATACATTCCATACTAGTCTAAAAAGTGATACGTTCTTCAACATCAGGTGGGACTATTAAGCCCACCCTTCAAACAATTCACTATGAATGTCACTAAATACACAACGTCCCATTGGTTATACAAACTATAGGGCTTTTAATTACGCCGCCCCCTATAATTGTTTGGCACTCTTACATCCGTCAGTACTTTTCCACCCATGTTAACAGCACGCAGGCTGTACTTCCAGGTGCTGGTTAACTGGTCATAACCATAGCTTCCCACCAATTAGCATATCATCTATCATCACCTTAGTGGTCTGCACATCAATTAAGGCTTTGAACTTGACATTGGAAATGTTCCTTGCTCTGTAGAATTCAGGAGAGTAGAGGCACGCTCTGCCCCTCTGCGTAGGTGTGGTTCATCATGTTTGTCCAGTTCCATCCATTCACTTGATTGAAGACCACAAATTTGAGCTCTGGTGCATTTAAAATACTACTGTTTAATAAACCTCTGACGCCTTCTTTTTTTGGCGCATGCCTTCTAAACAGGAGATTGTAACTAATGCCTGCTCATCCCAGTCCGATAAGGCCTTGGCTTCTTGGGACTGATCCAGCCTCGCCTTTCTGAGATTCACTTCTGTAATTCAATTGTTTTTTCAACTCGGACACACTGCAAAAGGCCTTCCTTCTCTGGTCCAGCTCTGCTATAACACGTAGTGGAAACATCCATTCTTTACACACTCCTATATATGTTACGTTGGAGCTTGCCGCAATCTATTCTCTACATAGCTAGCCTCAAGAATACTTTGTCTGCTTGCGTTTCTTTGCATCTGTAAACGTGTAAAATAACTGGATATCTTCAATGTTTCTGTAGCATACGTGTCTTCATCTCGAGCCCAAGATGTTTTTTTATCTTTAATACTTTCTTGATGCCTTATAGACTATCTTCACTTTCGTGTCTCTGCATTTCTTGTAGGTGTGTTAGTTTTACTTCGCATGATGTCACCAGTCTGCCCTTTTGCTTTCTTTTCATGCTTCTTCTGGGATATCATTCAAATGGCCATCATACTGTTTTGTATGCAGGTATGGCTTTCTCAATGGGAACCTTGTTTCCAGGATTCTCCTTGGTATGGGTATTTTCACTGGTACTGCACGTGTTTCACACTCTGGTTCCCAACATAAAGGCAATATGGGCAAGATGTTTGAGGTGGGGGCACTTGGCTCCTTCTCTACATTCTCCCCTCAGGGTGATTCATTGACCACTCTCCAATCACCCCTCACATATAGACATCCTTTTCTGAAGAAATGCTTCTTTGGGACCCATATCTTTATGACTCCTTTCAGGCATCCAGCTGATTTCAAATGCTCATCCTTGTTCAAAGTCATGAGCATGCACTGGCCACTTGGACTGCAATAGATCAATTTTCTGGTTCCCAACATATAGGCAATATGCTTGAGGTGGGTGCACTTGGCTCCTTCTTTACAGACGTCACATCAGATCCTTGTCATCTTGTGGAAATACTCTTTCACTTGGACCTAATAACATCATACACATTCCCTCCCTCACTAATATAAACCTGAAATATGTTTCTAATAACAGGATTGCTCAAACCAGCAGTGTAATAGGATTCATGGATTAACATTTCAATTGGTGAACCTTACGCGGGGTAGATATCTTGGCACCCTACATTGCCTATGGGAACCCTAATGATATAATCTTTGATTTCAACTGATGGAATATAATTACAACTCAGATCTTTCTGCAGACTTTCCTCATGCAAACTTACAAATGCATGAGGCTAATTGACGTTTTTTACTTTCAATATTATTGTCAATTGTCTTGTGTGAACTGGGATGTGCGCTCCTTTACTTAATTGTAGCTGAACTGCACATTGCATTAATTGGACATGGATAAATAAATGTCCTTTATAAGCAAATATCTTGTACTCTACGGCCAACCATAGTCCATGGGGCCTCATTCCGAGATTGGTGGTAGTCATGGCGCTATTTGCGCCATGACTGCCACCAATAACGGGTCCGGCAGCGGTCTAGTTCAATGGGGACTTACCAGTGTAGTCTGACCTTTGCGGGACCGGTAAGTCAGCATTGAAAATGCCATTTCCCATTCCCATTTGAATCCCCATAGGGCTCAATGGGAATGGGGGAGAGTGCAAATGACGGGCTCGCGCATGTGAAACCCATTATTTGCACCCTGGTCCCTTAGCGGGTCCCGTCCATAACGGCTGGTCAGACCTGCTGTTACTGACAGGACCCTCTAAGGGACCTTGTAGTAGGGCGGTAAGGGATTACCAGCACCGGTCTCCTTACCGGTGCCCGGTATCCCTTACCGCCCACCTTATAATGACCATGTCTTCTGGTTCAGCGAATACAGCAAAATACTCATCCTATGTACAATATCATTACGCACATACAAATTATGATGGATGCTTTTTGATTGATACTTATCTTCAAAATGCACCTTCAAACAAAGGCATCCCTGATTTATCTACCCCAACCACGTGCTGGTCTTTGATAACAAAACAAGGTACATTTCATCTACTCTTTGATTAAACAATGCTTCACTAATACAACTTGTTTCTTGTCCTAGAATCTGTTCAGGATGGACCACCTCTGGGTACTGCTATGAATTGCATTTATTCATTTGTTATCCTCAAGACGGACACTCCCCTTGTGAGGCTATGGAGGGGATCCCACTCCACAAGACCCTCGCTAGGGTTTGAGGCAAGTGGAACCCCTCCTTTTGGGACAAGGACTCCAGTTCCTGTGAGAAACTCCGTAATTCAACTACCCTAGCCACATATATAATCCATGAACAGTAGTGGGACATCTATATGTTTGGCTAAAGATAATGTGAAAAGAAACATATGTGGAAAAAGAAAGGAAGATTTCTCTTTAACCAGAGACATGTATTTAACTGGGATGAATCAGAACAGAAGGAGAGTGCTATGTGCATGGGAAACCTTGTGACATAATCATGCTGTTTGAAGGTGGAGTCAGTGCAGGTCGCGGAGCCTATGACGTTCGAAGAGCCAGAGAAACTCAGTGGTAGACGCAGGATCTCATTGTATGCAACTGCAAAGGAAGCGATACAAGAAGGAACAGAGGGAAGAAATACCTGGTAGTGGCGTGACCACTCTTGCAGACCGCTGCGCAGGAAGCCCAAAAACAGCACAGAGACTATGATGAAGGGAAGCCTGAACAACCGCTGATTGCTAGTGTCTGGAGAAGGCAGGGAGCGGCGAGGAACTGAGAATGGGAATACGAACCACGAGAAGACCTAGAAGCAGTACCCGAGTGAGATCCGAAGCCCCAGCAACCTTCCCCCATATAACGAGAGGTACAGGGGAATAGGGAATAGCGGCAACTTCTGGGGAGTCATTATATGCATGAAGAAACTCGCCCCAGTCAAAAGAATGAGAACAAAAATATAATACTGAATGAATGGAACTTTAAAACCCCAAGAAAGCAAATAACAAACAACTGTGGGATGTCTCAACCCACTAGTCCAAGCACTGCAACATTACTGTGCATTGCTTGCAGCAGAAACATCATAATTGCCGCCGGAAAGCATGCTGCTCGCTAAAAATCACCAGAAAGTGCACAGTAAAAATCTGAAAAATAGGCCGCCATCCACTTTTGCCTATCTTATTGAGCACAGGAGACCACTGCCAAAACCCACCATTGGGCTACCCACAAAGTAGCCTGAAGTTACTTGAAAAAGCAATGCTGATTGCCAAAAAGAAACACAGAGCTGTTTGGAAATCCGTTTTCTTGATTGTCAAAAATGTGCAAAATTCATGGTTCACAAACGACCTAAAAGATCCAACTTCCTTGTTGGGTGTTCCACATTATTCTACTGCAAGAATCCACATAAATACAATGTCAGCAAGAATCATATGTTATCAGAACAAAATCCTCTTTTAAAGATACTTGATGGAAAGAAAGCTGTCAAAAATGGGTGAAATTGGAAGTAAATGTATGTTTTATAAAAATGCTTATAGCAAAGTGTACTGAACTAACAAAAATATGAAACTTAGAGATAGTTAAAATGAAAAATTCGCTCACAGTTTAAGACTAAGCTGGAATTGGTGCAATGTTCTGAGACTGAACGCAGGAAATTATTCATATTATAGCCATGGTGTTTATGTTAGGAACATGAAAAATTACAGGAATGTGCCCAGAGGGGATGGGCATGCATGTATAAAAATTGGTGCAGAACTAACATTGAGAAACCCACCAAAAGCGCGAAAAAGTTGTCATTTATGAACCATAGCTCGCAGGAAGATGGGAGTTGAACAGAAATGTACCTTAGGCAATCTGTCATGTAATTATGTATTATGAACAACTTGTGTATCTTGGAAATATGTTTTTTGGGGAAAATATATTTCCTAAGAAAAAGCAAAGGGGAGGGATTTCCTTTTGGCCATAAACACAGCATCAATCTGACACCTTATGACACACTGCTCCTGTCTCAAATCAGGAGAGAGGAAATTCTATGACCTATCAGATCCTTAGAGGGTTGGGCATAGTAGAATCAGCCTCCCCACCCACTTTGGAAATACATAAATAGGGACTGTTGAGGACCCAGAAACACACACTTTCCACTCCTCAACTGATTTCTTGGCAAAGCACCCTGCAGAAGATCCATGCTCCAGGCATAGATCCAGAGACCAGACTCTAGAACCAAACTCTAGAACTTTGAAGGCCTAACCCAAGAAGCTGAACCCTTTTTCAGCAGTCCTCAGAATCTTTTGCAACCTGATTCTTACCCCTAAACTTCCACGGGGCCTAACTAAATCCAACAGCCTGGCTGAGCTGTTTTGCTGTTCTAGCTAAGAACCCTGTGCTAGAACCAAGATCCAGACCCACAGAGCAGAGCTGTAACCCAGAACCCATCAGATCCAGTCCAAGAGACCACGCCGACAAGAGTGCCTTGCTGAGAGCAAAGTCCAGGTGACCTGAATCCTGTCCGGTGGCAAGAGAATCCCAGCCAAACCCTTGACCAGATCTTTGACGGGCCCATTCCATTCCAAAGCCATAGGAGTGATTATTTATTCTAGAACTGTCCATAGTCATCTCTTAGTTTAAAGTAATCCTATTCAATCCACTTCAACCTATTCAGAACTGCATTATAGAATCTTGTGTCCATCCTGAATTCTTCTCCTTATATTGTCTGTTATAACTGTAACGATAATCATCTATGCGCTGATATTTTGAAGAAAGTCAAGTGTCTTGGTGCACAACAATCAGAGCGGAAGGCGCCCTGGTCTGGTGGTTGACCCGTTGGGTATCTTGTACTTTCATAGCCCCATAGTATAAGTCCATCTTGGTTCTAAATCTTTAAAGCACATCTTTCATTTTGGAAATCTTGACTCTGTTTCTGAAAAACCTACCTTCACAAAAACCTCTGTAACTTTTGAACCGTACGTCCTAGAAATGAAATTTAAATGTCATTTCAAAGCTAACATCCCCATCCCAAAAGGCATTCCAATTCCTTACAGTCATTCGGGGATCGCGTTTCCCGCACGCAGAAAAGTTGCCACAATTTGCAATTTGGCTCTATTTCATTCTATGTAAAATAGCTATTTCTTGCTTTCCGCTTCTGAATTTCGTTTTCCATCTGCTAATCATTCTGCAATCATTGCTAGTGTTGACCGGAAATAATTCCAAAGCAGCTCTCACTAGTTCTGAATCCCATTTAGCGAATTAAAATCATGTTTAGCATTTTTCCCATTCATTGCAAACCACATTTAAAAGCAACTGATCTGTTTTCAAATCATACCTGTTCTCTCTAAGCTTGCTGGGGGAATTGGGATTGAACAGCATTCTTTCATATCAGTTATTCCTGAAACCTGTGTTCCCTCTTCCACCTCTTCATATTGCATACTGGGGGGAGTGAGTGGGGGGAAAGATAAATGCACATGTGATGTCATCAGTGATGTCATCAATGACATTTGTGATGTCAACTTTGATGTCCTGGGTGTTAGTCTTAGCAGTGCACGGTGGTGGCGCGAGTTATGGTTGCTTAGCTTACCATAACTGGCGAATTTCAAGGGTTTTTCAGTTTTACTTGGAACCATAACGTCCTTTTAACAAAGTTTTTTCACTGAATTTCATAGGTTTTTAGTAGCACAACTTAACCATAACGTCCCGTTAACAAAGTTTTTTTCATTGAATTTCATAGGTTTTTAGTAGCAAAGCTTAACAATAGTAACTTTGACTTCATGTACATGTAATATGGAACATACTGAACCACTTCTACTGAATGTAATGTCCGCAAACATTTTTGATGTCCGCGGACATATTCGGACAACAGTACCACTACCTAAAAAGTCTGGGGGGGTATGTTTAATTGTTATATTACAACATGATAACATTTAAAAAATTCACAAAGTAGTACACATACATATTATATGTAGTAATACATAAGAAATGTAACCCATATATATACCGCACTAACCATTCATTTAAATACAATATATTCTAAAATGGAATATACCAAGAGAAGATAAATAGGCTTCCAACATAATTACCTCACAGACACTCCACAACTAAGACCAAGACCAGACCTACAGAGTACTCAGAACATATCTTACCTGAAATAGTAAGTGTACATCATTTTACTCATATCTTTATAAACTTTCTGTATTAGATTTAAAAAGAAATATGATATATATTTTTTTTTTCTCACAGAAATGTCTAGTACTCTGGAATGGCTAGAGGAGCACTTCTCACATGACAAAATGTCAGAAAATAGTGAAGCTAATTGTACACACTTTATAATATAAACCATTTAAGTGTTATTATTTTATATATATTTAACATATATATTTCTTTTTGTACAGAGCATGCCAAAATAGAAAATATGTCTGAAGGAAATGTTATGGAAAACACGCTTGACAGCTTAAAAGAAAAAATGGATTTATTATTGAGCAATTTTAATAATTTGAAAACTTTTGTTGAGGATCATTTTAAAACAAAAACCTCATACCATTGTCCCACATGTACTTGTCCCCCTCACCATATCCCAGTCAATTATCCCCAAACCCTCTCCATAATCCAAAATGTTTTGATGAGACTTCGATCCCTTCTTCACCTGATTTCTGCCTCTGCCTCACCTTCTCTGTAATAAATTATTAATGTATGTGCAATAAAGTTACATTTTCATATTGTGTTGTAATTACTTCCCTTTTTTTTTTTTTAAAACAATGTAGATGTCCGCGGACAGCGCAGGTGTTCTGAAATGTTCGTAAATAAACGAAAATGGAGGTGTCCTGAAGAACACTATACCTGTCTGTATTGTTCGCTAGAAAGTTGAAACTGTTCTAAGAACCCAATTGGTGTCCTGAAATGTTCGTAATTAAACGAAAATGGAGGTGTCCTAATAAAGAACACTATACCTGTCCGTACTGTTCGCTACCAAGTTGAAACTGTTCTAAGAACACAAGCGGTGTCCTGAAATGTTCGTAAATAAACGAAAATGGAGGTTTCCTGAAGAACACTATACCTGTCCGTATTGTTCGCTAGAAAGTTGAAACTGTTCTAAGAACCCAATTGGTGTCCTGAAATGTTCGTAATTAAAAGAAAATGGAGGTGTCCTAATAAAGAACACTATACCTGTCCGTACTGTTCGCTACCAAGTTGAAACTGTTCTAAGAACACAAGCGGTGTCCTGAAATGTTTGTAAATAAACAAAAATGGAGGTGTCCTGAAGAACACTATACCTGTCCGTATTGTTCGCTAGAAAGTTGAAACTGTTCTAAGAACCCAATTGGTGTCCTGAAATGTTTGTGATTAAACGAAAATGGAGGTGTCCTAATAAAGAACACTATACCTGTCCGTACTGTTCGCTACCAAGTTGAAACTGTTCTAAGAACACAAGCGGTGTCCTGAAATGTTCGTAATTAAACGAAAAAGGAGGTGTCCTAAAGAACACTATACCTGTCCGTAATGTTCGCTAGCAAGTTAAATGTTCTAAGAACACAATTGATGTCCTGAAAAGTTCGTAATCAAACGAAAATGGAAGTGTCCTAAAGAACACTATATCTGTCCGTAGTGTTCGCTAGCAAGTTTAAACTGTTCTAGAACATACGCGATGTCCAGAAATGTTTGTTTGATGTGTGACACACTTTTAATTAATTCAGGACCCGAACCCTGTCCGTAGAACAAAATCGCACATGCGCAAACCAATGTCCGTGCATTTGGTGTCCTGCGGACAGGAGCTTCCTTCGAGGACCTGTTAGTGAATGGATCATGTGACCGCGCCCATGCTGATCGCGTGTTCTGAATGTGGACACAGTTCGTGTCCCCGAACAATTTAAAAGTACATTTTTGAGTAATCCACAATATTTTTCCATGAATACTCATCATGGCACAAGTCCTGAGCTTCTACATATCTTTTGAAACTTTTTGAACCCTTTTTTGTGTTCGATCTGTCCACGGACAGCGCGCATGTCCGTGAACCGCGTACAAGCACCCCTATAAAAGACCACGCCCTAGGGCTTATTCTCATTGTGTTTCTGGCTATTCTTCAGAGCACAGCTATTTCTCCAGCAACTTGCTGGTTCCACAATCGAGATGGCATCCCTGGCTGCAGAACTGCCACCTGGTGCTGCACCTGCTTCAGCACCTCCCCCACCCTCTCCACCACCACCACCTTCCCAAGGGCCTGAAGAGGGGAACATGAGTGAGGATGCAGAGGAGGAAGAAGAGGATGATGAGAATGAGGTAGAGGAAATCCCTAGTACCCGCACTAGACGTGAGTCTTGGGTGTGGCAGTTATTTTCCATTTATGGGAATGGTCCTAAGGCTCGTGCGAACCGTGTTATCTGCAATGAGTGCAAAATGATACTCAGTCGCGGGAAGCACGGTTCGTACAGCTTTGGGACCACGACCATGAAGCGACACCTGAGGTAATTTCACTCTGGGGCTATTCGCAAGGTTGTACCTTGCGAAGCACGTAGTAGGTTGATTTCCTCTACTTCATCCTCTGTTTCTGATCCTGTCACCACAAGGACCACCTCTGTGGGACAGCGTCTTCCTCAAGCTGCCTCACAGGCCATACAGAATTCTGATGACCCTTACCTTTCGAGGGTCACAGTTTTATGTATGTACTGTGACACAGTACTCTGCAGGGGGGAGCGACTTCGGAGTGCTTTTGAGACTATTGTCTCAGAGCACGAGAAGACCTGCTCACTACCCAAATAAAACCCACTCTACATCTTCCTCTCTCAGCTTGCCCTTTCTTATCCCTGTGGTTGGTGTCCCCCCCTTTACCCTCCTTTCCCCTCCTCTCCTAGTGTGTCGTGTCTAAAAAACCAAAATGAAATACAAAATTACAAAAATAAAAAAAAATAAGGCTCTTTTCAGAGCCGCCTTTCACAGTTAAAAAATAGAAGTGAAGATAAATAAAGCAGGGCCCTTTGTTTTTCTTAAAAGTCCGCGGACAGTTTGCGAACATTAAAAAAATTGGGGTGCTACCCTATTGTTACCATTGCATTTTTTTCTGGGAGGAAGTGGTGGCTCTGAAAAGAGCCTTTGGGAGGTGTTTGTATGTCAAAAATTATAAATACTTAACACCATCTTCAAAATGGATGCTGTATTTCTAAAAAAAGGTTGCAATGCATTTTGAACATTTCTCGGAAAAATCTGATTGCCAGCATAAGTAAGATGGACTCCATCTCTGCGAAAAATTTATGTACTACGAAACATAATATTTTCATTGTGAAAAGAGGACATGCCAAAATCTCTTAGAAATGCACAAACAGCCTTATTAACATTACGCCTTGCTTTTTACATTTGTGGACCAAATGAAGAAGAACAAAGTCACATTTTTCTCTGAGCAATCCGTGAAAATATTACTTGAGAATTAGGAAACATGTCCATGACTTTCCCAAGTCCTTCTTTCATAGCGAATTGCAAAGAAATTCCAGACACATGTCCTAAACTGTTCCCTCCACAATGAATTACAATTATGTCTGGATGTTGCTTTGTTTCCAAAGTAGCACAGAGAGGTAGCAAGTCCAACCACTTCATTCCACATACTCCATGCCAGTGTACTTCCACATGTGGAAATCCAAGATCTACAGCTACTCCACAGCTTTGTGCATGCACCTTCAACCAATGTATCCACAAATCTCCCAAAATCCAAACAATCTGTTTTCTGAAACACACAGCCATAGCTATCTGTTGTTCTCTCAGCAAAAAGAGTATCTGAGAAAATCTCTCCTGGCACAACACACCCACTAAACTTTCCTGACCAATCCCTTTCACTGCTTATTCTCATGTGCATGACATCTGAACCCAAAAATCCCCGGATGTAACTCCCGATGTCCGCGAACTACCGCCATGTCCGCGAACATATCGTAACATGAACAGCCCTTCTACCATTTCCACTTCACTCTCTCTGCCATTCCCTCATTGGATGTAGCTAAGAAATCACTTGACCATACACCAATCACATTCCAGACCTCTACATCTATCTGCATCATCATAGATCAGCACTGCAAATGTACTGTGAATCTCTCTGAGTACAAGTGTCATATCATTGGCAAGCACCATCTACAAGAAATACTATACAAGTCTCCAAGATTTCTACTTGCAGCTCCATGCATATCCATATGCATGAACACAAACTACAGGTATGCATATTTTCTGTACAGTACATGAACACATTTTCAAACTGACTTTTAGCTTGTGTAATCTGTAAAATTAATCTACTGTCTTTTTTCCAATTTCCTAAAATCAACTATCACTTATAAACCTTTATACTATTTACTTTCTTAAAACACACACTATCAAATCATGTTAAACTAACATTTTTTAAATGAAATTTATAGACTACATATATTGAAACAAAATTGCATGCATGCGCACTCTATGTTCCAATCTCAAAAAATAATACTTATACAATTACATTTATTTATTTATTTATTTGATTGCTTTAATTTAAGCATGACATTAAGGCACTATTACCTAGAACAACTTAGTTACAGAAATGCTGGTATTCAGTGGTACATTATGAATTTCACAAGACATACTAAATATATGTTGTTTGTTACAGTTACTCATTGCAATACAATGTGTTCATTAAGAACATATCATATTTATTGAACTGGTGCGACGTATCTTATGTGATTAAGATTGTTTTAATGGTTTTAAGGAAGGCGCTGAGGATTTCAATTAAAAAAATCAATATCTAAATGAAAACAATGCTATATACAAACAAAATTACTAATTTGTTTCTTTTACAATTGCAGTGAAGACCATTCTCCTGAAAAGAAGCAGTCAAATTTCAAGAACAAAGAAGAACTAAGAATTAAACTGCTTTTTTTAGAAAAAAAGTAAGTAGAATATCACCATAATATTTGTATTATTACTCAAACAAACTGTAAAGTTAATTCATGCTATTTCTGTGCCTAAAATAGAGATTGTGCACCATTCTGTCCAAAAATCCCCATGTCTTAAACAGCGATTTACCGCCAGAATGGCGCACAAATTCCTACTTTTGGACACACAAATTACCCAACTCAACCGCTATAATTTTCATATTATAGAACAAACAACTGTTTTTATTGTATACATTAGATTTACTATTTGTACTTCTCCACACCACTAGTTTTTTTTTCTGTCATCTGAACCTGAGTTTAGTAACATATTAATTGAAGAATACACATCCCTACTAGTTGTAGTTCCCAATGCACAATCGGACACCATTACATACATCATCGTACTCAAACACTCATGCACACAGCACACATACATTGCAGAACGCCCCAACCCATACCTTCTTTATTTTTTTCAACAGACCCTAAAGAATGCCTACCAAAAGTCTAGTCCGTAGAAAGCAACGCAGAAGTAGAGCAAATGAAAATAAAAGTGTCCAACATAAGCATCCATCTCTAGCAGAATTTGTAAAAAAAGTTCAAACAAAACAGCTAATACAGTCATTCAGTGAAACACAAGAAGTTTCAAGTACAAAAACGTTGCCTTCTCTATCAAAATGTAAAACAAACCATAAAACAATTAACAGAAAATCAGCTATCACTACAGATAAAACTACTTCTTTAAATTTTAATATAGTGCAAAGTAAGCATACCAAGAAAAGTATTTTAGCCAAAATGTTCCGCCACAAAGTCCTTCAAAATCTTATAAAAACAGGAGATAAATCAGGTTCAATGCTTAAAACCTATCGTAGGAAATTAATTTTAGAAGGGTTGATAGATAGTGCAATTCTTCTCAAAAGAAAGTTATTTATTTTAGTGTTAAACAAAATGAAACCACTAACAAAACTAATAACTAAATTAGAAAAAAGACTTCTCAATAAACGAAATGTCAACAGAAAGAACTTCTTAAGTATCTGCAGAGGTGAATGGAGTCACACTACGAGCACAGAACCATACTTTAACGAAGAAGCGTACAAAGAAAAACAAACAAATACAATTGCCATACATAGCAGTGGTCGAGGTTATGAAAAAGTTAATAATACCATAATGGAACAAGAAGTACTCCTTACAAAAATATGCCCTGAAAACTTAGAATTACTCCTTCGTTCAACTGAATCAGAAAGTCTAATGTACAAATGGCCATGCATGGCAATATGTAACATTCCTAAACAATTTTTCAAGTCTTTACGCCAATTCCTCAATCAATATGTAAAAATCAAAGACAAAATCAAAATTAAACTACTGCAAAATATGGATACCTGTCCAGTGCGCAAATACACAGGACTACAAGGACATTCATTGGCCTGCATTACAGGACCTACTTGTAAAACCACCTTCCATGATATCAAAAGAATATCAACACATCATTTAACTATAAGAAATCTAGTCTATAAACTGTACTATGCTAAAAGTCCTGCTTTAGCACTAGCACATTTAAATAACACTCTTCTACATGGTACAGCAAAAGACCTACTTCAAGAAATTGACTATATCCAGAAAAAATATTTTGGAAGTGAAAGCCATTTACAGAATGACATAGCTTTAAACCAAATTAGCAACAATGCTACACATGGCAACCTTTTGCTAAACACATACAAAAAAGAAATAGTAAAATTTAAAAGTACATCAGCTGAAGTACCAAACAATGTATGTGTATGTTGCCGCAAAACCTTTTATAAACGTAACACGAAAACTGTGGACCTATCATATAAAATAGAAGACAATGAAGATTCTATATGGTTTGAATTAGCTCTCTACCTTGTAGCAGAAAACAAATACGAAATAAGTGACCCCTTAATACTTTGCAGTTACTGCACTACAAAACTTGACAACAACCAAACTCCTTCACGTGCTATCACAAATAATTTGGAATTATACCCACTACCAAAGCTCCTACAACAACTTAATTTATATGAGAGCATCATATTTCAAACAGTACATCCATTTCAAGCAATAATACGCCTTCAACCAAAAACAGTAAAATTACCTCCCTCTGAAGAGTGCAACGTCCAATGCAGCAATCTTGAATTATCTTAGTAAATGGAGTACCTACAAAAGACAAAAAAATATGGCAACAGCTGTTAGATTTACATAAAGTTAGACAAGCCTTACAATATCTTAAAGAGAATAATGAATATTACAAAGAAATTAATATTGAAGAAAACTTGAAAGATACAACTGAAATAATTCAAGAAACACAAGAAGCTGGTCAATTTGAGCTACTAGATCCTGCCACAATATCAAATACTTTAGACCATTATACAATTCATCCTTTCCACTCTAATGACACTATAGAAGATGCACTGGAAACATACCAAATGCGTCAAACAAAAGGATCACCAATCAGCATATGGGAAAAAAGTATAGAAGCATGTGCTTTTCCTCTACTCTTTCCTACTGGCAAAGGAGGAAGGTATGATGATAGACCTATTCAAATATCAGCTTCAGAATACCGCTCATTACAGATGTATTCTGAAGATCCCAGATTTAGACAATATGTGGAATACATATTCCACCTACTCTTTGAAAGTGAACCAGCAACTTTATGTTACAGAGTTGCACACATATTAAAATCAGGATCCCACTTTCAAAATATGACGGCTACACAATTATTACAAAAAGTGCAAAAAAAGGATGAGGTTTTACAATCAAATATTACAAATCTATTAGCAAATATGCGTGGTACTAAAGAGTACTGGTTTCGACGTCACAGAGATGTACGTTGTATGATCAGAAACCTTGGCCCACCCACTTGGTTTGTTACATTAAGTTGTGCAGAATATGCATGGGAAGAGTTACATGATTTCCTACGCATATCAAATAAAAACAAAACAAACATAGATATACTAACACCAGGAGAACTTTGTTCTTTGGATCCTGTTAATGTTTCAAGATATTTTCATCATCGCTTCATTGCTATGCTACATTTAATTTGTAATAAAACTGTTCCTCCCCTTGGAGAAGTGCAACACTTCTTTTGGAGAAAATAATACCAAGCCAGAGGAGCACCACATATCCACATGCTTTTATGGATTAAAGATGCTCCTAAATTTGGTCAAGACAGTGATGCCACTGATTTACAGTTTATTGAAAAATATGTTACTTGTGAAATTCCATCAGAATCCACAAATAGTGATGTTCATGCACAAATTTTACAATTTCAAAGACATAAATGTGGCAAATATTGTTGTCGCAAATACAAAAACAAAGGGAAATACTACACCAAATGCCGATGTGGTTTCCCTAGACCAGTTACAAAAACAGGTCAAGTGAACAACCTCATGTCTTCAGTTAGACATGGTGTTAAAGGTAAGTCACCTAAAAATACATATTACATAAAAAGAAAAGAAGAAGCAAAATATATCAATGATAATAATGCAATCATTGCCCACTTATGGAATGCAAACATAGATGTGCAGTGCATTGCAGACAATTCTACTGCAGTTGCACAATATGTCACAGCATACTTAACCAAAGCAGAAAAGACAAAGCTCCAAGACCTCTGGAATGACCTGTCACCAGATAAAACAGTGTCTCAGAAATTATAAAGCTTGGGCATAAAAATGCTCTCCCGTAGAGAATGTGTATCCTATGAAGCAGCTGATCGATTAACTGGTACTGTATTGTATGGTAAATCTGCAAATATAGTATGGCTAAGTCTTGGTCCAGCTAAATCTAGAAAAAGAGTTCTAAAAACATACGAAGATATAGAAGCAATAGCCAAACATGATCCCAACAGCCAAGACATTTAAAAAAAACAATTTATTGGACACATACTACCCAAACAGAAGTAATACTTTGGAAAGCATGCGTCTATACCACATAGCCCAAAACTGCACATACAAAAATAATATAAAACCTGATGAAAAAAAAGGTAAATACAGAGAGACAAACTGTGAAGGTAGCTTAGTTAAACTCACTAAACCAAATTTAATTAATCACATCAAATTGTTATTGAAGACTCCTCAACATAATGAAATATATTATATTATCTCCCTGCTACAACTCTTTAAATCATGGAGAAAAGAAGAAGAAATACTAGAAAACTATGACTCATATGAAGATGCTTTCAAAGCAAAAGAAAGCACTATACCTGATGTAAACTTTACATAATACAAAACAATGTTGCACAATGAACAGCAACACGAAGAAGAACTCCAGGCCCAACTAGATAAAGACACTCCTGACAGAAGTCAACCTTCTGTAACAGGAAGCCAAGAACCACTGGGAGAACCACTAATAATAAATGAGGCAGAATTAGCTATGATAGAAGTAGAAAACATCATGTGTCAGTGTGAACATAAAGAAGACTTAACTATACTACAATCAAAACTAAACAACAAACAATGCAGCGTTTTTGAAGAAGTAACAAAACAAATTGCACATGGTGTACAACATGAAAATAAAGAATGTTCCTGCCATAATTATAAACCTATACTACTGTACGTCAGTGGTAAAGCTGGTTCTGGCAAAATATTCCTAATCAAAATCATCAGTAAATTCATTCAACAATTGACAAACAACAAACTGTCAGCTGCTGTCACTTCCCCCACAGGTTTAGCTGCCTACAACATAGGTGGTGTCACTTTACACCGATTACTACTATTGCCAGTAGAACACCAGAACAAATTAGACTATTACAAACTTTCTGCAGAATCTGCAATGGAACTACGCAGAGTATTGAAACAAATGTAAATGCTACTAATAGATGAAGTGAGCATGGTCTCCAACCTAATGTTGGCTTTGATTCACCTCATATTACAAGAAGTACTGAAAACAAACTATGAAGAGCTCTTTGCAGAAAAACACATTATTGTTTTCGGAGATCTTCTTCAATTGACACCAGTAAAAGGTGAGCCTATTTTTAAAACATTAGGACACAAACTCTGCCGTAAAACTGTTGGCAGCATTGGAAATGTCAACCTTTGGCAACATTTCGAATACAGAGAATTAACAGAAAACATGCAGCAATCTGCAGATCTCACTTATGCCAACATCTTAAAAAGTATCAGAGTTGGTATACTTTCTAAAGAAGCAGAAACAATATTGAAAACCCGGCAAATTAATACACTTTATGGCGATAATGCATGTGCTACAGATGTTATGGAACAATTAGCCCACAAAAATGTCAATTGTATGGCCTTAATGCCAACTCTTGCAAGCTGTTTCAAATTCAATGACATAATGTTAAGTAAAGAAATTCAACCAATAATGGAAATTATTGACAAGATTATTGAAAAGACAAACTAGATGTACATGGTATGACACTACCTATGTGTGACCAAGCCACAACAAGACTAAATAGTTTAGAAAAATCAATCTCAAACACAGCAGGCTTATAAAAGATATTAAAATTATCCTTAAATTGCAGAGTAATGCATAAATGTAACCTTGACGTGGACCAAGGACTAGTTAATGGAGCACTGGGTACAGTTGTTGGCTTTCAAACATGCCCACGTGACAACACAATTCAGTTTGTCAATATACTCTTTGACAAACTTTCAGAAGTTAAAAGGATAGGGCGCTCAACAGCTCGATTCCTTCTCTTCAAAGACATGTATGTACGCAGAGAACAATTTTCTCTAACTCTTGCATACGCAGTCACGATTCATAAATCACAAGGTCTTACCCTAGACAAAGCAATGATAGATATTGGTAACACAGTCTTTAAAGATGGCATGAGCTATGTAGCCCTATCACACTTACGTACACTTGACGGTCTATTTCTAATCAACTTTGATGCAAGTAAAATAAACGCTGATATTCCTTGCATTTTAGAATACAATAGACTTCGCTCACTATACACTCCCCATCTAAACACATATGCTGTTCCACAAAAAGTAAAACATTATAAAAGAAAAATAAATCAAACAGAAAAGCAACAGGATGTCACTGCAAATCCTCCAAAGAGAGTAAAAGAAAGTAATACTTCATCAAGTAGCACAAGCAAAAAAGAATCAATTAGGGAAAGTAAACCAGGTACTTCTTCAAAGAAGGAAGACAAACTCCAAAAAAAACAGGCAGATACAGAACTACCTGGACCATTTAAACTCTCAAATATAGTTGGTGTAAGTTGCTACGCAAATGTAGCAATGAATATTCTATTTCAATTACCACCAATTGTTGAGAACATTTACTTACACAGTACAGACCCATTGTGTTTGCAAATGTTAATACTTCACAGAAATGCATCAAACAATCCTAACAACACGTATAGTGTTTATGGAATAAGACAACAATTGGACTACTTTGCTGGAATGGTGAAATTCACTATAAACTCACAGGAAGATCCACAAGAATTTCTAATGTACTTACTACAAGTACTGGGAAACAAAAACATACCTATAAATGAAATCTTTCAGATTTCATACATGTGGAAACATGCATGCACTCTCTGCAACAATGTGACACAAGAAGAAATCCCCAATGAACGCTTCGTATATATCAATACCTAATTGTGAATCCATTCCATTTCAGCAACTTGTACAAAATGCAAACCATGGTAGATTATGTTCTACCTGCAATTCAGATAATCGCTCCACGTTAGTAATACAAACACATAGTAAATACGTAATACTAATGCTTCTACGTTACAATGCAGATGGTACCAAAAACAACTGCAAGCTGACTGGATTCACACATGGTCAAATATCACTTGGTATGAAAACCTTCACAACAATAGGTATGATCTACCACGCAGGAGCCACAACCAATTCAGGGCACTACACTGCATATATAAAAAAGAAATGTGGATGGTTTCAATGTAATGATAGTACCATTACTCTAAAGCAGAGATTACCAGCAAATCTTACAAACGCTTATTTAATGTTCTTAAAACCAAAATTTGATAACTAAACTGTACTTCAACCTCAAGTAAACTTGTAGTAAAAAATATAAACTGTTAGAATATTCCAAAAGCTATCTAACTGCCCAAAGATTCTACAACAATTAATCACATAAATGAATACCACTAAATTAGAGCAAAAAATAGACAGTTAGAATACGCCAATTGGTATCAAACTATCCCAAAATTTAACAATATCCAAACAGATATATCAATACCACTAAAATATATCAAAACATAGACAGTTAGAATACGCCACTTGGTATCTAACTGTCCCAAAATTTAACAATATCCAAACAGATAAATCAATACTACTAAAATATATTAAAAAAAATAGACAGTTAGAATACGCCTACTGGTATCTAACTGCTCCAAAATTTCATAATATCCAAACAAATAAATAATATGTTACTGCTCCAAAAAAAATGCAACAACCCAATGTATAAAGCATTAGCCAAACACAACAAATGAACACTGAAAACAAACAAACAAATAAACAGTAGCATAAGAGAAAAAGGTTTTTTTTTATTCCAACATGGATTTTTTTTTCTCCCACAGACCCAATGATTTTAGCAACAAACACAGAAACTGAGCAAATTGCACAGTACTCTGGTTTGCAATCTACCAAATATGAGGGTCCCAAAAAAAAAATGTTGATTATACAATGTAAAAAGTCATTACAAAATACTAATACTAACATGCTATTTTCTTTTATCACAGAAATTAACAAGAAATACATGTACTCCAGTTACTAAACCAAACAGTAAGTATATTATACACTCTATGCCCTGGCCACAACCATCACAGAATATCACACCAATAGTATCTTATAACTTCCTTTTTGGGACACCCAGGCCCTGCCATAGGGATTCATGGATTCCTGAGTGAAGGCAAGATGGCCGCTGTAGCCTCTGGGTTTCTGTTGCCCTTACACATTGTTTTCCGAAGTCCTGGGACACCCTGTGTTAGGAAAGATTACCATTTATGTGAAGTTTTCCCACCAGTTGTGTACACCCCCAACTTTTTGCTGCTGTTTAAACACCATGGTCTGATTTTGCAAGTAAAGCACAGTCTTCAGCTGCACGACACTGGGCTTTCGCTCACTTTATTATGGAGAAACTGACATGCCCTTAAAGACAGTCAGTACTGGAAGTCATTATTTCCCTTAGTCCTTGCCAATGTTACAACTTCTCTGCAACATGTTACAAGTGTACAATGTGCCTTACACTACAGTGCTTTTGGGTCTTCCTTTCATTTCCAAAGGCCCTAGATTCCCTCAAAGGGTTTTTCAGGAGAAGTGCAAATGTACCTGTGAGAGGGCTGGTGGCAGCATATTTTTTCCCATATTTTTTTTTTTCTCTTTCCTGGCATGCAAACCGCGTTTACCGAGGTTGGCACAGGAAGGTGGTCTGGCTCCAAAATGGCTATGCCATGAGGTTCTTTATCCTGACCTTTGGCCATCTTGCCCCTTTGCCTTCCCCAGGAAGAGCGACCCGGGTCAGTCCTTATTTGGGCATGCATTCTTCAATGAAACGTCAAGCTTTTGCTGGCTTCTGCATGCCTTGTGTTTGTGCTTCCAGGATTTGTGCTGAACTCTCTAGTTCCAATACACATCCTTGGTGCCAGAGAGTCTGGTTTGCTGTGAATGACTGGGACGGCCATGGTCTGTGATTGGTCCACGTCTGGTGTGCCTGTATGTGAGCAGATCTCCCATATTAGCGTGAAGGAGATTCTGGATAACAGAAGGCACCAAACACCCACACCAGGTCGATCTCTTGAGTTCTCACTGAACCTAGGATAGGATCCAAGTATCCTGAAACTAAGAAGCTGAGTGAAGGAACCACTGGTGACCCAGTGGTAGGTTTGGCACCCTGAGCCCGCTGTTGTCCTGCTGGTCCCCTCTGCATCTGATCGAACTAGAAGGTCTGCAAAGACGCTTCGACCCATTGGAATAGTGGGACCAACTAATCTCAGCACATTCATCAAACCCTGCAAGTAAGCCTTCTCGGAAGTGTCCCTGGGCCAACAAGTTGGCTGACCGGCTTGCGCAGGACCTTTGCTCTGACACCACTGCCATTTGGAGGAGACCCTTGAAACGTAGTAGACCACAAGCTCTTTGTTCATGGCTCTCTCACACTGAATTTTGTACACTTGGCATTCCCAGGTCTGGAATAAAGACAGAGCGACCAAACCGGAGTACACGTGGTTACCTTGTCGCCCAGCCGTGGTGACGAACCTCGCAGGTGCCTTGCTGCTGTGCCCTTCTGTGCCCTGGAGCCTGCTGCAGTGAAACTGGCCTGATACATCCCCCAGGAGTGGGAGCGGAGAAATTGCCTCTGTCCCGTTTGGGAATCATCACTGTAACTTTGCAGCTGAAAGCTGCAGAGCCACACAACTGCCGCATTTGAACCTGCAACTGAAGTAGATTTGACTGGCGAAGTTTGGTCTGGAGTTCGCCGGGGGTCGGTGAGTACTGGTAACCCTTACCAGTGGCCCCTAGTGTATCCATCCAGTTTTACACTCATCTGTCGCCTGGAGGCCACTCACCTTTCCACAGGTAGCCCATGCTACCAACCCATTCCCAACTCCTGGAACCTGTTCTACCCTTTTGGGGAGACCCTCCACAAATAGTGGGAACTCGTTCTTTAGCCTCACCCACCTTCCTGAGCTGCTACAGCCCCAGCAAGAGACCCCGTTTTTTTCCCCTGCAAGAGACCCCATCTTTCACCCTTCTGCACTATCGTGTGCAACAGCGTTTAATGGTACCTTTGAGCACTAGGCTTCACTCTTCATAGGGACTGGACTGCCACTTAGTTAGGATTGCAGCCTTGACTGCCGCCAATGCTACCTTGATTGGTCTGGCTTGTTACCCTGTTCCAAGAAACTAGGCTGGCCTTCTAAACCTCTGCCCACCAGGTCAGCGTTCAGCGTTCAGAAATCCATCTTAACACCCTGACTCTGTCCCTTCTGTCCCTTCTCCCTGGCTGGCAGCTGGCTGTTGGTTGGAAGAACCATATATCGCTCTGGGGCTATGGGGCTGCCTCCTGTCACATTGTGTGTTGTGGTTACACCCTTGGGGTGGGACCTGTATGAATGAAGTCTGAAATTAACAAACATTCTGTGTTGTGGGTGTCTGGTTGTGGTGTGTGTGACACAATGCCTGGGCCAGCCCTGACTGAAACTGCTGTAAATGAAGTGTATTGTTCAGAAAGTCTGGGTGCTTACTTCAATCTACATTCTGTGTTATGGGTGGGATGAATGGCCTGAATTCCTGTGAACCTGATGGGCTGCCTGCCTGCATGAATGCACTCATGAATGATTGGCTGCCTGAGCCTGGCTCAGCCTGAGTGCAAGGGGAACAAATGTGTATATCTAGGGTCTTTGTTAGTCCAGAAGCAGAGTGCTTGGGTATCTTGAGTCAAAGAAGTCCAGTTGTGTCACCCAGGGTCCGGAAGAGTGTTCCTGATGGCTGGGAGCCAGATTGCTGTCTTCCACCCAGAAGTATATCTGCTTGACACCCAGAGCTTCGAAAGTTCTACCCCATAAAAGAATCCTTCAAGGGACATCCCTGACATGACATCTGACTACTTGTTCCCACCGAGGAAGATAACAGTTTGCTCTGTACAGAGGAAGGGCCACCAAAATCCAAAGAAGACATCTCAAGGGTCCAGCCTTGGTGAGTGTCCGTGTTTTTGCCAGTGGTCGAGACCAGGCCACCAGAAGCCATCCAGAGGTCTGTGTTGTGGGTGCAGTACCGAACATTCAAAAGACGGTAAACTGTAAAATTCTGAAACCTGACACCCAATTCAGGCAATGCATCCATCGCTGCCAAAAGTCACATAAGGTACCCAAGAGTATTATCTCCATCAACCAGGCATTTTAGGAGTGCACAGGAAGTTTCACCTTCGTAGGACTTCCACTGCCGAGTAATAATCGTCCAATGGGGAACACTGCCAAGACCGAAACTGCTGCCTTTCCAAGAGCACTTGGTTCCTTCTATTTTCTTGGCCTCAACAGCCCAGCAACTCTTTCTTGCAAGGGGGTTCATCCTTCAGGGGTCCCGTCGAGTAAAGCCAAGAAACTCTGCCACTTTGCTTGCCAAGGTACCAAAGGTACTGTGATGAGGAAGAGCGTTTTCCAGCCTCAGGAGTCGTCAAAGGGTCCCAGAGTCATCTTGGATCCTGTTCTCCTGAGGCGTCTCAGGTATATTGGGGTGGTAGAACATGTAAAAAGAAAGCAGAGCATTATTGAACATTTTTGGACTGGTCTGTAAAAGACAAGACAAGGTATTCCCTACTTTTCCCATTACAGGTTCCAGGTGGGGGATCTGGGGGGGTTCTCACACAGTTTTACTATTTGAGTCTCACTTAAGTATACTGCCTATGTTCTGCAGCTAACCTGCCTTTCTCCCTTAATCTATGAAAGTACACCTTATTTAAGAATTCACATGCCTTTTTAAAACGGTCCCCAGTTGTTGCACTATTGCTGAATTTAAGTCTAGTGTGGTACCATGTAGAGTACATATTATTGCCATTATTGAATACGGGTTTCCAAAGTACAAAGTGTTTTATTTATATGAATATGATTATCTGAACCTTATATTATATAAAGAAGCTACGTTATCAACTAACATAGTCTGTGGACATTTGTTTGTGGGGGCTTGGGGAAACATTGTACTTAAGAACCAGCCTGCATCACCTCCTGAGAGCTTAAGCCTTGGTTGTGCATCCCTAGCTAATATATAGAGAACCTTGGCTGGGGTGCTCTGCACCTCTATCCCAACCAGATAGAGTGCAGAGGTACAGACACCCCCATCCAGTTTTTACACATAACATTTGCTTTACCTATGTTCTTGTCAATCTCAGTGTCTCCTTCCATGGGTATTAGTCACCCTACAAAAGGAACCTTTGTCTGTTCTCACCCATCATTGATGCAGTCTAAAGTGTGTCTTGCTAGTGACTTGTGTACCAGTACTGACAAGCTCAAAAGCATGTCTTTGTCCTGCTACCATGATCAGTACATAGTACCTGTCCTCACACTCCACAAGACACAGAGAACGTGAATGGTTGCTCAGCTCATAGCAGACATTCCTAACCCTGCCTGCTTTGTGTAAGACACAATGGCACATGGAATGAGGGGCGTCCTTTCTTTGTGAGTAACACAATATTGTTCTCAATAGCTATGGTTTGCTATGGTGTTTGCTGTTGCAATTTGGATGTTGGTCTGCGTAACGGTTGATGGATGTCATCCTATATTGTATTGTATTGTAGTCATCAGTTATATAGTGCCATTTCCCCATTTGTATGACCTCAATGAACTTTGTGGTTGGACGCCCTCCGGGACCGAAGTCCATGGATGGAAGACGGTAAGAGTTAATTTTAAGATGCGTCTGTGCAGTCTGTCAGGTTAGGACTTATGGGGGCTGGCTGGGACCCAGTAAGCAAAGGTCCAGGCACGTGGGTGGGTGCTGTTGGTGATTTAGGATAGCTTGCTAGTGCAGGAGACTCAATGTGTGCTCAACTATACCAGATTTTTACGTAGGTTGCTGCTGTACACTAATGGCAGAGGTGTTGAGGCACGTCATGGGTGTAATCGTGGATGGCCATTCAAGCTGCTAGACCAGATTAGACATAGCCATGGCTGCATTCTATAGTCCACAGACTCTGTGTGATTTCTACATACTTTATAATCAGATGTGTTTTTTCCTTGAGTGCTGTTTTCTTCAGTCTCTCAAGACTATAGACAGTCATTTGAGTGCATCTTCTGGTATGGTTAGCATAGTACCTTTGGGAAGGACCTGGCTGCTGACATTCTATGAGTGCAAATAGGTAATATATTAAATCGATCTTGCCACCTATGGCCTTAGACCAATGGTATTGTTCCCATCCCCAATGAAAAGAACCATCTAAGTGTGTTTTAGTGCATTCTTTATTCCTACCCCAAAAGCCATTAAAGTGTTTCTGTGCCCAATAGCCACAGTTGAACTGGCACATTTCCTCACTACCCCCAGTGAGACCTATGGAATTATCGTTCTGAGTGCTTGGGTAAGCCCCTTGATAATTAGGTAGGGACGTCCAGCTGATTGCGTTACCATAGCTGTCCCCAGGTCAAACTGGTCCCTCTACCGTTACTATCTCTATTGGTCCATCTGAATGAGCATTCTGTCCAGGCACCTTTAAGTGGCCACATCCAAGGCACAATCAGATTTACAGGAGTTGTTTGGTGACCAGTTTGGTTCAATTACAGAGTTGGTGGTCAAGACAGGAGTGGGGGGTGGGGGGCTGGAACGGATTTGGGGGTGATTTTGGATCATTTTGGAGGTAGAAGGGGGAGTTTGTCACAGTGTCCCACTTAGAAGGCTGCCAGCATCTGTGGTGTTTTTGGACAGTAGGTGTTTTGTCTGGTCCAGTACTTGTGTGGGAGTGGGAGGGGGTTTCAAGAGGAGGAAGGAAAAAGCCAGGTTTTGAGGAGCTTTCTGAATGTGAGATAATTGTCATTGCTGCGGATGTGGAGGGGCAGAGAGTTGCACATAGTGGCAGTTTGGCTGGAGAAGGAGGATCCGCCCAGTCTGCTGCATTTATTTTGGGGGATAAGTAGGAGAAATGCTGTGCCAGATCTGAGTGTCCTGGAGGGTCGGCAGCGTGTGAGTTTGTCTTGGAGGAATTCTAGATCAGTGTTGTGGATGGCACAGTGAGTAATGCACATGGCTTTAAAGGTAGTTCGTCAACCCATAGGGAGCCGGTGGAGGACGCTCAGTGTGGGGCTGATGTGTTCTCTGGGAATGAGACCAATGAGCAGGTGAACTGCAGCATTTTAGATTATTTACAATTTCTTAAGTTTGAACACCGGTGCATCTAGACAAAGGCAGTTTGCATAGTCTAAGCAGGAGAGGATGTTGATGAGGATGGAAGAGACTCAGAGAGGATAGGTGAGGTATGGGAAGATACACCGAAGGATGCAAAGGTGGAAGAAGCAGGTTCTGGATACAGAGTTGTTGTGTTGGGAGAGGAATCGATCCGTGTCCAGCATGCATCCAAGACTTTTCACCAAAGTGGAGGTTGCCGGGGTTGGGGTGGCCTAGAGAGTGAGGCCAGGGGATAGGTTGGGGAAACAGCGCTTTTTCGCAGGGCTGAGGATAATGTGGCTGTTCGTCATCCAGTGGTAAATATCTGAGAGGCATGATGACAGATCTGGATGGGTGGAGCCTGGTAATTTGGGGATTTTTAAGGATGATCTGGGTATCGTCTGCATAATTGTAGCAGGTGAGATTTTGGGAGCGGATGAGTGCGGAGAGTGGGCTGAGAAAGATATTGAAAAGGGGGGAGATAGGGGTGCTCCCTGTTGAACCCCTTTCGACACTGGGCAGAATGCAGAGGTGAAAGGGTGGAGGAGCATGATTTGCAAGCAATTAGAGATTTATTTATTAATTGATATATTTATAATACGCCAAAAGCCCGCCGGCATCTAGGTGCACATTTACACATAATATAAACACAAAAACACACAAGACCTATACACACCAGATTGGCCAATTTAAATTAAAAACGAAAAATACCAGCCATGGATATAAACTCCCATTGTTCAGTCCATGGCCCATATCATAACATAATCATAACCTTGAAGTCCAGAAACTCACACATCACACAGCGACTCAGGAAGATGGGAAGATTCCTAGTAGCATAACCTATAATGATACAATCATCATTATCCTCTGTGGACCAAACCTTAACCTGAGTCCAGTGAAGAAATCTAAGGTCCTGCATTTGTATGCATCCAGGCCCCACTCTTGATTGCAACCAGTGGAAAATCTTGTTTTTTTGACTGACTAGTTTGCCACCGCTCACCTTTATTTACATTAGCTACAATAAAGTTCCTCCGATCCATAATACAATTTCTCAGGTTAGGGTCCAAAATCCCAGATGAAGGAAGAGATCCATGTGAAGGCAATGTCTTTGATTCCTAAAGAGTGTATCCTGTCTAGGAGAATGATATGGTCAATATTGTCGAAGATTGCAGAGAGGAAGGAAGAGATCCATATGAAGGCAGTGTCTTTGATTCCTAAAGAGTGTATCCTGTCTAGGAGAATTATATGGTCAATAGTGTTGAAGATGGCAGAGAGGTCAACCACTATGAGTACAGCGCATCCTTCCGCATCCGCTGTTCTTTTTAGATCATCCCAAATGGATGCTAGGGAGGATTCAGTTCCTCAGAGGGTTCTGAAGCCAGATTGGGCAGGGTCGAGGAGGTTGTTGGCTTCAGAGAAGTGGCAGATTTGCTTGTATGCTGTGTGGTCCATGAGTTTGGCTATTAAACAGGTTTTAGAAATGGGCCGGTAGTTCTGGGGGAGGAGTGGGCCGAGCAGAAGGTTTTTAAGGAGGGTTTGACATAGGAGGGTTTAAGGCTTCCTGGAAGACTGCTTATTGGCTGGATTCCTGGATAAATGGTGAGGATCCTGAAGCTGATGCAGAGTCGACCACTGGTACTGAAGATCCAAGGAAGATGGTCAGAGATGCCTGCACTACCTTCCAGCAACTGGAGAAGCCTGCTGAAGCGAGCGCTGCTGTCCTGACTCAGTTTTCAAATCGACAGGGAAGCTTCAAAGAGGACAAGTTCCTTCCTTGGACTGGTCGACATAATCAGTTGTCCTAAAACATTGTGCGATTTCAGCCTCAGGGCTGTCCAATATAGCACCTTAGATGTCACCTTGGAAATCCAGGGGTGAATCAGTAACTTTACCATAATGTTCTGGATAGTCAGGAATTAAGTATGCATATTGTATTGGTACTTTACCTGTTAACTGTAAAACACCCGGCAGTTTTGCTAAAAAGAAATCCTCCATATACTCACAAGGTGATAGCTCCTTTTGGTCAGTGTCTCAAAATATAATGAGAGGCTGCTTATACAGACAGCCTCCACCCCCACACACACACACTGTCTTCTGTGCTGTTTACCTCTGCTTCCTCTCTTGTCCCTTCAAATTCACCCACATTCTTTTGGCCTGTTCATGGTTAATTATCATTACTTAATATTGGATTCTGTATCTTTTGGATCATCTTCCCTACCACCTGTCTTTCAGGTTCCCACTTTGTGAGAAGTTCCTTGGGCTTTCAATTTAAAAGACAATGGGCTTCATTATGAGTCAGCCGGTCCGGAAACTTCGGTGGCGGTAAATCCGCCGCCACTGTAGTTTCCGTATTGGCTAATTCTGAGTTCTGCAGGTGGGAGGTGTAACTCCTGCCAGGTCTGACCTAGCGGAAATAACACCACCCACCTGCCGGCGGACATGGAAACACCAGCTCTGTCATAGACGGAACCAGTATTTCCATGGTCCCAATCCCCATGGAGTCCTATAGGACTCCATGGGAATGGGGATTTAAAGAATTCCTCCTCCAGAATTTCCAGGTTCCGGGGTTGTAATGCAATCATGGAGATGGAATGGTATTACCGGTCCAGCGGCAGCCTGACGGTTTTTCCGGCACAGCTACCGCCTGACTCCTAATGAGGCCCAATATAATATATGCTCAACATTTTTCCAGACAACTTTCTTTCACTGCTCACATCGGAATGGCTGGGATTGCTCCATCCTGATGTAATCATTTGTACTATGTGTATCAGGGTTTTCACTATGAATGTATGGGCTAGTATTGGACACTCACTCACTTGAGTCAGAACTTTGCCTGTGTGTTTACTCTTATCTAGCTTTCCCTGTTTCGGGACACTCATAATCCTTAATAGAGCACATTTCTTGGTTTAATTCAACTTTCTTTACTTATGTGTTATTATTCTGAGCCAAGGTGACCTGCATTGGCACATTTTCTGGCTGGTGATAAAGTATATCGGACTCATCTCTTCTTACAACTGCTTTATTTTGCCTTGGTATGATAGTCACTCACTCGCACCTTGTGCATTGCTTCTCAGGGCCCACTCATTTTGCAATGAAGATAGTTGACTATTTCACTGGTTCCCTCCTACCCCCCCCACCTGTTCTGCTAGCGTTCTTAATTGGTTCTTTAAATTAGAACATTTTTCCTTCCCTGTTATTACTGCCGTGGTTGCATTTGGATGAGCATGCATAGTTTAGATTTACCCAAAATTCCTACTTTACTCATGGAGTTGAGTGTGAAACTGCCCCAGGAGCATAGATGTCTTGGATAGAAAACGATGTATACGTCTGTGGACTCAATTGGTGTTAGATTATTGCTGCACTGATGCATGTTTGCTTCTGAAATCTGTTCATGTGCCTCAGGTCTCGGTAACATTGAAAGAGATTCAGTCTTTTTTTTTTTTTTTTTGATTGGCTGAAAGAATTCAACCTTACAAAAAAGGAGACTTTGTTACAACATGATTTAGATATTACCAAAAGAAAAATGACATATTATTTACAAATTTACATCAGTTGCATAAGTTGCATAAGCATACCAAAATACAATAACCCCATTATTATTATTATTATTATTATTATTATTATTATTATTATTATTATTATTATTATTATTATTATTATTATTATTATTATCATTGACAGCATTAAAACACACTAAAGGGAGAAACCAAAAACTAAAAGGAATGTTTAAAAATAAAATTTCAGTTTGGACCAATGTGTATCATTTCATAAAAAGAATAACAAAGCACTTTTTAGTAAACTACTTGTTGTTCAGTCATCACTTGGTTCATGGGATTTTTATATTCAGTGCGTGTATAGCAAAACCCAAAGACCTTTCCGCTAACCCTGTAATTTATCTGTATGAGTGGCCCTGAATTGGATCTGCAGTGTGAGATTATACATGTAATGACCAGGTACCTTCTGTGGTCACCTTGTTTCGGGACCAATTTTTTAAAGAACTTTGGGGGATACCATTGTTTGCCTTTACAGCCTCCATTGCCAGGCTTCGACTAGTTTTAATGTCAGAAACCTTGAGATGTGACACGTGCATCTTTATTGTGCAGGGGCGGTACTAGGTCTGGAAAAGATCAGGGGCTATGCTAATGTTGGGACTGTCCGGACTCTGGGCTAGCTAGCCTTTTGATTGTAGTCACTGAGCATCTATCCGGGGCTACAACCAAAAGGCCTCTGTTATTGTATATCTTTTCTCTCGCTGCCATTTTCATTTGTGCACCAGAGAACCTCTCATGCATGTAGGGCTTGTTCCAACTGTGTTATAATCTTTGGGTGGAGACGACAAAGCGAGATGTTTTATGTTTGGACTCTCCATAATCAGGGTTTGTCCTGAGCAATCGCATTATCATTTCCTGCAGACACTTCCCAGATTACTCTACAGGTGCGGTAGTAAGCTGTCCTCTTGTCTTCCTCAATACACCTGCATTGAGAGAATCACTTCCTGATTTCATTCCTATCCCTGTTATCTGATGTAATATTCTGCTCTTTGAAGAAAAAGGAAAACACAGATTTATTTCTGGTCGTGACGATAAAGAGAACGCCATATTTCTGCCAGTAATGAGTTTGGTGAAAGCAGTGTTGTGTACACAGTTAGAGACAACGCCAATCCACCAATTGCACCGCCACAACGCCGATTCACCAACAATGCTGCACCGTCAGGAAAATAATCTGCCAGCATACATGCAAATGCAGACACGCATTGCCAATGCCAACGGTTTGGGCATTTGTGTAGGCATGGGGAAGGCACTTGCTAAGCCCTTCCCTAGTGGTATTAACTGCCATCGATGGTAGCAGGTACAAAACAGTGCGAGTGTTTTGGGAGAAGAGTGGCAGGAACTGTTTGCGAAATGCGAACACAAAGATGAATTAATTGGAGGCTGAAAAGGGGTAATTTGCGTGTTTCGCAAAACTATAAATCGCTCTTTTAACCTGCTGTGAGAAAAATGCAAAGGACAGCAGTTAAAGTAGGTGAGCAGGAAGAGAGTGCGGTGAACAAGAAGGCTTTCTTGTGCCACCTGCAGAGAGAGGGTGTGGTAACTGTTTGCAGAGCAGGGAGTTCGCAGCTGGGGTGAGCATGGGTGTGCTACTACTGGTCTGCTTCCAGTGGACTTAGCAATGCACCGGGCGAACCAGGAAGGTTCACAGACTCGCCTGGGAGAGGCAAATCACCCACGCACATGATATGATATGGCATTTATAACGTGCCTATACACAAGTGTTTGAAGGCGCAACAAGGCAAGACAGGGGAACAGAGGAAAGACGACAGAGACAGCGATCCTACTAGGCCAGGTGATATTGAGACCGTGCAAGTGCAGGGGAGGGAGGAAGGGGAAAAGTGCAAGGAGGAAGAGGGAGGGGAAGTGCAGTCCATAGGATAGACAGTAAATAATAGAACAATAAATAAGAAACAATAAATAAGAGGTGTGGCCAGCTGATGGCAAGTGCAGACATCAGATGTCAAGTGCCGGTAGGGGGCTGTGGGGATACAGGCACAGCCCCAGAGTACAATGGTTGCCAGGGGGGCAGTGCAGGTGTGCAACTGGCGGGGAGGGGACCTGGGCCCGAGAACAGAGTGTAGCCAGGTGACCAGTGCAGAATCAGTTTCAGCCAGGAGTTCAACAGGGGAGAGGAGGAGAGAAAGCAGAAGTTGGAGGAAGGTCTTTAGGTGCTTCCAAAACCGGAGATGGCTCTCCTCAATTTTCAGATAGGCAGGGAGGTTGTTCCAGAGGGAAGCCCGAGCCAAAGAAAGAGATCTACCACCAGCTTGTTGCTTGGAGAAGCGACTGACTCTGAGGGAATTGGAGGCGGATGAGCGAAGAGCTCGAAAGGAAGATATTTAGGAAGAGAGAGTTGAAGGTATTGAGGCCCCAGGCCCTAGAAGGCCTTGTGGAGCAAGGAAGTGACCTGCTCGAGGCAGCCCCTGGTTAACGAGCATGCACGTTCCCACCCCTTCCCCAAATGAAAGCTGCTAACCATCTGAAGCGCGTGAGACCAGTGCTATGGGGCTCTATTATTATGCAATGAAAATTGGTACCCATTTAGCGACCTCAGGAGGGTGAAAGGCTGAGTTGGTGTTGCTGGGATTTGAACCTGCGACCAGCAGTTCAAACACAAAGCATTTAACCCGCTGAGCCATCTATCCTGACAGCCCTTTCTTGCACATATTTATTACTACCAAGGAGCGGCTGTGCAGGAAAGCGCTGAACGCGAAACTAGAATATCTTTAAAAGTCTGTTGTGCCTGCCACGCCTGGCGAACCACCTAGCGGAACAATATGCCTTTACACCCAAAGTTAAACGAGTGGAACCTATGCAACCATTTCACATGTCTATTGTGAATCCTTATCAGTTCGGGCATGATATAGTGATCGCTTTCTCCTTTGAACCGCTTTTAAGGATTACTGTGGTTTGAAAATACATTGATGAATGTGATTTCCTGTTTCTCATGCAAGTTTATTTGGTGCCGCCAACCACCTTCCAGCTGAACCAACAGCGCTAGAACATACCCCACCGCCCGCACCTGCAGTAACTTTACGGGGCGCTGACTTACCCTTTCACTTGTGTTCGCACATGGTATACAATTAATGATGTTGGCCCGTGGTGTAGTGCCAGCATTTCCCCTACAAATTATGAAAGTGGCTGACCGACAACATATTTGGTGATCTGCAAGCAAGCTAAAGAAATGCTGAACAACGTTACTCCTATGATCGAGAATGTAGTGATGATAGGCTTTATCAACCGCATTCCAACCGTGGCCACAGCAGGTTGCAAACTGGTCGTTGCTGTCCGTCTTAAACCCACTAGACAACCGTATTGGGCATTATCTTCCCATTTTTTCAAAAGGCTAGACATCGATCCCACTCCCTCTCACATGCCAAAAACCTGCAAAATGGAACCTTACTTATTCGACTACATTCATGCGTGTAGCCATATAGAGACATTTTCATTGAGTACATATGGCTAAACTAGTGGCCCATCCATGTAAGAGGAAGGCTGTATGTTCTGTTTACTACTGATGTTTTTAAATGTAATATTGGCTGTATGTACTGTTTACTACTGATGATTTTAAACATAATATTTTCTTTTTGATTGATTGATGTGTAAGGTTTAATTTAAACCGAAACCACAAAAAAATAAGCAGCGGATAATCTAACAGAGCTCAAGACAAAAGAGACAGAGCGGCAGTGTGGAGACGATCCACATCATTGCATTCAAAGATGGCCGGCTTGTTTCCAGAGAGATTTCTTAGAGACTATCATTCAAGATGGCTGCCTCCATGGAAGAGCTCACACAAAGTCAAAGAGTTCCGAGATGGTCAGGAATGGGTGGGATTAGCCAAAGGGATTCAATTGGCTAGGGGCAGGGAATGGGTTGGATTACAACTGTGTATCCCTCCTCAAATGTCATCTCCATTGGAAGAGCATTACAGACCATCATTCAAAGCCCATATTTGAAGCTCTTACATAAATGACAATAGTTTCAGCTTTTAAGGTAGTGCTTTCAGCACCACCTAATAGTCCAAACTAAAAAAGGAGTACATTGTAAACCATAAAATTCCTGGATATTCCCCAGGGAATTACCACTGCAATGTGTTCAGAAAAATTGGATAAAGTGGTAACATTTCTCTGTCAGTGAACAAAAACAAGTGGGCAATATATGTGATGTCATCTGTGATGACATCAATGACATTTGTGATGTCATCTTTGCTGTCCTAGAAGTTAATCTTAGCAGTGCACGGAGGTGGCACGAATTATGTTTGCTTAGCGTACCATAACTGGTGAATTTCAAGGGTTTTTCGGTTTTACTTGTTACCATAACGTCCCTTTAACAACGTTTCTTCAGTGAATTTCATGGGTTTTTATGAGTGCAACTTAACCATAACGTCCCTTTAACAAAGTGTTTTTCAGTGAATTTCATAGGTTTTACTAGTGTGCCTTTAATCTGCTACAAGTCCCTTATATAATACTCACACCCAACATAGAAGATATGTAGTCTGCGGACAGTGCAGTAGTCCGCGGATGTCGGGCGGCATTTACAATGCTCAGAATGATAGGTGAGACCCAAAAAAGTTGTACCTATCAACCAACAAACAGATGTACCTAGAATCACAACTAATGATTACAACATGCAAATATGCCTTTTGGTACAAACACTCACTGTAAAAAATACACATTGTTTTCTTATAGAACACACATTACAATGGAATGCACCAATCCCAAACCATAACAGTACACTTCATATAATCTCCTCACTACAACTCTGCATACAGATTAAGAAACACCAGGTGCTTATTGGACAACACATTCCCATTTAATAGTAAGTGCGTTGTATTTATTTCTCTTTTATTAGCTTTCATTACATGAACATGTGAAATGAAACATAAGCCCTTTTTTCTCACAGAAATGGCAAGCTCACTTGAATGGTTAGAGGAGAACTTCCCAAAAGAAGAAATGAGGGATGATAACATCTCCAATGGTATTCAATAGATATTATAATGTAAACAAATAATGTATTTTGTACACACCTTACTAAAATAATAATGTCTATTTATCTTGCAGTACATAGTTTTCATGAAGAAACCATGCCCCAGTTGAATTATAACCAATCTCCAGGATCATAAACAGAAGCCCTATCCCCTATAACTGTAAATAATCAAATCATGAACTTGTCCAACAAATTAGATGAACTTAGTAATGATTTCAAAGAACTTGTACAGTATGTGACACATCATGGGATTACAAATGTATCACTGTCCCCCTTCTCCCCAGCAATCATCCCCAGCAAATTCTTAACAATTTAATCAAAGATGTTTTGATGAAACCTCACTCCCTTCCTCCCCTCACAATTATTGTACTAAACTTCCTGATTCTCCCATTTATGTTTCCGAGACCCCATCCCTTTCTTGAATAAATATATTGGTTGTACAATAATAATATAATAATATAATTTTATTTTTGTGTAATGTTTCCTACATTATTTAACCTCCCATTATTAGTCTGCGGACTATGCGACTGTCCGGGGTGTCTGGACACAAAATAGAGGTGCCCCCTGACAAGCGTGATGTCTGTACATGTCTGTTTTTGTGTGGCGCACTTTTAATTAGTCTGTGGATGGTATGACTACCCGGGGGTATCCACAATCAAAATGGAGGTGCCCCTGGACAGGCAGGATGTTCAGAAATGTCCTTTTTTGTGTGACACACATTTAATTCGTCCGTGGACACTACCCATGTACTACAGACACCCGTTGCATGCGTCTTGCAATTCCTTCCTGGAGGAAGTTTGGGGATGCCAGTCAGGGTCGCAGGCGTCTCAGGAGGTCATCATGTGATCATACCTGTGTGGCATGATGACGATGTTCACGAACGGTGTCTGTGGCTACAGTTTAAAAGTCTGTTTCCAGCCAATCTAGGTGTTTCAAGAAGAAACATCACCCCTGCATAGCTCCCAGACGCATTGTACATTGATCTGGCAACTTTTTGCAACTTTTCAAGGCCTTTTTGTGACTCAGTAGTCCGTGAACAGCACGACTGTCTGAGGATGGTTCCTTAAATGGACTCACCCATTACTTTTCCTCATTGTCAATCTGGCTATCCAGGAGAGTGCATGTGCTTTGCAGATCTATTTGCAGAACTTATTGGAGACCATCATGGCATCTGTTACGGTCATCCCTCCTTCCCAACCACCCCCACCACCACCACCTCAACAACCTTGAGGGCCTGGAGAGGGGAACAAGCGGAGTGATGCAGAAGTGGAGGATCAAGAAGAAGAAGGAGGAAATCTCTGTCACCACTACTCAGAAGGAGTCCTGGGTGTGGTCATTTGTTTAGGACCATTGGAAATGTCTAAATGGCTCATGCAAGCAAGGTTTTTTGCACTCAGTGCAAAGTTGTACTCAGTCGTGGGAAAACTAGCTTGTACTCCTAAGGGAATACTTTCATGAGGTGCCACACAAAATCGACTCACCAGAGTGGTCTGAGAAAGGCAATACATTTCTCAGGTAAGAGCAGGTTGACATCCTCCAACTTACCATCTTCAACTGCTCCTGTCACCACAAAGCATGCTCCTTTGGGGCAAAGGATCCCAGTGGTGGCTTCACAGACCACACAGAACAATGTTGACCCTTACCTTTTGAGGGTCACAGTGCTATGCATGTACTGTGAAGCACTGATGTGCAGGGGAGAGCAGTTTCAGAGTGCTTTCGAGGCTGCGGTCAAGGAGCATGAGAAACACTGCCAACTACCTGAGTAAGGCCCGCTCAACATCTTCCTCTCTCCATCTGCCCCTTCATACCTGCGGTTGGTGAACTACTTCCTTCCCTCCCATACCTTGCCTCTCCTGTGAAAAAATGCCCACAAAATTCAAAATAGAAAAGAATACAAAAAAAGGTTCTTTTAGGAGCCACCTTTCACAGTTTAAAAATAGAAGTGCGAAAAAAGTCATAGGCCCCTGTGCATTCTACAAAGTCCGTGGACAGTGCAGTAGTCAGTGGACATTTAAAGCCGAGGGACAATTGAAATCATTCTAATTGTTTTGTGTTCAAAAAGAGTGGCTCTTAAACAAACCTTTCTTGGTTTTTTGGCTTTTATATTTTTTAAAATGTTTACTTTTACAAACTGAACAAAGAAAACATTTGACTCATTTTCATTATTTCTTCTCACTTTCACAAAAACTGCTAGAAAAGCATTTTGAATGTTTTCCACAAAAATCTGATTACCCAAGTCAATTAGATGAACTCCATCTCGCCGAAAAATGTTGGCTCTATCAAATTTAATGTTCTCATAATGAAATAATGTCACGGCAACATTGTGAACAAAAAAAGCACACACAGCTTTATTGAAGTTGTGCTTTGCGTTTTTCCATTTGCAGACCAAATGAACTGGAAGGCAACTACATCTGTCTCTGTGCAATGCGTGAAAAACTCATTTCTGAATTAGGGAACATTTCCTTCAACTTTCTCAATGTGTCCTTCATTGCAAACTGCAATGCAATTCCAGTCACGTTCCCAAAACTTGTCCCACCACAATGAATGATAATAATGTCCAGATGTTTCAATTGAACCATATTTGCACAAAATGGGAGCAAGTCAACCCACTTCATGCCTCGCACTACCAGAACACTTCCAATTCAGGGAATTCAAGATTTTTGGCTGTTCCACAATGCTCAGCATACACATTCACCCAGTCGATCCACAAGTCCCCCAACATCCAACACTCTGCTTGCTGAAAGACATTAACATGGCCATTTTCAATACTCTGACAACTCCTACTGACAAAACTCATGCTACCCTCTCTTCCAGTACACCACACCCAGGAAACCGGATTGGCTGTACCTCTGATGTCCTCGGACACTTTAACTGTCTTCAGACTCTGCAGTCCCCTTTCCCTGCTATGCAACCTGTAAAGACCCAGATATGGCACGTGCCATCCGCGGAATGTGGCTGTGTCCGCAGACAGATCATTCAATTGAAGGGGGTGGGGAGGTCCACACTTAATTTAATCAATATATTATGCAGTTTTGGATCTCAAGAGAGCCTTTTTCCATTTTACTTCATTACTTTTCTGATTTGTATTTCCTAAAGCTACTTTCTCAGTGCATTTTGAATATTTATTTACAAGGAACATCTGAATCCCATAATCAGTAAAATTCACTCCATCATCCAGAAAATTGTTTGCAGCATCCACCTTGATGTTGTCATTTTCAAAAGATGCCTTGGCCACACAAGAAAAAGAAAACCTTTGCACATGGAAATAGTTCTATTAATCCCCAGAACTTATCTTTTAATGCAACCTGAAAATATAGTGGAGTAATTTATGTTAGCAGAATTACATGCAGTACCCTTTGGGAACACTACACACAATTAAGACTACAGGTGTAAGCACAATCTCACCTTTGGTACATGTCTGTACTCACAGTTATGTGGTAGCAGTGGTTGAGCAGCCAGACTTATCTCAAGAGGGATGTGAGCATTACAAGTATTACACAAAGGACTTGCAATCACAGCAGTTCAAACAAACACTTCTACAAGGTTTCTTGGTAAAATAATATACATTTATTTACACATTTAGTTAGAAAACATTTCACTAGTAAGAAGCAGCTCAATATCACACTATAATACACTACAGTACACAACCAATAAGTTTCTGAACAAGTAAGGCTCCCCTGAAGTGGGAGCAAAATTACACTTCAGTAACTTTCAAAAGGGGTAGAAAGACAAAAGTTATACAGATCAAAACACAATTACTTTCAGAGGCAGGGCAAATAGTTTCAGTTCACTACAAGAGGCAATTCAATAGGCCTGGGCTAAAGTCAATGGTTCAGTGTCTTGGATAGGATTGCACAGTTCTGGTAGAAAATGTTTAAGTCTTTGCCAATGTTCTTAGAAGTAGTGTGCCAGAAAAAGTGTTATATGTCAGTTTAGGAGCGAACAAGACTCCAAAGTTGTGAAAGTTTCACAAACATTCACCGCGAAAGAAAGGATTTCCATACCGTGTTTGCACAGTACCTTATGGATGAAGAAAAGCTGTAGCTGAGGCAGTTGTTACTGGCAGTTCCTGCAGATCTTGCTGTTCCTGAGCTTCAATCGTAGGGACAAGAAGGAAGATGTCTGGAGGTTCCGGCACTGCCCAGGGAAGAAGACACAAGCTTGGCGAAACATCGGTTTTAAGGTGTGAGTGCCTTAAAGTCCACAAACTGGTATCCTTCTCACTGGCTATCCGGTTCTGAACAGAACTCTGAAGAGGATTCGACCAGTATGGAGACGGTGTCCAGGTGGCTTGCGAGTTGGTTGTTCCCACCAGCTCAAGGGAAGAAGTCATCCTTGAAGGGGCTTCTCTGTCGAGGGAGTTTCAGGCAATTTGGACCTGCAGCAGGGCTTCACCAGGCAAACCAATGGTCCAGGAGTTGCTGCAGTCGTCTTCCTTCAGCTCATCTTTGGTTCTTTCATTCCAGTGGTCGACTCTGCCTTTCAAGTCCCAGAGCCCTGCTTTTAAACAGTTTTTCTCCCATTCATTCCAGCATAGCTGTCGTTCACCCAGCAGGGTGGCTGTCCTTGCCGGACAGTCAGCCAGCCAATCACACCAGAGTGCATTCACGTCTCCTAGGAGACTAAGCACAGGGAGTTTCGGGAACCTCCCTCACATTCTGTCCACCCCAGCCACTCAGGCACCAGAGGAGGGCTTCAGCACTAAAGCCCGCCAAAGGCCATCAAACAAAGAGAACAAACCTGGTTTGGCACGCAGAGTTAAACACAAGAAGGACCTTTCCTAAAAGAAACAGCACAAAAAGATGACCAGAGTCTGTTTTTACAGAGGGGTTTTGGGCACCATATTGAAAACATGGCTGACCCGATTTTTTGCTACTGGTGTTCGCAGTCGGGAAAAATCATGGTAGTTTGTTCTAAAACCACTGCCACCAGCCATTTCAAGAGGAAAGGGTAACATTTGACTGTTACATGAGTGTTTAGACATAGGGGATGCTAGGCAACCCCTCCAGCACTCAATAGGATGATAGTGTGTACTGGGTCTATACATTTAAAAAGACTAGCAAAGTAAATGTAACTTTACATGCACTGGGATATGGTAGTCAGCCCCAAATAAGGTATTTTAACCTTAGGAAGTCTGTCACTGCACTGAAGGTGCTGTGTGACACACAAGAAAAAGGTTATGCCTATGGAATTTCTCTAAAAACTCCATATCCACAGCACACAAGTAAAACACACATCAAAATACATGAAAGAGGGGAAAAAAGGCTCACACTATTTCCAGGTAAAAAATATAATCCTAGAAATCCAGCAAAGTGGCTCGGGGTCTCAAAAGGTAAGGGAAATTAGCACATTCTTGAGAATTCTGCCTAACACTCGTCCCCCCAGACTAAGGGACAGGAGGATTGAATCCACTCCTGGATTAATCTCCTTACTCCAGTCGGTCAAACATCCTGGAGAGACCATCAGCATTTTGGTGGTGACACCCAGACCTGTGTTCAATGGAAAAATCAAACCCTTGCAGGCTGATTGACCATCTCTGTAGTTTAGGGTTTTCCCCTTTCATTTGCATCAACCATCTCAAGGGTTGGTGGTCAGTCTGAATCACAAGAGTAGATCCATACAAGTATGGCCTAATCTTCTTGAGTGACCACGCAATAGCAAAACATTCTCTTTCAATGGTTGCCCACCTTGTTTCAGGTTCCTTCAGCTTCCTGCTGATGAAGCAAATGGGGCGTTCCCTACCTTTCTCATCCAGCTGACTCAAAACTGCACCTATACCTGTATTGAAAGCATCTGTCTGCACAATGAAGGTTTAGTTGTAGTCAGGAGCTCTTGAGACTAGAGCTTGACAAAGGGCTGTCTTAAGAACTTCAAATGCTTGAGTGCACTCCTCATTCCACCTGACCTTTTTGGGAAATGTGGGTGAAGAGATCACATTCAAGGGAGAAGGTATGGTCCCACAGTTCTCTATGAAGTTCCTATAGTAAGTGAGGCCTAGGAAGGCTCTCACTTGGGTTTGAGTAGTAGGGGTGGCCCAGTTGTGGACAGCGTGTACATTGCTAGGCAGTGGCCTGATTTCACCTCCTCCTACATCATGTACAAGGTAAACCACTTTACTCTGACCAATTTGACATTTACTTGCCTTTATGGTCAGATGGGCCTGCTCAAAAGCCTGCAAAACGTATCCTTAAGTGGTCAACATGTTCTTTCCAAGTAGGGCTGAACACTGCAATGTCATCCAAGTATGCCATGCAGAAGTCATCCATCCCATTCAGAACTTGATTAACCATCCTTTGGAATGTTGCAGGTGCATTCTTTAGTCCAAAAGGCTTTACCTTAAACTGGTAGAGGCCTGCTGGGGTGGAGAATGCAGTTTTCTCCTTGGCATGGTCTGTCAGAGCTATTTGCCAATAGCTTGAAGTGAGATCAAATGTACTGAGGTACTTGGCTGAACCAAGTTTGTCCACCAGTTCATCTGTCCTTGGTAAAGGATGGGCATCAGTCTTTGTGACCGCATTAAGAGCTCTATAGTCTACACAGAATCTCAACTCCTTGGATACTGCCTTTGGCACTAGTACAACTGTACTAAACCTGGGACTGGTAGATGGCTCTATTACCCTGAGATCAAGCATCTTGTTGACCTCTTCCTTTATGTGGGTTCCTACATGATCTGACATCCTGTAACCTATGCTTTTAACAGGTAAGCAGTCACCAGTGAGAATATCATGCTGGCCCCAAGGGGCCATGCATGGTGATAGTCAAAACAGGGAGGCAAACTGATTTAAAAGAAAGGTGCACTACTTCTGTTGTTCCAGTGTCAGATTAGAAGAGAGATTGACACCTTCTATTTTCTCATCTAAAGGCTGTCCTCTGAGTAGGTCAGGTAGATGTTCACTCTCCTCCTCCTCTTGAGCTGAAGCTAGAAGCAAAGCTCCCTCTTCTGGTCTTGAGACATACACTTTTAGACGGTTGATGGGAAAGACTCTGGGATTCTCCTTAGGATTGCCTAAGTCCACCAGATAGTTGACCTGTCTAAGTTTGCCCACAACCTTGAAGGGTCCTATCCATTTGTCCTGTAAGGCCCTCTCCCTTGTAGGTACCATAACTAAAACTTGCTGGTCTTTAGTAAACTCAACCATGTTGGCCTTCTGGTCATGCCAATGCTTCACCAGAGCCTGACCTGCTTTTAGGTTTTCTGATGCTTCTGCCATCATGTGTGACATTCTCCTCCGGAGACCTATCACATAGTCAGTGACTCTCACTGGCTTGGGGGAAGGAGAATTTTCCAACCCCTCCTTAATTAGGACCCAGGGACCTCTAACTAGATGGCAATAGAGAAGCTCAGAGGGACTAAATCCAACTCCCTCCTGGGGAACTACTCTATAGGCAAATAGAAGGCATGGCAGTAGAAGGTCCCACTTTCTACTAAGGGGTTCTTCTAAGGTACCTATCATGCTCTTAATTGTACGGGTAAACTTCTCTACCAATTAATTTCTCTGTGGATGGTAGGCAGTTGAGAACTTGTAAGTCACTCCACAGTTCTTCCACATGGCCTGCATATAGTGGGACATAAAATTGGACCCCCTGTCAGATATGACTTCCTTAGGAATACCTACCCTGGAAAAAATACCAAGTAGGGCCTTAGCAATAGCCTGAGCTGTAACAGTCCTCATAGGTATTGCCTCAGGATACCTAGTAGCATGGTCTACTGCAACCAGGATATACCTGTTGCCTGAAGAAGTTGGAATGTCTAGGGGACCAACAATGTCTATTCCTACCCTCTCAAAAGGGCCTCCCACTGCTGGGAGAGGTACCAAGGGTGCCACGTTCTTGGCTCCACTCTTACCAGATGTCTGATAAATGTGACAGCTCCTACAGAATTTGTCTACATCAGACCCCAATTTAAGCCAGTAGAAATACAGAGAAAGCCTATCCTTAGACCCAGTAGGTTCACTGTGGAAGAGGCCATCTTCCCAGTAAAACCTATGCTTCCCTGGCTCTTGCCCTTCCAGCTGGGAAGCTGCCTGTTGGCGAAGACCTTCAAGAGTAGAACACTCTCTTTGATCTATGCTGAAGTGTGCCCTGCAGTGTCCACCTTCTGCCAGTAAAGACTGCAGCTCAGGATGGTCTGCAGGATCCAGATCTCCAACAGGAGCAATGTCCTCTTCTAACTCTGATTCCTCAGCAGCTGATTCAACCACACTAGGTTGCTTCTCACACTCAGCTTTAGCTGATGGAGGAGTCACAGGTGTGACTTTGGACAGTCCTCTCGGGGATGTCCTTGTAGGTAGCACAGGAGTTCTGTCTGGCTTCTTCCTTGAGGTTTTAGGTTCCCTTTATCCTCCTTTTTCTTAGAAATGGCAGTCGGTAATTCCTGTTGACTCGGTGTTATAGTTTCCTCTATACTTTCCCCTTGAGAGCCTCTTAAGGTACTCTCTCTGACCTTCCTTGGCTGCACCTGTTTCCTTTTGCTGGGAGGCCTGGGGGTGTTTGATACAACTGCAAGAGTGTTTGAGTCATTCCCCAACAGGACTCTCCCAGGTACTTCACTCTGCACACTAACAGGTATGTTGACAGTCATGTCATTGCACTGGATGAGAGCTAGTAACTGTGGAAGCATTTGGATAGGGCCTCCAGCAAGCTTAGTGAGGTATTGGGGTGCCTTAGCAACATACTCTACCTTGAAAAAAGATTCATCCACTACAGTAATGCTGGACCCATTGTCTCTGATGGCAGGGTTCTCCTGACCATTCACAAGAACACTGTCTTTGTAATACTCTTTAGAATTGTCTGGGATGGAATTGTAGACATCAAAGTTGTGTTGTTCCCACAGACCCAGGGACACTAAAGAAACCCTGGTTGAGACTTTCATGGGTTCCTCAGCCAGTAGGTGAAAGTGTCCACTTGCCATTTGTATTTTTTGGGGAGAAGGCTAAGGAGACAGTGTGGATCCCTGAAGGTTTACCCTTACATCTGGGATCCCCTTTCAGATGGTCAGTTGACCCACAAGCATAACATTTTCAAAATGTCTTTATGAATGGGGGTTTGGCCTGACCTCCCTCTGGTTTAGCAACAGAGGTTTCACTAGCCTGATTGGGTTTCCCAGGGGGCTTACCCTTCTTATATTTGTGGCCCTCTTTTGGATTGGAGGTATTGGAATTCTCTTTGTTATCTTTCTTGTGATGCTTTCCCTCATCCTTCTTCTGAGTTGCCCCAGAATCCTTGTGAGTAGCCCTGTTGGCAACCCACAAGTCAGCAGCCCTTGCTAAATTCTTAGAATCAATTTAGAGTCAGCCAAGTGCTGTCTCAGCTCAGGAGAGCAGGCATCATAGATAGACTCCAACATAAACAGATTTCTCATTCCTTCATAAGTGTTAACTCTGTAACCCTTAACCCAACCATCTAAGTTTTTCAAACATTCACACACCCAGGTAGCCCAAGGGATATCATCATGTTTTTTGAGGGCTCTAAACCTCCTAGGATACTGGGAGGGAGTTTTCCCAAACCTAGCTATCAAAGCTAGCTTCACACTTTCATACTCCATCCTGTCTACTTCTCCCATCTACATTACAACATCAGATGCAACTGGGGGTAGCCTAGACAAAAGCCAAGGAATCAGCTGATTTCCTGTAATTTCCTGAATCCCATGGTTATATTCAAATGTTGCCAACCAATCCAAAATGTCAAGCTTAACCTCATACTTACTGCATCTTTGGGCATGTGAGGCCTCAAGAGACAATGGGGCTCATTACGACCCTGGCGGTAATCGCCCGTCATTACCGCCATGGCGTAGTGAGCGTTTACGCCGTGGGACGATGGCGTAAAGAGCGCCACATCACGACCCATCGCGCACGAGCATTACGCCATGGCGGTAATGCAATTAACGCCATGGCGTAAAAGGCCCCTACCGGCATCGCTAAGCGAGCAAGGTGCCCTTCCGCCAGCGTAAGTAGCGGCCACCGTAATTTACGGCCACCGTAATTAGCGGCGGCCGTAAAAGGCCAAACCGGAAATAGCGTCATCGCGCCGGAACGGGAAGCAGCCCGTCGGCCATCTTTAAAAACACAATCCATCGCCATCCTACCAAACAACACCAGACCCAACCCTGACACCTGTCCCAACCAAACACCCACCCATCCAAGTTCCCGAAAATGCCAAAATCCGTGAAAAAGGCATGTGACCGCCAGCGCCAGGAGCGATTCAGCCGGGAGGAACTCTGCATGCTAGCGGAGACCCTGCAGGACAACGCAGGTGTTGTTTTCTCCCCTGAAATGACCAGGACAGCAATCGGGAAGAAGAAGGCCATCTGGGCCCTGGTGGCTGAGCGCGTCAGCGCGGTGGGGACCGTACCCCGCACCCCACAGCAGTGCCGGAAGCGCTGGGATGACCTGCGCATACGGGTGAGAGCCGTCATCTCAGCAAACCGCAACCTTGCCCAGGGAACCGGTGGAGGGTCGGAATCCCCCCTGAAACTCCAACCGTGGGAGGAGATCTGTGCAACCACCATCGGCATGGAATCCATCGAAGGCGTTGGAGGGATGGAAAGGGGAGCCCCGACATCAGGCGATGAAGGTAGGTGCCTCATACAAGACATGCCATAGTCACAGCAGTCCAATCATGTGTAGCACAAGGTTGCCCTAGAGTGTAAATGCAACACAAATCAATACTGCCCATAGCCACATGCGAGCACCACCCTGCATACACTGCTGGCACCCGCATACCTGCATCCACATACCACACTAAAAGGAGACAACCTGCATGGCACTGCCTGAAATCTGCCTCATCCACTGGCCAAAATAATGTCAACCATTGTCATTCCAAAGTCCGTAGACCCATCAATAACGCCCTCCCACCTTTGCTCCACCACAGGCACAGAATCACACCCAGAGGACCAGGACACCCCTGCGCCGAAGAGAGCGAAGTCCAACAACAACGTCCCTGCACCCTCAACCTCAGCTGCAGTGAGGCAGACCCCACGACAAGCAGGTCCCACTGCAGGCATACCGGAGGTCCCACCGGCAAGCACCCCTGTTGGCAGCAGGCCAGCAGCAGCTGCTCCACCTCCACCGACATTGCCTGCCACAGAAGGCAGGGGGTCAGCGGCCAGCAGCAACATCGGGGAGACAGCTGCAACAGCTGCATGTTCTGACTCGGACATGGAGCAGGAGGTCAGAAGCCCCACTGACCAACTACATTCCCCCTGTTTCTCAGACACCAGCCCCCATGAGGGTGACACACAGGGGCACACTGAGGCAGAGGAGTGGCCTTCCACCCCATGCCCTGTCCACACTCCACAGGAGGGGAGCAGCCCCTCCATCACTCCACCTGCACTGGCCATGGGCCAGCACGGCCAGCAGTCCCTCGAGGACATCACTCAACGGCAGCATCAACTGTCCACAATGCTGGATGAGCATGCCGCGGAATGTGTGGGGGCTAGGTTTAGCATTGAACAGGCCACGGAGACACTAAGGGCCGAAGTGGCGCAGAGCACTGCCACCCTGAGGGATGCCATGCAGGCCATGTCCCGGGACATCTGTGCCAAACTTGCGGGCTTGCGTCGTGCGGTCACTGACCTCACCCACACAGTACAGGAGCTGCATGTACAGGGGCAGCCAGGGACATCCTCCACTGCCAGTTCTGCGCAGAGCAGCCCCGTGCGACGTTCCGGACGCAACCTGCGCTCCACTGCCAGGGGTGCCCCGGGGGCCGGGAGAGGGGGCTTGTGACGGCCTGTGGACACTGTCACAGGCATCTGTTGACACCTACATGGGGTGTGTTGGGGTGTGCAGGGGGGAGGTGGGAGGTGGGAGGGGGTGTGTTGGGGTGTGCAGGGGGGAGGTGGGAGGTGGGAGGGGGTGTGTTGGGGTGTGCAGGGGGAGGTGGGAGGTGGGAGGGGGTGTGTTGGGGTGTGCAGGGGGGAGGTGGGAGGTGGGAGGGGGTGTGTTGGGGTGTGCAGGGGGGAGTTGGGAGGGGGTGTGTTGGGGTGTGCAGGGGGGAGGTGGGAGGTGGGAGGGGGTGTGTTGGGGTGTGCAGGGGGGAGGTGGGAGGGGGTGTGACACGACAGTTCATAGTTCCAATACACTTTTTTCTTTCAAAAAAAGAAATGTGTGGACATTTTCATTGCGTATGTGTGCTTTATTGGTGTACAGTCCACAGTGTGCATGTCCCAGAGACACACAGTGCCCCAAGTGCAGTCTCCATGCGATAAACACCAGCCGTGTGTGCTAGAAGCAGTGGTCGATGATACTTTGGCGCATGGCACGCCCCTCCTGTGCATCGCCTCCTCCATGTGGTGGCGCCCCATCTGCACCCTCCTCATCCTCATCGTCAGGTGGTTGCAGTTCTGCGTCAGGGGGCAGGGGCACATTCCGTCTGACGCACATATTGTGCAGCATGACACATGCCATGACGATCTTTGCCACCTTCTCATGGCCATACAGGAGTGCCCCACCAGACCTGCTGAGGCTTCGGAACCGTGCCTTCAGGAGGCCGAATGTCTGCTCTATGACCACACGAGTACGTGTATGTGCACGGTTGAAGTCCTCCTCGTGCTGGTTCTGCGGGTTCCAGACTGGTGTGAGGAGCCACCTCTTCAGGGGATAGGCTGCATCACCTGTATGTAGGCGAGAATGTATGTGTCAGTCATGTTGTCTGATCAGGAACATGATGTTCCACCATGGCTGGCATGGAACTGTTACCTTGGCTCACTTCTACATGCACTAATTGATTCACACAATGCAACCAGTATATGCTCATTGCTGCCATGGCCTGTTTTGCATGCCATCACCCTATGTATGAGGAGGGGTTGTGTGCATTGTGAGTGCCCTTCCTCTGTCTCCGTTCTCTGTGTTACTCACAGCCAGGTGGAGTATGCATCATCCCCCCCCTTTCTGCCAGGTGGAGTATGCATCATCCCCCCCCCCTTTCTGCCAGGTGGAGTATGCATCATCCCCCCCCCTTTCTGCCAGGTGGAGTATGCATCATCCCCCCGCCCCCTTTCTGCCAGGTGGAGTATGCATCATCCCCCCCCCCCTTTCTGCCAGGTGGAGTATGCATCATCCCCCCCCCCTTTCTGCCAGGTGGAGTATGCACTGGTACGTCATTCCCATGCCCACTTCCATGACATTGCACTCACCGAGTAGCCAGGATCTTGGGCCTGCATGTCGCTCCATGTAGCGTGGTATTGTGGAGTTCCTCAGGACCATTGAATCATGGGTTGATCCGGGGAATCGGGCACAACAATGTGTGATGATCTTGTTGGAGTCACAGACCATTTGCACGTTGATAGAGTGGAACTGTTTCCGGTTGCGGTACGGTACCTCCATGGCACGTGTAACCACCAATTCCACATGGGTGCAGTCGATGGCACCAATGCAACCGGGTATGCTGGCTAGTGCATGGAAACCCACTTTGGTGTTTGCAATCTCCTGGGCAGTCCGTGGTAATGAGATGTGGTCGTCTGTGTGCTTGAGGAGGGCATCGAGCACTTGGATGAGTGTTTGTGAGAATAATGGTTGTGAAATGCCATGCAGGTGCCCCACTGTGTGCTGGTAGGTGCCTGTGGCCAGGAAGTGGAGTACAGCCTATGTACAGTACATACTACCACCCTTACACTCTAACTGTAATCAGGTTGTTTTTAATCCAGTAAGGATTTCTTTTTCCCAATGACCCAATGATTATTTAATGATTATTTAATGTTAATACAACAGAAGTGTGTCTTACACTAATGTTGTACCAAACAAAGTACTTAGAATGTACTGTTTATGAGGGTCTAAAAATAAAATATATGTTTAAATGTGTATACAACTACAGCTTTTGAACTATCCTGCATAACCAATTGTACTGTTTTTTTCCCTACAGAAAATAAACTAGAGATGGCAGCTTCATAAGGCTACAACACATAGAAACCACAGTAATCATCCTCAATTGTACTACAGTCATAAGTACCATATACAGCTCAATTACATCATTGCTCCATATTACAAAGACTTTGTGCTCCCACTACATTGCCTACAATGACTGTACACATAATGCTACTAATGTAATAATTCTGGCCATATTCCTACTACATTACCTATAATTACTATACACATATTACTGTTGTGGTGGTTGTGCCCAGTGCACATATCCTTGGCACCAGGGCCTGTGGACATGCCCACCCAAAATCTGGCAACTGGACTCAACCACCACAATACAATTAACTATGTAAGAAGTACGTACCATACACCATCAAGTAATACAACTCTTTCATCACCAAATGACCCAAATGTTTTTTCCACACTGTTTCCCGACTGCGCTGTCCGCAGTCAGCTGTGGCTGCCCAAGGATACAACAAGGCGGGCGGTTCCAAAAATCTGATGCACCTCACGCTCGTCACCATCCAATCAGCCGGCACGTCTGATTTCCACAGAACTCACATCGGCCCTTGGGCCAATGGGAGGCTTGTTCGCAGAGTGAACTGGGACGTGAGTCGGTGCACCGAACCCAGATATCACTAATATTATTTTACCTACTGTTTGGTAATTTTAAAATAAACTACTGGATGGATTTACACTGAATTTACAAAAGCACGCTTTTGGGACCAAGCCACTGTTCCTGCCACAAATTTGGAGTAAATCCGTCCAGCGGTTTGGGCTGTATGCGTGATCCAAATTATTTTTCCATTGCATCTATAGGAAACACCACACATTTTGGGACCCCCTGTATAACTTTGCCCCATCTTGATGAAACCACATCATACTTCGCAGGATTGATTTGATGGGGCAAAGTTCTGTGATAATTCATCCAGGGGGATCGAAGTTATAAGCAGCCCAAAAAGTGCTCTTCCTATGTGTTGAGTAACTTAACCATAACTACGGGCTGCTACCGCAGGCCCTGTAATATGGTTCACATATTTGCGTGAACGTAAAATACGCACACAGGAAACAAGGGAAGCCTCTATCTTTCAATTTGCACAATGTAGCACATGGATCTAAGTGAACAACCACACGCAAGGGAGCTACTTGTTTAGGGATCCAGGCGACTTATCTTCCCCTGTAGTGAGCTCTTGACTGGGACCCTGTTGCCTTATATGCGCATTGTCGAATACAGATTTCACTTAAGGAAATTAAAGAATGATACATTTGGAGGTCGCCTCCCAAAGATCAACAGACTCCAAAGTGAGACATAGACAGAGAGCTCTACCCACTAAGCATTACCTACTATTGACCAAAAGTATGTGCTGCCTTTACTTTGTTTCACATCCAGATGAAGGCTTGGCTGTTTTCTCCAAACCACGACATATGTAACTGAAACCCAAGTATCTTGAGTTGACGTTCTCCCTAGATTTTATTCTTGCATCACATTCTTGGTCATCTTTTATACTAATCCTAATGTCCTTGTGAAAAGTACACCTCACTATAAGTGTTCCTGTTTATTTATTCATTAATTTATTTATTTATTACATTTGTTTCTGCGCCCAAGCCCGGAGGTATCACAGCGCAAGTTACAGAAGGGTCGTGTATCTTGCGGGTTATATAGGAGAGAAATGCATAATTCATACAGTGATAACATACAAGGAAAGAACAGAGAATGAGTACATAGCAAGAATGGACAGTGGTATGAAAAGACTATATACACATCAGTAAAAACGTGGGAGACCTAAGAATGAGTTTCTAGGTCAAAGCAGTGGTCTCAGAACTTGGTAAATCACCAGGTTTTTAAGAGTTATTTGAATTGGGAGTGTGAGGTTTCATTACTGATGTTAGAAGGGAGAGAATTACGAATCCTGGGGGCTATGACAACAAAATTGGAAGCGCCAGTTCTCAAATTATTAAATCGAGGGATCAGCAACTGAGTGTTAGAATTGGATCTCAAAAGTCTGGTATGAGTTTTGCGCTTGAGGCATTCATTTAGATAGATCGGTGCATTTTGTGAGATACACTTGTGTGTGGTGGTGAGAGTTTTAAACAGAATTCTGGCTTGAATCGGTAACCAGTGTGCTTCTCTCCTCACATGTTTTATTATACCTCTTTTATTTATACCTAGAGCTGCTCTCAGTGCTTTGTTTTGGAGTAACTGAAGCTTGGTCAGGTTTTTCTTGTTGGTGCCTAATAAGAGTACATTGCAGTAATCTAGATTAGACATGATAAGTGCTCTGGCGAGCGTGAAACAATTCTGAGTAGAGAGAAATTGGCGGCTGAGGGAGATAAATTTGGCTGTATAGGCTGTGGATGAGGTGAGCAAGTTGATATGTTTACACATAGTAAGGCTTGAGTCAAGATAGACCCCTAATGTTTTGACTTGGTTGGAGATGGGGATCCGACCATGAGGATCTCAGTCTTTTCACCGTTTAGGCACAGACTGTTGGTTGCCATCCAATTCTGGATGAGGGAGTAGTTTTTATTGATAGCGATAGTGTCTTGTTCTTTATTTCCTGGGATTGGGATGAGTATCTGCATGTCATATATAACACCAATGGCATCTAATGCAGAGAATAGTAGCTTTGTGTACGGATTATATATGGTGGGTGAAAGACAGGATCCTTGTGGTACCCCAATGGGGACCGGAATAGGATCAGCTGCTTCCTCACCTATGGCTACCCTAGAGGTGCGTTCTGATAGGAATGATTTAATCCAGGTGGTTGCATCATGTGAACGTTTTTGGATAACATGAGGCATTGTTTGTCATGGTGCACTAAATCAAATGCTGCAGATAAGTCTAGTAGTAGTAAGATGCAGAGTTTACCTGAGTCTCTGAGTAAATCCATCTGATTTTTTAAATCAAGAAGGGCTGTCTCAGTGCTATCTTTAGGCCTGAAGCCAGATTGTCTGTCGCCTAGGAGATGGTTGTTGTCGAGGTGGGCTTGTACTTGGGTGTACGCTATTTTATTAGAAAAAACGGGGCTGTAGAAATGGGTCTGTAGTTGGTGGGGGTGGAGGGGTCTAGGGTGTTTTTGTTTAGTAATGGTGTTACCCAGGCTCCTTAAATGTCTGGTGGGACAGAATTGGTGGTGAAGGATGCATTAAAGAAGTTGGTGATAATCAGGGTTAACATCGGGGAGCATTCTTCGACTAGTTTAGCAGGGAAGCTGTCACCTTTACAAAAGGAGGGTTTGAGTAAAGCAATCGTGTTGCTCACTTGGTCCTGTGTGACCATTGAAAAGTAGAATTGGTTTACTGAGGTTACGGTTTCCTCAATGGCAATGGGATTGGTAATTTCACTTTGATTCAATAGGTTTCTTTTTATTAAAATGTTATCTTGGAGAGAGTTCATTTTAGTGGCTAGGGTGTTTTGGATGGTGGTACACCCGGATTTGCTCGTAATGGTCAGGCTAGGTAGTGGGGCAGGTGTTTTCAGTTCTCTAAGAATAGAGAAACTTTCTTTGCTATTTGAAGCTGCATTTGAGATATGTTGGTTTAGCGCACTAGATTTATGGAAAATAATTGCACATTTGTACTTTTGTGTGTAAAGTTGGAGTTCTTTTTTGGCTGCCTTAGTGGGTTTTTTTCTAGTCAGGTGCTCAATGGCTCTTTTATCAATCCTGAGTTCTATACGTTCGTCATTGAACCCAAGAATTGCTACATTTGGGTTTGGGTATTTTGGATTTAAACAGGGCTACTTTATCAATGGCTGTTTTGAGACATGAATGGTAGAAGTGTGATATGCTGTCTGCGTTAGTGGTGGCATTTGGTAGATTCGATAATAGTTGGTTAAGGATGGGGGTCAGGTTCTCTTGTGTAAGCTCACGTGAGATTAGAAAATGGTCTGACCAGAATACTTGCGTGATATCAGCAAGAGATAATTTGGTATTTAGAGTTAGTATACAATCCAGGGTTCTACCTTTGGAGTGGGTGGGTGCGTTTTCGATCTGATAGAATTGCATTTCTTGTACTGCAGTGTGGAACGCAATAGCTTTACGGTCCTAAGGGTCGCTGAAACCTAGATGTATGTCGCCGAATAATATATATTTAGTATTCGGTTTGAGTAATGGGCTGTCTATTTTTCAGGATGATTATTGGAGTTAGGAGATCTGTAAAATAATAGGAAAGTGGTGGTTTGTTGATCAGTGGTGAGTTTAAGGATAAGGAGCTCATAACCCACTAGAGTATCTGTGCTACAGGCTCTAAGCTGTAGTGAAGATTTGGCTATTACAGCTATGCCTCCTCCCACAGTGTCTTCACGGTCAGATCTAAGTAGGGTATAGTCTGGAGGGATAGCAAGTGTCAATAAGGGGCCCGATGCTGGGTGCAGCCAGGTTTCAGTTAGAGCTATAAAGTCTAACTGGTATTCAAGAATGAGGTTGTGTATTTCGGTAGCGTGTGCTCCTAGGGAAAACACATTCAGTAAGGCACCTTTCAGATGTGTGTTGGTAGTGGCATTCTGTGAGCAAGGTGTTTGGAGTGGTTTAGTTTGTGGTTTGTGGGGGAGATCGTGAGCTTTTGGAAGGTGTCCTTGCTGGTTGGAAGGGCGGGTAAGTCTAGTAGATTTGTGCTGTGAAGAGTTATAAGAGGTTTCATGACTTATAGGGCTTGGGCGACAGTGCTGCGAGCGTGAAGCCTCAGTTTCCTGTTGATTCCTAATATGTTCTGTTATAAATATTGCCATATATGTCCACAAGAAATGTGATACTGTCGTACACTATTTAATGAAATGAAAACAAGTACATGCAATATGCATTCATGATTTATAATTGACTTGGCTCCAAAATGAATATTGTGCTCGGCAGCACTCTGATGTATTGTTTGTTGTGATTGTTGCAATTACCCTTTTGTTATTTGTGAATTTGATTTATCTTTGTGCATGAATTTGATTTCTTTGCATTAAAACAATCCTTTGAAATACAATACCTGTTCTTTTCCTATCCATCTGTACTTTAGTAGGCTCATTTTTGGTCATTTCACACTAACAGAGGGGAACTCTGTTACTATTGCATTCTCTACTCTCAATGCCTTTGTGCTGAGATTGGGAGTCGTATTGCCTTCCTTTGCTTTATATTCACAGACCCATGCCAATGTCCCAGGATCGACAAATAGCAGCATGGCAATGCAGAACAGCAGTTTGCCATTGTCGATGTAAAGTATGAGCAACAGGAGAACATAACTGATCGGTAACTGCCAGAACATGTGAAGCAAGGCGAAAGTGAACTGGCAAAGAACATGTAACACATCTATACTGTAAAGTCTAACGTCCCCACAGGTGATACTGCCTATCCATGCGACCATGGCTTCCGGCCATGTGTGCAGTGCTCAAATATCACCAGATCACAACTACAACAAAGCCTGCATTGAAACACACAATGTGATAGGACATGCATTTGCAATGCCTGAGAACTGTGTTACTATCTGGAATGTACAAGGAGCACACTCATGTATTCACCAGGCAAGGTGTGCGGCATCATTCTGCTGTGCCTCAGTGTATGCAACATCACCATGTGTAGGGTGTACCATAACCAAATGAAACAGAAGAAAACAAGACAGAGAACTCAACAAATGAGGAATTTACTCACCCAGATGAGGACACAGACGTTAATCCTTGACTCTTACAAGGGGTGAGTACAGTGCCACTCAATCTTTTGGCATCCAAAGATTTAAACATCAAATACAAGTTTGCATACACACATGTGGTCCTTAGGGTGTGCAGGCATCACACGCAGCCAGTATCAAACTTATGCAAGCTGTGAGATCCCAAGGGTCACTCACACAATGATTGGTGTAACCTTCCTACTCCCATGCTTGCTATCTATACATGTGTGAAAAACATCATAAAATGTACCCATTCGTAGTCAGTAAGAAACAAGACAGTATTACCATGAAAGCAAATATATCTCTGGAAGGTCCATGGGATCATCCAGTGATGTTCTCTATCCACATGCAACATTGTGGAGGTGATAGTCCCCTATACACATTGCACCATGTGTAGCATCTGGTGGTGCCTTCACAGTTGTTCCACAGGGCTCAGGGGCCTGGGAGCACATACTCTGCATCAGATGGGCATTCTGGGGTACCTTCGCAGTTTCCCAATAGGGGCTCAAGCTCTTGGTAGCATAAGCGGTTCCTCAAATGCTAAATCACAATGTCCACCTGAGGTACATAACAGCACATCCTCGTGCTAATTCCTATGGCAACCTTACCTTTTGCATCTTTTCCTTGCAGGTGGTTCCAGTGACTCAGCCACACTTTCAGGTGATGTGGGAGTGGAGCAGCTGCGTGTCATCCTTGTGTCTCGGCTCAGGTTATCTCCTGTGATGTCAAGCTGGAGATGTGAGATGCAGATGACTATGCATGCTGCAACGGCAAATGTGCCTTTTGCAGTGATTGGTCCTGTCAGTTCAGCACAGATGGCAGACATTCCTGCACCTTATTAGTCACATCCATAGAGTGCACCCTGTCCTAGGGCATAACCTGCTGTAAGATATCAACAGCTGACACAGAGCAGGTGAATCCTCAATGTCAGGAAGGAAGTCTAGCATTGATTTTCTACAGCCTCTACCTGCTTTTAGTGGACTGCATGTGGTCCTCCCATGACTATTCATGAAGGGTCATGAGAGCTGCTCTATGTCTGTCCTGTGTTTCCTTCAATGAAACCTGGATATCATTCTGGTCTGTGGAACATATTGTGTTTCTTAAGGTGTTGGAGGATCCGCTCTTGCATGTGCAGCTGTTTTCTGGCCTCATCTGTCTGCCTTGTGGACTATTGGGCAAGTTCTGGTTGGCCTGCAACCAACATGGCTGTGTCATCGGGTATATCAGCATCGTTCTGTGTATATGACTTGTGCTGGAGTGTTGATAAATGTGGTCGGGTGTTGGAACAAATATCAGTCTGGTCATTCAAAAATGATGTATATCTTCTGGCTGATCATGACAGCCTCCCTTCTTTAAAGATTCCTCAGCCACAAGGTCTGTGTGTGGCACCTCTTCATCATGCACTACTGCCCTCATCTGTGAGTTGGGTTCTAACATAAGCATGTGGGCTGTTTATATTATGTGAGTGACTGTGCAATAGGTGATATATGTGAGAACACTGGTAGTGTGGCTTTATGCTGTAGAATGATGGCTATTTTAACTCTTTCTATTCGGTTCGGCACATATATGTCGAGACCTGGCCGTGGATAGGTGCGACGTGTTGCCTGCATTGTAGAAGGTATACATAGATGCCATCAGCATTTGCATTTATGTGTGGTGTTGGTGTCACTTTGTATGCCTTTACCCTATGCCACTTGCACATAATTTGAGTGTTCCAGAAAGCTGTGCAGTTTGACTTGTGCTACAATGTCATGGTTCTTGAAATACATGTTTTTTATGTGCACCCTGCCATGTCATGTGTTAGAATGGCTCATGTTTTCTCTGATCATCTATGCGCCCATGTAATTAGGTTGCACATAAGTGACAGCATTGGTTGACATGTGTCTATGTATCCTCTGTTGAGGCCCATAACATACTTATGTGTATACTTGGTTGAATACCATCTGTACAAAATGGCATTTTATCTGGACTTTCGGTGTCTTACACGCCTGTGTCATATTTCTGCTCTAGGCCAGTGGCAGTTTCCAATTTTATCAATAGAAGAACCTTCCACTTGTACATGACTCATGCTATGATGTATGGTCCTCTGTCAACTCTTTTACTTCTTGTACTTTGGATATTATTTTACAGAAGGCAGGGTTGAGTTTTTCCACCTCTTAAGTATATCCTTTCTCCTCTGTCACAGTGGATAGTATCTCAGGAGGATAGCCCAGTGGCAACGTGCTTGTCTTGTGCAGTGCATTTATTTTTTTACTTGTAAAATTCCCCCTAACTAATCCAGGCTGTACTCAACAATATTTTATTTAACCACATTAATGAGAGGTTTCAGGGTCACTAACAATGAAATGAAGAAGTGGGCTTCCTCTTTTCAGGAGTTAAAACCCCAATGGTTTGTGTTACCTCAGTGAATTGCACACTAAGGGCCTGAATCACAGAGCGTTTTCCTATGAGATGGCACCATTATAAAACACTTTTGTGAATTAGGCCGTTAATATTGCATGGACTATAAAGGTATCCAATACGAGCAATGAAGATCTTGCTGAAATAGAGCCACTTAATTCACCACACTTAGGGTTAGGGGAAATCTCTTCGTGATTTGCCATACAGTAACCAAAAATCCAGATACGATTTCTTCAGATAAGAACATGGTTACTTAAAGGCCCCATGTAGCTAGCAACAGCATTTTCAGTTGAAATACTTCAAAGGTCATTTTGTCACCTAGGGTTCATTAGGTAGACGCCGACTTTTGTTATATTTATCTACCACAACTAGAGAGATCGGCGAAGAGTAGCCCACAGTTAACAGACAGACTCAGGGAAAAACACTCCACGTGCAATGCATGCACCCAAGAAACTCCAGACAGGTAACACATGAAATCAAAGCATTACCCTAACAATGGCTCACCCACCTAACTTTGGTTTCCCCACCATCTCCTCAATGTATTATAATACCAGCTATGCACCCATTCAGCAGACAACTGCACAACAGGTCAAAACCCAACTGCTCTGACTAATCCCCGCCGAGTAACTAGGAACACACTAGGTACAACCAACCCTCTGCCCTAAAATCCATAGGGGAAGTCAGCCTCCATGCTTGGAGAGGAGGTGGGGCTGGCCATCAGACAGCATCCAAGAATGTTGGAAGGTACCATTGAGCGGCAACCAATAATGCACACGTCAGAGGCATCGTCAAACTAACCGATTTACTAACCAATTCCCCCCTTTCCTGTTCCTCCAACATAACCAGAGTCATTTTACACAACTAGGGGCTAGCCACACTAAACATAGACACACCGAGAACTTATACAAAGCTTGTACCCGACCAACTCTCTGAGACTCTGGAAATAACCTTAGAAGGAACATACCCTTGCACGTAGTCCATAAATCCATCGTTGCTACAGAAATGCACACCGACACAATACAATCAAGCACCTAACAGTCATCTGCAACTCTGGACCCCCTTATGGATGCAATTAACCAGTGCGCATGACCGCAACCACGTCCTAACATCATATGACCCACAATCTCAACACAAACACTAGCACTCATTCGAGACACTGAGTCCTACCCATATGGTTACAACATGCTGGGGCCTCTTGAACCAACTCCCTCAAGCAAGACAACGCTCACAGACACCAGTTCCTCCTGGTTCTGAACCTCTCCTCACTAACACCCTGCCGTCTTCTCATGCAGTGCCACGTGAGCACCTGGAGACTGCTCTTGGATGGTAGCTTTGCACGGTATAAATTAACAAAACATAACATAACATAGCACCCAACAAGGCCTCCCAGTATGTTTTGCATCTCACCCTGCACTCAAATCTAGCACCTGAGCGCACTCGCACATATCCTGTTAAAGAGATCCTTGGTGTAGGCAAAAGGTTTGCTCAGCGACCTGTCTGAGCTTGAATACAAATCAGAAGTTTGATTAAATGTTTTTCTATATGATGACACAAAGATGCTATCACTAGCAATATGATTTAAGCAAGGCTCAGGACAGAACATACTTATAAAAGGACATCTGAAAGTACCTGCTTTGGATGTGCTGTCTCCAGTGCATATTAAGATGTCCTTTTCCGTAACCATGTCCCAAGGCAAAGGCTTAAGCGTATGTACTGTAGCAAGTATGGTGGATGGTATAACTGAAGATACACATGGCAGGGCAGTGTAGCAAGGGACGTTCCTGCATTTATTGACCATGTTCGGTTCCTTGCAGAGTAAACCTCCCATGGGTCAGAAATGCGGGCTCGGAAAGCAGATAGCAGCAGTGGTGGTAGGCCAGGAGCAGCAGATCATACTTTCTGGTGATTTTCAGATAGAAGCTGTGAACTGGCAGGCACACCCCAAATCTTATGGCGTTTCAACGCATTGAGCGTCCACATTTCACCTGAAATGGATAATATTTGAAGCCACGGGCACAGTTAATTGATGTTCACTCTTTTCCCTGTAACAAGGGGATGATGAAAAGGCTAATTAGAGTGATTTGTTCTCTTTAAATGAACCAGATCATTAAAGAATACGAAATCCTGTACCGATGTGTTATTATCGTCGCTGATTAATGTGCATTGCAAAAGGTATTTTTAGATGTACTGTTTGAGGAGCAGTTATAATCCCTATTTAAATTTGATTTTATCAGTTCAAGTAAAAAAAAAAACGTTCATTTAATGTTGTCTTTTTAAACGGATTTCGATAAAACGATACATATGTTGAAAACCATGCACTTGTACAGCACTTATTAATTTATTTAATTTCCCCTTCTTCCTTAGCGGTTATTGTATTGCAAAATAAAGTGCGTTTTGTGTATGCGGGTGACTACATACACACCAACTAAACTTTACCTAGGCATCTTGAGTAACATTTCAAGCATACCCTAGCCTTGTTAGCTGTCCACAACCCTCTAACACAAGGCATGAACACAATTTCAAAGTGCTCCATCTTAATCCCCAATGGACCTCTATGTGTACATGCGCAGTTGACCGCATAAGTCACAGGTGCTAACATGCCCTCTCCTTGTATGCATTGATAGTGAGTGAGGGCTCAAGTAGGCCTAGCTAGGTTCAGACCAGATATGCTATCACCAGACCAAGCATACGTCAAGGATTTGGGCTCCTTGTATTTCACCTGTCTGCACATCGCAGACTGAAATAAAGGCGCAGCACGGCGAGTGAGAGAAGCACTAAAAAAGGACATTTAGCAGCTGCTCTTCCCAACCGTCCAACCCAGAAGCATTCCACACCTACCTGCCAGATTAGATGACGCCTTTCCTCCCTAAACAATGAACTATTTACACCATGATGCCTATTTCCACTGGTGTCACACGATACATTGTTCAGGGGTCGCGAGGAAGTAAGGAGTGTGATGAGAGGTTGGAGACTATGAATTCCGCACTCGTAGGTGACAACAAAGTCATTTCTATTTTGGTGACCCCTCCACAGGTCTTAAAGTCTTTTAAGCAAGTCTCGGTTAAAGGGATTGCCTCGGGTGAAAAAATCTATATTTTTAAAAAACGCGCCTAAATCAAGGAATACTGGCTCGAGTAAATCTTTGCCCAAACGAAAGTATAATTTAACGACAATTGAGGAGGTCAGTGGCCCAGAGGGGTCACGATTGATAACTGTGGTTTGCGATTTGCAGCTAGCATACAGGAAGAAGTAACCTGCAGCAGGGGCTGGTAAAAGTGCTATACCCCACTTCTTGAATCCTTTCTCCCCACCCCTCTGAGTCCATTGATTTCAACGTCGAGCTGCTCGATGTTAATGATTTATAAACGTACTCAGGTGGTGATGTTCTTATAGAGAAGCTGGATGTGTGGAGCGCCCAGGTGTGATTTTGCCTCCATGTGTGGTAGGGGGTGCAGACACATCAGCCCTGCCAAGAGAGACATGGGTTGCAGTGGATCGCGGTGTTCACACTTGAGGCCTCATAAGTTAAATGGGGCTGGGGCTGGTCTAGAAGTGACCCCGTCACTGGACTTTCTGACTATAGAGGAGAAAAGGGTGAGATTTTTGAAGAGTTGTACAGTTGATACCAAAAGCCTTCAAGCCTGTGTGTGCAATTCGAAAGACACATTTAGACAGCGGAGCCCGATTGCTACTTTATCTCAGAGGGGTGCACTCGTTGATAAAGCTGGGTCAGAGGGGTGGCAGCCAAGGAGTACAGTATTAGAGGGCAATGGCAGACAGCCATTAAATTTGAAGAGAATTTTCAAGGCTAAAATGTTTTCCCCCATTGTACAGCAGTTTGGTTATGCCCCTGTTGTTTACAATCTCTAAACTGAGATGGGCCAGGTGCAATTTGCAAGGGCGGATTCGTTTGATTTAGTGCATCTTCATGTTAACTCCTACTTGGTACATAATGCTCTTTTGGACGAAGCTTCTATGTTCATCCAACTCGGGTACGATGTGTTTGAAAAACCGTGCAAGGAGGTGAGGACTGTGCTGGGTAATGCTATGAATGGTTGGGCACCGCCTAGTATTAGTATTCCTAACACCCAGGGCATGGTCCGTGGTACCTACCATCTTGGTGATGGATCTAGTGTTACCCATAGGATGGACAATTGGCTTCAGTGTGTGAATTGCTTACATGCTCATGGTGTTGGGCAAGTGTGGAATAATTGAGTGCCGTCCTCTTTGAACCTTATCTCATGGAACATGAGAGGCGTTTCTAATTTAAGGTCACTGCATGAAATCGCCTCTTTGGAATGCCCAGTGTTGTGTCTGCAGGAAACATGGTTGGAAGGGCCCACCATCCTGGACGCGTTCCAGGTTGGGGTAGTGAAAGCACAATGCTGAAATATGAGTCATTCCTATGGTGGAATTCCACTAAAATTACCACCCAATTTCCCGGTTAGACTCCTCGAGGAAGTTGTTTGGATCACTGGTATTAAGAGTTGCAGGTATGGGTAAGGTAAGCAGATGTCTGATTGCTCCCAAGAGGGATTTAAAATTAAATTTCTTAATTTTATAACTTTTTGCGGCTCAAGTTAGGCAGATGGGGCAACTTCTTTGCTTGGCATTTTTGGAAACAATGATCAGAATTCGGCTGGATCAGTGGGGAAATTTTACTCAGTGGATCAAAATGCAGCATGGGCTTCAGTCGGACTGCACATTACCCCCATTTTTATTATATTTTTCGATTCATCATCTGGCCAGTGCATTTGACAATGTTTCTACTTATCTGCCGAATTGGGTTCTTTACGTTTACAACATATAGGATATGCAGATGATTTGGTCATTTGTGACCAAAATGCTGTGGGTTTGCCGCAGGCTTTGGCCGCTATTAATATTTACTTGTTGGCAGTGGACCTAACTGTAAACGTGGCAAGAACAAAACTTTTAATCGTGAGAGCGGTTCGGTCCAGAGTGGCAAATCACCTTAAGTTTAGTTTACAATTCAACAAAAGTTTGATTGAGATTGGAAAGAATTTTAGATATTTGAGTGTATTATTTCAGTCAGTCCCAGCTAAATTCGATGTTTTTAATGAGCGGTGCGCCATGGCAAAGGTAGCAAAGGTAGCAGCTGCCTAAATGTGGATGTTTGATTATAGAAACCTTGTCAGGGGTGAACAGGGGAAAGGAGGAGAAAGGAGGAGGTGGAGGAGTGGCCACAGATGGGCAAGGGGTGGTAGAGGAGGAGGAAAGGACAGGATGTCCTGGGCTTTATAGGTGAAATGAGAAGCCAGGGCTGTGCAGAGGCACAGCAGGATTGGCCAGCTCCTTACAGATTTTGAAAAGTTCGGCACAGTTGTTACATGCCGCAGAGACATGGGGTTGGATGTAGGCTCTCTTCTTAGGACAGAGAGTCGATACTGCCTTTGGAGCAGGCAGAAGGCCAGGGTGCGCCTGATGCCTTCCACTTTTTCTCAGCTGCCCTACATGTGTGTTTAAGGGTGGCAAGGTCAGAATCGTACCAAGAGTTGCACTTAGTTGTGCGCTTCAAACGGATCCTTATGACAGATGCAAGGACATCCAGCTTGTTAGAGATACAAAGATGAAGATAAGGGAGGACTTTGTCAGAGTGTGAGTCAGCCAAATGTGTAGGTGGAGGAGAAAAGGTAACAGGGAAAGCATCAACTGACACACGCTCCATGGGCCAGGTGGCAGGTCTGGGGTCAGTTTGTCCTGCGGGGCACAGAGAGAGACGTGGAGCAAAAGGAGAAAGTGGTCACTCCAAGAGAGAGGAGTGGTGAGAGGTTTGGAGAGGGGGAGGGCTGAGGAGATCAGGACATCCTGGGTGTGCCCTGAAGAGTGAGTCGGGCCAGAGGGAAGAATATGGAGAGAGAGAGAGTTGGTTGCAGAGATTGCTGAAGAGCCCTGCAGAGGGGCTAGTAGCATCCATGTGGATGTTCAGATTTCTGAGGAGGAGAGGTTGAGAGGTAGAGGCACGGAGGGAGGAAGAGAGGTCAGCCCACTCAGAGAGGAAGAAGGCGGCCTGTAGATAGTGGCCACAGTGAGAGAGAGGCCAGAAGAGCTAGAGAGCCTGCAGACCAGGCATTCAAAGGAGGAGTAGTCCTGCGCTGGATTAACAGACGCAGAGATCCACTTTGGGAAGATCAAGGCTACACCCCCGCCAGGATGGTTGTTCAAAACTCGTGAAAGAGCTCGCCATTTACCAAGTCTCGGTGAGACCGTGTACATCCATATTAAGCTCTTCCAGGAGACGGCAGATGTCAGAGCAGTGTTTGACAGTGGAGTGTGAGTTGAGAGTAGCGATGTGGAACAGGTTGCCCTCTTTGAAAGACTTCCCTGGATGGGTGCAGGCAAGAGTTATACCCTGCAGAATTGTTTGAAGTGCCCATAAGCACCAGTGCCATCAGCAACCCCAGACACGTGTTTTAGCCTTGCTGGGCTTCCTCAGTTAGGTGAAGTTTAGCCTCTCTAACTGTTGTTTGCATTTATTCTCTCAGGCTGATATCAGTAAGCAGTTAGCAGAGACACAATACCCCTTAGGACTTTTATCCACCAATTTAAAAATACTGATTGCATCTGTATAGCTTCATCCTCCTGTAAAACTGAAATTGCTTTAAAGGGGCCAACAACATATTGTTACTTGCGATGGAATTTGCCGTCTACTTGAGTACATGTAGAGGGAATATAGGATGTGTTTCTATGCATAGAGGTCCCTCAATAGTGAATATAGTTAAATCCTTTTGGACTTTAGAGCAGGGAGTGAAAATGGGAGGGTGTATGGTAAGTATATGTAGTTAGACATTTCTCCCTTTTACATTGTTTTTCTGTTTCTCACTTTAGTTCCATCACTAATTTCACATATAAACACAATAGAGGGCAGGTTTTGCGTGCTGTAATCAGTAACCGGCCTAGGCAACTGAGGAACCTCATGTGGTGCCAGGAGCAGAACGGGAAGTTGGGTGTGAATGTACAATAAAGCAAGCTTAAACAGGCATTGATATCACAACATCAGGAAAGCTTTAACCCTAACATGTTCTGGCTCTAAGAGACCTATGTCTTTAATTAACACATATATTTTATTTTATTTATTTATTTTTTGAATTTGTAAAACGCAGTCACTGCCCATAGGCCTTGAGGCGCTGTTGCATGAGAATGTCTTGGTTGCAGGAAGATCACTTAGATACACTATTAAAAACCTGGAACAAATGAATAATTCGTTACCTCACAATGATGCACTATAAATGTATCATAATGCAGCCTAGATTAGGGGTGCTGTATTTTAGCTCATGTACAATTGGTAAATGCATTTCTTACAAGGCTCAGTTTAAGGGCAAAATTGCGATGATGTTACCATATCATCTGAAACTCAATTTCATCTTGCACAGTACGACGGCACTGTTATTTCTTTTGTGGACTTTAATTTTCCACTTCTCCTCGCCCACACTTAGTTGAACAATGTTAATTGCAAGTAATTGCATAGAATGGTCATAAACTGGCATGTTACACTTATGACAATGCAGTTTGCCCGGGCAAAAGAGTTTCCTGGGGGTCTCCAGGACAAGGGGTGCAACAAAACATACTCCTATCAACTAAATGGGATACATATATACGCATTTGTGAATACAACTTTAGTTGAAGTGACATTAAAGTCGTGGTTGCTCATAACAAAACCCTTGAAATTTAGCAAGTGTGTTGAAGAAACAAAGCTCACACAATATTGGTTAAAGAGTAGCAAAGGACAAAGACGGTGGGCCTCATTATGACTCCGGTGGTAGCCATGCTGGTCATGTCCTATTTTCTCTGGACTACTGCAATGCTCTTTTTCTGGTGCAACCTGCCCATCGCATTCAGAATCTTCGGGTCTTACAGAATTCTGCTGCCAGAGTGTCTATGTCAGCATCAAGATGCTAACATATTACTCCGGTACTTCGCTGCCCGCACTGACTCCTGGTGGTCAAGCGCATTCACTTTAAATCTCTATGACTGGTCCATGCATGTTTTATTGTACAGGCGCTGAATATTTGCAAGTCTTATATTGCTGCTCGGGTTTTATGCTCAGCCCAGACCTGTCTGGTCCCGATCCCTCATGATACATTTAGTATTGCTGGTTGAGCATTCTCCATAGCTGCAGCTAAACTTTGGAATTCCCTCCCTTTGACACTCTGCATTACGAAGTGCCACCTGTCATTCAGGCGGTCTTTGAAGACCTATCTGTTTTATCTTGTCGGTTTCCTTTGGTAGTCTTTTCACGATTGCTGTTAGCGCCAAGATGCCCTTAGAAGGATGTTGCACTTTATACGATTTTATAACATAACATAACATACCATCAACCATAACAGAGTGGGTCACGTACTGACATTGTTGTCAACACTAGAAAGGAAATGTCCTAATTAATGGCAAGGCTAGAAGAAACCAAAAGTGAAGGAATTATGTAATGCAGGGAAGAGTGGTTCAATGGAAATAGATGAAATAACAGTAAAGTATTCCACTACAATCCCCCTTTCTATGCTTTATGTGCAACCGAACACTTTACTGCCTTGATCCATACCCTGTTACATATTCATCGGTTTCATAGGGGCTGGTCCCTGGTAGACTGGACTTGATTAGCCACCTCATATCTAGACATTTATATCCATCAGGGCATCAATTTCAACTTCTAATTGGCCGTTTTCATCAATGTGTGGAAGGTTGCCAGTGGTTAAGATTAATTCATATCTCTTCACCCATCACATTATTTGGTTATAGCTTGTCTCCCAAGGCGAGAGAGGGTGTGTTCAGATATAGGTTTCTTGCTTTCTGTACCATAGAATACCATACTGCACCTCACTTACGGGGCCCAACAAGTCCAAAACATGTCTGGAGTTGCTTGTGTTTCTATGCAGAGGGCCGTGGCCTAGCACTGCAGGTTGAACTGCTCCCATTTGAGGCAGGACCATGACTGATTTGAATATGGCCGGTCCACTTCTGCAATGCACATTCAGACCAAGAAAACAAAGTTGGGGAAGTTTGCCAGAGTAATGCCAGTGGTTAACATTATTTCATCACCTTCCATTCATCACATGTTTTGGTTACAATTTTCATCAACATCAGAAAACGTTTTCTGGTTCAAAAATAAAACACTATACTCTCCACTGTCATAGGAGGTCTGGTATTATAGACATCAATTGCTCCCATGTTAGCGTGATATCAACAACAACATATTATGACCCATGTTGAATAATAAAGAACATTTTTGGAACCTCTCATAAGGAAATAAGGGGCCTTTTCTTTAGGGTTTCAAGTGATAAATATCTTACGTCAGAAAGAGTATACAGGATGGCATACTGGTAACCTGAAAAGTCATATCCACTTCCTCAAAGATGATTTCCAAACCATGTGTTTGCTACCCTAGATCAGCTATCTACTGGACTTCGGGAAAACCCCCTAAAATATTCAATACTCTATGTGGCAATAGTGTTGACCCATGGAGAGGAATTTCATACTCTAGACTTACAAAGCTTTCTTTCTCTTTTGTTCAAAATACATAGTGATTTCCGGTATGTGTTCAAATTATATTGTGTACATCACAGGAGGGAGCACTGCTAACCATACAAAACTGTTGGTAGCAGATCAAAGCACTACCAACTCTATAGTGATTCCATGGCCCACTCATACCAACATACCAGGTTACATACCAACACTATTTTATAATAGCTTTTGTTTCTTGATGCAGTGCAGTTGTGGAGTTTCAAGGGGCCACAGAAACCAATTTGTTCCCAGACTTAGTCATACATCAAGGGTTATTTCCAGGGAACTGAGCAGGCATCTTGCAGGTTGTCTAGGGATTAGCATACATTGTGATTCACAACCCAGTCCAAGATGCATCCTGCGCAGCGACCAGGCAGTATCTGACTGCGGACTACTTTGAGAGGCCCAGAGGTGTGAAAAGACCACTGTGATCAACGACCGCTCCAGCTACTGTACTTCCAGAGTCTTCTCCATGGCCACAGTACAGAAGCAATTCCAGACTCTACAGAAAGATCCCAGGGCCAGGCCTCATGTTGCATGTCTAAATATACACCCTCAGCAGCTGTTCCTGAACTTCGGCATAGGCAATACCCTATTCCAGATCTTCTCCTGCCATGGTAATGTTCCGGATCAGGCTTGTCCGAAGTCCTTTGATAAATGTGCTCAAGGCAAGCTTATTTTCAGTTCTTCAAACTTGGCATTAGTATTTCACATATGTACCCCATCTATAAACCCTGTGGTCTTTTCTTGCTGCCTTCAAATGTTGCTAAGTTATTGTCCCCTGCAGGCATGCCAATCTGCAAGAACAAAATTTGACCCATTCATGGCAAAATCCTCAATGTCCTGCTTATTGCTCATGGGGAATGTGCTTTCTGTTGTGTCAGTCATATAGATGTGCCTGGGAACAATTCTGATAATGGGACATTATCTGGAATGCAGATAGGTAATGTAAAACTGGTAGTGCCTAAGGTGCAATTCACAAAGGTACTGCTAAATTAAGACCTCTCTAAACTAGTTGTTGTCTCATACCACTGGTCTTCCCCCTGTTATAGTAGTGACATATTTATAATTGTTTAAACCCATGAAGTGAAGAATACCACACAATGGGCCTCATCACAAGTCCAGCAGTTACCATGCCGGTAAAAGCAGCAGGTGGCCGCCAGACTTGTGAATTTTACCGGCGCCTGGCTTGCCGGAAACATTGGGGGATTACAACCCTGGTGTTCTGGGAAGTCAGGCACTGGTAATTGTAAATCCCCATTCCCATTCAATGGGAGTGGGGACCATGGAAGCACTGGCACTGTTAATGAAGGTGCTGGTGCCATTCCGCCCGCAAGTCTGACCCTGTCCTATGTTGTTGGTTCGGTAACAATGGTGCCGGTAGGATTACTGGCACCGTTGTTACTGGACCAGCATAGTTAGAATGATAACCTCTGTCCCATTCTTCCTCCACCATCCTTCTCACAGTGATCTCACATTCATCTCACATACATCCATCCACCGTCTGTTTCCTCACTCCATCAAGGGAATTGGCCTGTGTCACAAATGCATTGATAAGCTCCAGAAAAGCACCTTATCAAGCAGGTGAGGCGGCCCTGTCTCTAAAGTAAGTCCCTGATCCCCTAACCCATGTGTATGAACCCCATTGCATGTCTTGCTTTGCACTTTCCCAGCCATCTGCCTGGCCATGTCCCTCCACCAGCCATCTCACAGCCAGGAAGCCTCCCATTGTCTGCCCAAACACCTGACTCTCCATTTCCTCTGTTCATTGTAGAAATCAGCCTGGGTTGCATTGTGGTAAACATTTACAGGAAGGCATCTCATCGAGCAGTTAAGTCCTGCCCTGCCTCAGAGTGAGGCACAACTTGAACTTAACTCTCTCTGTTATGATCATTCCCACACTTCCCTTAACTATGGCCCCACCCAAACCCTGGGCAACTCTCTTGACCTAAAATTCTTTTTCTCCTCTCTTCCTACCTCCAACTTGACAATCAATCCCTCGCCCTTTAACTATTCTCTCCTCCATTTCAACATTGCTGTCCCATTGCCTCAATCCACTGTCACTGCCATCCCCAAATTTAAATTTAAACCCAATGTTGTGCCCTACCATGACAATGTCCATCTCCCCTTCATTCCTTTGAACTACCTATGATCTCCTCTATGGATCTGACCATTGCCGATATCAACATTGCTCTTTGCTTTTCCTTCAACCTCCACTATCTCTTCCTGCACCTTCACTCCTTCCTGCCCAAGCCCACAGCCTTAGATCAACTCACAAATTTGCTTTCCTTAACTCCAGGTGTAATGATCACTCCATAAATGCACACACACTGACTCTGCCAAAGCTTTCTACTACCTTACTAATCAATATTCTCTTTCTTGTTGACAATAACATATGTAAATTCGCTCTTCATACACGCCTCTGTATTGTATATTCTTTTGTAGGTATGATAGTGGCAAGTAGGCCACTTCAGGGAGTCCCTTAGGAAGTTCCTCACAGGAACAGGAGTCCTTGTCCCCAGAGGGGGAGTCTCGTCCCATGAGGACCCACTTGCTTCGAACCCTAAGGAGGGTGTTGCTAAGCAGGATCATCTCCCTCGCCTAACAGGGGTGGCTACTCCGAGGGGAGTAAGGGCAAATTACCACAACTCATCCCACACTCTTTCCATTGTGATCACAGCTTCCCTTTCTTGATTGACAGGAAAGCGGCTTAAGAAGTCCACATTCGCTGGATTTTTCCCCTTTTGATGTTCGACAGTAAAACAAATAGTTTGTAGGTCCCGGAACCACCTCATTACTCTGGCATTGGTGTCCTTTCATAAGCCCATCCAGGTCAAAGGAGAGTGTTTCATAATTAATCTTAATTTTCTGCCTGTCAGCATCTCAAGTGGGTGACAGCCCATTTTATAGGCAATGCCTCAGGTTCAACAGCAGCATAAGATTGTTACCTGGGAAAAAGTTTCCTGCTGGTATATAATATTGTATGTTCGATGCCACCATGTTCTTGTGAGAGTGCTGCACCCAATCCCACCTTGGATGCATCTGTTTGTCATAGTAACTCTCTATTGAAGTCTGACATCTTCAAGACGGGCACATCACAAAGGAGGTTTTTCAGTCCATAAACACTCGCTTGATTCTCTTTACCTGATAGGAGTTTCTGGTGTTGTACATTCCTCAATTTGTCTCAGTAGGTTGGAGGCTTTGCTGGAGTAATTAGGTATAAACCTTGTCTAATAGCTTAGCAACCCCAGGAAGGCACAAAGAGTTCTCTTGGTTTTGAGAGTATGATTTGTTGGACGGCCTTAACTTTTTTCTTTGTGGTTGTACCCGGTCATTCCCGATGAATAATCAGATATATTTTGCCACGGACTGTGTGAGGTGACTTTTTTCGTGGGTTGTCGGTTAAGCCTAATTTTCTTAAGGCATGGATGACTTCATGTAGATGGTGAACGTTGTCAGGAAAACTATTACCATAAATCACAATATCACCTATATATGCTCCACAAAATACTGAGTATTGTTTTAACGTTTTGTCCTTTAGGCATTGAAATGTAGCTTGAATTGGAACAGTACATGCTGTGTTGAAAATGCAGTTTTTTCTAAATCAGGTGGATTCAATGGGACCTACCAGTAACCATTGCTTAGATCTAGGGTTGGCATTGGGTAGTTATCAAATATCGAGATTGGATTTAGGTCTCCATTTCCAAAATAAAATTCAGAAACGCCATGACTGATCGGCTTTGCAACCAAAACAATGCGGGAGGACCAGTGACTCTTGGAGGGCTCTCTAATATCCACCTTGAGCGTCTCCTCTACCTCCTTCTCAATTTTATTCTTTCGGCCTCCAGGGATGTGGTAGGGCTTTACATTTATGTTTTTCCCTTGTGGGGTTTTAATATAATGAATAAAATTAGCAACCCTTCCTCGTTGTTCTGCAAATAACTCAGAATATTGGTCTAGTAAGTCACTAATGTCAGTCTGTTGGGAGGTGACAGATCAGGGGAAACTAAGGTATTTTCATTATTAGGGTCCGTGATGAGAGTGGTCATAGTAACAGTGGTGTTCTCGCTATGTATTATTCTCCACTCCTTGAGTAAGTTGACATGATAGATCTGAGACTTTTGTTGTCTATCAGGTTGTGATATAAGATAGTTCAGGGGGCCTTTCCTTTCTAAAATTGTATAGGGTCCATATCACTTGGAAATTATCTTGATATGCGCTCTTTCTTGTTGACAATAACATGTTAGTTCTCTCTTCATACAAGTCTCTGTATTGTATATTTGTTTGTAGGTCTGATAGCCACAAGGAGGCCACTTTGCGATATACCTTAGGTAGTTCCTCACAGGTCCTTGTCCCCTAAAGGAGAATCTCTCCCGGTGAGGTCCCACTTCCCTTGACCCCTAGAGAGGATGTTGCTTAGACGGCTCAACTCCCTAGCCTCACAGCGAGGGGTTCCCCTTGCGGAGAAGGGATGAATATCCTTGATTCGTCACAGTATCTATTCCCTGCTGCATTAGTTTGCAGTGGTACAAAGCAGGTTCAGAGGCCACGTTTGCCCATTTGACAGCCCTGTGCCAAAACTGTGATGATCATAAGTAGCCCATGCTGGTGGAAAGATACACTACAAACATAAACTATGTCTGAGTTAAGGCATGCTGCATGGCACTACTTATTTTATTTTTTATGTTTTATTTTCTTATTGGTTTGTTGCAAACTTTAAAAAAATTGCAATCCATTACTACCATATTTTACATACATCAGACGTACTAAAAAAAAAAAAAAGAAAGTGTTACAGAACGTAATGGACAGCTATGTCCTTTAAATCACTGAGACAGTCATTCTCTTTCCAATAAGCACTGCCCAATAGATTCCAAAAAGAACATCAGGGCAAATATCAATCTATTGCTTGAGTCATTGAAACATCTTTGCCACCATTCTTCAGTCCTCAACGTGCCATAATCTGCTACTGTCAAGGCTGTACAAAACAATGTGAAATGCTTTAACGATTCATCTTGTGTGTTGCATAGACTACATTTCAAGCCTATTTCTTTGGTTTTTGACCAGCAACTTTGGACTTACTTTGTCTTAATTTGATTCAACAGAAATTACATCAAGAGTGTACGCTGGTGTTTATCTGGAAATGTATCTAGATACTTTGGAATCTGATTCAAAGGTTTAGCCTCTTGTGGAACATCTTGTATAACTTTATGGTTGTTCCTTAGCTCGATAGTGTCGATCCAATCCTGCATCCATCATTTTGTCTTTACTGAGTCAGGGTTGTTCTATAAGATATCTTTGTTGGTATCGATGTTTGCCAAAATTCCCTCACAGTGTTCAACCCACGAGGTGAGAATGTTATCTTTATGTCCAGTGCTTGTATCGTGAAGAATTTCAAATTGAGGGACTCCATTCTTCATTATCATCTTACTGTATGTCGTCAGCATATTCCATGAAATTGTAGCATTTATACATATCGATCCCAATTCGTATCAAATACATGTGGTAGGAGTTCCCTTTGCTAGTCACAGTACTTTTGTCCAAAAGCAATTCTCCAAAGTGGTCCAAACGGTGTTTGAACAGCCCAGGGCACAGTCTGCCCCATGAATCAAGGGTGGAACTGCCTTTTGTTTGTAGAAATGTAATATCGGCCTTAGCAAAAATGTTCCCAATTTCTTGTTAAGCACTGATACTTCTGTAGAAAGCTGTTTACATTTAGCCTTTAGTTTTTCTACCCACGGGGTGTCATTCACGCTGGAACTGATCAACATTCCTAGATATCTGACATGCATCGCACGTGCTATAGGATGTTTCTCTAGGTACCATTGGAATTTTTTCTCTTGCCGAGAAGTATGCTTTCTCAGATCATGGATTATTAAGATTTTCAACTTCTTGGGGTTAATGCACAACCCATTTGTTGTGACCTATTGTTCTAGGACGCAAAGGTTTTCGATGTCGCCCGATAGGTGTTGTGTCCAAAAGGACCAGATGGTCTGCATAAAGCAGGTAATTTACGTGTGTTCCATGGATTTTAGATGGGAAAGACACTATACTTTTTTGAAAATGTCCCCAATGTCCGATAGAAATAGATTGAATACTATTGATGCTAGTGGGCACCCTTGCTTGACTCCACAATAAGTCTTAATAGGAACAGATAAGCTTCCAGAACTATCAACCAAACTCATCATCCTGGGCACCCCCTATAACCTAAATAACTAGGATCTACCTATACCTCATTTATAATTGATGGCAATAGCATTAAAGTAGAACACAAGGTAAAAACACTAGGCTTTTATTTGGACTCAAACCTTTCATTTGCCAAACATGTCAATTCACTAGCATCCTCCACGGCTCACACGTGCAAACTTATTCGCACTGGCAAGCCATTTCTCTCTGACGGTAGCTGCGCCACCCTGGCTCGAGCCATCATCCTGTCTCGCCTGGACATTTAGTTTAGGATCAACTAAAGCTACTATCAGAAGAATCCAAACATTAAAAAACAATGCTCTTAGAGCGGCATTAGGCATTTCCAGAAGAGATCACATCTCTGAGAGCAGCCGACAGAACAACTGGCTCCTAACCAATGACAAAATCCTTCTAAAAACCCTGTCGCTGACCCACAAATCTCTCAACAATGCTGCCCCCATCTACCTGGCTGAGAGATTCCATAAACAGACCTCTCCGAGGCCACCTAGATCAGCGAATAGAGATCGCCTTTCCATACCGAGCTTCAAACGCTCCACAATTGGGGGCAACAGCTCCCCAGTGAAAGCAGCCAAATTGTGGCACTCCCTGCCTCCCACAGTGAGAATAGACCAATCCTACCAAAACTTCAGATCCAACATCATCATGTGGCTGAAATCTAATGACCAATAAATGATAACTCCTGCTCAGCAAGCAGCTAGGACTCACTGCTATGGTACTCTATGCCTGTATGAAGTGTATCCTCCCTTGCTTCTCTCGACCTGCTACTCTTGTGGTAACTACAACTGCCCTAATCACTGCCTTTATACTTGTATTTATCTCCACCCACCCGGCTTTAACTATAAGCACCTTAGTTTTGTATATATTGCTTCTGTAAAATGTCTGTATCATTTGTATATACCCCTACTGTATCCTACGCCTGTAAATAGGCACCTTCTGTATATACCCTTTTGTAATTAATGTCGCATATGTAAATTGTATACCTTCTGTGTTGTAACTAAGCCTTGCATATGTTTGGAACTGCTGCGCCCTGTTACTCCCGGGTATGATGCACATTACAAATAATAAAACAAACACACAAACAAACAAACAAACAAGACCAATCTGGATCTCAGTGTTGGAATGCAGATCTCTTATTGCCATTATCAAACTCGGTGGACACTTCCCCTTCACCAATTTTGTCCAGAGAATTTTGCTGTCCACGCTCTCAAAAGCGTGTGATAGATCTATAAATTCAAGATAGACCTTTGTACCTCTTTGTATGGCTTCTATTTTCATCGTGTTGATGATAAATAGGTTTAGAACACAACCTACTCCTTTGACGAAACCTGGTTGTCGTAGATCGAAATGTCGACTAGCTCTTATCCAGGTAGATAGGAGCTGTTGCAGCTGTGTGGCGTAGATCTTGCCTAAAACATCCAGTAATGCCATTAGACAATAGTCCATTGGATTCATTCTGTTGCCTTTTTTGAAAATGGGCACGACTATTGCTTTCTTCCAAGATGTTGGACTCACCCGTTCAGAGACCATCTTTGTGAACAGAAGCGCGTACAACTCTGCCCATGCCTCTGTTTTATTTTTAGGATAAGGTTGGTTAAACCCTCTGGTCCAGGGCCCTTCATGAACTAATCTTTTTGATGTTGTTTAGTATATCCTCTTTCTCAAAGCCAAGCTTCCATTGGTCCAATATTGGCAAGGGTGGCTCTTTCGTCTCTCCTTTCTTCTCATATAGCTGTCCAAAATGCATCACTCATTGTTTTTCAGTGACCATGTTATTTTGTAATGCATTTTGATTGCTGCTCTCCTCATTGATGATCTTCCAAAAATCGTATGATGTTTTCCAGACATTTCATCACGTGTTCAGCATCTTGTTGAGCAACGGCCCCTCTATGTGCAATCATCCAGTTTTTGTATTTTTGTTTGATTTTCTTCCTGTATAATATCTGGGTAGATTCATTTGTGTTTTTGCTCTGTCTTAGCTCTTTACAAAGCTCTTGTTTTCTTGTTGCAATCAGAATGTCGTAAGAATGCTTGGGGAGAAAGGCTTGGTTCCGAAGGTCATGTTAGCTTTCCTTGAACTGTTGTAGTAAATGTCCATATTCAACACTATTTTCGCTCTGCAAAGTATGATATCTTTCAATTACTATGTTGACATCGTTCTTGTTCAGCCGGAGTGGGCCCAGGCTTGGGCCAACTGCCACTGTGTGTCTCCACTCTTGATTGTTTGCCCTTTGTGGGGCTACAAATGACATTGTCAACAAGTTGTGGTCACTTTCCAATATTTGTACTACGTGCAACGATTCTATGCTTTTCACCGGATGACCATAGGCATAGATAAAGTCGATCACTGATTCTTGGGAATTTCTTTTCCAAGTTACGTGGGGCGGTATATCACTCGCTAGGTTCCCATTGAGCATTATCATGTCCCTCATTTCCATCTTGCAGTTCCATAGTTGCGCAAGTAGGTGTTTGTTTGCAGACATCGGTTTTCCATCTTTTATGGAGCTTAAATGCAGATCACTGCACAAAAAGATGCTACTCCCTAGATCTTCTTTGATTTTGTCGATAATGTCCCCTCCTTTATTCATAAAAATGTTGTACCAATAGTTTTATGCTGCCAATTGAGATCGATGATGTAAAATCAACACTTTTCCTTTATTTCTTTTTTCTTGAGCTCTATCACTGTTACTTGGATATACGAGGTGATGTTGTTGAATTCACAATTCATTGTTTTTCTGTGACCATGTTATTTTGTAATGCATTTTGATTGCTGCTCTCCTCATTGATGATCTTCCAAAAATCGTATGATGTTTTCCAGACATTTCATCATGTGTTCAGCATCTTGTTGAGCAACGGCCCCTCTATGTGCAATCATCCAGTTTTTGTATTTTTGTTTGATTTTCTTCCTTTCTAATATCTGGGTAGATTTATTTGTGCTTTTGCTCTGTTTTAGCTCTTTACGAAGCTCTCGTTTTCTTGTTGCAATCAGAATGTCATAAGAATGCTTGGGGAGAAAGGCTTGGTTCCGAAGGTCATGTTAGCTTTCCTTGAACTGTTGTAGTAATTGTCCATATTCAACACTATTCTCGCTCTGCAAGGTATGATATCTTTCAATTACTATGTTGACATCGTTGTTGTTCAGCCGGAGTCGTCCCAGGCTTGGGCCAACTGTCACTGCTTGTCTCCACTCTTTATTTCTTGCCCTTTGTGGGGCTACAAATGACATTGTCACCAAGTTGTGATCACTTTCTAATATTTGTACTACGTGCAACAATTCTATGCTTTTCACCAGATGACCATAGGCATAGATAAAGTCGATCACTGATTCTGGGGAATTTCTTTTCCAAGTTACGTGGGGCGGTATATCACTCGCTAGGTTCCCAATGAGCATTATCATGTCCCTCATTTCCATCTTGCAGTTCCATAGTTGCGCAAGTCAGTGTTTGTTTGCAGACATCGGTTTACCATCTTTTATGAAGCTTAAATGCAGATCACTGCACAAAAAGATGCTACTACCTAGATCTTCTTTGATTTTGTCGATAATGTCCCTTACTCTATCCATAAAAATGGTTGTACCAGTAGTTTTATGCTGCCAATAGAGATTGATGATGTAAATTCGACACTTTTCTGTATTTCTTTTTTCTTGAGCTCCACCACTGTTACTTGGATATACGAGGTGATGTTTTTGAATTCACAAATCACGAACCCTGAGATTTTCAGAACAAGTTTTAATAACCCAGCTAACGTGTGTCCTTTGGATTGTCTGATCGCTGGGTTCATCATGATTTCAAAGTCATCATTCGTTGGGCACTCGTCGAGCTATGTTTCTTGTAGACACAGTACATCAAGATGCTTGGACCATTTTGCTGTGTTGTTAAATAGGTGAATGAAACCTCTGGTGCTCCATGTGACCAGCCAGAACATTTTGTTTTTCCCTTCTCCAGAGCATTAGCTGTAATTGTGTCCACCAAGTGTGTTGCCAGCCAATTCCAGTTGTCATTTTTTGTGTGTCATTTTCTGTGTCATGCTTACTGGTAATGCCACCATTTCGTTGCGGTTTTGTTTAGCCATTCATCCATAATTATAGATTGTTGTTCACCATGTCATACTTTTTCCTTAAGTTTTTGATGGCTATATTTAGTGTCTTGGTTGGTTCTCTCATCTCTACCTTTTTCACAGATTAATCTTGAGTAAATATGTAAACATATTCTGTCAGATTGGCATTCTTCAACAAATTCCACAATCTTAATGTCTGCAGATTCAATGGTCCTCAATGAAGGTACATGATGGAGTAAACGTTAAATGTTATTTCGATTCAAAATTAGACCATCTTTTGTAGGTATTATCCATTTGAGTATAAGATGGTATTTCAATCTTGTCTTGTTAGGCGCATCAGTTTCTTTATTTTTCAGCCATTTGCTCTCATTTGTTTTAGTGTGGTCTTTCTTGTATGTGTATGATGTTTTTTGTGTTTATTTTAAGAACTCCAGGCTTCTTTTCTTATCTACAGCAGTTTCTGCTTTTGTCATCATATGAAGGTCCCGTATTATTGATGGTTGTCTCTGTTCATCCGTTCTCACATTCCATGCACCTACTTCGCTGGTCATAGCTGCTGTTTTTTTCGTTGTTCGTCCATTGTAAGGAAGCTTGGTTCCAGACTTTCAGCCAACTTACATTTTGGAATCTCTTTAGGAATGATAAGCTTACACACACGAGTAGATCCTCCTGGATCACCTTTAAGACTCAAGATGTTATCAAGGGTCTCCGTATGCTTTTGTTCATCGTCACTTGACATACTATTCATTTTTTCATGACTCACATCTTCAGCCTCATCTAGCTCCTCGTAGGTTGAGAGACTATAAAGTCCTCTATATCCTCCTCCTCTAGATTGATTTCATCATTATTACATTGTTTTTTCATTTATGTTGACATGAGAAGGTAATGTTTTGAGTCTGCTGAATCTGTTTTTATGTTCCTTAGGCATTTTTGTGAGTTGTTAGTTATCCTATTTTTCTGCTTAGTTTGATTTTTTGTTTTCTTAATGTTTAAATGGAAAATTGTACAGGTTTTTTTTGCTTTTGTCTTTGCTGAAAAGATTGAAAGAATTCCTTCCTTATTCGAACTTGAGTTGGAATTGTCATTTTCGTTACCTTTTGGGTTTCCAATTACCCCTTCCCCATTAGCCGAGGTAGATGGATTAGAAGGAAGCACCTCCTCCATGTTAGGACATTGTGTGGCCACCATAGGCGTCATAAGGACAATACTCTGAGGTTCTTCTATGATCTCTATCACTTTTTGGCGGCTTTCACTCAAGATCCTCAGTCGAGCTACATTGAATCCTGCTTTAATATCTCCATCTACTTTGTGACCTATTTCATATTGTTTATCGTTTGCTGTTTTTTCATTGTCGGATCCATGATCTTCGTGCATATTTGCTCTGTTCTGGACATAGCTAGTCTGTTGTTGTTTTAATAGGCCCATGGTTTCCCTGGCCACTTGTGCAAGTAGCCTTTTATCCTCATTATTATTTTGACCAGGTTCAGTTAAGTTTTTTAGTGTGTATTCCATTTGCTTGTTTTCTGACATCATTTTAATTTTGTTCAGATTCAATTTGATTTCAATGTTTACTAATTTAGAGTTCATGAGGTCAGTTAGACTTGTTACATCTTTAATGTCATTGTTCAGCTGTTCATACATTTTGAGGTAGGGCGCAACCTCAATGGTCACAGTCAACATCATGATAGGTTGTAAGTCACCAATGACCAATTTGGCCATGTCCATTGCAATGTCCTTGAAGTCAATCTTCGGCGTCCTACTTTTTCGAACAGATCTTCTAATTTTTGGAAACGGTCTCTCAATAAAGGAGGAATCAGCAGAGGACTTGTTTGAGGAAGTTTCACTTGAACTTTGTACATTTCTGATGTTTAGGGGGGGGCTTTGTTTGAAATAATTTTTCCAGCTTCCAAACAATTTTTAGTTGGTTTTAGACCATTAGCTGTGTTAAGTTCCACATTTCGCCCAGTGGATTGGCTGTTCTTTCATTGATAACTGCATACTCTCAGAGATGAACTAATGTCAATGCGTCTGCATTTAAAGGCTCTTTCCTGCCCACTGGCTGCTGATCTTATGGCCCAAAACGATATCCCTACTGGGTCCAGGTTTCGCAGGGCTGGCCATCCAATTTCCAAATCTCCAGTTTCCTTTGAATTGGAGCGATTTTTATTGTTCAGGTCATTGTTCATTTGGGTGTTGTCCCGTAAAAGTTTGTCGGTGACCGCCAAAGATTGTTGCTGTCCAATTTATAGCGTCTGGCTACATTCGGTGTTGCCTTCAGAGATGTTCAAGCTTAAGAGACATTGCACACTCTTCTCCGAGTTGTAAAACACCTCATTAGTTTCATTCAAAGTCGGAGCTTGACAAAAAAACGTAGCCACGGCTGACTCTTTTTGCCAAAGATCGTCTGGATCAGTTTGCAAAAAGGCATCAAGCATCTGGATCTTATTGCTGTCAGCCTTGTCGGAACCAGAGGCATGTGCCGTGGCCTTGTGTTTTACCCTTGATCCTTCTTTGTTAACACACAGTGATTCCTCTAGGTTTTGTACATCATGGCTAAGCATCAAGTTTTTATTACAAGATTCTATTGTCTCAATCCGTGTCTCCTTTATATGGTGATTATTCGGGATCTGCAAGTTTGTCAGCATCGACAGTGCACAAACACATTTCACAGGCTTTGCAACAAGGTGAAATCGCTCTGTTCTATTGCAGACGCCTTGGGTGTTCTGAGATCTTTGCAATGTTCTCCACGCCAGAACTTGTAATGAAGGGACCAGCGTAGACAAAGAACCTGGCGTCAATTCTACAACTTCACCTTTGCCTCTGGCTCCTACGTAACGGCTGCATCCGCTGATTTACATTGATTTGCAGTAAATTCCAACTGTTATTCCGTTGCCATAAGTGTTTGTTGGCTCGCTCGAGCCCTCTTGTATCTTGTCACCGTAGTTGTTGGAGCTACATAAACACGTATGCATGCCATCCGTTACCTTCGTTCTATTAAGCATTTCTCCTTCAGTTTCACCTTCATTGCCGGTATAGTGAATGTATTCACAAGAGGCATGCACAGCACTGCACGCTAGCAGGCAACTTTCAGATTTATTTACTTGTGTCCGGGAGCATTCCATTCTCCGATTCGGAAGATCGATCACAGCTTCCCTCGTCTCCACGTCTCCTCTTCTTACATGCGACCTCATCAGTGGCTGCAAGGCTTTTCGAATCGAGCACTGCTCTCTCATCGGCTGTTAGGCTTCCATCAACGGTGACTCTAGTGGGGTGTAGTGCTCATAGCGATTACTTGATCAGCTGTGTGAGTGATATAGTCCAAAGACGGTAGCTTCCCCAGAGCCACCAGACCCTCTAAAGACTCACAAGACTCTACACCGACTCTGCACCGCTGATGAAAATAGTGGAAAGACTTCCATACAGTTAAGTTTTGCTGCACAGGGAATCGCACACCACCACCTCTCACAAGACTCTGCACCGACTCTGCGATGCTCTGCAGGATCCAGGTGCTTTTCAGAGTCAGGCTCCTCCTTTGATGATGAAAATCGTGGAAAGACTGCCACACAGTTCATTTCTGTTGGACATGGACTTGCACACCTCCACCTCACACAATACTCTGGACCTTCTCTGCACTACTTATAACCATTGCAGTCACATTCAATTTTATAATACACATGTGTAAACACTTGTGAGCTCAGTTGTGGGAGGTGATGTGTATTCTGGCCAGAAGACTGAGTCTGTCAGATGACAGGACACTAACCTGAAAAGGCATGCGGAAAGGGCATGCTTCTTCTTTGATCTCTTTGTGAGGGTGGGTAAGACCCTCCTCCAGAGACAGTCACACAACAGCCTGCTGTCCTAGTATCAGGCATCAGAGGAGCAGACCCATTCAATGGGAGTAGTCTCACACCAGTGTTTTGCATTTGTAATGGCCTTGGATCCTAGTGATAAGGGAAGAGGACAGTGTTAGTGTAGACAGGAGATCTCTGTTCTGTGAAGGACAACTTCCACCATCTTCTTTTTCTCTGCCTCTCTCTCTCCTTCATGTTCCCTCCTCTTCCTCTATAGCAAAGCACGTTGGGAGTGATGTCAGAAGGACAAAGTCCACTTCTTTCAAGAACAGAGATTGCACCACTAATGCAAGCTAGCTTTAGTGAAATATCCTGTGGACATTTACGTTTAAAAGAAGCAGACACCCAATTCATCTCTCAAATTCAACCTTAGAAGAAGATTTTGATGGACCTTGCTCAGAGAGCAGTCCTTTCTAAAGTCCTCCAGTTGACAGTTGTCAGGTGAAGTCCAAGGCATAGGTGAGCTCGGTCCCCTAACCATCCCCAGAGACCATTGGGGTGAACTCTGCTGCTGGACCAAGACCTAAATCTCTACTAGCCACCCAGTTGCCTAGGACCTCACCATGTTGCAGGAGCCCTAAAGTTGTGTGCCAGCCTCACCCATAATTGGGAGCCCAAGGAAATGACAAAAACGGACCCTTGAGACCTTAGAGTGGGATTAACAGCTCCTGAAAGGCGGAACAGCCAAAATACCTGTGTCTTAGATACAGACCCGCTCTGAGCCATGATTCAAGTGTGTTCGACTCAAAGAGAACCTCCAGGACCCAATGAAGCTGCCTTTGGTGTTCATTGATCTTTGCTCCACCATTTGCTATTCAACTCTGTTCACTGCAGCACTGTGCCAGTATGAAGTACGTTACAGCTTCGGCTTGTACCAACAAAGTACTGCTGGCTTGCATTGCTTGAGTCCCCATTCAAAGCACCTGCTCTTCATCACTGCTCCTGTAAATCGATCATTCTGACCCTAGTTTCCCCTGAACAACAACCTCCAATCCTTTGCATCGAAACAACTTGCTTCCACATCCTGGTACCAGCTACCTGCCGTCAAACCTTGACCACTGACTGGACCTTGTGGTTGCTGGATCCACACAACTCGAGTATGCGCATTGAGATGGCAGCTACCTTCCATGTGACCTCGACTTCACCCCAGATCACTGCTGGACCACTGCTACTGCCGCATCATTGAACCAAAAAGAACCCGTAAAAGATGCCAGGAAGCCTTGATCAACATTGTTGAACTACCAAAAGATTTGCTAAAATATTACTAACTGATATTTGCACCCTGCTCCATCTTTAGGTTTATAGACTGGCTCAGTAACTTTGTTCCCTTTTACAACTTCAATTAATATCCTGTTTGAACATTATGGTCTTTTAATTGCCTTTTCCCCCCTATTTACTACCCAGAGTGCTGCATCTATTTGATCTTTGCATATTCTGTGTTCATTCAACAAGGGTGAATATTTACAGTATATTCTAGTTATTATTGTGAATGCTATGTTTGATTAAAGTGTATATGTTTGTAAACAACCAAGTTACCACAAAAGGCAAAGGAGATTTATCTCTTAATTGTTCCTGTTTAACCTTTATGATTGTGTTGGCTCTTGGTTTTCCTGATTTTTTATACATAGTATATATCGTCACCGCACTGTAAACGGTACCTGCATTATGGCAGAACACGCTACATTAAGGAAAGAAGGAGGTGTTTGGACCTGGAAAAGTGGGAAGTCCCTGCACATTAATTGCATCATATCAGATTGAATATCTGTCCCTGGTGAAGTCCACAGTATTGATAATCTAATGACATTGACTGACTATTAATATCTCATTAATATCTATATGGATAAGGGACCTGCCCCAGGGTGACTGAGACATTTTACAAATTGTTTAGATCGCAAGCAAGAGGAAAGATCATTTTGATATCATATTTATTCATGTATTTAATGTATTTAAATACTGGAGGAACAATGCTCTATTGATCACAAAAGAATGTACACTAGATATAAAAATCAGATTTGACAAGAAGCAGTGAGATTCTTATAGTGGGGTGAGTTTGAAAGACATTTTGACCAGTTTGTGGAGGGGAGTAAATGTAACAGTCACTGGGAACAATGCACAAGTAGACATACATAGATTATGGACAACCAACATTCAACATTTTTAAGTGCAGCTAGGTGGTAGGGCCAGCTATGCTCGGGATGTGACCATGATGGGTGAAGTGCTACAGTGGAGTCAGAGGAAGTGAGAGAAAGAAGCAGGTTAGAAGCAAGGGAAAAATGTTAGCTAGCCAGCAGATGGGAGGTAGGTTAAGAGGGTAACTCATGTGGTGAGGAGGTAGGCTTTTAGTCTGGTGTTGAACAAATCCATGTGGACTGTTTCTCGGATGTCCAGGTGAAGAGAATTCCATGCAAGTGGAGCAAGAAGAAAGAAAGCGAGGAAGCAAGAGTAAGAACATGGAGGGCAACGAGCCACAAGGGTAGTCGAGGAGGGTGACAGGAGATTACGAGAAGGGTCGTAGAGTTTGATATAAGATCGATACAGTGGTGCCATACCATGGATAGATTTGTGAACCAGAAGATGACATTTTAATTTGCCCATGTTTTGCATCATTAGTCATCCAGCCTAGTATTTTCTTGGTATTGATGGGGAAGGAAATATCATCATTCCTTTTCCACTTTCAGGGGTATAAAACTACATTCGGAATTGTTCTTTCATGCAAATTATTGTTTTTGCAGGTTATGAAGTCTATGAATCTCTGATCATGCGTAGAAACCCACATTTAATTTGCTCCTGTGATAACTCAGGTAATTAATTAATAATTATTTACTGTCAGAGACCAATATGCCTGCACAACTGTATGTTTTAGGGCATTCTGTTTTTAAATATATTTCCACAAAGTTTCATTTGCTGGCCCTCCATATTTAATGGCATAGCTTGTCAACATGGTTACTCCAAAAATACTCTCAATTGCTATCTGCAATGTGACTAATACTTGGGATATGCATCTAAATACACTGGGTTATTGTATCCACTTTTTGTTGTTGTTTATTGACCCAGGACAGGTAGGGACATCAACATCTCCAGGAAAGTCTGCAAGGTGCATTTTTCCTTTCTGCTAAAAACACGATTCCCAAATCCCTCTCAGGAAGTCTGGTTCTGTATCAGCAAAGCATATGCATTCCTCTCCCTTTTTGAAAAGGGGTTTTAGAAGGATTTCCATCAGCTACATCCAGGTGGAACTCCAATCAGATCTTTCCCTCTGCTGATTTCACAAAAACATTTACAAATTCCTGTGGGTTTAACTTTTAATGGAGCCTGTAATAGATTCCTTTCACTTACTCACATCCTATTTCTTTGATTGGCTCTGCATTTTTGACATGTCATAAGGGGATGTATGTAACTGTGGGTTAGCCCTCCTCTCAGGAATCATGATCAAATTCGACTGACATGTTTCTTTCCTTATACATTCATGTGTGGGCCTGTGCCATTTTTAAGGCCAATATATTAATTACTGCACTACAATTCTGAATTTAAGGACATTCATCAGATTTCTTTGGCTGCAGATATAAAAGTTGTTAAAAAATGTGCATTTATTAATAATTCACACATTTTACAGTATCCTGTTTATTTGTGCATGATCAGATTTACTTTGCTGAATTCAATTATAGCCTTTGTTTTTTAATTGAATATATGAAGAGGAAACAGTAAGTGGAGCAAATACACAGACCGGACACTCTGTGGGGCCGTGGCGTTGAGCTGTTTACATGCTGGAGGGGCCCGACTATAAAGCCTCCTGACGCCGTCGTGTTGAGTGGATAACCCCTGCCCACCTCCCAGTCGCCGAGAACACAGAACGGCCACGTGAAGCACCGGGGGAGAAGGAAGACTCATAACACCGCGGCGGCCCCCGTAAAGCACGTAAGTTTGTCGCAGGCGCTCGGCTCGGTGTCGAGCACCTGCAGACTTGTCTGCTGCGGGCCCCCTCCTCCTTCAGCTCTCCCACGCAGAAACTGCGAACAAGTAGAGGAGCCGGCTCGCACTTTCTGCCCCTCCCCCTAAAATGTTCCAATTCGCCGGCTAATTGAGCCAGGAGAGTAACCCTGATCAGTGGAGCTGCTGTGCTGCACATGGGTGAGTGGCCCCACCTAGAACATTTGCTCACAGGGTCACATGCAAGGTGGGGACCCGACATCTCCACGGTTCCAGGAGGCATGAGGTGCTAACTCTTACTACACCCACACCACGTGAAAGCGCTGCTTTGATAACGAACACCAAGCAACTTCCTCACACTTTAAGGAGACCAAATGGGAAACACTACACAGGGCATGTTAACGACCCCCATTTTCGTGAACGGTGAAACTGCTCTCTCCTAATTGAAGTGGTGCCCCCAGAGCTAAAAGCCTCCCACCAGCTCATGCACCCTGGATCTGGTGGCTGCCTTCCGCTCTTTCCCACTCAACCCAATAGGCATGGGGCATGTTCCACCACTATAAGGCTTCACTCCCAAATGGCAAGTTGAACCATGTGACACCTGATGTTCCTGCAATGTGTGGTGCCTGTGCAACAGCTAAGGAAATGACATTGTATGCACTCTCCCACTATATTACTTAAAGAGTAGTGCAGTGATCCTGCAGTATTGTAAAGAGCCGGAACCCATAATAACAGCTACATACTTACCGTCCCCGAAACACTGCAAAGGCACAGCAGCGTGGAGGCAGGAAAGCTGCATAACTGCCTGCTCCCTACGGCAAAGGTGATCAACACAGACACTCACGTGGAATAAGGTGGTCCTCTCCACGACAGACTGAGTTTTACACATAAAATACAGGCAGTGCAAGCCCACTGTCCACCAGCCACCCAAACCGCAAGTTGGACTCATAGACCTTGCCCAAGTTGAAACTGGACCCGCGCACCTTAGCTGCTCTGCGGAAGTTTAGCCTCACAAACTCAGCCATGGAAGTAGAAGAAGTCCAGAGCTCCTCTGACATCCAAGGTAATGACGGCGACAGTGCTACTTTGTTTGTTTGTTTGTTTATTTTATTTATAAAGCGCACCTGCCCCAGAGGTAATTGGGCGCTGTAAGGATAATTAAATGGTTACAAAGAGCAGTCATGTTAAGATTTACGACAGTAAAATATATACATATTATACAAAATAGTACATTTCTATACAGTCAGACGTTCAAGGTCATAACGAGAGTACAGGGCAACGTATGTGCAAAATGTGTAGTCTACAAAAGGTCACTAGTATTGCAGCTATGGCGATTATGTTTTGTTAAGGAGCCAATTGATGACATGGCTTCTGAATATGTTAAAAGCTTGAATCATTTGAATATTCTGGGGGAGGGAGTTCCATAGCTGGGCGGCTACTAAATCAGATATTCGGCTTCTCCTTGGGAAAAGCAGATCAATAAAGAATAGCCTAACAGAAACAGTCTCGGATTTGCAGACATAAATTCGGAGCAAAAGGAACGGGACATGGAATCTAAACTCGATGATTTGGAGAATCGAGAGTGGCAATCAAATATTCACATAATAGTGCTGGAGGAGGAAAAGGGGGAAACTCCCTCTAGCCTGGAAAGCAAGGTGAAAGCTCTAATCTCGCCCCTATACAGCAATATTACACCTCCTGTGCTTGAATCCGACAGAGTGCATAGGGCAGGGGGCCCACCATCTCCCCCAAGGTGTGACAATACGGTCTGGGAAGCGGGGAAGGCCACAATTAGATGGCTTTTGATATCAGAGGGCGTGTCCAAGAAAAGACTCAGAATGTTAAGAGAAAGAGAACTGAGAGCAGACATCACCCAGTTGGAGCGTTCTCTTCGTGAGCTCCCCACCAGTGATGAAGAGGTGGTTTTGAAAGTTAAGAAATTGAGGGAAGAATTAAAAGACATATGGAACGGCAAAGCCCTCACGCAGCTCATATATCTCAAACAAAAAGAGAGCAGTTTTCAAAATTAACAACGAATCAGGCCCTCCCCTCACAAATCCACAGGACATCGTTGATCGTTTCTCGACATATTATGCAAAGTTGTACACCGCAGAAGGTAGTAGCCCCCCATCAACCATTGAAGAATATTTAGCCACCCTCCCACGGCCGCCTATATCTTTTGACCACTTAGCTATACTGAACGTCCCCATAACCGAAATAGAAGTGAAGGGAGCCATTGCTGCCCTTAAGGCAAGTTCGGCGCCAGGGCAAGATGGATACACTCCAGCCTTCTATAAAATAAACTCCAACACACTCTCTGCCTTCCTAGCTAAATTATTCAACTCAATCCTAGAATCGGGTCAGGCCCCCAAGTCTTTCACAGAATCTATTATCATAGTAATCCCCAAGGAAGGCCAAGACTCTTTGGAATGTTTCTCATACCGTCCAAATTCCCTAATAAACGTTGACGCCAAGATCTACTCGAGCATCCTGGCCTTGCGTCTCGTGCCTGTCCTCCCCCAACAGGTTCACACGGACCAAGTGGGTTATGTCAGAGGACGGCAAGGGGCAGATAACATTAGAAAAACCCTCGACCTTATGGGCACGCTTCGAGAGGCAGGAAGTTACCCTCTTTTTCTCTCTGTTGATGCTGAAAAGGTATTTGACCATGTAGAATAGCCTTTTTTGAATGTGGTATTGAAATGGGTGGGGTTGGGAGCCACATGGATACAAGGAGCAAAGGCCCTATATAGGTCAGCCCAGGCCAAGGTCTCAATAAACTGAGTTTCCTCCAGTCCCTTCGACCTCACACAAGGCACGAGGCAGGGGTGACCACTTTCCCCCCTCATTTATGCTTTAGTCGTAGAGCCTTTCGCCCAAGCCATCAGGTCCAATCTAACAATTAAGGGTATTCCCTGAGGGGGAAAGGAGTACAAGTTAGCCATGTTCGCTGACAACATTTTATTGTATCTCACCCAGCCAGCAGAATCAGTCCCCGCTTTTTTAAGAGAATTGGCACACTATGGCGCCCTATCAGGTTTTAAGGCCAACTTGCAAAAAATAATAGCTGTCCCCCTAAAAAAAAAAAAAAATGACAAATTACTTACACTCTTACATACAAATTGGAACTTCCAGGTGCAAACGACCGTGGTGAGATACATGGGGGTAAACATTACAGTTTCTCTCTCAGAACTCTTTGAAGCCAATTATATGCCATTGTGGAATACGATTCAACAAGACATTAAGAGATGGCTTTCACTCCCCATGTTATGGACCGCGCGCTTCACCACTATAAAAATGAATATATTACCAAGATTACTGTTCTTGTTTTAATCCCTCCCAATCATCATCCCGGAAGCCTTCTTGGCAGAAGTAAAACGCACCCTACTTAGATTCCTATGGGCCAATAAAAGACCGAGGATACAATATTCCACACTAATACTACCCAAGAAGGGGGAGGAGTGGGTTATCCAGACCTAGAAGAGTATTATAAGGCATCTCAACTCCGTATACTCCCGGCACACTTGTGGGACAACCCCGAAAAACAGTGGGTAGCAATAGAAAACTATATATTTGCCCAGGTCACGTTGGGAGAATGGCTTTGGGTCCCACAACCGGCAATGACGCGACGCATAAAGGAACATCCTATCCTCAAAGTCTTGTGGTCCCTCTGGCACCCAATCCAATATCTGGTCCCCCCCAATCCGCGACTTAATACAGGGAGTGCAGCGATTTCAGCATTGGTATGAGGCTGGGCTAACCCAGGCTGGTCAACTTTGGAAAAAAGGCTTGTTTGTAACCTTCGAGGAATTCAGACGTCCCCCCTGCTTTTTCTCCAGCTGAGAAGTGCCCTTTCTGATGCCTGATGCGGATACTCCCTAAAATGCGCCCTAACACCATTCGAACAAATATGAAGTACTCCTCAAACAACGAAAGGTCTCATTGCTCGAATATACAAAGCTTTAATTAATAGGGGTCATCTCCAGCGCCCGCTGTCACAGGTTAAGTGGGAGACGGAGATGTCAACAACGTCCCAACCAGAGATATGGGGGGCAATACACAAGGCGGTATGGGGCTCCTCGATCTCCATACAATATAAAATGCACAATGTCAGATTGTTGATGAGATGGCACTACAAGCCCTTGCACCTATCCAAAATGTTTCCAGGCATATCCACTTATTGCTAGTGACTACTGGCACCAATTGTGGAAATGTAACAAGGTACAAATATATTGGAAGGAAGTTCTGGAGTGGATCCAAGCCATTGATGGGGTCGTCAGGGAACTATCACCTACTCTGGTTTTGTTTGGAGTCGAGTAAGATGGGGAAGATGTACACGAATCGCTATCGCACATGCCACAAAATCTGTTATTGGCAGCAAGAGTGTGTCTCACCATAAAATGGAAATCATCCGCTCTCCCCTCAAAAAGAGAGTGGTTGATCAAAGCATATTCCATATATGAGATGGAAAACCTTACGGCAGTGATACACGATTCCCGTAGAAACATTGGGATGATATGGTTGCCTTTCCTAGAGTACTACACAGCATTCTGGGAACCAGGGGATTAACCAAAGATGCCATTTACAGTAGATAATGTATTGGGCCATACTCACGCCCCCAAGTAGCCTTGAGCTGATCAATGTTAACAATGATCATGGTTTAACGCAATGCCAATGAAAATGTATTAATGATATGCGCTGAGTCAACAGTCAAATGTTTTTTTTTGTTTTTTTTCTCTTTCCTTCTTCATAGTCCTTCGACTGTTTAGCAATGCAAGTAGAGTGGGAGAGGGGGGTGGGAGGGAAGGGCGGGGTACTGATTCAAAATAGAGATCTGAAATGTGGCACTTACTATGCATGTACTGAGTTTTTTTCACCACGAGATGCCGTGAAGACGTACTGTGAATTGAACATTTACTATTGATGTCTTTGTTTGTTTTTTATTTCTCTGAAAAACTCAATAAAATATAATTTTAAAAAAAATGTAGGTCCATTGATTTGAGCCAATTCCAATATCTGGCTTGCATATAGCTCTATTTTCATGATATTTTAAAACAAGGATTTTTCTTCTTAGAACCCATAGCTGTGCCTATTGATATCTGTTAATGGCTTGTTCACTGATTGGTGGTGTGGTCTGTTTTACAGAAAGTTAATACTTTCCATTCCTTTTGTTGACGGCTGAGCCCTGGATAAGCACATCTCAAGTTCAATTAGAGCCCAACCAAGTTGACTATTTAAAAGTAATTTGAAAAAGGGAAATCAACATGCTTTGTGTAATTCTTACTGGTAAATTTAAGGAATGTAGACCTTATCAAAAGATGTAACTCAGTCTCTATTATTTATAATATTCTTCTGTCTAATACTTGAAAAATATTAAAATTAATTTTGTATACTTCTGCATGTTTTTATGCATATAGGTACACAAACAAACTCTATGCATTAGGCAATTCAATATTTTAATCAACAACGTTCCTGTTATATTGTGCATTAAGTTACAGCGTATAAACAAAAATGGTTGACCAAAATGCATTAAATGTATTAAAATTGTCTCTATAGCTGTGTATACAAAACATTTCCTGTGCTTTCTTAGTTTTGTGCCGAGTTCTTTTTTAGATGTACCCAGATCTAATTTCATCCCATAATTAGATTAACTTCTTTAGACAACAAACTGAAGTTTCTAAACTCTATTATAAGTGTTTAAACATTTTAGTATGGTTTAAAATGGTTTAAATGCACGCAAGCTGTCATTAGAATGGTTTTGGGTTTTGGGTATTTTCATATGTCGGTAACTGCAGGAAGAAGTCTTTGAACCCAGAGTAAGCTCTCATTCAACATTCCTAGTCAAGTTTGTTGATTAAATAACCTGAAGCACCAAACATTTTAGCCAGAATTGTTGACAAAATGTTTTAAGCTTAGCTTTTTAAGTAACTTGCATTAGTGTCATACAAGAGTTCACATTTTAGTAAATGGAGGCAAACATGTTTATATTAAGGACAGAGGTATGATTTATTGTGTCTTAATTGTTTTGTGAATTATAGTAGTTAGTCATGTTTTTTACTTGCAACCATAACTAAGCACAAGGCATGGACATTGTTCACTCTCGCTCCGATTGTTAAGAAATCACTTTTTACATCTGCTTCTATATCTGAGGCAAACACAGTGATCAAGGAACTAGAGGTTTTGCTTTCAGATTGAAAGGGGCATGATAATGATAGAATAATTCTACAATCTAGTATGGCTCACAAGGAGAGGGAAACAACTCTGAATTCTGGAAGAAAAACCTTTGGTCATACCTGATCATTTGGTGAGCAATGTTGTATATGTGGAGTCAAATGAGCAGATTAATATCAATACCAGTCTGTTTGCCTCCGAAAGACCTATAACTGCAATTACTAGGACACTAGAGGAGGATTCCTTGATTCAACATGAGGCAGCCCATCACTTGAAGCAAAAAGGAGGTCAGAACTTTTCAGCCCTATTGATAAAAATATCAGCTCTGAAAATGTAAAGGTCAATATTGTTGAATCTGTTAAGACAGATACCATCTCTAATAAAGTGTTGGCCCTCATTACAACTTTGCCAGAAAACAATAAAGTGCCAGTAATACCCTTTACTGGCAGTTTTACCAGTCCAGCAAAGTATATTTTTGCTGGTATTTACATTGTTGAAATTACCGGCACCTACAGCACTTCACCCAGAATCACCAGAGCAGGTAATTCAGTCAAAAGTAAATACCGGCAACACAGTAAAGCTGTGCAAGTAATACAGGCACAATGGTATTACGTGACTGTATTTGCCAGTAATAACGGCAGATATTTGTTGGAAATACTAGAAAAACAAGCCGGAAATGACATCACCTAAGAGCAGCCAGTAAATGCACACAGGTGAGGGAAATAAGACCACATGTGCACCCAATCCAGCTAGAGGCACCCGGAAAACACAGAAACAGTCCTTCCCCAAGAACACTTTCTAACACAACCATGCTGCAACTAATTGCCACTCGCTACCATGAACCTCGAGCTGCTCCATGCCGAAGTCCAGCTGCTGGAGCAGCAGCAGTGGTGCAAGGAGGCCAGGGAAAGAAGGAGGAGGAGGATGAGGGTAGGAATACAGGTGATGCACGTGGTGAGGCAAAGGTGTGCTTTGATCCCTCACGTAAGGACCACAGCGTGGGCCCTCACAGACAGTCAGATACACACCTGTACAGTGTAAACAGGAAGACCATTCATAACCTCCTGACCCGGGATGACATCGGGAGCAGGATCGGCATCAGGGCAGACATATTCCCACTGTTGAAGCTGGTGTTGGTCCAGCACTTCCTGTCCACTGGCACATTCCAGCACTCCATGAGCCAGCTACATTGCATTTTGCAGCCTGCCTTCTCCAGAGTGCTCATGCAGGTACTAGAGGCCCTCCTGCACCATGTGAGGCAGCAGATTGTCCCTTCCCACCACCGAGGCACAGTTCATTGCCACCAAGGCCCACTTCTATGCGATTGCGGGCATGCCCAATGTGTTGGCAGCATTGGACTGCACACACGTAGAGCTGGTGCCCCCCATGCTTCAGAGGAGGTCTACAAGGAAAAGAAGCAGTTCCATTCCCTCAATGTCCAGGTGACCTGGGACACCGACCTGACCATGGCATACTGGTGCACCTGGTGTGACTCCATGGTCCTCCATAATAGCACCCGGCCAGCTTAAATGGCACATTACAGAGGACAAAGGACCAGGATGTTTGGTAAGTATGAACATTTACACCTACATTGCAGCATGGGTCACAGGCAAAAGGGGTGGGGGGAATATGTCACAAATGCATGTCCACCAAGCACCTTGCACATGCAGGACCAACCAGCGCATGTCTCAATTGACAGGCCACAACACGCAGGAGTAACACTTTCGCCGGTAATGCATTACAGGTACCAGAATGCAACCCATTCCTCCTCCAATGCCAGTCAATCTGTAGACAAGGCCACCTATGGTCATGAGACGTTTGTCCTGGTGAGACATGGTGCATGCATGCACAGATTGACCGTTGAGATCTCTCTGTCACACCACTGCCAAGCATCATTACTCACACATTTTAATGTCAATGTTAATATTAATGGGTCTTTTACAGCGCACTGTTGCCACTCGCGTAGTCTATTGGTGTTCTGGCGGGTCTGCAATGGAAGGAGTGTTGGGGTGATCTGTTAGTGGGATTGAGAGGGAGAAGATCAAGACAGCTTTGATTTGCTGTTGGCAGACTGTCACTGAGCGTTGGGGCATTTTCTTTTGGTAGCTGTCATGTGGTGTTGAGACATGATTGTGTATGGTTTATTTTCATGTCGGGTGTAGTGAAGTGCGTGCGTTTGGTGATGCATTAGAGGTATGGTTGTGTTTAGTTTAGAGTTTCTGGGTACGTATGCTGAATGGTGAGTCTCTAGTATGGTTAAATACTGGCAATACATGTCCTACCCCCAACAGTATATCTAAGTGTGATGCATTTCCCACCCCAACAATCCATCTCAGGGAGCATAAACCAGCATGATAGAGATCATACACAGTGCCTGCCTCAGGGTGCATCAGAGAGCATAAGCATAGCTATACTAATAGACCAGATGCAGAATGTGGCTAACCTACACATACAGGCTAAGCATAAAATATGGCTAATTTGCACAGATCGGCTACATGGAAGATAAGGCTAACATTGCGTCTTTACCCCTTGCAGGTGACTCTGGATATCATCTGCTTACATGGCTGATGACCCCTGTGAGGGATCCTGAGATGCAGGAAGAAATGGCATACAACAGGGTGCATTTAAGGACCAGGTGAGGACCAGAGGAACCTTTGAGCAGACCTTTGGGTGCTTAAAGGCACGTTTCAGATGCCTACACCAGTCTGGGTGTGTACTGATGAACAGGCCAGAGAAGGTGGGACAGATATTCCTGCCCTCTGCAATGTTGCATAATATCTGTGTCAGACGCAACATACCCCAGCCCCCAGATCTGGACATTCCTCCACCAGAGGAGGATGATGATGATGCAGCACCAGCCAGGTCCATTTACGTCTGCATGAAAGCTAGGGATGGGTAAATGGCCCGCCAATATCTGACTGATAACTCCTTCTTTCACTCTGCACTTGCCTTACATCTTACTGTATGTGATGCACACACACAATAAATACTTGCGCCAAAATAAGGAATGTCCACCCATTGCTTCAAGTGAAAACTCTCAGCCTCATTATGAGTAAGGTGGTACATGTAAAATTGGCGGTAACTGTGTTACTGCCAACTTTACCACTATGCCAAATTATGATTTTGGCTTTTGAGTGAAGGATTTACCTCCAACAAAACTCTGGAGGTAAATCGTCCTACTCAATGTTGAAAAATTGGCAGAATTGGCAGAATTTCCAGTGTGGTAATTTCAATGTGGTAATTACACAAAAAAGGCCCATTGGGACCAATGGACTCACAATTAATGGGGAATTAGAGACCAAGTGGTGGTAACAGTAACTCCTCAGGGCTACTTTTACCTCCGATTTTCCTCTTAACTCATAATGAGGCCCTATGTATTGAAATATTACAGACAAAATCAAACACCCTGTGCCCCCACTCCTTCCCCACTCCCCAGTCCCAACACACCCCATAACCCTTCTGCATATCCCCTCCCCTGCACCCCTGTCCCCATACACATACCTCCCCACACATCCCCGTCCCCACACCCCCCTCACCCCCTACAACAACCCCACCACCCCAGAGTCCCTAAGTGAACCAAAGTGTCACACCAGTAGTCATCTTCACTGCCTCTTTGTCACAGGGCTCTTGTCTTACCGAGGTGTAGAAGAAATCTGCTTAGGGGCAAAGCCTTGAGCTGCCCTGATGCATGCTCCCAGTGGTAGTGATGCTGGATGGTGGGTCAGACCCCTGGGCACCCAAGTTGTCTAGGGGGACTTGCAGGGTGTGCAAGAGGGACTCCGCCATGGCGGAGATTCCCTCATTCCCCTTGCTGACCCTTTATGCCAGGAGGAGCAGGGCAGCAGTGGTGCTGCCTTGCACCCATGCGCCTGTGCGCTCCTACTGCTGCTGGCCTGGATGCACTCCCATAGCAGCTGCAGCTCATCCCATGCCGGTTCTCCATTGCACATCCATGGCCCGAATGTTGGGCATGGGTTGAGGAGGGGGCTGTGCATTCTTGCTGGGCAGAGCGATGGGGTCAGGTAGGGGGTGTGGTCATCCTCCTCCTCCTCCTCTTCCGTGCTGTAGCTACCACATGAGGGCAGTGGCTGGTGTGGCACTGGTGTTGGGTAAGGCACAGGAGGGACAGCTGGGCCACTGACCACAGGTGTGGTGGTGTTGTTGGCAGGTGGTGGTGCTGGTTGTGGAGCTGTCACTGCAGGAGGTGGTGGTGGTACTGGTTGCAAAGCTGTCACAGCAGGAGGTGGTACTGGTTGCACAGCTGTCACAGCAAGAGGTGGTGGTGGTGTCAGTTGTGCAGCCATCACAGCAGGAGGTGGTGGTGCTTGCACTGCAAGAGGCAGTGGTGAGCCTTTCCCGCCTGCACATGCTCGTCCTGATCACAGTCCAGCCGTGTTGCTCTCAGAGGATGTGCCTGTTGGGGTCAGATGAGCATGCAGTTAGTCTTCTGGGTTTCACATCTGCAGGCTTACATTACACTCATGCTACATTGTGTGTGTCCTGCTCTTGTCATGCTGTATATTTGGTCTGTTTGGTCAAATGTGTGCTTCTACATGTGGGTGGTGGGAGTGCACATTGACTGTTGGTCTGTCAAGGAGGCTTGTTTTCGTGTGTGCGGCGGACCTATGATTCTTGTCCTGTTCTCCTTTGGTGCACATGGGCTTGCGTTATGTGTCCATGTGTGAGGCAGTGCATTTTGGCTGCAGTGCTTGTGCATGGCTACATCTGCCCACTACCCCTGGCAGGCATATGTGATTGGCCCATATGCTGCGCCTGACAAGTATTGGAGCTGTTCCCTTACCTATTTGGTGTTTCTCTGCCTGAGGATGCAGGTATTTGGACTGAACATCTGCATTTACATGGATTGTGTTGTACTTACCACAATCACCTTGGGTCCCAGCTCTGGCCTCTGCTGCCCTGACTCCCTTGATGCCCTCCATGTGCAAGATGGAGCTGCACATCTCCTCCCAGGGCATGAGGGTCGGGGGTGCCACCAACCCTACTCCTGTGGAGCAGATTCCCTCCTATGGGCGGCCAAGATGTTCTAGACCCTCAGCAGCGATTTGTCCCAGCGCTTGCAGCAGTGCCATGCCTGAGTAAATGTAAATGGCTTGTGTACAGTCATGTGCATACTCTCCATTTTCCACTTCCTCTGCTATAAACCATGCTGGATTGACGTTACTGTACCTTACTATCTTTAGCTCAGGTCTGGACAGTATTATTCATTTTTCATTCATTTTTTATTTAGTTGATTTAATCAAATTAATGATTTTTACAAAACATAGTAGAAAACAAAACGAAGTGAAGAAAAGAAGAAAGCGAAAATGTAGAACAAGAAGCTGTATCATGACAGAAAGACCGAAAAGAAGAAGACGAAAATGGAAGAGGAGATCATTACATTTCAGAAGAGGAATTGTGGTTATGACGATGATTTAAGTTTCATAAGGATAAGATAAACTTAAGAGTCTGTGTAGTGGCAATTGTCCAGGTATTTCTTTCTCCACTCATTAGGTGAGTCCACCACAGTTCTTCTTCCCTGGTATATGATGCTGAAAGATGTGGTAACAAGAATTTCTCGGCTATAGCCCTGGTTCCTGGGCAGTTTAGGAGTAAGTGACGTATTGTTTCCACGTTAGTGTCATTTTCACAAATACGGCATGTGTTTGAGTTACTCTGTCCTCTGATTTTTCAAATCTCATTAGTCGACAGTAAATTGAAACACGCTTTCAAAAACAAGGTTCTTGCAGCTTTGTTGGGAAACTTGGTCAAATAGTTCGGAACAATGGTCAGTTTGCTTTGATAGGGTGGAAGAACGCTGACTGATTTTGCTTTCATTGCATTGTTCAAGGTTTGAATCCAGTCCAGCTCACTGATTTTCCTTTTTATTTTAGACGGGTTGCGGATGAGAACTTGCTCTGAAGAGTGGATTTCCAAAAGTTTCGCTTTATGCACCATTTCCCAAGATTTTAAAACAGAACAGCGTGCTGTCAAAATTTCAGCACGTACGAAGGCTAGCACATGTGAGCAATCTGGAAGCAGCATTTTCCTGTAGAGCATCATGGATTTTATCTCCGTGGTCCCTTCCAATGAGAGGAGACCTAGCTCTCTTCTAATAAGGGGAGCCGATGTTGACTTTGGGAGACCTAGGACCATGCGCCAGAAGTAACCCTCTAACTTCAGCCACAGATTGGCAGGCGTGTGGGGAAGGGCTTCCGCTGCGTAGGTGAGTGATGGAACAACCTTCATCCTATAGAATTTGATCAATGGTAGCAAGGAAAAGTGACCAAACTATTTATCCATTGCCCGGGCTTGCGCCGCTAGATTTTTTGCTTTGGTCATTAAGCAACTCTGAAGGGTTACGTTGATACTAGAACAGTCTAGTGTTGCTCCTAGATATTTAATACTGGAGACTTTTTCTAGTGGAGCCCCATCCAAGTACCAGGATAGTTTTTCTTGTGGTCGTTTATGTTTTTCCAGGGTCAGAATCTTGGTTTTAGATGCATTGATGGTTAAATCGTTTGCTCTAATATAGGCAGCCAAGTTATCAAGCTGGCGCTGGAGGCCAATAGGGGTCATGTCCATTAGGATTACTTCGTCCGCGTAGACTAGCCTAGTGGTTTTCAACTTTCCCATAGTCGGCGGGAAGGAGCGGATAGTTAGTTCTGAGGCTTTGAAATCACCCAAGTAAGCGATAAAAAGTGCCAGAGCAAGGGGGCATTCCTGTTTCACTCCACGGCCGACTGAGATTTCTGACGATAGCAGGCCAGCTTGGTTTAGTCTCACGCGTACCTTTGTGTCCTGATGAAGTGCTTGAATTGGCTGAAGGAGTTCAGCGGGGCATTTCCAAAGGCTCAGCTTTCTCCACAGACTCACTCTATTTACTTGATCAAAGGCTTGCGCCAGATCTATGAAGGCAAGGAACACTCTCGGGCCTCCTCCCAGCACCTTGCTTTTGAGTGCGCTAAGGAACATAATGTTGGTTGTTGTGCCGCTGTTTTTTGTGAATCCCGTTTGACACGGGTCAGCGTATTCTGCTTCACTTGCCCATCGCTGAAATTTTTGGAGTAGTAAAGAGCCGAACACCTTGCCAATCGTGTCCAGAAGGGCGATTGGGCGGTAGTTCCTAGGATCCTCTTTCCGGCCTTTTTTGAATATTGGGACTACTATTGTGGTTGTCCATGAAGACAGAATTTTCCTTGCCTGTTTACATCGTTTAAAGATTTCGCTGATCAATGAAGACCATTCTGTTGGGTATTTCTTTAGGTCAAGGTTTGTGATTCCGTCCGGGCCGGGAAGCTCGTGATGGTTTGAGTCTGTGAAGGACTTTGAAGATCTCAGCTTCACTGCTCAGATCTACCCATGGTTCGAATTTTGTGCTAAATTCCAGAGAACTTGAAGATGCAGGCATCAGGAATAGGTTTGCGTAAAAATTTATCCAGGTTGTTTCACAGATCGGATTTGAAGGCGATTCCTCAAAAGGAGAAAAAGTCGATCTAAGGAGAGCCCAAAACTCCCGAGGATGTTGGCCACAGACCAACTTCAACATGGCTTCCGCATCTTGTTGGTGTAAATTACTGCGGTATTGCCTGATCCATGATTTATAAGTTTGCTGTTCCTGCTTGAAGGTAGCCTGATTTTCTTGTGAGGGGAAAGCGCAAAGTTTTCTTTTTGCTTTCCTCACTGAGCGCCGTCTCAGAACCAGTTCTTTGCAGTATTCATGTCTGGCCAGGTTGTTACTCTGTCTAGGACCATTGGATTTAGATCTAAAAGGAACCAGAAGCGGTTGATAATCTGGTAATTGCGGATCGATCAGTTTGTCGGGCTTGTTTCCTATTCTCAGGTATTGGGCCATTATCTTCGAAATCGAGGTTTCTGATAGTCTTAAGCGGTTTTGCTGGTTGTTTGACTCCACTTGAACGGGCATGACTATGTTGTCGAGCATTTTTGTCTTCCATTTCAGTACCAGCAAATTGTGATCACTAGCAGAAGATCTTCGTACTTCAAACGAAGTGGAAAGAGCTGCCAAGTACCTGCTTATGAAAATGTGATCAATGTCCGCGAAGGAATTTCCTCTTTCCCAAGTAGGAGGCCTCTCTTCTCTGGTGAATAGGTCCTCCGCACAGAGTAAATCACAGGATGACATCGATGACAGCCACACCACCCCCTGTTTGTTTCTAAGAGACGAAAAAAGAGGAAGATCATCAGTTGAATCATGTGGCAACCAGGTGGCATTTAGGTCTCCGCATATGATTAACAAAGCCTCTGGACTCCTTACCAGAGCTTCGTCGATAGTCTCTTCAATCAAGGCTATGAAGAAAGAGTCAGTCATGGCTGCAGGGTTCCAATAGACGTTAATGATGATTAAAGGTTGCGCTTTAGACTTTCCCTTTTCCACCTCAGAATGGTTCCAACTGACTTCCGTGGCCAAGAGATGAGTTGTGAATCTCAGAGTGTTCTTTAACTGTAATCCGGAGCCGCAGCGAATTGCGGTTATGAGGACAGATGACGGGCAGCCAAAAGTTCCTTTGACCGCTGGGACAAATGCCAAGTCGTAGCCATCCATAGAGGGATGTTCGATTGTCCAAGTTTCTTGTAAACAGATGATATCCAAACACCCCAAGTTTAGGTCACCTTTCTTAGTCAGATGTTGAAATCCACGAGTATTCCAAGACCCCAAGGAGAGATCTGGTTTCCCAGATGTTTGTTTGGTAGCAAGGGGTGCTGAAAAGTTCTCGGCAAATTGCTATTTGTTCTTATTTAGAATCAGTGCCTTTGGTAACCAAGCCCATAGTTGCGCTAATGGGGGTTGTTTTTGAGATTCTTGGACGCCAATGTCGTTTCCACGCAAGGATTGATTTATAGTCCGTACAATTTTTGCCGTGGGGCCAAGAGGGCATCTGCCTATGCCTAAAGGATCTTTGTAGGCAATTTCATTAGTCCTGGTGACGATTGTCGGCTGCCGGCTCTCTACTTCATAGCACGAGCTCGAGGATGAGACTCGGGGGCAAACGTCCTGTGAAGATTGATTACAGGTTTAGACAGTTCTTTTCAAGCCTCTCACTTCCAAAGGTCTTGTAGACGATTTTAATTTATTGCTCAAGTTGGCTGGATGAAGGGGTGTGACTGGCTCATCCGTTTCAGATGGTTTCCTTAGAGAAGTGGATGAAACACTCTCTTCAAGTTCGAACAGATCGAAGCCCAACTTTAATAAATGTTCTGCCGCCTCGGAGATCCTAACTTTTGCCCAGTTCGTGTGCACATGCAAATAGGCACATGCAGTTTTCCCTTGGTGAAATGGTTCGACCCTGGCTAGATCGTTTGTTTCTACTTTGCGGAGCGTTGCTATACATTTGAGAAGTTGTAACAAATAACTTCTATTCAGTATCACACACTTTTTGTTATTTGGTAGCTGTTCAATCTTAAAGTTACGTTTTGATTTAGAAACATGTTCTGTTGTTCCTGATGCTTTCTTTTCGCTTGGTTTATAGTTGTGCTGATTTTTCATGTCTTTCATATTAGATTCTGTAGGATTTCGCTTTTCCGGTAGCCATTTGGCCCATGTGGCATGGACCCATTTAGTTGCAAGGGGGGAACTTTGTCTCGAAGGAGAATCCGTTTTTTTTGTCCTTTGTCGTTGGGGAGCATTTTCTGAGTTAGACTCACCAATTCGAATCCTTGATCGGTGGTTTGGTGTGATTCAGGAGATCTGCCCTTTACCGATCGGGTCCCCCAGCTGGAATTTTTTTGGAGCTTCTTACAACGACTTTCTAGAGTATAGAAAGTAGAGGTCTCCTCGTCCGTATGATGGGGATTGTTACTTTCTCCCTGTTCGTCAGATAGTGTGTAAACACTAAGATTTAATAAATCCTGATCTGTTGCGTGATTGATTTCCTGGGTTGTGGGTACGCTTTCTAAATCACTAGATCCAATCTTCGGACTAGATGGTTTAAGCTCAACCACAGTTCTAGAAGGTTCCTTCTTAGAAGGTTTCTCAGACCCTCGGTGCGGCTCCCCCTTTTCTTTCGACGGCAGCTCTTTGCTGCTGAACGATTGCGTAGAGAAGAACTTAATGGTAGTTTGCTTTTGGGTCATAAGGTGACCTTTTGTTGCCGGTACATTCACCTTTGTATTCAGATCATGAGTAGACTCCTGGTCTGTTATGATTAAAATAGGTTCATCGCAGATTGCTCCATTTGCCTTTGCCGTTGCCGGCTTTGACTTGGTCTTCATGAGGCCCTCGCGGGGGGGGCACATTTCTGGGCTCTGTTCTGAGGTCCTCAAGTTGGTGAGTCGGCCATGGTTCAAGGGTCTGAGAACTGAAGTCCACCAGCTGGACTTGCGTCGATTGTGTAGCCGCCGAAGACGTTGCGTAGCTCTCGTCCGTGGCACCTTTATCCATTTTGTTGTTGAGTGCGTTGATGTAGCCTTCCAAAAAGATCAGACGACTATTCATCATCGCTATAATGGAGGTATGATCTCTCATTGAGTCATTTATATACTCGTATAATTTACAGAAGGGAGCTATGGCCAAGGTTACCGTAGACATGATAAGCCTTAGATCGGTCTTTTTGGGTGAGGTGTCTTTTACTGACTTTCCTGTTTTCTCACTTGAACATAGAGGTCTCGTTGGGCTAGATACAGTTTGAGGGCTAACATTCGGAGACCCAGCAGAGAGTCTAGGAGTCGCAGGGCTTGTTTGTGCAGCCAAGTCAGGTCCCTTCCCTTGTTTGGATTGTGGTCTAAGGTCCGGGGCTTGCACTTGCGAGGCTGTGGGGGGGTGCTCGCTGTTCATTCGAGATTCCCCCACCATCTCTCCTTAGTTTGAGATTGCTGGTGCAAAGTCAATGGTTTCTATTTCGTTTGCGTGAATTGAAATAAACGAAGGGTCGATAACACCACTTAGGTCGATAAAGGCCCTCATCGAAGGTCTTTGACACCCCCGTTTCTGCAGAGGAGACTTTGTTGTGGGCACCCTAGCTACCGGAGCTGCGGGCCATGCGGCCGGGTCCCCTGAGAGGAGTCCCATAGTTTCGGGGGCTTGAGGGTCCGCTGCAGATAACTGTAGACTTGATGGATTTATGGCTCCCTCTGGCTCAGTTATCGCTTTAGTAGAAGGACTTGGAAGGGAGAGTGCACCAATTCGTGGGGAGCCAAAGTGCCACCTGATATTGGCATCAGAGACTGTGCTAGAATAAGAAAAGCATGCTGGTTCTAGTGAAAATACTGGTCGCGCGTCAATAGACTCTCCAGTGGTATTTGCAGGAAGACTTTGATCTGTGATAACTCTTAAAATCTCGGCATCCGAAAGTTCTTCTGGCTCTGATACTTTCTTTTTTAGGAGGTTTGCAAAAAATCTATTATTTGCCGACAGCTGGGATATGTCCTCCTTCTGCTGATGGAGCTGATGCGTCGAAGGTGTGCAGGAAAGTCTTTGGTGCTGGGTCGGCTGGGCTTTGAGTCCAGACTTTTGTAGTAAGTGCGCGCATCATTTCCTGCGTACCAATCCTCCTTTCTTTTTTAACAGCGTGGCCTTTTTAGAAACCTGAGGAGGTTTGATGGAGCTGTCGTTTTGTGGAGCTCCCACAGGGGGGTCGGGCAAAACCGTGTCGGAATAGTCCACCGCAGCTGAGACAGTTTGCACTGCCCTAACATCCAGGGGAGAATGATGGAAAATAGGAACCACTGTAGGGAGGTTTGGGTCCAAAGTACAGGTCTCTGCCGGAAGCGAATCGCACGCCTGTGCCACTCGACCGCAGTCCTCTACCCCCATGATCACCTGTGGTAGGGGTGAACACGGGCGATCGGGAGGCTTAGGCTGGTCACCCATCCCCCCTCTTCAGCCACCAGACCCTCCTCACCTGTTGCGAGCAGCGTTTCCTCTCCTCCGAGGGGCAACTCCACACTCGCTTCACGCAGCGGGAGACGGCTGACAGAAGAGAGAGACTCCTCCATGGTCGGGGGACAGGTAGAGGCAGTAGGTTCCCGGGCCTCCGGCTGGCGTGCTGCCGGGTCCAAATCCAGTCCGGGAGTGGAAAGGATACGATAGAAGCAAGCCTCTGCGCGGGAGAGGCTACTTCGTAATCTGAGTGAGTCTGATGGGCCACAAGGGCTATGTTTATTTTGGCGCTCCGCAGTCGGGGACCCAGAGTCTCGGGTTGAGTAGAATCGGGTGGGGTAGAATGGATGGAATCACCAACCGTCGGCCTTTTGGCAGAGGCAGAAGTATGGAAGGTGCGGTTCTTTCTGCTGACAAGCTGTACTGCCCTAGCTGCCATAGACTGCAGAGACTGCCACTCTGCCGCCACTCCGCGGCCACTCCATGGGAAAGAGGGTTTTTGAATGCTAGTCCAGCCCTCTCACAGTAGACACAGCAGACAGACTCCAAAACACAGGAGTATACTGGAAGCTCGTAGGAGCACTGCAGAGACTGCCACTCTGCTGCCACTCCGCGGCCGCTCCGCGGGAAAGAGGGTTTTTGAATGCTAGTCCTGTCCTCTCACAGTAGACACAGCAGGCAGACTCCAAAACACAGGAGTATACTGGAAGCTCGTAGGAACACTGCAGAGACTGCCACTCTGCCGCCACTCCGCGGCCGCTCCGCGGGAAAGAGGGTTTTTGAATGCTAGTCCGGCCCTCTCACAGTAGACACAGCAGACAGACTCCAAAACACAGGAGTATACTGGAAGCTCGTAGGAACATTGCAGAGACTGCCACTCTGCCGCCACTCCACGCACTTTCGTACTCTGTTGCTCTTTGAGTTGTCAGTGTCGATTTTGGTTTGTTCAATATTGCAAAGAGGGGGTGTTCCACGTACAGAGTTGTGGAGTATCCCATAGTTATTGAGGAAGATTTTTCTACTGCAAATGCTGCTGCAGCTAATCTCTGTTTGCATGGGAAGTGTCCCATCATTACAAGATCCAAATGGCCACTGTAAAAGGCCACTGGTTTGTGCCCCATGCTTGTCTTTTGTGTCAGTACTGCTTTCATTACTGCGTTATCACAATGTGAGAAGATGTAAAATTCCTCTTCGTTGTTAGGGGTAGCTAGTACTGGGACAGTTGAAATGGTGTGTTTTAGTTAATTGAATGCATCTGTGATCTCTTTTGTCCATCCCAGCTTGTTTGTCCCACTCTGTGCTTCTCTGAGAGCTTCTAGCAGTGGTTCTATGTATGAGCTGTAATCAAAGACCCACGCTCTGCAGTAGTTCCATAGGCCGAGAAATGGTTGCAGTTCTCTTACTATCTGCGGATGTGGTGTGTTCTTTATTGCTTGTACCCTCTGTGGTGCAAGGTTCCTCCCTTTTTGTGAAATGATCTGCCCAATGTAAAGTACTTGCTCTTGACAGTACTGCAAATTCCCCTTGTCTACCTTGTATCTGTAACGCTCACCTGGTATCCACTGGGACGCCACTCAGCCTGCTTGGACCTCCTACGACCTTGAACCCTTCCCTGGAATCTGTCCGACTGGAGACTGGGCCTGAAACACAGGATTCCGGAGTTTAACTCTATTGCCTCTGGTTGCTTGACCCCCTCTTCCACTGGGGACCAAACCTTCCCCGATTTCCTCTCCTAACCTTGTTTTCTTGTGTGGCGTGCACTCCGTCCTACCCTTCGGTGCAAGGGCGCATTGATTAATGTGGGCTCTGTGCAGCCTAGTTGCTTCACTGGCACGGGCCCAATGGACTGGGCTTGTTGTAACTCCAGCCCGACCGGTAGGTTGGATGATTCTTAATGAACTGTTCCTTTCTTGTCTATTGTCCCCTTAATAATTTGACTCTTCTCCCTTAGGTGTTGAAGGGGTCGGAGATGGCGTTATGCTGCTTATGGAAGCCGAGCACAAAGCGGTGAGTGTAACCTATAATGTCTCACTAACCTGTACTGTAGTGCTAACCTGTACTGTCTTTTCCCTTTGCAGGTCGACGGGTTGCTCCAGAGCTGAAGCTCCCCTGAGCGGCTCAAGTTCAGGTAAGCGTTTGACTCTTCTTACAGTTTTCAGGTGAGCTGAGATATGAAGAATGTCTTTCCTTTCGTTTGTTATCTTTTCCCAGGATGTGGCATGCCGAGATGAAGGTGACACCACCGTAAAGCTGCCGACTGGACTGGAGGAGTGAAGGATGGAAACCAGGATACTCTTCAAGGTATGTAAGAATATTAATGCTGTTCTTGTTCTTGCAGGTGCGCGGGATGCGGAGGAAAGGCAAAGGCTTTCAGGAGACCGATCCGAACACTTTGAGTGTCATGCTGCAGGTGCAGAAAAATGCAAAGCATGTTTCTCTTCCCGGGCCTAGTTTAAATAGCTTCCAGGTATCCCAGGTATCCCTGCCTCGAACCACACCCAAAAGGCTAGACCACATACTCAGCTTATGGAACTGGGTTATGTGGGGGCATCCATCTTGCCCACAATGCATTACAAGTCCAATGCCAAGTTGTGCTCAAAGTTATGTGTGAGCCTGGTGCCTTATGCGCCAGGTCTAACTCCAAGTGGGTCTCTGGTAAGATGAAGAGGCCCTTAAGGTCCATGTGGCGGATCGTGTTGCAGTATGAGAAGCTTGTTAGATCTTGTGAGTCAGGGTGTAGTGGTATTGAGAAAAAAGCATTTTTGAGGTAAATCACAGTGAATCGTGACGCCTCTGCTGGTATTCCGCACAGTATGGTGGCTGGGTTAGGTGCTATTGGGTACTCTGCCTCCACGATATGATTAAGATGCCTCAAATCTTGTATGAAACACCAAGACCCTCCCTTTGCCTTGCGCACAGGATACACCACAGTGTTGCATGGTGACTCTGATGGTACCAATATTCCCCTATCTATTAGGGCAGTTATTGTCTCGTAAATCCCCTCATCAGCTTCCTTAGATAGTGGGTACTGTTTCACTCTGGGCAGCATTGCACCTTTCTTTAGCTTTATTTGTACTCTTCCAATGCTTTTTATGCAACCCACATCATAGGGACTAGTAGTCCATAGAGAGGCAGGTACAGCTGCTAAGTCTTCCTCGTAGAATGGTACTTGGGTAGTGGTGGGTGCTTCTAGTGCCATTGCCATTTTCTGTGCTACTTCCTTGTATGTCACTCTCAACCAAATGTAGACGTTCTTCTGGAACACCATTTCTCCATCTCCTGCTCCATCTGAGAACAGCTCCTCATCTGACACCTGCGTTAGCCTGCATCCTTCTGCTAGTGCTGTTACTGCTCTCCAGGCTTTCCCTCCCCCATCCTGGGCGTGAACTGCAATGTAATCTGCCGTTGCCACAATACTTTCGATGTCTACTGATATTATTGCCCCTTCCTCCTCACTAGTGGGTGTTTCTGGCCTGAAAAGGTATGCTGCTAATCTCCTCCACACCTTTCCCTCAATTCCTGGTAGCCATGCTATCGCCATGTCTGTCCCATATTGGAAAAGATCTCCGTCCACTGGTTCTGCCCTTGCCACTGTTTTACCACAGTAAGCCTGGAGCATGTGTCGTGCTGTGATCATGTGTATGCCTAGTGTGGAGCACACTATTCCCTTGTCAGTGAAGGATATAGTCATGTTCAGTCTTCTCATAATGTCTCTCCCGAGTATATTTACTGGTGATTGTTTTGAGTACAACAATGGTAGAGATAGATTGTGATCTCCAACAGATAAGGAGATGTTATCAGTGAAAGGAACCAGCCCTCAAGCCCCAGAGAATCCTTCAGTGTGCATGGCCTTGCCTTACAAGTTGAACTTCCCTTCTGTAATACAGGACCTAGTAGCCCCTGTTTCAACTAAGGAAGATAATGTTTTGTCACCTATCGCCACCTTTATGCATGGTTCCTCCGCAGGGATATGTGTTATCGATAGGATGGGACACAATAAGGACGTCTGTGGGCTGTCCTATTGGGGGTATAGTGATTGTCCGTTCTCTGTGTATGGGTTGTGACCCAGCATCGTCATCTTTCCCAATTGTGTCTGTTGCATTGGTGTGTCTGCAGGTCTTTGCTTACTGTCCTGTATTTGTGTGAGCTGTTGTACTGTCTGGACGTGTTGTTGTTGTGCCGTTGCTATTTGCTGTAGTGCTTGTTGTTGTGCTGGTTGGTGCTGCACTTGTGGTGTAGGGGGTGTCGTGTATGTAAACTGTTGCTGTTGAGGTGACATTTGTTGTTTTGCTTGTGTTTCTGTCACTTGTTGTGGCTGTGGTTGTTGATAGTACTGTTGTCCCCCATTGTAACCCTGTTGCCCTTGCTCTCCCCACCCTGCTTGTGCCGGCCTTGCTCTGCATGTGCGTGATATGTGTCCTACTAGCCCACATGTCCAACACGTTGGCGGCTCTCGTGTTTGGCATGGGTACCCTCCAGTGCTGTCTAAGTACCCCTGATGTCCATATGGGTTGTACCCTCGAAACCCTCCTCCTTGCTGTGGTGCTGCTGGTCCAAATCCCCTCCCTCTTCCTTGCCCACCCCTTCCCCTTTAGTTGTTTGTATAGCCATTTCCCACTTGCCTGTACCCACCCCCCATTGGAGGAGCATATGTGTTTTGGGATGTTTATGGAGGTGGTGGTGGCTTTTGCTGTGTTATTATTTGTGCCTGCTGTTGTGGTGCTGCTAGTTGTTGTTGTTGTGTTGTGTCTGGTGTTAGAGTGACCTGGGCGCGGCTTGTTATTAGCGCACCTTCCATGGCATATTTTGGTAGCTTTCGTTGGACCAGTTTTGCCTCCTCTGCCTTTCCGTCTTCCTCTTTCTGTTTAATCTTTTCTTGCCATAGCCTACAATGAAGTACTATTGTCAGCTGTATTTCTGGCCATGCTTTTGCTTCCATTCCTAACAGTTTCTTCAACTGTCTCTGTACTGATTCTGGCAGTCCCTGTATCAGTATGTGGTAAAATATTGCTAGTGTTTTGTCCCACGGTACCCGCATTTCCAGGCGCCACTTCTTCTGAATTTCCTGGATGTCATCAACAGGATCTTCATTTTCACGCATTTTGCGTGACGTTGTTGCCCCTATGTCTCAAGTGTCTGTATATTGTACCCTCAGTGCCTGCCATAGTGCGTGTCTGCAATTTGCAAATGGCACCCCATCATGTGACGTGTCACTGATTGTCACCCCTGGGAATCCCGCCCTCATCCAAATGTCATCTGCTGCGGCACCCGGTATGGAAATTAACAACCCCTTGACATCACCCACTGCTAGCTTTTGCTCTGCAGTTTGTTTTTTCATTTCATATATCCATTTCCCGGCCCCTCCACTCAAAGATGGTAGCCTGCATTTACTGTTTTCTTTGTCTGTATGTTTCCATGGGACATATTGTGGCCTTGCCCCCACTCTCTCTAATAAGGGCATTAGCATGTATTCTTTTACCTCCCTGGCGTGCATCGGTGCAGTGATATGTGCGTGTCTTCGCTTTCCTCTTCCATGTCAGAAAGTTCTTCGAGAAAGTCTGTTTTGTGTGATTTTGTTATCTCATATGCTTTATGTCCTTTCTGTTGACCAGTCTGACTCTTTTTGTGTGGTGTGGCTATCCCCTCCATTCTGCATCCGGGGAGGTCTCTGAGTCTATATGGCGCATGCTGGTGGTGTTAGTGTAGTGGTCGCTCTGTTCCTGCCTTTTGTTGTGTTCGGCCCTCCCTTGCTGTCATTCCATCCTCTTGTGTCTTACATTCCCATGATGACCCGCAGTCTGTGCGTGTTATGTATAACTTGCTTAGCCCCTCCCCACTTCCATCACTTCATCCTCCGCACGATATCTCTTCCTCCTCACTGCAAATTCCATCTGAGAAGGTCAGTTTCCTGTTTATGCGTGTTCCCCCTACTGTTACAGTTTCTAAGTCTATGGGCCTCATTCTGAGTTGGGCGGTAAGGGTTAACGGTCACCGGTAAGGAGACCGGTGCCGGTAAACCCTTACTGCCCAATTCCGAGTTCCCTTAGCAGGACCCGCAAAGAACGTGTGGTCCCGCTAAGGGACCAGGGTGCTAATAACGGGCCCGCTATTTGCGGGCCCGTAATTAGCGCCTTCCCCATTCCCATTGAGCCCTATGGGGGCTCAAATGGGAATGGGGAATGTTTGGCTGAATGTGGATTTACCGGGTCTGCACAGGTCAGAATGTCCCGGTAAGTCCACATTCAACCAGATCGGACCCGGGTTTGGAGGCAGCCATGGCGCTAATAGCGCCATGGCTACCTCCGAACTCATAATGACCCCCTATGTCTGTGTACTCACCTGTCTTTCCCGTCCCTCCCGGTGCCGGCATTATTGTTGCCTGCCATCACTCTCTAACTAAGTTCGTTCATTATTGCGTCACTTACTTTTTCTAGTACCCTTGCATCTTCATTCTTGTCGTTCTATATCCCGCCTTCTCTTGCCAATATACTCTCTAAAATGTCCCCCTCCTCGTACTTTCGTGTGCTCTCTGATATAATCTTCCTCTTCCATAGTGTCATTTCCCTGTCGTTCTCTTCTTGTTCCTCTTCTTTCCTCCATATCTCCCATTGCTCCATGTGTGCCACTCTTTCTGCAATCCCTCTTATGCGCTCCTCTTCTTGTTTCCTTCGTTCTTCCTCTTGCTGTTTTAATCCCACCCTGTCCTCCTTACCTTCCTTCCTCTTCACCTTTCTTTCCCGCTCTTCCTGCTCGAGCTGTCTCATCAACACGCTCCACGCTTCCCTCAGCTCTGCTAATTTCGCCTCCAGCACTTCCTCTTCTTCCCGTGTCATACTTCCCTCCTCCCTTGTACTTACCTCGCACCCTCTCTGTGTGTGTTCTGTCTCTTCCTTATCTACCTTCTTTACCGCTTCTTCCTCTTCTCCTGTTTACGTCCCTCGAAGCTTCAGTAATACCTGCGCTGTAATCCATTTGTCTGGCCCTATACCTGCCAAATCTATCTGTGCCTTTTTTGTATAGCTTACCTGTGCCTTTTTTATGTAGCTTACCTGTGCCAATTGTATGTCTGTTGCACTCCTCGCACCCACCCCCTTTTTGTAGTTGTCTGCTGGTGCGTATGGCGGTGCGCTGTAAGTAGGGTTTGAGTATGCCTCAGCTGCTCTTAACTGTTGTCGTGTCATTTCTCTCAATTCTCTTATTGGATACAGGCCTTCTGTTACTTTTTTTACTTCTTTAGTTATGGGTACCTCTTCCTCACTCTCCTTTTTTATCTCTGCAACTGGGTATGATCCTTCTGCCTCTTCTTCACTCTCCTCGCTGGGAGGAGCTTGGGGTGTGCTGCTCCCAGCCTCCTTGCTCACTTTCTCCTCTTTTACCCCCTGCATGCTGAACATCCCTGGTACACCTGGTACAAATCCTTGAAACATCTTCCAGAGATCGAAAACTTCTAGGTGGCTCGCTAATTTATTTCCCTTATATGTGTTATGTAAATATGCTAACAATGAATGTTGGGTGGACATGTTAATGCTGCCATTGGGCGGCCATGGTATCCTGATTTTGTTATCTGTCCCTTGCGTCCATTCAATACTGTACTTTACTAGTTTACCTCTGTGCGGTGTTCATGTCACGCAGATATGCTGGAGTGGTGTGGTTAGTGTGCTGGCTCTGTATCCCGCCCCTCCCCACAATACATAGACATTTTGAAATTTTCACTTGTTCCATACCACCGTTACCTGGCCCCGTAGGTTGGGGACTTTCGACTTTCCGCTGCAAGGAAAACCAACTTTTGTTACAATACTTTTGTGCTGGGTGCCACCGCCCCCTTGATCTTTACAACACTATCACCTTCCTGTGTACTCTTTCCGGAGCTAGGGCCCCCTTCTATCCATGGCGCGCGAAGCGCCCTGCGGCTACGTGCCCCGCACGGCGTGCTTTTGAGCTGCCCCGCCTCTCCTGCGCCACCGCTACTCGGCGCACCTGCAGCATACTTCTGACTCCTCCTCCTTCCCCTCAACCTTCACCGCCTGTGCAGAGTATACCCTTCTCTTCCCCCTCCACTGGTTGCACCACCTCTCAGTGCAAGCCCCCGTGATCGAGGACCTGCCGGCATTCTCTGTGCGTGGCCACCTCTCCCCCTGCACCCCCTCTTTACCGTGTGTCTCTGCTCCGATCACTCTTGAAAAGACTGCGGTCACCTATGCAACTCTATGGATGACGTCACCAACTATCACAATAGGTTACCAGTACATACAATTTATAACAGAAAATGAAATGTGTGCTGTTTTCGATAATGCTATTTCCCACAATCCCCACAGCTATCTTCCCACCATGCCTGGAGTGGAGTATTCATTAATCACATCGTTATTACAATTGGGCTGCGCATGCTGCATCACCTTGTGTGTGATACGCTCCCTCACTAGGGGAACTTAACCAGCCAACTGTCTTCCGCACTGAGAAACAATCTAGCTACCTCCTGTGGGAATACATTGTCTATTCACTGAGCTAAAACACTCAATAAGGATCCTCATTTATTCATTGACCTACAACGCCAACTCATAGGAATGCCACACCCCCTTATACAGGTGTCCGCGATCTTGACCAATCAGCGCGATTCATCAGTCACATGTGGGTACTTGAAGCCCCACCCAGCCTGTTCTGTAACACTAGAGGGGACGGCCCTCGTACCGATACCCGCTGCACCTTACACATCAATCGCTGTTCAATGACCAAAATCCTTTCTTAACACACTGTGAAAGCCACCTACCATCTTAGTCACAATGCCTCCCGCCACTCGCACAACATTGCACTGCTGGTTGTGTGTGCCATACTCACATCGGGCTCTCGCCTGCCGGTGCTGCTCGACTGTGGGCACCCCTCCCAGTCAGCTCGCCGACTCCCCTTGTCTGGACCACGTCTGGACACTTGCCAACAGGGCGCGGGATACTTATGAAGTTTGCTCCTGACGGCCAATCTCTGTATTGCACTGTCCGGTCATCTCGCAGTTCCGCAATGGTCATGCAGTCCTCCAAAGGGGGCAACGGCAGAAGGGGCCGTGTTGCGGGGCCACCTTGATGCAAGCAGCCTCGCTGTGGTCTATCTCACTATCTCAGTAGTGCCTCCAACTTGTCGGGGTAATTTCCTGGTGGGTTGGCAGGGCCGTCCGTGGACCTCCGGGGTTGGGGAGGCCCCAACTCCTCCCGTGTCCCAAAGGTGTATGAGACACACACAAGAGCAAGATAGTTACTGCTGTTTATTGCACAAACAGACAGGGAGAAGTTCTCGGATCACAGGAACCCAGGAAAACCTCTCACCCGTGGTGGGCTCGCAGGCCCCTTTTCTAGCTGTATGACGCGGCTATGTGCGTCACCTGAGAAAACTAGCCCCAAAACCTAATGCTATCTCGGGTTGGCTCCCCGAGTGGTAGGGTCAGTATAGGCCTATTGTCATGCCTGCATGCCCTAAACAGAGATCTCATGCCCACACGGCTCATAGAACAGCCAAATCATTCTATACCCACTGGAGTCTCTTCAGCAAACTCCCGGGGAAGCGTCCTTTTTAATAAAAGCATGCGTGAAATAACAATATCCGCTACATGCGCGTTTGTCAGGGATGCAGGAAATGCTTTTTTTTTCTTTAATCGAGGCATGTCACGTGGTGTTGTTGAAGACGTACGCGTCTCACTCAAGTCTTCACGTGACTTGTATTTAAACCCGGAAGGGTTTCCTGATCCTTGCTTCTGATCATTTCCTGTTCGGAGCTTGGAGTTTGTGTCTCGAAGCTCCGGTCCTTTCTTCGCGTCTCCTGTAGCGATCCTTTGGAAGTCTTCTCTACTCCCATTCAACTCTGAGTATCCGGCTGATTTCACTGCTGACATTTCCACCGCATTCCTCAGCGGTGAAATGTAAATCAGCTACAAACGCTCCGTTTCCATCTGGAGCCGTCGGCTCATTCCACTGCCGAAATTTTCACTGCGTTCCTCAGCGGTGCAACATTTAACAGCCATCCAACGCTCCAATTCCATTCGGAGCTGCCGGCTGACCACTCATCCAAAACACTGCATTGCGTGTCTCCACGGTGCATCATCACAGCTTTATCAGCGCTCCCACGCTACTCAGAGCAATCAACCCCCTCCAGCTTCCATTGCTCTAATTCCACTGTGAGCAGCCGCAAGTCATTTAGTCGGTATCTTTTCTTTCAGTATGTTTATTTATTCAATCTTCAAACCTCCCTGGTTCTTTTAGGGCTTACCTGTCACCTCTCATAAGGGATCTTGACTTTCCATCATCCAATATCCACTTGGGTCTTCCATACAGGACTAGTGTACTGAACTTTATGGACGCTATCCGGAGTGCACCAACCCAACTCTAGTGCGGCCCTCGTTCCGTTGCTACAAGAAAGTTGTTACAAGGGGAAAATGTGTGATTGGCTAAACTATAGTGGCGTCAATGGTTAGCCGCTCGTGTTCTAATTGGTTCACCCGTGAGCCCCCAAGCCTGGAACCATCCCCATTCCTAGCTCGCGGTCTACCTGGTGCTGGCAACAATGTATGACTATGTGTCAGTGGTGGATGATGAACAGGTCTGACTATGGGCTGTTGGGTGTCCCTTTCCCATCGCTGTCAGTTTCTAATTTGTCACTTCATTGTTGCAATCTGTGTCCCAGACGTGAGACCCCAGAGCTTCTCTGGTCCTTGGGGCTTGGCATCGTATCAGGTCGGCCTGATCACGTGTGGTGAGACCGTGGCTGGAGCAGAATGACGAGTATTTCATTTGTATTTTGGCTCTGAGGAGCATTTAGCAGTAGCAGGTGTAACCTTGGCGCGGGAAGCGCGGCGCGTAAGTTGCAACTTCGTGGCCTTGGCTGTGGGGCTCTCGTCAGGGTTCGTTCTGCATGATCAGCATCTTGCAGCTTTTGTCTGAGCTGCTCCGGCCTGGGGACTCTGTTTTTGCAGCCTACCTTGGCCTAGATCATTGGTGGCGGTATACAGTCCAGAATACAGGGGTCGCGAGGGGCGAAGTGGGTTCTTATGCATTAGTCCATATACAGGGCTACATCTTCATAGTTTTAGTAGCAGGGAAGCGTCTGCAAATATGTACACAAGCTCTTCTGGCGTCTTGGGTTTCTGTGGTGCTGTAGTTGGCCTATGTGAAAAATAACAACGATGCATATGTGAGTGTGAGTAGTCCTCTATGTCACAGCACTGAGTATGTTCTTTGTGTGGGTTGGTGTGTGTCTGGTCCATGTGCTTGGTGGCACGTGTGTTCTTGTTCGCTGGCTATGTCGTCATGGCATCTCTAATGATGGCGATGTTGGTGGGTGGTGTCTAATCCAGTTGATCCTTATGGTCGTTGTCAGCTCCACCCGAGGTCTCAGCGTGGCCACGGTGGATCTTGACATCCGGGGCGGCAGTAGGCTGGTCGAACTCCTCACGTGGCGGGTGCTTAGGTCGTGACATCATATGCCATGGTCTGGACGAGAATCCGAGGAAGGGATCATCCCATTTTCCCTCTTCAACAGCCCCCAAAACTGTGACCTTGTCTGATGGCCGTCTTCCTCCTCTGTCTAGTCCTGCGATTACCAGCTCTGAAGAGGGCCTCTGCATAGCTGAATGCTGGGTAAAAACTATCTTGAGTCTCTTTTCAGAAAATCTGCTGGATAGTCTGAAGTTATTTATTTTTAAATGTATTGTTAGTGTGTTATAGTTCAAATTTGAACTTTACATAGCATAATATTTACAATCATACAATTTACTTTCATAAAAATTCATTTTGTATGATTACATTTACAAATACATCCACTTACACATAAAATATATTAATTAAAACAAGTAATACCTTGCTGTACAAGATGTTCCTATGTTTAACATATAAGTAAAATTGTAATGTTCCTAAAATCCTAAAATCGCAGTACAGGGGTCAATAACACATCGAAGAATGTATCCTTCATCATATCCTTGACTGATTGCCAAATTTTAAAATTGCAGCAATATCATGGCACAGAAGTATTTCCTGTATAAAGAGTCATTTGAATTGTGATAACCAAACAGTGCCTACCTGTATGCCATTTATTCATATACCTGATTTATCAAAAACACCTGCTCTAGCACTCAATTAATTCTGGACTCATGTCTATTACTGAGCAAACATTAGTTTGGTTTCAAATAGCTGCCATATCCTGAACAATGCAATACTTAAGGCGTTACTGTAACCGAGTAGACCGCGTCACCAGAATGTACTTGTTTTAATAATGTCTTAGTCATACACAAATTTCTCCAGGTGATGCATGTAATCATTACCCATGATCCTGCATCTTGTCATAACTTGTCTGTTGGTTTCGTGAATATATGCCAATTTGCATAACCTACATGTTTTATTAGACTTAGGGTTGCCCAGTCGAAGGCCACAGAGAGCAAAGGTTTGCAGCTGGTGTAACCTCCTGAGCATGACAAACCTCCTCAAATAAGGGAAGGGAAATATAAGCAAATATGTTTGAGGGAACCTATAAGTATGCATTATGTTTACATATTCTCTTAGCTTTTTCAACGAAGCTATATGTTCATAATTTGTATTCGACTCGAATAGCTTTAATTTTCTCTCACATATCTTTTTCATCTGATAATAATCCAACTCCCAATTGGGGGTCCATCCAATGGTTTGAAACACATCAGAAATGAGCCTTTTGTATTCATGTAATGGCATTCCAACAGATTTTGCGATAGAGTTCTTAAGTATTTTGATCAGGGGGCACACTAGAGTTATAAGTGCTTTCAGATACAGGATTCCTCACCTGAGCAAGACAAGACCCGCCAATGAGGTTAGATCCAGCGCCAGCTGAATTACCTCCACCGACACACACTGCAGTAGACCTAAAACTTGCTGCCAGATTTTACCGTCAAAACGATTCAACCAGGCATAGGTACTGTTTTAGGGTGCCTAAAGCCCATCAGAATAGACGGGATACAACACTGTGTGTATATCATTATTACACATTTCAAACTATAACTAGCTGTGTGTTCTGACATTTTGTGGCCATTTTCAGAAGTGCTGTTGCCCTTTTACTTATACTAGTGCCCAGTTCTTTATTGCTATGCTTAGTGCTAATTACACACCCCAAATATTTGTGTGTGGACACTTGTTTGATAGGTCCTTCATAAAGGTGCAGGGGTCCCAAATAACCTTTGGCTTGGCCACAATACATTCATTTGATTTTACCTATATTTTGGACCAGCCCTTTCTCCTTTGCATAGGTGCACAATTCCTTAGCTAATCTTGTTGGTCCCATAAAGGTATGGTCAGTCAATATCACGTCATCCACGTAGGACATCCAGATAATATGATCTTGTCCAATTTTGGTGGTACGTTGTTCACTCTAGACAGACGATCTGGAAGATCAGCAAGGTACAGTTTGAACATCAAGGGCACCAACACACACAATTTTGGTTAAGTCCTTTATGGGTAAGGAGATCCTTTGTGCAAGCACCTGTACTGCTCAACCTTACCTGGACACTAGTATCATAATGTAACTTGGGACATGGTGGCATGTCACCAAGAACCAAACTGATTCAGATAGCAAGTCCAATGGTGTTTGATACATTCTTTACAGATGGGATAGCCATATCTCTTGTGCCAAAGGTATCTGGCTTGTGATATTTGGCACACATGCCAGCCCTCTCTGTCTGGACTACCCGGCATTGTCCCTGCCTCTGTAACCCAGACATCCTTATCATGGATGTTAGTTGTACTAGGATGGGTAATCACTATTTGTCTTTCGCTACCTGCACTCCATGTGTTTTCCCTGGGTGGTGGCCGTCTGACTCTCTAGGGATCTTCTAACTTTCTCTTGCCATTCCACATTTAGTAGTCTCAGGGAGTAATGAATGGTGCCTTCTTTCTCCCAGCATCACGCTCACTCCTTTAACTGCCTCTCGTACCTGACCCTTCACTATACTGGTCATCTGCGCTGTTCTCCTCCCACAACATCACTACCCCTCCAATCTCTGACTCCACCTTTCCACCTTCAACCTTTGATCTTACTTCTTTTCCTACTCATGTTCTTACTATTACACATACCTCCAACTACCCATCTATCTCTGTTATCTCCTTCCGTGCACTCTACTTCCCACCTTCTTACTGTTCTTCTACTTATAATCTCTATTCCACTTTATGCCAATAGATACTACTGTTCTCCAACTCACTGTCGCTCTTCCCACTCTTTGTCTATTTTTGTTCCTACTTCAGTATCCCTGTCCTTCCTTTATTTCCCACTACTATTAATGTCAGACTCTTCTATTCACTATGGCTCGCTTTCACCCTCTACTACCAATTACCTCTCTACTGCCTGTTTCTTTCACTGGCTACCCTGCTTTTCCTGATACCTATTGTTTTTATTCCCAACTACTACTATTATTTCTCAAACCTCAAGGATATGGTGCCCTGCTAAACCCTTTTGCTATAACAGAACCCAAGGGAATGGTTCCCTGCTTGTCCCTTCCACTATCATAGAACCCAGGGATATGATTTCCTGCTCACCCCTTTTCCTTTTCTGCCAATCCTACCACTACCCCTCTGCCACTCCTACTCCTACTCTAACGTTACTACTCGTGTTCTCTATTTGCATACTCAAACACTCCACAGACCCCCCCTCTGAAGAATATACTCTGCACTCCTTTTGCTCTCGCCTCCACTGGTCTCTCGGACATCCTCCACTACCTCCTGTCCTCACCCAACTAACCCACACTAATCCATTCACACAGGCTTACTTAAATAAACCCTCCCCTCCCAGGATTGGCCACTTCCCTAAACAAATTGCTTACCTGGCTCCAGGTGTAGACCAGGGGAAGGATGGAAATGCCTGACAAGCCCTGCCTTTTTCCAACATGGACCCTGCTGGGGTCCATGAACGTTGCATGGAAAGCCTCGTTGGGGACTTTTAAAATAAATATTTTGCCTGGTGGGCTAGTGGAGGAAAAGGCCGCTCTGGAGGCTTTTATTTAATATGTAAAATAATCCCTGGTGAGCTTGTGCAGTCCCCTGAGGAGGGCAGACACCAGCAGACGTTGGGGCTCATTACAAGTTTGGTGGTTTCCCAGTGGATTTGCCACTGGGATACCACCAAACAGAATTACTGTTACCACCACTTGCTCCAGCGGTAATATAGCTGGATTACAAGTGGTGGTGTTAGTCCCTATTTAATTGGAGTCCCTAGAACTCCATGGGGCATGTCAGTGGAATAACCATGGCGGTAATCCTACCAGTGGTATTCTGCCAAAATCAGATGTAAAGCTGGTGGATTTACCTTCAGCTCAGAGCTGGAAGTGAATCCTCACACTTTCCGCCCAGCTTGTTGTTGGGCGGTGCAGTAATGAGGCAGTATAGATTAATACCACTGCATTTAACCTGCACCGACCAATTCGTCGGGAGCAGTCGGTGCTGTGATGGACACAGCACCCCTTGATGCCACGTCTGTTCTTGCTACATCATGCGGCCAGTGTTGTGGTGTGTTTTGCCACCCCTTGCCAGGGATGCCAACTCGATCACCAGCGTCTTCCTAGTGCACGTCTCCACCAGCTGCTGAGATTCTTTCTGCATCCTGGAGGCTTCACCGCAGGTAAGCGGAGTGGAGAGGGGGTCTGCTTGCACTCAGACACCATTTTGGGTTGGAGTGGGCTCCCTTTTCCCCCCTTGACAGGGTCACACGCTGGACCTGTCACAAACTGCATAAACACATTAAGCAGATTAGGAGGTATATTCCAGCTCACCAATTTATACCAAAGTAGAGGTCTATCCACTGAGTCAAATACTGCCTTGAAATCGGCATGTAAAATATATAAATGGGGTTAGATCGCCTTAGAACAGTAGCTATTGCTGTGTTTAATGCCAGGATATTATGGATAGTGGCAGAACCTGTACAAAACCATCACTGAAGATCCATTAGCATAAAGGTGGCAAAAACCGTGCTAGGAATGTCAAGCAGCCATAAGACTCTATAAGTGGGATAAGCCCTAGAGTTTTTCTTGAATAATGGGACGAGCACAGCCTTTTTCCATGACCTTGAAATTTCCCTTCATGAAATACCTTATAAAATAACATGACATGGATAGATGCTCAGTAATCAGAGTCTCTACGTAATACTACAATAGCTAGGCTGTCAGGCTCTGGTGCCCTAACCAGATTTAATTTACTGATTGGCAATAAGAATATTTGCCATGTCAAACCTCTGCCTAAGTATATCAGGGCCGACGTGAGGTATTGCTTAAGGGAGTGAGATGCGTGTTCCTTGAGACTCCCTTAAATATTGAATCCATACATCCTCACTGATGGAATTGGTTACCGTGGCAGATTTATTCCACACAATGCAGATCATTTTGAGCTGCTGATGCATCTTTGGGGGCAGTCCTATTAGTTTAGTTTAGTTTAGTTTATTATTTGTAGGGCGCGCCAGGCCCTGGAGCATCAGGGCGCACAAGACAAGAATATGCTCAGCTTTGTTACAGGTACAATTACATAAACATAATACATTCTGCCATAAATAAAATCTATACAGGTACATGTGCATGGTCATAATGCAGTATACAATAAGCAAGAATGGGCAGGGCTGGAGCAAGGTCGATACAGGAGGTGATCAAAGTACAGGAATATTCACAATGCGGAGGTGATATACAGTGGAATAGGTACAGTAATATACAATGGAGTAAAATACAGAAAGTGGTATCAGAACTGGGGCATGCAGGTGGAAAGCTAGTAGGGACAGTCAGGTCAAGCAGGTCGGATTAGTTAGATGTCATTAGCTCTCAGCCACTTGGTCAAATTCTGCCTAAATTTCGCAAAGGGCTGGGGTTCTCTTATGTCATATGGTAGGGAGTTCCAAAGCTGTGCTGCTTTGACTGCGAAGCTATGTCCTCCAATAGTGGCACGTTTAAAGCGAGGGACATAGAGGCAATTTGCATTGACCATTCTTGTTGGTCTAAGTGAAGTTCTTAAGTGTATCCTGTCCATGAGGTAGGGTGGTGCCATGTTATTGAGGCACTTGTGAGTAAGGGAGGCAATTTTAAGTTGGATTTTGTCCTGAGTGGATAGCCATTTATATTCTCTTCTTATAGAGGAGATATGCTCTTTCCTGTTGATCTTAAGCGCGGCTCTCAAGGCATTATTCTGTAGGACCTGGATTTTTTGGATAGTCTGTTTGTTAGCCCCAATGTAAAGACCATTACAGTAGTCCAGTTTGGACAGAATAAGGGCTCTGGCAAGCGTGATGCAGCTGTCTGTAGAGAGGAATTGCTTGCTGGCTCTAATGAGTTTGCAAGTATATGCTGTGGAAGAGGCTAGGGAGTTGACTTGTTTGCCAAAGTTTAAGGTGGCGTCAAGGTAAAAGCCTAGGGTCTTGACTTCCTTTGCTACTTTGATATTGTTCCCATCGATAATGAAGCTGGCATAGTCAGTGTTGAGTTTAGTTATGTATGTCGGGGTGCCTAGGATTATGAGCTCAGTTTTGTCGTCGTTCAGGCATAAGCCTATATCAAAGGCTATCACCACTACCTCTTCCACAATGTCAGTTTGTTTTATTATGTCTAAATGCTTGGTGAAAACTATCTTGAGTCTTTTTCCAGAGAATCCGCTGGATAGTCTGTTTGAAGTTATGTATTATTTCACAGCCTGTTTCAATGGCACAGTTTAGAAAAGGCATGTCCCTAGTCATGGGTCAGTCACTGACCAATTGCCCTGCTGCACAGGTTACGGCCCTGCTTCCGCAGGGATAATGACTTGGATCAACTGGGTCACGTCCACCCGCAATAGGTTTCAACACTCTATAACCATCTCCAATTCTTTGGCAAATCTCTTAGGTTTTTCTTCTACATTTGGGAATCCTGATCCCGGGGTGTACACAGTTTCCAACATTTTCTCAAGAACCGTGGAAAGCCCTGGTAGTTGTCTCAAGAGATCCTGCACTACAGGGGTTTCTCTTCTTTAGGGTAGCAGACATTGGGAAATAAACAGACATTGGGAAAGGAAAAAAAAGAGGAATTAGGGAAAACATGTGCCGGCTAAGTCTACAGGTTCCTCGCGGGTCAATAGGATGGTGGGACTTTAAATAAGGATTATTCAGAAAATACTGAAAATCCAGTAATGGCTATGGGGAAATGGGAAATTCTTGTGTAATTGGCTATTCACCCTGTGAAACTGGAGTCCTGCCAGCCTAACTGGACTGCATAGCAGCAGCCTGCAGAGTGCGCTGGCACACTGGACTGATCAGATATTAGTGAAAGGGTTGACTTTATGCTCTGCTATTCCACTTCCTGCTTTCACTGACTGCATTTAGAGCAGAGCGGGTTCGGGTCACACATCTTCCACCAGTAGTGGTTTTTTGTCTCATTGGACTTCTTTAGACCCTTGTTGTGGAGTTGTTTTGTCAATCAGATGCTTCCTAGCACCAATCAGAATAAGCACCCCTACACATTTTTTGGACACATTTTTGACATTTCAAGTTCTTCATGTTCAAACGTCTATCGACATGGAAAGTATATTCCAGCAGGAACTGGTTGTGCTGAGTTTTCCTCCTTAGAGTATGCCATTGTTGTACATGTGAACATGTTGTTCTGCTGCTATGTTTAATAAACATATAATGTGCTCAGTTCCCATAGGTCCTCCAACCCGTTGCGCTTGTTAGACTTGCTCACTTGTCACTAATCGCCACACTATTACTAGACTGTCTCAAGGAGCCCGTAACTAACTACTCTGTCCACACACATACCCAGGTACATTTGCGTTTCTGTGGCGCTAATGAGAAAAAAGTAAGGGATACATTTCAAGTAGTTACACTTGATATCATCTGTGATGTCATCTTCAATGTTATTAGTGTGCTCTCGTTTTCAGTGATGTCATTGATATGTATCATGTGACGTCATAAGCGGTGTCACGTGTTGTCATACGTGTGATATCTCTGATGTCATCGATGATGTTATTTGGGATGTCATCGGCACGCTCATAGCCTGCACAATGGTGTAGGGCACATACACAAATATATATATACACACTCAGCGAACAAACGTTTTTTAAGTGAGGTTATGGTTCTGATTTAATGCTACAAAAGCCTAGAAATTCTCAAGTTGTTGAACGCAATGCCACCTTATCCCAATCAAAACACATTACAAATGCACATCCCACAATTACACATCCTCATACACACTCTGTTCATTAGAAACCTCACACATTCACACACGTGCACACTCACAAAACTCAACATGTTGAACACGCACATGCATGCAAATAATGCAAGTTTCTTCCTTCACTTACATGCTCCTTTGGTTTCCATGCAGCACTCTCCTGCATAGAAAGCCACACCCACTAGAGGCGGCTGCACCTCGTTCTTTACCACCTGCAAACATTGTCTCTTTTTCCATGGCCCACCACATTCAGAATACACCCTGCATGCAGACTTGCATATCTGGTAACATAGTTTGTTTCTGCACTGAACTGCCTGTGTTGATCTTGGACTCTCTACTCCTCCAGCCATGGAACCCAAGGTAAGGTGTTGGCTCCAGACAGGTGCCAGCAGCTGCCACTTCCTAGTCTCCCACTTCTCCAGAATGACACCTCCTTCTCCTCGCAATTGTATCTGTTAGATAAAAGGAAGCATGTCATGGCGGGAAGGAGATGCAAAGGTTCTCATTCAGTGCTGTGTAGCACTCTAAAAATAAAGGTACTGTATGCCATTGCGCAAGGTCGTAGAAGACACATAAAATCTGGGGGGGACAGGGGACATCTTGGGGGACTTTGCTTTATTTATTTATTTATTTATTTATGTATTTATTGTGTTTTAGTCAAAGAACTCGACTTTGCACAAAATTAGAATTAAAATAGCAGTATGTATTAAATTACAAATATCACTATATAAAACAAGAGAAAAGATGAAAAGAAAACAGAAGAAAATTAAAAGATGGAGCAGCAAAGAACATGTCTTTGTATGTTGCATTTCTGGATTTTTCATCTGACTATGAGCTCATGGTAAGAGAGAGGAAATAACAATTACTTTCAGTGGGCCAGAGCTAGGACACCAGCTTTTTAAGAGGCAGATCACCTGTAAGTGGACTCCTGCCAAATAAAGGAGTTGAAGCCTTTTCTACCAACTGCAAGTTGCAACTTTTTTTGTGTGGAGCAAGGGGACGTGTGTGTCTCTTGGAATGGAAGGATGGGGGTTTCAAAGAAAGAGGAAATCTTGCTGTACCTCTGAGTAAGCCCTGTAATCGGAGGAGTAGAGGGACCAGGTGTGTGATGTTGCTGCTTTGACTGTCCTCCGGTGGGAGAGGGGATACAGCAAACAAGGAGGATGAGCGATCGCAAGCCCACCCCCTTATAAGCACTCCCCAGGTCCGCGGCCGGATGTGTCAGGCCCGGGGGATGCCTAGTAGGTGGGGTGTATGTGGACCCAGGGGGGTGGCCAGAGGGGCAGCCTGCTATGTGGGCTGCCCCTCTAGCACCCCTGCGAGGGCCGGGTCAGCCTCTCACGATGAGTATGGTCCCTCTTATTCCATCTCATGCTGGCTTCACAGCCTTTCTTTGCCTTTGCTATTCTGAATGCAGAGCTGAACTCTGTTCCTTTCTTGTTTAACATTTGCTGCAAAGCTGATCTATTTGCTTCTCTCATATGTTACTAGGATGGCAGAGCATGGGTCCTCTACCCTGTTACATTATTCAAAGAGCCCCTCTGGCCTTTCTTTGCCTCTCCCTTGTCTCACTGCTTGCTTGCTTAATACATACCTCCTTGCTTGAACACTCAACATATTCTCCCTAACACAGCAATGGCAGCGGCAGTCTGTCTTAACTTCTATTTGTTCCTTGTCTTGAATTGGTCTCTTATTTCCGCTTTTCTGTCTGCAGGGGAAAGGCATTTGCCAGTCACTGCCATGATGGTTCTCACTAGCCATAAGAGGGCAACAGCTAGCCAATATTGGAAGAACATGGGCATATTATGCCAGAGGCTGGCAACTGCCTTCCTAATGCCTACACAAGAGACACAACTCTTGCCTTTGTTTCTAACAGTAATTCAGTGGATGAAGAAACACGAGAACACACATATAGCTTATAAATGAAGGGGATGATGTCACACTTGGTTAAGACATTTTGATCACGCCAGGTGCTCATTTCCAGCTACAATTAAGCGTTTACCTTTTAGACTTCTGGCTTTAAATAACGTTAGCATCACCTGGAAAGCAAAGAGGTTGCTCAACAGGGTTCCTGGAGCACGAGGGGTACCCTACTCGTAGGCATGGATGATTGGAGGGCATTCTTGCCCTGGTTTGGAGCCTGGCCCCTACAGTCATGATTGGGGGTGGGGCTTATTACTTTTGGTTGTACGTACCCTTTGAGGGTGGGCAGACGTTCCTCCTGCTTTAGCCCACTAACAGCTCTGCTTTGCAACTTTATCACACATACCTGTCAGGTGGCATGTAACTCAATGCTACTAATGTTATTAGCCTCAGAAGTCTGGAATACTTTACCACATCAACTAGGGTACAGGCTTGCCACCTGAGACTTACCCATGTCTGCGTCGGCATCCGTCGCCCTGTGGGGAACACAAACACAGAAAGAGCAGGGCTCAGTGCCCTTGTGGGTTTTTCACACTTCTTCCTCGGGGTGGGCACAATTCACTCCGCAGAGAAAGTGGCACATGCTGGGAAACATTCTCCCACTTTGACAATGTCACCCAAAGAGCAAAATTGGCCATTTGAAATATCTCTGTGACGTATTATTGCGCAATCCACACTGATCGGTTTAATCACCTGCTTAACGTGAGATGGCAATTAAGGGCATTTGCCAACGCAATCAAGAAGCACAGGACACCCTCTTACCAACGACATGCCATGCTCACTCATTCTGATCACGAATTCCCATTTATCTGGGGTCATGTTAAATGTATTTATTTATTTATTACATGTGTAGCATCACGCAAAACCCCCAAGCATCAAAGCGCACAAAGTAAACTGCATGGAGTGGACCACTTCCATTGGCACACTTTGTTACATGAGATATCTCGGCCAAATTTGGCCACTTTTTTATCCACATGTAGGCGGCCGTAACGCCACCCAGAAATCCTAGTTTGCTGTAGGGAGGTGAGAGAAAATAACTAAAAAGGAGAACATTTGGATTTTTTTTAGAAAATGCCAATAAAATGTTGTACAAAGAAGCCTGTGGTGTTTTTCTTGTAAGAGCTAGGAACAAATGGTTTGTTGTGCAGGATTCGCCAATTTCCAGGCTATCAAGAACAGATTTAGTGGAAACCAAAATAACATATTTTAATACATACATTTCTGAAAAGTAGACAATATTCCAAGTTTAGGAAGGGCGATTTGCGCAGGTCAGGAAACAACTATGTAGGGAAAGATTCCACAGTTTGGGGGGGAAAGCGGGAAAATTACAGAAAAAAAACACGACTTCCACACATTCACTCTGGTCACCCACCGAAACACGCAGCCAACAACACATGGCCTACCATCCCGCGTTCCCACAGGTTTCACGACGAAAACGGTACCTCACATGTGTGGGTGCACCTACCTGGGTGCAAAGGGAAAAGCCTAAAACACTGGTAACCCCAAGTCTTTTCGCACAGCAGATTTTCAGGAATTTTGCTCATGTGGACAACCTACAGATTTGGGCCTAGGGTGTCGAAGTCACAAAGGAAATCAGGGAACCCCATGAATTTCCGAAAAGAAGAAACCCGTGGGAATCCACAGAGGTCTGACTTGCACAAATTGCCCCATAATTTATGACCCCTGACAAAGTCTGAAATTTGGTGGAAAAAACACAATTTTCGCTTTGTCTGGGATTGTGGGTAATGAATTCTGGGGCGATTCGCATAAGTCAGACCTCTGTGGATTCCCACGCGTGTATTCTTTTCAGAAATGCATGGGGTACCCTGTTTTCCTTCGTGGCTTCGACACCCTAGGCCCAAATCTGTAGGTTGTCTCCCCAAACCCTTTGGGGGTTACCAGTGGTTTAGCCGTTTCCCTTTGCGCCCACACATGTGAGGTACCGTTTACGTCGGGACACCTGTGGGAACGCGGGAAGGTAGGACATGTGGTGTTGGCTGCGTGTTTCGTTGGGATGCAAGAGGGAAATTACTGAAAATTGTAGTTTTCTCACCAAATTTAAGACTTTGCTGGGGTTGTGGGTAATGCATTCTGGGGCGATTCGCGCAAATCAGACCTCTGTGGATTCCCACGGGTGCCCTCTTTTTGGAAATGCATGGGGTTCCCTGTTTTCCTTGGTGGCTTCGACACCCTATGCCCAAATCTGTATGTTGTCCACATGAGCAAAATCTGCTCTGCCGAAAGACTTGGGGTTACCAGTGGGTTAGCCTTCTTCCTTTTGCGCCCAGGTAGGTGCACCCACACATGTGAGGTACCGTTTTTGTCAGTACACCTGTGGGAACACAGGTTGGTAGGTCATGTGTTGTTGGCGGCGTGTTTCAGTGGGTGGCCAGAGTGAAATGTCTGAAAATTGAGGGGTTTTTCCACCAAATTTCAGAGACATTTCCCTCTGCCCACCCACTGAAACACAGTGTCATGTGGACAACTTACACAATTGGGTGTAGCCACCAAGGAAAACAGGGAACCCCATGCGTTTCCAAAAAAAAGACACCCGTGGGCACCCACTTTCCACTAAAAACATCCATGGTTGTTTAGTGACCCCCACACCCACCCAAACAAGTTATCTTTTTTTATTTTTGTTATTGTTTTGCCACTTTCCTAGGGGCAGATTGTGCTAGCAATCTGCCCCCAGGGAGGGCTACATGAGATGCCCCCCATCCATTTGGGGTGGGGGTAGAGGGTCACCCCCTCTCCACTAAAACATCCATGGTGGTTCAGTGCCCCCCCACCCACCCGAAACAAGTTATCATTTGTTTTGCCCCTTTCCTAGGGGCAGGTGGGCACATGTGTGTGCCCCTCTGCCCCTGGGGGGAGGGGCAAAACGTACTGCCCCAGGCTTGGGGGGGTGGCTCTGCCAATATTTGCAGTGGCCTCCCCCCCAACCCAAATTGATGGGGGCATCTCATGTACCCCTTCCTAGGGGCAGGAATCTGCCACTGGGAAGGCTACATAAGGTGCCCCCATTCACTTAGGGTGGGGGAAGAGGGCCACCCCCCCTTTCAAACACAAAAATCCTGGTGGTCTAGTGGGCCCCCCACCCCCACCCAAAGCAAGTTATGATATATATTTATTTGTTTGCCCTTCCCCAGGGGCAGATGGGCATATGTGGGTGACTATCTTCCCCCAGGGGGGGTGGCAAAATGTACTGCCCCAGGCTTGGAGGGTGGGGTGGCTCTGCCAATATTTGCAGTGGCCTCTCCCCTCACACCAAATGGATGGGGGCATCTCATGTACCCCTTCCTAGGGGCAGAAATCTGCCCCAGGGAAGGCTACATAAGGTGCCCCCCATCCTCTTAGTGTGGCGGGAGGGCCACCCCCCTTTCAAACACAAAAAATCCTGGTGGTCTAGTGGGCCCCCCACCCAAAACAAGTTATAATATATATGTTTTGTCCTTCCCTAGGGGCAGATGGGCACATGTGTGTGACAATCTGCCCCTGAGAGGTCAAAACGTATTGCCCCAGGCTTGGGAGGGGTTCCTCTGCCAATATTTGCAGTGGCCTCTGCTCCCCACCCCAAATGGATGGAAGGCATTTCACGTACCCCTTCCTAGGGGCAGAAACCTGCCCCCAGGGAGGGCTACATAAGGTGCCCCCCATCCACTTAGGGTGGGGGGAGAAGGCCACCCCCCTTGCAAAAATCCCAGGTGGCTAGTGGTCCCACCCCACCCAAAACTACGTTTTTTTTTTTTAATCGTTTTTTGTTTGTTTGCCCCCCTTCCCTGGGGGCAGATAATCACCCATCTGCCCCCAGGGTATTGCCCCCATGCTTTTGGGGCCAGCGGGGAGAGGACAGCTTACATAGTAAGCAGCCCCTCCCTCCACTTCAAAAACAGATCCCTGCACACCACACCAAACACATATGCTGGGGGGGATAAATGACATTATATCCCCCCCACTTAAAATTGTGGGGGGGATTTGTCCCTCCTGTCCCCGCCATGTCCTATGCCCATGCCATTGCCCAATGTCTTTTAATTTAGGGATGTAGAGATATATATTTTACTTTTGAATCACAGGCTCACGCTAATATGATATCGCTAGTCTCACCCGCGGCTCATACAGTCTCACTCAACAATTCTGGGAAACGAACAGGCAAATTTAACAAAACTCACATTTAGTTAAAAGAAGTAAAGTGAAACCTAAGCAAAGGTGTTCTCCAGCGTTATGCCAGGGAAGTCACCATATAACAAATGGTCAACACAACAAATGTTTAACTGCCTAAATTCATGCAAAACCACTCACTACCATTATCAATTTGATGTATAAATGCGACAAAATACAGTCTTCAATTTCCCAACCATTTACCATTTACAGAATCAGATGGCTGTTATACCTTTTCCAGTGTCTCAACCAAATGTGGCACAGGGGCTCCCTAACATGTGTGTGCAACCTTTAATGAACATGTGTGTGCAGCCTTCAATGAACATGTGCGTGTACAACTATTATTGAATAAGTATGTGTACAACTTTCAATAAATGTCTGTCTTCAGCTTTCAATCGATTTGTATTCATGTGCACTCGAATCTACAGAGGTTGGGCTGGCGAGCAACTGTGTCCTGTAAGTGGTACAATATGGGAGCACCCTTGCTCTTTACCATCACACGTTTTGTTTCAGAATGAGGAAGTGAATTGGTTTTAAACCTTCCATGATTTTCTGTGAATAGAATGAATTCTCTGAGCTACTTTCAGATGTCTATCTATTTGACGACAAGGATCCTACAGATGAGAATGTTAAAAGATATACCATCAGGTGAAAATGTTTCATGATGATATTATGTCCCACATCATGCTCTATGCCAATAGGCAGTCCCAGAATTATATTTTAAGGGTTACTTAAAATGATAATGACAAAACTACATTTACATATCACAAAATGACATCAGTTTTACACGGACACTACAAAATGCACTTAGTTTTCTTAAACATGGAATCTCACATTTTATTCCCGGGATTTACTATGGATTTACTATACGAAAATCTGGAGATGTATTACTTATATTTTAAATGTGGCTTCTTATTTTGGAGAACCAGTATGGATATACTCCACCAGCGAGGTCCCTGTCAGCTTCCTGTCTGGAAACCAGTCTTCAATATGCCAAACTAACTTAGGGGCTAACACTCCATTGAGCTATCAAGCCTACATTTAATGAAAACATCTTCTTAGTTTTCAATCTAGTTTTTCTTTAGTTGCAGTGGATAGGCTTTCATTGGTCATACAGCATGACTAGAAGCCCAATGTCACTAATTTAAACACATCAATAAGTAAAGACCACATGCGCCACGCTTTGAATTAATGATATTTGTTCCTAATTTTAATACAGAAAAACTCAAAAGGCGTCAATGGTCAGTTTTTCAGTATGCAGATTCTTAATTAGTCCGCAACCAACTTGTGTTTCGACCTTGAAACAAAGGTCTTCATCAGGGTTTTCGTACCAATACACACATACATATGCAATCAAAATGAAACCCACATTACACCAAAATTCCATTCACAATGCAGTAATAAAATATAGTTATAAAATCAATCAAGACATTTGATATCAAAGAACATGTACATTTGATACAAATGCAAACCATAAAACAGGCCAGGGATGAGCCATGGGGAAAGAAAAGAAATACACATAAATGATTGTTACTAACTTCCTTTGGAAATATAAAGTTAATTCTATGATGTTTATTATTGAAGGTAGTACTCCCTTTGCAATAGTGTATGCTCTAATTACAAAAGCCTACACCATTGAAGTCATGTGTCCATCACCAACACACAATATTGGTCAATTCACATGCTTATGATGCTAAAATGTTACCACTAATCCATCACCCGGCCATTAAGGTGTTAAGGAACTATTTTATATTTTTATTATTTAATATTATATTGCTCGCTAGTTAATAGTCAAAAATTACTTTTTGTGTTAATTGATCAAATGGAGTTTAAGTACTCTCAGGTTTATATTCAGGGACTCTTGCTTCCTTTTAACACTGATATGGTAACCTATGTCTTCATGAAACCGGTGTCTAGGTTAAAAAAAACACACAAAAACAAATAGGTCCTATTGTGTGTTACTAATCAAACTCATGTTAATCCATCACCAAAATCCAAGTGATATTTATATAAAAAGATCTGGAACTATTTCACAACGTTATTCCTCTACGATTTATAGTGTACTATGCGTTGGCTCCAGGTCAAAGACTGTATCACTCTAAAAATCCTCACCATCACACACAGATGTAAACCGCCCCAACATACCTATCTGAAGCATTATCCAGGACCACATCCACTCGCCCCACCAGAGCCCAGTACACCAACCAGCTACAATTACCACACATAAAGAGAGCTACAGCTGGAGGTCTAGGCTTCTCCTACATTGCACCAAAACTTTGGAACTCTCTCCCGGCCACCCTTAGAGCTGAAACTTCCATCTCTGTCTTCCGCAACAACCCAAAGGCCACTTTCCTCAACTAGCCTTGCCCTGGCATCCTTGATTGTAATATAATACAAATGTATATCTATATTGTAACCTGTACATATATTGCCAACGTCTATATAACTATTTTGTACCCTGTATATATATATATTGCTAATGACTATGTAACTAAGCTTTGTACTGTAACAAGTGCCACAATGTCCTCGGACTGTTGTGCGCTATATAAATACGAATAAAACAAACAAAACAAAACAATAGTGTACTTCACCACGGAGTCTATACTATCATATGTCTTGGACCATTGCTACTCTATCTACAAACTCGGGCATGAATGCTCCATGACTATAACAGGAGACCAGTTTTTGCATGAGTCCACTATCCAGGCAAATCTTCCATACACGTTCAAACTGCCTCATTAACTAATCTCGTCTCTCGCCACCATCTTAACACAAATGTTCCTACAACTCAGCCAGATAGGACTGCTCCTCCTCTGCTAGGCAATCCGTCTGCGGACGCTAGTGGTTACAAAGGGGTAAACACATCAGAATACTCTCACTGATCCTGGCTAGCTAACATGGTGGCCAATGGGGGGGGGGATTTGCACTCATAACCCAGGGCCTATACCCCAGTTTCTTCTGCTAAACTGGAAAACGCATGGCTCATCACATCTATTTCACGATGACGGACTATTAGATCATATAGATCGATTGTCCATAATAGCCTTACAGGAAACCTGGCTGTGGATGGCTGGCAATTGATCAATCGTCCCATGATACTGTGCGGGAGTGAGGGGTCGTTTGAGCCCCCCGCCATACATTCAGTACAGCCTGGACCACTTGGTCCTCCAAGGTGGGGGAGCCTCCATTGCCCTTATGTCAATATCAACCTTATGATGGCATTTATGGGGCTGTTGCGCGGGACACGTGGCATCCATTTTGTGCACCCTCGACTCCATCTTGTGAACTAGGCCTCACTGCGAGAATACGAAAAGGCTTCTCTCCCCTTAGCAGCACCGTGCACACCACGCACAGGGCCCCTAACCTCTCTCACTGTGTCTGAAAGTTTTGCAGCTCCATTCTCACGCTCGAGCCAGAGGCAATTGCTACAAAAACAAATGTAACATTTCTCTCTTATTCTGAGATCACTGTCCTGTGTGTGAACCGGCCTAAGCCAGGCCTTGTGGGTCATCCATCTCCACAAACCTGCCCATGCCTCCTCACCCTCGCTGTTGGAAAATTATTGACAGTGTAACCCTGTGTCCCTGCAAGGTATTCTCTTGATGTAACAAATATGTGACCCTGCCGTGAAGCCTACCCCAGCATGCCCTTAGCTAAAATCAGACCTCTGTCACAGTATATTGTCCCCTGCAACAAACAAAGTCAACTTTTCCTCCCCAGCCTCTTTGATAAGGCCAAACCCACCCCGCAAACAATGTTATCATACTGGTCAAGACCCTTAAATTGGCACCCCATATAAGTCCCAATAAGTAATGGTGCGATTACGCGAATACAATTTATAGGTTTATGATGATTTGCTCAAAGGAGTTGTAATGACTATTTTTTAGTGCATGTTTTATGGTAGTGTACTATGTTAGCTTAGTTAGCTGCCACCCTGCCTCACAGCAACCTGACCCTCAGCCCCGCTTGGACACAGACAGATGCACCTTGTGAGGCTCACCCTCCCGCCAACCCAGCAGCCAACCATGGAGGAGCAGCACCTATATGCGCCTATAAAACAATGTGTCCAATCATGATGAACTTTGCAACATTTATGTCTGACATCACTTATGATGCTTTCTTCAATTGTAAGTGTATTGTTTGCCAGAGCGCTCTCGGGCAGCACAGTTCTCTGGATGTCATTTCTTTATAAAGAAAGACTAACTCTCGCAGCCTGTTCTCTTGGTCTCATTCCCTGTTGGGGTGTGTCTATTTATTTGTATTGCATGTGATATGATGGGGATGGGCCTTTACATTTGGTGACCCCCGCAACGTGATTTTGGACAGGTGCCACGAGGCCCCGTGCTGTGTGGCGAGATCCGGGATGCCCTCCAACAAAACCATTGCTGCCGCGGTTGACCAGCCCATGCGCACGACGAGAGGGTCCAACGGTTCCCGTTTTCCGAATACCCAACTAAAAACTGCTCACCTAGGCAGGCCACGGCTTGGTTGGGGTGCGGACCAGATTGTGGATAGACCGTGAACGGTGGCTCTCGGACCACCCGACTGAACATGTGAGTACCGACTGCGAGACTTCCAGGGGAGAAAAAGAGGGTTTAAGAGAAGGGGTACAGGTAACAGTGGGTAAAATAAAAGAGGGCAAAGTTAGGGTCTGTCTGAATGTCACTGAGGCTTTTTTCTCATCTATCCTTTATATGGCCCTTAGGTTTAGTTGAGAAAATGAAAAAGAGGTAAAGAGGTACAAGGAATCCTAGCCGGAAGGCGGCGCCGCGTAGCATTGTCTCGTCCAGTGCAGGTAAATAAGTGACGATAAAGAGAAAACAGTAGGTGTCTCATATATTTAGTAGACTCGGAGTAGTAATATAGAATATTCTTTTTCTATGTGAGCAGAACTCTTGGTGAGGTAGATTGATGGGGTTATAGGTGGGTATTGTATGAGAAAGCAAGGTTGAGGGGTATAAACAGAAACAATTAGGAAGGGGAGCAAAGCGAATGTAGTTCATGTTATATGTTTATGTGTGCTATGTTCATGTGCAACAATGTTATATGTTGTTCTGTTAGTAGGTGCCTTTGTATCTGTGAGTCAAAAGAATGAAGGTTGATCAGGAAAATTGGTAATGAAATGTGTGAGTAATATGGCAAAAGGAAATTTGTGTTTTACATGTACGTTCGATTTTTGCAAGATCTCACACACAAATTGAATCTGGACCCAAAAATCGAGTCAAGAAGACCAGTTATAAAATTGATATGACAAGGTGCAGACAACCTTCACAAAAATCTTTACATTGACACAAAGAATGACAGAGGACGAATACACGAATACACCATATAAGCCTGTCGTTATGCATGGTGATTATTTCAATTGCATTGCTCACGCACGTACATAGCCAGAGTTCGAGTCCTTCCAAGATGGCGAGCTTTGGAGCCAGCATTTTATGGCAACAAGAGCATACGGAGCTGCAGAGGTGATGATCCTTCCAGGAGGATAGCTCAGCGGCAACGTGTTCGCCTTAGAAGCAAGACGACACGAAGCAACACAGGTTTGATCCCCGGGTCCGCTTATTAAGCGCGTTATAAATACGCAACTAAGACAACAAAACAATTACGCAAAACAAAAAAAAAAAGAATTCCTGTAACAGCGCCTCGATGCCCGCGGGTTGTGTCAGTGCTTTAAAAATGCAAATAAATAAATTAAATGTCCTTTGTGCCCATGCATTTTCCAATGTGTTCGTATAAACAGCAAGACAGGACGACACGCGCAGTAGTCACGTGATTAGAATACGGATGTTGCATCAAGGAGACATCGGGAAGAGCTGGAGTCCACACAGCGCTACACAATAGGTAAGCAAAAGAGAATGTGGTCAATTTAAATTATAAATAATGAGAGCGAAAAGGAATAATCAGCTTAGTATTCCTCAAGACGGACTATAATTACAGCAGTTGGTGTGCTGTTTGTTTGGTTTTTCAGAATAGTCCGAGAGACTTCTAAAATAGTGTGTTGGCAAGGAAATAATTTCGAACAGTCGATCTTGTTTAGAGCCATAACATACAAGCCATAATCCGGCAGGCGCCCTATTAAAAGGTGACAGTGGTTAGCTAACAGCGGATGGTCACTTTTTTTTTTTTTTAGAACATTTCACATTGCTAGCGTATACGTTCTTTCGACCCCCTTTTTTTGGAAAAGTTTCCTCACGAGATTTATGGTCATGTATGACTCGAAAGATGGAATGCATCTTGGGGTATCTGAATGAATACTTTGCAGTACCACACATGTAGCATAATTTAAAGCAACAAGTAAATTGGACCATTTAAAATACTTTTTAAATTATTGTTCTGTCACATGCCCATTTAATAGAAAAAGTACCGCTTTGGTTACTAGCCGTAACAACAGGACAATAGCTTCAGTGGGTCTTTTTGATTAAATTTGAAATACATACCAGTTCTTTTCACCCTGTTGAACGGTCGTGTTCTTTTGTTACCTCACTTTTGCAGATAACAGACCTTCCAAAAAAGAAGAATTTTCACTACCCCTGTTACTACTTACAAGTTGGCAAAGAGGTAATCCTCCATGTTTTGAATTCATTTCAAGAGTAGGCACACCTCTTAAGCAAAAAACATATTTTGCTTTAGAGTAGCACATCTGATTTGCCTTGTTGTATTTCTCCCCCTTGTTTTAGGTTCACGCTGTACAATAATTAGAATACACCGAAAAAACTGTTGCCTTTCCGTTTGCACCAGGTTGCACAGAACATATACTGAACACATTCTGCTATGGACATGTCAATTGTTGACTAAAAAGTACTCCCCTGATGAATTTCCCATTAACAATCTTTCTAAGGATAATGGGAAGGAAACATGTTGGGTTAATACAATTGTGAGAATGATGTCACACTCTTAAAAAGGCATTAGAAGCCAAATTGTACTTAGAGTTATTCAAAGAGTACCACTATCTGTATTGGAGACTCTAGAGTAGGCATCATAACTAAACACCGACATAGATGCTAATAATACATTTTGTGTCACCTGTTGGGTTTAGTATTTATTTGGATGTAATGTTCTGTAATGTTGATGATAATGATGTATGTAATCACATTTAATTTGTAGTAATTTCCTTCTTTCTTTTAGTAATGCTTTTTGGTCCTCAATATAGAAATATATTGACTTCACAGTAATTTTCTGGGGCTTTTCTGTTTACACATTGGGCCTCATTACGACCCTGGCGGAAATCGTGGCGCCAAATGCACCATGGAGCACGGCGGAAAGCTGCCGATAGCGCCATGGGGGTTGGCGGATTTACCGCCCCATTCCGACCTTGGCGGGGCGGTAAATCCCCATTCCCCATTTTACCCTTCCCCATTCCCATTTTTGCCCCATAGGGTATAATGGGAGTGGGGAAGGCGTTAATTACGCCACCGTAAAATACGGTGGCGTAATTAACAACAAGGTTCCGTAGCGCCATGGATTTCTCCGCCCGGAAAAACCAGGCGGAAAACGCTCCATGGCGCTACGGGAACTCGTAGTAGGGCGGACGGGTCCGCCGCGAATACCGCTGGCGTAAACCCACTCCGCCAGGGTCGTAGTTTGTTGTACATCTTTTTAAAAAAGGTTTTAAAGAAAAAAATTGTTTGTAATAAAACACAGTTATATATATTTTTTCAAAAAAACAATTGTAAGTGCCATTTGTTGCATATAAGGAAGGTAGCTCTAAAAAAGGCCTTTGGGTAGTTGGTCCCAGATCCCTAAGGGCGAGTGTCCGAGAGGTGGCAGGATTTTCTTTGTAGACAGTGAGTAATATGATAAACATGTTGAATCTTGACAAAATAATGAAGTTTTTTTAAATACTTTGTGGTTCCAGCAATGTGGTGTAAGTAAATAGTTTTTCGAAATAGTGTTGACGCCAAAGGTTAAACAGGTTAAAAAAGAAGTATCACAAAAAAGAAAATTGTTGGCTGATTGATTGTGAATCTATCCCCGGAAAGTGAAGTGAACAGAATTAAGAGTACAAATACGCTATCATGGGAGGGACAACACCATTAGCACACATTTGTCAGCATCTCCCTTTGTATAGTGAGAAAATACAAAAGTATCATGATCAATGGGTGGTGGAAATAAAAGGAGACAGCAGAACGCCTATATGGCCGGAGGGAGGGTCTTTTGACAAAAGGGTATTGGATCTAGTATCCACACACTTGCACGCGAAATACAGGGGAAAGCAATTGCAGAACAGAAGGGAAGTGTTAGATTTGTGGCGGATGATCGAAGAAGTAGCACCCACTGGCGAGGTAAGTAACGAACCGATAGTCGAGAAAGAGAAGGTGCCAGAGGGAGGAGATGGGGCTACAGGGGGAGAATGCACGACAACTACAACAGAAAATGACCCTAACAAAATATACCCATTGATGAAAAGGCCTGCAGTGGGATACAGTGAGCCCCTATATGTATCAACATGCACCGCACCAACGACACCAGCAACAGCATCTGCCACCGCACCGCCCCCGTATGAGAGAGGAGGGCTGTACAGGCCAACCAGTGCCCCACCAGTGAATTTGGCGCGGTTAACAGGAGATTTATACAGACAGCTCGCGCATGCACAATTAGAGATAACGAGGTTACGAGCCTTGTGCAACAGGGGCCAGATGCGGTCAGGGGGAGGGAAAGTACCACCATTAACGTTGGGCGACCTCACACCTCCGCCAAGTGGCGCAGGGGGATCCACACCATCCCCGCCACCACCATCGGTGCCAATACCAAAAGGGCAAGAACAAGAGTGGCAATCAGGTGAGTTTTTGTTCCATTTAAATGGCAAACCAGTGAGAATAATACGGCCAGCAACACCGGATAGTCAGAGAGGGGACAACCAAGAAGGAAGGGAACATGAGGAGGAGGTAGAAGAGGTATGGAGCAATTTAGATGAGTATGAAGAGGGAGTGGCAGCGACGGGATCTCCACTGCAATTCCCATTCAAAGAAGAAGATGAAAGAGCTGCATCTAGATGGCAGGGTAGGTTAAGACAAAGAGTAGGAAACATGCTGGTAAGAAAAACAAGGAAGGGAATGGTAAGTAAGAAAGGGGGAAAAACAAAGCTGCAAATGCCCCTAATACACAAAGGATCATGGAGGCCCCACTACATACCATGGGCACAGATGGATAAGAATAACTTGTTGAAACATCTCCCTCCACTTTCGGTTGGGGCGGGGAAATGGATACATACACCTAGTGATGCAGTGCTCTATGGGAGAGGAGGAAGAGCCTATGCAATTCATCCTCCAGGTGCAAGACCTGTGGAGAAGTGAAACGGGTACGGCGTGGGACCAATCTACCGCCTTGTACTATTTTATAATTAAAAAAAGCGATCCCAAAGGAGGTACAGAAGGCCTTGTATAAAATAGCTGGGATAGAAGCCAAGGGCTGGCCCGAGATTCAGAGCATAATTGTGCACCATTGTAGGAGGATCAAAGAAAGAGAAAAGGAGATAGCACAGAGAAGGTTGGCAGACGAAGCAAAGCTAGTACAAAATAAATTAGTGAATGTCGCAGCGCTGAATGCAGCAACATCAACTGACAGGAACGGCGAAGGAGAAGAGGGAATGGGAAACGCACCAGCTAGAATGGCCGCGACATGTGCTGCAAGTGGACAGGAGCAGTGGGATGGAGAGGAACAGTACGGAGGGCCCCAATGGCAATGAAGGCAAGTAAGAGGACGAGGTGGGTACAGAGGACAAAGAGGGGGATTTTGAGGAATGGGAATCAGAGTATTTGGAGGGCCTGGGACGAGGGGAGGACCACCAGGGTCAGTTTGGAACTGTGGAAGGTGGCAGCACTATTCAAGGGAATGTAGAATGTGACCCATGGGTTATTAACAAGGACAGCCCCTTATGGGAAATGAACAACAGTATGGCCATCCACACCCAGGGAGTCCCTATGGATTACCAATGGGAGGGGGTGGACAAAACAAGCAATATTATAATGAGCCCCAAGTGCAAAAAAGACAGCAGCACCAGCAACAAACACAGCAGAGTTGTGTAGCATCAATATTGTGTAGCATACCTAAAGATGCCACCTGTTTCACAATAGTGGATCTGAAGAATGCTTTCTTCTCAATTCCAATTGACCCAAGCTCTCAGTACCTCACAGCGTTCACGCCAGGGGGGAGCAGATATGAACATTGCAGACTACCTCAGGGATATTTTGAAAGCCCCAGCATATGTAATAGGATTTTGCATGTGGATCTCGGAAACATTGATGTAGAAAGCACAATAATACAATACGTAGACGATTTACTTGTCTGCAGCAGGAGTGAAGAATAGTGCAGGGCCGATTCAATAACATTGTTGAATTTGTTAGCCACGAAAGGTTACAAGGTAGACAAAGGTAAACTGCAATATTGACTAGCACAGGTGCTCTACCTAGGACAGCTAATTTCAAAAGATGGCAAGAGGATAATGCCTGATAGGGCGGCTGCCATACGCATATGATAATACCAAAAACAGTAAAGGACATGCAAAAGTTTCTTGGCATCTGTTATTACTGCCGTGCATGGATACTTGATTACGCAGCATACACACGCCCACTGCTACGAGCACTGAAGGAAGCGCAAAAGAATAATGTCCCAATAAAATGAACAAATGAGATGATGACACATTTCAAATTGCAAGATCTCATTGCAAATGCACCAGTTCTCGCGAACCCAGATTACGACAGAGAATTTTACTTATTTTCACACTGCAATGGTACCCTAATGACTGCAGTACTGACACAGAAAACATTGCTAGGTCACAAGCCATTGGCCTATTACAGCGGCCTTCACAATCGAAAAAAAGTGCCAGTATCATGATGGGATGCTCAGGGACCCTATATGCAGAGCACTCACACTTTGCAATCTTAGATCAAAATCAACATTAACAGCACAAGGGCGACAGCCTACGAAACAATAATATCCAGTCCAAATGTCCATGTGGTCAGGTGTAAGACAGTAAACCCAGCCACATTCATTACTGAACCATGCACTTTAGGAGACATGCAGGAACACAATTGTGCTACAGAGAGAGAAGAGGATGATATTCCCAAAGCGAGTGAAAATGCGCTGCAGTGTAGGATGTATTAACCCACTTATGCTCTGCCCTGCTGCTTCACTGCTTCACTGTGTCCTGGTGGTACCAGAATCATCAAAATGGCTACAAAACCCCTATGCGCGCTACAACCTATGGAAATTGCACTCTACAAAGCACAAAAAGATAGCTGCCAAATCTACCATGCATGTTGTCAGTGGTGGAACTGAGACCCCACTCCTGAAACATGTAATTGGGCTGCCAACCAGTAAAAATGGAGCCTGGATGAAAAGCAGTGCTTGCTGAAAGAAATCCGAAATCTTGCATTTAAATCCTTTTTCTTAGTTGCCGAAAGTACAGAAAGCTGGTCCAAAACACCCACAAACATCCAATCTTCTTGCTGAGTGTAACATTTTACTGAATTCAAGAAATCATTGTGAAATTACAATATCCTGGAAAGCTGAATTGGTCATCAAAATACCCACAGCACAAGTTTGCCTGCCTGTGGGATCTGTCAAAATATGGGCACAGTACCAGTGGCCGCCTGTATGACAGCTGTCAGAAGTTTGCATCATAAGGATTTAAACTTGTACACTGAAATCTAATGCCTGAAATCTAAGTGACCTGTTATCAAGAGTAACCTAGATTGTAACTAATTAAACTTCATGGTTTAGAAGCTGGATGGAATAAGTGTTCTAGCTGCTTGTTTGAAAATTGCAAGTTTGTTTAAACCAAGAAAAAAATGTAACAGAATGACATTTAAATTAAGCATGCCTAGTTACACAGCTTCCCCTCACAAAAGCCAGACACCTCCCTTCTGCTCCACAAGGCCAGGAAATCACACCCTTGTGTTGATTAAGAGGGGAGGGGAACTTGGCTGCTGTATGAAGAGCACAATGGACTTCCCCCAAGGCAAGGAGATGCTAATCAGGAAGGATCGTAAATGGCCTCTGCCAGAAGGAAGGGGAAGAGATTGCTCCTGCGCTGCAAGCAGGAGAAGGAGGCAGGGACGGACAGCCTGTTGATTAACAAGGGACAATTGACTGTGTACAATTGTAAAAAATATGGAAACCCTGGACTTCTGAACCCAATTTCTGGCTGCACATTTTAAGAGAAGCCAGAACTCTGTGCTAGGTTCTGGGAAGTAACTATGAAAATTATGGTTTTGCAGCAAATGTATTGATGTCAAAAGCATTAAACTTCACACGCTTATGCCCATATGCTATGCGCACAGTTGTACACATTTTTGGATAAAATAGATATTGTGTTCTGGCCCAAAAGGGCAGAATTCTTTCAAAAGCCGACATAAGATCCTACAATGATGGGGCTTGGAAGAGCATTTGCTCCACAAAATATGTGATCTAGATATGTTATTGTTATAAAGTTTGTAAAATTGTAAATATGTATTATACTAAAAGTAGATTTCATGTTCAAAAGCCAAAGGGGAGGATTCTCTGACTGATAAAACCACATCATCATGGTGAAAACCCTGTTTTCTCCTCCAATCAAGGGAGAGGGGAGATTCTAACCTATAGTCAGCCTAGGGGGCACGCTTAGGATAATCCAGCATACACACCCCTTTACTAAATGCATAAATAGAGAAAGCTGAGGACTTGAAAGGACACACAGATTCACCCACTAACCAATTGCTGGCGAAGCACCCTGAAGGAGATCCATCTATATTCCTTGCTCCAGACTCCAGAAATTTGGCAAGCAGAAAGGCCCACTCTATAGCTGAACCAATATTAGCGAGGCCTTAAAGTTCTAGAACCAGAATCCCACAAACTTAAAGGGCAACATCAAAGAATACAGCTGGGCTGTGCTGTAACTGCTTACCTGCCAAATAATTATCTGCAGAACCAGGGCATATTGAACCCAATCCTGTGCTGCGCTGTGCTGTGCTGTGACCAGAGAGCCATTGCAGACCCAGTCCAGTCGTGCTGTGCAGACCAGAGTACCTTGCTCTCCCAGTCCGGTGTGCCCAGCAGCCTGTCCAGTCGGTGTGGCCAGCAGAATTCCTGTCCAGAAATCTTGACTGAGCAGAATTCCTGACGGTTCTGTTCAAATACATATAGTGAGTATCCAGAGTATAGGACTGTGTCACTAGCCTATGTACTATCCATAGTCAATCCCTATCTCAAATCCATCCTCTCTTATATCCAGAACTGCATTGTTAGAAGTATTTTGAATTGCCTGAACTCTCTATCTCACCCCTACTATCTTCCTTCTGTAATAGTATTGTTAAACATATCTTGGCGCTGATATAATTCATTTGAAGAAGGCAGGCTCCTCGGCAGGCAAAAACTTGATCCAGAGGCAGCCTGGTCTAGTGGCTGTGCTCCTGTGTAGTATTTGCTTCTTCCTAGTCATTCCCTAGTGTAAAGCAATCCTATTTGTCTTTGAAAAGCGCATCCCTGTTTCTCATTGTTGCACCTTTCTCAGAAAAACGACCTCCACGAAAACGTACATAACGTCTTCAAATGTTATGCTAGAAACAAAATTTAAACGTATGCTTGTAGCTAACATCCAAGGCTTTCCATAGAACCAAATCCTTATTGTTCTCCCATGATGGAGATTACTGCGCGTGAAAAAGTTTGCCGCAAATGTTCATTTTGGCAAAATATTACACGTGTAAAATAGCTTTCCATTGCACCTCAAATTTTAGTTTGCACATTGCTTATTGGTGTCAAATCATTGCTAGTGTTTGCCTGCAACCATATAAAGTGGCTCCCATTAGAATTTAAACAATTTCAGTGATTTAAGCCATATTTAGTGTTTTACCCAATCCATTCCCAGACAACTTAAAAAACCAGTTGGACAGTTTGCCAATCAATTCTGTTTCTCTCTTGTGTTTGCTGGGGGGGTATTGGGATTGACATTTGCTTGAATTCTGCATTCCTGAAACCTGTTCTCTCTCCTCCTATATCTCTACATTGCATATTGGGGGGTTGAGGAGTGTGCAGTGGGAAACAGTAACCACATCGCTATTTGATTTGAACACACACCCACAAAAGTATTGTTGCTGTGCTGCATTGTTTTTGCTCATCATTACTCCTTGTGATTAAAGAGATTGCTTAGTGTGACATCACCCCGTTGGTGATTATTGTATCTTCATTAACAATAGTGTGATTATATTGTGAATATATAAATAAATATTTTAACTTTGCAAACCAGCCCGATTCCTGGTTCAGTGTGACCGGGGGGGGGTTCCAAGAGAGGGGCATTATATAAGCGGTACATCGTTCAGAATAAAATAACTTTTAGACACAAAATAAATAAGGGTTTCAGTTGTGCATTACACGCTAGGCATTGACTTTGGTGAAGTGCTGGATTGAAATCACTTACAACAGGAAGGAGAGATATACTTCATAGATGGATCTGCATCAATAGATAGTGAAACAGGAGAAAACCACGTGGGAGTGGCGGTTGTAAGAATGTAGGAAGAGGGATATGAGATCATTGTACAGAAATGTCTCCCCTCTCATTACTCCGCACAAGCAGCAGAATTGACTGCATTAATTGAGGCTTTGCATACTGCTAAAGGATGTGCAGTAATGATATATTCAGATGTGGCGTACACCACAACAACAGTACACTCAGGCCTGTCGCAATGTCAATGGAGAGGGTTTCGGAGGGCAGATGGATCGCCAGTACAACATGCTGCATTGCTAAATGAGTTTATAGATGCGCTAGCAGAACCATCAGTAGTAGCAGTGGTGAAGTGCCAAGCCCATACCAATAACACAGATGCAATCTCATTGCAAAACACAGCAGCAGACGCAGCAGCGAAAGACGCTGCGTATTTCAATGTCCCATCAGCAATTGAATGTGTTATCAAAACGCTGAGTACAGATACATTAGAAGAGCGATACAACCATACACCAATATCCCAAATAATAGAGCTATAAAGGCGCGCACAGGTAGAAGAGCAAGAACTATGGGCCAAGAGGGGCTGCAAGCAGTCATCAACAGATTTAATATGGAGACAGGAACTAACAGGCAAAGTTGTAATGCCAGTGGAGTTGCTGGAAATAGCGTTTCAACAGCTCCATTTTCCAACCCATGTAACTAAGCAACATATAGCAGCAGATATAGAGGAACATTGGTTTGTTCCAAATTTACAGGAACATCTGTCAAAATTTACTATAGAGTACACCACATGCCAAACATACAGTCAGGGATGACACTGAGGACATTGCGAGGAACATTACCTCGCCCTCTGGGCCCATTCAGAGAACTCCACATTGATTATGCGGAAATGGGAGAGAGATGTAATTGAGCAAGATACATAATTGTGATAGTTTGTCCCTTCTCACAGTGGGTGGAAGCTGGACCATGCCCCCACCCAGATGCGAAGTGTGCCACAAAATTCCTAGTACGAGAGCTATTCTCGAGGTGGGGCATATGTGATGTTATTAGATCAGATAATGGCACACATTTTGTGAATGACCTCTTCAAGGAAGTAACGTCATTACTGGGGGTCAAGCACAAACTGTGTTCGATTTATCACCCAATGGCTAATGGGATGGTGGAAAAAATCTACGGTCTGCTCAAAAGAAAGTTATCAAAGCTGTGCAACACACTTAAAAAATATTGGGTGTATTGCTTGCCCCTAGCACTGTTTCAACTCAGAACGCAAGCAAGTAAAGACCACCATTTGAGCTTGCACAAAATAGTGACAGGCAGGCGCATTCATACGCCACTCTCCCCAGTAAGAAAAGCTTCAGATGCGCACAGAGGTGCCAGAGTGCTGGGGGAAGAATTCAAGGAATACCTTACCCATTTAATGTGCGCAGTGCATAGCATAGCACGACAAGTTGCTCCACCCTTTACTGAAAATGCTACGATAGACACTACAAGGCCAGCCTAAGACAGTCCAAAGGGTCAGTTAATGCCAGTAGAAAATGTGTACGTACGAAGCTTTGTTCGGAGGTGGAACTCTCCAAGATTTCATGGCCCCTACGAAGTAATATACTGCACACCTACCGCGGTAAAAGTTAAGGGATTGAAATATTGGGTGCATCTGTCAGATGTGAGAAGAGCATGTCAAAGTACAATCCCTCAATGTGAGCAAACTAACAGCAATGAAGTTGCTAGTGGGTAGGCGAGGAACTATGAAATAATACAAAATGACAAAAAGGAAGAATTGAAAAGCATTAAGTAAGAAATTAGTTCTAACTGTCTCTCTCTCTCTCTCTCTCTCTCTCTTGTCTCTTTATTAATTTCATGAAACACAATTAACAGCATGCATACAGAAATGATGATCATTATAGAAAGAAAAGGATGTTAAGTAAGAACAAATATAATAACAATAGAATGCACAAGTAATATAGAAAAATAGCATCAGGGTGTGCACACCATAGAAAGTGTTATTTAGCAACAAGTAGATATTAATGATAAAATAACAAACATAATGAAATAAATAACAAAATATATGCCTGTCACTTAACAATTTCACATCGCCCCTCCAGGTAACACAATGGCCGAAAGGGGTGCACTCACAGATAACAGCACAATTTTAGTTAGTGATAGGGTAGTTAATAGAACTAATAAATATTATAATTTAGAATGCTGCATGAAATATTCTGCAATATTGTTTTCGGTCATGCTATTTCTAATGGCATGGTACGATACTGTGTTTTTCATTGTGGATGACATGAAAAAGGGGGTGAGCAGGGCAAAGCTAATACGAGAAGGATCAATACTTATATAGGCAGGGGTGAAAACCAGATGGAAACATACTTATTCTGTTAATAATTATTCTGTTAATACAAACCTCACTAAGTTGCATATTAATCGCATAGCAACAGGCCCCCTCCTTCCACTTGCTGCTATAAGGCTTAGTAATGACAATGAAACCAACCAGTATGATGGTGATTACTTTTGAGAGAATGAATTTAAAGTGATAAATAATGATGTACGGACAACCACAGAACCTACCTCACAAGGAACTATAATGCACTTTTATGTTGCTGCTACCCAAGAGACCCCAGAAATACAGGCTAGGTACACTGTGAATGAACTCAATGACACAGCATGGGCAGGAGTTTTTACCATAAATTAGCGAAAAGTAAAAACAATGAATACCCAGGAAGGGGGAGGAAGAGACGGAAAAGGTGGGCGGGAGGGAAGAGGTATGATATCTACCATGGCCTGGGATTAGATGAAATTGAAGACCCCCGCCACCCAGACCAGTCAAATAAATGGTACTCAGACATGAGTGCTACAGCAAAACAAGCCACGAATGAGAGCTGCTACGTCTGCTCTCTCATACCACATGCATCTGGAACACCCAAAATACTTGTACCACAAGAAGTACCCTTGTCAGACGCCAAGTGTTTAATTCATCTTGTATTATGTAGAATTTGGAGCACCTTTCAGGCACACACGTTACAATAGAACTGCTGCAGAACGAGAAAACATGCACAAGCAGGCGCCAAGGAGTAATCTGCATTAAAGAACCATTCTTCATCATAAAAGGAACAAGATTCACAGAAAACAAGTGGCATGACGAAACGATTGAGTGCAAAGCTGAAGCACTTAGGGGACTAGCTGAAGAAAACTTTCAATGGGTCAAAGAAACGTGTGCTCATGTATGGTACCAACACATTGCAAAACTCACCTGGTTCCCGCTCTAGAAAAACCTATCAAGACCCAAAAAGAAATACCACATGAGCTTTGTTTTCACAGAGAAAGAAAGGTAAAAATGGGTGCCAACAAGCAATGCAACAAAACAATCATTATTCCGGATATGAAAAAAGGTACAGCTGCGTTAATGGACATGTATTGTGTCTGTGGCAAACAAGCCTACCTGCATCTAACTGCATCATGGAGAGGTACTTGCACCCTGGCCACCCTGCATTCAGCTCTGATGGTAATCCCAGAAAGCCATATCCAAGGAGGAAAAGGTTCCGCTGGCATAGGAGGGGAATCGGCTAGCATATCGACAGCAGGGCAATCGGCTGACACATCGGCATCGCCCCAACTAGCAATAACAGAACCTCCTTCATACGACCTGTTGTCGAAAAGTGACCTAAAGGACAGACTCTCCTGGAAAAAGCAGTCCTCAAACTACATTTCCAGTGAATCATCCACTCTTCTCGCTGAGATCCGGACAAAATACAAACTTTTCAACTCTGCAGAGACATTCTTTGCTTCCCTCCTAACGCCAGGACACCAGGCGTGAACAAACACCAAATGGTTACAAATCGTCCACTGGGAGCTGATCCAACTGGCCAACAACACTGAAGAGGGATTCAATGTGATCAAGGAGGAACTTTGCGCCTTGCGCCTAATGACAATACCGGTACGTTCTAGACCTTCTCACAGCAATGGACGGCGGTGTTTTCCGGAGAATTGGGAGCGCATGCTGTACATTCGTACCCTCTGAAGATGCAGACAATGGGACTCTCTCCCACGTAATCTCAGCAGTACACAGCCTGGGGGAGAGGATGTCGAAAGAAGGCGGAATAGAGCCAAGCAGCTGTTTGACAATATGTTCAACTGGATACCATCTTAGTTCAACACCGTGATGAGCATTTTTGTCCGGTCATCGTTTTTATTTTACTATTTTTCTGTGTGTGCCAACTAGGTATCCGATGCTGTGGAAAATCTATGCCTAACTCAACAATGATGATGGTAACAATGGGCCGACAGACAACAGTGGCTACTATGATAGACGCACAAATGCAAACTCGAGAACCAAACCCACCAAAGTATTGCATGACAGCTGTATATCGCCAGAATGGGGACAGGGTAGATAATCTATATCAGACCACCATAAAAGAACCAAGGGAGCTGTAATGGTACAGGGAAGTGCGGATGGGGATGGAGGAATATACATGACATGCACCCCAGATGAATATGCAAGGAAGGGCCATAGCTTAAGAAGCGTGTATAGGGCGTGGATGCCAATAAAAGGAACACCTGCTTGGGATGAGGCGGTTGTGGAAACAGAGTATTATCGAAATGAGAATAAGAATAATAAATAGTTTGTTACTTTAGATGAAATGAAATGGGGGAATGTGTGGGAGTGAGGGGCTCTTTGGACCCCCGCCATACATTCAGTACAGCCTGGACCACTTGCTCCTCCAATGGTGGGGGACGCCTCCCTTATGTTAATATCAGCCTTATGCTGGCATTGGCATAGATGGGGCTGTTGCACGGGACACGTGGCACCGATTTTATGCACCCTTGACTCCATCTTGTGAACTAGGTCTCACTACGATAATACGAAAAGGCTTCTCTCCCCTTAGCAGCATCGCGCACACCGTGCACAGGGCCCGCACCCTCTCTCACGGTGTCTGAAAGTTTTGCAGCTCCATTCTCTTGCCCGAGCCAGAGGCAATTGCAACAAAAACAAATGTAACATTTCGCTCTTCCTCTGAGATCACTGTCCCGTGTGCGAACCGGCCTAAGCCATGTCTTGTGGCTTATTCATCCACAAACCTGCCCATGCCCCCTCACTCTCGCGTTGGAAATTACTGCCAGTGTAACCCTGTGTCCCTGCAAGGTATTCTCTTGATGTAACAGATATGTGACCCTGCCGCGAAGCCCACCCCAGCATGCCCTTAGCTAAAATCAGACCTATGTCACAGTATATTGCCCCTGCAACAAACAAACTACAACTTTCCCTCCACAGCCTCTTTGATAAGTCCAAACCCACCCCACAATCGATGTTATCATACACGTCAAGACCCTTAACCTGGCAGCCAATATTAGTCCCAATAAGTAATGGTGCGATTACGCGAAGGCAATTTGTAGGTTTATGATGATTTGCTCAGAGGAGTTTTAATGGCTATTATTTAGTGCATGTTTTATGGTAGTGTATTATGTTAGCTTAGTTAGCGGTCACCCTGCCTCACAGCGACCTGACACTCACCCATGCTTGGACACAGACAGATGGACCTTGTGATGCTCACCCTCCCGCCAACCCAACAGCCAACCACGGAGGAGCAGCACCTATATGCGCCTATACAACACTAGCTTTTGTCCAATCATGATGAACTTTGCAACATTTATGTCTGACATCACTTATGACGCTTTCTGCCCTTATAATCAATTGCAAGTGTACTGTTTGCCAGAGCGCTCTCGGGTAGCAGAGTTCTCTGGATGCCATTTCTTTATAAAGAAAGACTAACTCGCGCATCCTGTTCTCTTAGTCTCATTCCCCATTGGGGTGTGTCTATTTATTTGTATTGCACGTGCTAAGACGGGGATGAGCCTTTCAATACAGGGCCTAAGAGGATGACCAAAAGGGGGCTTGATACTGGGAGTAAGACGCCCAATTGGAGTGGAAGAAATTCTGTTCTCTTCACCCAACATTCTGATTCGGAAAATCACTCTACCACAAGATCAGTACTATGCCTCTGCCTCTGAGTTCTATGTTATTAACATCTACATAATCCCGTACACCATTAGCCATCACGTAGTGTTAATAGAAAAGGAGGGAGCGCTCCATCTACTGAACAATTCTATCTCAGTCCTGGTATGTGGTGATTTCAATGCATCGATCCCCAACGTATCATGCTGCGAAGATAGCGTTTCATCACTCTCTGCACCTGTGGCCACAAAGATCGGATCAAATAAAACTGAACAGGGTCAAATTGATGGCTGAAGCTGGTCTGTTTATGATGAACAGCGAGGTCCTTTCACATTCCCCTTCTAATTTGACCCGCGTGAGAAGCACATCCAGCAGTATACTGGATTATGTATTAATCTCTAGTCATTCGCCGATAGTTGAGGATATGTGCGTGTCGCCTAGACTGGAAAGTGACCACCATCCCCTCATAATGAGGCTAGGCTTTCCTGGGCTATCCGATAGTGGTTCACTATCTGGCAAACTATCTGCAAACATTGCTTTGAGCAGGACCTCTTGGAAGGATTTAATATCGAAAGATCTTTACTTCCCATCTCCTGGGAATTGATCACATATGGAGAGTCATTCTGTGAAATTAAAGCACCTTCAAGTAATGATGTTGCAAGGATGGACCTGGATAACTTTCTGGTCATGGGAGAGAATGTTTGCAAATGGGGCATGTTTAATAACAAGTCTACTAATAGAACTGGGACCATTATTATTAAAAAAAATCATGTCCACCAATTTGACAAGGCCCTAAGAGATAGAAAAATGCTTTAAGAAGTGAGATCCATTGGCTCGCAAGGACTGAGCTAGATCCTGACACACACAACAGTAAATGCAAAATTGCCAAAAAATGCTATTCTAGCTGGCTGAGAAGGCACAACTATCAGAAAGAATGCAACAAATGGAAAGGCCTGGTCTTTGCATCACAAACTAACAACTTTGTTAACTTCTGGTGGATTATTGGTGATGGGACTTTGAAGAACAAGGTCAACAGCACCTTAAACGGAGTAACTGAACCAACATGGAAGGCACAAATCAAAAAGACCCTCGAAGCTGTTCTAGGGATGTAAACGACTACTCCCAACCAACACTTCAACTGGAGCTACCGCCTCACACCTGGAGACCTTGCCAGCCTGATTAAAGCCACCAAAGCTTCAAGGGTGCCCGGACCAGGCTGTATATGTAGTTCCTTTATAAAAGCTGCAGCTGATCCATGGACAGGGGCATTACATGTCTTCTTTACTTCCATCGGAACCACACAGGAGATCACGCCTTCCTGGCATGCAAGCATTATAGTCCCGTTCTACAAAAAGGTTGCCCAGCGGATCCCAGGAGCTATTGGATCTTGGCCATGCTGGATGCACCTGCAAAGATCTTTGCTAGAATCCTTTTTTCAGGATTGGAAACATGGGCAGCGGCTTGTAACATCATTTCCTTCAACCAAACTGGATTCCGGAAGGGCCATAACACCACAATTAACACTCTGGCCTTAGCACAATCATCCAGCAGACCTAGAGTACAAGACAAATACTGGTCTATGCAGCCTTTATAGGTTCAAGTGCCGCTTTCGGCACTGTTGATAATAATCGCCTTTGGCATAATCTTGCAGGATGGGGCATTCCATTGGGTCTGCCTACTATGATAATTTCTCTTCATGATAACACACGAGTTAAGATCAGGAAGGTCCAACACGGCAACACCACTGCATGGTTCCCTACATCCAGAAGCATAAAACAGGGTTGCAATTTGGCTCCCACACTTTTTAACCTTCATTTTTCCGGCATGGATAAAGCCTTCCTTAATTCAACCTCGAATCCATTAAAAATTAGGTACTCTAGCGATCACATGACTAGGCTACACAGACGATATCGTCATCTTCAAACTAACCCCGTGAGACTTGCAGGCCACCTTGGTTAATCTCAAGGACTTGATAATGAACTGCAAGGTACAATTCATCTCAACCAAGTTCGTAACAGCACTGCTCACTTAATTGGTATTGTCAACTCGTTTGCCAACAGAGGAGGAGGTTACTCAATTGATACACTGCTCAAAATCTACACCAGACAAAAGCATCTTCCATCATCCTCTATGGAGCTGAAACATGGGCTACTCAAAATCTGGAAATGGTCCGCACACTGGAGCGTACCATGCTTAAAAGATTCCTTAGACTCCCTCAACGGGCTTCGACCTATGTGATCTAATTGGAGTTTAACTTGCTACCCATAGCTGGAAAAAAATCCAGCTCAGCAGTATGACCACCACCTTGAAATTAGTTAACGCGCCTGCCCAGACTATGATATGATATGATATGGCATTTATAGCGAGCCTATACTCAAGTGTTTCAAGGTGCAAGAAGGCAAGGGAGGGCAACATAGGGAAGACAAAGACAACAATCCTACGACACCAGGTGTCATTCAGAACGCGTAAGTGCATGGGAAGGGGGAAGCAGAAAGTGCGGGGGAATGGGGAGGTGATGGTGCAGTACATGGGATAGTAGAATAAATAACAATAGGTAAAGTACGGCCAGCTGATGGCACCTGCAAGGGTAAGTGCAGACATCGGGTGTCAAGTGCTGGAAGTGGGACTGAAGGGATACAGAAGACCATCCCCAAGTGTGGGGGTTTTCCCAGAAGGCAGTGCAGGAGTGTGACTGTCAGGCGAGGGGACCTGAGCCCGAGATCAGATGGTGGCCAGGTAGCCAGTCCAGTTTCAGTTTCAGCCAGGAATTCAGCAGAGGAGAGGACGAGAAAAAGAAGAAGCAAAGAGAAAGATTTTGAGGTGCTTACAGGAACCGGAGATGATTCTCCTCAAGTTTCAGGGAGGCAAGGAGGCTATTCCAGAGGGAGGCCCCAGCTGAAGAAAGAGATCTACCACCAACTTGTTGCTTGGTGAAGCGACTGACCCTGAGGGAGTTGAAGGCAGATGAGCAAAGAGCTTGAGAAGGAAGATATTTAGGAAGAGAGAGTTGAAGATATTGTGGCCCCAGGCCCCAGAATGCCTTATGGACAATGCAGAGGATTTTGAATTTAATCCTAGCATCCGCTGGGAGCCAGTGGAGAGATTTCAGAGCTGGAGAGATACAATCCCAGGGCTTGATGCCAAGGACAAGTCCCACAGGCCTGTTCTGGATTAGTTGCAGAGTGCGTAGAGTAGAGGCAGGTAGAATTAGGAAGAGGCTGTTACAATAGTCCAGCCTAGAGTGGACCAGAGCTTGGCAGACAGTGAGCTTCTGGGGGAAGGAGAGGGAAGGCAGTGTACCTCTGAGGAGGTGCAGTAGGAAGTTTGACTTTTTAGAGACCTCAGAGATGTGGGCAGATAAGGAAAGTGTGGAGTCAAAGATAACGCCAAGGTTCTTAGCCTCACAGGTGGGGGTAGGAAGAGGGCCAAGGGAGGCCGGCCAGAGAGTGGGGGCAAAGGATGGTGAAGGTGTGCCGATATGCAGGATCTCCGTCTTGCTGGCATTCAGACAAAGATCATTGGCGGCACACCAATCTTGAATGGCAGTTAGGCAACCAGAGATGAGAGAGGGAGAGGAGGTAGTCGAGGGAAGCCTGAAAATGAGTTGAGTATCATCAGTGTACCACTAGAAATTTGAGAAGAAAATGGCAATGCAGTGGGCGAGAGTTGCCAGGTATTGGTTGAAAAGCCAGGGAGAGAGGTTAGACACCTGGGGAACACCACAGGTAGAGAGGAAGATAGATGATTGGAAGGCCCCAAGTTGGACCTGGGAGGGTCGATCAGAGAGGAAAGAGGTCAGCCAGGCCAGAGCAAGATCAGTGATACCCAGGTTATCACAGAGACGATTGAGCAGGATGGTATGGTTGACCGTGTCGAAGGCAGAAGAGAGATCGAGGAGGATGAGGACAGAGGGAATGTTAGAGTCAAGCTTGGATAGCAGATCTTCACGGATGTGCAGAGCAATTGTATGTGTTTGCATGAAGAAACAGGTGAAGTTCTGAATAATGTATTACATCTGCTATCTGATGTAAGAATCTTCCAGTATTTATTAGTAAATTCTCTAATCCTGTTTCTCTGAATTGAGCAGTAAGAGACAAATACCGGATCATGTGCACTAAGTGTGGTTTAATGTGTCATGGGAGAATTACTTGTTAGACCTATTACCTTATTCTTGGTAGTTGTGAATTCATCAGTAGGGTATCGCCATTGTTCAAACTGTTATATTATCCTTTAGAGCACAATATGACTCTGTTTGTTTTCACCTACTGGCCTTTTGACTCTGAACAATTGGCTGTAGGGTAGATTTCATATAGAATTTGGAGCGTGAAAACTTAGCTGATGTCTCAAGTGGTTTCTCTCTGTGGGTTTGTGATAAATATTAGTATCAACATCTATATCACTTGGAATAACCTTCACATCATAAAAATATATTTCAAGTGTAGCAGGTTCCAATTTTAATTGTATTCTATGGTTAATCATATTCAAATACCCTAAAAAATTAAATAGAATTTACTTAGGTCCATTCCAAATTTAAAAAAATGTCATTGATATAGCACCCCCAAAATCTCAAATATATTTGCCAGACTGGATGTTGTAAAATTTAATTGGTCTCAAATTTAAACATAAAATAACAAGCAGAAGAGGTGTCATTGTGGCCTCCATTAAGGGTCATGTGGTTTGTAAGTAGAATTGGTTATTAAAGTTGTTAGGATGCACGTATGGCGTCCCAGCCAAGCAAAAAGGTTTAGATTAAGAAAAAAGTATTAGCACGACCGAGAAGGGCACAGCAGAAGGCACGTGTACTGTTTTTAGTTAGGTTTGACACATATTGGATGCCTACATATATGCAGAAAGAGCAAGAAGTGTACAACTGTTGCAGTTGCAGAGGTGACAGGTAGGGCAGCATCATAGGCCTGGTGTTTAGTTGATGTATTCAAAGTTATAAGCGGTAGTGAGGTGCAGGAAGAGTTGAAGAGGTGAAAGATGGAGTCCAAATAGTACTGTGGTAGAAGCTTTGTCCGTGTGTGACATGGCATAAGTATCACCATATTGGAAGCTTAGGCCATGGTACACTTTGAACAGAATAGAATGTAGCCCTTGGTGTGGAGCTGTGGCCCTGTGAAACTTAGCTCCAGAAACAAATCCCCTTTTCCCCAGGAGAGAATCCGAGGTCAGGGGCACCGAAGTGCAAAGATAAATACTAAATGTATCCAGCTGCAGAGCCTGAATAGGGTGGAAATGGAATGTGAGCAGCGAAGAAGAACAAATTCATTAGAGCACGGCACAAGGTTTTGTGATGCCAATTGGCAAGGTGAAGATTTAGAGCACTACTGTCCTCCCCAATGAGAGCTCATCCTATATGAATTACATGTAGACACAGAACCAAAAGCAAATAAATTCCTGAAATTCAGACTCAAGAGCAGTGCCCTGGTCATTATCGGGCACCTAGGATTGGAAGGACATAACAGGGGAAGCTGTGCATGGAACATTCTGTAATTTGGATTAGGAGGAGCAGAAGTGATGCCAATAAATTAAGTACAAGTTTGGGGTGCAGCATGTGTGTGCTGTGGCAACTGGGTTGATGAAAAGGCTGATTGTCTTTATTATCCCGTTCATTTTTGCACAAGTATACCCCAAATAAATTGTATGGGATGTTCAGCATCCCAGCTTAGGGCCTGCATTTGTAACTTTGTGTATATGTGTATACTGGTCTTGTGTGTTAAGTGGTTTGAACAACACAGTGGTGTTTGTTTGTCTTGGTTTGACATCAAAATGCAAATTGTTTAATATCTATTTCAACATTGAATATTTTTTTAAGCAAATAAGCAAAATATGCATTGAATGACAAGGATAGCAACGCTTTGAAAAACAATGAAATGAATGAAAATAATAGAAATATTTGTGGACAGCATTTAGCCCCAGTAAATAGCATTTAGCCCCAGTAAATTATTCAGCATAGAGTGCTTATGAAATTTAGGAAACAATATCTAAATGAATTATTGGTGATATTGGGTACAATTGTTTTCTATTACTATTGTCTTATCAAAGCAGAGTTGGCCTTGCCAGTTTACTTTGATCGTGTCTGGAGCGAAGGGGTGCACATCACGTGAGGGTCTTAGACTATAGGGGCACATTAGTATTTTATATAGGTGGCAGCTAATGAGGTTGGAGGGATTATGTTGTATCACATTATTATGTTAATATTGTTAATTATGGCTTATCATTCCATAAAATATGCAACCCTTTGAAAGGATTAGAGAGCTATTTGTGAGTTCAGTTCTATTGGACCACCTCATACCTTGTTGCAGGTAATAAACCTTGTTTGAGTTTTTTGATTATTTTTGGATTATTTTTCTGTGTGTTTTTTGGGTTACTTTCTGTTATGATTATAAACTACGGTATGAATAAGCAATTGTTTACCAACTCGCTCACCTTGACAAGTCGAAGAATCCAATATGGAAGAAGCAAAAGCGGCTGTGAAGATTCCCCAGAGGCTATCCTGGCCCCCCAAACCTGGAAATATAATTACCAGGGGAGAGGACAGGACCGCCAGGGAAACCCTCTAATGGGAAGAAAACCCTGGATGAGTCTGGAATCTTGAGGTTCAGGCGGGTGTGGAGTGAAGATGTTCCTGAGGTGCAGTAGAAAACTGATGTCCTCTGGGAGGCTTCCTCGTTAATAGAGTCTAGAAAGGCTTAGACTTGATGCGATGGGTACTCGAAAGGTTTGCAGGTAAGTAACAGGAACTCCTCGCGGGTTCCTGGGAGGAAATGAAAGCCGGAGAGACTTCTCTCGAATCGGCTGGATATGTTGGATAAGCTGTACTGATCTGCACTCGCAAGGAATGGGGGCTGAGTAGAGCAACTGTAGAAAAGGAGGAGCGTCAGTAGCAGAAGCGACGTGAAGATCCGTACGCTTTGAGTCCGGAAATAGAGTCATGTGAGCGTTCTGTGGCGTCTCGCAGGGACGTGGGAAGACTGAACCGCTGCCGTCCGCTCGAAGGTCTCTATGGGCGTCCATCTTGGAACTGCTCTTCCAAAGGATACCACTCCAGCGGGTACGTGTACCGTATAACCGGGTACGAGCCCATAACGACCATTTACGGCCATGTGTAACACTTTCCTTTCAAAGTAAGTATTCTTTGAAAGTTACTTCAATGAGAGTTATGATGAATTCTTTAGAGGCACCTGCAGATCCTTCTTGCAATAGCATCAATTCAATAGCCTCTAGTCCTTAATCATGTTTTATACATTGGTAGAGACTTTTAACTTTGATGGCAAAAATAATATAATTCATTTTAATAGCTATGCCCTCAAGTACCTTCAGGAAGTGAGTAGTATCATTTATGTATGTACTGGTTTTCTATACTATCGGTTAAAGGAAATTATCAATATCAACTCTTTAAGACTGCAGGATACTGTTGGAAGCTGCAGAAACAGATCTGCTTGGGTGGTTACTGAGATCCTTATGTATGTTGGGGATTAGTTAAAATATGGGAACATTGGGCTATTGTGTAACAGAAAAGTTCTGGTTTTGTAATTGATCCATAAGAAGATGAGCAAAAACACGGGGCACACCTATGATTTAACAAAATAGTATTAGGGTATTTTAGAGTAGCCTTTATAGAATTAGAGATAATTTGAGGTGCGGGGGAGAAAAGACACAACCTTGGCAACTAGGTTGGGAAAATGGAGGACAAAAAGTGGTTGTTCCTAAAGAATTTAGGAACTCCCGTCCCCTGCACACTGTCTGATATCTGCAAAGCAGATCAATAACTTTCGTGTTTTTTTGTTTTACTAAATTTCATAACACACAGTTCAATAGACAATTAAATAGGTGGAGCAGTCACAATGAATAACAAGCTCACAAAATGTATATAGACAACAAACATGATATTTATTGATCAATATCCCTGGGCCCGACGCGTTTCGAGTATAAACTCTTCTTCAGGGGCAAAAGCATATTTCACAATTCATAATTCAATTTCTAGAAAAAAGTAGAGAAGGGTACAACTTAGTATTTTGCATATAATTCAATTATTCATACAAACTTTCAAAACATTAAATCATAGATGTAGTTTGAAACATTGTCAAGAGATGTCTGGGATAGTACCTAGTAGCTCGGTTTAGTATAAGTCCAGTCAGATAAGTAGTATCTCTAACCAACACGAAAAGGATATATAGTCTGTGGGAAAATAACAAGCTACTCAATTTTCAAAAAAACAAAAGAACAAAAAATTAAAACATTTAAAAAATTATATACAATTATGGCATAATCCATGCATATAGCTAGTGTGCCACTTACCAACTATGGAGTAGGCATAGTTGCAAAAACATATACGATGTCCATGGATAGCGGGTGCTTTAGAGAGGTAGCGTGTGTATCCACACTAAGTAAGAAATGTGAAAAGTCAATAGTATACTTAAGATGGAAGTATAGGTAAAAGTAACGGTAACAGAGTTTCATCAACACTTACATTAGTTTCCCAAAAGGATTCCGGCTAGCGGTACGTGGACTGAGTCAAAAGGGACAAGCAGTTTGCGCTAGTACATAGATCTGTATAGAAGTAAAGGGAAAAGTAGGAGTAGGTAAATAATAGTAAAAAAGTTCCAGGTCTCGAGAGTGTCAGTGGAACCATAGATCACTTACTAGATACAGTGTGAATCCTTCAGCAAGCGAATCATGGCAAACCTCATCCCGAACAAAGAGGATGTTGTTTGTTCATGATTCTGCTCTTATGTACTGAAAGTACTGCTGACGTATGTATGAGCATGCGTGGTAGCAGAGCGATCGCTACGCATGCGTTTGCAACAAGTTGCAGGTAATTGGTGCGCGTCATGTGTCTGACGACATGGAGAACCCGGCGTCAGAACAACATGAAAACAAAGAAAAGCGCTCATGCGCGAGACTAATGAGCGGCTAAAACTGTCTGAAAGTGGCTGTCTATTTTGTAGTAGACAAGTAAGTGGCCATGAGGAGTAATGAAAATTTAGAAAAGAAGAAGGCGGACCAGACGAAGTTGTTTTTGAAAGATAAGATGGATAAGTCAGATTGTCCTCTCCTAGTCAGTACCTCATTCAGTACATTGATATAGTTCAACATGAATGCTATTACAGGCATTGATATAATGTACATACAGCTCCATATTTTGCAGAATTTACAATCAGAATGATGACATATATTGGGTAATAATATGGCATAATTGTTCAAAAGGTGACTTCACAATCATTTGAGCACCCCAAAACTTAAAGAAGGAGGATGTTGCGGTTTCAAAACAATCCTTAATAGCATATATATTTCTTTGAAAAATTACATTTCAACCATATGTGCACATGTAAACAGAATGAGACCACCTTGATGGATAATTCACAGGAAATAGAGTACATGTATAAAAAATATGGGGATTTTAACCAAGATATGGTCAGTATGAATTGATGTAACTAGAGTAGTTGAGGTGAAGGGTATGGTCCTCATAAATAGGGGCCAAGGTAGTAGTCCTCGTTCATGACAAGAAGGGCAAGTGAATCAAGACAGTGTATCCAATAGAGTTCTCTCTGGGATAGTAGTTTTGTAAGTCCCCACCTCTGGAAAGTGGATGTATTACTTCGAGTATTACCATTCTCATTTGTGCCACTGTGTGTTGATGATCTCTGAAATGTCTATACACCGGGGATTTGATATTTTTAGTGCGGATATTTGACTTGTGTTCAGTCCAACGTTCCTTGGCTTTCCTGGTAGATTTCCCTACCTAGTATTTTCCACAGGGACAACGCAGAGCATAAATAACGTTTTTTGAATCACAAGTTGCAAATTGTTTTAGTGGAATTTTCTTCCCAGTGTTTCCATGTCGAATGTGGTCTCCTTTAATCACATTTGAACAGTGTTGGAAATTTAGGCACGGGTAAGTTCCCTTTTTAGGTTTGGACAAAAAGGTTTGGTTGTCTGTTTTTCATTTTTCTGCTCTGATCAGACTGTCACCAAAGTTTTTTGCCCCTCTTGTACGCAAGCACCGGGGGTTCTGGAAAAAGTTGGTTCAGTTGCGGGCCTATTTTGATTACATCCCGTACCTGACAAAACTCCTAGAAAGCGTCATTTACGAACAAATACTGGTGCAAAATCGAAATCAATCAGATACTAGCGCAGTGGCAAAACCCGTTTGAATCAGCACTTCACAAAACAACCTGTGTAGTTACACAAGTCTCAACACTCTCACCACTGCTCTTCAAAATGTACATGACCCCTCCCATCAATATCATCAAGAGAAATGGTCTCACTTGCTCCAAGTTCAGAGACAACACACACAAAGAAGCAACCCTTATCAACTCCCTCAGATAAATAAATAATTGGATGAGTACTAACAGCCTTAAACTCAACGCAGACAAAATGGCCCAATGACCTGCCAAACCAACACCACATTCCATGGCCTATCAAAATGGGAAAACAACCAGTACTTTCCAAAGTGCTTAAAAACATTGGAATTTTAATGGACAACAAATCAACAAATGAACAAATTAATACTTGGCCTCAAGTCAAGGGACCATATCAGCCGTGGAATTTCTCCATTGGCTACGGGAGGCTACAAAGATCAAGTTCAAGACAATATGCATTGTCCACAAGGCTTTCTGGGACCAACGCTCTCTTCCAAAATACCTTCCTTCTCGAGTCCTTCGCTGAGCTACCTCCAACTCTCTAAGGGTTAAACGTTTCTCCTCCAGGCAGAGAGTGGGGGGTAGATCCTCTCCTTCTGGAATGGCCTCCCTGTCCCTCTCAAACTTGAGCTGGACCACCTGAGGTTCCGGAAGCAGCTCAAAACGTCGCTCTTCTCCTCTCTCTCCCTCCCCTGCAGCTCAAAACCATCCTATTCTCCTCTCTCCATCCGCTGCTAACCTACCTGTCTGCTGTACCGACTGGTTGCTTGGTTACCCTCAGAGTCTCACGGGGTACCAAGCTCTTTCTTGATCAGTCACCCTTGCATTGCCTCCAGGCCTACCAGGCACTTAGGTGCTGTAACTATAACCCTACAGTCCATTGTTCTTTTTGCACTACCTAGAGCAGTGCTGTCCTGGCTGCACTTACTCAGCGCATTGCTGGCCTGTTTCCCCTCCCCTCTCCCTTGCACTGCCCCCTCCATTTCCCCTTGCACTTCTCGTTCTCATACTTGCACGATCCGAGTGACACAAGGCCTAGTATGATAGTTTGTCTTGTCCTCCCTCTGTTTTCCCTTCCTTGTCTTGTCACACCTAGAAACACTTGCGTACAGGCACATAAGAAATTACTTATCATATCATAACGTTTGGACTAGAGGTTTACACAGTAGTAAAGAAGTGCTTCTTCCACCTACACACAGTCAAGCCAATACTACCTTTCTTCACCTTCCCACATAGAACACTCGCCAACGCCAACAGCAACTATCTTGGAATATTGCAATACCTTGCCAAAAAACTACAACAAATACAGAACGCAGCAGCAATATTACTCCTCATACTCATTAAAAAAGAACACATCACACCAGCACTGAGAACCCTACATTGGCTAGCAGTCAAAAAATGATCTTCTTCAAAACACATAACCCACAGAGCAATCCATGGCCAAGCAGAAGAATTCATGCAGGGACACATTTCCATCTACAAAACAAACCAAACACTAAAAGTACAGCAACGACAATTGCCTCAAACCAAAACAATACGTTTTGGTGGACCAGCATTATGCTACATCTCGGCAAAGTTTGGAATTTATTCACAAAGAAAATACGAACAACAGAAGACCACCTAAAATTAGGAAATTGCTTAAAACATGGCTCTTTAAACAGGATGCACTTTTGAAGGGAAACAGCCAACACAATACAAGAGAAACCCCCAACACGGCTTAAACCTAGTGAACCGGAACCTGGATACCCCAACTAAAGAAAACATTTTAATACAAACCACCATGAACTCTGTCAGACCAACATAACCAGTGCATAGAATAGGCAGGGCTCTGACCACTAACATCACTAACTGGCCCTACTCAAAACTTTCTGATATCCTATGTACTCACCCTGAAACACCAAACAAAACACACACATAGCTCTACCTAAGCAGAAACCTAAAACTACCACAAAATTCACACACACAGCAACACGTAACTAAACACAACACACCACTGAAAACATAACCAATTATAAATAAATCACCCCACAAATACTCATACAGCAAACAAGACCTAAGCCTTACCAACTAAAAACTAACCCAGCACACAGTGACCGGTTTTCCAGGACTGAAGCTAGCAACAGCACATCACCGCTCTCTAGTGCTTTCCCTCTCTGTCCCAATAACTAAGCCCTCCCAACCCTCCTTCTTTTTCAGATCCACCAGAGCACCTGGTAACCATGAACATTGTGGAAGTGTGTGGTATAAATCACAACATAACATAATTACTTAACATGCACTATTTCACATTTTTTCGAATGTTCAAGTTAAAAGCTGTTTTGAATTATTTTGTTAGCCTTCACAAATGGCCTTTTCTTCCTTTTGAAAATAATTTTTATTTGAGTTTTTTGTTATTTCATTGAAACTGTAACACAGTTCTGCTGTAACTTTGTAACACAATATGAAAAACCTGAATCCCATCACATAGCATTCAAGAACATTGAAATATGTTGTTTGACCACTGTCATTATTATTGTTCACAAAAAACAGGTGTCCACCAGCAAATGTTCATTGTTTAGCCTCATGGTTTTCATGTGCAACTCCTTTTCATCTGCTTGCTTGAGTGCTATTCATGCTGTGTTCTTTCTCTTTTGAATTTTCAAACTGCCCTTTTCTGTCATGTTTGAAGGTGTTTGGCCAGTGAATATGTTCCATATGGTTAGGTACTCTTTTTTCATAACAAGTCACAAGCCGGACATATGCTTTAGGAACTCCATATTCAGTGTGGAAAAATGTCCATACCTAGGATTCAGATGATGACCAGAGTCCTGGTGTTTTATTTAATTTATATATTTATTACATTTGATATAGCGCCCAGACCCAGGTTTTTTTTATGGTGCTTGTACAAGGTAGGTGAATGCAGACAAAAACAAGGTACTGCATAGTACAATAATTGTTATACATATTTGTTAAATAACTATAAGCGTTTTTTAAGACAAAAAAGATGGCTCATTTTCAATGTGCTCATGAAGGGTGTTACAAAGGGTCAGAGAGGTGACGCAAAAGCCTCCAGCTTGCTTGAGGTTGAATCAGAGCCTATGCAGAGCGTGGCTGAAGAGGAGTGGAGGGAGCATGTCACTGGTTTTGCTGAAATGCGTGGGATGAGGTAAGAGACGGCATTCTGTGCAGACAATGGTGAGCGATGGCCAACGTTTTAAATTCAATTTGTGCTTTGATAGGAAGCTAGTGAGCCTCCCTTCTTGTTGCTGAAATGCCGGCCGAGATTTTTAGGCCCAGGGCTGATCTTAGGCCTTTGTTCGGCAGGAGTTGCAATTTTCACAGGTTTGTCACAGTGGTCCCTGAAAATAGAACATTGCAGTAGTTGAACTTACTGCCGAGAGTGAAGCAGTTTTGTAGAGAAATGTATTTCCTACTCAGGGAAATTAGTTTGGCAGTGTAAGCAGTGGTAGAAGCTAGCGTGTTGATATGGAGTGACGTGTTAAGTTTGGCATCAAAATAAACCCCCAGTGTCTTCACATGCTTGGAGACCAGGATGCTGATTGAGTTGATGTGGAAAGGGGAACATGAAGGGTGCTTGGCGTATAGGCAGGGAGCTGAGCCCACGATGAGAAGCTTGGATTCTTGTCATTAAGACATACATTGTGGGTGTTCATCCAGTTCTGGTTGAAACTGTAAGTCTGATTGATCCTCACAGCATCATGGGTGTAATTCCCTGATATTGGAAGTAGGACTTGCGTGTCATCAGCAAAGTTGGTGAAGGGAATTCCCAGTGCGTCGAGGTGATCGTATAGCAGCTGGTTATATATATTATAAAGGGCAGGGGGAATGCAGGAGCCCTGGGGGACACCACAAGGAACTGGAATGGGGTTGGCAGTAAAATTGCCTATTGTGCATTCATTCAACCATTGGGAGGCATGGTGGGAGAAGTGAAGGTTTGTGAGGAGGTGTTGGCAAAGAATGTCATGGTCAACGAGGTCGAACGCTGCTTATATATTGAGGAGGAGCAGGATGGCGATGTTTCCAGAGTCGTGGATGCTGTTGAGTTGGATTTTGACATCCAAGAGTGCTGTTTCAGTACTGTGCTCAGGTGTTGAACCCAATGGTCTCCATCCAAGAAGCTAATGTTGCTCTAGGTAGAGTTGGATTTGGGAATATGCAACATAGTCTAGAATTTTGAGGAATAATGGTACAGTGGCAATGGGCCGGTGTTAGTGGGGAGGGTGGGGTCAAGGGAAGGTTTCATACTGAAAGGAGAGATCCAGGCTGTTTTAAGGCAGGTTGGGACATTGTTGGAGGTGGAAGAAAACATTAAGAAAGTTGGCTATAGCAGGTGCTAGCGTAGCTGCACAGAGTTTAACAATGTGGGCAGGGCAGTCATCTCCTCTACAATTTGAAGGTTTGAGGTGCAGGATAGTGGTGGTAATATTTACTGAGGTAACATGCATGAAATTGAATGGGGAACGGTGGGGGTGAGGTGCAGGCGGTGTGGGGTGTGTACGCAGGGGGTTTATCTTGGAGCTGATGTTTCTTAGCGTCAATTTTGACGTTTAGTGAGTCGATTTTGTTAGAGAGGGCTGCCTGAACAGTTGAGCAGAATGCTATGTCAATGTGGAATGGAGAGGATGTGGAGAAGGATTTTCCAACTCTTTCAGGATGCCGCAGAGTTCTTTTGTGTTAGATTTGGCATGGTGATGCTTCTGGTGAAGGAGGTGTCTTTATTCGTTATGAGGGTTTTTTTTTTTTTTTCGAAGCTGTGCGGTAGGGAGCAAGTTTGTAAGGTGTGTGGGTTTGCCTCTATGTGTGTTCCAAGGCACGTTTGGCTTGGCACAGAAGATACGTTTGTAAGAAAACCAGCTATTAGCCTACTTAATGGTTTGGAGGTACTAAGTTTAAGAGGGGCATGTTGGTTGATAGTAAGTGTAACGGCAGAGAGAATAAGGGAGGCATGAGCCTGAGAGTCATTGGATGAAGGACAATGTTTATAGATGTGTTTGACTAGGGTGGATGACAGGCTGGTTTTAGTGAGCCTGCGAGTATTAGGGACGATGCTCGGAGGCTGAGTGATAGCTGAGTTGGGTGGCTGATGGGCATGAGACAGCTGGAACTCTATGAGAGAGTGGTCAGACCAGGGCACAGGCATGATGCTCATGATAGTGACTGATGTGTTAAGTGTGAGGATCTTTCTGATGATTTACCTGATTAAACAGGTTGTAACTTGCTGCCAACTACCTCTTTGTGTGCCTTTAAATGGTCTGCCATTTTGTTTCTATCCGCAAAAGGCAAATTGTAAAGTTGTCTTTAGAAAGAAAAAAGAGCAGTTGATAGTACAATTCTAGTTACCAATGAAATAAAATACACAGTTTCTGCTGCAATATTAAAGATAAACTCAAGAAGGAATGTGCAGGCAGAAGCCATGAAGAAACATCTGTGCAGCCAACAAAAGAGGAGTGTGGCTTGTTTCCACAGTCAGAGAAGATGGCAGCATGAAGAGGTAAAGGTAGACGAAGGTACATTCGAGGAATTGCATTTATCTAATGTTTTGGGAGCAAACTCCTGCAGATGGGTGGCAGGCAAATGAGAACAGAGCTTGTACCCCGTAAAATAAATTCACCTACCCCTCTGACTGTGGGCAGCTTCTCTCTGCTGGCAAAGATACTGTTTCAACTTTGTTGATTGCTCCGGTAGATTATAAATCAATGTGTTCATCTCCTTAATTGTTTCATCATCTCTTTTTCGAAGGAGTAAATTGTTCTCTATTCCTGATGCTTTAAAATGCTAAAGAAAGTTGTGCCAGGAGTACCTTTGTCCTACCTGTTTACCTGAATGAATGAAAAACACACAATACAACTAGTGCAAAAACAAAACAGGTCCATTTTAATTTTACGACACCAATTACTCACTAAAAAGATTGTGTTCATTTGTATTTTGAAATAATGTAGGATCTATTGTTTCTGTTGGGTAATTATAGTGTTGATTCATTTAAATGGACTTGTGTTTCAAAGAATAAAGTTCACATTATATATTTGATGTAAAGATCTTGTTTTAAAACAATTTTTATGATCTCAAAAATGTGATTAGCACTGCCCTTATCTGTAAAACCAATACTATAGAGGCCCAACTCTATGTGCAAAGTATAGAAATTCAGTGGAAACATGCTTTCTTTTAATGGTGTAGAAATAATAAAGCTATATAAGAAAGGATTTGTATGTGCCAATGTTCGAAATATATTTTCTATATTCATAGTGTTGGACGTATACTTAGACCTTGAGTACAAGTGTGACCATGCGATAAGCCTGGGCGCATAATTATACTGCCTGTGAGCAGCATATGACGCATTTGCTACTTCCCTGCTCGTGCTGTAAAACAGGCTCTGCAATAGTGACTAGAGGTATGGATAAGCTGGTGGTTTTATAGTTAGAGGCAATTTTTGCAGATGCATGTATCGTTGCCACCGTTTGATGCAGCTGCACAAAACATGGCAAAAAAGTATTCATGCTATTCTGCAGAAATAATGAAAGTTTCAGAAAGTTCAGCGCAAGGGGATAAAGTTATAGGGAGGGCACCAAACAAGGAATTAAATACACTAGAGTTGCACCAGAGCTTTTCAAGCAAAAGCATATCGGGTGCTTTGCTTGCTTTAGTGGGAATGTATCCAATAAAAAATAAATCTGGAGCATTTTCTATTATGGAGCCCATGTTCCAATGAGCCGTTACGAAAAATGGATACCTATTAATACTACGGCTCATTTTCAATCATTTGTATGGTGGAGAGGAGGGGCCGAACACATCTTGCGTATCCACCGCCTACCTTCCTCTCTGCCAGCATTTGTAATCGCATGGAATTTAATACAACGTAAATGCTGGAGATCCCTATGGGGTATGCTGACTTTATGCACCAGCATAAAGCAGACAGGCGGATACTCTTGGGATCCATTGTACATGATGACTTTCATGCTCACGTGGCAGGCAACATGTACAATTACAATAATAAAACTTGTGGATATGCTTGCATGTCAGGAAGCGTTTATTTGTAACTGTGAACTATGCTTATCATTCGTGCATGACAAGCAGCATATACAAATGAAATTAAACGCTGCCCGACATGTGAGGCAAGCAGCGTTCACCATTTCAAAGTAAATGCGGCATGGAATGCAAGTATGGCAGGCTGAGTTTACTCACTTTGCACGGCGGGGTGCCAAAGTGCAGGGCGAAAGGCAGCACTTTTTTCCCTGCACTTTTGCACCCTGCAGTGCAAATGATGGAAATGTGGCAGTGGGAACCTGGCTGTGCCTTATTGCAAATGTACCAGGTCCACACCGTCAAATTACGTTTTGAATCAATACGAGCTCATGTGTGTTTTGGCAGATACATTTGATTAGCCACACTTTTGAAACTAAAACGCTTCAATTGGATTGGCTAAAAAGAGTCAAAAAATACATTTAAGTGGTTGGTTCTGTATTCGTGAATACCCACCTATTAGAATGAAGATGGATTCTGGTTGAGTGAGCTTTGACTTCAAAATTAGCCATACATGTCCTGCAGATCCCATGCCATAAAGTGAGCCGAACCATTTTTGAAAAAAGGTATATAGGTCTCCTCTGAGGCTTGTTCGGACCCCAGAGTGGGCAAGGGGACCCAGTAGGATGACAGATAACTTTATTGCTAAACAATAGCCATTTGACTGACAGGATCCACACATGTCATGCAATGGGAACAATGTCTGATTTGTGATATGAAACACTTGTTTAGAGTAGGTTAGAATCTGGAGGGCGAGAGTACATACAGTCACTGTCAAACGTAGCTTTCAGAAATGGAGAAAAAATGTCCACATGGATCCATGAACCTTTTAGAGGACAGTACCCATGGATTGGGCTCTGGATTTTAAGTGTACAACATTGGGGTACAAACGTATAGGTGTAGTTGGGCTTCAATATGCAAGATGTTTGGTTTATAAAAGATTGGCAATATCAAAATGGGTTATGGTGTATATGTACTGTTGCACAGCCATGCCCATGGCAATGTGCCTATATCAACAGTGTTGTCTATCATTTGTGTACGAAATTAATTTATGACTCACTTTTCACATATAAACAGTATATGTGGCTGGGACTTGTGGGCATACTTTATACTTCTCCATCAAGGAGATCCATAGGCTGAAAACCTGCCTCTTGCTGGTCCAGTCTTGGATTTTCAGTGCCTACTTGAAGCTCAACTCCTCCAAGACAGAATTCCTACTCCTCACCAACATCACTGAACACCCAGACATACAGACCTGGCTATCAACCATGAACTCTGAGGGCTTCACACCCGAGCTCACCTCTTGTGCCAAGTCCCTCGGTTTCCACATGAACAAACACCTCTTCTTCAAGACACACATAGCTAAGAAAACTCAGACATCTTGGTATCAGCTCTCCCTCCTGTACAAAGCCAAGCCCTTCCGCCCTCTGGACAGCAATTGATCCACCGTTCAAGCACTGGTCTTATCCCAAATGAATTAGGGCAATCCACTCCTCAAAGGCCTCCTGTTTTCCTCCCTTGTGCTCCTGAGAAGTTTCCTACACGCTGCCACAAACCTCATCAAGGGTCTACGCAGATACGATCACATCACCCTGGCCCTCATTGACCTTCACTGGCTCCCACTGCATGCACAAATTACCTTCAAGTCTTGCTACATCATCTATAAGGCAGTCATGCTCAAGTCACCCAGCTACCTCGCAGAGAAACCCAGCATCTCCGGCGGATAGTGCACCACAAGAACCAGGACATGTGCAGACTTGGAATCTACTGCTGCAAAAAGGAAAGGAACAGAAAACAAGCCTTCTCTGCCTACGCCCCAATACCATGAAACCTCCTGCCATCAGCATCAGACTCGCCCCCACACTCCTCAAATTCAGTAAAGAACTCAAGACCCACTTCTTCAAGGAGTATTTCCTCCTCAACAGCTAGGCCATCATGTCACCCCTCGTGCCACCTTGAGTCGCTAGATGAGGCCTGCCCATCTCCTTCCTGCCACCCGGTACAGCTGTACCCTTTCTCTGTCCCCCTCTGTTTCTTACCCCGATGCATATCTGTTCTGTTGTTACTACTGAAAAGAGCTCTGTTATGCACCTGTAGCTTTGTATTCCTCTGTAAAGTGCTCTGTTATATATATGTATGGTTGCATACCTCTGTAAGGTGTTCTGTTGCTTCTCAAAGCTAGGCCTGCACTCTATAAATGCCATAATATTATTCTTATTATTCTTATTATTATTGTTATTAATAATAATAATAATAATAATAATAATAATAATAATAATAATAATAATAATAAAATAATAATAATACTATTAATAATAGTAATAAAAATAATAATAACAACAATGCATGTCTAATGCCTTTGGCAAACATGAGTGATTCAAGGGAGTGTAATATCACTGTTAATATATATGTGATTGCGGCATGGTCATGTTATATGGTTTAAGACTATTTCTGAAAGAGATATGATATGATATTTTGTTTATATAGCGCTCATACACAAGTGTATCAGAGCGCGACCAAGCAAAGGGAGGGGAATAGGGGAGAACAAAATTGCGATCTTACTAGGCCGAGTGACATTAAGAATGTGCAAGTGCAAGGAAAAGGGAAAGGGGGAAGGTGCATGGAAGGGGGGAGTGGAAAGTGCGGACATAGGAGAGAAAAGAAAAAATAGGGAGTGAAATAAATAAATAAATGTAGTGAGAAAGGTAGTGCAGCCAGCAGCTGGCAAGTGCATGATTAGTCAGATAGGGTATATCTGCTAAGTGCATAAGAAGAGTGGGGGACTGTATGGGTACAGCTACTGATCCCAGCGCTAGGGGTGGCCCGGAGGCAGTGCAGGAGGGAAGGAGGCAGAGTGAGCAGGTACCTGGCCCTGAGGGATAGAGGGTGGCCAGGGGCACGGTGCCGCGAGAAAGAAGCAGATAAGCAGGGGAGAAGAGGGTTACAGGCAGAAGCGAGGAGGAAGGTCTTGAGGTGTTTCCGGAACCAGAGATGGTTCTCCTCAAGTTTCAAGATGGTCGGGAGGCTGTTCCAAAGGGAGGCCCCAGCCGAAGACAGAGATCTGCCCCCAGCTCGTTTCTTTGAAATACGACCGACTCTGAGGGAGTTAGAAGTAGAGGAGTGAAGGGCTCGAGAAGGGAGGTATTTACGGTGGGATAGTTGGAGGTATTTTGGACCCAGGCCCCAGAAAGCCTTGTGGACAATGCAGAGTGTTTAATATGTAATCCTTGCATCCACTGGGAGCCATTGAAGGGATTTCAAAGCTGGAGAGATATGATCCCAGGGCTTGAGGCCAAGTACAAGTCTTGCAGTTCTGTTCTGGATTAGTTATAGAGGGCGGAGAGTGGAGGCAGGTAGATTTAGAAAGAGGCTGTTACAGTAGTCCAACCTAGAGAGAACCACAGCTTGGGAGACAGTAAGCTTCTGGGGAAAGGAGAGGAAAGGTAGCGTACCTTTAAGGAGGTGCAGTAGGAGGTTTGACTTTTTAGAGACGTCGGAGATGTGTGCGAAGAACGAAAGTGTGGAGTCAAAGATGACCCTGAGGTTCTTAGCCTCGCAGGTAGGGGGAGGAGAGCAGAGAGTGAGGGGTAAGTATGGTGGAGGTGTACCAATGAGGAGAATCTCAGTCTTGTTGGCATTTAAACAAAGATCATTGGTGGCACACCAAGTTTGAATGGTGATTATGCAGTCAGAGATGAGGGAAGGAGAGGAGGTGCCAGAGGGAAGACTAAAAATGAGTTGGGAATCATCACCATAGCACTGGAAGGTTGCGCAGAAAAAGGAAATGCAATAGGCGAGAGTAGCCAAGTATTGGTTTAAGAGCAAGTGTGAGAGGTTGGACCCCTGGGGAACACCACAGGTAGAGTGGGAGATAGATGATAGGAAGGACCCAAGTGTAACCTGGGAGGGTCGATCCGAAAAGAAAGAGATCAGCCAGGCTAGAGCCTGATCAGTGATACCCAGGTTGTCAGAGAGAGGATTGAGCAGGATGGTATGGTTGACTGTGTAGGAAAGCATAGGAGAGATCAAGTAGGATGAGGACGGAGGTAATGTTGGAGTTGAGGTTAGAGAGCACGTCTTCACGGATGTTCAGGAGAGCAGTTTCCGTGCTTCTGGCAGCTCTGAATCCAGATTGGTGGTCATGGAGAGAGCCAACAGCGTCAAAAAGAAGCTTAAGCTGTGTGGGACATATTGACCCACTCAACGGCATTGCCTCACATCAATATGCCCCATTGCGCAAAAACAGCAACCTGGCTGCGCTGGCTCCAGTGCGCACCAGGACCTCAAAACCTTGGTTTGGCAGCAACAAAAGAAATGGCTGCACCATCCTGCCTAGCACACTTCAGGCAAAATGGAACAAGGGGACACTCTGAAAAGGTATGCCAGTGTGTTCTGAAACCTATATATGGAAGCAAGCGAACAGGCAGCTTCAAAATGAAACATTTTCACTCTTTCAAAATGCTGTTTTTGCGCTAATTCCATCTGTTCATTCTGAAACCACTGTGATGCAAAAGGCCCTGTCATGCCCAGGATATTTCACTGTGATTCACCAAAACCAGGTATAATTCCTGAGTGACAGGCCCAGTCAAACCAATGCTGAGAGAAATCAATAAGCAACTTCATTTTCACTCACACTGGAACACGCATTTATTTTCCTTCTAAATGTATCCAGGTGCAGCCGTTCAAAGAGACTTTTAACTCTCTGAGCCAGGTCAAGTCAAATGTATCTATACTTTAGATAAGACTCCTGCTTCAAGGACATGACTACAGCTACAAAGACAGTGTGGGCCATCTGAGGCAACTACCAAACCAAATTTAAAGAAAGAAATGCTAACAGTTTTTAAACACGTGTGGAAAAATTGGCTTTTCTGACTGAAGAAAAAAAATGGGCCTGTTTGAAAATAAATTGTTAATGAAAGCCTGCTTACTTAACAATGTAAAGGGGTTATGTTAGTGGTGATAATACACACATAGGCTATCTTCTTTCACAGGTTTGTTTTAATCCAGGACTCAAAATAAGGAATTAAAGAGTTTAAAACACAGGGGCTGGATTTGCAGGCTCTCAGAAAAACCAGTCATTCCAGTTGCCAGCTATGAAACTTCCCCAAGGAAGGGAGACACACCATAAATCCAGGACACGTAAGTGCGAATTGCCAGCTTGAAAAACTTTGAATGGGACAGGACAATGAAAGTTCACACGCTCGTCAGACATTCGTCTGTGCTTCAGGCTGGGACAATAGAAGTGCTGGGACACTAACCTGTCAAGTCTAAGGGGCAATAAAACCTTCAATTAAGATGCAAAAACCCCCTTGCCTTGAAGGAAATGACAGTTGACTGCAGTTGGAGGAAGAACAATATAAACAGGATCTAGTAACAAAGGGATTGCCTTTTGGTGCCAAAAACTACTTTATAAAAGAAAATTTAAAGACTTTGTATCTCTGCAGCAAGAATTAGTAAAAATGAAAAAGTTATTAATCTTGAATCTAATCTGATGTGCTTTATTTTAAAAGTTGGTAGAACTCATTGCTGCATGGGGAACATAAGTTACAAAATATGACAGATTCCAAGGAAAGTATTAATAATGTGAACATAACATTTTGTACATACGTCCCTGGGGACAATTCACATCTGCGTATAAAAATGTGGAATTTTAGGCCAAATCGGTCATATTTACCAAAATGTAGCAGAAAGGCAAAACAAGGACGCACAGACTCGAGGTTTGGACTGAAATGTGATGCACGAAATGTGTACCCTGTGTATCTGATTTGCTAAGAGGTTGCAACTGTGTAAATATATGTTTGTGGCAAAATTAGATTATAGTTCCAGTAAATATGGAAGGTTTCTGGACACTGTAAAACTCACCCCATAAGCCTGACATCATTATTCTGAAATCCAACCAGTGGAGAGCAAGGCAGAGATTAGCTCCCCTGCCCAATCCTGTTGATAGAGGCGTGTGTAGTTAAGCCTGCCCCAGTACTATACTGTGATGATGTCACCTGGCATTATAAATAAGAGCCATTGACAACACACACACACATACATGCACAGATTCCTGACAGATTCCTGATTTCCTGTCCGGTGTCCTGTCCTGTTCCTGTCTTCATCTTGCATTATCCATCTAGACTCCAGATCCCAACCACAAGGCCAAGCATTGCTGATCTTGCTTCAGCAAGGCCTCTAATTCTAATAATCCCAATAACCAAGGGAAAAGCTGTGGTGCTTTGGGAAGCATCCTGAATTAACCTGGCTTCCTGCTCACTAAATGCATGCCTGCTACAAACCTGCCATCCAGCTGATTCTTAGTATCCAGTGACCAGAGGTGCCCATCCAGTGCTAGTCCAGTGCCAGTCAAGTGCCAGTCCAGTGCCTTCCGGTGACCAGAACTGCCCAGCTGTCTTGTCAGGTGCCATGTCATGCAGTGACCAGAACCCTTGATGGCCCAATATCCTAAACTAAAAAGTGGACTGTGAGTAGGAACCTTAGAAAACCATAGTATACCGTGCCTTGCTTTGTTCTATCCCAGTCTCTAAGCTATCCTATTCTGACCTGATATCTTGTTAAAATTGTCAGCATTATCTGTGAAAGCATGCCTTTGATTCCTAGTGTCAGCGCTGATTTACCTCTTCATTTTTGTTTTGCATAGAACATAAGCCATTAGCGAGTTTGATTAAATGAATTAATTTTCCATAAAAGTAACAGGGGACACCACGTGAAGGGTTACAACGGCCGCGTAACTGTAGAGATTCACTGGTGACATTCTCTTTTCCTTAGCCATTAAATCCAATTTAAGTCAAGTTTGCAATCCATTTTAAAGCCGCTTTTCTATTTTTCTCTGATCTATTTTCCTAAAAACAAACCTCACTATATCTAGCATAACTCACTCAATTTACCAGCTAGAGTCCTAATTTCACGTCCATATTTTTTTTTGTATGTAGTTTACATATGAAACCTTTACAATTACATTTAATAAGAACAATTCATTAGAAAAATACATATCTATAAAAATGTATACAAGACATACAATCAGTGCAAGTGTATAAAATTCAACATTATGAAAGATAATAATAAATTCCAAAGTCATGCAAAGCAGGGATTTATGTCACTCATGGTTCACAAATACAACTTAAATGATAGAACCAATTTTCAGAATAGAGAAAAACAAAACGAGAAGCATTAGACGGTGCCCTTAAAGAGAGCTTGAAGCAATCAAATCAAGGGTCCATAAAGGTCTAGAGATTTGATAAAGCCAGCAACCGCAAGGCACTCCACGATATTAGAAATTGAGAGACATCTTGACCAAATAAACATATCATGCCCCCAGAAGTCCCATGGTGTTGAATTTTCCCAGATGGAGAGCCCTAGAACCTTTCAATTCAACACAATCTAGGAACAAATGGCGAGCAGTTTCAGTCACCCCTGTCATATGGCAAAAGCGACAGAGGATATTGGTGTCTTTAATCACATTCCTTCTATAAAGAACTTCCTTAGTAGGAAGAATATTCCATCTAAGTTTCAGGAGGAGGGAGCGATAGTGATGATTAGGGAATTTTGTCATAATGAAGGACAGGGTTCCTCTCTTCCTGTGTTCAATCACTTAGAGAACGATAAGAGTGAAATTTGTCAATTCTACTATTCCAATCATGGGAATAAAGAGGTTTTTTTCACCATGGGGATTGATCATCAGAGTAACCCTGTCCGTACGCAAATCCAACAAGGTCCTATCACAGAGGTCTCCAAACCTCGAGAGGTATAGATTGCGAACCAAACATCCCTGTTTGAAATTAATGTTGCCCAAATCAACATATAGAGAATCCTCTTTAGGGCAAAGCAAGGAACGGAAAAGGGCTCAAACCCACCAGAGGGATTTAGTTCTCAGAGACACGAGACCCAATTTTAACCTTATATTCACGAGTGGAATGCTGTTAGGGAGTTTCATGACCTTTCTCCAATAAATACCCTCTAAGGAGTCCCAGAAAGTATAGATATCCAAAAAATGGAGTTCCATGCCATATATTAACTTCAGAACAAACTTTCCTTCAAATAAATCTACAGCTGGCTTAAAGGAAAACCTGCCATACTTATTGTCCAATTTAATGGTCTGGGAAATAAGAGGTAGGGCCTTATGTCTAATAGACCGTCTAAATTCACCGACCGAAGGTTGAGCCAAAATCAAACAGATAGACAATTTTTTGTGCTCTAACAATCGGATCCCCACCAGTTTTCCACACTTGTTTGTTCCCTTTTTTTCCTTTCGAAAACACCATCGTACGGGTTTTGCTGGGGTTCATTTTTAACCCATTCATTGCAGCATATTGTTCAAACTTATATATTAGTCTTGGTAGACCGACTTTGGTGTGATCAAAAAGGAGAAAATCGTCAGCATAGGCCAACCACGAGAACCTGAGATTACCCCAATTTTGCGCTCAGCAACCCTGCCTCCGAGAGAAATCTCTGCCAAATATAGGATAAAGAGGCAGGGAGCCAGAGAGCAGCCATGTCTCACACCATCGTGTTCTTATTCTGCTGGAAAGAGTCGCTTCCAGGTTAAGCCTTAAATGAATCTCTGAGTTCTCATACATAGCCATGATAAGGTTAAGTAGACCTACGGGGAGAACCCACTTAGAAAGTCTAGCCCAAAGTCTAGCCCAGGGGTTAAGAGAACCTTTCCGGGTGATAGACCATTGTCAAATTTCCCCTGTACTCCTCGGATCTTCCAGGGATGACTGGAATTTGACTTGGATTTACCAATTTAATTTCAAAGCCAAGCTCCCGCAGGCCCTCCATTTCTCCCATTATCAGATCCAAAACCACTCTGGGTTTCAGGACAATGTTACTAAGATCTGCACGATCTGTGAGCGGAAAATAGATCCTTTCTAGGTCATAACTGGAGACCAGAGACAGTGAAGGAATTTGATGTAGAATTTTTAGACTATTCCCTCGATTAAGACATATCGGTATATCACTAGCCCAGAGACTTAGTAATTGTAGAATCTCTAGGGGTTCTTTATTTCCCAGTGTTTGGGGCAGGGAATCCGAAATATCCCTACTGAATTGGTTTAATGAATCATCTTGGGTTTCAGGACCCCTTGCACCCCATAGTATTGTCCCTCTCTGTGTAAGGACCTGTCAGGAATCTATCCTGGTTACCAAAGGAACCTGAATTAATAGGCCTCATTTTGTCAGAATAGAAAGTATATTGTGCCTCCTATTGTAATAAATATATTTAATATTGGCCTACGCCAAGCTGCTCGAAGGTCGCTTGCGAAGGAAATCTGTGTTGCAAGGTCCTGACCTTAAATCTATGTAGGCCGCCATTTTAGGTCAAACCGCCATTTTAGGATTTGTTGTGCAAAAGTCACCCTGTGAGCTAAAATGATGAACAATGTCATTGCAAAATACAACATGGCCGTCTTGACTTCTGAACATAGCTAATGTGTAATTTGCATGCAGGCCACTTGTTGAGGTCATGAACTGAGACCTCGTCCTTCGTTGACCTATGTGTAAAGGGATTACCCGTGCAATGGAAATTAATCCACGAGCATATGTCGAGACAATATATTCGAATACTGAACAAAGAACATCTGTCTTGTTACATTGGGGGTCATTCCGAGGTTGGAGGTAAGGGATTACCGGCGCCTGTAAGGGCACCGATGGCGGTAATCCCTTACCTCTGTATTCCGAGTTCCCTTTGCGGGTCCCTCTTTACCTCCTGCTTTTAGCAGGAGTAAATTACGGGACCCGCAAAGTGACCTTGGAGTAAATTACGGCACCGTAATTTACGGTGCCGTAATTACCTCCTTCCCCATTCCCATTGAGCCCTATGGGGGCAGAAATGGGGATGGGGAAGGGCTATGGTGAATGGGGAATTACCGGTCCATCCAACCTTGGAATGGACCGGTAATTACTCCATTCACCATGCCGGTATTCCATGGAGTAAATAGCTCCATGGTTGCCAACCATGGAGCTATTTACTCCATGGTGTAGTCCTAACTCGGAATGAGGGCCATTGTATTAATGTTTAAGAAGGCCTGCATGGAAAACTTTAGAATACACAGCTATTGCATACGCTTGTTGTTACATGTATTAAAAGCAAACCAGTTATATTCGGTTATTTGAGACTTGGCACGAACCCTAGATCGGTGATATATTAAAAGGAATATTAACCCAAAGTGGGGCTGGGCATCGCGTCCACAAAATGTATAAAAAGCAAATGCATTCTAATGTACAGGGTCTCTCACTGAACACACTGAACCACGCTGGAGTTCGTTGTGTTGTACTGAGGGCCGATAGCTATCTGACTTTGCACTGTTTTTGTAATTGAATTCCGTATAGAATAAAGTACTTTTTTATGTTCCTTTGTAACCCCTGTTCGGTGTATTTCCTTTTGGGGTGCTTAGCCTCGATATTCTTTTTCTGTTTTCACAGTTGGCACCCGAATAGGGACCCTCAAGATTGATGCCGGATTGTTGAAGGTTGACACATGCTATTGGACCGGGATTGGACGGTGTGACAAAAAGAAAGGGGCCCCTGGATGAGACGCGACACCTCAGTAGCGCTGCACAACCCGATCCCTGGACGATTAGCTTGTGGTCTGAGACGGCATCTTGACAAGGGTCCACTTATCGAGGCGGGCAGATTTGCCGAAATCAACATACACGAGGTAAGATTAGTTAGGTAAGATTCTTAGAAGTACCGATCGGTCCTCCTTACGTTTGGTCAGGTGAGTCGTGACCCGATTCTTAATTTAACCCTGACAATTTGAATTTTGGCGCATTGAATCTGCAGACACAATTATTGACCAGGTAACACCAAGAATTTGAGATATGCCTGGGAAATTGTCTACCTGCTTTAGGGCATTATTCCACAGTGATAGACAATCGTTGGAATTTAGCCGTCCCACACCACAGGAGGGGTCGCCGGCATGTACTATGTACTTTAAGTATGGCATTGGAAGTATAGTATTTAATGATATTTGGCACAGACAAACCAGACATGCCTCCGAACTTCAGTGGCCAATCAATGGTAGTTTTGAGATCTCTCGCATTGAATATTTGGAGTCAGTCTTGTTAAAGAAAAAGGCTAGACCTGCAGCATTTGATGTTTTGCAGAATTGGAAAAAAGAAGTGTTGCAACAACTTAAAGGTAGAGAGAAACATGCACTTCGTCATAAAATGAATGCTGAAAAGCATTGTTATATGACCAAAACAAACAGTCTGAGGCGACTAAAAATATGGATAGGACTTTCTCACTTAGAATTCAGAAAATCTATCCTTCTAAAGATCTTCATGTTTCTGATGAGTTTATTGACAAAATATTAAATGAACAAAGGCCTGCTGCCTCTGCGCCATCTCCGTATGTTCCTCTTCCCGCTGCTGTACCCCTTCCTGCTGTTATTCCTGTTCTTCCTGCTCAACCTGTTGCTCCTATTTCTCCAGTATTTGTCCCTCCACCTGCTCCTCTGCCTCTTTTTATCGCACCAGTTATAGTACCTCCATCGAATTTGCCTGCTCCCTCTCTTCCAAGTGGTCCTGAGCCGCTTGTAATCGATCGAGGTGCAGGGTCAAAGGTTGTCACTCGAAGTACTGTACCACCAGAGAAGAAACGTGAGTTAATTGCATGGGCTAAGCATTGTATGGAGAAGGATGATCAAGCTAGTGTTTTTGCCACACTTTGTAATATGGATAATTTTCCTGAGAAAAATGTTTTTATTGAAGGTTTAGGGATTCAGTTATGTATAATGTGGGGAAGATTAAATAATGCGGATGTTCCGCAAGGATTAAGGGATCTAAATACTCTTGCACTTTCCAGAGACACTGTGGAGAAGGTAAATGAGCATGTTGAGAGGTTATTTGGATATAGAAAGGAGTTAGAAAAGTTACAGAAGGAGGATGATGAAGAGGAGAATATGTATGTACAGAAACGGTTCCTTCCGTGTCGCAAACCTATATCGGACGAAAAGCGAATTTGTAAGAAAGACGCGATTAGATGGATTTCAGACATATCGATAACTCCAGTTGAGGTATATGACACATATAGTCAATATACGTTGGAAATGCAGAGGAAAGTGATACAGATAATGGTATAGTACCTGCAGGATGAGTGTGTAAAAAGGAAGATTAGTTGTCCCACAGAGTTATTGAGCATTTATAAGAGAGCTTTTTCACTTGACACTTCTTCGACTGCTTTAGCGCTCAACTTGGCTCTGTTGCTTAGTAAGCGTTCAGAGTTGCCTACATCTCAGTTGCCTATGATAGAGGTTCCTCTGACATTTGTCCCGAAGGTTGAGGTTGCGGCCGATGCTGCACAGGGTATACTCGCTGTGAACATTCCCGCACATTATATATCACAGTTTGTTCACGTCCCGTTTTCACGGCAGGAAGTGAACACCATTAGACAGTCTATTCCTTACATTAGGAAAAATCTGACAGGGTTCTATAAAGAGATGGAATCTGTTTTGCAATCCTCAGTGTTCACCTTAGGTGACATTGATTTGTTGTTTCCCGTACTCCTGCCCGTAGATTTATGTAAACAAGTTAGAACTATTGACGATGTACCCGGGTTGGGAGATACATGGGCGAATATAACTAGACTCGATGGGGAAAGACCAGCTGGCGAAAGACCACAACAGGTGATATTAACTCTGCCTGATAGAATCATTGCTAAATTAAAAACCATAATTCCCGAAAAGAGAATTATTTGGGACAAGCTTACTGCCTGTGTCCAAGTAAAGTCTGAAGGTGCTACCGAGTTCTTTAATCGGTTCGAACAGGTATTCTCGGAATTCAGTGGGCAAGATTTAGGCATAGAGACTGGGAAAAGATTATTTGTGGACAAATTTGTACGTGGATTACTGCCTGACATCCAGTCACAGATTATGTCTTCTGAGAACGCTTGGCAGGCGAAATCACAATCAGAAGTATTGCACATGGCTCAGTACTATGAGAACCGTGTCAATAATGAAAAAGATAGGATTGTAAAACGGAAAGGCGATTTAAAAACTAAAGTGCTATTGCAGCAAATTGTTAGGAGCCCCACAGGGGGTAATTCTGAAGTTAGAGGTCAGTCTGTCCCACAGGGGAATGTGCCCTTGGGTTCTGTGAATATTAATCAGTGTGCTTATTGTCGGCGAGAGGGTCATTGGCGAGCACAATGCTCCGTCCTTCAACAAAGGTCAAATAATACATTTGGTAGTATGGGTAGGCGATCCAAAGGTCGCCCGGGCGTAGGGGGCCCTGGTAGAGGTCAGTTTACACAGGACCCTCAACAACCTTTTTCGCAGGACAATCAGACTCCTAGTGCGGACACTAGGAATATATTTGATCATCCTTCCGCCGCGTATTTATCTGAAGAGCTTCCTTTTGATAATATTCTGTTTCGTTAGGATTGCCCGAAGCAGGGTTTGGAACCTACACCTATTCCCGTCAATCAGAAAGGTCCCTATGTTGAAATGGTGGTGGGAAATAGGAAACATCAGTTTTTGATAGACACTGGTGCACAGAAGTATTCCATTGATCATTCGCGGGTTCCAAACATTCCACTGTCAGGGCAAACCAATGTTTCTGTAGGGTTTTCCGGTACGCCAGTTGTTTGTCCAGTTTCTAAGCCAGTACCTATTTCTTTGGGTCTCTTTACGGACCAGTGTCCTTTTCTGTTGACTTCGGATTGTGGAGAGAAATTGCTGGAGTTGAATTTGTTAAAATAATTAAATGAAGTGATTTATTGTTCTTCTGACGGAGTGCGCTTGACGATTTCACCACAGCAATTTTCTGCCTCGCAATTTTTGACTAGACCTTTGCCTCCAGAATTCATTGATGTACCAGAGAGCTTGTGGGCTGTCGACGACAATGATGTCGGTGTCTTACAGATCGAGCCTGTTAAGATAGTTTTGAAACATGGAATTGAGCTGCCTCGCATTCCCCAGTATAAGATTTCGGTTGAGGGCGAGCGAGCTTTGAAATATATTGTTTCCGATTTTGTGCATCGCGGTGTGAGTGAAGACATTTCAGGAAGGTTGTGTAATAGTCTGATTTTACCCGTGTACAAGAAAGGCGATAATGTAATTCCATTCCATTTTTTGTAATTGATTTACGTGCCATTAATAAAGCTGTGACACCACAATTTCCAATTGTGCCTGATGTGACGATGATCCTAACCATGATTCCTGCTACAGCTACTTACTTTAGTGTTGTGGACTTAAATAATGCGTTCTTTAGTATTCCTATACACAAGGATAGTAGATATTTGTTCGCGTTCACCTTAGGGGGACGCTCGTTTACATTTACTTGTGCACCTCAAGGGTACAAAAGAGAGTCCTAGCATTTATAGTAGGGCTTTGAAAGAGCAACTTTATACCCTTGAATTGCCCTCTACCTGTACTTTGCTTCAGTATGTTGATGATTTGCTTCTAGCTGCTGACTCTGAGAGTGCCTGTAAGGAGGGCACTGTGTTATTACTTATTCATCTAGCTAAGCATGGTCACAAAGCTTCGCTTAAAACATTTCAATATTGTTGTCAGGAGGTCGCCTATCTAGGCTATCTCCTGTCAAAGGAGGGAAGAAGATTGACACCTGAAAGAATAAAACACATTTCTGGCAAGTCTGTCCCAAATACACCGAAGGAAGTTAGAGCCTTGATAGGTATGGCTTCTTACTGTAGGTTGTGGATCCCGAATTTCTCACTAGTGATCAAACCGATGGTGGCTTTGACAAAGAAGGGCATTTCTTCGCCATTGCCATGGAACGCGCTACACCAGCAGTCGCTTGACTTGCTTAAGACTGCATTATGCTCTGCACCAGTTTTGGGCACACCAAACTATGAAAAGGCCTTTGTATTGTTTGTGAATGAATGTGATGGATGGGCTTTGGCTGTATTAACGCAGGAACATGGAGGGAAGAATAGGCTGTGCGGTTACTATTCTCCCGCCCTTGATCCTGTAGCATGCGCTTTGCCAAGATGTTTGTGCGCTGTCGCTGCTGCTGCCACGTCTGTAAAACAGAGTGAGGGAATGGTCCTAGGCCATGATCTAACCCTGATGGTGATTCACTGTGTAGATGTTCTATTGAACTGAACTCAAACGCAACACCTCACTTCTGCACGGTTGACAAGATATGAATTGATCTTGTTTGGTCCTCACATTCAAATTAAGAGGCGTTGTGTCCTTAATCTGGCTGAACTCCTACCTTTTCCACAAGATACTACTTGCGGCGATGAAGAGTCACATGATTGTTTGTATACGACCGAACACGAAACAAAGGGCAGAATTGATTTGAAAGATACTCCTTTGGATAATCTGCAAGGAGAGCTGTTTTGTGATGGCTCCTGCTTTAAACTTCCGGATGGTACATCCACAGCCGCTTATGCAATCACTACATTGAGCACGGTTGTGGAAACAAAGAGAATTATGCATAATTCTGCGCAGGCCGCAGAGATTATAGCATTGACCCGAGCTTGTGAACTTTCCGAAGGGCTTGCAGTAAATATATATAGTGATAGTCAGTATGCCTTTGGGGTGGTTCACAATTTTGGGAGACTTTGGTCAGAAAGAGGGTTCCTAACTTCGCATGACACCAAGCTTCAACATGGCTCCCTAATAGTACAACTACTCTCAGCGCTTACCCTCCCTACTCAGTTAGCAGTTAGGAAATGTGCAGCACATCGAAAGATTGTGGATGATATTGGAAAAGGGAACGCTTTCGCTGATCAGATAGCTAGACAAACTGCCACAGATCTTTTCACGGAAATGTATGTTGCAAGTGAGACTGTAGATGCCTATGTAATGGATGAGGCTGTTGGGTCTGTACGAGATATCCAAGCTGATGCCACGATGGAAGAGTCTAAGAGGTGGGCTGAAGGCTTGGGAAAACTTGATGATGATGGGTGTTGGGTGGACATGGTCGAAGGAAAATGGCTGTTACCTGACGCCTATGTCATGATGATGGTTGTAATGGCACACGGCCCTACACATGTTTGTGTCCAGCAGGTTACGAAAATGTTAGAAAACGTTTGGGCAAATGACAAGATTTTGAAAATTGCCCAGCACTATGTCTAGAACTGTATGATTTGCCTACAACACAATGTGGGAAAGGGGACATCAACTCCAAGGGGAAGTTGTGGCCTACCTTCTGTCCCCTTCAAAGTTATTCACTTTGATTTCATTGAAATGGAACGATGCAACAATTTAAAGTATGTCCTAGTGGTCATTTGTGCCTTTAGTAAATGGGTTGAGGCTTTCCCTGTTAAAGATGCTACAGCCATGACCACTGCGAAAACCATGTTAAAGGAGTACTTCCCCCGGTTCGGTTTGCCGGGAGTTATCTGGTCGGACAATGGTCCACATTTTGTCGCCGCTGTAATCCTACAGATATGTACAGCGTTACGAATTGACAAACGGTTCCATTCGGCCAGACATCCTCAGAGCGCCGGACTAGTAGAAAGACACAACGGTATCATTAAGAACAAGCTCGCTAAGACGTGTGCCGGCACCAAACTAAAATGGCCGGACGCCTTACCCATCGTGTTACTAGCCATGCGTACAACCCCTCAAACTAAGACTGGGCTCTCTCCATTTGAGGTGGTAATGGGGAGACCTGCCAATATCTGGAATCTTCCAAAATGATGAAATTTAAAGAATGTTGAAAATGTACTATTTTCAGATTATTGTAGACATTTTCTGCAACTGTCATTTGCGCACTTCAGACATGTAGAAGGTGCTCTGAAAGAGAACACCGAAGCCAAAGATACACGGATACAGGATCAAGAAGGGACCTTCAGTAGCAGCGCCCCTGAGTCTGAGGGCAAGTGGACTCAGGGGACTAAAACAAAGAAAGCAAACAAATTTACGAGAGCTATGAAAAAAGATCCCATTAGGCAGATTAAGGCCACTAGGAGTTTCATAACTCCATATCATAAAAATGCGAAGTATTCTGTTTGGGAACACTTAGAACTATATGAGCAAATGATGGACACCTTTCATATGAAGGACAGCCAAAATTGCATAGAATATGTAAAATGGAACTTCTACCCTGAATACTCCAGCTTCTTTGCGGGACTGGAGTACCGAACCACTCCAGATGGTCCACCTACAGGGCGGCCATCTTGAAACATTTTTCTGCTCATAGAAACCCCCAAGAGGCCCACAAGGTGGCCTACAATCTGCAGTGTGGGGAAATCAGGCCCCCCAAGAATTTGTGCAGGAGTTCAAATGTGCCTTTGCTCAGACCACCAGGAGGGTGCACACAGAGAGTCGGGAGTTCATCACCACCTTCTTTCATGCCCTCCCAAAATATATAATGACCCAGCTGGTGAGGGACTTTCATGAGAATAGATTGCTGGACTGGGTCATAGAGCAGGCGACCCACATTTATGAGGTCCAAAAACCTGCAGATAACAAAAATCCAAACAAAAACCACAAACCAGCCAACACCCCTGCTGCTGCTAAGGTGGTGGAGGGGAAGGTTGCCCCAATTTTATATCTGGAGATGGGGGGACCTAAAAATATACCTGTACCAAATCAACCCAATCAAAGACCCAGAAGGCCCTCGGGTTAATCCCAGACAGGCAGTAGTCAAGGTGGTAGTCCCACAAATGGGACCTCTAACTCCCCTGATTACATCAGCCCGTGATACAAGGGTAACAGACCCATCCTGGGGTACGTATGGACTCCCCAGCCTAAGGGGGGGATACAACCAGGTAGGTACCTCACCTCCCCTGGAATCTTCCCTCCTAACTTTCCCCAGGAGGGCAGTAATCCAATCCCGGGTTGAGGTTATTTCCTGGCACACACAAAACCCCAACTTGCAGGACAACCCTCCTTTCTTTATCCACTTTCAGGAGCCCAGACAGCCCAATGCGGGAGAGGGGAGGCCAAGGGTGGAGGGTTACCAAAATTCTCAATACCCAGGGTACTATGGGAGAAGGGACAGTTACCCTTACCGTGATTCACCTAGGGTTGATCAGAGACCTCCCCCGTACCAGCTTGAACGGGTGTCCCAACTGGAGAACCAGGTCCAGAACCTATCCCAGGATCTGGGTAGCATGTTGAGTGCTCAACAGAACCCTCAGATAAACATAGCGGCTCAGAACCCCAAAACCCAAGGGTCTGGTACCCCAGAACAATGACAGGGAGAGCACCCTGACAACTCACCATTTACAGAGGAGGAGGCACGGGGGAAGGGAGGTGTAAAACCCTAGAGGAAGCTTCCTTCCTCACTCGTAAAAAGCCCCTGGACACCCAAAACCAGAGAAAAAATCTCCTGCCCCTAAAAGTCTGCAACCCAGGGAACAGAGGGTGGGTAGGAGAAACAAAGAACCCAAAAAGGCCCATTTTGTGGAGGAAGTCAGTGTCCTCCAATTTGAAGGGGAAGAATCCTTAGAGGGTTCTGGGGAAAAGATCTTCTCCTTCAGGGACGGGGGAACTCCTCCCAAAGAAAAATGGGTCCCAAGAGATCCAAATGAAGACTGGGTGAATGTGGGGATGGAGTCAGAATTGCCCATCATTGAACCCAAGAATGAGAATCAAGGAAACCAAACTGTCCAAACCAATTCTGGTGACTGCCTCCAAAAAGGGGGGGCGGCTCAGCATCAAAAAAAGGGGAGCCCAAAATTCCCCAAATATTCAAATGTCAAGTTTTTGTTTCAGATCCCCAAACTCCAACACAGAATCCTGCCCAAACTACCCCTGTGTCGGAGTCAAAAATAAGGAAATTTACTACCAAAGTTGCCCAAAATGCACACTATCTTTGTCCACTTGAGGAGAAGGAATGTAGGTTTTATGCCCCGGTCCAAGTGCAAGGGCAGTGTACATTTCCGGCACTGGTGGATACTGGATCCCAAGCCACTCTTCTGTTAAAGAGGGCCTTTGATCAACTTAATTCAGGAAGGGTGGAGAGATACCAAATCCCTATCACCCCTCTTCCTGACAACTTCAGAATTTCGATGGGAATGAAATTCCTGTCGAGGGGACTGCGGATTTGGAAATAAAAATTGGGCGACACAAGGTGAAACACCCAGTCATAGTCGTGACTCCAGAGGGCACACCCTGTCTACTGGGGAATGACATCCTTTGTAGGTTGTCCCCCCTAATAGACTGTGTGAACAAGGTCCTCTGGACCCAGACTAACTGGCCAATTAAATTAAAACATAGTGTCAACCATGTTAGTTTAAATGGCACATGCCACATGGTTGAACAAAAACCCGATCATATTGAGTTTCAATTTCAGAACAACCAAATACCTGACATGACAGTAATTGCTGTAGGACAACAAACTGGTGATGGGAACTCTTCTACATTTCTGAAAATCAACCTTTCTTCCAGTTTCAAGTTGCTTCCTCAAAGACAGGCACCAAACAACGACACTTTCAAGCTTTACCTCCCAAGCCCGACCAGTCGACACGGGAGTCCCACAAGGAGCATGTCTATCCGCCCTCCTGTTCAATCTCTACCTGATCACCCTCCCACCAATAATTAGTTCTCACAACATCCTGTGTTACAACTACGCCGACGACACTCAACTAATTCTAAAATTCCTGAACTCAAAACCCATCTCCCGACCTGACCTGGCATCCTGCCTCCTTAACATAGAAAGCTGGATGACCCAAAGCCACCTCTTGTTAAACCCCTCCAAAACAGAAATCATGGTTTGCGGCAACTCCAATCTTCTTCCGCACCCACTACCCTGGCCACCCGCCTTGGCCAACTCACCAACACCCTCCAACACAGTGAAAAATCTTGGATGCACCCTGGACTCTGACCTAACACTATCGCACCAAGTCAACAATGTCTCAAAGTCCTGCCACTACCACCTTAAAAACCTTAGGCGCATCTTTCCATATCTCTCATTTCCCAACAGATGCTCCGCGGTCCAATCAATCGTTATATCAAGACTGGACTACGCAAACCCCCTATGCCTCGGAATCCATGCCTACCAATTGAATAAACTCCAAAGGGCCCAAAACGCAGCGGCCAAAATGCTACTTGCGCTTGGTCCTAGAGACCACGTATCCCCAGCCCTTAAGACACTGCACTGGCTTCCAGTAGCCCTTAGGGTGGCCTTCAAAACCTTATGCCTCTCCCATCGAGCACTGCATAAAACTGGACCTCAATAACTTCAAGACAAGCTAATACCTTATCATCCCACTGGCACCCTAAAATCAAGCTCAGCTGGCCTCCTAGTAATTCCTAAGACAAACTCAGTCAGGTTAGGCGATTCATTATTCTCAGCCCTAGCCCCAACCCTGTGGAACTCGCTCCCACCCCACATCCGCTTAACTGAGGATTTAACGACCTTCCGCAAACTACTGAAAACCTGGCTCTTCCCCTAAAACCAACCGGTTTTCCAAACTAGCATCATCACAATAACACCGACCCAACAAACTACCTGAAGCGAGAAATTGACAGCTAATAAACCCGAATGTAAACTAGAAAACAAACAGAACTAAACGAGTAATGTAGTTCAAAACAGTGAAGTGGATAATAGGAATAAATCATCATGAAAGTAAGGAGATCTAAACTGATGAAATGGACGTAATGAATGAGGAGGGAAAGTAGTGAATGACATAGATGAAATAGTTAGAATGGATAAAGAGTATAGAACAGATTAATCGAATAAGTGTATGAGTGCATGAACGGAAGGACAGATGACTAGATAGATCAAAAGGGGAATGGAGATCGGATGGAATAGATGAACATACTAAAGCCAATGAGTGTGTAGAGTGGTTGGGTGTGTAGAACGGATGAGCATGTAGAGTTGATGAGTACGGGTAGAGTGGATGAGTACGAAAATACAGAGAAACCAATAGAATGCTGAAGGGCGCTAGAACTGTTGACTATACTGAACGGACGAACTTATAGACTGGATAAACGTTTTGACCAGACGAACGTCTATGAGCAAACGAGCATGTAGAGAGAATGAGCGTGGAGAGCGGATGAGTGTGGAGAGAGGATGAGTGTGGAGAGCGGACGAGTGTGGAGAGCGGACAAGTGCGAAGAGTGGACGAGTGTGGAGAGCAGATGAGAGTGGAGAGCAGACGAGTGTGGATAGCAGACGAGTGTGGGGAGCGGACAAGTGTGGGGAGCGACCGAGTGTGGGGAGCGACCGAGTGTGGGGAGCGACCGAGTGTGGGGACCGGCTGAGAGTGGGAACGGCCGACTGTAGGGAACGGCCGACTGTTGGGAGCGGCCGAGTGTGGGGAACGGCTGAGTGTGGGGAACGGCTGAGTGTGGGGAGCGGCTGAGTGTGTGGGGAGCAGCTGAATATGTGGGGAGCGGCTGAGTGTATGGGGAGCAGCTGAGTGTGTGGGGAGCGGCTGAGTGTGTGGGGAGCGGCTGAGTGTGGGGAGCGGCTGAGTATATTGGACCAGTTAAAAATGTGGAACGATTCAGTGTGTGGAACGGATGAGTACGTAGAGCATAGCGGACGAGTACGTAGAGCGGAAAAGTGTGTGGAACGGACGAGCACGTAGAACAGAGCCGACGAATACGTAGAACGGATGAATGAGTGTAACGGACAAGTACGCAGAGCAGAGCAGAGTACATAGAGCGGACGAGTATGTAGAGCGGACAAATGTGTGGAGCGGATGAGTAGGTGGAGCAGATGAGTGTGTGGAATGGATGAGTCTGTGGTGCCGATAAATATGTGGAGCGGGTGAATGTGGTGCCGACAAGTGTGTGGAGTGGGTGAGTACGTGGAGCGGATAACTTCGTAGAACAGATGTGTGTGTGGAACGGACGAATGGGTGGAGCGGATGAATATGTGGAGCGGATGAGTACGTGGAGCGGATGAATACGTGGAGCGGATAAATACATAGAACGGATGAGTGTGTAGAACGGATGAGTGGGGGGAGCGGATGAATGTGTGGAGCAGATGTGTGTATGGAATGGACGAATACGTAGAGCGGTCGAGTAATATATCAAGCAGACGAGTAGTATGTTGTGCCGATGAGTGGATAGACCAGATGAGCGTGTGGACCGGATGAGCGTGCGGATTGGACGAGTGTATGGAGCGGACGAGTGTGTGGACGAGTGTGTGGAACGGACGGTTTTGGGGAGCGGACGAGTGTATGTGGAGCGGACGACTGTATGTAGCGGATGAATGTATGTAGAGCGGACGAGAATATGTGGTGTGGAAGGGGGTGTAGAGCAGACGAAGGTGTAGAGCAGACAAGTGTGTGGAGCGGATGCCTGTGTGAGCGGATTCCTGTGCGGAGCGGATGCATGTGTGGAGCGGATGAATGTATGTTGAGCGGTTGAGTGTGTGGACCGGATGAGTGTGTAGACCGGATGAGTATGTGGACTGGATGAGAGTGCGGACCGGATGAGTGTGTAGATCAGATGAGCGTACAGAGCAGATGAGCGAACAGAACGGATGAGTATACAGAGCGGAAGAGTATACAGAGCGGATGAGTGCATAGGCAGACAGGAGTACATGCGCGGGGTAGACTGGAGTGCATGCGTGGGGAGGGCGGAAGTGCATGCGTATCGAATACATGAGAGCATGCGTGAAGCACACTGGAAAATGAGGGCTAGACTAGAGCACGCAAGGTGAGCTAGAATGCGCGAGTGTGTCGAGCAGGTAGGAGTGTGTAGGACAATCTTGAACGCCTGAAATGAATAAAATGCATAGAACAGACCTGATTGCATAAATTGCGTGACGTACATAATATGCATTGGTATGCAGGAACATTTGAAAGAACGTACATCATACCACACCCTACGCCTACTCTCTTCTTTACACCACCACTCAAATAGAACACAGGGATACTATGACACCATTCGGTATAACTGTTCTCATATCAACATCTCCCGCTCACTCCCCATCACTCTAAGTAAACACTGCTGGTTTAACACCCCCAGCCAGGCGTTTCTCTTCAGGCCTAATGCAGCCACACTCGAGCTGGATAAATTCTGCCAGAGCGAACACATTCTCCTGACCTCTCAACCACCACACCTACCGCTAAGAAGCAGCTACCACATGAACTCCGCACCAGCTGCACACATACCTGGTGCGCACACGCACCTTTTGACTCTCTTCACTCTCTACTGACCCGAACTTCGGTTCCCAAGGGCGTTCAACCTACCAGCACCTTCAGACCATACCAATGGTATATAAGGCGCTATATACATGCAAAATAACAATGACAATAAATAACAATAACAATCACTGAAAGGAAATACTTTGAAATTCTATACCAATTCACAATCTGAAAATCCCAATTCCATAGTCAAAAATTATGAGAAACCAGCTTAAAGTTTAGCTGACATTCAGAAGGTTAGAGAACAGTTGTTAGTCCCTATTCAGTTAAATGAGGGAAGGAGTCTGTTCTTGCCCAAGTGTGTGTGAACAACGGTGAGAGCTTCATCAGTGAAGCCATGTTCCGAAAACTCCCAAAAGATCCAGCCATTCCCACATTTAAATTGATTGATAAATGGGAAATGGACCTGGAAACTCCAAATTCCAGACATCTCCTGTCTAGCAGGTGAATGATCAAAATTTCTATAAGCAATAAAAGCCTAGCACATAATTGTTGGGTCGTGCAAGATGTCCCTGCTGCATTCTATTTAGGCAGTGACATTCTGAATTGTTTTGCCATTAACTTGGACCTGATAAACTACAAAGCCTGGTCCAGATTAGGGGGTAATCCCATGGATTTTTATGATTCAGAAAAAGCATTTCGGTCAGCCCAATTGCTGTCTTATGCAGTTGAAGTTCAAATTGGAGAGGAGGTCACCATCCCAGGATGGACACGACTATTCCCACTTGAATTAAAAATTAAAAGAGGACAGAAACTGGAACATCCTGACGCCTATGTTCACCTCAACGCCCATCTCCAACAGCAAGTGTTCGGGTTAAACCCAACACCATTAGTCAATGTAGAACACGACACCATTCATATATTGATGGATAACAGCAACCTTAGGAGTATCACTCTAGGCGCAGGCCCCATTATTGGAATGGCGGTTGATGACCAACATTTTTCCATAGGTTTAGGTAATGAACTGATAGGACCAATCACCAATGACTGTTTTGACAGTGATAGTGACAATGAATTACCACAAGACAGGATCTTCACCCGGCAAGGGGGGAATTTCCTTGTGTACTCTTCCTGCCCTTACAGAGAGGAAGAGGTGACTTGTGACATCAGGCAGGATGAGGTGATCTTCCAGGTCCCCAATGACAGCCTCGCCTACCTGAAACCCTCTGTCCAGGTCAATACTCTCACCAAGGTCCTCTTCACCCAGCTGAAGGAGGCCGCTGAGATAGCAAAACCGGAAGTCTTTCCAGGCATCAGGCAAATGGTTGAAGAGCGAGTCAACCTAGCTGATACCTGTGAGACTCCGGAGCAAAAGCAAAAGTTGAAACAAGTTTTCTTATATTTTCAAGATCTCTTTGCAGTGGACTCGTATGACTGTGGTGGCACCGAAATCCATACAACAACCATTCCCACAGACCCTGGAATGACTAAAGTGTTTGTGAAGCAATACCGCTTGCCTCTTGCATCCATGGAGTCCCTCACAGAAATAATCAAAAACCTTGAGTCTCGTGGAATAATTTGTCCAGTCCACAGCACATTTAATAATCCGGTGCTGGGGATTTTATAACCAAATGGCCAGTGGAGACTCTGTGCTGACCTTAAGGAGCTAAACAAATGGATCGATATGTCCCGATGGCCTCTCCCCTACAGTGACCAGGGGCTGGCCCAGATCCAGGGGTCAAAGGTATACACTGCCATTGACCTGACCAATGGGTACTGGACCGTGCCGGCCAGTAGGGAGGACCAATAAAAGCTGGCCTTTACCTTTGTGGGGCAGCAATACACTTGGACCTGGACTCCCTTCGGATACATCAACATCTTCCTACATAAGGCCATGCCCGACTTGGGTGAAAGAGATAACCTGGCCTATGTGGATGATGTCTTGATAAAAAGCTCAACTGTGGAGGAACACATAGCGGAAATCTGTTATGTTCTGACACAGTTGAGGGTTGCCGGAGCTAAACTCTCCTTTCAAAAGGCACAGTGGTGCAGGACCTCTGTCAACTTCTTGGGGCATGAGATAACTCCTGAGGGTCTCTGTCCCCAGGAGAAGAAAGTGGAAGCACTCCTAAAACTGAAAGACCCCACAACTCTGCGTGTGCTAAGAAGCCTCCTTGGACTGACTAATTACAGTAGGAAGTTCATTGAGGATTACGCAGAGATCACAAGACCCCTGATCCATCTGTTGAAGGGGGGGTCAAGAAGGAGTGTGGTCCGAAACAAGCCGAGGCAGTAAAGCAACTAAAAAGAAGCCTCTCACAAGCACCTTGTCTAGCTTACCCTGTCAAAAACAAGGAGTTCTTCTTGGAGACAGGGTTCTCGAATACACGCTTGACAGCAGTATTATATAAAAAGCATTACAAGGTCAATAAAGTGATCTCCTATGCAAGCAAGACTTTATCCTCTGTGGAGGAAAAATTCAACGATTGTTAGAAGCCACTCCTGGCAACAGTGTGGGCATTGAAGAATTACCGCCGTTCATCCAGGGGAAACACATCACAGTGGAGACTCCACACCAGCCTTTGCAATACCTCCAAAGTGACAGAATCCAGGCCGGAAATGTGAGTAATTCCAGAATGACTTCCTGGATTCTGTCAATGCAAGGCTTTCCTGTAGAGGTCAGATATGGCCAAAACAAGAAGAGTCCCTTCACGCAAGGTCTGGCTGACTTGCATGATTGTGCCAGAGAAAACTGTCTCAAGGACGAGAGTCTTAAAACCCAGGACAACATGGAGTCATACCTGAACTCCCCGCACAAAATCTATGAAGAAGAAAAGTGTGAGGGAATGCCCACAGATTATGTGGATGTGTGGTCCTACCATGTTGATAACAATGGGGAAAAGGAACTGGTAGCCGGCATTGGGAATACCTGGGTGAATGATACCCTGGAACACTCCGCTGGGTACAAAATCGGTCCCTGCAGTAGTCAGGTGGCAGAGTTGATGTCAAACACCAACTCCACAAACTGGTCATTATCACCAATTCGATTATGTCCGGAACGGGTTCGTGGAGCACCTGGTTAATTGGAAAACCAGAGACATGCTATGTGCTAACAACAAATCACTTAAACATGGCAATCTAATCCAAAATATTGATGAGCTGGTCACCTCTAGTGGGATGACCATCTATTGGAAGAAGATCAAGGGTCATTCCAGAATAGAGGGACCAGTCAAAACTGGAAATGACCTAGCTGATCAGATGGCCAAAACCAGAGCCATCCAGGGGGATCTCCTTGAGCTTGAGTCCCTGTTGGGGGAAATCCAGGTCACTGCTATCACTAGGTCCCAGACACATGCTCACAGTGAATTCTCAATTGCCAGTGGAGTAAGGCGACCCCAGATGCTGATTTAATCATGACACAAAAAAGGGGATCCAATCATTGGAAAATGTTATCAACACATGGAGGACCCATAGAACTTTCTCCTGACGGATACCGATTACATTGGGAAAGAGGACCTCAGGGTGTTGATGAAATGTCCAAAAATGTTCCGAATCCAAGACGGTTTGTTGGTATAGAGATCCATATCTGGCTGTGAGCAGTGGGTGGTCCCTACCTCATTCCAGAGCCTGATGCTAAGTCACGCCCATGATGCAGCCACAGCCGGTCATCGGGGGTTTCATACTACATTAGAAATCTTGCGAGAGGTTGCATACTGGCCACACATGGGGCAGGACCGCGACCAGTACTTGAAAGGGTGTCTTTTGTGTGCACAATTTCAGCCAACATGACTCACACACTGAGCTCCCCTCCAAAAGAGGGGGATGACACTGCCCTGGTCAGATTTGGCCAAAAAAAGAAGAGTCCCCTCACGCAAGGTCTGGCTGACTTGTATGATTGTGCCAGAGAAAACTGTCTCAAGGATGAGAGTCTTAAAAACCCAGGACAACATGGAATCATCGGGCCTGTGATTCGCTCCTCTAGGGGGAACAAGTACACGTTAACCGTAACATGCTTGTTCACCAAATGGTTAGAATGTCTCCTGGCCCCAAATTGCAGGGCAGAAACAGCAGCTGCACTGATGATCAACCACATCTTCTTGCGGTTTGGCCTACCCCAGAGTATTGAGTCAGAGCGAGGTAGTCACTTCACCACCAAAGCGATTACAAAGATGTAGGAGATACTTGGGGTAAAAAAGAAACTACACATTGCATACTGCTGCCCTCTAGTAGTGGAGTTGAGAGGGACAATAAAACCATTGTGAGCATACTAAAAAAGTTTGTGGTAGACTCTGGGCCAAGTTGGGACACCCGATTACCGCTTGTCTTGATGGCCATCAGATCTACCCCTTCTTCTGCAACTTAGATGTCTCCATTTGAGCTGATCACTGGACGAAGGATGGTGCTACCCCAGCATCTGCTCTATAGAACAGAAGAGCAGACACTGATAAATGCCTCCACAACTCATGAGTATGTTGAGAATCTGAGAAAACACCTTCAACACGTACACTCAGTGGAATTTAGAAAGATCTGCACACAGCATGAAGACTCATTATGATCTAAAACAACCAAAAATGAAAACCAAGTAGGAGACAGGGTCTACTTTTACAATTTCCAAAGGAACCAGACCAAAGAGCGAAAATGTTTGCCTAGCTGGCGGGGGACCTTTTGAAATTGTAGACAAGATCTCACCAGTTGCCTACAGACTCAGAATCCCCAACGGTGACTTGACAGAAGAGAAATGGGTCCATATTAATCAGCTAAAGATTTGTCAACGTAGGCACACTTTGCAACAAATTGAGGAGCCATGAGAAAATCAAACAGAGGAAACATCGGGATCCTGAGAATAAGGAAAAGAAGAACTAGAAGGGAGCCGATAGGAGTTATAAATATGATCATGTAACAGGGAGTATTTCCTTCATTATCAATTGTTATTATTAAATGCTAGTGTATCCCACTGCTGTCAACCCAATTCGTGAGCAGTTAGTGGGAAATTGTTGTAACCGGTTTGTGTTCTCTTTCATAGCTTCGTACTGGTTGCATCTATCTAACAACCAAGGAGGACCTCCCTGGCAACCTGGAAGGGAGAACCCAAAGAAGATCTGGAAGTGTCACTCCACACCAGGAAAGGATGATCCCAGGGAAATCAGGGGGTGTCATTCCCCGTTCCGACCGGAGACAACAAAAGGAGCAGGAAGCACCGTTCTCTGATGGAAGAAGGACTCATAGCTGCTGAATCCTGCCATGGCCCATGGAGAAATCCCACTTGCCCGATTCCCCCTCGACTTGAAAGCCCAGGAGAAGTCGGGGGAGATGTGTGGGATATATTGACCCACTCAATGGCATTGCCCCACATCAATATGCTGCATTGCGCAAGAAACCCCATCCTGGCTGCGCTGGCTCCTGTGCGCACCATGACCTCAAAACTGTGCTTCAGGCAAGGGGGCGTGGCCAGCGCGCATGTCGTAAAGTCGAGTGCCCGAGGAGCTCCTGCCCTTGACCCTGCAACGGGTGGAATCGTGCTGTGAAAATAGCTTAACTCATGTCTGAAATAACGTCTGCAGAAAGGGGAACCTCTTCCCTATGACTGGCTGCCACTCCTAAAAGAAATTGGAGCCGGCAAGCCCTGAACGGGATCGAAGAAGAGGCACCCCTCGGCCTCACAAGATGGCAGCGCCCATTGTGCTCTTGGGAGATGGGATCTGGAGCTCCCGGATAACGAGATCCTGACGGGCCAGCATGGAATCACCCACGCTTTCCCCTCCCCCATACAATCTGCGGTGGGGCGCCGGCTTGCCCATAGCCCCACGGAACCTAGCAGCGAAACCCTGTGACCCCAGAAAGGTCAGAACTGGGAGGCGGCCTGTGACGGGTGAGGAGGCGGGCCCCCAGAATGAGCGGACAGGAGACTGCGGATGAAAACTTCTCCCTTTCTCTGCACCGCCTGAGGGAGACATGGCCGGGGAAGGAGGCAGCGGAGCTACCGGCACGGGACAGGAGACACAGCTGCGCGATCACGCTTGACGAGGCCCATGAAAGAAAAGACGCCCGGCCACAGAGAGAGGGATGCGCAGCCTGGGTTTTTTACGAGGGCCTACCACGGCGGAAGGTGAGGTCCTTCTCCCGCACACAGACATTCTGACAACAGGCCCTGGGGCGGGCTGAGCCAGCCAACTAAGGAGCAGGACAGGTTGAAACACCTGATCGGTCCACTCCACAAAGGCCCAGCATCGCTCTGAGGGTGAACAGCCCAGCAACAGTGAATCTGTCACAGCGCCAGAGGACATGGCCCTGAGAATCACATAAGGACCCCCCGATTAACGCAGAAGGGGGGCGGTTTGACACACCTGAAGAGAGATTTGTCCCTGACGCAACCAGGAGATCGAGTGCACGCACCGGAGGCCCTACTGCACCTGCCCAAACCAGAGACATTACATGACCGCATACCCCGAGTGGGACCCCGGGTGCCATCACCTCTGCATGAGACCAGGTGCCCTGCAAGCTTCACTGGGGGTCCCCCTGATCCTACATAATGCCAGGCCTGTCTGCGCAGGCACACCGATCTGAGGTGCAACACACACAAAAACCCTGACACTCGCATAGCTCGATGCTAGAGGCGGCCCAAGGACTACGATCAACTGAACATAGTAGATTGTCTATGGACTAAAGTATCCTGCCTAGCCAGAGGCATTTACTGAACAAGAACCACAAAATCACCTACTGCGTGGAAAGGACAGCATACTGGACCTAAAGGCAGAGATGTCCCCACCCAAATCAAAGACAAAATTAACAAGGAGAATGAACTCCTATACGACGGTCAGGCCCAAGCAGCTGCTGCAACAGAAGTCCACAGCCAATGCAGTGCCACCACAACTGGAAACAGAACCCAAAGACACACTATCCTCCAAGCTATTGCAGCACTACGCACCTCTATTGAAACTAAGATAGAAGAAATGAGGGCAGACATGCATCTCATGCGCCAGGATGCCCGCAATCTAACAGAGAGAGTAAATACAAACGAATCTACCCTGCAGGACAACGTCGCAAATACCTCAGACCTGAAGGCAAATGTACTGGACTTGGAGCTGAAAGTAGCGAGACTGGAGGCGAGATCCGAGGATGCGGAGGGGTGCGCACGGCGCATTAACATCAGGATTTTGGGGGTCCCAGAAGACATGGAGGGCCCGGACCCAACAGACTTTATAGAGACATTGCTCCTACAAGAAATAGGGGCGGGAAAACTCTCCCAAGGGTTCTGAGTGGAACGCGCCCACAGATCTCTCCAAAAGCGTCCCCGCCAGGGTCGCACCCACGTCCAATAATAGCGAAAATTCTAAATTTCTGCGACAGATAAACAATACTACGACACTCCAGAGAAGGCGAAGAGATACCTTAGAAGAGATAGGGCTGCCTAGGCTCTCTTCAGCACAGGCCGAAGTCCTAGAGGCAGACATTACCACAGAAGACATTGCTGAAGCGATTAAGACACAAGCTACGTGCAAGGCCCCCGGGAGCGATGGGTTACCCTCGGAATTCTACAAAACCTATAGCTCCTCCCTGATACCACTCTTACATGAGGTTTTTCAGGAAATATACGAAGGAGGTATCCTACGTGACATCATGAGGGAAACCCTAGTGATCCCAGTTCTCAAACCAAACAAGCCGGCTGAGCATTGTGATTCGTATCGCCCGCTAGCTATGCTTAATTACGATGTTAAACTGCTAACCACAATCCTAGCTCAGAGGCTGTCCAGGCTCATAGGGGATTTTGTGCACTCGGGTCAAAGCGGGTTTGTCCCAGGCCGGAAAACGACCATGAACTTAAGCAGACTTCAACACATCATTAAACAAACAGACACGAGCACTGAACCCTATGCCCTGCTATCGCTTGATGCCATCAAGGCGTTCGATTCTATATTTTAGGAGTGGCTACTAGCGGTCCTAAAGGAATTTGGAATTGACCCAAGATTTATCAGGTGGATCTGAATACTTTACACCGAAACAAGAGCACAAGTAAAAACTGGGAGACACGTCTCAGAAGTTTGGGAAATATGCAGAGGCACCCGGCAAGACAGCCCGCTATCCCCCATTCTTTATATACTGGGACTAGAACCCATAGCTATTTATTTTCGGAAACAATTTTTTGATGCCGGAATAAGGCTAGGAGAGATAGACCACATCATTTCACTCTATGCGGACGATGTCCTACTGTACGTCAGAGACCCGCATCTCAATGTCCCAACTATGTTGGAAGTTCTCGACAATTTTTCCAAAGTCTCAGGCATACAATTCAACAGGACAAAGTTCTGCTTATTCCCACTGGCAGGTCTTAAAGACGAAGCCCGAAGGAGCTCCGAACGCTAGGGATACAGTGGCAGACCACCAAGTTCCGCTATTTAGGCATCCAGATCATGCACACTCCCCAACTGATGCATGAACACAACACAAGTGCAGTAATACCCACATTGCTCAGGTCAATGACCTTCTGGGCAAAACTCCCACTACCAGCAATGGGAAGAATTTCGATAACTAAAATGATTGTCCTCCCTAGGCTCCTATATAGATTCCAAAATGTACAATACTATATCAAGAACCCATTCTTCTGACTACTAGAGCCAATATTCCGAGAATTCATCTGGGGGAAGGGCAGACATAAAATAGCACACTCCACACTAGTCCTTCAATACGCCCAGGGCGGAATCCAACTTCCGAATTTCGAAAAATACTATTTAGCAGCCCAACTCAGCTTTGTGTCCAAATGGCTGGCCGACGAGACCACATCTGAGACGCCCCTGCTACAGTCCCTGATCGCTCCACTGCAACTGAAAGAACTCATTTGGGCGCCATATCACCTACTGAGAAACACACCCTTCATAGCCACCCTGGGAAAACAAATCTGGCAAAGAGCGAAGTCACTAAGACACCTAACACACCTGTACTCCCCAGAAATACCAATGATCTGGGACCTGTGTAAATCAGACTCAGACTTGTTACACCTAAGGGTCTGGGAGAAGAAAGGGGTTTACACATGGGGAGACCTATACGAAGGAGGCTCCTTCAGAGAGTTCAGCTCACTACAGAACACAGATGGGATACCCACTGGCCAATATTTGTGGTATGGAAAGATACGCGAAATAGCACGACATAAATGGGACACCTGGCCAGAAGAACCCGAGTCGGATCCTCTCACAACTCTATTATATAATTTAGGCGAGGGACAGAAACTGGTCTCCCAAATATACAGACACCTCAATGATAACCTCAACCCAAAGGGAGAGACATTGAAAAGCAAATGGGAAACGGACACCGGCCGAGAAATGTCGGAAGGAGAATGGAACAGGGCGCTAGCATTTCCCAAGGCTGTGTCCCGAAACCACAGATTCCGCTTTATACAACTAAACGTCTTGCATCGGCCATACCTCACCCCACACAGGCTAATGACATTTAACAAGAATGCAAGCCCTAACTGCCCATAGTGCAAAGCGGACAGGGCAGATCTCATACATATGTTTTGGGAATGCAACACAGTGCAATCCCTATGGGCATACGTCAAGCAGACGTATGAGAAGGCAGGCACCTCCAATTACAGATTGTCCCCCGAAGAATGCCTCTTAGGAACATATCCCAGACCGGCCAAACTTAAGCACCGGGTGAAATTAATGGACTTACTGTGCATGGTGGTGAAAAGACATATTGCCATGTCCTGGAAAAAGCCAGCGGGGCCCAGACATAACACCTAGCACAATGAACTTGTTCGATGGATTAATGCTGAAACAAGGGCATGGGAAGATAGCATTGCCAGATCCACCGACGAGTCAAGTACCACCCTAGAAGCGTGGAGGGAGTTAATCAGAATTATAATCTACCCCTCAGACGATAAACCCCCATGAGCAAATATAGTCTGGACTACGAAGAACTACAGGAACACAAAAACCCACAAGGGAGGCCCCTAAACACCTTATGAAACTGCTGAACTCAAGAATCCCCCCCTTCCCTACATCACGCCCTGCTGAGGACCCTGAAACTGGGCGATGAAGACTAGATAAGGAGACAGTTAATGTTACTATGTTATTGTTTGAAAAGGTTTTTCTTTTTCCTATTTCTCTCTTTCTTTCTTTTGTCTTTGTTACCTATTATATAACATCAAAGATCTCGCACTGGATGGCACATCTGATCTGCCATATGTCACTATGTTATGATAATGCCAATAAACAAACTTGAAAATAAAGCACACTTCAGGCAAAATGGAACAAGGGGACACTCTGAAAAGGTACGACAGTGTGTTTTGAAACCTATATATATAAAATCAAGTGAACAGGCAGCACTGCGCTGCTGCAAAAGCCAATATCCCCTTCAAAATGAAATATTTTCCCCCTTTCAAAATGCTGTTTTTGCGCTAATTCCATCTGTTCATTCTGAAACCAAAACCAGGTATAATTCCTGAGTGACAGGCCCAGTCAAACCAACTCTCAGAAAAATCAATAAGCAACTTCATTTTGACTCACATGGGAACATGCATTTATTTTCCTTCCAAATGTATCCAGGCGCAGCAGTTCAAAGAGACTTTTAACTCTCTGATACAGGTAAAGTCAAATGTATCTATACTTTAGATAAGACTCCCTCTTCAAGGAAATGACTACAGCTGCAAAGACAGTGTGGGCATCTGAGGCAGCTACTAAACCGAATTTAAAGAAAGAAATGCTAACAGTTTTTAAACACATGTGGGAAAATGGGCTTTGCTGATTGAAGAAAAACACATTGGCCTGTTTGAAAATAAATTGTTAATGAAAGCCTGCTTACTTAACAAAGCCTAGCTTACTTAATGTAAAGGGTTTATGTTAGTGGTGATAATATACAAATAGGCTATCTTCTTTCACAGGTTTGTTTTAAGCCGGGACCCAAAATAAGGAATTAAAGAGTTTAAAACACAGGGGCTGGATTTGCACGCTCTCAGAAAAAACAGTCATTACAGTTGTCAGCTATGAAACTTCCCCAAGGAAGGGGGACACACCATAAACCCAAGACACTTAAGTGCGAATTGCCAGCTTGAAAAACTTCGAATGGGACAGGACAATGAAAGTTCACACGCTCGTCAGACATTCGTCTGTGCTTCAGACTGGGACAATAGAAGTCCTGGGACACTAACCTGTCAAGTGCAATGGGCAATAAAACCTTCAATTAAGATGAGAAACCCCCCTTGCCGTGAAGGAAATGACAGTTGGCTGCAGTTGGAGGAAGAAAAAAAATTCAGGATCTAGTAACAAAGGGACTGCCTTTTGGTGCCAACAACTACTTTATGAAGAAACTTTAAAGACTGTTTATCTCAGCAGCAAGAATTAGTAAAAATCAAAAAGTTAGTAATTTTTAATCTAATTTTATGTGCTTTCTTTTCAAACTTGTTAGAACTCATTGCTGCATGGGGAACAGAAGTTACAAAATATGACAGATTCCAAGGAAAGTATTAATGTTGCGAACATAAAATTTAGTACATACGTCCCTGGGGACAATTCGCATCTGTGTATAACATTGTGGAATTTTAGGCCAAATCTTTCATGTTTAATATTACTAAAATATAGCAGAAAGGTGAAACAAGGTCGCACAGACTTAAGGTTTGGACTGAAATGTGATGCACAAAATATGTAACCTGTGTATCTGATTTGCTAAGAGGTTGCAATTGTGTAAATATATGTTTGTGGCAAAATTAGATTTTAGTTCCAGTAACTATGGGAGGTTTCTGGACACTGTAAAACTCACCCCAGAAACCTGACATCCTTTTTCTAAAATCCAACCAGCGGTGAGCAAGTGCAGATTAGCTCCCCTGCCAAATCCTGTTGATAGAGGCATGTGTAGTTAAGCCTGCCCCAGTCATATACTGTGAATAAGAGCCCCTGACAACACACACACACACACACACTGATTCCTGACTGATTCCTGATTTCCTGCCCAGCGTCCTGTCCTGTCCTGTTTTCATATTGCATTATCCATCTACACTCCAGATCCCAACCACAAGACCAAGCATTGCTGATCTTGCTTCAGCAAGGCCTCCAATTCTAATAAATCCAATAACCAAGGGAAAAGCTGTGGTGTTTTAGGAAGCATCCTGAATTAACTTGGCTTGCTGCTTACTAAATGCATGCCTGCTGCAAACTTGCAACCAGCTGATTCTTAGTATCCAGTGACCAGAGGTGCCCGTCCAGTGCTAGTCCAGTGCCAGTCCAGTGCCAGTCCAGTGCCTTCCTGTGACCAGAACTGCCCAGCTGTCTTGCCAGGCACCTTGTTGTGTAGTGACCAGAACCCTTGCTGGTCCAATATCCTAAACTAAAAAGTGGACTGTATCAATAGGAACCATAGAAAACCATAGTATACCTTGCCTTGCTTTGTTCTTTCCCAGTCTCTAAGCTATCCTATTCTGACCCCAATATCTTGTTAAAATTGTCAGCATTATCTGTGAAAGCCTGCCTTTGATTCCTAGTGTCAGCTCAGATTGACCTCTTCATTTTTGTTTCACATAGAACATAAGCCATTAGCGAGTTTGATTAAATACATTAATTTTCCATAAAGGAAACGGGGTACACCATGTGAAGGGTTACAATGGCCACATATCTGTGGAGATTCACTGGTGAAATTCTCTTTTCCTTAGTCATTAAACCCAGTTTAAGTCAAGTTTGCAATCCATTTTAAAGCCGCTTTTCTGTTTTTCTCTGCTCTATTTTCCTAAAAACGAACCTCACTATATCTAACATAACTCACTCGATTTACCAGCTAGAGACCTAATTTCACATCAATATTGTACCTAAGATCTATAGCTACACCACATCTAAAGAACACACTCCAAATCAGTGAATTTCATCCGTTTTTATCAAAAACCGTTTGGTTAATTCCAGGTGGGAATCAAAATATTTGCAAAAGTTCCCACGTGTTATTTTGATTATAAACTGTTTTAAATCTTCTATTCAATTTCAAATTGTATGCTTTTGCTCAATCCATTGCTTGTGATTGCTAGTATCTTTCCAGTGTTGCTCCATTAAAGAACGGTTTTTGTTTCAAGATTTTTATACAGATTCATTGTTCTATTCAGCCATTTCCAAGTGTCGTTTTAACATTGCAATGGTCTCAAATCCGTTTTTCACTCCCATTTGAGGTGGGAAAGTTAGATTTGAATTCCGTTTCCAGATTCATATTCCTAACTGCGTGCTGCTTCCTTATATCCATTCAGAAGTGATTATTTGTGGTTTGAGGGAGATTTGCAGGGGGTAATCCTAATGTGAGTGCTATCTTTCCAAAAATCCAAAAGTGTTTCTATTCACTGGTGTTTTCTATTTGTGTTACTAAAGGGTTGAATTAACTGCATCACCCACATTCCTATTGTTATTATCATCACTTTGGCTATTGCTGCCCCATTTATTAAAACGTGTAAAATTTATTTTGAATTTTTAAATAAATAAATGAATTAAATTACCTTTACCCACCAGCCTGGTACCTTGTCCATCATGACCTGGGTATTTGAAAAGGTGGTGTGATATGAGTGGTGCATCTCTCAAATATTGAGGGGCCGATTCATGGAACAAACGTGCGCCGAAAATCTACGCGCAAGCAGGCGCAAGCAGGCGCAAGCGGAAAAAAACAGGCGCACGATTCATGGAAGTCCCTGCGCGTGTACACCCCGGGATGTGCGCCAAACCCGTGCATGGCGCACAAGTCACTGCAACATCCCGAAAGGCGTGCGCGACGCGCACAGTGAAAGCGCACAACCTCGGCGCATACACCAGAAAGTGGGCGGGACACGGGGCGTAACGCGCGGAATGGGGAACAACCCGCGAAAATAAGGGCGTAACTGGGGATGTACTGCAGGGAAGCAGACGGAACGCCCACACGCACTCGAACCACACGTATTCATGGAATCGAATAGGGCAAAGCCACGCACAGCCAAAGACACGCACAATCTGAAACACTTCCGCCACACAAAGGCAGGCGGTAGCGTCCCTGCGCATTACAAAAGTGGCAACATACAGCAATTGGGCCTGTGCGAGCGGGCTACGTGTATTTCAGGGGTTCGCGTGAAGTTTCTCACGCGATCGGGCCTGGGGGAGCGGGCTACGTGTATTTCAGGGGTTCGCGGCGATCGGGCCTGGGGGAGCGGGCTACGTGTATTTCAGGGGTTTGCGTGAAGTTTCTCATGCGATCAGGCCTGGGGGAGCGGGCTACGTGTATTTCAGGGGTTCGCGTGAACTTTTTCACGCGATCGGGCCTGGGGGAGCGGGTTACGTGTATTTCAGGGGTTCGCGTGAAGTTTCTCACGCGATCGGGCCTGGGGGAGCGGGCTACGTGTATTTCAGGGGTTTGCGGTGATCGGGCCTGGGGGAGCGGGCTACGTGTATTTCAGGGGTTCGCGTGAAGTTTCTCACGTGATCGGGCCTGGGGGAGCGGGCTACGTGTATTTCAGGGGTTCGCGTGAACTTTTTCACGCGATCGGGCCTGGGGGAGCGGGTTATGTGTATTTCAGGGGTTCGCGTGAAGTTTCTCACGCGATCGGGCCTGGGGGAGCGGGCTACGTGTATTTCAGGGGGTCGCGTGAACTTTTTCACGCGATCGGGCCTGGGGGAGTGGGCTACGTGTACATCAGGGGTTCACGTGAACCTTTTCACGCGATCGGGCCTGGGGGAGCGGGCTACGTATACTTCAGGGGTTCGCGTGAACTTTTTCACGCGATCGGGCCTGGGGGAGCGGGCTACGTGTATTTCAGGGGTTCGCGTGAAGTTTCTCACGCGATCGGGCCTGGGGGAGCGGGTTACGTGTCTTTCAGGGGTTCGCGTGAAGTTTCTCACGCGATCGGGCCTGGGGGAGCGGGCTACGTGTATTTCAGGGGTTCGCGTGAAGTTTCTCACGCGATCGGGCCTGGGGGAACGGGTTACGTGTATTTCAAGGGTTCGCGTGAAGTTTCTCACGCGATTGGGCCTGGGGGAGCGGGGTACCACTCACCGTCTGCCTTGCGTGTAGAAGAACGCGTAGCCAACACCCGCTGTGAAGTAATAGCGTGTGAACCCCAACGGATGGAAAACACACGCACCGCACGAAAAGCACGTACAGAACAGTGTAAAGGCGCGCGGGATCTCCAAGCCCTGCCAGGGCAACGCCCGTGCGCAAAACGTCACAGATGCGCTTACGCTGTAAGGGCCTTTGATCCAATGAAATCGCGTACGCGTGCAGACGCGCTTACGCGCTAAGGGCCTTTCCTCGATTTTCACGCTGACGTGCATGATTTTCACCTGCCAAATCACTCCGTATCAAGCTGGCCACGCGAAAACACACGGAAGACCACGCTCCTGCTGAGAAGGCCGAATTACTGCCCCCCAGTGCCCCGAGCAGCCTCCCATGTGCCATCTGCTGCTGCCTGCCTGCCTGCTTGCACCGTGCCCTGCCATTTGGTGCCTGCACATCAGCCATCTGCAGGGGTCCAGTTGCTGTGTCCACCCCTGATGGAACAGAAGACTCCCGACTCAGATAACATCGCTCCACAGCCCAGCCCCAGGACCCAGTTGCCCACCCACTCCTGCCCCTGGGGTTGCCATGTCGGGCACATCCACATCTGGCACCAGTGGCAACCCCCGGCCAGAGGGGCAGAGGGGCACCAGCTTCACTGCCACCGAAGTTGGTGTCCTGGTGGAGCAAGTCCTGGGGCAGTATGATGCCCTCTTCGGATCATCCCGCGCCAACAAGGAAGGACGGGAGAGGAGCTGGGCCGACTGCGTGGTTGCCATCAACGCGGAGGGGGTGGCAACCCGCACCATCCAGAAGGTCAAGAAGCGCTGGGAAGACATGAGGTCCAGGACCCTCATGAAGGCCCGGCGCCTCGTGGAGGAGGGCCGGGGCCACATGAGTTCCATCCTGATGGGGGTCCTGGAACGCGTACACCCAGCGCTCCACGCCCAGGTCCTTGAGAGGGAGACCCGTCTGGAGTTGAGCGGTAAGTGGTCAAGTATTGCTGTGTGAGACAGGGCATGTTGCAGTGTGCTGGTTGTCTGATACTTGCCTGTATGTGTGACATAGGCCATGTACGCATGTATGTGTGCAGGGACATCATGGTAATGCATGTGCGACCAGTAATGTGTGAACCGTACGGTTGTTGCATATGTTTAAATGCGACATGGGGAGCCCTATGCAGATTGTACACATGAGAGCATGGCAGTCTCTGTTCCTGGACATGGGTGGGGGTGAGGGATGGGTGCTGATGCCAGGTACATATATGGTGTCCATGTCTGTGTGCCTGACCTGCGTGTCTGTGACTTGTGGATGCCATGGATGCATGACACATGTCTGTGACAATGTACAGATTCACTGATGCAGCCTAGTCATCCTTGTATCCACTGTGATTGGGGTGTACGGGGCCAGATGGATGTGACTGAGGTGAAGTGTGTGCATGTGATAGGCATGACCCATGATGCATGTGAGTTCCATTACATTGTATGTTTCGAGAGTCCATTGGACATGTATGGAAATGTCCATGGCATGCACCATGACTGTCACTGTGTGTGTTTTGCCTGGACTGACACATGTGTTGTGGAGGGACATGATGGAAGTGTACTTTGACAGTGGCACTCATCTGCTATTGCTTCCTGTCTAGGGGACCATTGTACAGTACCCTGATGCTTGTGTTCTATGTCTCCCTCTATGCAGCGGCTAGTGAAGAAGAGGGCGGAGACGGCGCTGTGGAGCAAGGCGGCGGAGATGCCCGCACGGCTGCAGCGGAAGGGGTGGGTGAGCCCTCACAGGGGCCTGCTATGGCGGAAGACGGTGAGGAGCCATCCAGGTTGATGGTTTCCACAGAGGAGGAGGAGGCCGCCACTGAGGCGCACATGGGGCCTGGTGGGGGCATCCCTGCTGGTGCAAGTGGTGCAGTCCAGGGGCAGGGGCAGGAGGCAGAACAGGTCACCGTGGAGGGGCCTGTGCATGTCGCTGTCCCTGACCCTGTGGGTGCACCACCATGCACCAGCAGGGATGCCCCGTCCCAGGCCCGTCCGCAGGTAGAGGGGATGTCCATGTCATCTGACTACCCTCCACCTGCGGACGAGGGGACCCCTGGCCGTATGGAGAAGGTCCTGATTGGGATTGCGATGCGCACGGCTGTGATTTGTGATGCCGTGCGTGCTTCCCAGGAGGAGCACGCACGTCATCACGAAGAGCACCGTGCCGACGTGGCCCAATTGGGATCGTCCATGTTCGGGGGTTTCCTGCATGTGTCGGCCAATCTGGCGGCCCTCTCCTCCTCTGTGGAGACTATACGCCAGTCGTTCTCCTTGCCGTCTTCCGGCCCAGATGCCACCAGGGCCCCCTGTGGACCTGCCCTGACCAATGCAGCCAGCTCGGTGGGGATCCCATCCCTGCCACAGTCGGGAGTCAGAGGTCCAGCAGGGGTGGACACCACAGCAACTGTACCCCAGCAGATGGAGGATGTGCCGGCATCATCAGGCAGGGCACGTGCACGACGGCGTCGGTGGATTCCATCAGCCTGGATGCCGTTGTGCTGGCAGAGGCAGTGGCGTCGTAGGCAGCAGCGGAGTCAACGTGGGAGGCATCATGGCTCGGGGCCATCAACATCGGAGGGGCAGGCATCGGCCGGAGGGCAGGAGGACCCAGGACGGGAAGTGTCTTCCGTGTGGCAGCGGTTGGGCCAGCATATAGGTGCGGAGCGGCCGCGGGCGGAAGAGGCGCGGCTCACAATGGTCAGGGCGGAGAACTCCATGCGGAGGGCCCTGAGGCGGGCCGAGTGCCTCGAGGCAATCTGCAGGGGGTTGGAGGAGCAGATGGCGTTGTCCCTGCGGACCCTCGGGGCCATGGAACAGGACCGCCTCCGGGACATAGACGAGGAGTTTGATGATGCCCTGGCCCGGAACACCACGGAGTGAGCCGCTGGACTTGCCCGCCGCCTTTGTATATAGTTCTTTAGTTTTAGGTTTCATTTGTTTCTTCTTATGATTTGGAGTCGACGGACACAGCTCCACTTTTTGTATATAGTTGCATTTTAGTTAGGGTTTTTTGTAGGTTTCCTTTGTTCAGTTGGGCTCATGGACCCTTGGATGTTTTGTACATAGTTCTTCATTGGATTGTTTTATTTTTTTATTTTTGATTTATTCTCCATGGAGCAATGGTCTTTGCATTTATTTTTATCTCTCGGATTGATTTTATTTTTAATGTGACTTTGAACAACTTTTTTTTAGATTTGGATTTGTAGTTTTGATTTTTTTGGACGGACATGCAGCTTATCTTTTTTTCATTGCCATTGTAGTTTGTTTCATTTCATTTGCATTCAATTTTTTTTAATACAATTTTGTTTTCATACTTCACTGTGTGGTATCATCTCATTGGTTTCATGCATGTCATGTTGGGTGTTTTCCCATTCATTTGCAACCATTGTGTGTGACGGACATGGGTTCATTTGCTTTATGAACATCGGGGGTGTAACATGTAATTTCCATTTCCATGTGGGTGAATGGGTTACTTGGTAGGGCCTTTTGGCTGTGGAGGCTGACCATAACGCACATGATTGGGGATTGTGAGGACCTGGGTGCAGGGGGACATGAGTGGGGGCCTGGTGGAGGCTGCCCCTGGTGACTGGGGGGTTGGGGGTGGTGGGAGACATGGGTGGGGGCCTGGCGGCAGGTGCCCCACAGTGCTGGGGGGTGGGGGTGGTGGGAGACATGGGTGGGGGCCTGCTGGCAGGTGCCCCACAGTGCTGGGGGGTGGGGGTGCTGGGAGACATGGGTGGGGGCCTGCTGGCAGGTGCCCCACAGTGCTGGGGGGTGGGGGTGCTGGGAGACATGGGTGGGGGCCTGCTGGCAGGTGCCCCACAGTGCTGGGGGTGGGGGTGCTGGGAGACATGGGTGGGGGCCTGCTGGCAGGTGCCCCACAGTGCTGGGGGGTGGGGGTGCTGGGAGACATGGGTGGGGCCTGCTGGCAGGTGCCCCACAGTGCTGGGGGGTGGGGGTGCTGGGAGACATGGGTTGGGGCCTGCTGGCAGGTGCCCCACAGTGCTGGGGGGTGGGGGTGCTGGGAGACATGGGTGGGGGCCTGGTGGAGGCTGCCCCTGGTGGCTGGGGGGTGGGGGTGATGGGAGACATGAGTGGGGGCCTGGCCTGGTGGAGGGTGCCCCACAGTGCTGGGGGGTCGGGGGGGTGGGAGACATGAGTGGGGGCCTGGCCTGGTGGAGGGTGCCCCACAGTGCTGGGGGGTCGGGGGGTGGGAGACATGAGTGGGGGCCTGGTGGAGGTGGAGGATGCCCCTCAGTGCTGGGGGGGTGGGGGGTGGGAGACATGAGTGGGGCCTGGTGGAGGGTGCCCCTGCACTGCTGGGGGGTGGGGGTGCTGGGAGACATGGGTGGGGGCCTGCTGGCAGGTGCCCCACAGTGCTGGGGGGTGGGGGTGCTGGGAGACATAGGTGGGGGCCTGCTGGCAGGTGCCCCACAGTGCTGGGGGGTGGGGGTGCTGGGAGACCTGGGTGGGGGCCTGCTGGCAGGTGCCCCACAGTGCTGGGGGGTGGGGGTGCTGGGAGACATGGGTGAGGGCCTGCTGGCAGGTGCCCCACAGTGCTGGGGGGTGGGGGTGCTGGGAGACATGGGTGGGGGCCTGGTGGAGGCTGCCCCTGGTGGCTGGGGGGTGGGGGTGATGGGAGACATGAGTGGGGGCCTGGCCTGGTGGAGGGTGCCCCACAGTGCTGGGGGGTCGGGGGGGTGGGAGACATGAGTGGGGGCCTGGCCTGGTGGAGGGTGCCCCACAGTGCTGGGGGGTCGGGGGGTGGGAGACATGAGTGGGGGCCTGGTGGAGGTGGAGGATGCCCCTCAGTGCTGGGGGGGTGGGGGGTGGGAGACATGAGTGGGGCCTGGTGGAGGGTGCCCCTGCACTGCTGGGGGGTGGGGGTGCTGGGAGACATGGGTGGGGGCCTGCTGGCAGGTGCCCCACAGTGCTGGGGGTGGGGGTGCTGGGAGACATAGGTGGGGGCCTGCTGGCAGGTGCCCCACAGTGCTGGGGGGTGGGGGTGCTGGGAGACCTGGGTGGGGGCCTGCTGGCAGGTGCCCCACAGTGCTGGGGGGTGGGGGTGCTGGGAGACATGGGTGGGGGCCTGGTGGAGGCTGCCCCTGGTGGCTGGGGGGTGGGGGTGATGGGAGACATGAGTGGGGGCCTGGCCTGGTGGAGGGTGCCCCACAGTGCTGGGAGTCGGGGGGTGGGAGACATGAGTGGGGGCCTGGCCTGGTGGAGGGTGCCCCATAGTGCTGGGGGGTCGGGGGGTGGGAGAAATGAGTGGGGGCCTGGCCTGGTGGAGGGTGCCCCTCAGTGCTGGGGGGGTGGGAGGTGGGAGACATGAGTGGGGGCCTGGTGGAGGGTGCCCCTGCACTGCTGGGGGGTGGGGGTGCTGGGAGACATGGGTGGGGGCCTGGTGGAGGCTGCCCCTGGTGGCTGGGGGGTGAGGGTGATGGGAGACATGGGTGGGGGCCTGGTGGAGGCTGCCCCTGGTGGCTGGGGGGTGGGGGTGCTGGGAGACATGGGTGGGGGGCCTGGTGGAGGCTGCCCCTGGTGGCTGAGGGTGGGGGTGGTGGGAGACATGGGTGGGGGCCTGGTGGTGGGTGCCCCTGCACTGCTGGGGGGTGGGGGTGCTGGGAGACATGGGTGGGGGCCTGTGGAGGGTGCCCCTGGTGGCTGGGGGTGCAGGGGGACATGCGTTGGTGGGCAGTAGTGCAAGTTGACATGTGGGTTGGCTGGGGGGCATGGCCATGGTGGATGGGGTGCCTGCAGGACATGTGCAGGGTAGGCCCCTGTGGTGTGAGCCACCTGCAGGGGCCGTGGAGGGTGTAGAGGGAACACCGGGGAGGACCCACACATGCAATTCACGTGTGGTGCTCCCCGCGCACCCCTGAAATACGCGTACCCTGCTCGCACGGGCCCAATTGCGTGTGGAAATTCCCGCGCACCCCTGAAATACACGTACCCTGATGGAATCGCGTGTGGAACTTCCCGCGCACCCCTGGAATACACGTACCCTGCTGTAATCGCGTGTGTAACTTCCCCTGCACCCTGAAATATACATACCCTGCTGATATCGCGTGTGGAACTTCCCACGCACCCCTGGAATACACGTACCCTGCTGGAATCGCGTGTGAGACTTCCCCTGCACCCTGAAATACACGTACCCTGCTGATATTGCGTGTGGAACTTCCCGCGCACCCCTGGTATACACGTACCCTGCTGATATCGCGTGTGGAACTTCCCGCGCACCCCTGGGATACGCGTACCCTGCTCGCACATCCCGAATCGCGTGTGGAAATTCCCGCGCACCCCTGAAATACACGTACCCTGATGGAATCGCGTGTGGAACTTCCCACGCACCCCTGGAATACACGTACCCTGCTGTAATCGCGTCTGAGACTTCCCCTGCATCCTGAAATACACGTAATCTGCTGATATCGCGTGTGGAACTTCACGCGCACCCCGAAATACACGTACCCTGATGGAATTGCGTGTGGAACTTCCCGCGCACCCCTGGTATACACGTACCCTGCTCGCACGGGCCCAATCGCGTGTGGAAATTCCCGCGCACCCCTGAAATACACGTACCCTGATGGAATTGCGTGTGGAACTTCCCGCGCACCCCTGGAATACACGTACCCTGCTGTAATCGCGTGTGTAACTTCCCCTGCACCCTGAAATACACGTACCCTGCTGATATTGCGTGTCGAACTTCCCACACACCCCTGGAATACACGTACATTGCTGTAATCGCGTTTGAGACTTCCCCTGCACCCTGAAATACACGTACCCTGCTGATATCGCGTGTGGAACTTCACGCGCACCCCGAAATACACGTACCCTGATGGAATCGCGTGTGGAACTTCCCGCGCACCCCTGGTATACACGTACCCTGCTGATTTCGCGTGTGAGACTTCCCCGGCACCCTGTAATTCACGTACCCTGATGGAATCGCGTGTGGAACTTCCCGCGCACCCCTGAGATACGCGTACCCTGCTCGCACGGGCCCAATCGTGTGTGGAAATTCCCGCGCACCCCTGAAATACACGTACCCTGATGGAATCGCGTGTGGAACTTCCCGCGCACCCCTGGAATACATGTACCCTGCTGTAATCGCGTGTGTAACTTCCCCTGCACCCTGAAATACACGTACCCTGCTGATATCGCGTGTGGAACTTCACGCGCACCCCTAAAATACACGTACCCTGCGGAAATCGCGTGTGTAACTTCCCATGCACCCTGAAATACACGTACCCTGCTGATATCGCGTGTGGAACTTCACGTGCACCCCGAAATACATGTACCCTGATGGAATCGCGTGAGGTACTTCCCGAGCACCCCAGTGATACACGTAGCCCCCTTGCTGTGCTGGTACAGGGTTAGCGCAGCCCTTTGCGCTGGATTGGGTATATTGATGGCTTTTCCCTGCGCGAGAGGCGTTCTTGGGGGCGTAACTGGCGCTGCTGCAGGGTCGCTGCGCCACTGTGCGCCACGGCTGGTTTTGGTGGCTGGAATCCATGATTACGCTGTGCGCGGAATTGGATTTTAGCGCACGCGGCTGGCGCTGGGATTCGCACGCGCACACTGTGCGCCAGCCGCATGCGCCACTTGTGCGCTGGATTCTATGAATTACCCCCTGAATCTCTATATAAAGAAATAAGCATTTCAGTTGTGCGCTGCATACTAGGCTGAGACCAGGGTGTGTCACCTGACTGAAATCCTTAACAGCTGGGAGATGGCCAGCTTTTCCAGGAGCTTCCCCAAAAAGGGAGTAATAGAAATTGTCTGGTAGTTAGAAGGACAGGAGGGATCAGCTATGGGCTTCTTGAGGTGAGGATGCACGAGGGAGTGCTTCAGGGTGGTAGGGAAAGATCCAGAGGCAAAAGAATGGTTGCAGAAATCGGCGAGGGCCGGAGCAAGGGTATTGATGTTATCCTTAATGGTTTTAGAGGAACAGGGATGAACCTGTTTTGATGAGGCTTTCATAGATCACCCAAACAATGTGGCCCGTGTCTTACAAACGTTGTATGGGAGTAACATAACTACCGTGGGTGGATTGGTGGTTCTCACATGCCACGGACAAACAGGTTAATGAAAGTAAATGACAAGCACTACAACGTGCCAGACAGCTTCCAATCTCCAACTGCCACTCCTGGAACCCACACCACTTCACCAGAATCTTACATTCCATTCTGACCTCACAGGCACACTGACATCACAGGTACTGGATGCTCATGTGAACATGGCATTATTAATATCAAACTACACTACCTCTCCCTGTTACACGTATTATACCAAACTATATCACTCCCCTTGCGTTACACCAAAACACCAGCAGTAAAGACTGAAAAGGGAAAACAACATACCCCCAATCCTAATGCAAACCATGAATAGATTGATCACTCAAACGTTATCCAAAACCAACGTAATACATGAATACACATGTCCCCCACTACAACTCACAAGTGGCCACCAAGAAAACGCCACCCATGACCTCATAAAGTAAAGTCACCAACGTTATTACTAGACCAGTACTGGACAAAAACAACAAGAAACATGTCTAAAAACCTAGAAATCACCACAGCCTACAATGAAACATAACTACCATACAGCATGCCCTGGCCATCCACACCGCTCCAGCCAGCTCTCAGTCTCCTACTGCCACTTCTGGATCCCTCACCTCTCCACAAGCATCCTACATTCCATTCTGACCTCACAGGCACACTGGCATCATAGCCACTGGATACTCAAGTGAGCATGACAAAAGCAACATCAAGCTATAACACCTCTCTCCCCATTACACCCACTACAACAAACTATAAGAACCTGCTAATGGGACAGTGGCTGATTTGTGTGGCTTGGTGTGGCATCCGGCTTGTCCAAAGACAACACCCTGAACAAAGTGACTAAAGTGGTTGCTGGTTTTGGACAGTGGCTCACGGATCGGCAATGGTTGTAAAGTGCCTGCTAGACCTGGCTGCAGTACACGACTTAGGGCAGCTTGTTGGGGCCAGGGACCTGGCCAAATTACATACCCTGGGCATACTGCTCATTGGGACATGGCCACAAGCCATGCCTGCTGGGGCCTGCAGATATGATATTGCATATCATTAAAATTAAATAAAAAGAAATCATTGAAATGCAGTGAAGAAACTTTGGTTTGGGAAATGTTATGGTTAAGTTCGCCTACTAAAAAGATCTGAGTGAAAAAGTCTTTCTTAAAGTGACGGTAGCACTGAGGTATTACAATTCCCTATCAGGGAGGTTAGAAATACAAGTCAAAGCAGTGGCAAAGACCCAGGCCCAGACACAATTCCAATTGATCTATTTAAAGCTATATTAGATGCTTGGGCTCCCATCCTTTGGCGTCTTTCTAATGAATTGGCTATTGCTCCTCTATCAGGGACCACAGCAGAAACTTTGCCGCTGTTTGAAAAAGGTTGTAAAGAAGTTCCGAAAAGCTATCGGCCAATCACACCTTTGGATTTTGCACTATAGCCATGCACAAAAGGAAATATATACAACCCCAGCCATGACTATCAACAACATGCTGGGAGTAATACACTAGGAATAACAGGGGCGACATTCTATTCACCACAATAACCATTGACAGCGTGCACTGCAAACATGAGCACTCCATGACCAGCAATACGCTCAAAGTAGTACTCTCTGAATGACACCCATGCAATACAATTCAACACAATAGCCATACAACACAGGCACTGCATACAAACCCACCCTAGGTGCATACCATTACATAATAATGCACTATGAATGAGTGAAAAAGTAAAATGAAAAAGAGGAAATCAGTGGAAATAAAGTATTTGTCTAATACCAACCAGTCCACTAATTTTTATTACACCAATACTTGACAATTGTATCAGGGACTCAGTGTTTGGTACCTTAAGGTTAGTATTCACGACATTTAAAGAGCACCTTTTTATAGATATTATTGGTAGTGTTCGTCACTCATTTTAAAAACCTGTTTTTCTACTTTATGTGTTTGTGGTATATATAGCACTAAAGGAAGAATATGTAAACTGCATTGAGATGCCATCAATATAACATGAAATTATAAATAACCAACATGAGTGCGATGTTAACAAATTCTGGCTCGAAATACACAAGAAATTACTCGATTTCTGAAATATTTCTCGATCTCATGCCATTGCTCTCATATAAGCAGACTTACACGTATTATCTCTACCAGCCACAGTTTGTCAGACCTTGCGCCTCATTAAAAGTCTGGCGGTCCGGAAATAAGGGTGCCGGTAGCAACGTACTGGCACTCTTTCCGGACTGTCAGATTACAAGAATGCCTGCAGCGACTGGTGCTCCTGGCAGGAGCACCGGCCCCTGCAGGCTTGGTTTTCACAGAAGCACCGGCAGCATTAGCAATGGTGCCAGTACTTCCATTTCCCCATTCCGGTGTACTCCTGTGGGACTCAATTCACACCACCTGACATTCCGGCCTGCCATGACTTGTAATATCCTATTGGCACCGGGATTTCAGGCGGCAGAAACTGTGTTACGGTATTACGAGGCCAGCGGCAACCCGCCGGAAGCACAGGTGGGTTACCACTGACTGCGTATGAGGCCCTTTGTAACAAAAGGCCCTGGAAATCAGGGAGTTGAAATAGTGGACCCTATCAATGCTACTCTTACAGTCATACGGTGCTGGAAAGGACTATTAAGGTCCTGTCCACCTAAAGTTTTGTCTAAGTTTCTTGTTGAAAAAACTGCATTTCACACTCATAAAAAGTGCCATCCTTTTTAACAGCTTGTTTGTAAATATAATCACAGCATTCTTCTCAGCTGTTGAACAGCTGACATGTCTTTCCATTCCGAGCGGATCATTAATATCCAGCTCCTTGCCTGGGGTGGCAAGAAGCACCAGGTGTTGAGGGAGAAGCAAAATGTGTGTCTCTCCTTCTGCTGTGCTCGGCTGTTTGACTGCATGTAGAATTATGTGTTCCCTTAGGAACTCTTTAACTAAAGAGCTTTTTAGCTGCTTGCAAACCCCTCAGGGAAATGAATGTCCTAAACAGTGCCATTGTTTTCCTTTTCTTTGAAAACATAACCATTCTCTCCCACTGTCTCTACAAGGGAGGTTAAAATGTAGAGTTGTATCTTTCATAAGAAGATACTTTTACAAATTCTAGGAAGCCCTTGTTCAATTGTTATTCACTCCGAAAACAGATTTTTTCCCCCTTTATATGTTCCTGCTGTCTGATGGTTAGTCTGGCCAGTTCAGTGTGCTTGGCCCAGAAGCTTAACCACGGGAATCTTGTCTGAGCAACGCTACCTGTGGTGTACGGAGAAGCTATTCTGCAAACAGCAACCCAGCATGAACTCTGCCAGCATGAACTCTGCCTGCATGAACTCTGCCTGCAACGCAGTGGCCGGTCAGAAAAGCATACCCCAGGAATATGGGTATAGAAGAGCAAAAAAACATGTATTTGCACACTATAACACTACAAAAAGGTTAAAAAAAGGGCATATTAGAATGAAAAAAGCCAAGCTATCAGAATACCTGGAAGCCTTCATGGAAGAGAGACTGGAGTAGCAGTGGTAGTTTTATGTTGGTCAGATTAGCAGTTCTGAAGCCACTTGGTGGGAGCAAGGGTGCTGGGAGGGGCTTTTCGAGAAACTGTGCTATGGTGCAACTGCAATTAGCGGTAGGACATCAATTGCCGTAGTGCGAAAAACATATTAATATGAATTCAATAATTATTAATATAATAATTCAATATATTTTTGCACCAAGCCAATGGTCTAGGATTAGAGCAAATCTGTCCCTGGCAGAACATGCATTTTACTATAAACCCATTTTTGTTTTGCTGATAATTGCATTGCCACCAATTCACCTTTTCTTATAACACATTGGGCCTCATTACGAGGTAGGTGGTAAGGGATTACCGGCACCGGTAAGGACACCGGTGCCGGTAATCCCTTACCACCCTATTCCAAGGTCCCTTAGAGGGTCCCTTCCTTAACGCCTGGTTTTACCAGGTGTTATGGATGGGACCTGTTAAGGGACTTCAGAGCTAATAACGGTACTGCAAATTGCGGTACCGTTATTAGCTCCATCCCCATTTCCATTGAGCCCTATGGGGGCTCGAATGGGAATGGGGAATGGTTCCCGGAATGGGGACTTACCGGGTCCTCCAAGGTTGCAATGACCCGGTAAGTCCCTATTTCGGGAACCCTGACCCAGAATGCGGTAAGGGGGTAGCCATGGTGCTAATTGCACCATGGCTACCTCCTACCTCGGAATGAGACCCATTGTTTATATCAGATGACTGATATAACCTTCATGGCTTGATTCCAGTTGTTTTAATAAACCTATCACAAACTATATTGTTCTCCTCAGAATACACCACTCTGCTAAATTGCGGCCTTGTGATGATCATCCCAGCCACTTGGGTTTCAGAACATAGGCCCTCATTACGACCCTGGCGGAAAGTAACTGACCTGACCGCCATAGCGTAAATAGCGTTTCCGCCATTGCACGACGGAGTAAAGTGCGGCTAATTCTGACCCATCGGGCACGAGCACTACGCCATGGCGGAAGTGCAAAGTCCGCGATGGCGGAAATGTCCCCAAAACGCACCTCACCGCCGTCGTACGGCGCCCTAGGTGCAATTCCGCCACCCATCATAGCGGTCACTGTAATGAGCGGTAATCGCAAAATACGGTGACCGTAAATATACGGAAACGGAAGTAAAAACATGGTCCCGGAACGGGAAACAGCACGCCGTACACCTATAAAATCAGAATCCCAACACAACCATCAAAAATCCTACCCTGAGACACATCCCAACCCGTTAGCCACCCTAGTGAAAACAATAAAAATGGGAAAAGTTGCGAAAAAAGCATGCGACCGCAAGCGGCAGGTCCACTTCTCCCATGAGGAACTCACCGTGCTCACAGAGACCCTCCAGGAGAATGCTGCCGTCGTCTTCTCGACGCAAATGACCAGGACGGCACTTGCGAACAAGAAGGCCATATGGGCCCTGGTGGCACAGCGGGTAAGTGCGGTGGGGACCGCACCCCGCAACCCACAGCAATGCAGAAAGCGATGGGACGACTTGCGGATACGCGTACGGAGCATACTATCAGCCAACCGTAACATTGCCACAGCTACCGGGGGAGGATCGGAATCACCCATCAAGTTGACCCCCTGGGAAGAAATCTGTGCCTCCACCATTGGAATGGAGAGTATAGAGGGAGTCGGAGGGATGGAAAAAGGAGTGCAGACATCCGAAGAATCAGGTAGGTGGGCCAAATAAAACAATGCTAAATCCACAATGTCCAATCATGTGAAGTACCATGTGTCCACATAGTGCAACAGAAACACATGTCCAGGAGAACGTCCACATACATTGGCCTGATAGCGCACTTTAAAAGTCACATTAAATACATAAATAATTAAAAATCCTAAAAACACCCTCTACACGTGCAGCATGCACACCCTAACTGCAGGCTGCAAAACAACTGCATCCTCAATCCACACAAAAATGAAACCATCTCCAAGGCCCTGACCCAAATCACCCTCAGGTACCACCCCAATGCATGTGATACATTGCCATTCCAATTTCCACAGACCCATAAATAACGCTCGCCCTCCTTTACTCCACCACAGGGTCCGATTCAAACGACGAGCTTCAGGACACCCCTACCAGCACACCTGCAAAGAGGGCCAAGACCAACGGCCAAAGACCCTCCACCTCAGCTGCACGGATCAAGACACGGCAGCAGCACAAATCAAGTGGCAGCACACAGGAGGGGACTTCAACAGGCACCCCAGCAGCCAGCATGCCCACAACAGCAGCACCACAGGTCCCCCCAATGGATGCCACAGAAGGCATTGCTTCTGGTGGCAGCAGCACCATAGGTGACACTGCATTAATGGCAGCATGCTCCGACACAGAAAACGGTGCTGTCGATGTAGGATCCATCCATGACCTGTCTCAATCCCCCTGTTTGTTTCATCCCGTACACCATGAGGATACCACGCAGGGGCACCCACAAGACGACGACTGGCCATCCCCCACAAGCCCTGTGGCAAGGCAACATGAGGTGATCAGCCCCTCTGTGACACCACCGCAAATGGGCATGGCCCAGCAGAGGTAACAGTCCCACAACCAGGTGATCGTGCAACAGCAGCAACTGGCCACGCTCCTCAAGGAGCATGCTGATGAATGTGGGGGTACTAAGGCAGCCATAGAAACATCAACTGAGACACTTAGGTCAGAAATGGAGAGAAGCACAGAGACACTAAGGGCACAAATGGAGAGAAGCACAGAGACACTAAGGGCACAAATGGAGAGAAGCACCGAGAGCCTGAGGGTACAAATGGAGAGAAGCACCGAGAGCCTGAGGGGGGAACTGCATGCGACGTCCAAAGACGTATGTGCTGAACTTGCCGCTGTGCGCCGTGTGCTCACTGAGCTCTCACAAACCCTTAGGGACATGCATGGACGTGAGCAGGCAGAGACATCATCCGTTGCAAGTTCCGTCCAGGGCAGCCCCCAACGTAGATCTGGGAGGAACCTGCGCTCCACAGGCAGGGGTGCCCCTGATACCCGGAGAGGGGGCTTGCAATAGCGTCTGCCCACTGACAATGAGCATCTTTGGACACTGGTGTTCGGGGGGGAGGTAGGAGGGTGGAGGGGGCGTGTTGGGCTTTCTTGGGTGGCGGGTCGATGGGGTGTGTAACATAATTTCACATATGCTATAAACATTTCACAATCATCCAATGAGATGTGTGGACATTGATCTTTGTGTACGAGGCCTTTATAGGCGTACAGTCCATATTGTGCATGTTCCAGACACACACAGTGCCACAAGTCCCGTGTCCATGTATCAGCCACCAGGCGTGAGTGCTAGAAGCATGAATCTATGAGAATCTGACGAATTTCACAGCCCTCCTGTGCCTCGCAGACTCCTTGAGGTGCTGCCACATCCCCACCCTCATCATGACCATCTTCAGGTGCTTGCAGTTCTGCGTCAGGGGGCATGGGCACATTTCTACGTACGCACATGTTGTGTAGCATGACACATGCCATGACCATCTTTGCAACCTTCTCATGGCGGTACAGGAGTGCCCCGCCAGACCTGCTGAGGCAGCGGAAACGAGCCTTCAGTAGGCCGAATGCCTGTTCTATGACTACACGGGTACGTGAGTGGGCATGGTTGTAGTCCTCCTCATGCTGGTTCTGTGGGTTCCGGAGTGGTGTAAGGAGCCATCTCTTCAGTGGATACCCGGCATCACCTGTATGTGGACAATAAAGGATGTTTGTGGAATGACATAGCTACGTACGCATCCCCCCCCTTCCTGCCAGGTCATTGCCGCATCACATACCCCACATTATCATGCATGAAATGAGACTCACCGAGTAGCCAGGATCTGTTCCCTGCGTGTCGCTCCATGTAGCGTGGTATTGTAGAGTTCCTCATGACCATAGAATCATGAGTTGATCCAGGAAATCGGGCACAACAATGTGTAATGATCCTGTTGGAGTCACACACCATTTGTACATTAAGAGAATGATATTGTTTTCGGTTGCGGTACTGGGCCTCCATGGCATGTGGCACAACCAATTCCACATGGGTGCAGTCGATGGCACCAATGCAACCCGGTATGCCGGCAAGTGCATGGAATCCCACTTTTGTGTTCGTAATTTCCTGCTCCGAGCGTGGTAGAGAGATGTAGTCGTCTGCGTGCTTCAGGAGGGCATCGAGCACTTGCGATAGTGTCCATGACAACAGTGGCTGTGAAATGCCATGCAACTGTCCGACTGTGTGCTGGTAGGTGCCTGTGGCCAGGAAGTGTAGTACAGACACCACCTTCAGTAGGGGTGGGATGGCGGTTGGGCTATCTATCATGCTGGCAAGGTCAGCGTGTGTCATGTCCACAATGGCGGTTATGGTGTCCCGGTCCAAACGGTAGAGGGTGTGGATCTGCTCATCAGTGAGGTTGAACGGATGAGCTCGGAGGCGTGGGATTGCAGGCTGCCTGCGTGGTGGTAGTGGCTGTGCTGGTGGGCCTTGCTGGCCCTGCCTTGCCCTCCTCCTCCTCCTCCGTCTCCTCTGTGCGGCCGGTTGTTGTAGTAGTTGGTGTTCGTCTTCTTCTTGAAGTTGGAGTACTTGCAGTGCTATCAGGTCCCCCAGGGCCAACATCGCTAGTCCTGCCGGTAGCATTTTGGAGTGGGTGTGGTTGTGGGAGGGGGTTGGGTGTGCAATTTATGTGTTTTCAGGCAGTATAGCCTCCACCTGTGGTGATTCATTCCACCTGTGCAAGCTGCAATCCCCTTTGGGCGAGCACGTCCCGCACACAACGCTGCAATTCGACGCATGGCATCTTGCTATTACAATCATGTATTTAATCCCGATGGCAGTGGAATATTGGTTCATATGTTCATTCTGCTATGGCCCCATTGTTTCACATACTATCTTTACAGTCGCGAACAAACTTGTGAAGGGTCAGTGGAATGTAGTACTCGATTAACGCTGGACCCTCATGCAGCACTGTACCGAGGTTCACCGACGGGCGGGGCGTCCCATTTGTGAGTGAAGCCAGTTGCCATTTTCACACACTGCCGCACTACATGGATGAATTTGTGATTTCAAGTGGTCACAGATGCCTTTTCGACGTGATGTTGCAAATGAGGAATTCGAAGGACAGCGCTTTCGGTTTTCAGCTAGCGGCGAGGAGACGCCCACAGGTCTGACTGCAGATAGAAAGTTCTATTGTTTAATGTCCTTGGGACAGGGGCCATGGCGAGAATGCAATGATTGATATGAATAGTATGGGATGCGCAATAGCGTAGTGGACGATAAGGCAGGACGTTCCCAAATACATGTTACTTCACAACACTAGAATTCCGGGCTGGAGCACAGTGGATTTTGCAGACTGCATTACGCACAGACTCAATGGAAATTTCACATGTTATGTGAGTAAATAATCAGGCGTTTTCATACCGGGATGAGGGTATGATGTATGGATGCATGGACAGATGATTTAATTGAGAGTTTACCATGTACATGGCTTTTTGGAATCTATCCACTTCCCCTGCGCTATGTGATGCAGAGCTGCCATAGTGGGACCATCGTCTATCTGCCCTTGTTGAACCCTCCCTGTCTCGACGCGCCTTCAAACACTTGTGTCTATGCACGTTACTAATCCCATCTAATGGATTCTGTTTTAACAGACGCATGCACACAAAGACTCGTTTGTAATAGTGTATGCACCTCGATTTATATAGTTATGATTTGCAAGTGATTTTTGGGTGGGAATAATCCTTTTGAGTGGGCTAACATGCATATGGCTGTAGATTTAGTGTGATCATTGAAGTGAGTAATTCAAATTAAGTTCTGATGCCCATACCATTCTTTTTCATTTCATTTGGGTGACAGGTATCTCCTCCCCTTTTGCCGCTGCCATCTGTATGCCACTCCTGCAGATGGCTTTTACTCCCGACACCTGCTGCTTCGTGTTAATCAGTGGAGCACCATTACGATCTTATGGGACGATCGCCAATGGGCCACATGCCCTTACGCAGTACTAGTGGCTAGGAGCAACATATCGACCTTTCAGCTGGACTAGTGCCTACCTAATGGGACGGCCCTGCGGTTCTAGGCGCTTCCATGTTGCCTTTTTGAACGTGTATGTAGCCCCTGTGTACCATGAAGGAACAGGGCGTCACACAAGCAGAAGCTGGTCATTTATTGCGGATGCAGCCCACAATAATGAAATGTATTTTGGAGTTCATGACCTAATAGCTGTATGGGCTTGGTGATTTTGTTGTGCATTAAATTTCTATTATGATATTAACCGTGTAGCGTTATTCTTTGCAAGTAATGTAGCATATTCCTATTTGTGGAGCGATGTATTGTGAGTAGATCTGCATTGGGTTCCGGCTTCTGGTTATAGTTGCGTAGTACTGTACTTGGCGCGTTTGCCTACGAAGCCCAGTGAGGTCAGGGATAGGGGCTGCCATTATGACTGTTTTAATGATGTCATGCTCAGGGGCGGGGGATTAGCTTTTGTGTAACAGATGCCGGTCAGCCAGGTGGATTGGTGGAATGATGTGATTATCAGAATATGGCTGGTCACAGGTGCCTGTGTTTGCGTGCGTTTCTTGGAGGGAGACTGAGGTCATGTCCATTGGAATAGCTTCTGTATTCGTGCCATCTGTGCCCTGCAGCTCCCATTGGCCCCTCTTGAGATGAGCCTGGCTGCTCAGTCACTCTGCCAACTTGTGTGGTACATGCTTGTGCTGATGGTTGGTTTGTTTACTGGCAAGGGTACAGGGCTGGTGCAGTCTCCCTCAGGATACTGCTTTGAATGTTGCCTTACACTGGTGTCAAGCGATGGGGGCCTGTTGTTGTTTTGTCTCATGTTTCAGTTCATATTGCTGTACTTGAACCTTCACGTGCCTGTGCTGCATCAGTACGGCAATGGTGACATGGCAAATATGGATGGCCACTCACAAGGCACTTGGAGCGCCTACATTCATTTGTTCGTTGGCATGCATGGGTGACTTGTACATTTCACTGGTTGCATTGTGTGACTTCATTGCACCTACGAGGAGTTGTGCAATGTGGCCAGGGAGTGGTGTACAGGCACTCAGTAGGGCCATTTACGGTTGGTTCGCGTTGCCGTACTTCTCACCATGGCGGAATGGTACTTTCCGCCATGCTTGATGGCGTTAGGTAAATGTCCGCTAGGGTCAGAATTCGCGTACCGTTGCGCCATGGTGGTGATTACGGTTTCGCATGGCGCGCGTGCGTGTACTTGGTGCAGTTAGCGTTGGCGTTCACTACGGTGTCGCTAATGGCATCGTACTTTACGGTGACGGGTCATAATCGCACCGAGCGCTATTCGATGGCGGTATTGCATTTCCGCCATCGTTTTTCGATTTCCGCCAGGGTCGTAATGAGGGCCATACTCTTTTACACTGAACAACGTCTGTTTGAAATTCTCCCGTGACCCAGAAGGGAATGGCTAAGGAATATGTTACAGTCTATGGAAAATATCCCAACACCTCCAGGTCAAAGGTACTGAAAAGGAGCATACTAAGAACTTCTTCAAAGTGGGCTTAGTGGAGCCTTCAATTTGTTGGACACTATCACAACTTAATCTAAGGTAGATGCTGTTGTGTGTGAGAAAGTAACAACCAATCACAAGCAATGCCATTGAAAAGGTAAAACAGTGTAATGCCCAAACCAAATAAAGTAAAGATGTACTACTTATGCTATAATCATTTAATTTATGTTATAAGTATTTGAAATAGTGCAACTATCACCCGGAGGTATCTTGGTGCTGAAACAAGTTAAACCCAAAAGAAGCAATCATCTAGACAGGCTGCATGAGTTTAAGCACACAGGTCTACTATTTAGGATAGAGAAATATCTTTAGAGCCTAATGAAATCTGAGGTAGTTATCTATTGACCTAAGAAGCAGGAGAAGAGAGTTCCAGAGTTAGGGGGCTGCTACTGAAAAAGCCCTACCCCCAAAAATTACCTTCTTGACCTGCGGGGCAAGAAGAAGATAATTATTAACTAAGCAAAGGTTACTAACAGGTACATAAGGAACACTCTCTCACGAAGATAGAGGGCTCCTTGATCATGTAGTGCACAATGAACCATACAAAGAGCCTTGAACTTGATCCCACTTTTGACTGGAAGCCAGTGAAGCTTGGCCAAAATTGGAGAAACATGGGAGTACTTGGGTAAACCTGTAACAAGCCAGGCTGCTGAGTTTTGTATAACTTGTAATCTTCTGAGAGGGTATTTGGGCTGAGCCAACAAGATGGCGATTCAATAATCTAGAATTCCCAGGATCGCAGATGAAACCACTGGTCCTCTAAAATCGGAGGGTATTTAGTGGATTATCTTTTTTAGGCTTTTTAGCTTGAAGAAACCCGTGTATGTCTAGTGCCAACCAGAAGGTCTGGGGAAAGGGAAGATGACATTTTGACTGCCAGATTCTTTACAGACTCCACCGGAGATGGAAGGACACCCAGGAGATGGAATGCCATATCCCAGGGGGACCGGGAAACCTGGGAACCAACTACTAAGACTTTGTTTTTTTCTCCATTGAGTTTTAACCAGTTTGCATTCATCCAGGAGCCAATGTCTGCGAAACAACCACAGAGACAAGATGCGGCTTTGTTAAGATCTTGATCCACCCTCAGGATAAGCTGGGTGTCATCTGCACGAGTATAGAAATGACACCCATAATCCTTTATCAGATTGGCTAAAGGACAAACATAAACATTAAAAAATAAGTGTGAGGGCACAGACCCCTGTGAAACTCTGCAGGTTAGGGCAGATGGGCTGATCTAAATGGCGGGAGGGACAGTGTTTGGGTTTGATCAAAAAGAAAAGATCTGAACCACTTAAAGGTGGTGCATGTGACTCCCACTTCATCGAGACAGTGGCAAAGGATGGTATGGTCAATGGTGTCAAATGCTGCTGACAAGTCCAGCAGAATTAGAAAACCTACCCCATGCTGGTCCCGTATTTTGGCTAGATCATCCATAACTGATACTAATACTGCCTCCATACCCATAGATGATCCAAAACCTTGTTGATAAGGTTTGTGAATGGAGGCCTTCTCTAAAGAAATTCCCAAGTGAGGTGCAACTACCGTTTCAAGCACCTTCATGAAAAATTGCAGAAGTGGAATCGGACAGAAATTGGCTGGGGATGTGGGATCCAGAGTAGATTTTATTGTTAATAACCATACCAATGTCAGAAAAATAATAAAGAGGAACTGGAAAACATTTTTTTAAACGTATCATTAAAACGCAATGGCGATGGAAGTTAGCATCAGTGTCTATGCAAATCAATGGAACCATGTAGTTGAAGGTAAATTCGTGGAAAAGGGGCAAAGACTCAACAAATAGTTGTCACAGGGCCTAGACCCGAGGCACGTTTGAACCGCAGGTGAACGCAGGCAGCCAGAGTAGCGGTTTTGGACTTGACAAGTGTCTTTCTTTTGGGCTTAGTCTTACTGTTGGAGCAAGAATCAGTACACCCAAACAGCGGTGTAGATGGGGTCTAAATAGCCTTCAATAGCTCTGGATATATTTAGATGGAGAATGTATGCAAGCAGAGAAATTGAAGACAATATGCTGAAGGTGAGAGAAGGTGCATTACAGAGTTTAAGTCAGTCTCCTTAAGCACACTATCCGGGCCAAGGTGGCAATCTGTGCAAGCTGGTCCAGTGATCATATTAATGGAGGCTATAGACTGGGCCGAGAGAAAACAGATATTGGCTGCCAGGAGCTACTGAAGAATTTAGGCTCCTCTCTCTTTCATGTCAGACGATTAGCACACAGGCATAATTTGTCCAGAAATGTGGACTTCCAATCAGGTTGGCTGGATACTACAGCAGACCAGAGAATCCACAGCACATGGGATTCCGTCGGGAAGCAGACTGGTTGCACCCTGCTAGGGAACATTTTTCCAGGGTAGGGAAACGATTTATGGGGGCACAAGTGTTTTTGCCTCCATAGCAGGAGGAGCCCATATCCATATTTCCCTAGAATATATAGGTCCACCTTTAGGAATGTATAAGATAGCATCCTAATCACATTCGTTTTGATTTGAATCATTGACTGTACAACTTGAAATATCATTAATCTTGCCGACTGTCTGGCCTACTACCCTTATATTGCAGCGTATCCGCCCCAAACCATATATCACCATACCCGATCTTATGATATATGGTTTTGGGTCTTCCCAAATCATACTTTCTACTCACTTTCTACTCTTATTCCAAGATGAACCAGGCTTCCTGCTTATACTAAGAGTTGTCTTTTCCCTTGTTTCCCTCCCATTATACTTTAAAGTAAATGCTGCTGATGGGTCAATGTGGAGCGAGGTCTCTACCTGCTGGGTGTAAAGAAATGGAGGACACCCAGACTACTGGAAAAGAAACTAACCACACACATATGCGTCACAATGAACACAGAAGGACCTTCCTAGGATGTGCTAAATAGACCTCAATTATGGACAGTCCCAAGACAGGGTTCGTATTTTGGGCTTGCTAAATCAAACTTCAATTTAGAATTCAAATTTCATAAAAGAAAATGTCATGTTTCATTGTTTTAGACAAATAAAGAAATACACACTATTTGTTATTGTCTGGAGGTTCTACTGCCAGAAAAATCTCAAAGTACTATTTAATGACATAAAGGTTCAGCTAAGATGATGGGAGGCAAAGTCATAAAATCGCATGCCTACAAATGTGTCAGTCAGTCTAATTTTATAGTCAAAATACTTCAAAGTGTAACATTTTGGGAGGAATGCATAGCACATTAAAAAATGAAAGTCAAAAGTCAGGTAAATAGACAGGTAGAATTCTCCTGCCTTCTATGTTTTGAAGATTGAGAACAACTCGTCCCCTCCTGGCCCCAGTGAATGAGGAAGGTCCACTTTGAGACAGTCAAGGAAAGTAAAAATACCTTAAGCAGGTTTACAAATACTTCTGAGGAGAGGGCCGTCTACTTTTGGGTTTATATTTTTTTGGCCACTCTAAGGCGTTTAATTAATGTAATCCTTAAAAAACACTGTTGACAAGGCAAATCCGCATCGTGTGTGGCCGCTGAATCTCTCTTGGGACCCCATTCTGTGTTAGTGCATTGCAGTCATATTAAGACGTCTACACTTTCCTTACTGAGCAATTCACATTATCAAAATCTAACCTTATCAATTATTTTCTGATGGAAAGTAATCATTACAATATGGAAAGTCTGGTATGCTCCTATTGCACTCTTTCAAACCAAAACTATGAGAATGGGGACACATTACGAATGATGGTTCTTGGCTAATTTGCATTAAATACATTTGCATTTTGGGACTAAAGGAATGGCAGATATACGTGTAATACATGGGCTGTATGGTTAAATAACTAAATACATATTCACACCATGCTTGTTGTTCATTTCATTTTTCACAGCACGCATGCTAACATACAAGTGTTTGCAAACACTTTTCTACATTTGCCAAAATACTGCCATACAGAATTACAATTATCGCCCCTTGGTCCTGCAGATTTACCAGGGGATTAATAGTGAGGTATACACATTAATGTTACTATGGGGATTGGACCCTTTGACTGCTATTAGCATCTATGCTATTTCAGATTTCCTTACCATTTGACTTTTTATAAGATTTTACCAATTGTTGGTATTTATCCTGCTTTACTACTTTCTAATCATTTAGAGCAATTGCTCATTTTACTACTGGATTCACGCCTTCATAACGACCAGATTGGTTGAACCACGTGTCGGCTGTTTATGACCAATAAACCTTGCATACAGGCAGATGACCTTTGGTTCCACATTCTGATGTGATTACGTATTTTCTGGAACTGCGCATTGGATATACCTTTTATCTCATTGTTTCTGTATTACGTTTCCTGGTGCTTCCTAGGGGCCACCAGAAAAAGGTTTCCATCGCAGCTGATCCACACACTTATATTAATTAGTGGTATTCACTAGCACACTGCTACCTTACAACCCCCAGGTTTTTCTGCTGCAACGTACAGCAAGGCCTCTTAATAGAGATTGGATTGCACAGGTGATACATATTTGCGTCCATTAAACTGGGGGTTCAGCCAGGATTCCAAGGTCCAAATAAAAATGAAGGTCGAAATGATGTGAAGTGAATGCAAGTTTTAGTGGTTGGCATGGAAATAATTGGAATCCTTAAAACGTTATTCTGAGTGTATGGGAAATGTGACAATGATGATGATGTGTGTTACTTATATTGCGTTTTCACCAAAGCGCTGACCATTCTGTGCAAACACCTTCTGAACCTTTCATTAGCACAAACGCAGTGAAAAACCTGTGAAAACGAAGACGTGCCAATTTCCCATGGAATATTCGTGAAGGCGGAATTAGCATACATGCCAAACGCACACGGAGGTTTAGGGCATGCACTTAAGTAGGACAACTCTTAAACAAGACGGTTACACGTAAAGGGGGAACAGCTAAAACCACATACAAACTGAATAGCACAGCAGAGGTAGAAGAGGTATATTAAGTCAATAACGCAGGCTCTTCTGGGCTGGGAAGAAGTGGCAAGGTAGACTGAGGTATTGGTGGAGAATGCAGTAGACCATTATAGTCCCATTGTTTAATAGCCTTTTCAGCATACAGCCATGAGTAGCATGTGGACACATAGCATCTCGTTGGATGGATGGCACCACACCTCAAAATGAGCTAACGTGGCGAATGGACTAAACCAGCTACATCTTTAAACCACTGACAAGGTCACAACACTAGCATCTAGAGTCAGAAGTGTGGCCATAATTGCACAGATGTACGTATAGAGTAAATCATAAATGACAATTCATGCCCACTTTCTATGAATGAATCCTCGTGTAGTACATGTCCCCCCATCAGAATGTGAGCCTTCTCGTTCTCCTCTGCTGCCTTTGATATTGACTCAGGGTGGGTTGCCATCCCGAGCTTAGCCAGCACAGTTGTGTGGAAAATGACGAATGTGCTCTAATCATCATGCTTTTGCCGCTCTGCCGCAGGGCTAGATGGAGTTGCGGTGCAAAAATAGAGTTTGAGTTTTGCTCACATCTGGCGATCCCAATAGTGTAGCGCAAGCTGAACATCCAGAGACATGCACACATATGCCATCCACACAAAATCTGAATTAATCACCTGGTGGCAGGCACAACTTGATTCATCAAAGCCCATGTACATACATGGTTCCCGGTGCATAATGAATGGTGCAGATACATCTATAACCAGAGTAAATAATGGTCGTCACAGGAGATCAACACAAAACCATCACGTGTTTTAGCTTAAGGGAGGTGTTAACAGAGTGTGTACTTGTCCACGTTTATGTCCAACAAACGTCCAAATGATATGCAATTCCATTTCTGACGTATCCCTCCCGCATCAAGAACAGGGTTATGATTGCATTCTTAAGATTTCTGAAAAGAAAAAAATGCCAAATCATTCCCTGTCCTAAATCAATTTAAACGCGGACCACATCAGTTTATCAATCTACAATCTATCAAAATACACCCATCTCGATTGTCCTTGAGAAAAGGAAGTCTGTTCACGAACTCGCAGATTGACATAGTGCCTTCTTAAATACCAGGAGATTCACCTCTCGCATTTCCTCAAATACACCCTAAACCCCAATCTTGCTTTTGCCCATAATAACCATTCCACCAATTATATGCTGTACAAGTACCCTTCAATACACATTTGTGGGATGCATTGTATGGCTCAAACCTTCTAAAACTAATGAATAGTAAATAATAGTAAAACAAAAAAAGCTAACACCTCCTTTATTCACACCATTGTGTCTAACTGACTGGCGCATTCCATGCTTTCAGTACTTGATTGATCCTGCTGCATGTGCCTATTAGAGAATATTTCAAATGAATCCATACATATGTCCTACATCATTTAATTACACTTTCATATGACAAATGAAGTCTTAACCACGCACTCCTACTGATATCCGTAAAGGTAATCATTGCTCCATCAAGGCAGAGCAGTGGTGAGGAGAGTGCAGGTTTTGACCAGGGTCAGTGATATGCTATGCAATAAGGATCTATCTCTCCCAGACACCCCATGCACCCTGTCCCCCCAGCCCCACTATCACTCCCCCGAAGGGCATAGCTTGGTAGTCTTCCTGTGGAAGCCAGGGACGCAGAAAATATTGTCGCAGGGCGAAATGGTTTAAAATGATTGGACAATATTATAATCCTGTTAATCCAGGATATTGTAATTGTGGAAGAAAGGTATTCACTTCTAAACGATGCTGTTAACTGGGACAGAAAGCAATTACCTACAAGAAAAAGTGGAGTGAAGTGGAATGCAGAGAATCTCTTGTGAGCACACATATATCAGTGAAAAAACCTTGGTTAAGGGCGAGTTAAGGTGATCAGATTTTAATGCCACAAAACGCTTGAAATTCAGCACACACAGTTGAAACAGAACGACCTTAACGTTACGCACCCTGTTGCGCAGCATATGACCACAATGATGCCATTGCATATGACATCACGGGTGACATCATTAATGACATCATGCATGACATCACTGATGATGTCACTGACTGTGTCACTGATGACATTGTTAAGGATTTCAATCAGGCGATACACTCTGCTTTCGGCCTAGTGTACAGCGCAATGGAAAAACTTATTTGATATATGGATTCAATTATTTGAAAGATGTACCACTCGTATCACACCCCTTAATTAAGAATACCCCGGGTCACGCTGGACCAGGAATCAGGCTGGTTTGTAAAAGGTATTATTTATCTACTTAGTTAAGATCCAAAACACAACATATGTATTAATAGGTAAACAACAAACACCATTGGGGTGACAGGACACAGAATGATGTCTTTAATACACTGGGACTAAGTTATGAGCAAACAACTGCAGCACAGAAACTAATACTGTTGTGTTGGTTTCAGATCAGATAGCACAATATTTAGAAATTTCCCCTGCATCACTTCTCAACCCCCCAACAGGCAATGCAAAGAGATGGAAGGAGAGAGCAGGTATTCAGGAATAGTACAGGTCAAACAGTGTCTCACTTCGCCCTTCCCACTAACACAGAAAGAGAAAAGCGAAGTGGGCCTTTCAACTGTCAGAATTACTTTTAAAGTGGCTGAGCAAGACTCTAAATGTGTGAAGAAATGCTAAAATTGTTGTAAATTCCTATGGGAGCCGCTTTGAACAGTTACACACAACATAAGCTATGATTTAGCAGGCAGAAAACATTTGCAATCTTAAAATCCAAGTCGGAAGCAGTTTAAGTCTATTTTACACGTGTAAAAATTTCTCAAAATGAAAATTCGCTGCAAGCTTTTCTGTGCGTGATATTCGCAATAACGGTTTTCGGCTCTATGGATAGGTATGGATGTGAGCTACAAGTAGGAGTTGAAATTTCATTTCTATCACAAAAACTGAAGAAGTAATAGCGATCTTAGTAAAGGTTGTTTTTGCGAGATAGGAGTGAGAATGGAAAGAGGCTTTAAAATCAGAAAATATTGGCTATGGACTAGAACATCCAAGCTAAGCCACCAGGACGGCACAGGTAAGAGTCAGGAGTGATTCGCGACTCAGTCCTGGTTCCTCACTGTCCACCTTGGAGCGCTAGGCTGGTCACTCAAATGAAATTAATAGATCAAAGTTGATAAATTACTTTCGAAAGTGATGCTTTTACAGATACACAGAATAAGATTTCACTACAGATTTTAACAATATTACTGATTATGGAAGGAAGGATACCTCAGTGTTACGCTCACCTGGCTCCCACAGGGGCGATGATCAGACCCGGACAGCTGCGACCTCCTCCAACGTGAAGCGTAGTGCAGAGATGACAGACTGGACTGGGCCGCCTAATCTCGTCTGCTTAACCCGTAGAAGTATTCTCCTGCAAGTGGAGAAAGGGATTTAGCCACCTGTGGATTTTAGTAATGGCACCCCACTGTTCTCCCCGCTAATCACCACCGATATTCACTTTCAGTAACCTCACCTTATGTTTGTAAATGATGAGCTCTCCATCCTGCATGGAATGCAGGGGTGCGTAGATACCAGTTACTTCACTGGTTTGAAGGCGCTGGAAGAGTTTCCGGTGAATATTGACTCCAAGGTTCCAGTCGAGAACCCGTAAGTATAAAGTTCAAAGAGTTCAATATGTCCGATATTCACTCTTATACATTCCTTATTGTGTTGCAGCTGGGTCCAAGAGAAGATTGTCTTTTGGCAGCTGATGGTGTTCAGATAAGAGTCTGTATTACCAAACACTGTCCGGCAAAAGATGCGTGTGTTTAAATTGCTGGTTTCTCTCTCCTTACAGGTGCAGTGTAAGAAGTTGCGGTTTGTCACAGAATAATGCCTCCGGTTATTAATCAGGTAAGTCTATGGTGGAGAGATTGTATTTGTTGGCTTTCTCGGCTCACCTTATGTTTGTTTGTCCCCTAGATGGTGGAATTCGGCAGAGAAAATGATGGAGGCTGCGCCGGATCGAAAAATGCTGTGAGGACTGGTGAGTATGGCGCAGCGCTGCAGCTGACGATGTGATGCGTGTAGAATAATGTCCTCTTCAAGTTCGAAGACGTGATGGATCCGGAATTAAGGTAAGTATTGAGATAATATCTGTTTTCTAACCTTTCCTTCTTCTTTCTTCTATTGCTAGGAGCTCTGGATTCGAGACGGGCATGGCTGAAGACTGGATGCTGACTGCAGGCACGGTGAGCGTTACGCTGCTGGATGCAGAGTAACGCGAAGCATGTGCTGCTGTTCGGGAGTGGTTTAAATAGCCTCCAAAGTAGTTCCAGGTAAGAAGTCCCTAGAACCACACCCGAGTAAAAAATAGTCCCTGTAGTAAAATAGTCCCATCCAGGTCTCACGTTGGCTTGAATTCATTTGCAGCATGGTCTGCATGAGGTAAGTAAAGTCTATGAGCCTGGCGCCTATGGCACCAGGACTGATTCCTATTATGAGCCTGGCGCCTAAGGCGCCAGGACTGAACCCAGACAGCCCCCAGCCGGGGCTGCTGGGGTTTTATTAAATATCTGGATGCCTGCTCCCGGGGCTGATAGGCTTGATCCGGATGCCCGGGGATAGGCATCATGACACTCAGAGGTAAGGAGGGGACAAGATAATGCACATGAATCAACAATTTCTAGCTTTCTGTTAATACTCACAAAACAAAATGGATTAATGATTTTGGAAAGCTGGGCACATCGGACTGGACAGGGTCAGCAAGGTGCTCTGGTCACAGCACGGCACAGGACTGGACAGGGTCAACAAGGCTCTCTGGTCACAGCACGGCACAGGACTGGACGGGATCTGCCATTCTTGGTTCTGAGGATATTTCAATTCTGCAGGCAAGCAGTAACAGCACAGCAGGGCTGTATTATGATGCTTCCCCTAGGCTTTTGGGGTGCAGTTCTAGAATGTGAGGCCTAGCTGAGGATGGTTCAGCTATGCAATAGGCCTTTGCTTTGCCAAGTTTCTGGAGTCTTGAACAAGGAAGATGTAGATTTCAGCAGCAGGGTGCTCCGCCAGCATCAGGAGGGTGAGTGGATCTGTCTGTCCCTATGTCTGGTCAGCTGTCTCTATTTATGCTATAAAATGACATCATAAACGGGGTGTGTGGGCCGGCTTAGCTAAGCTTGCCCCTTTGAGCTGGGATAGGGTCACTACTTCATCTCCGCTGTGCAATTTGAGTGATTGGCTCAAGGCTGGGTGTTGTTAGGTGTTATGATTTGCCTTACAATCCTCAGAGACCTCCATTTAACCATTGGTCTCCAAGTCTGATTTCATATTAAATTAACATTTCTACATTGGTCACCTTTTACAAATCACACATAAAGATGCCATGTTTTACATAGCAGCTATTGCTCAAAACCCCACAGTGGTGGGATCTTGTTTCCCCTTTCTACAGATTTTTGCCCTTTTTGCTATGAACGCACTTTCCAATTTTTCTGCAAATGTCCATAAATATGGGGACATGCGTGTAAATTTTCACAATTCTAACAGTCATACATTTTGCATAAAATCACATTTCTTGCCATTCCTGTCAAGAACATGTCACAAAGTTCTGCCGCCTCTTCACATGTGCAGCCAGGAATTAAATTAACAGCTCTGTCATTTTTATATTTTTCACCATTTTGGATAGCAAGTTATAAGTCTTTTAAAATGTGTTCTTTGTTCAGGTTCAGCAACAGATGGTCGCTTGGCTCCACCCCTTAGTCTCTCCCTGGAGTCCAGGAACACCCCCTCCTTGGGACATGTTCCTGCCAAGAGCCATTTACGATCGCCTTCACACCTCCAGTTTCCTGAGTTGGAGGATGTCCATTGTTTAGTCCTGGGCTAACCAGCAATTAGCACCTCCCTGTGAGTTTCAACTGAGAAGAGGGCCCTCCATCTCGGAAAAAAACCTGCCTTTCCAGTTCTTGCAGCTCAGCCAGGTTTAATTTAATTGTTAAATTCTTTTGGCTTTTCCTTAGCACAAAACAAACTTGTTGTATCAAATAACAGATAGAATTCTCATTCAATATGTTAACTTATGGGATCAAAAACAACTACAATATGGGTTACTATCAGTAACAGGCCTCTTATATTATTGCAAACATTTGACTTTTAGTTTATAACATGTTAAAGTTTAATCAGGAAGGCCCCGGACAGCTGTCATCATAGGTAGCCCTCTGCTGCACAGAGGTTTCTTTTACAGATCCACAGGCAGACCACTTTTGCTGTGGAGATCTCATTATGCTCTTAGCCTTTCAGAACATTGGAAGTTCACAGTGATTCCTTAAACTAAGCAAATTGTAGCACCCAGCGAGAATTCTGAATATTTGGAAGGTGTTCTCTACCGGCATTCTGAAGTTTCAGCAGCAAAGAAAAGGTGATTTAAAGCAATATTAGAGTTTCATTTAGCAAAGCACTGCTTTTTCCTTCTGCACTCCACTTTCAATTGTTGTGGAGCCCAGTGACACATTTCAGTAGTGAGAGCTCTGTTCCACCACTGACAACATGCATGGAAGATTGGGCAGCCATCACTTTGTGCGTTGAAAATTGTGATTTTCAGGGGTGTTGGCGCGCACAAGTGTTTTGCAGCCATTTTGTTGTTTCTGGCACCACCATAACAGAGTGATGCAGCATAGCAGAGCAAAAGTGGGTCAATACATCCCACAACATCATGAACACATAATTGATATCAATAATGACATCATATATGACATTACTGATTATATAAGTTAGAGTGTATTTGTTTCACACGTTTGATAATTTTTTAAATTTAGCGCTCTTAACAATAATAATGGAACAATACAGTCATACACATGTATCATATAATTATGTCTGGAGCTGTCATTTATAGTACTATCAACAAAAAGTATAGCGTTATACTGGTTTGAATTTCATGTATTAGTTAGCAATTACAATACTTCATTGCAGGGATGGTACCTGACCCAGATGAAATTTGTTTCAGGTATTTCAACGATAATATGATAAGTGGATGCAGTAGTACAAAAATAAACAAGAAGAATAAATAGAAGTAAAACATGTTTAATAGTGTTATAAAAATAGTGTTCACACTTAGAAGTACAATTCAAATTAGCGTAATAAAATTACATGAACATATTTTTTTATAGTTGGCAAGTTTTATAAAACATAATATGATATTGTGATAGTAAAGATAGTAAAGACTCTATGCATTCAAAGTTTGGTTAATAGACATACAAAATCAGTTACTTATGGTACATATGCTACAAAACAAAATGTAGAGAAGATAAATGAAGATTAGAAAGTAAATATTTAATTGTAGACATGGCAATTGAATTGCTAATATTCTTAGTCATTTCTTTTGAAAATAAATGAGGAATGTTTATTCAAATATAACAGATTTCCTTTTAAAGTACATAAATGCTTATATACTATTGTTCTTCATAATAATATATGTATGTACTTCCAATTGTATATGTAAGTTAAATTCAAAGAAATAAGGATAGACTATAATGTAATGTGTAAGTATGACATATTTACATAAATGCTATGTAACAAAGCATAGTTGTCATATTTCAAAATGTAATGAAACAACCAAGTGATATAAGTGATGTCATGCATGATGTAATTAGATATGTCAACAGTGATGTCATCAATGGTGTCATATAAGCTAAGGTGGACTTGCTTTAAATGCGAGTGCTGAATTCCAAGTGTTTTGTTACATTAAATCTGATCACCTTAACTCTCTCTTAACCAAGGTTTTATCACTGAATTTCAAAGGTTTTGTCGGGGGGAAATTCTGCCGGGGTCAGCCGGGCCGTCCGCAGACCTCCGGGCAGGGAGGCCCCAACTCCTCCCGTATATCCCAGATGAGATAGAGTATGAGACACACGCAAGAAGCAAGGTGACTCTGCTGTTTATTAGACAAAAATGGCAGGGATGGGTCAAGGAGCGTACGCGTCCGTCCTGACACACACACAATCGTAGGGCTCGCAGGCCTTTTTACCTTGATATGATGCGCTACTTGCGTCACATTGGAAAGTTAGCAAAACACCTATCGCCACTCTTAATTGGTTACTCGAGTGGTAGGGTTAGTATAGCACACGTATAGAGAACAATGTTAGTGGTTGAGGGTTAGTCAGGTGATATATCTGGGTTGTCCCTACGATTAGATACATGAGAATTGTTACATGAAGACCCCTGAGGATTGGTTAAAGTTAATGGCGTCAGTGATAGGAGCCCCATGTTCTGATTGGTGCGCCCACGAGCTTCCCAGCCTGGGACCATCGCTGTTCCCAGCTCTCGGTGTACCTGTCATTGCAACAATGTTTCACTATGGGTACGTGCAGACAATGTGAGGATTTATTCATAGCTGGAAGGCTGACCGCTCCCACTGTCGCAGATGTCCATTGATCCTTTCAAGTGTATCTGCCTGTGTCTCATAACGAGGGATCCAGACGCCTCTTTCCTCCTGGGCTTGGCATCTCGTCAGGTTCGGCTTGGTCACGTGAGGTGGGACCGTGTTTGAGGCATAATTCTGCACAATTAATACTTTTTTTCCACTGTGTGTCTGGTTTAATTTGCAGGTGTGACTTTAACGTTGGTGCGCGGCGTGCAAGGTTGCAACATCGTGCCCTTGATGATTTGCTCTTGGAATGTGGGTTTGCAACATTGCGACCTTGGCTGGTTGCTTCGCCGGGCTCATTCTGCAGGATCAGCAAGCTGACTCTTGTTCTTTTTAACGTCCATGGAAGCTCTTGCTTGCGGCCTACTTAGGCCTGGTGTATAAGTGGGTCCGTCTGGTGCACAGGTGCTTTAGGTTATAGTACCATATAGTTTCATGACCAGTATCGTGTCTTCATTATATTTCTCATGGTGGCAACTGGTTTTAGGAGAAGCGTGAGCAAGCTTTTTAGATAAGTTCATGACGCGTCTTGCGTTTCTGCATTTTGAAAGCCTATGTAGAAAATAATAAAGATGCACGTCCGTGAGTATGTCTGTCGCCTACGTCATAGCACTGGGTATATTCTTCGTGTAGATTGGTGCGGGAGTGTCCAGTGTGTATATTTGTACAGGTGTGCTAACCGTTGGCTAGGTCGTCATGGCATCTCTAACGACGTGTAGGTTTTAGTCTAGTTGGTCCGTGCCGCAGGTGTCGGCATGGCTAGTGCGGGCTGCTGGGCAGGCAGGTGGACACATCTGTATGTTCCTGTACCAGGGTATCTGGTCGTCTGGTAGATGGACAAACTCTTCTCGTGGCGGGTGTCTAGGTCGTGACCCTTTAGGCCAAGCGCGAGAGGTGAAGGACGGGAGCCTGGTCTTCCATTCTCCCACTTCAGTCCCCCCTCTGGTCGACTTGTCGACCACAAACATATCCTTTTCGTTATCTCCTCTTACTCGCCATATCTTAGTTATTCCTCCTAGATGTCCATAGTGGTTCACATGATCTTCAAATGACCAATACATATATTCACAGGTTCCTCCAGGAGTACAGTATACCCATTTCCCTATGTAGCTCCTGGGGTTTCTTGGCTTCTCGATCTTCACCGATGGTGGGTCTAGATGGTTGGTGATGATTTGGTTGCGCAACTTCTCCCTCTCCTGTATTATTACGCCTGTGTGTTGGCCGTCGTCTGCTGGCATCAAGGGGTGCATACCCACCATTTCAAGCAACTCGTCAGTGGTACATGCCTTCCGGGCCTTCCAAAATCTTATTATGATCAGTGTAGCTCCAGCCAAAATAGTACAACCCACTATAACTTTCAGTCCATCTGACAGCCAGGATGGCATCCATGACCATAATACTGAAAACCAGCTCTTATCCTTGTTTACACCGTTACTTTCATCCATCATTTTGGAGTGCATCTGGGCCAATTGTGAAACTGCTTCTGTCAGTGTACCATTGTCAGCATTGTTGGCAGGAATGAACGTGCAGCATGATTGTCCTATCTTTGCACAAACTCCTCCTTCCATGGCTGTGAGAAGGTCCAATACATATCTGTTCTGGAGTGCTACCATCCTTATAGCTCGCAGCTCCTCTTTTATTGCGTTGAATCCATTTACTGTAGAATTGATGGTCATCATTAGTTCCCATCTAGTTATCTGGAGCCATTTTGCGTTTGCGTAAGCCTGCAGTCCCTGATGTATTATTGAGGAGAAGAACATTGCTGCTCTGCTTAATAGTCTGTGTTCTGGCGGTATTGAAGTGAGTGCCGTTTCCGACCTTCCCCACAGGTAATTTCCTGTCAGAGGTTCTCCTTGTCTTTTGCTTCTATTTAGGACAGTATCATTGCCATTGGTCCTGTTCCTTGGCTCCTCCTGAAGTGGTGCAGATCTATTTTTCCTCTTGTCCCCTTCATCTATTTTGGGAAAGTTTGCCACATTGACATGCTTCTTGGGTACCACTAGTGATGGTACATTGACGTGCACCATTGTGCACACACCATTCCACAGGGGAGGCAGTGTATGGTATGCCTTTTCTCCACAGGCCCAATAATGGTCCATTATTACTGCTGTTCCTGCTCCCCCCTCAGGTAACTCCATCACACTTGCACAGTTGGTGTTATATCCTAGGTCCACCTCTCCTTTATGCTGGTAGCATACCTTGGGCGCAGTCAGCGGCAGTATTGTTATTGGGTCTTCATCCGTTTCCACCCACGTGAGCATTGGTACGTACTTGATCCACGTCGTCCAACATCGGTGGTTGTGTACCTCGATAGTTGAGATAGTTTCTTTTGTTACCATGTTGCTGCCAATCACTCCTATCTCCCAGCTGTTGTCCAGGTACACCTTCCGGTTATCGTCACCAGTGGCCTCTCCCAACATCCTTGTTTACCCGGAACTTCAGTGGCGTACCAATCACATGGTAGATACTGCAGTGTTACTTTCTTTGTTTCTCCTTTTGCAGGACCACTTGTTATGTATTTGAATGCTTCAGCATGTAAACTGCTCTTGTGGTAACTCAAATAGGTCTTGAGGAAGTTGTTTTCATATGGGTATGAGTCTCGTGTTTTCCATGTCATATGCACCACTGTCCCTTGAAATCTTCCTTTCGTTTGGAACAGTGCCAAGTATATTATGCACCGTGCTGTCTTTTCAACTATTTCTGTGGCAACAAATGTTCGAGAAGCACTCATGGCGTATGGTATTAATGAGCAAACGTAGCAGCTGTCCTCTGTTGTCTGCTTACCAATGCGGGTCATGTGTTGGTACCGTATGTTGTTTGAGACGTGTGCTGAATCTTGTATATAATTATCAATACCTTTATTGTCTGAGTATGTGCTGCGTTTAACTCTATTTTGCTTGGGTGCAATTTTACTACTATCACCTGACGTAACACCTGTTGCAGCAGGGGACGGGGGTGTATTAGGTTTGGGTGCAGCAATAAAATTAATAGCATAGCTGTACTGCCATACAGAGGCAGCCAAGAACCCGGTGATCATTAAAATCCCTATTAGTTTTATTACATATGCTAATCTCACCGGCATTTTGCTCTTACCTTGCTGCAGTCCTGGCAGCTTATTCTTGCGTCGTTAAAGTTGCCCGCCTGAAAATTCTCAAAATGCTGGTTATTAAATGTTAGTTGTTGGTTTTCTTTAAGCTCTCCCTATCAAATAGTCATTCAGTGCCCAGGCGAAGAGCTGTTCCTACGCTACTCAAAGTGATCTATCTCTTAGGACCGGCAAGTATGGGTGGAGGTGGGGCATTGAATATTCTATGGCCAAGAGGAATGCTGTGTAGTAGACACATACCCTTCTCCTTTTCAGGTACGTTGGCCTTTTTATTTCGTATACAAATTGGTGTGACAATTCTTCCGGGTAGTTATCGTCTGGGAGTACCATCTACGCCTGGGCAGTGAACTTGTTAGTTATCTATTTTCTTAACAATACAATAATACGCAGTTCCTGTATGTGCGAGAGAAGAGAAAAAGAGAACATTCACGTGTTTACATGTGTACTTGTGCAGGCAATGTCCTTCAGTTCAGGTATTACTATATTTGGGGGTCAATGGGCAGGGGGTTTGGGCTCAGTTGGCGGAAGTATTTTTACTCTTTGAGCGTGTGACCATGGGGTGGGCAGTATGGGGATCACCCCTTTCTTCGTCAGTTATTGTCTCCGGGGAAGCTGGGGAGTGACAGGGTATGGGAACAATTGGGTCGTTGGCTGTGGTAGAACTCTCTTCCACCGTTGATGATGTCGTTGCTGTTCTCCCAATGGACCTGTCGGTGGCGCTGGGGCGGGTCTGCAGTTTGTAGATCTTTACATCATGTAGGTGGTTCCAGGCATGCTTGTCCTTTAGCTTTACTGCTCTTGTTGATACTTCCTCTACCAGATGGGGGCCAGTAAATCGTTCATCATTCCATTTCCTGTTGAAATTGCGAAGTATCACGTGGTCACCTTTAGCAAGTTTACACAGGTTTTCCTTTTCCAATTCTGTATTCGCGCCTTCTTGTTGATTGCTGTTAGACCCGCCCCGTGTGCGCTCGAGCTGTTGAGACACAAACACAACACTAGTAATCAAAGAAGACACATATTGGTACATTTCATCACCTAGAACACTCGCTGTGCTTTCGTGGTCAGTGAATTCCCTTGACGTTGGCGTTAGGGGAAGGCGCATTTGACGTCCGGTAACCACCTCGTGTGGGGTGAGGTGGTGGTCGGACCCTGGCCTATTCCTCAGTTCAAATAGGGCTAATGGAAGGCAAACAACCAGCTTTTCTTTGTTGTTTGTTGTATCTTTGCAATTGCCTCCTTTAATAGGCCATTCAGGCGTTCACATATACCGTTGGCCTGTGGGTGGTATGCACATGCGAATTTGTGTTTTATGCTCAGCAAGGATGTGATGTGCTGGAACATTTCGTTTGCGAAATGCGGGCCATTGTCTGACCTTAGCACCTCGCACACTCCCCACCTGGGGAAGACCTCCCTCACTAGGAATTTGGCTGCTCTAAATGCATCCGGGTGTGAACAGGGCCCTGCTTCAATCCACCTAGAGAATGGGCATACTACTACAATCATATACCTACTACCTTGACATATGTTGATCATATCAACATAGTCAATATGAAGATGCCGAAAAGGTCCCTCTGGCCGGGGTATAGTACCTCTTATTACTTTGAGGGTATGACCGGCCGTAAACTGTTGACATGTGAGACAATTGCTGATAAAATTCGACACATGAGAATTTAACTCGGGGCAGAACCAATCTTCTCTAATTCGTGCTGCAATTATTTCCTTGCCTGTGTGGGCTGGGTGATGTAATTGGCTCAGGGCGGTGTTCAAAAGTGCCAATGGTATTACAACCTTTCCAGTGCCACCCTGGCGCCATAGTGCGTCGGTTGGTGACATTGTACATCCTCTTTTTACCCATATTTCTTTTTCGGCCATTGGTGCAGCCGCTTGTAGCTCCATAATCTGCGTGGCTGGGAGATGGGTGTACCCTTCTCTTATCAACATCTCCTTAGCCATTCCCCTCCCTCTCCCTCTCTGTGATTCTGGGGGGTTCCATATCTCACCAAAGTATGCAGCATATTTCGCATGTGCGTCTGCTGCTGCATTCCCTTTTGAGACGTGGTCTTCACCATTGGTGTGTGCGGTGCATTTTACTAGGGCTAATTCTTGGGGGTCATTTATTACTTCAATTAGTTCAGCCAATAAGAGGGCATGTTGCACTGGAGTGCCATCAGCTCTCCTAAACCCTCTTCTTCTCCATTTTGACAGCCCTGAGTGGACAGTGGATGTAACATATGCACTGTCGGAGTATATGTTTACTCGTTTGTCAAAGCTTTCCTTCAATGCCAATATTAGTGCAACCAGTTCCGCGGCTTGAGCGGAGTAATGCTGTGGTAATTGTACACATTTCATAGCCACACACACCGGTGCCTCCATCATTTTTACCACTGCTGCCCCAGTCCTCCGTATCCCATCTCCTTGATCAATAGTTGATGACCCATCAATAAACAAAAGCTCACCTCCCTCTAGTGCGTTCTCTTCAACTTTTCTAGTACATGAGTACATTTCAGTTATTTGTGTACAGTCATGGGCATAATCTCCCTCCTCAATTACTTCTGCTAGGAACCTTGCAGGGTTGACCGTGCTACATCTAACAATTGCTAGTTCAGCTCTAGACAGAATGATCTCATAACCTGATGCCCTCTGCGTGGTTAGGGTGGACTTAGGTTTATTCAATATTGCAAATAGTGCATGTTCCACAAACAGTGTAGTTGGACACCCCATGGTTATTGCTGATGCTTTTTCCACTGCAAAAGCAGCTGCAGCGAGACCTTGTTCACAAGGGAAGTGACCTAACATCACAGGGTCCAAGTGACCGCTGTAAAATGTTACTGGTTTATAGCCCATGCTTGTTTTTTGGGACAATACTGCTTTCATTACTGCTGAGTCGCAATGTGAAAATATAAAAAATCGTCGCTCATGGTCTGGGGATGCCAGTACTGGAGCAGTTGATATCGCATCTTTCAATTCATCAAAGGCCTCTCTCATTTCCATAGTCCACCCCAACTTTTTCTCCCCTTTATTAGCTTCCTTTAAATCCTCAAGCAGGGGTCCTATGTATGAACTGTAATCAAATACCCATGCTCTACAGTAGTTGCACAGCCCCAGGAATTGCTGCAGTTCCCTCACAGTTTGTGGCATTGGAGTGCTCGAAATGGCCTGTGCTCTTTGTGGTGCAATCTTTCTTCTATGTTGGCATATGAGTTGGCCAATGTAAAGTACCTGTTCTTGACAGTATTGTATCTTTTCCATGTCTACCTTGTACCCTTTTTCAGCCAATATTGTCAACATCTTTAAGGAGTCCTCTCTGCATTTACTTTCGTTTGTACTGCAAATTATTATGTCATCCACATACTGTAACACTGTGCTTTCCACTTCAATGTTACCCAAATCCATCTGTATTACTCTATTGAAAATTGAGGGTGATTCGCAATACCCCTGTGGCAATCTGGTATGTTTCCACTTTGTATTTCGGTAAGTGAAGCTTGTCAAATCTTGTGAGTCTGGGTGTAATGGTATTGAGAAAAAAGCATTTTTAAGGTCGATCACTGTAAATCGTGATGCTTTCGCTGGAATGCCACACAATATTGTGGCCGGGTTTGCTGTTACTGGATATTCTGCTTCTACTATGTTGTTCAAGGGCCTGAGGTCTTGTATGAAGCGCCAAGACCCCCCTTTAGCCTTGAGCACAGGGTACACAGCCGTGTTGCATGGTGATTCTGAGGGGACCAATATGCCATTGTTTATAAGGGCCGTTATGGTTTCATATATGCCCTCATCTGCCTCTTTTGACAGTGGGTACTGTTTAACTCTGGGTAGTATGGCACCTTTTTTCAATTTTATCCTTACTCCCCCTATGCTTTTTATGCACCCCACGTCATAAGGGCTAATAGTCCACAATGATTTGGGTACCTTTGACATATCCTCCTTAAAGAAGGGTACTGGGGTGCATGCGGGTGCCTCAAGTGCCATCGCAATTTTCTGTGCTACTTGTTTGTGAGCCACTCTTAGCCATATATCTACACTCATCATGAACACCATTTCACCTTCCTCCTTTTCTTCTGAAAACAGCTCCTCATCTGACACTTGGGTCAGCCTACATCCTTCTGCTAGTGCTATCACTGCCCTCCATGCTCTTCCTTCTTTATCTTGGGCGTGCACAGCAATATAATCAGCTGTTGCAATAATGCTCTCAATGTCCATTAGAACCACCTTTCCTTCTGGTTCATTAACAGGTGTTTCTGGTCGGAACAGATAGGCTGCTGGCCTCCTCCATATTTTCCCTTCTATCCCTGGCATCCATGCAAATGCCATATCTGTTCCATACTGAAATAGCTCGCCATCTACTGGCTCCGCCCTAATCGCTGTCTGTCCGCAGTATGCTTGCATAATCTGCCGTGCTGCGAGCATGTTAATCCCTGGAGTAGAGCAAATTATGCCGTCCTCTGTAAAGGAGATCGTCATATTCAACCTGTTCATTATGTCTCTCCCCAGTATATTTACTGGTGAGGCACTATAATATAAAAGTGGAACTGACAGATCATAATCTCCAATAGATAAGGGAATGTTATCAGTAAAGGGAACCAACCCTTTAGCCCCATAGAATCCTTGGGTGTTCATGGCTTCGCCTGACATCTTAAATTTACCTTCCCTTATGCAAGACCGGGTTGCCCCGGTGTCAACAAGGAATAATAATTTTTTGTCACCTATCGTTACCTCTATGCGTGGCTCCTCCGCACTATTAGGTGTTACTGACAGGATGGGACACACCAAGGCCGTCTGTGGGCTGTCCTATTGAGGGTACAATGATTGGCCATTTCCTGTGTAAGGGTTGTGTCCCAAGACGTCACCCTACCCAATTGTGTTTGTTGCGTTTGGGGTTGTTGTGTTATCGCTACCTGTTGTTGTGGCAGTGAATATGTCTGTGGCTGTTGTTGTGTTATTTGTTGTTGTTGTTCACTTCCCTGTTGCAACGTCTGCTGTTGTTGTATGCCCTGCTGTTCTTGTGAGGTCCTAGGTTGTCCCTGTTCATTCTATGCTGGTGTTCCTGGCCTAACCCTACACGTGCGTGACATGTGTCCTAATAATCCACAACTCCAACACACGGGTGGTTCCCTGCTTTGCCATGGGAAGCTCCCTGTGTTGTCCTGGTATACTGGTTGTCCTGTGGGGTAGGAATTTCTAAGTCCTCCCACCTGCTGTTGGGTGTTATATCCGTATCCTCTCCCTCTCATAAATCCTCCTCTCCCCCTGTTATAATTATAATACCCAGCTCCTTGCATTGGGTACCCTCCTCCCATGTTGGGTGTGTGTAATTGCAGTGGCGGCGCTTGTTGTGTTATAGTCTGTGAAGGTGGTATTTGGGCGGGATCTTGTGCAGCCACTACTTGTGTGGGGCTTTGGGCCATTGTTGTGGGCGTAGTTATTAGTGCCCCTTCCATTGTGTATTTAGTAAGCTTTTTCTGTACTAGTTTAGCCTCTTCTGTTTTCCTGTCCTCTTCCTTTTGTTTCATTTTTCCTTGCCATGTCCTGCAGTGATGTACTATAGTCAGTTGTATTTCTGGCCATGGTTTTGCTTCCATTCCCACTACTTTCTTTAGTTGTTTCTGAACTCCTTCTGGGAGCCCTTGTACTAGTATATGATAGAATATTGCTGGTGTTTTATCCCATTGCTCTCTAGTTTCCATGCGCCACTTCTCTTGGATATCCTGGATATAATCAACAGGATCCTCATTCTCACGCATCTTACGGGAAGTAATTGCTCCTATGTCTGATGTGTCTGGGTACTGTAGTCTCAGTGCCTGCCATAGTGCATGTCTGCAGTTTGCAAATGGCGCCCCATCATGCGATGTGTTTGTTATTGTTACCCCATGAAATCCCGCTCTCTTCCAAATGTCATCCGCTCTATCCCCTAATATTGATATTAACAGGCCCTTTACATCTCCTACTGCTAGTTTTTGTCCTGCGGTGTGTTTTTCCATTTCATATATCCACTTACCCGCACCTCCACTTAATGATGGAAGCCTACATTTTATATTTTCTTTATCTGTATGCTTCCAAGGGACATACTGTGGTCTAACCCCTCCTAACTCCAACAGTGGCATTAAGTTGTGTCTCGTTTCACCCTTTACGTTCCATAATATCGAGTCCTCACACCCGTCCTCCTCTTCCGTTTCTTTTACATCTTCAATTTCGTCCTTATTACCCCTGCTCTTAACTCCTTCTTCTCCATCCTTTCCCCTCCTTTCATCATTTCCTGTATTTAATGTGGGCATGTTTATTCGTCTGTCCTGCCTGTGACTAGGGAGGTCTCTAAGCCGACATGCATAGGGTGTCAGTTCGTCTATGAAGGGCGCAAGCTTTATTCTGCGCAGCGAGCGTGAGGTGGTTGAGCATGTAGGGTGCGATGGGGGAGGGCGTGATGGGGAGGGGGATGGTGTGGTTTCATGGGTTTGTCTTTCCGCTAGTCCTTGCTCTCCCTCCTCACTTCTCTCCAGCTCCTCCTTTCTCCTACTGATCCATGGCGAGTCTATGTTGGTTCGAGTGAGGTATAGCTTGTCTAAGCTTTCCCTTTCACTTTTTCTTCCTTCCCTCTCCACTCCTTCTTCCTCCTCACTACAAAAATCATTCACAAACGGCATCCCCCACTCTGTCTTTTTCCCTTTTATTGTTACTGTTTGTAAGTCTATTAGGTCTAATTCTCCTTTTTCTCCGTTACCAACTGTTCCCCCTAGTGCTGATGTTGTCGCTACTTCTCTGCTTCTATATACATCCCCCCATCTTTCACTCTCCCCACTCCTCTCTTCTCTTCCTCCTTCACTTCTCTCCTCCATCTCCCTACTATTTTCCTCCCTTTTCCTTTTCAATTCCTCCATCACTTCATTGCTCATCTGTTCCAATATTCTTTCATCCTCTTTCTTCCTTTCCCATTTCACCCTTTCTCTTTCTACTATACTCTCTATTACCTTCCCTTCTTCATATTTCTTAGTTGTCTCTGATAGTAACCTCCTCTTCCATATTGCCATTTCTTTTTCTTTTTCTTCTTCTTCCCTCTTCTTCTCTCGCAGCACTACTCTTGATACCCTATCTGCTGCTGCTTTTACCCTTTCAGCTTCTCTCCTTTGCTCCTCATTTCGCTCCCTTAATTTTTCCAATTCGTTCCTACCTTCTTTCCTTTTCCTCGCTCTCTCTCTTTCCTCCCTCTCGAGCTGTTTGATCAATTCATTCTGCTCATCCCTTAGCTTTGCTAATCGTTCATCCAAAATCTCTTCCTTTTGCCGTAATAGCTCTTCCCCCCTCATTTCACTCTCTCTGGCACTATCCTCGTCTGTTTTCTTTACTACCTCCCTCTCTTCTCCAGTTAGTGAACCTCGTAATTTTAATAATATCTGTGCAGCTACCCACTCATCATTTCCTATCTCTACAGTCTGTTCTTCTCCAATCCTCCCCTCCCCCACTGGCATCTTCCTATGAGCCAGATATGGTGGAGGGCTGTATGTCGGGTTCGAGTATCCTTCAGCCGCCCTTAACTGTCCTCTTTCTATTTCGCCTAATTCTCTTAAAGGGTACAACCCCCCTCCCTCTGTTTTCACTCCCTGTGTTATGGGTATCTCGTTGCTTGGTTCCTTTTTTATGTCATCTGATTTATCATTCTTTTCTCCTCCCTCTCCTCCGTTCCCCGTGTTTTTTGTGCTTTCACTCCCCTTTTTCCCATCCTCTCCATCCTTCTTAATCTCTTTTTCTTCCGGTGTTTCCCCCATAGTGAACATTCCATTTGGTCCTGGTCGGGACCCCTGGAACATCCTCCATAAGTTAAACACCTCCACATGGTTTGCCAGCTTCTTCCCCTTGTATGTATTGTGCAGATGGTTTAGCAGTGAATGTTGGGCATATGGATCGAAGCTACCATTAGGCGGCCATGGTGTTAACATTTTGTTATCCGTCCCCTGGGTCCATTCTATGCTGTACTTAATTAGTTTCTCCCTATGGGGTGGCAGTGTGGTGCATATGTGTTGTAGTGGGGTAGTGAGGGTGTTCCCCCACCCTCCCGACCCTGTCCCGTATGACATAGGAGCGCTCCACTTTTTACCCTTCCCCTATCTGGTAGCAGTTTATCTCACTAGCACTTTACAATATACAACCTTATATTGTTTACCTGGCCCCGTAAGTTTGGGGACTTACGACAATCCTTTGATAAAATTATAAAATAATAAAAAAAAAAAAATATATATGGGGTTTTACATTTGTATATTCCCTTCTATCTTTCTTTCTTTATACAACACCCTTACGGCCCCCTGCGGCCGAAGCGCAGGCAGCCCCCTGCGGCTGTGTACCCCTTATGACGCTCTTATACAGTCGTCCTGTTTCCACGTTCTCCTCCCCCTTTTACACTCGCCGTGGCCGGCGTTCTCCGTGCGCAGCCACGCCCCTCCCCCCTTCTCCTTTCCCCGATCAACTCGTTTACCAATTATCTCCGTGTCCGCTCCCTTACCATATTTCTCTTCCCCACCACTCTCAAAACCAATGTGCCTTGTGCTCGTGATATCCTATTAAAGCCCTACTGGTGACGTCACCGATCTCTTCGAGCTACTGGTAAGTTCTTCATATGTTCTTTAAGTTCAAAATACACTTGCAATCTACCCCCGTTACCCCTACAGCTGTCTTCCTGTCACTCCTGGGACAAGGTAATCAAATCAATAATATAATCGGACTGTGCACGCTGCGTCGCCTCGCGTGTGATACGCCCCTCAACAGGAGGGCTTAACCAGCCAATTATCTTCCGTATCGGGCAACTAGCTAGCTACCGCCTACAGGGAAACGTCATCTACCTATCGAGTTTCTTGCTCGAACAATAGGGATCCTCATCTACTCATTGACCAATAAATGCCAAATCGTAGGAAACCACACATACACCCACCCTTACACGTGGTCACGACCTAGGCCAATCATTGTCTACGAGCGGCCGCACATGATGTTTTCGTGCTCCGCCCCCCTCTTTCGCGTGATGTAGCCGACTGCTCTCGCACTCATTTCACTACCATTCATTCCATTGCCAACACTAAGTTGTTAAACCTTCGCCGCGCACCTGTACAACACCTCCCTCCTCCCTTATTTACTTCCTCCCCCCTCCCTCACAATTTCGCATTGCTTGTTGTGCGTGTCATGCTCACCAAGTTCTCTAGATGCAGGGCCGCTCGACTGCGTGCACCCCTCCAAGCGGCTCGCCACCTCCCCTCGTCTGGACCACGTCTGGACACTCGCCAACCGCGGGCGGGATACTTCTCAACCGGCTCCCGAGGGCCAATATCCGGATTGCGCTGTCCGGTCTTCTCGCAGCTCCGCGATGGTCCTGTAGTCCTCAGAAGGGGGCAACGGCAGAGGGGGCCGCGCCGCCGGGCCTCCTCGCAACGGGAGTGCCTGGAAAAAGTAAAAAATAAAAAGTCGATCTTAAACAGATCTCAGCAGTGCCTCCAACTTGTCGGGGGGAAATTCTGCCGGGGTCAGCCGGGCCGTCTGCAGACCTCCGGGCAGGGAGGCCCCAACTCCTCCCGTATACCCCAGATGAGATAGAGTATGAGACACACGCAAGAAGCAAGGTGACTCTGCTGTTTATTAGACAAAAACGGCAGGGATGGGTCAAGGAGCGTACGCGTCCGTCCTGACACACACACAATCGTAGGGCTCGCAGGCCCTTTTTACCTTGATATGACGCGCTACTTGCGTCACATTGGAAAGTTAGCAAAACACCTATCGCCACTCTTAATTGGTTACTCGAGTGGTAGGGTTAGTATAGCACACGTATAGAGAACAATGTTAGTGGTCGAGGGTTAGTCAGGTGATATATCTGGGTTGTCCCTACGATTAGATACATGAGAATTGTTACATGAAGACCCCTGAGGATTGGTTAAAGTTAATGGCGTCAGTGATAGGAGCCCCATGTTCTGATTGGTGCGCCCGCGAGCTTCCCAGCCTGGGACCATCGCTGTTCCCAGCTCTCGGTGTACCTGTCATTGCAACAATGTTTCACCATGGGTACGTGCAGACAATGTGAGGATTTATTCATAGCTGGAAGGCTGACCGCTCCCACTGTCGCAGATGTCCATTGATCCTTTCAAGTGTATCTGCCTGTGTCTCATAACGAGGGATCCAGATGCCTCTTTCCTCCTGGGCTTGGCATCTCGTCAGGTTCGGCTTGGTCACGTGAGGTGGGACCGTGTTTGAGGCATAATTCTGCACAATTAATATTGTTTTTCCACTGTGTGTCTGGTTTAATTTGCAGGTGTGACTTTAACGTTGGTGGGCGGCGTGCGAGGTTGCAACATCGTGCCCTTGATGATTTGCTCTTGGAATGTGGGTTTGCAACATTGCGACCTTGGCTGGTTGCTTCGCCGGGCTCATTCTGCAGGATCAGCAAGCTGACTCTTGTTCTTTTTAACGTCCATGGAAGCTCTTGCTTGTGGCCTACTTAGGCCTGGTGTATAAGTGGGTCCGTCTGGTGCACAGGTGCTTTAGGTTATAGTACCATATAGTTTCATGACCAGTATCGTGTCTTCATTATATTTCTCATGGTGGCAACTGGTTTTAGGAGAAGCGTGAGCAAGCTTTTTAGATAAGTTCATGACGCGTCTTGCGTTTCTGCATTTTGAAAGCCTATGTAGAAAATAATAAAGATGCACGTCCGTGAGTATGTCTGTCGCCTACGTCATAGCACTGGGTATATTCTTCATGTAGATTGGTGCGGGAGTGTCCAGTGTGTATATTTGTACAGGTGTGCTAACCGTTGGCTAGGTCGTCATGGCATCTCTAACTACGTTTAGGTTTTAGTCTAGTTGGTCCGTGCCGCAGGTGTCGGCATGGCTAGTGCGGGCTGCTGGGCAGGCAGGTGGACACATCCGTATGTTCCTGTACCAGGGTATCTGGTCGTCTGGTAGATGGACAAACTCTTCTCGTGGCGGGTGTCTAGGTCGTGACCCTTTAGGCCAAGCGCGAGAGGTGAAGGACGGGAGCCTGGTCTTCCATTCTCCCACTTCAGTTTTGTTGCTATTTCTTTTCATGTTAAATCAGATCACATTAACTCGCTCTTAACCAAAGTTTTTTCACAGAATGTCAAGGGTTTTGTTATGCTATAGTTTCTTTGGAGCCCACTTGCCATGACTTCTGGCTGTGACCACTCTTCAGGTGGCAACAATATGTTTCTTTGGTGCCCACTAGCCATGACCTTGGACTCTGTCCACTTTACATGTTGCAACAACAGGTTTCTTTGGGGCCCAGTAGCCATGGCCTTCAGCCATAACGAATGGCCATGGCTTTTGGCATTGTATTCATGGTTTCCTTTAGGCCCACTAGCTATGGCCTTCTCCCGTGGCCACTGTACATGTTGCACCAATAGGTTCCTTTTGCCCCATTAGGTCTAAAATATCTATTTTGTTCACTCTCTTCTGATTCTTGCAGGATTCTCTGGATATTAGTCTGATAATGCCAATGAATAACCCATACTGTGTCAATGAACTAACCATGCCCTTGTTATTCCCCTGATAATGTGAATGTGCTTGAAAACCTAAAACTCTTACCTGCCCTCACAGGCACTCAGCAAGATCCCCTTCCACTTTTCATGGATCCCACCATTCCCCTCATCAGCTTTTTCCCTCCATGGCCCTCTCCTATTTCCCCATTTCAGTCTTTGGTTTGTGTGATGCATTTTCTAAACGCATTTTCCGTTGTAGCTGCAGAATTTTTCCAAGATTCCAGCTGTTATTCCCAGGAAAATCTGCAAACGCTTCACCTCTAACTGGCTTTCCAGACCACCCCCCCAACTCTCCAATTTCACATGGCATCCTCTTCCCCCTCCCCACTCCTAGTCTGATGCATTTTCATCCTTGTTCCTCCAAACTTTTCGTTTTCACATTCCCCAGGTATCACCGCAGTAATCGCTTGCATCAACCAATACACAAAATGGCAGCTTTGAAAAGCTTCTTTGCTACGAAGCACCATGGGAGATATAGCTATTATTTTGGGAGCAGGGGACAATCCCTTCCCCGTCGAATATTTTAAAAACTCCCAGACGGATTTACTTCAAACCTGTCCAGGAAATTAAGTCAATGCTTTGTGCCCAAGTTGTTTCTTATTTAGTCCATATACACCCAGCAGTTTTTGCACTTAGGACTTTTTCTCTGTGGGAAAATGTATGGCAGTAAGCCGAAAACAGTGTTTTTTTGCTTTCTTAATAACTTTTTCATTTTTTAACAAATCTTTCCCAACATTTCCAGTCTGGGGGGCCTGTGACAAACTGGAAAAGATCAGCCATATGCATCCGGCAAGCCAAAAGTTATTAGCAATGATTCATGGCTATCACATTAACTATAAGGCAGCTATATATTTAAATGCTGGTCTTTCATTTTATTGCAATGAAGAGAAATTGAATAGGAAAATGATAGCAGTGAAACCTTCTCAACTCAAATTTCCACCAGCACATAGCCAGAGTTATAAGGCACACAGAGGCTAGGTGGGTGACTGGATCAGGGGGCAAGTGAGGGAGATTGACTCCCAGAAAGCACTGCGGACCACCTGACTTGATCTCAAGACCCATTAACTAGCTGAAAGCATTGTGTTTGTAAATGTGCAAGGGAATAGCCAGTTGTTAGAGGTGTCTGTGACTAAATGACTTCTGCCCTGCAGGAGAATCAGGATGAGTAGTGACTAAACCACCTACTCAGCCCTTACACTTTTACAAAACAAGAGTGATCCCAATAATAAAGATAAAACAGGCACAGATTAGCAATATACCTATTTTTACTTTCATGGTAACGTGGTCCGAGGGAAGGCTATACTCACTAAATATGATCCAGAAGTGACCCAAACAGGTAAGTACTACAGTCCAAAATAAAGGCATATCTAACTAAGATTCTATGGAAATCAATATATACTTATCAAACACAATATTGTACAAATAACTATAAGAACAGCATACAACCCACATGTGTAAGACAACACAATATCCAATAGATAGAATGATGCAGCACTCTGGGCAATGAAACAGTGGTAAGAAAGTAATAATCAACCACAATGAACAAATGAATATGTCATTGAGTGGGATTTGGACAAACTATGGAACTATAGGCGCTGGTAGGGTATAGTAGTCCTATGTCCGTTGGTTTCAGCAGAAATTGTAGGTGAAGGATGAGGCAGATTAGTTTTATATTTAACACGTGATTTGTTTTATTTCTATTAGTTGAACAGCACTAATACAATTCTTAGCCAGTTTCAACATATTGATAGCTTTACACAGCCACAGTCCTATTAGTTGAACAGTACTAAAAAAATTTCTTAGTCAGTTTCAACACATTGATAGCTTTACACAGCCACAGCCGACGCGCGTTTCAACCTTAGTCTTTATCAAGGCCTTTGAGTAGTGTCATATGCTTCAAGAGATTGGTGTGCTGGTCCTACCCATGTTGGGGTGCCATGGCTCTGGCACCCCAACATGGGTAGGACCAGCACACCAATCTCTTGAAGCATATGACACTACTCAAAGGCCTTGATAAAGACTAAGGTTGAAACGCGCGTCGGCTGTGGCTGTGTAAAGCTATCAATGTGTTGAAACTGACTAAGAAATTTTTTTAGTACTGTTCAACTAATAGGACTGTGGCTGTGTAAAGCTATCAATATGTTGAAACTGGCTAAGAATTGTATTAGTGCTGTTCAACTAATAGAAATAAAACAAATCACGTGTTAAATATAAAACTAATCTGCCTCATCCTTCACCTACAATTTCTGCTGAAACCAACGGACATAGGACTACTATACCCTACCAGCGCCTATAGTTCCATAGTTTGTCCAAATCCCACAGACTGTCTTCACAAACAGGAACCCTGGAGTTGGTTCTCTGACAAACAAGAACTAGGCTGCAGGTCGTAATAAAGTACCAAACCAAAAATAGGAGTGCGCAGGAGTGAGGGAGTTCCGCCTACCAAACTCCAAACCTTTCCTTACAATATGAATATGTCATTGAGTGGGAAACAGTGCACAATTGACATACCAGTCTCTAAGGCACAAATATGGACCAGGGGGGCAGTTATGGGTCAATATTATCTTTCTGCTGTTCGTATGCTGTTATCGAACTAGGGCTTGCCCTGTTGTCTGAACAGATCGGACAAAGTTTGGATGCAGTGAGCCTTGTTTGTTCAATGTGGTGGCTCAGAGAAGTTTGAAGGCAGCATTCTAATGATGCAGGCTGGATTGGTCACCAGGATCAGTTCAGAGTCTAGTTGGTTTAAGAAGTGTGGTAACTTCTGGTTAGGGTCAGCGAGTGATGCTCCAGTAGTTCAAGTTGAGATCCGTTGATAGTTTGAAGCTGCAATCCTGATGTTCCGGCGTGAGATTCGACAAAGGAGAGATTTGAGGTTGAACCGCTTCAGGTTGTTTGCTAACTACTAGTTAGGGTTGGCGAGTGGTGCTCCAGCAGTTTGAAAAAAGGTCCAGCAACGACCAGTTCACTCAAGCCGAGCAGGTGACCGGCTGTGCGCGGTATGATGCAGCGTTGAGCTGGTTCAATGTTGCAAGCACACTGGTTTGAAGGGTATGGTTGTGTGCCAAAGACAGCACCAGCGGGTCCTGTTGTTCAACTGTGGTGAACCGGTCCAAATGTAGTTAGATCGGTTTGAGGCATTGAGAAAGATGGATCCCAGCTGCCTTGACTTTCAGAGTGCTGTGAGTCCCAATCCAGGGAATAAACATTAAGTTTGATCTGTGTTCTCGTGCTCCCAAACACAGGGACCTCTGTCCCATGCCTACAGGGGGCCTTCAGCAGAGTGAGATACTGGGTTCCAGTGTGGCTGGCAGGGAGGCAGTTTTTGCTCCAGCAGAAGGTCACTCCCAATGTGCTCTGGTGATGTTTAAGGAGCTGAACTTGACTGTGGTTTGGACAGTCCTTACCTCACTGGTGGAGGGCTTTGAAAGGAAGCTTTCCCAACAGAGGTCGAATTAATTTTTCCTTAATTGTTTGTGCAAAGGTGAATCAAAGAATGAGTAGGAGACCCCTTCTTTTATATACAAAATCCCAAATGTGATTTCACAACAGCAAGTCTGCTTAGAGGATACCAATTACTGTCCTTGATAGAAGTGGTCATTTCCTTTTTTACATCAAACCCAAAGGACCTTGTGCTAAAGGAAGTGGAGGAGGCATGAAGGAAAATAACATATAAAGAGAAACACGTTGGTGAATCCTTCCCCCAACTATGCTGAGCTCCCTGTGTCTACACTAACTCTGCCCTCTTCACTTATCCATAGCATCAAAGGCCCTTTTGGAATGCAGCACCCAGGTGTCAGGCTGGGACATTTGGGATGGGTGTGCCATTTGATTCCTATTTCCCAGGACAGCCCCTGCTGGTTTACTGTCCTGATGGAGAAAGGTGTTGCCAGAATTCACGAAGGATCGAAGTAGAGGCAAAATAATTCAGTCTGTTTGACCAGAATAAACATAACCCATCAACAGCTGAGCTGGGCTCACAGTAGGATAACACATTGATGTGGCTTTAATAGTTATGGGAGATACTTGCCACCAGACCCTAAAACCAGTTATGTCTTATCTTTAAAGTGTACAACTACCACTAGGTTAGTAACTCTCGTAAATAGGTTATTTGGCAAAAGAGGTTCATATCTATAATTCAGATTTGAGAAAAGAGATGCATATCTTTAATGCCTCCTCTTTGCTGCAGTAACTTAGTTGTCCCAGCAGCTGTCAAACGGGGCACCTTTGTCCACTGAACCTGCTCTGGGGAGCAGGAGGGAGCAGAAGCTGCTGATCAGGAGACTGATGCAGCATGGCTCAGGTGTCTGCTATGCTTTTGGCATTGTTCTTATAAAAGGGGGATCTGGTTAGCAGTTCACCCTTTCTGAATTACCCACAACACTTTATTAATTAATACAAATCCAAAAAACAACGTTTCTACAGCCTTGTGAGATGGCAGTTGCTCATCTGTCGCCTGGCTTAGGCAATTAGATTTCCAAACATTCTGGGGCCGATTCATGGAACAAACGTGCGCTGAAAATCTATGCACAAGCAGGCGCAAGCAGGCGCAAGCGCGAAAAAACAGGCGCACGTGCACACGTGCGATTCATGGAAGTCCCTGCGCGTGTTTACCTCGGGATGTGCGCCAAACCCGTGCATGGCGCACACGTCACTGAAACATCCAGAACGGCGTGTGCGACGCGCACAGTGAAAGCGCACAACCTCGGCGCACACACCAAAAAGGGGGCGGAACACGGGGCGTAACGCGCGGAATGGGGAACAACGCGTGAAAATAAGGACGTAACTGGGATGTACTGCTGGGAAGCAGTCAGAACGCCCACACACACGCGAACCACACGTATCCATGGAATCGAATAGAGCAAAGCCACGAACGGCCAAAGACACGCACATGCCTAAACACGTCCGCCACACGAAGGCAGGCGGTAGCGTCCCTGCGCATCACAAATGTGCCAATATACAGCAATGATGAATGTCCCATACTGCTATTGTGCCTGGGGTTCACGTGAAGTTTCTCACGCGATCGGGCCTGGGGGCGCGGGCTACGTGTATTACGGGGGTTCACGTGAAGTTTTTCACGCGATCGGGCCTGGGGGAGCGGGCTACGTGTATTACGGGGGTTCGCGTGAAGTTTCTCACGCGATCGGGCCTGGGGGAGCGGGCTACGTGTATTACAGGGGTTCACGTGAAGTTTTTCACGCGATCGGGCCTGGGGGAGCGGGCTACCACTCACCGTCTGCCTTGCATGTAGAAGAACGCATAGCCAACACCCGCTGTGAAGTAATAGCATGTGAACCCCAACGGCTGGAAAACACACGCACCGTACCCCACGAAAAGCACGTACAGAGCAAGGTAAAGGCACATGGGATCTACAAGCCCTGACAGGGAAACGCCTGTGCGCGAAACGTCACAGACGCGCTTACGCACTAAGGGCCTTTGGTCCAATGAAATCGCGTATGCGTGCTGACGCGCTTACGCGCTAAGGGCCTTTCCTCGATTTACACGTAGACGTGCACGATATTCACGTGCCAAATCACTCCGTATCAAGCTGGCCAGGCGTAAGCACACGGAAGACCACGCTCCTGCCCAAAAGGCCGAATTACTGCCCCCCCAGAGCCCCGAGCAGCCTCCCACGAGCCATCTGCTGCTGCCTGCCTGCCTGCCTGCCTGCTGCCACCGTGCCCTGCCATTTGGTGCCTGCACATCAGCCATCTTCAGGGGTCCATTTGCTGTGTCCACCCCTGCTGGAACCGAAGACTCCCGACTGGGATACCATCGCTCCACAGCCCAGCCCCAGGACCCAGTTGCCCACCCACTCCTGCCTCTGGGGTTGCCATGTCGGGCACTGCAACATCTGGCACCACTGGCAACCCCCGGCCAGAGAGGCAGAGGGGCACCAGCTTCACTGCCACAGAAGTTGGTGTCCTGGTGAAGCAAGTCCTGGGGCAGTATGATGCCCTCTTCGGAAGTAAGCGCGCCAACAAGGAAGGACGGACTCGGATCTGGACGGACATCGTGACTGCCATCAACGCGGAGGGGGTGGCAATCCGTGACTACCAACATGTCAAGAAGCGCTGGGATGACTGCAGGTCCAGGACCCTCTTGAAGGCCCGACGCCTCGTGGAGGGGGCCCCGGGCCGCATGAGTACCATCCAGATGAGGGTCCTGGAACGCGTAGGCCCAGCGCTCCACGCCCAGATCCTTGAGTGGCAGACCCGTCTGGAGTTGAGCAGTAAGTGGCCAAGCATTGCTGTGTGAGACAGGGCATGTCGCAGTGTGCTGGTTGTCTGATACTTGCCTGTATGTGTGACATAGGCCATGTATGCATGTGTGTGTGCAGGGACATCATGCATGTGAGACCAGTAATGTGTGAACCACACGGTTGGTGCATGTGTTCAAATGCAACATGGGTTGCCCTATGTGGAATGGCCACATGAAAGCATGCCAGTCTCTGTTCCTGGACATGGGTGGGGGTGAGGGATGGGTGCTGATGCCATGTACATGTATGCTGTCTATGTCTGTGTGTCTGACCTGCGTGTCTGTGACTTGTGAATGGCAGGGATGCATGACACATGTCTGTCGCAATGTTCAGGTTCACTGATGCAGCCTAGTCATCCTTGTATCCACTGTGTCTGTGGTGTACGAGGCCAGATGGATGAAACTAGGGTGAAGGGTGTGCATGTGATAGGCATGGCCCATGATGCATGTGAGTTCCAAAACAACATTGTATGTTTCAAGAATCCTTTGGACATGCATGCTAATGTCCATAGCATGTGCCATGCCTGTTACCGCATGTGTTTTATCTGCACTGACCCATGTGTTGTGGAGGGACATGATGGAAGTGATCTTTGACAGTGCCACTCATCTGCTATTGCTTCCTGTCTAGGGGACCATTGTACAGTACCCTGATGCTTGTGTTCTATGTCTCCCTCTACACAGCGCCACGTGAAGAAGAGGGCGGAGACGGCTCAGTGGAGCAAAGCGGCGGGGATGCCCCCACGGCTGCAGCAGAAGGGGTGGGTGAGCCCCCACAGGGGCTTGCAACGGCGGAAGATGGGGTGGAGCCATCCAGATTGGTGGTTTCCACAGAGGAGGAGGAGGCCGCTACTGAGGCGCACATGGGGCCTGGTGGGGGCATCCCTGCTGGTGCAAGTGTTGCAGTCCAGGGGCAGGGGCAGGAGGCAGCACAGGTCGCCGTGGAGGGACCTGTGCATGTCACTGTCCCTGACACTGTGACTGCACCACCATGCACCAGCAGGGATGCCCCATCCCAGGCCCGTCCGCAAGTAGAGGGGATGTCCATGTCATCTGACTCCCCTCCACCTGCGGACGAGGGGACCCCTGGCCGTATGGAGAAGGTCCTGATTGGTGTCGCGTTACGCACAGGTGCAATTCGTGATGAGGTGCGTGCTTCCCGGGAGGAGCATGCACGTCATCACAGAGAGCACCGTGCCGACGTGGCCCAGTTGGGATCGGCCATGGTCGGGGGTTTCCTACATGTGTCGGCCAATCTGGCGACCCTTTCCTCCTCTGTGGAGACTATGCACCAGTCGTTCTCCATGCCGTCTTCCAGCCCAGATGCCACCAGGGCCCCCTGTGGACCTGCCCCGACCAATACAGCCGGCTCGGTGGGGATCCCATCCCTGCCACAGTCGGGAGTCGGAGGTCCAGCAGGGGTGGACACACCAGCAACTGGACCCCAGCAGATGGAGGATGTGATGGCATCATCGGGCAGGGCACGTGCACGTTGGCGTCGGTGGATTCCATCAGCCTGGATGCCGTTGTGCTGGCACAGGCAGTTGCGTCGGAGGCAGCAGCAGGCTCGACGTGGGAGGCATCAGGGCTTGGGGCCATCAACATCAGTGGTGCAGGCATCGGCCAGAGGGCAGGAGAACCCTGGAATGGGAGTGGCTTCCGTGTGGGAGAGGTTGGGCCAGCAGATAGGTGCGGAGCGGCAGCGGGCAGAGGAGGAACGGCTCACAATGGTCAGGGCGCTGAGGCGGGCTTAGTGCCTCGAGGGTCTTCGCAGGGAGTTGGAGCTGGACACTGCTTTATCCCTGCGAGCCCTCGGGGCCAGGGAACATGCCCGCCTCAAAGCCATTGAACAGGATGTCGATGATGCCCTGGCCCATGACAACATCCAGTGAGCCGTTGGACTAGCCCCGCTGCCCTTGTAAATAGTTATGTAGTTTGTGTTAGGTTTCCTTTTTTTTGCATTTTCTTTGGACCTTTTGGACAATGGGCCACATTTTTGTATATAGTTTTTTTTATTATGTAGTGTTGTTAGATAGGTTTCATTTCTTTTGTTGGGATCATGGACCCTGGCTTGTTCATCTGGACATAGTTCACTGTTGGATTTTCTTTTCATTTTACAATTTACCCATGGAGCAATGGCTTTCAATTATAATTTCCCATTGGATTTTCTTTTGTGGACTGTGACTTTGGACACCATTTCTTTGGATTATGATTTTTGGTTTTGCATTTTTTCACGGACATGCTTCTTTTTACTTTTTTTACATTCCCATTTCTGTTTGTTTATTTTTGATTCAATTCATGTTTCCTTTAATACATATTTTTTTAACAAACTTCAATGTGTAGTATCATCTCATTGGTTTCATGCATATCATGATATGGGTTTTGAGATTCACTGACACCCATTGGGTGTATGTGAGGGACATGTGTTCGTTTCCAAACTTGCAATTGGTGTTCTATCATGTTATTGCCATTTCTAAGTGGGTGGATGCAATACTCGGGTGGGTGTTTTGCATTTGGAGGCTGACCATAGGGACCAGGGATCTAGATTGTGATGACATGTTGGCTGGGGAACATAAGTTGGGGCCTGGTGGAGGGTGCCCCACAGTGCTGGGGGGTGGGGGTGCAGGGGAACATGAGTTGGACATGAGTTGGCGCCTGCTGGCAGGTGCCCCACAGTGCTGGCAGGGGAACATGAGTTGGACATGAGTGGGGGCCTGCTGGCAGGTGCCCCACAGTGCTGGGGAGTGGGGGTGCAGGGGAACATGAGTTGGACATGAGTGGGAGCCTGCAGGCAGGTGCCCCACAGTGCTGGGGGGTGGGGGTGCAGGGGAACATGAGTTGGACATGAGTGGGGGCCTGCTGGCAGGTGCCCCACAGTGCTGGGGGGTGGGGTTGCAGGGGAACATGAGTTGGACATGAGTGGGGGCCTGCTGGCAGGTGCCCCACAGTGCTGGGGAGTGGGGGTGCAGGGGAACATGAGTTGGGGCCTGGTGGAGGGTGCCCCACAGTGCTGGGGGGTGGGGGTGCAGGGGAACATGAGTTGGACATGAGTGGGGGCCTGCTGGCAGGTGCCCCACAGTGATGGGGGGTGGGGGTGCAGGGGAACATGAGTTGGACATGAGTGGGGGCCTGCTGGCAGGTGCCCCACAGTGCTGGGGGGTGGGGGTGCAGGGGAACATGAATTGGACATGAGTGGGGGCCTGCTGGCAGGTGCCCCACAGTGCTGGGGGTGGGGGTGCAGGGGAACATGAGTTGGGGCCTGGTGGAGGGTGCAACACAGTGCTGGGAGGTGGGGGTGCAGGGAGACATGTGTGGGGGCCTGGTGGAGGGTGCCCTGCACTGCTGGGGGTGGGGGTGCAGGGAGACAGGAGTGGGGGCCTGGTGGAGGGTGCCCCTGACTGGCGGGGGGTGGGGGTGCATGGAGACAGGAGTGGGGGCCTGGTTGAGGGTGCCCCTGACTGGTGGGGGGTGGGGGTGCAGGGAGACATGTGTGGGGGCCTGGTGGAGGGTGCCCTGCACTGCTGGGGGTGGGGGTGCTGGGAGACATGCATTGTTGATCAGTAGTGCAAGGTGACATGTGGCTTGGCTGGAGGGCATGCCCATGGTGGATGGGCTGCCTGCGGGACATGAGCAGGGGTGCAGGGTAGTCCCCCGTGGTGTGGGCTGCCTGCAGGGGCCGTGGAGGTTGTAGAGCGAACACCTGGGAGGACTCACACGGCCAATTCACTTGTAGTACTCCCCGCGCACCCCTGAAATACACGTACCCTGCTGAATTTGCATGTGAAACTTCCCGCGCACCTCAGTAATACACATACCCTGCTTGCACGGGGCCAATCGCGTGTGGAACTTCCCGCGCACCCCTGAAATACATGTACCCTGATGGAATCGCGTGTGAAACTTCCCGCGCACCCCTGAAATACACATACCCTGATGGAATTGCGTGTGAAACTTCCCGCGCACCCCTGAAATACACGTACCCTGCTGAATTTGCGTGTGGAACTTCCCGCGCACCCCTGAAATACACGTACCCTGATGGAATCGCGTGTGGAACTTCCCGCGCACCCCTGAAATACACGTACCCTGCTGAATTCGCGTGTGAAACTTCCCGCGCACCCCAGTAATACACGTACCCTGATGGAATCGCATGTGAAACTTCCTGCGCACCCCTGAAATACACATACCCTGCTGAAATCGCGTGTGGAACTTCCCGCGCACCCCTGAAATACACGTACCCTGATGGAATCGCGTGTGAAACTTCCCGTGCACCCCTGAAATACACGTACCCTGCTGATATCGCGTGTGAAACTTTCCGCGCACCCCGAAATACACGTACCCAGGACATTCGTGTGTGGAACTTCCCGCGCACCCCTGATATACAGGTACCCTGCTGAATTCACGTGTGAAGCTTCCCGCGCACCCCTGATGTACACGTACCCTGATGGAATTGCGGGTGCAACTTCCAGCGCACCCCTGAAATACACGTACCCAGCTGAAATTACGTGAGGTACTTCCCGCGCACCGCAATGATACACGTAGCCCGCTTGCCGTGCTGGTACAGGGTTAGCGCAGCCCTTTGCGCTGGATTGGGGATTTTGAGGGCTTTTCCCTGCGCGAGAGGCATTCTTGGGGGCGTAACTGGCGCTGCTGCAGGGTCGCTGCGCCACTTTGCGCCACGGCTGGTTTTGGTAGCTGGAATCCATGAATACGCTGTGCGCGGAAATGGATTTTAGCGCACGCGGCTGGCGCAGGGATTCGCACACTGTGCGCCACCCGCGTGCACCACTTGTGCGCTGAATTCTATGAATTACCCCCTCTGAGTTTTGCTGAGGTATTTAAGCAGATGCACCAGCAATGCCATTTCTGAACCTGAGAGCTGCAGCGGGCTGCATATTTGTCTTATTTTATGCAGTTTTGGGATTTTCTTTTTAATTAAAATGTTTTGTTTGATTTTACAAACTTTTCATTTATAGTTCTCTCTCAATTTCATACAGAGCAATTATGATAATAAACCAGTTCATTTAATTTCCTTCGGCCAATTAAGTCTCTTTTATAATCTCCATCCAAAATGTAATTACTGTAATAATGAGCCATTGGTCCTTTCCTTGTCACAAGTGTGCCCATCTTTCTTCTGTCGTCATTGGTTTTTTCGAAATCATGAAGAAGTCTCTGTACAGTTCTCTTTTTTCTTTCAGCGCTGGGCAAATCATAATCAGGTGAAATAAGGTTTCTATTACTTCAGCTTCTTCACAAAATCGACAGACAGGGGATACGTTGGCTGTTTTATTGATCATCGATAAATAGTCTCGAGTTGGTAGTATATTGAATTGAAACCGCAGAAATAGATCACGAATCTTGGTATCTGGAAAGTGTTTTAAATATTAAGGTAGTTCGTTGAGTGTTCTTGCCTCATTTCCACAATTAAGGTAGCATTTTTAACTTGTTTGGAGATGTATCGTTTTTATCCAATCGTTAGTTCTTAATTTTCGCTTCCCCTGCTGTGGTCTTTTTGTCAACATTTCATCTGTGATTTCTTCTATCTGCATTTTCCTTTTTTTAGTCCATTTTGAAAGAGCTGAGACTTGGAAGGCTTGTTCTTTTCCTTTTAGTATTTCCAACGATGGTATCTTATCATCCAAGATTATTTTTCTATACCGGTCCATCTGCTTTTATAATACCATGGATTGAATGGACTGTAGACCCAATTCAAATCAGTTTCTAGATATTGGAAATTACTTTGGAAGGGCTAGCGTCTTCCGCCAATATATTCCTTTGAGGTAAGACCAATTGATTGACTCCTGGATGACTAAGGTTTCACTTGCATAGGTTAATATCGGAATTACCTTTTGATTATATAACATGGTTGTTGCTTTTGCCGAGTATGTTCCATATTTCATGTGAAAGAACCACCCTTGTCTTGCCAAGGATCTGGCCTTCCCTTGGATGTGTTCATTCCATTATTTTTCGTTCTTTGAGGGGTTGATCAAAGCACCCAAATATTTTATTGTCTTTGTTGTATTAATTTCTTGGCTTTCTAGCATAATTCTTGTGGTGTTTTCAATTTTGCTCCTCTGTGTTGAGAGTTTCATAACTTTTGTTTTGGAAGTATTGATTTGTAAGTCATTTTCCAACATATATTCTTGTGCTTTGTCCAGGGCTTGTTGTAATCCTTTCGCAGTTTTATCAAGAATGATGATGTCATCAGCATAAATTAGCGTTTGTATTGGTGCACTGTTAATGTTAGGTGGATTTGCTTTAGTATTTTGTATTTTTTCTCCAAAATCATTGGTATATAAGTTGTGTAAACATGCTGCTAAAGGGCATCCTTGCTTCAGCCCATTTCAGGTGGGAATGGATTCAGTGACCATGCCATCGGTTGTTAAGCGTACTCGAACAGATGTATTTGAATACAGTTGTTTTATTGGGTTTAGAATACAGGAAGGACAACCCCATGAAGTTAATTTGATCCAAAGTTTATGCCTGTTTACGGAATCAAACGCCATCATTAACTCTATGAAGAGAGCATAGATTTGTTGGTTTCTGGCAACTGCTTCTGATTTTAGAATATTCAATAACAAAAGGTTTACATTGGTTCCAATCTTGGTGACAAAGCCTGTTTGTCATTTTGCTTGTTTTCCATTACTAGCTGCCCAGTTGTTAAGTTTTTTTTGGAGATAACCTGCAAAAGCTTTCCAAGGGATCTAGGAGGGCTATTGGTCGATAATTACCCGGATTCTTTCGATCACCTGCTTTGAAGATCGGTATCAAAATGGCAATTGCCCAGGTGTGTGTGGAATCTCCTTTGTCTTTTCCATGAGTTGGAGCAGGTAAAGAAGAAACTTTGCCCATGTTTCCGGAGCTGCTTTGAGCATTGTGTTTGACAGGCCATCTGGGCCTGGTGCTCGGGATGTATTTAGGGCCTTGATGGTGTTTATGACATCTTCTTCATCCCAATTAAGGTTCCACGGGGACGCATCCTTTTCGGTATCTTTGATCAAATTCTGTGAATTGTTCTTATACAATCCTCTAAAATGCTTGACCCATATGTTGGCCTCTACTTCTTGGATCATTGTTTGTTGTTTTGACACGTTGTTCATCATTGACCATAGATATCTGGTGTTTTTCATTTGTAGTGCCGCAAGAATTGATTCAGCGTCCTTTTGTTTCATCATTGCCTTATTTGTTTTTAAAAAAATGGAGTATTTTTATGATCAGGTTCTTTCTTTTTTTCAATTGTCGCAATCTTTTTTGATGTTGCTGTTTCTTTTGTTTAATTTCTATATTGTATTGATGGTTATGAATATGCTTTGATGTATACTTGGGCCTTGAATTGGCATGTTTATATTTTTCTAGTATCCATCCATAGTTCAGTTTTGAATGATCTTTAAGAGGCGCCTTTTCCATAGAAGAAAGTATTTCAGATACTTGATGTTGTTGGATTCGAAGTTTATTCAGCCCATTGGTCACTTCGAGTGCTGGTAAATGTAAACGATCAGCTTTTGTTCTCTTAGTGATCCATGTGATTGATATTTGATGGTGATCACTTGCAGTGTGTGGTATATTGTTAGTCGAGATTATTAATTTCTGTAAACTCTCTGAAATTGAGGTGGAGTTTTCATATGTCCAAGTCGGGTGAGGTAAGCCTTTGTCATTCCTAGGTTGATCACATAAAGTGATATTACGAATTCTCATTTCTTTCATCCATTTTCTTGCTCGACTCGACATTTCTTGGATGTTACATTTAGCTCCTTCTTTGTTAAATAGATGTATATTAAGATCTCCTACAATGATAAATTCACTACCGCTGTTAGATAGGACGATAAGGTCAATTTCGTCACATATCGAATCTATTAGTTTGTTGCCGCTAATGGCAGTCGGGTTCCAATAGATGTTAAAGACTGATATACAGCCGGAATCCATACACTGGGTCAGCTTGTTTTCATTATACCTAGGCATGTTAATGATGATATATTGAGCCCATGGATGGATGTTGTTTCTAGTTATTATTAAGGCCGGTCAAGTGGCACAGCGAGTAGAGCGCTCACTTTGACATCCGTGCAGAGCCTGTTAACGCAGGTTCAAATCCCGGCAGGGACAAACTCAGCCTTTCATCCTTCTGAGGTCGATAAATGAGCACCACACACTGTGGGTAATAATAAGCAGTGCTCAGAAATCTGAGGGTTCATAGTGCTATATAAATGCCTAAATATTATTATTATTATTGACCATGTAGGAATGTTTTTCATTAATATCATCGTTCCTGATGCAGGTCTACCTAGAGTCGAAGTTATGGCAGGATTCATCCAAGTTATATATCCCTCACATAGGACCTCTTCTGTCAACCAGGTTTCTTGAAGACAGATTATTTCCGATTCTGCAAGAGTTATTGAAGTATCTTCAAGAAGATGTTTATGTCCTCTCATATTCCATGAGCTTAAGGATATTTTATTTGGCTGGACTTCTTTCTCTTTTTGTTGCTATAAGTATGTTTTCCTTCTCTCTTGGCTTTGGTTTACTCTTCTAAATTCAGATCTTAATATTGGAGTACGTATAGACTCTCGCCAATTTTTACCTCTGTTTGTTTCATCCCTTTTTTTATTGTTTTGATTTTGGTCTGAAAGCGCTATATTCTTGGATTTTTTTTCTGCCATGCTTCTCGCTACAAAGATTTCTTCTGTTCTAAATCCTGGTTTTCCTAGTTGATGATTTTTCACTAGGACACGTTACATGGTCTCTTCAGAATAAAAATCAACATGAGCTTCTTCCATGTGATTTTTATTTGGAAAAATTATTACTTCAATATCGTCAGATCCAATCGACTTCAGTTGGGGTATAGCTTTGAATAGACGGAGAGTATTGGATCTGTTGAGCATCACTGACGCTTCTGTACTTGTCGTCATTTGAAACAATGCTATTCTGTAGGCGTGCGTGGTGCTCAGTGGATTGTGAAATGTTGGAAAACATACTCATCTCGTAATGGGTGGGCTTCCACAGGAGACAGATCTTTCATTTTCTCTTCCTCTATCTTGCATTGTTGAAGATGACCAAATTTCCTCGTTTGATACCGATGAGTATGTGAGAGAAATGTTGTTTATCTGGTCATCAGAGCATTGCGTATTTATTGAACTGTCCGTAGTTGTATCATAGCATTCATCTATGATTATTAATGCCTCATCTTGTGAGTTTGTAGAGATTGGATTGCTTTCCATTGATTCATCAGTTATCAATATCTCTAGTGTTGGTAACTGATTTTTTTGCATATTTGTTGTATCCTGATTAATTTCTGCTATTAACTCGTCCAATGGTTCAGGCAGGATTTGACTGGCTTTTTGAGGTATCGTTCTCAGTATATTAATTAGTGGAAAGGTCGAATTCCGTCCCTGTTGCACCCTGTTCTTGGTAGCATCTCGTTGCTTAGTTGGCTGAGTCTTTTCGCCTAACGATTTTTGTACTGTTTGCATTTTTCTAAGGAATGCACGGGAACCTGTTTGCGTTTTCTTAATAGCTTTTTTGTGCATTGGTTTGTTCAAAGAAGCTTGATCTACATTTCCTCGTTTGGCTAAGTCAAAGATGTCAAAAGGTGTGCACATCAGTGTTTTGTTAGTGGCTGGGATTGTCGGGATTGGAAGATTACATACTTCAATTGGAAATTTTTGCATTTCATATTGTGTTGTTTGGTCAGTGTTCATGACTTTGGCATCAATTTTTTCCTCAGTGTGTGTTTCTTTAGTAAGAAATTGTAGTTGGGACAGCGTGTGTAGCTGTTTTTTCGCTTTGTCATCTATCAATTTTTTTGTTATTGTTGACACAGTTTCCATTAAATTCTGTTTTTCTATGCGATCTACTCTTGCCATGTCCGCTAACCGTGTTTGCCACATCCTGGATGTTTCAGATTCAAATTTCAATCTTTCTTGTATGGTATTTGTGAAGGTTTCAAGCTGGGTTTGATTAGTCATGATCATAGCAAGAAGAGTTGCTTGATCTTTTGTTGATCAATCATATATTCCTGGATTTTTAGAAATAGAATCATTGCATTTGACAAAACTGCTACCAAGGTGTTTTGCAAATCTAGCATCGTAGTAGGCAGTCTATCTGGAGATTTAGACGAATTCCTGAAAGATTCATCTTTCATACTTATGCATTGAGATTCAGGATCCTCTATTATTTGATTCTTTGGAAGGTTGTGGGATATTTTCAGAGGTGTTTTTAACGGGATCTGATTTCCTTTAGGTACAATCGGCGTTGAAGTATTAATCTGTTTGATTTGAGCTGGTGTGAGGACTCCATTAAGAACTTCAGTTCTTTTTTCTTGGGAGTCCATTATTGCATCTATCTCTGTAATGTCTAGCGACAGCCGTGCTAACTGGATAGGCAAAGAGTTTGTATAGTCATCATTAATGGAGTCAGTAGGATAGTATGTTTAGTGCCACTGTTATTTGGCTATCCTGGCTCTCTCTTGCAATGAAGGTGTAAGAGAGATATCTTCAGATTTTGCTTTTTGTGGTTTTTTGCTTGTGGTTTTGCTTTGACCCAGCATCAGCGGAACTGGTGTACAAGCATCGAATGGTAAATAGTCCTGATGTGCTTTCTCTGTAATTGGTAATTGAGTTATCAAGCTACTGGTTTTAAGCGATTTGGTGGATGCCTGTATCGGAATTGGGGTCATGCTGCTCTCCCTATTGGTAATTTGGGGTACAATTTCAGTTGATAACTCGTTTGTCAGTTCTAATGTACTTCTAATTGAGTTAGGGTCTTGGTGTACCATGTTACAGTCCGTTGACAAGATTGCCTTGGTTCGGTGTTCGCCCAATTTGTCTTTTATCTCTTGTTTTTGCATGAGACTCTCGTTAGTTTTATGTGATCCGCTCCCCGCATTTTTGAGTTTCGTGGTTGTCATAGATTTCCCATTCAAATCTGGCCAATTTGTGATTTTATTAACCATGGCTACAGATTCTTCTAATTTCTCTTGTAGTCTTGTACGAGGTTTGGGCGGTTCCATTTTGGGCTGTATATTATATAATATATAAACAAGCACTTAAAGTTTAGCTATGTGTCTTTGTGCTTTGGATTTTTCTTATGAGCACTTACCAATTGTTTCTGCCGACTCCAGCCGTAAACAGCAGTAAACAGCGCGCCCTTTTCTCCACGCGGGCTTCTCGCCGCAAGGGCGGCACTGTCCTGCTTTTATGCAGCACTTCCTGGGGGTGTGTCGCAGTATCACGTGACAGATGTCACGTGGCTAATCGAATAAGCGGCCCGCTCGCGTCAACTGCTGTCAGCTCCAGCTGACAGGCTTACGTAAATTGGAGTGGGTCCATGGTTCAAATGATGGTAAGTTCTTCAAAGTGCAAATGGAAATCACTGCAACAGTAGATTTTGGGATTTGCAAATATAAAGTGAGCAAGACAGATGTTTAATATTATATTTCTAAATCCTTTTTTTGTAAAAATGTATTTAAAGTATTGGCTCTGCAAACCTTTTTGCAAAACAAACAAAACAAAACAACATTGAAAAAACATGCTACTACATCATACAAAATGTTCCTAAATAATAATTGTAAAAAAGTAAGGCCATTCAATGTCTAATCAAATCCTCATGAAAAAAACAAAGAACCCTTGAGGTATTTCAAAAATCGTCTTTAAAAAGTGAATTGCTTCAAAGAACAAAGGAAAATATTCCCCACTTAACAACAGCTTACACAATTCCTCCGTCAACAAGGTTTTTGTTCTATCTAAAAGGTAGTACGACAACCCGACTCTTATGTCTGTAAAACACCCACAGAACAGAAATAAGTGACCAATCGATTCAACTATTCCTTCTTGTTTACAATATCGACATATTGCTGTTTCAAGTCCTTTGCCTGCCCTAACCGCCAGAAGCTCACCTGATGGATACATATTGAACCTTAATCTCATAAACTAGCTACATATGTGCTATTTGGGAATTTGATGAGATATCTTGGGAGAGAGCTAGAAGCACTCAACTCATATCTTAAGTAAAAAAATAACTGAAAGCCACTGGCCTCCTCCAAAGTGTCAATCCAGTCCGCTTTCCACAATTTTTCCTTCACTTTTGTTGGGTTTGCTCTCAAATCTTCCACAATGGAAGAGGCTTTTTACAGGAACCCTGCATAGCAGAGTTGCCATCTCTGAAGAACCTTGGACCTTCCCATTTCATTGTTCATTAATTGAAATAACAAAGGTGGGTTTTCATGGCACACTTCCTAAATAGTGACAGTATATTCCATGCCACTAGACTCCTTTGAAAAATTAGGCCTAATTATCCCCTAATCACTTGTATTGGTGTTGATTTTAGGAGGCCCAGGACTCTTTTCCAAAACTGGCCTTGTAATAAAGGCCAAATTGTTTCACGGATGAAAAACAAAGATTCTGAACCATAAAATAGAACAGCGGTTACCTTTAGTTTGTAAAAGTCCTGCAAGGGTATAATAGAAAAGCAACAAAACCATCTACTGGGGATCCCAGCTTGGGCTGCCAACATTAGGGCCCTATTCCTCAGTAGAGCCACTGACGTTACCTTGATCTTACTAGCATTTATGCAAACACCCAAATACTTGAATGACTTCACTTTTTCAACTCTTAAGGCACCAACGTACACTCAGGATCTTACCCCTGCTCTTGATTTCTATTTATCTAGGACCAGAATCTTTGTTCTAGCAATGTTAATAGCCAGTTCATTTTTTCCAATGTACTTCTCCAGTTTATCCATCTACGTTGGAGTGTGATGGCCATCTGGTCCATTAACACCATGTCATTGGCGTAGAGTAAATTGCCTACTGGTGTCCCATTTAATCTAGGTGGGAATGTGACTGCTTGATTTAGAGTCAACCCCAAGTCTCAGATACAGTGACTGGTCAAGACAGGCACCAGCGGACACCCTTTTTTAAGACCTCTAAAGGTCGAAATCTTCTCAGTTAGCAAACCTCTCGGTTCAGTCTCACTCTCATGGTAGTTCCAATATGGAGCGCTTGCAATTGCTCCAATAGATCCTCCGGACAACCCCACTTCTACAATTTACTCCACAGCCTCAGCCTACTTATACTATCAAAGGCCTGAGTCAGGTCCACAAAAGCCACAAAAGTCTTCCTTTTCCCTCCATAGCCCTCCCTTTAAGGATAAAAAACAGAGCTATATTTGGGCCAGTGCCTAAACCCTTCATGAAACCTGTTTTTGAAAGGATCCTGATGGCCCACCCTATCAATCCACTCATTCAACCTTATCAACAGACAGCTTCCATATAATTTTGCCAAAACTTCCAAGAGGGCAATTCAGCGGTAATTACCAGGATCGTCCCTACTGCCACTCTTAAATATCGTGACAATAATTGCTCATGTCGATGATGAAGGGATGCCCGATCTCACTCAATACTTTGAAATACTGTCTGCAGGAAGTGAGCCCACAGCTCAGGTTCATGCTTAAGTATTAAGTTCGAAAGCCCATCTGGGCCCAGGGCATGGGAGGAACTTGCCCTTTTAATTAACTCCACTATGTAATCAGCAGTTTGCTGTTCCGAAACACTTCTGCCAGAATAGAGATTATCAGAGTGTCGGACCCAGGGGGATTCAGAGACACTGTTTGACTGTAATGCGACTTGGGATACATGATAAGATTTAAATAGCCTCCACGTTTCTCCCGTGTTCTTTTTGCTGATAGTCCTCAGCTTGTCTTCTTTATTTCACTGCAACATCATGTGTTTATGTCCCATCAGCCAATTTTTATAGGTGTTTTTTAATTTTTTAAACAACATCCTTCTATAGCTGATTTATCCGTGCTTGAGCATTGAACTTTCCTCATGGCCTTTTTTAATGCCCTTCTTTTCACCAACACCATTTTGTCAAATACATGGAGTTGTTTTACCTAGGTTGTTAGATGGTCAAACTTCCTAACCACAAAAGACTGCAAAATCTGCAAGTAGTCCAGCAAGGGCTGTAACATAAGCCCCTTTGACTGGTTTAGCACAACCTAATATTGTCTCACAAGGGACTCCAAATTTTGTTTAGACATCCTGACTCCGTATCCTTCATTAACTGAGTCAATTTCCAAAAAGGACCCCTTCCCGTCCTCCTTCACCTCTTCCCTCCATTGCACTTTCAACAAATTATTATCACTAACTAACAAATTCTGAGAGGCATATATATATATATATATATAAATATAGTAAATTAGTGCATCCTGGGTGGGACTCTTCCATGTTGGCCTACATGGAGTATCTCTTGGAAAACAGCGGTTTTCAGAGGTCGAAGTCCCTCAAGTCATCAACCCCCTTATCTCTTATTGCATCAGGTTGGATGTAGCCACTCTGTTCATGGTCCCTTTGTTATCTAATCAATTATTGTACAGGTCTCCACAGATGATCCCAGAACCACCTTCCCTACATGCCTCATCTAGGAGGGTTGATGCCCGTTCTGCGAAATCCTCAGTGGTCATGATATTGGGGTTCAATAAAGATTTATTATATACAGCAGTAAACCCACCTCCACCACAGATCCGGATCTTGAAAGTTTCCATCGTAAGAATACCCTCTGCATTAGAGAATTTGGGGTTTTTGCCCCTATTACTTCTAACCCCATGCAATTTCTCACTGCCACCAATAAGCCTGATGTTGGCCTTCCTTTAAGGCCACTGCCTGCTGGATTCAATTCCACAATAAAGCCATCCAAGTTAGACTTACAGCAAAGCAAAGTCTCCTGTAGGCAGATTAGGTCAAAGCTTTCCAAGTTAAAGACACCCTCTTTGAATAGGTGAGAAAAACACCTAGTGTTCCATGAGGCCATTGACCACAGGCTTGGACGTCCCTTGCCACCCTGCTATCATACTTCTAGTTGAATGCTTGGCCCAGGAAACACAGGTACCTGTTCTTTACCACAAATGTGCAGGTTCTTAGGACACTGGCAATTCACAGTGCTTGGCAGTAAGGGCCCCTTCAGATGGTCAAACCCCACAAGGGCTCAGGCTCTCCATATTATTACTGGCATTCAGCCTGGGCTCCACCCTAAATTTTCTCTCGATAGAGGATGATGTAGGGCGAAAAAGGGGCATTGCGCAGAGGGTCCCGATTTGCCATCCCTGTTTCCACTGAGGTAGTAAAGTTGAAGCGCAACATATGAAAGCTCCAGCTTTCCGCCAACAAAGTGTGCTTCACGAACGATGGCGAAATCTGGAGGAACACAGCATCCATGCAAACCTCATCCACAAATTAGATTACCTGCAGATCTCCTGAGCTTATTTTGCGCTCTGTATACAGTTAAACAAAGCCAAAACATGTATTCAGTTTAATATTAAGCACTCTTCTCGGTCTATCAATATTTCTAAGCGCAAGCACTGATTCCCATCTTTCAGGCAGCCATGTATTTTTCTTTGTGAGTTTTGCTCTTGAATATAAGGTGTCCATCTCAAGCCTACCCTCCATACCAACAGGTTTTCCTCAGAGGACTTTTCTGTTGGCCAAACTCCCTGAGGCAGATCTGGGAACTGTGATGGTTTTGAGACTTTTTTATCCAAAAGCTCTATCAAGCCCCCGATTAACATTTACATGCATTTAGGCCCCACTTCTGGTCTCTGTGGGCCCAAGAATTTGGGCAGGCCACCTCACGATTCAACCTGCTCCCTCACATTTCTGGGATGCAAAATTAACATATTGTACTGTTATACATTTTCCATCCCAAGGTTGGGGTCGGATGTCAATTTTTACAGGTTCTGGGGAATCTAAAACCATCGGTGACACCAGCGGCTCGGTAGCCAATTCATTTAATTGAGAGAGACATCCAGGCATCATCTCTATGTCCATAGAGTAAACTGACCAGTTTTGGATCACATCTAGACCATCACCATTCCTGACGGTTTCATCCTCCATCCTATCTTCAAGTCGAGTTCTGTTTGTTCCAGCAGGTAGCCCTGCGTCGTTGAGCTTTGCTTGATTCTTTCCTTCCCTAACCCTGCTGATAAATCATTGCATTCCTCTTTGTTTGGTTTATTTATTTTTGAGTTGAGCTATTATTATAGTATTTACTGAGCACGAAGCTAGCTTGAAGAAGCAACAGAACAATGTATTATTACAGGGGGAAGAACATGGTGAATGAACCAGAGAAACAGAGAACGGGAGCTAACAACAGGGGAGGGCAGCATTCGGCAGTAAGGGACCTACATGCAATCAGGGGAGGAGCGAGTGGGTGCAGATCACCCAGTCTTAGGTAGGGTGGGAGTGAAGGGTGTGTTGATCAGGGTGTTAGGCAGGAACCATTTCTTAAACTGTAAAAGCCAGGGTCAGTGCAAGCAGTAGGCAAACTAGGTGGCTGCCTATGGTGCTGGCCATAAGGGGCACCAATAAACAGGTTTTCCCCACTGCTTTCATCATTTACAAAAGAGATATACGCAAACTGAATTAAAGTAGCTGCATAATGACTTCCTACAATTAGAGGATGCTGTGCTGCACATCACAGTGCACACATTTCTAGGAGTCTCTAAGATGGCAGTGGAAGCAGGGCCATTGCCTATTGACAAATGTTTTTGAGCAGCACAGTCCATGGTCTGGAATAAAATAAATGCCTGGTGGCCTATCAGGAAGGAATGCTAATAAATCAACATATTTATAAACAGTGCACTCACACGAGTCAAGAGTCATGGTAGAATCCTCCTTGAACTTCTGCCAAGAGAACATGGGCCAGGCAAAGTACACCTTGCAGGAAGGAGCAGGAGGGTGATGCGGTGGGTGTAGAGGCCTCATCCAAGTTCAGCCAAAATGAGTTACAGGGCCTTAACTACATAACCTTGCAACAGGTAAAAGTGTGCTGTTCTTGTAGCACATTTTCTCTGAAACATGTTCATTAGCATGAACAACCCGATAGATAAAACATTTTAAGCAATGCTGACGGACTGAGTACTGACCCCACAGTAGACTTGTTGCAGCATTTGCTCTCAAGTGGAAGTAATGTATATTTGTTCATGCAACTTTAAAACGACTTCACAAAGAAATAGACTTTATTTTGGGCACATGCTATTTAAATGTTGAATTTCTTTATATTTGGGTGAATTCCCAGCTACAAGTATTATCTAACATACCTTGGAAAGTTAACAAAGATGCTCAATTAATTTGCAATTTTCTGTGTTTACATTCAAAGCAATACTCAATGGAAGAGATTAAGCTTTCTGTCTTTGCCAGTATATTTATATCCTGTGCAGGTTATACATCCAAGAAAAGCATCCTGGCTGAGATTATGGCCATGTTAAGGGTAAATGCATAGCCATCAACCTGTGTGTGGGTCGTCTGATGTTAAATATTGGTCAAACTTGAAACTTACTGTGAACAGTATTACATTAATTGAACAGTTTAGACTGTCTAACTTGCAATTTGATGATGAAAAAAATGCCTGATCCTCCAAAGTGGCACTTAAAAGGAGGGCTGAAGCAACTAATAACCCACTGGGGATTCCATTAAACAGAAGTCGCTGATTTCACTTTGCCTTTAGTGTGCTTGTGCTCCAAAGGGGCACATATGCTCGAGCCAAGCTGTACTGCCCTGCAATCTTAGAACCTGCTCCCTCATTTTCCTTCCCACCTCCTTGGACACCCCAAGGTTGGCTATTGGGCATGCTGGGCAGACTTGGGAGTGGAAACTATTTGCAGTGGGCAATGGTGGTGTGTGTGTGTTGTGTCAGCCAGCATTAGTTGCCCTTAACACCCCAGTGTCTTCAGCCTTGCCCTTTCACCCACAACCAAGCAAGTCTGGTAATGAGCTATTAATGAGCTAAACAGAGGCAAAAGCAAGAAATGCCAGTGTTTCTGCGATGATAAATATCGGTAACAGCGATTCCGGCAGTAAAATAATGGAAACGCCAGCAACAGAGCAACCAATGACATACACACCAGCAACGGAAACAGCAGAAACAGAAACAGTGTCAATGCAGGAAATTGAAGCTCGCCGGTGGTCATTTTGGAAATCCCAATCCATATGAAATCACTAACTTCCTGTAGCCATCCAGTCACTGAAACACCAGCAAAATGGCAGGAGCAGCTAAAGCATGTGTCCGAGAGGTCTGTAACGATGCAATAGTGGGCAATGCGGATTCACTTTTTGCCACAGACAACCACAGACAATCAGCGAACCAGCCAGTGCAGAAAATCTGTAAAATGGGAGGAGGTGGCCCAGAAGGTGTTGGCACTGGGCCCTGTCCCCCACACACTTAAAGACTGCCATAAAAGGTGGGACGACCTCTGTCTCAGAGTGAAGAATCTGCTCTCTGTTCATTGGAGGGAATGCCTTGCGACCGGAGGCGGGACAGCCTCCCCACTTTAACTAATGGTCTTGGAGGAGATATGCAGCGTAGTGCTGCATATGGAAGGGATCGAGGTAGTAGGAGTGGCATAGGCCAGAGCTGGGATTCAAGCAGAGGTTGGTGAGTACAACATGCCACATCAAAACACAAAACATGGGACGCCTGTGAAATGCACCACAACATCATGTGGTCAGGTCCAAGTGCATGCCAACAAAACATAACTACAACATGAATATGGGCCATGCACATAGAGCTGCCTGGGCCGTAGGCCAGGGTGAGACAAGCATTGCATCCAAAATTCATGCACAGGCACATATGGGCACCTGAGTACCAGTCATGGGTGCAAAGAGACAACATGAGTAGTAGCAGATAAACAAAGCACACACCAGAACAAGGCAGCGTGCAGCACTATGACCAATGTTCATCCATATCACACACACATGCATGCACGCATCATAGCAGTCCTGACAATTGGACAACATGTAGAGGTAACACACAGGTGAATACTGCATGTCCATCTCATCCTGACAGGCACATCCTCTGACAGTGACAATGCAGAACCCTCCACATCCCAGCCAGCCATGCAAAAGAAGCTGACACCATGTGGCATCACAGCACAGCCGACTCCGGCTGCCGCAGTGCAGCCCTCTGGCCCTGTGGCACTGGAGACGAACCAGCTGCACCGGCAGTGCAGCCCACTGTCACAGCAGCCCAACCAGCTGCACCGGCAGTGCATACCACTGTCCCTGTGGTATGCACCAACACGGGCCGTGCCCACCCTACACCAGCCACCATCACATCACAGAAAATCAATAGATGATGATGTGGTGTTTGAATCTGGGGTCAGCACAGCGGCTCCCTGGACCACACTCCATTCCATAGGCTGAGGTTTAGCCCCTCCATCCTACATAACCCAACTCCTCCTCCAATGCCAAACATACCTAACATGGAGACACGCATCTGCAGAATTGAGCACTGGCATGAAGAGATAGCCAGCCAGAAGTTACAAGAGTCCCGTATGATGCAACAATGTATGCAGGCCAGCAGCAAGCACTGTGCCCATGCTCTGGTTCGCACTACATCTGCCCTGGTGTTGCTAGCACAGAGGATCCGGGAGTGGAATAAGGGCATTTATGTTATCACTGAGTCCCTCACTCACACCCTACAGGTGGCTTTGGACTGCATGGTTGTCCAGGCATGAGACCCCCTCCACCATCACCACACCAGCAAGCTGAAACTAGGGCAGCATAAGGCCCCGCTACCAGCACCTGTCAGGGTCACTGGCACAAGGCAAGGACCTTGACATTAAAATACATAGAAAGTGACTATGACCCACAGAATTAATGACACTTTGAGATTTGTGGGGGTGTTTGGTGAGGGGGTGTTTGGGAACGGGGAGAGGGCACAAGCCATTCATTGAACTTTATTCAATATAATAGATACACATCTTGTTATGCACAAACATCAATGACTGGACATTCCTTTTTGGTGCAGTGGGATTTATTGTTTCTGCAGTGAGGTGCATGGGTCATGCACAGTGGATGGGTGGTCAAAAGAAGTTGTCAATGATTTCCTGATGGGTTAAATGCCCATCCCTGACATCCATACACATGTGTTGGTGCATAGCTGGAGCTGCCTCTCCCTCTTCATCATTTTTGCCTTCTGATGGTGGCATGGCCATATCCGGGTGCAGGGGTATGTTGCGGTTTATGCATATATTGTCCAACATTGCACAGGCAAGGACTAGTTTCCCACCTTCTCTGGCCTGTACTGGTGTAGGCATCAGAAACTTGCATTAAATAGTCTGAAGGTCTGCTCAATAGTTGCTCAGGTTCTCACATGTGCATGATTGTAAGGCCACTTCATGCTGCGTCTGGGGGTCTCTCAGAGGGGTCATCAACCACGGTGTAGAGGAAGAGCCACGTACCCCTACTCCAACCGCCCTGCCCTTACTACCCGTCTGCTGGAAAGCAGAGTATGAGACATACACAGAGAAGTTGAACAGACACAGAGCATAGTATGGACTCTGTGCAGTACCAGGGAAAGTACCAATACTTAAGAAGATCTGGGAGGCAAGGTACCCATTGAGAAAACCGTACCTGCATACAAGAAAATATGATGGCCATTTGAATGAGATTCCTGTTTCCAGAATCGAGCTGACGTCTGTAGAAGAGATGCAGAGACCAGAGAATGCAGATATTCTATAAGGCATCAAGAAAGTGTCAAGGATAAGTGACATCTTGGGATCAAGGTGAAGAAACATATGCCACAGAAACAGATGAAGTCATTAAGTTAGTTTAAACGTGTACAAATGCAAAAGAAACACAAGCAGACAAAGTAATCTTGAGGCAAGCTTTATAGTAAATAGGTTGCGGCCAATATATATATATATATATATATATATATATATATATATATATATATATATATATATATATATATTATATATATATATATATATATATATATATTACATGGCCACGGTAGTTATGGTTAAGTTGCTGTTTCCATAGGAAGAGCACTTTTTGGGTGGCTTCTAACTTCGCTCTCCCTGGATGGATCCTCACCAAACTTTGCAAAAAAAGTATTTGGGTCACTATGAATTATTTTGCATAGTTTGGTGAGGATTTGTCCAGGGGGGGGCAAAGTTATAGGGGGAAAACATTTTTGCTCGCGCCTGCAGCCCAAACCGCTGGACGGATTTCCACCAAATTTGGACCAGGAGCAGCGGCTCGGTCCCGAAAGCGTGCTTTTGCAAATTTGGTGAAAATCCGTCCAGTAGTTTTTTTTAAAATGACCAAAAAGTAGGTCAAAAAAAATTAGTGATATCTGTGTTCGGTTCGCGGACACACTTCCCTGTTCGCTCCGCGGACAGTGTCCCGATTGGCCATTCGTCTTGCGTTATGTTCGCGGACATGCAACGTGTTCGCTGATTGGACGGCGTGGAGAGTGAAGCGCGTCAGATTTTTCGGTAGCGCCCGCCATCTTGGATTCGCGGATGTCCGCGGACAGCGCAGTGAAACTTTGTTCAAAATGTGTATTTAGTAGAGTGTGTTGGTGTGTAGGAGTGTTTGGGGAGGGTGGGAGTGTATGAGATAGGATGAAAGTTGTGTTTTTTATGTGTTAGACATTCTTTTTGTGTTCGATTTGTTTGCAGACATCACAGGTGTTCTGAAATGTTCTAAATAAACTGACTGGGGGGTGTTCTAAGGACTCAATATGTGTCCGTTTTGTTCGCAAGCAAAGTGAAACTGTTCTAAGAACACTCGCGGTGTCCAGGGAGTGTTCGTAGGGGGTGTCGTGAGGACGCTGTCCGTATTGTTCTCTGTCAAGTTGAATGTGTTCTAAGAACACCCGCGGTGTCCTGAAATGTTCGCAAATAAACAAAATGGGGGTGTTCTGAAGAGGTTTTTGCGAACACTCCCGGTGTCCTGAAATGTTCTTAGGGTGTGTCCTGAGGACGCTGTCCATATTGTTCTCTGTCAAGTTGAATGTGTTCTAAGAACACCCGCGGTGTCCTGAAATGTTCGCAAATAAACAAAATGGGGGTGTTCTGAAGAAGTTTTTGCGAACACTCCCGGTGTCCTGAAATGTTCTTAGGGTGTGTCCTGAGGACGCTGTTCGTATTGTTCTCTGTCAAGTTGAATGTGTCCTAAGAACACTCGCGGTGTCCTGAAATGTTCGCAAATGAACAAAATGGGGGTGTTCTGAAGACGCTTCTAAGAACACTCACGGTGTCCGGGGAGTGTTCGTAGGGGGTGTCCTGAGGACGTTGTCAGTATTGTTCTCTGTCAAGTTGAATGTGTCCTAAGAACACTCGCGGTGTCCTGAAATGTTCGCAAATAAACAAGATGGTGGTGTTCTGAAGACGCTTCTAAGAACACTTGCGGTGTCCGGGGAGTGTTCGTAGGGGGTGTCCTGAGGACGCTGTCTGTATTGTTCTCTGTCAACTTGAATGTGTCCTAAGAACACTCGCGGTGTCCTGAAATGTTCGCAAATAAACAAAATGGGGGTGTTCTGAAGACGCTTCTAAGAACACTCGTGGTGTCCGGGGAGTGTTCGTAAGGGGTGTCCTGAGGACGCTGTCCGTATTGTTCTCTGTCAAGTTGAATGTGTTTTAAGAACACTCGCGGTGTCCTGAAATGTTCGCAAATAAACGAAATGGGGGTGTTCTGAAGACGTTTTTGAGAACACTCCCGGTGTCCTGGAATGTTCGTAGGGGGTGTCCTTAGGACACTGTCCGTATTGTTCTCTGTCAAGTTGAATGTGTTCTAAGAACACCCGTGGTGTCCTGAAATGTTCGCAAATAAACAACATGGGGGTGTTCTGAAGATGCTTCTAAGAACACTCACGGTGTCCGGGGAGTGTTCGTAGGGGGTGTCCTGAGGACGCTGTCCGTATTGTTCTCTGTCAAGTTGAATGTGTCCTAAGAACACTCGCGGTGTCCTGAAATGTTCGCAAATAAACAAGATGGTGGTGTTCTGAAGAAGCTTCTAAGAACACTCCCGGTGCCCTGGAATGTTCGTAGGGGGTGTCCTGAGGACGCTGTCCGTATTGTTCTCTGTCAAGTTGAATGTGTCCTAAGAACACTCGCGGTGTCCTGAAATGTTCGCAAATAAACAAGATGGTGGTGTTCTGAAGACGCTTCTAAGAACACTTGCGGTGTCCGGGGAGTGTTTGTAGGGGGTGTCCTGAGGACGCTGTCCGTATTGTTCTCTGTCAAGTTGAATGTGTCCTAAGAACACTTGCGGTGTCCTGAAATGTTCGCAAATAAACAAGATGGTGGTGTTCTGAAGACGCGTCTAAGAACACTTGCGGTGTCCGGGGAGTGTTCGTAGGGGGTGTCCTGAGGACGCTGTCCGTATTGTTCTCGGTCAAGTTGAATGTGTCCTAAGAACACTCGTGGTGTCCTGAAATGTTTGCAAATAAACAAGATGGTGGTGTTCTGAAGACGCTTCTAAGAACACTCCCGGTGTCCTGGAATGTTCGTAGGGGGTGTCCTGAGGACGCTGTCCGTATTGTTCTCTGTCAAGTTGAATGTGTCCTAAGAACACTCGCGGTGTCCTGAAATGTTCGCAAATAAACAAGATGGTGGTCTTCTGAAGACGCTTCTAAGAACACTTGCTGTGTCCGGGGAGTGTTCGTAGGGGGTGTCCTGAGGACGCTGTCCGTATTGTTCTCTGTCAAGTTGAATGTGTCCTAAGAACACTCGCGTGTCCTGAAATGTTCGCAAATAAACAAGATGGTGGTGTTCTGAAGAAGCTTCTAAGAACACTCCCGGTGTCCTGGAATGTTCGTAGGGGGTGTCCTGAGGACGCTGCCCATATTGTTCTCTGTCAAGTTGAATGTGTCCTAATAACACTCGCAGTGTCATGAAATGTTCGCAAATAAACACGATGGTGGTGTTCTGAAGACGCTTCTAATAACACTCGCGGTGTCCGCGGAGTGTTCGTAGGGGGTGTCCTGAGGACGCTGTCCGTATTGTTCTCTGTCAAGTTGAATGTGTTCTAAGAACACCTACGCTGTACTGAAATGTTCGCAAATAAACAAAATGGGGGTGTTCTGAAGACGTTTTTGAGAACACTCCTGGTGTACTGGAATGTTCGTAGAGGGTGTCCTTAGGATGCTGTCCGTATTGTTCATTGTTAAGTTGAAAGTGTTCTAAGAACTATCACGTTGTTCTGAAATGTTTGTAGGGGGTGTCCTGAAAACGGTGTCCGTATTGTTCGCTGGCAAGTTCAAAGTGTTCTAAGAACACTCACATTGTTCGCGGACATTAAAAGTTTCCCGTAGATCATAGTTGAAATGTTTGACTCTATGGATGTGATATGCTGCGGTGGTTGTTGCCAGGGCATAGAGTCTTGGGTGCATGGCCATTTGGCCATGCACCCAAGACTCTATGTCCTGGCAACAACCACCGCAGCATATCACATTCATATTTGCTTATAACTTTGGGTGAAAAACAAATGTATAAGGAACAAAGGTATTAGATACTATGGATGTGATATGCTGCTATGGTTGTCCTTATTATTGTATACTTACTGTTTGGTCTAGCAATGGGAGTCCATGTTTTTCTTCTTCATTTCTGTGATAAAAGAAAATAGCATGTTAGTATTAGTATTTTGTAATGACTTATTACATTGTATAAGCAATATACTTTCATTTTTTTTCGACCCTCATATTTAGTAGAGTACAAATCAGAGTACTGTGCAATTTGCTCAGTTTCTGTATTTGTTGCTAAAATCATTGGGTCTGTGGGAAAAAAAAAATCCATCTTGGATTAAAAAAAAAAACTTTTTCTGTTATGCTACAGTTTATTTGTTTGTTTCTTTGTTTTCAGTGTTCACGTGTTGTTTCTGGCTAATGCTTTATATTTTTTGTGGAGCAGTAACAGATTCTTTATTTGTTTTGATATTATAAAATTTTGGAGCAGTTAGATACCAATTGGCGTATTCTAACTGTCTATTTTTCTAATATGTTTTAGTGGTTTTGATTTATCTATTTGGATATTGTTAAATTTTGGGACAGTTAGATACCAATTGGTGTATTCTAACTGTGTATTTTTTGGCCTAATTTAGTGGTATTCATTTATCTGATTAGTTGTTGTAGAATCTTTGAGCTGTTAGATAGCTTTTGGAGTATTCTAACAGTTTATATTATTTTAACACAAATTTATAATTTTGGGACAGTTAGATACCAATTGGCGTATTCTAACTGTGTATTTTTTGGTCTAATTTAGTGGTATTCATTTATCTGATTAGTTGTTGTAGAATCTTTGAGCAGTTAGATAGCTTTTGGAGTATTCTAACAGTTTATATTTTTTTAATTTTCTTAAAGGTTTAAATACAGTTTATTTATCAAATTTTGGTTTTAAGAACATCAAATAAGCATTTGTAAGATTTGCTGGTAATCTCTGCTTTAGAGTAATGGTACTATCATTACATTCAAACCATCCGCATTTCTTTTTTATATATGCAGTGTAGTGCCCTGAATTGGTTGTGGCTCCTGCGTGGTAGATTATACCTATTGTTGTGAAGGTTTTCTTACCAAGTGATATTTGACCATGTGTGAATCCAGTCAGCTTGCAGTTGTTTTTGGTACCATCTGCATTGTAACGTAGAAGCATTAGTATTACGTATTTACTATGTGTTTGTATTACTAACGTGGAGCGATTATCTGAATTGCAGGTAGAGCATAATCTATCATGGTTTGCATTTTGTACAAGTTGCTGAAATGGAATGGATTCACAATTTGGTATTGATATATATATGAAGCGTTCATTGGGGATTTCTTCTTGTGTCACATTGTTGCAGAGAGTGCATGTATGTTTCCACATGTATGAAATCTGAAAGATTTCATTTATAGGTATGTTTTTGTTTTCCAGTACTTGTAGTAAGTACATTAGAAATTCTTGTGGATCTTCCTGTGAGTTTATAGTGAATTTCACCATTCCAGCACAGTAGTCCAATTGTCGTCTTATTCCAAAAACACTATATGTGTTGTCAGGATTGTTTGCTGCATTTCTGTGAAGTACTAACATTTGCAAACACAATGGGTCTGTACTGTGTAAGTAAATGTTGTCAACAATTGGTGGTAATTGAAATAGAATATTCATTGCTACATTTGCATAGCAACTTACACCAACTATATTTGAGAATTTAAATGGTCCAGGTAGTTCTGTATCTAACTGCTTTTTTTGGAGTTTGTCTTCCTTCTTTAAAGGAGTACCTGGTTTACTTTCTCTAATTGATTCTTTTTTGTTTGTGGTACTTGATGAAGTATTAGTTTCTTTTACTCTCTTTGGAGGATTTGCAGTGACGTCCTGTTGCATTTCTGTTTGATTTAGTTTTCTTTTACAACGTTTTAGTTTTTGTGGACCAGAATATGTGTTTAGATGGGGAGTGTATAGTGAGCGAAGTCTATTATATTCTAAAATGCAAGGAATATCAGCGTTTACTTTACTTGCATCAAAGTTGATTAGAAATAGACCGTCAAGTGTACGTAAGCGTGATAGTGCTACGTAGCTCACGCCTTCTTTAAAGACTGTGTTACCAATATCTATCATTGCTTTGTCTAGGGTAAGACCTTGTGATTTATGAATCGTGACTGCGTATGCAAGAGTTAGAGAAAATTGTTCTCTGCGTACATACATATCTTTGAAGAGAAGGAATATAGCTGTTGAGCGTCCTATCCGTTTTACTTCTGAAAGTTTGTCAAAGAGTATATTGACAAACTGAATTTTTTTGTCACGTGGGTATGTTTGAAAGCCAACAACTGTACCCAGTGCTCCATTAACTAGTCCTTGGTCCACGTCAAGGTTACGTTTAAGCATTACTCTGCAATTTAAGGATAATTTTAACATCTTTTCTAAGCCTGCTGTGTTTGAGATTGATTTTTCTAAATTATTTAGTCTTGTTGTGGCTTGGTCACACATGGGTAGTGTCATTCCATGTACATCTAGTTTGTCTGTGGCGCTAATTTCCATTATTGGTTGCATTTCTTTACTTAACATTATTTCATTGAATTTGAGACAGTTTGCAAGAGTTGGCATTAAGGCCATACAATTGACATTTTTGTGGGCTAATTGTTCCATAACATCTGTAGCACATGCATTATCGCCATAAAGTGCATTAATGTGCCGGGTTTTCAATGTTGCTTCTGCTTGTTTAGAAAGTATACCAACTCTCAAACTTTTTAAAATGTTGGCATAAGTTAGATCTGCAGATTGGCGCATGTTTTCTGTTAATTCTCTGTATTGGAAATGTTGCCAAAGGTTGACATTTCCAATGCTGCCAACAGTTTTACGGCAGAGTTTGTGCCCTAATGTTTTAAAAATAGGTTCACCTTTTACTGGTGTTAATTGAAGCAGATCTCCAAAAACAATAATGTGTTTTCCTGAAAAGAGCTCTTCATAGTCTGTTTTGAGTACTTCTTGTAATCTGAGGTGAATCAAAGCTAACATCAGGTTGGAGACCATGCTCACTTCATCTATTAGTAGCATTTTCATTTGTTTCAATACTCTGCGTAATTCCATTGCAGCTTCTGCAGGAAGTTTGTAATAGTCTAATTTGTTCTGGTGTTCTACTGGTAATAGTAGTAATCGGTGTAATGTAACACCACCTATGTTGTAGGCAGCTAAACCTGTGGGGGCAGTGACAACAGCTGACAGTTTGTTGTTTGTCAATTGTTGAAGGAACTTACTAATGATTTTGATTAGGAATGTTTTGCCAGAACCAGCTTCACCACTGACGTACAGTAGTATAGGTTTATAATTATGGCAGGAACATTCTTTATTTTCATGTTTTACACCATGTGCAATTTGTTTTGTTACTTCTTGAAAAATGCTACTTTGCTCATTGTTTAGTTTTGATTGTAGTATAGTTAAGTCTTCCTTATCTTCATACTGACACATGGTGTTTTCTACTTCTATTATAGCTAATTCTGCCTCATTTGTTATTAGTGTTTCTCCCAGTGGTTCTTGGCTTCCTGTTACAGAAGGTTGACTACTGTCAGGAGTATCCTTATCTAGTTGGGCTTGGAGTTCTTCTTCATGTTGCTGTTCATTGTGCAACATTGTTTTGTACTGTGTAAAGTTTACATCAGTTATAGTGCTTTCATTTGCTTTGAAAGCATCCTCATATAAGTCATAGTTATCTAGTAATTGTTCTTCTTTTCTCCATGGTTTGAAGAGTTGTAGCAGGGACATGTAATATACTTCTTTATGTTGAGGAGTCTTCAATGACAATTTGATATGATTAATTAAATTTGGTTTAGTGAGTTTAACTAAGCTGCCTTCACAGTCTGTCACTCTATATTTACCTTTTTTTTCATCAGGTTTCATATTATTTTTGTATGTGTAGTTTTGGGCTATTTGGTATAGACACATGTTTTCCAAAGTATTACTTCTGTTTGGGTAGTATGTGTCCAACAAATAGTTTTTTAAAATGTCTTGGCTGTTGGGATCATGTTTGGCTATTGTTTCTATATCTTCATATGATTTTAGAACTCTTTTTCTAGATTTAGCTGGACCAAGACTTAGCCATACTATATTTTCAGATTTACCATACAATGAAGTACCAGTTAAACGATCAGCTGCTTCATAAGATCCACATTCTCTATGGGTGAGCATTTTTATGCCCAAGCTGTATAATTTCTGAGATACTGTTTTATCTGATGACAGGTCATTCCAGAGGTCTTGGAGCTCTGTCTTTTCTGCTTTAGTTAAGTATGCTGTGACATATCGTCAAACTGCAGTAGAATTGTCTGCAATGTACTGCACATCTATGTTTGCATTCCATAAGTGGGCAATGATTGCATTATAACCATTGATATATTTTTCTTCTTCTTTTCTTTTTATGTAATATGTATTTTAGGTGACTTACCTTTAACACTATGTCTAACTGAAGACATGAGGTTGTTTACTTGACCTGTATTTGTAACTGGTCTAGGGAAACCAAATCGACATTTGGTGTAGTATTTGCCTTTGTTTTGTATTTGCGACGACAATATTTTCCACATTTGTGTCTTTGAAATTGTAAAATTTGTGCACAAAGATCACTATTTGTGGCTTCTGATGGAATTTCACAAGTGACATATTTTGCAATAAACTGTAAAACAGTGGCATCACTGTCTTGACCAAATTTAGGAGCATCTTTAATCCATAAAAGCATGTGGATATGTGGTGCTCCTCTGGCTTGGTATTCTTTTCTCCAAAAGAAGTGTTGCACTTCTCCAAGGGGAGGAACAGTTTTATTACAAATAAAATGTAGCATAGCAATGAAGCGATGGTGAAAATATCTTGAAACATTAACAGGATCCAAAGAACAAAGTTCTCCAGGTGTTAGAATATCTATGTTTGTTTTGTTTTTATTTGATATGCGTAGGAAATCATGTAAATCTTCCCATGCATATTCTGCACAACTTAATGTAACAAACCAAGTGGGTGGGCCAAGGTTTCTGATCATACAACGTACATCTCCATGACGTCGAAACCAGTACTCTTTAGTACCATGCATATTTGCTAATAGATTTGTAATATTTGATTGTAAAACCTCATCCTTTAGTTGCACTTTCTCTAATAATTGTGTAGCTGTCATATTTTGAAAGTGTGATCCTGATTTTAATATGTGTGCAACTCCTTAACATAAAGTTGCTAGTTCACTTTCAAAGAGTGGCTGGAATATGTATTCCACATTTTGTCTAAATCTGGGATCTTCAGAATACATCCGTAATGAGCGGTATTCTGAAGCTGATATTTGAATAGGTCTATCATCATACCTTCCTCCTTTGCCAGTAGGAAAGAGTAGAGGAAAAGTACGTGCTTCTTTACTTTTTTCCCATATACTGATTGGCGATCCTTTTGTTTGACGCATTTGGTAAGTTTCCAGTACATCTTGTACGGTGTCATTACAGTGCAAAGGATGAATTGTATAATGGTCTAAAGTATTTGATACTGTAGCAGGATCTAGTAGGTCAAATTGAGCAGCTTCTTGTGTTTCTTGAATTATTTCAGTTGTATCTTTCAAGTTTTCTTCAATATTAATTTCTTTGTAATATTCATTATTCTCTTTAAGATATTGGAAGGCTTGTCTAACTTTATATAAATCTACCAGCTGTTGCCATATTTTTTGGTCTTTTGTAGGTACTCCATTTACTAATATAATTAAAGATTGCTGCATTGGACGTTGCACTCCTAGAGTATGCACATTTTCTTTTAGATTTAATGGTAAATAAACTACTTTTCCACGAATGCCTTTTACCAATTCAGAGGGAGGTAATTTTGCTGTTTTTGGTTGAAGGCATATTATTGCTTGAAATGGGTGTACTGTTTTATAATTTATATGAGAGAATTATGATGCTCTCATATAAATTAAGTTGTTGTAGAGGTTTTGGTACTGGGTATAATTCCAAATTATTTGTGATAGAACGTGAAGGAGTTTGGTTGTTGTCAAGTTTTGTAGTGCAATAACTGCAAAGTATTAAGGGCTCAGTTATTTCATATTTGTTTTCTGCTACAAGGTAGAGAGATAATTCAAACCATTTAGAATCTTCATTGTCTTCTATTTTGTATGATAGGTCCACAGTTTTTGTGTTACTTTATAAAAAAATCTACGGCAACATACACATACATGGTTTGGTACTTCAGCTGATGTACTTTTAAATTTTAGTATTTCTTTTTTGTATGTGTTTAGCAAAAGGTTGCCATGTGTATAATTGTTGCTTAATTGGTTTAAAGCTATTTCGATCTGTAAATGGCTTTCACTTCCAAAATATTTTTTCTGGATATAGTGAATTTCTTCAAGTAGGTCTTTTGCTGTACCATGTAGAAGGATGTTATTTAACTTTGCTAGTGCTAAAGCAGGACTTTTAGCATAGTACAGTTTATAGACTAGATTTCTTATAGTTGAATGATGTGTTGATATCCTTTTGATATCATGGAAAGTGGTTTTACAAGTAGGTCCTGTAATGCAGGCCAATGAATGTCCTTGTAGTCCTGTGTACTTGCGCACTGGACAGGTATCTATATTTTGCAGTAATTTAATTTTGATTTTGTCTTTGCTTTTTACATATTTATTGAGGAATTGGCGTAAAGATTTGAAACATTGTTTGGGAATATTACACATTGACGTGCATGGCCATTTGTAGACTAGACGTTGTGATTCAGTTGAATGGAGGGGTTTTCAGGGCATATTTTTGTAAGGAGTACTTCTTGTTCCATTATGGTATTATTCACTTTTTCATAACCTCGACCATTGCTATTTATGGCAATTGTATTTGTTTGCTTTTGTTTTTACGCTTCTTCATTAAAATATGGTTCTGTGCTCGTAGTGTGATTCCATTCACCTCCGCAGATACTTAAGAAGTTCTTTCTGTTGACATTTCGCTTATTGAGAAGTCTTTTTTGTAATTTAGTTATTAGTTTTGTTAGTGGTTTCATTTTGTTTAACAGTAAAATAAATACATTTCTTTTGAGAAGAATTTCACTGTCCATCAATGCTTCTAAGATTAATTTCCTACGATAGGTTTTAAGCTTTGAACCTGATTTCTCTCCTGTTTTTATAAGATTTTGAAGGACTTTGTGACGGTATATTTTGGCTAAAATACTTTTCTTGGTATGCTTACTTTGCACTATATTAAAATTTGAAGAAGTAGTTTTATCTGTACTGATAGCTGATTTTCTGTTAATTGTTCTTTGGTTTGTTTTACATTTTGATAGAGGAAGCGAAGTTGCTGTACTTGAAACTTCTTGTGTTTCACTAAATGATTGTATTAGCTGTTTTGTTTCAACTTTTTTTTACAAATTCTGCTAGAGATGGATGCTTATGTTGGACACCTTTATTTTCATTTGCTCTACTTTTGCGTTGCTTTCTACGGACTTGACTTTTGGTAGGCATTCTTTAGGGTCTGTTGAAAAAAGTAAAGAAGATATGGGTTGAGGTGTTCTGGAATGTATGTGTGCTGTGTGCATGAGTGTTTGAGTAAGATGATAAAGATGTATGTAATGGTGTGTGATTGTGCATTGGGAACTAAAACTAGTAGGGATAGGTATTCTTGAATTTATGTGTTACTAAACTGGGGTTCAGATGACAAAAAAAGTAAGCTAGTGGTGTGGAGAAGTACAAATAGTAAATCTAATGTATACAATTAAAACAGTTGTTTGTTCTAAAATATGAAAATTGTGGTGGTCCAGTTGGGTAATTTGTGTGTCCAAAAATAGAAATTTGTGGGCCATTCTGGCTGTAAATCGCTGTTTAAGACATGGAAATTTTTGGACAAAATGGTACAAAAACTCTATTTTTAGAAACCAAAATAGCTCGTATTAATGTTATAGTATATTTGATTAATAATACAAATATTATGGTGATATTTTACTTACTTTTTTTTAAAATTAACAGGTAACTTCTTAGTTTTTCTTTCTTCTCCGAATTCGGCTGCTTCTTTTCAGGAAACTGGTCTTCACTGCAATTGTAAAAGCTTCAAATTAGTAACTTTGTTTGTATATAGCACTGTTTTTAATTTAGATATTGATTTTTTTCAATTGAAATCCTCAGTGCCTTCTGTAAAACCATTAAACTAATTTATTTACATAAGATACATTGCATCAGTTCAGTACATATGATATGTTCTTAATGAACAAATTGTATTGAATGACTAACTGAAGCAAAAAAGAAAATATCTTTACTATGTCTTGTGAAATGTATAATATATTAGTGAATACCACTATTTCTGTGAGTAAACTGTTCTAGGTAATAGCGCCTCAATGTCATGTCTAATTTAAAGTAATTAAGTAAATAAATAAATAAAAACAAAAAATATGAAATTGTATAAGTATTTTTATAAAGGTTTAAACATAGATTGTGTTTGCATGCAATTTTGTTTGAATATATGTAGTCTATATATTTCATTTAAAAAATGTTAATTTAACATGATTTGAGTGTGTGTGTATAAAGAAAGTAAATAGTATAAAGGTTTATAAGTGATAGTTGATTTTAGGAAATTGAAAAAAGTACAGTAAATTTATTTTACAGATTTTACAAGGTAAAAGTCTGTTTGAAAATGTGTTCATCTACTATACAGAAAATATGCATACCTGAAGTTTGTGTTCATGCATATGGATATGCATGGGGCTGCAAGTAGAAATCTTGAAGACTTGTACAGTATTTCTGGTAGATGTGCTTGCCAATGATATGACACTTGTACTCAGAGAGATTCAGAGTACATTGGCAGTGCTGATCTATGATGATGCAGTTAGATGTAGAGGTCTTGAATGTGATTGGTGCATGGTCATGTGATTTTTGAGGTACATCCAATGAGGGAATGGCACAGAAAGTGTAGTGGAAATGGTAGAAGGGCTGTTCATGTTACGATATGTCCGCGGACATGGCGGTAGTTCGCGGACATCGGGAGTTACATCTGGGGATTTTTGGGTTCAGAAGTCATGCAAATGAGAATAAGCACTGAAAGGGATTGGTCAGCAAAGTTTGGTGGGTGTGTTGTGCCAGGAGAGATTTTCTCAGATACTCTTTTTGCTGAGAGAACAAAAGATAGCTATGGCTGTGTGTTTCAGAAAACAGATTGTTTGGATTTTAGGAGATTCGTGGCTACATTGGTTGAAGGTGCATGCAGAAAGCTGTGGAGTAGCTGTAGATCTTGGATTCCCACATGTGGAAGTACACTGGCATGGAGTACGTGGAATTAAGTGGTTGGACTTTCTACCTCTCTGTGCTACTTTGGAGACAGAGCAACATCCAGACATAATTGCAATTCATTGTGGAGGTAACAGTTTAGGACATGTGACTGGAATATTTTTGCAATTTGCTATGAAAGAAGGACTTAGGAAGGTTATCGACATGTTTCCTAATTCTCAAGTGATATTTTCACGGATTGCGCAGAGACAAATGTGGCTTCGTTCTTCTTCATTTGGTCCACAAATGGAAAAAGCAAGGCGCAATGTTAATAAGGCTGTTTGTGCCTTTCTAAGAGATTTTGGCATGTGTTCTTTTCACAATGAAAATATTATGTTTTGTAGTACATACATTTTTCGCAGAGATGGAGTCAATCTTACTTATGCTGGCAATCAGATTTTTCTGAGAAATGTACAAAATGCATTGCGACCTTTTTTGGAATTACAACAACGATTTTGAAGTAGATGTTAAGCATTTACAATTTTTGACTTACAAACACCACCCAAAGGCTCTTTTCAGAGCCACCACTTTTAAAAATTACAATGTTTGTGATGGAGTAGCAACCCAATTTTTTTAATGTTCGCGAACTGTCCGCAGACTTTCAAAAAATACAAAGAGCCCTGCTTCATTTATTTTCACTTCTATTTTTTAACTGGGAAAGGCGGCTCTGAAAAGAGCCTTATTTTTTTTTTTGATTTTTGTAATTTTGTATTTTTTTTTGGTTTTTCACACACGACACACTAGGAGAGGAGGGTAAAGGAGGGTAAAGGGGGGGCACCAACCACAGGGATAAGAAAGGGCGAGCTGAGAGAGGAAGATGTAGAGTGGGTTTTATTTGGGTAGTGAGCAGGTCTTCTCATGCTCTGAGACGATAGTCTCAAAAGCACTCCGAAGTCGCTCCCCCCTGCAGAGTACTGTGTCACAGTACATACATACAACTGTGACCCTCGAAAGGTAAGGGTCATCAGCATTCTGTATGGCCTGTGAGGCAGCTTGAGGAAGACGCTGTCCCACAGAGGTGGTCCTTGTGGTGACAGGATCAGAAACAGAGGATGAAGTAGAGGAAATCAACCTGCTGCGTTCTTCGCAAGGAACAGCCCTGCGAATAGCCCCAGAGTGAAATGACCTCAGGTGTCGCTTCATAGTAGTGGTCCCAAAGCTGTACTTACCGTGCTTCCCACGACTGAGTATCATTTTGCACTCATTGCAGGTAACACGGTTCGTACGAGCCTTAGGAACATTACCATGAATGGTAAATAACCGCCACACCCAAGACTCACGCCTAGTGCGGGTAGTAGGGTTTTCCTCTACCTCATTCTCATCATCGTCTTCTTCCTCCTCCGCATCCTCACTCCTGTTCCCCTCTTCAGGCCCTTGGGGAGGTGGTGGTGGTGGAGGGGGTGGGGGTGGTGTTGAAGCAGGTGCAGCACCAAGTGGCAGTTCAGCAGCCAAGGATGACATCTCGATGATGGTGTAGTCTGCAGGTGGCAGCAAAAATCACTGTGTTCTGAAGAATAGCCAGAAACACAATGGGAGTAAGCTCTTGGGCGTGGTCTTTTATAGGGGTGCTTGTGCGCGGTCCTCGGACATGAGCACTGTCCGCAGACAGATCGAACACAAAAAAAGGATCGGAAAGTTTCAAAAGGTATATAGAAACTCAAGATTGCTATGTGGGACTTGTGCCATGGTGAGATTTTATTGAAAAATATTATGGATTAACTGAAAATGTACTTTTAAATTGTTCGGGGACACGAACAGTGTCCGCATTTCAGGACACACGATGAGCGTGGGCGCGGTCATATGATCCGTTTGCGAACTAGTCCGCGAAGGAAGCGCCTGTCCGCAGGACACCAAGTGCATGGAGTTTGGTTAGCGCATGCGAATTGATGTCCTACGGACACTGTTCGGGTTCTGAAGTAATTAAAAGTGCGTCACACGTGAAACGAACATTTCAGGACACCGCGTGTGTTCTTAGAACAGTTTAAACTTGGTAGCGAACAGTAAGGACAGATATAGTGTTCTTCAGGACACGTGTAATTTAGTTTATGTACGAACATTTCAGGACACCAATTGTGTTCTGAGAACAGTTTTAATTGGGTAGCGAACACTACGAACAGGTATAGTGTTCTTCAGGACACCTCCATTTTCGTTTACGTACGAACATTTCAGGACACCAATAGCGTTCTTAGAACAGTTTGAACTTGCTAGCGAACAGTACCGGACAGGTATAGTGTTCTTTAGGACACTTTAATTTTTGTTTGTTTACAAACAATTCAGGACACCTCGTGTGTTCTTAGTACAGTTTCATGTTGCTAGCGAACACTATGAAAGTTGTACTGTTGTTCAGGACACATCATTTTCGTTTATTTACGAACATTTCAGGACACCAAATGTGTTCTTAGGACAGTTTTAAGTTGATAGCGAACATTACGGACAGATATAGTGTTCTTTAGAACACTTTCATTTTTGTTTCTTTACAAACATTTCAGGACACCACGTGTGTTCTTAGAACAGTTTCAACTTGCTAGCGAATAGTACGAACAGGTGTGGTGTTCTTCAGGACACCTCCATTTTCGTTTATGTACGAACATTTCAGAACACTCACACTGTCCGCGGACACTTTTATTGTTTTTTTTTTAAAAAACGGAAACTATTCACAATACAATATAAAAATTAAACTTTATTTAACATATATTAATAATTTATGACAGAGAAGGTGAGGCAGAAACAGAAACAAAAACAGGAGAATTTGGGGTTTCAACATGATTGGTATTAGGTGAAGAAGGGATGGAAATCTCATCAAAACGTTTTGGATTATGGAGAGGGTTTGGGGATAATTGACTGGGATATGGTGAGGAGGGACAAGTACATGTGGGGCAATGGTACGAGGTTTTTGGTTTGAAATGATTTTCTACAAAAGTTTTTAAATTATTAAAATTAGCCAATAATACATCCATTTTTTCTTCTATATTGTGAAGACTGTTATCCATAACAGGGTTTTCTGAAGTTTTTTCTATTCTGGTATGCTCTGTACAAAAAAAAATATATATGTTAAATGTATATAAAAAAAATAATAAATAAATGGTTTATATTATAAAGTGTTTACCATTAGTTTCACTATCTTGTGACATTTCTTCATGTTGGAAATTGTCCTCTAGCCATTCCAGAGTACTAGACATTTCTGTGAGAAAAATAAAGATAATATATTTTTTAATCTAATACAGAAAGTTTATAAATATATGAGTAAAATGAAGTACACTTACTATTTCTGGTAAGATAAGTCCTATGTATTCAGTGGGTGTGGTCTTGTTCTCAGTTCTGTTGTGTCTGTGAGGTAATTATGTTGGAAGCCAATTTATCTTCTTGTGGTATATTGCATTTCAGAACATATTGTATTTAAATTAATGGTTAGTGTGTTACATATATGGGTTACATTTCTTATGTATTACTATATATAATGTGTTTGTGTGCTGCTTTTTGAATTTGTTAAATGTTCCTATATTATGATATAACAATCAAACATACCCCCCCCCCCCCCACAGTTTTTAGGTAGTGGTACTGTTCTCCGAACATGTCCGCGAACATTAAATAAGTTCGCGGACATCAAGTTCATAAGAAGAGATCTAGTCAGTTCCATATGACATGTATATAAAGTCAAAGTCATTATTGTTAAGTTGTGCTACTAAAAAACTATGAAATTCAGTGAAAAAACTTTGTTAAAGGGATGTTATGGTTAAGTTGCGCTACTAAAAACCTATGAAATTCAGTGAAAAAAACTTTGTTAAAGGGACATTATGGTTAAGTTGCGCTACTAAAAACCTATGAAATTCAGTGAAAAAACTTTGTTAAAGGGACATTATGGTTCCAAGTAAAACCGAAAAACCCTTGAAATTCGCCACTTTTGGTAAGCTAAGCAACCATAACTCGCGCCACCACCGTGCACTGCTAAGACTAACACCCAGGACATCAAAGATGACATTCCACTACACATTATAAGCAGTGCTGGACAATAGCATGAAGACCTCATTTCAGGTTGTCACAGTTGAAAAGCACATTGAATTACAAAGTGAATCCCAGCAGAAGGAGTTGGATGAGCCAAGAAGCCAAGGTCTTATCAAACTAGAATTAACTAACATTAGATACAATTTGTGTGAAGGAACAGAAACTCCTGTCCAGAAGGCTTGAGCAAAACAAAAGACGTCAGAGGACTATTAAAAAATAGTATTTAGTAATAAACTCGATTCCATGGTCTCCAGTCATGTGGAAGGATGAAGTTGGAAGAACGGGGTGGTCACACATACGCATGAGGGCAGCGTGTGCCCACACTCCTTAACATTTCTCAGAGCACAGTACCAACTCAAGGCCAGGCTTCAAAGCCCTAATTGACACTGGACCATTGAGGTGATGATGGATTGATTTGCTAATTGGTGGGAAGCTAGTGTTAAGACGAGCTCATCTGCAGCTTGATGTTCAGACTGCCTGCTGCTAGACGTAGGTGGAAAAGTACAGACAGGGGTTAGAAGCCAACCAATTGTAGAGGACCGCATAATTAAGGGTCCTATAGTTTGTGTAGCCAATGGGACGTTGTGTATTTAGTGATGTTCATAGTGAGCATTTTATGTGGAGGGCATAGTTGCCCCACCTGATGTTAAGTACCCTATCACTTTCCTTCACTGTTCTATACTGATATGGAACTTATACTTAGATACTCACTTAGAGCCTATGACTTCCCTCAATAGGTTTTTGTAGTTTGCCATGTAGGATGATGTTGGTAATGATGCAGGTCAACACGTCACTGATGATGATTTTGCCTAATATAACAGTTTTTTGTAAAATTCGGTGAGTAAGACTATCGAGCGAGTGCTGATGCTCATTGTACTCCCCCTTTCAGATAACTGATAATAAAACAGATTTCCTTTTGCCAAACTACCAATCATTTTGCTTATTGATGTATGAATAAAATCCCCATCTATCTCAAGGGTAATTGCTACTCAAAAAAGGGGCTGGGATATCCAGTTCACTTGGTAGAAGAGAGAGGATGTTTTATTAAAAAATCTATCGACATAAGTAAACTTTAGAGTCCCGGAAATATCGCACGACTTTTGCCATTTGGCTGATGAGACACAAAGCTCCCCGTAGATAATGATTAGTGCAATTATCAAGACCTTGCAAGACAGGTGAGACGGGTTCCTTAGATTGCATACAATTCCATCCCACTTCCACAAGAAGCTGATAGGACGACAGTTTGAAGAGGCAGTAAAAGAGGCATGCGATACAGAGAGTCAGAAGACTAACATGCGAATAGTGAGTAGAAACTGAGGAGAGTGGCAAATTGATGCATGCGTAGTAAATAAAGGGAAGTGATAAGGGAAAAAGCGAGTAATGGAGGGAGGCGGGATAAACATAACGTGAGAATAGGAGTGTTAAAGTGTTGAATATATATTGAATTGAGTGTGGCCGAGCAACATATAATTGTGAGAGAGGCCACGATAAAGAGGATACGCTCATACCTAAGTTTTAAAGAATGTTAGAAGAAATTTGAACCCATAGTCCTGTAGTGGAAAACGTAGAAAACGGATTCAATTAAAGGTGAATCCAAAGGGGTTAACACTTCGTATGAAGTATTTTAGAGGTGAAGAGGAGTCTTAAAGATAAGATCGTATGAGATTTATGTGACCGGTTGTTTTGTGTGGTTTTGAAGAATGATGACATCATAAACAGAAAAAATGTATTGTTTTTATTGCACTTGATGGTTGTTTTTTAGCAAGATTAAAGTAGAAATTGTAGTTAACGGGATCGGAGCTTGCGAAGGGTGGTGCTGGCTCATATTGTGTTGTTTTCTTGAAATGTACTTTTAAATCTGTGATTAAAGCAAGCAAGCATTAACAAGTTAAGAGTGAATGGTGAAGGATGGAGGATGTTACTCCACTTATGCATCTCTGCAAGCAATTGCCGAAACATGAACCAAAACTTAGACATTATAGTGCAGAATGGGTTAAAGGAACCGCAGACAAAGGGTTTATGAAGTGCCTGCAAGGCCACTAGGAAGAAGCTAGACAAGCGCCTAGCAAGTTAAGAGCTCTGGAAAATGAACCAGGAGGAGCGAAATGAGCTGCCTCCTATAGACTGGATACTTAATGTATGCAAAGAGGGGGGTGAAGATCCCTCTGCTCCAACCGACCCGTCTGAAATCAAAAGATGAGAATAAGAAAGATGATGGTTATACCCATTGAGGGAGATTAAAGCAGCGGCAGGGTAAAGCAACCCAGCATATGAGTCACCTACACAAAGTAGTGACGAGGGCCCAGAAAAAAATGCTGAGAAAGATGTCATCTCTAAGGTCCCGTGAGACAAGGAGAGACGTGATGAGGATCGAAGCAATCGAGCAAGTACGTCTCTAGATATAGGAAGAGAAATAAAGAGATGAAAAGGAGAAAGAGATAAGGCTGATGTGAAAGCGCTCTTACAGAAGTAATGGATGGGAGGTCAAATTTTGCTTAAACTTGATGGTACAAGCATCTACGACGTAAGACAAAGAGAAGATCAAGAAAAGCACGATAAAAAAGATAAAGAAAGGGAGGAACTATTGAAAGATGAAGGGTAAAAAAGGAACGATAGACAGAGATACGAGCAGTTATATCAAGATGAGCAAGTGAAAAAACAAGAGAGAGCAAAAGAGCAAAGGGAATGAGATAACAGACAGAGAGCAATGGATGATGAGGAAAGATTAGAGCGAAGAAAGAATACAAGAGGAGGAACAGAAGTTAAGGGATAAGAGAATACAGAGACAAAGTGATGAGGAGATATGAAGGGCAAATGAGAGAAGGGATATGAAGAAAAAAGAGGAAGACAGAGTGAGAGTGGAAGCGAGAAAGTGAAGAGAATTTGACAATGATATGGAACGCAAAAGAAGGGAGAGAGCAGGCAATCTTGGAAAAGGAAGAGACGGGGGAATTGCCGCCTTTTGTAAGCAGTTTAAGATCATTGCCAGACAGAAGGCGATGTGGCAATATCGTCCCTGTGGTGGACAGACAAATGATGAGAGATGAGAATGAGTTTGGGGCTTCGCAGGTTTCCCTTGCTAGAGAACGGCAGAACAAGACCACAGTATATACCATGGCCTCAAATGGAGAGGGATAAGCTAAGGTGTAAACTCCTGAGTTTAACTTCGGGCGCTGGGAAATGGATACATGAGTTAGAAAAAATTACCGGAGAAAACACGTTGGCTCTAGGGGACATTAAGGGTCTCCTAAACGCCATACTTGGTGAGAGAGCTGATGACGTATCAACAGGGACATATGGACATGATAGCCTGGTGTGACTACAGTCAACACTGCTCACGATGGAACACTGTTTAATAACTGTAGGGCTGCAGTCTGGAAAGCGCTTAGAGTACTGTATCCAGACACGTCTGATATGGGAGCTATAATGACGAAAAAGATGAAGGACGGGGATGACCTGCTTGTTTACATTCAACATTTTCAGGAGGCATGGAGCTTGGAAATGCGCAAATCTTTGGCAAAATCTATACTGGTATTCTATCATATATTATGCCCAGGGCGGCCTGAGCCAGTAAAAAAGCAGCTCAAGAAATTAGTGGGCATAGAAGCAAAACCGAGGTTGAAGATTCAGCTGACCATTGCACATTACTGCAGACTTCTTCAGAAAAATAATTGCAAAAAAGACGACGTGAGAAAAAGCAAAGAGGTGAAGCTAGTGCAGAAAAATTATACAAATACGCCATTGAGGGGGCAATGTTGATGAGTGTAGATGGATCTAATTCATAGCAAACAATGAACATGCCACAGGTGAATAATCAAAGGCAGTTCGATCAAAACAATAGTGGATTTACTCCTGGGGGAAGAGGATTCCGAGGATGAGGTTGGAAATGTAATCAAGGGAATTGGCAGAAAAATCAGGGAAGCGTTCAGAATACACAAGGTGGGTTTCAGAATATGCAAGATTGTAATAAGAATATGTAAAATGGACAGGATGTGAGAACACTGCCTATATGTTGGACTTGTGGAATGACAGGGCACTTTGCTCGCATGTGTAAAAGTCAAGAGTTAGTGCAAAATGGCCAGTTTCTGAGTGGGGTGGATGTCAAATCCAGCAGCATGTTCGTAGCAGAATAGAGATGGTTTTCTCAGAATGAAACGATGCAGCAGCAAGCGCCAAGAATGTAGCAAGGCTTGCAACCACAACAGGTAGCAGTCAATCCGCCACAAGGACAGTCACAGCAGTCACCTATGCAGCTTCAGCAAAACACAAGCACAGGACAGTTAATGACTCCTAGAGTAGGGGGTGTCACTGTTGATGGAAGGAATCCTTTTACCGCTAATGTAATGAGTCTGCACCCGCAATAGGACAACTCACTGGGAGACCTGATGTGTTTGATCCTATCCGTAATGCCGAATCCTCACAAGGAACCAAGGGTAGACGTCAGTATAGGGGGCAAATCTTTTTTTTTTTAGTAGACATGGGTGCAACTCGCTCATGTATACGAGATGGAAAATTTTCAATGTCTGGCAATGCCATGAATACTCAGGGATTCACAGGAGCTACAAGCAGAGTTCCTTTCACTGAAGAATTAACATTCTCTATTGAAGAATGTGACATGTAAGGTGCCATTGCTATATTCGAGGAAAACATCTGTCAATATATTGGGACAAGATTTAATGACACAGTTGAATATGACCATTTCATTTACTGGCTAAGGCATAGTGTGTTCAATACCAGGAATGCATTATTTAAACATATGTGAAATTATTATGGCTTTCTCAGGATGGATAGCTGTGAGAGGAATACTGTTAGAACTAGAGGTTTTTCATTATGGAGTATGCATTCTGTTGTCTTAGCTACCGGGCCTAGCAGGCAGAGTAATGAGAAGACCTGATGAATTTCTATTCAGACCTGGAATATGCTTCAAGAGGAGGAACGCGCCTTTCCCTTGATGCTACAAGCAGCCGTAGTGCGAGGAGAAATGGTTTTGCTTGATGCAAATGATGATGAAGGCAGACAACAGTCCGCAGTAATCGCCAGTGGGGAAGGTTACAGATTGATTGACGTCACTGATGAAGATCTATTTGGCGATCATTCATCTGATGATGAAGTGATATTTGACATGAGTATCACTTACTGGGTAAGAGCAATTAAAAGAGAAGTTCCTCAGAAGCTGATGATAGCACAAAAGCATCCTGAGTATTTTGATGAAGACATGGCAAAAGTGCCAGTCTCATTATGGACTACCGGCCCCTATGACGTAGGCTTACTGAAGGGGATTGGAGAAGTGAAGATTAAATTGAAACCAGGAGCAATTTTACCTCGAGCATGACAGTAACCCATGTCTCGAGAGGGAGATGAAGGTATTTTCAAGACGATTTCCGCCATGATGGATCAGGGCATCTTAGTGACGTCAGAGTCACCATGTAATACTGCGGTCTATCCTATCAAAAAGGGGGGGGTCTTGCAGACTAGATCTTAGGCCGATAAACCAGATTGTAGAGGCCGAGTTCCCTGTTGGAACACAATATTTCACTGTGATTGATTTGAAAATGCGTTTTTCGCAATCCCGTTGCACAAAGACTCGCAGGATCTGACGTCATTTAAGTTCAGGCAGACTCACCTGAAAAGCACTCGTTAACCCCAGGGGTAATGTGAGTCACCATCAATAGAGTCCTGCAGATGGACTTGAGCAATATTGTTTTAGAAAATGTTGTGTTGCAATACGTAGATGACATTTTAGTTTGCAGCAGCTCAGAGGAAGAGTGCAGACGCGATTCTGTTCAGCTGATGATTATACTCGTTGACAAAGGATATAAAGTTGTTAAAGAAAAGTTGCAATATTGTCAACAAGAAGTTCTATACATAGGACAATTGACTTTTCAACAAGGAAAGAAAGTTACTTCTGAAAGAGCTACGGCTATTTTGAAAACTGCAAAACCACACACGATAAAGCACATGCAGAGATGTTTGGGATTGTGTAATTATGTCAGAGCATGGGTCTTTGACTACACTTCGTATATAAGGCCTTTATTGCACTTTATTGCAGGCCTTAAAGAAAGCACAGGCAACGCAGGAAAAGATTGTGTGGACTGAGGAAATGGAAGAAGGGTTTGACGAATTGAAAAAAGCAATTTGCACAGCTCCAGTTTTAGGGATTCCTAATTATACTGAGGAATTATTTTTGTTCTCACACAGGTTGGGGTACAAGCCCCTTGCATATTACAGTGGAATCTTAGACCCAGCAATGAGAGGTCATTTTCCATGCGAACAAAGTTCAATAGCCGCCGCGTTCGCCATAGAGAAAGCTGCAAGCATGGTGATGGGATTTTCCATTACGTTATTCGTTGAGCACCCTTTATTTGCTATTTTAGAGAAGCCAAAGGGCACATTGACACCCCAAAGGGCTTCTGTCTATGAAGTAGTAATATCGAATCCAGCAATTAAAATAGTCTGATGTAAAATAGTGAATCCTGCTATGTTTATTGCTGAGCCAAATGCAGAAGGAGAGTCTGAACACGTTTGCACAAACTATGAAGAGTTCTATGATGAAATCCCTGGAATAAAAGAGAATGCATTAGCAGGAGGAGAGATTTTCATTGACGGTTCTTCAAGGATCGATCAAAATGATGGACAGATATATACAGGTGCCGCTCTGATAAAGCACACGGCTAATGGGGAATTTCAGGGGCTTAGAAGTACTTGATTGCCGTCTAATTATTCAGCACAAGCTGCAGAATTGTTGACGTTGATACTCACGTTTGAGGATTACGCAGACCAGGAAGTAACAGTGTACAGTGACTCCGCCTATGTGACACTGACAGTGCACGCAGGGTTAGCATGTTGGAAAAGCTGGAGCTACCTTCGAGTGGACGGCACGCCAGTACAGCACGTCGCCTTACTGGACAGTCTTAATAAAGCATTTTAACTCCCAGTAAGCATTGGAGTCGTCAAGTGCACAACTCACACTAAAAGGGCAGATTTGATCTCATGTGAAAATCAAGCAGCAGACGTTGAGGCTAAGCGCATAGCAAATACAAATTAGGATAATGATAATGTTGAAACTCCTAATGTAAATGAAAAAATTGTTGTTATGATGACTGTATCTGAAAGTTATAATAAACTATCAAAAATGCAGTTGGTAGAGATCCAAGGGGAGGCACCTCAAGAGGAAAAGAAATTGTGGACACGAAGAGGGTGTTCTTTAAACCCCTCTGAAGCATTGTAGCGACAAGACAGCACTGGTAAACCAGTGATGCCTGTAGCCTTATTGAGGGTGGTGCTGGAACAACTACACCACCCCGCACACACAACAATGGAGAATCTCGCTGCAACTATTGCTGAGGATTGGTGTGTACCAAATCTATTAGAGCATGCTGCATTTTTTATGACAAATTGCATACTTTGTCAGACATTCACAGCTGGGCATATACTGTGCACAGTTAGGGGACTGTGACCACCCCCAATATTGGGAATATGCATATCTATGCAGTTGTGAGCTCACCAGTACCATGAGGTACCAGGGGTAGTTTTCAAGTTTTGAGCAAATATTTTTCCTCTTTTTTTCAGGGACTAGGGCGATTAAGGAGATAAATATATAAAGAAGCAATTTCACCACTAGCTTCCCACCTTCCCAACACATAGGCCGTGGAATAAGTGCTCTGTGAATGATAATAACTTACACTCAGCTGTGTCTGTCAACATTAGTTCAGGTATCAAAAAGACATATTTTAATAGGTATATACAACAAAATAAAAGGACCATGTGTTGGAAAAACACATGCGCAATCCACTAAAACAAGAAGAGTGGCCTACTAAGTGCCATTTGAACAATCCGTGTTTCTTTGAAGAAACATAAGAGGAATGCATCGCATAAAACACATAGAGATGGTCATAACAACTTCCATCAATGGGGTAAATCTGCATATGACTTTATGCATTCAAAAGTGTGTTACACTGGTGATTTTGGTAATCATGAGTGAATTTCTATCTATCCTGACATGTCTACACTTAATCGTGTTTCTGGGGGTAGAAAGACACAAAAACGAGTTAAATCCTGATATCAATGTGTTGTCAGCTCCCCCGTCTTTAGGACGCTATCGAACATTAATTCTAGGGACGATTTGGCTATCTGCACTGGACCATGTGAACTGCCATTTCTACCTAGAAATGAAAATAAAAAACACATTTTAAAACCAGGATACCTGTATGTTGCGTATAACAATTATTACTATAACACACAGCAGCAAATGGAGTAGTCATCCCACTAACCTGCTACTCTCGTAGTTTCTTTCAAGTGTGGGAGTGAGTTCAAAGGTTGCCATGCATAAAACGTATGTCTTTGAATGAATCCAGGTCTGAAAATCAAATAGAAACTTCATTTATCTCTCCTTGTTTTCATTAAGTAATGATGTATTGCATCTAACATATTCATTTACCCGCATCTTAACTGTCAGGTTTACCTTTTCAATTGGGTGATGTATCACTTTCTTTTTGATGTTAGTGCACCATTCATTGCTTGTAACAGTCGAGGGCCATCACAGGCGGGACTACATCGCCGATAATTCCTCTGTGCATCGTCTGTAGATACCAGACACATAAATGGGCTGCATTTCAAACTCTTGGTCAGATAAAGTCACATTATCTGTAATTGATCAAGCCAGCTTCACTTACTTTATCAGTCTGTGATCCATAAGTGGAGATCTAGGCTACGGGTCCTCCGTTATATACTGAGGTGTTGTGGAGCGGCTCAGTGTGCAGAGACCTGTATTGTTTTCAGCTTGTCTGTACTCAGAGTAAGAACAGAGTCCTACAGGGATATCTATGCACAAGTCTGTCAATATTAAGCTTTTGTTCGCCTGTCCCGAGTGCCTAATTAGTCCAAAGCGAGTTGGCATTTACTTATGGGCGTTCTGGACTGATTTTCGTGGTCTAATTCTGCATAGTTCAGATGAATATTCTGTTCTCTCACTGAGACGCTTGCTCACCTTATTCTCGCGTTTCTCTCTGTGTGCGTGTGGCCGCCATCTTTAATTAGTGTGATCTTAATGCTAGCCCAATGCTCACATTCACGTGTGTCTGTGCATAGCCACCATCTTAGGTGTGTGTGTGTTATTCACCATTCATCACATATCTTTCATGGCACCTTAGTGAGAAATAACCAGAGCTTACGGTCAGGGAATTTTCATAGATCTCCTGGGAGAACCTTTATCATGTTTGGCCTTTATTTTATGTTGTGTAGCAGCTCATAGTGTGAATGCTACACAAAGTTTACAAATCATATGTGCTATAGTTATCCTCGAAAGTCCTGACAGCTTGCTGCCGCAGATGACTGAAACTTCAGTGGAAAACAAACTCCACTGCACAGCAATGTTTAAACCTGCTTTTACAGTGTTTAGATCATAAATCCATTTTTGCTGCAACTTTTTTAGGGCTAGATCTCTGTCACCAACACGAGGGTGGGCCATCAATATTTGGAGCACAAACCAATATAAATCATTATGCGAATGCTTTGCTTCTTAAAGTGAGCTACCAAGGGTTTGAAGTTTGGTTTCTGATGGCAGATTGATGTTTGCATATACTTGTTTTCACTGCTCTTTTGGTCTTTCCAATATACAAGAGGCCGCACGGGCATCTGATGCCATAAATCACCCATTTGGTCAGGCAATTAGAGAAGGTATTTAACTTCCACATAAGTCCATTTAAGTCTATTTGTTTGATATTACTTGTCAAATGACATACAGAGCATTGGCCACATTTAAAATGGCCACAAACCGGTGATAGATGCCATAGTTGGTTCTGGTCAGATGCCAGATTTCTTTCGACTGGGTATGTGTGCACTAACTTATCACGAAGATTTGGCATTCCCTTGAATGCAAATCTCGGATTCATAAGTTTGAAATCATCTGATTGAATGATTCTCCCATTTTTTAGAATGATCTTTCTCAAGTCATTGCTTAAAGTAGAAACAGTGGAAATGCATGTCATTCTCTCTTCCTGAGATTCCCTTTGTTTGGTTAGGCACATTTCTTGGTTAGCGTTCCATGCTCATTTCATGGACCGTTTGATGATCTTGGAAGGGTATTGATGATTTAGTAGTTTTTTGCTGAGTTCATTACTATTGGTTTTTAAATCGTCAATCTTACCAAGCTAATAAATTTGTCATTTACCAGCCACTTAGTCCCAAGCAATCTGAAACAATCATGGGTTCTCCCACTTCTAAAAAAACCGAACACTAGACCTGTCTATACCAACCAATTATAGACCAATCACCACTGTCCCGTTCCTACTGAAAAACCTATATAGAGTTGCTTACCTACAAATTCAAGACTATCTAGAGAGTAACCAACTACTAGGAATCCATCATTTTGGCTTTAGACCCCAACATGGAACAGAAACAGCCCTTTTTGACCTCAAAAGTCAGATTGATGAGCTTAAAGATAAAGGCAGTGTTGCCATCCTACTTCTTTTAGACTTCTCAGCAGCCTTTGACTTAGTTGACCATAAAATCCTATGCAACCACCTGTCATCGGCAGCACACTTTTCCCACTCTACTGTCACGTTGATCCAATCCTTCCTCGCAAATAGAACCTGCGTGTCTTCTCACCCACAGCAGTGGCTGACCCGATCCCCATCACATGTGGTGTCCCACAAGGCTCCTGTGTTTCGTCAACTTTGTATAACATATTTATAAAGCCTCTATTCGACAAACTGGACCATCTGGGTGTCACCTACACCAACTACGCAGATGACACCCAGATACTCCTAACTCTATCAGGTAACTACAGCTCTGACGTCGGCCGGATCAACGAAGTATTCCCCATCATTCAGGCATGGATGGCTACACATGGCCTCTGCCTGAATGATGATAAGACTGAACTGCTCCTTGTCGGCTCACCTAACAACCTGCTGAAACTCAGCCCCAACTATAACAGCATCATCCTTGATGGAAATACCATACCCATTGCTAAAAGTCTAAAAACCCTTGGTTTCCACCTTGATGCCTCACCAACAAATCAACATGAATGCCTCAGCCACTGACTACACAGGCAAGCTGATCAGGGCCTGCAGACCTTTATTGTCCTCTAACTGCTGCCTCATATTGGCCAGGGCACTTATACAGTCCAAATTGGACTACTGCAACGGCTTATACTAGGGCGCAAACAAATCCATAATCAACAAACTGTAGGTTATCCAAAACAATGCATTACGAGCTGCACTATGTATTCCCAGGAGAGAGCACATTTCTACTATTATAAAATCATGCAAGTGGCTTTCCATACAACAAAAAATCGACCTAAAAACTATCTGCTTCACTTACAAAGCCCTGAGCCACCAAGCCCCTCCATATCTGACTAACAAATTTATCCTGAAATCGTCTACCAGAATCACCAGATCCACCAACACACTATGCCTGATGGGGCCCAGATACACCCTAAAAAGAGCCGGCGGAACCAGATTCTCGTTCTAGCCTCCCAACTTTGGAATACACTTCCACTGGACATCAAATCTATCTCAACCTTTCAATCATTCAGAGACCATGGGCCTCATTAGGACCCAGGCGGTAAGGGGTTTACGGCGGCGTAAACAGCGCCGACCCTTACCGCCTGATTCCGAGGTCCCTTAGCGCCATGGAGGATTTAACACCTGCTTTTAGCAGGTGTTAAAATCCATGGCGCTAAGGGACCTTGTTGTTAATTACGCCACCGTAATTTACGGTGGCGTAATTAACGCCTTCCCCACTCCCATTATGCCCTATGGGGCAAAAATGGGAATGGGGAAGGGTAAATGGGGATTGGGGACTTACCGCCCCGCCAACCTCGGGATGGGGTGGTAAGTCCGCCAACCACCATGGCGTAAACGTAGTTTACGCCATGGTGGTAAAGGTACGACCCAGGCGGTAACTTACCACCTGGGTCGTAATGAGGCCCCATGTCATTACATGGCTACTGAATAAAAACTAACACTACCTCATCTCACTCCTGACATCATACATACATACCCTTAGCATTCACACTTTCCTGCCTCTGCGTTCAAATGTATTATTTTGTACTATACCTGTGTATATACTATATAAACTGTCTAAACTGTATACATTTTATAAACTATATAAACTGTCTAAATGTATAAACTGTATCCTGTAACCATTTACCTTAAACGCCCATTTACCCCTGGGTCAGGTGCACTATTTCAATAAAATAAACAAACAAACTAGACATTTCCTCCGTTAATGCCACAGTTGGGTTCCCTGCAAGTTTTTTTGTAGGATTTGTTGTCTCCCATGAGGTACCAGAGCACATTAATAGGCGCCTCAATAAAAGACAAGTACCAATAAAGGTCTTTTGTGTTTACAGGACCTGAAAGATTAATAAGTAGCTCCGTCAGATCAAGATGCTACTTTGGAGTACTTTTGAGACTCTGTTTGTGAATTTATAAATCTTTGGTAAAAGACAGTACAGAACATATAGTGTTTTTTTAAACTTATGGACTACTGTAACTCTTCAGAGAATCCATTATATCAACAGCTACCAAGTAGGAAGCATCCTCTGTTGAGTATTAAATCTAAATGTCTTGGGGCCTCATTACATGGAAGGCGGTAAGGGTTAACGGTCACCGGTAATGCTACCGGTGACCGTTAACCCTTACCGCCTTATTACAAGGTGCCTTTGCGGGTTGGTACTTTAACGCCTGCCTTTAGCAGGCGTTAAAAAACGAACCCGCAAAGGCACCTTGGTGCTAATTATGGTACCGCAATTTGGGGTACCGTAATTAGCAACTTCCCTATTCCCATTATTCCCTATGGGGGCAAAAATGGGAATGGGGAAGGGCCTGGATGAATGGGGAATTACCGCCCCCGCTCACCTTGGAGCAGGGCGGTAATTCCGCCATCCACCAAGGCGGACATGGTAAAATACCGGCGGCTACCAGTTACCGCCTTCCGTGTAATGAGGCCCATGGTCTTTAGGCTAACATCTATATACATGTGGCCATAGGGTTCTAATCAGGACCAGCTGTGATTTGATTCAACAGATACTGGTGTCGCTGTGTGACCTATGTGATGCCTCTACATTGTACCCTGCCCTTGCGTTGTCAACTAAATAAGGTTAGTAGACAGACCAAAATTAGCATCTATAGATGCTCTATATAACTAGAGTGGTTTGGACCAATCAACAGATCCATTTCATTGTTTTTAATCTGTAGATTACAAACTCTTCTGGGGTTAGAAGACTAAAGACCTTACAAGATTACTCATCTATGTCCTGACAAAGGCATGGCTCAAATAACGAGAAGACTACTGCTGGATGTGGTCTATCGCCACCAAAAAGGGACAAAAACGCACTGCGTCAACACTATGGGGGTCATTATGAGGTAGGTGGTAAGGCATTACCGGTAAGGACACCGGTGCCGGTAATCCCTTACCACCCTATTCCGAGGTCCCTTAGCCTGTCCCTTCCCTAACGCCTGTTTTACCAGACGTTAGGCAAGGGACCCGTTAAGGGACTTCAGAGCTAATAACTGTCCCGCTAATAGAGGACCCGTTATTAGCTCCATCCCATTCCCATTGAGCCCTATGGGGGCTCAAATGGGAATGGGGAATGGTTCCCGGAATGGGGACTTACCGGGTCCTCCAAGGTCGGAATGACCCGGTAAGTCCCTATTCCGGGAACACGGATCCAGAATGCGGTAAGGGGGTAGTCATGGTGCTAATAGCGCCATGGCTACCTCCAACCTCGCGATGACCCCCTATATCTGTATACATATCCACTGCAAACCAGTAACACCTTATAACTGACAGGAAGTTAGCACACCTCAGAGATAACAAAGGGTGTAGAGTAGAGAAGCTTGAGAAAAACATCAGACAAATAAGGAAGAGAGCTATTAACAAACAAGCCATTACACTAACACAGAGTTCTTAGAAAAGAGAATATCGAGCCTGGTGTGTGTACCTTCTGTAAAAAACTGTGTATATGACTGCTCCTCTACCATGCTGTAACCCTGTTGATGTTATTATGTGCAAGAAATTTGAAAAAGCATTCTTTAGCTAGAGTAGCTAGTACTCTCTGGCACACTGTTGTTTTATTGTGCTACACTAACCCAGAATTAAAGTGCTTATAAGTAACTGTGTCATATGTGATTTTGTTCAATTGTCATTTGTTATATGTTTCAAAGAAAGGAATGGTTCTATGAGAAACAGAATCTTCAACATAGAATAATAATAAAACATGCTTTTTTTATTTACAAATCTAAAACTGTGTGTTTTTGGTCCACATGAGAAAAGCAATTGTTAACTCTTAGATGCAATTTTTTGGTTCCGACTACATAGAGTAATTTTATGTGCAAGAGCAGGAGGAAGTCTGTAATTCCCCCCCCTTTTTGTCATTACATAGATACCCTTGTATATTACAGACCCCTCAAAATGACAATGGCCCACATTTTGTGAATCAAACATTTGAACAGATCAGATAGTTGCTTGGTATAAAGCACACATTTTCTTCGGCTTATAATCCACAAGGAAATGGGATCTGAGAGAGACTCAATGGCCTGCTCAAGGAAAGAATAGCCAAATTGAAGCTTACCTTGAAGAAATAGTGGTTGCATTGCCTACCACTGGCACTATATGCTTTAAGGAACCAACCGTGTTCTGACCACCATCTCACTCCCCACGAGATAGTGATGTTGAGACGAATGAGGACACCCTTAATGCCTCCATCCAGAGTTAGAAGTGATGCTCAGCCAACTGCAGATTTGTTAGTAATGGATTTAAGTGACCATTTGAATTGTACGACTTCAAGTATCTCTGTCACTTCAGGGCAGCTGTAGCGACAAGGGTGTAGGGCAGTACAGAACACAGGAGATGCTTCAACAAGTGAATCTCAAGAATTGCGTGTTCTCCAACTATTCCTGGTGATGTAGTCCTAGTCCGCAATAATACAAGGAAGAAGTGGGACGAACCCCATTTCAACAGTCCATTCATCGTTGAAGACGTCATGCCGTCTGCTGTCAAAGTGCAGGGTCGGAGTGCTTTGACATTCCTAGGCGATTTAAAGATCTTTGCTGGAGAAAACCCTCTGCCCGCACCCCTACAGGAAGCAAGTACAAGCATCAGGGAAGGACCACAGCACGTGCAGACAAGGTCTGCGGCGAGGAGAAGTACGCAGATGCTGTGGAATAAAAGTAAAAACATTTTATTGGACTGTGGCTTGGTTCGGGACACTCTTTAAGCCATCTCTGAAAGGGTTAAGGGAAGCTGATGAGAAAACTCTGTGCTTTCATTTCAGGGTGAAAGAAAAATCATTTGTTCTTAAAGCCACAGAGAAGCTTGTTAAACAAAACTTTGGACTGAGGCATGCTTAAGTCTTGATAAAAAGAGGATTATGCCAGATTCTGGTCATGGTTACAGCAATTGGAAGAGGGTGCAGTAACCACATTCATTTAACACTGAGTTCCTGTTTGGATCTAGCTATGGTGTTACAAAGTGATGACCTTTATCGACTTCTTCTTACTTATTTCGGGTTGGTGTTGCACTCTTTCTTTTCACTGGTGGGGAGAACTAATCACTTTCCTGCTTTCTTACAAGATCCTAAGAATTATAAGAAGATTGCTTATAGTTATCACTGAACACATTTTGCAATAGTCTGAGTACAGCCAGGAGAGCACAAATTCCCCTATCAACTGATGCAGCTAATAGACTAGTCAGTGTGGTGTTCTTTCATCTGACTGAGGGATATCCACATCTTTTTGGAAGGCACACTGATGTGCTCACCTTTATGAGGGATCCAAGAAACACAGCACATTGGAATGTGACTTGGAAGGTATTATGATCCATGTGAGTATATATTCCAACCAAAATCACAGATCGGTGAGAAACTTTCCTTTGAGGGACAGATCGAGAGGTTGCTGATAAAAATTCTTGTTTCATGCTGAAAGAAATTTGACATGTCGTTTGGGCTGAAGCAAATTCGAGGCATTGACTGGGAGCTAATGTATGTCGTTGAGCTCATTTAGACTTACTAAGGTCTTTTTTTTTATACTGGAAAGGCATCTACTTTTCGGGTGGTGAAAGACTGGTTCCAGAAATACAATAAAAGAATTTGTTCTGATCGTTCAGTAAGGGGATAGCTGATTGAGGTCAAATTGCTGAGACAAGACTGCAGTTTCCAGAGGCAGTTCACAATGCTGATGTATTCAAGTTTGAGTTTTTCCATCCTTAAGCAATAAAGATGAGCAGCATAAACAGTAGCATAATCATGCCTAACACAGACAGACGTCCACGGTGACCACGAAGTAGATGCTGTAAAGTAACTTATCTTTGCGTCATTTACACCTGCATTGTGTTCATAATCGTACTGCTTTCAGTGACTGTACGCACAGCATTCTGCATTGGTGCAAATGGAGCTAAGACTCCTGTGCATGTTCCTGAACAGAAGGTAAATGTAAACCTGGCAACTACTAGGAAACCCAGACCCTATGTAGTCATTCCTGTCCTCATTAAAGATGACCTATTGCCTGAGCCTGTTATATGTGGCATTATTCATCATCCACGTGCAACAGGTGTCATAGACATTCTTTTTGGATGCCAGAGACAGGCTTGACAAGACAGGCAAGACAAAGGGTTGTTAGAGGGTGGGCCTACACCAGTAATGCATGCAAATACACCTGGTCCTGTATTAAATTACTCAAAAATAACCCCCAAAAGACAGTCACACCTAGATACATTTTTATGCCTAAAGGGTATGTTGGGAGGACGAATGTTGCCGAAACCTCTCCTGTACAGACAGCACCAATGGATCTTCCTGTAGAAAAGCCAGCTGAAAGAGGCTATGCTGGTACACTGCATGATATGATCATGGAAGGGAAGCTCACATGAAAAGAATGAGGCCTAAAAGAAGCACCCAAGAAGATAATTATGAATTACATGATTACCTGGACAGCATGGCACACTTGGGAAATAATGTATGGTATCAACATATGAAGGAAGGTGGGAGAAGAACTTCAAAGGAGGAATGCTTTGTATGTCCACTCCTGCCATACAGCATAGGGAAGTCAAAAATCTTCATAGCTTTTGAAATAGATGTCCTGCACACTGTAGAGTGCATTTAGCATTCTGTAGTACAAGAGGCCAATTCATGGGTCGAACAGCCTCTCTCAAATGGGCAACACAATGGACAGATCCAGATGAAGATGACTATATTCAAGACATAAAGACAAGGGACAAAGACCAGACTTGGAATCTTTTGATCAGATATGAGAAGCCTGGAGTAAAAGGAATTAGAATTAGACAAGAAGTGAATAAAAGGCTGAAAATTCCAGGAAAGTCTGCGGAAGACATTAGATGGAAGAACAGAGGCCAGATGCAGATTTGGGGAACTGTCCTATCACCCGAAAGCTGGGAAGAAGGTGTGGTGATCTGCAGAGACTGGGTAATAATGGGTCACTACAATCAAACAATTGAACATGCACAAATGTTGTGTAAAACTTTATGACCGAAACTTGCAAAGCTACTAACTTGGGTCAAAGACAAATGAGGACCCTTGCAGATTGTACCTTTAGAAAATGCAAAGATATGTTTCAGAAACAACATAACAAGAACAATAGGAGAGAACCAGAAGTGTGGTTGATTATTTGAAGCACCAGGTATGAACATTGGGACAGCAGTAATTATGGATCACTATTGGGCTTGTGTAATCCACGGCATAAATGAAGTTACCTAAAGACTGGGGAGAAATATGCTCATTGGTTAATCTTCATGTTTCAGCATTAGTGATCCCAAAGAGTGATCTGAGCCTTGACAGTTTTCCAAAAGTAGATGCTCACCTGAGGAAGAAGATATTGGTGGAGCTGATAAGGAGGATGCAGAGAGAGAACTATTTTCTCAGCCAAATCAATAGAAGCTTTTGACTCTATCCCATATGAGCACAGACTGTTTAGCCAGACTTCTTCAGTGTTCACGTTGATCTTCATGACGAGAATCCAGGTTGGAGCCAACATCAAGTGGCTACAGATAACCAGGTGGGAATTGCTGCAGACAATTAACACTACAATAAAGGGATTCAATACAATCAGAGAAGAGATGAGAGCCATAAGACTGATGACGCTCCAGAATAGATACGTTTTGGACATGATCACAACTATGGATCGAGGTGTTTGTGCAAAAATCGGAGAATCATGTTGCACATTTATACCTTCTCATAATGATGAGAATGGAACCTTGACAGAGGCCTTAGACATGCTGACAAAACATCATGGCCAGATCATAGACAAAGTGCAAGACATTGCTGATGATAGCTGGCTTGGAATACTCTTCTCTTGGGTTCCACCATGGATGACAGACATGTTCAAGTTGCTTGGAGTCCTGATAGTGTTGCCATTGCTTGGATTCTGTGTGATCAAAATAATAATCTCACAGTGCAAGAAGACAGCAAAGAAAGCCATAGGGATGGAGATCATGATCAATGTGAGCAAGGATGGAAAGCCAGAGACCTGACAGATGAAGAATTCAGAGACTTTGTGAAGGCTAGTATTCATGTACCTGAGGGAACGAGGTTCCTCTGTTCAGAGAATCATAAGTATGTGGGAAGATGGATCTATTGCAGTGGACAATGCATGCTCATGACATGGAGTAAGGATGAGCATGTGAAGTCAGCAGGATGCCTGAAAGGAGTCATAAAGATATGGGTCCCTGAAAAGCTCTTTTTCAGAAGCGGATACCTGGATGTAGAGGATGATGAGAAAGTGGTCAATGAATCGCCCAGAGGGGGGAGTGTAGACGAGGGGCCAAGTACCCCTATTCCAACCGCCCTGCCCTTATTACCCGTCTGCTGGAAACCAGAGTATGAGACATACACGGAGCAGTTGAACAGACAAAGAGCAGAGTATGGACTCCGTGCAGTACCAGTGAAAGTACGAATACCTAAGAAGATCTGGGAGGCAAGGTACCCATTGAGAAAACCGTAAGAAAATATAATGGCCATTTGAATGAGATTCCTGAAGAAGCAGAACAAATGAGGGGCAAAGATGAATGGTGACGTCACACAGAATCGAGCTGACATCTGTAGAAGAGATGCAGAGACCAGAGAACCCAGATTTTCTATAATGCATCAAGAAAGTATCAAGGATAATTGACATCTTGTGATCAAGGTGAAGAAACTTATGCCACAGAAACAGATGAAGTCATTAACTTAGTTTAAACGTGTACAGATGCAAAAGAAATGCAAGCAGACAAAGTCATCTTGAGGCTAGCTTTATAGTAAATAGATTGCGGCAAGAGCCAATATGTATGTATGAACGAGTGAAGGGTGGATGTTTCCACTACACATTATAAGCAGTGCTGGACAGTAGCAAGAAGGCCTCATTTCAGGGTGTCACAGTTAAAAAGCAAATTGAATTACAAAGTGAATCCCAGCAGAAGGTGTTGGATGAGCCAAGAAGCCAAGGTCTTATCAAACTGGAATGAACTAACATTAGATATAATTTGTGTGAAGGAGCAAGCTCCTGTCCAGAAGGCTTGAGCAGAACAAAAGACATCAGAGGACTATTAAAAAATAGCATTTTTACACACCAAAAAGCTTGATTCCATGGTCTCCAGTCACGTGGAAGGATGAAGTTGGAAGAACGAGGTGGTCACACGGACGCATGAGGGTTGCGTGTGCCCACACTCCTTACATTTCTCAGAGAACAGTACAAACTCAAGGCCAGGCTTCAAAGCCCTAATTGACACTGGACCATTGAGGTGATGATGGACCGATTTGCTAATTGGTGGGAAGCTAGTGTGGATGTTCAGCATGAGTGCTGCTAGACATAGGTGGAAAAGTACTGACAGGGGTTAGAAGCCAACCAATTGTAGAGGTACGCGTAATTAAGGGTCCTATAATTTGTGTAGCCAGTGGCACGTTGTGTATTTAGTGACATTCATAGTGGCCATTTTATGGGGAGGGCTCAGTTGCCCCACCTGATGTTAAGTACCCTATCACTTTCCTTCACTGTTCTATACTGATATGGAACTTATACTTAGATACTCTCTTAGAGCCTATCACTTCCCTCAATAGGCTTTTGTAGTTTGCCATATAGGATGACGTTGGTAATGATGCAGGTCAGTCAACACGTCACTGATAATGATTTTGCCTAATATAACCTCCGTTTTAGTAAGATTTGTTGAGTAAGAGGATTGAGCGAGTGCTGATGTTCGTTGTACTCCCTGTTTTAGATAACTGATAATAAAACAGATTTCCTTTTGCCAAACTACCTGAGTCGTTCGATTATTGATGTTTGAATAAAATCGGCATCCCCCTCCATCTCAAGGGTAATTGCTACTCATCAAAGGGGCTGGGACACACTGGGAGCCATGACATGCATGTGGGTGGACAGAGCTTTCCACAATGAATATCTGTGAGTGCCTGTGTGTGCCTGGCATATGCATCAGGTATTGTGGACTAGCAGGGCCTGAGGCACCCTGCTGCACCCTGTGAAAGTTCCTGCTGGACATTCTATGTGTGCAGTGTTAGGGTACCTGGGATGGGTTGCTAGGGGCTGGACATGACTGGCCACTGACTGCCCCTCCTGTGAGTCACACATTTGCATTCAAGTCCACATTGTATGAGTTGTTCATTGACATGCCCCTGACATGACTGTACACAGTGCATGGCACCCACAATGCAGATTTAACAGTGATTACCATGCATGTAAGTCACATGTTGGCTCACATGCACGGAAGGCCTGGAAGGCTAATCCCCACTTTGGATGCACAGAAGCCATTCGTGGCATAGCGTGGACAGGTTTCCTTTCCATTCCCACTGGGATCCCACCCCTGTCTTACTCACATAGCAGTGCCACCAGAGTGCAATCTGTCCACACCAGTGAAAACTGTGCAGTGCAAGAAGTGCATTGGCGTTCACTTTAACATTGACATTTTATGTGTGTGAGAGATGGTGCATGACAGTGGTGTTGAATGTGACTGTGGATCACATCCAGCTGTGGTGTTCGCATGCATGCACAAAAAAATGCAGAAACTCCAGACAGCTACCTCGAATAAGGGTGCGTGGGAGTCCCACCTGTGCCCGGATGAGCTATAATGTAAAAATAAGAAAGGAAGGACTGTCAGTGCTCTCTAGTGCAGTACCAAGGGAAGATACATAATCCTAACTCAACAGTACAGGGTGGAGTTGCAACACAATCACAAAAACCCTTTCTGTGATAAAAATGTTTCAACATTTCTATTACATATTCTCACACAAACATGATGCAAATGAATTCTGCATAAAACTTAGTTAAAAGTTGACAAATTACATATACAACAACACATGAAAAAGTATTAACGTGATATTAGTGACTCTTTTCACCCCTTCTCCAACCTCAATCTGTTACCGCATATAGATTAGAGCTCGCCAGTGGGGTGTTGATATATAACTTATTTATCAGTCTTCACTAATGATTAACATGTTTCTGTTCTTATAACCTCAATGTTGTGAACATTCTTTTCAAGCTACACTATATGTCACTATTCATCTTTTTTTGTTCTTGAATTGACAAACAATTTTAAAAACTTCTTTCTCCAGGTGTTTTCCCTTGTACTGAAACAGAGTCATAACACAGATTAGCTATTACTGCTCTTTCTAAATTTCAATGGGCAGGGAAGTTCCCTGCCTCCACAATCCCCCATTATCAGGTGAAATTACCTATATGGGATTCTTTGGCGATGTGAACCTGAATGCGGTGTAAGAATCACTCTGCTCTATATTATATACAGGAACTCATTCACCTATGGTAAGAAACAAGTGATATGCGTCGTTCACCTTTTACGGGTCATATAGTTATTACACAAAGTGAATCTACCAGCCTCCATATGCACCCAAAAATCCTAAATGGGCCATATGTCTAAAATCACTTGCTCTCTTCTTCCTCAACTACTAGGGTATGTATTCAAGACTGTATAGATGGGCATGTAGACTCTTCCACAGCCTCTCAGGTTCAACGGCGAAGGAGTCGGCCTGGTGCCGGGCTGGCACATCTAACCATCCTCTGCCTACCAACTTGTTCAAGGTAGGTTCAAGGTCTACTAGGAGTTCACAAACTCAAGGAATTTGTGGAAGGCCCCAACGCCTTCCTCCCAAAATGGAACGCAGGCCCAGACAGACAGCAAGTTTGCGGTTTATTACAGCCAAAAACCAACAGAGATTGGTATAAGGATGGAAGATAATCCTGGGACATCCCAGTGTTCCCTGGCTAACAGGCCAGTTTTGTCTTTCAATTTCGTCATAATGACGTCACAACCAGGTCCCCTCTCCAGCAAAACTAACGCACCACTGGATTGGTTACAGAGTGATAGTCCACCTATAGTGGACCCTATACATGTTAGCTTATTGGCTCTTCTCATATCAGGTGTTGGGCCTGGCCCATCTCAATATTGCTATTGCTAAACAATGTTGCAGTGTGAGGGTCTTACCATTGGTTCTTGCCCGTTGCTACCCACGCCTAGGATACTCAACTGTGGTTGGCTAGAGCTGACGTCCTAAGGCCTTGGAATGTGGCGGTAATTCCCCTTTCCACCAAGGCAGTGCTGGTATTTTACCGGCATGAACTATGGCGCTAATTGCGCCATGGTTCACTGCCTACCGTGTAATGAGGCCCAATATGTTTATGTGTCTGTCCTCTAACTTATAGAACTGTTGTGCATGTGTTCTTCATGCATTCAGGTCAGTGGTTGTGTCCTGGTGTGCGGATGGCACGTGTGCTTCCTGTCTAATGCTGATATGTTGTGTGGTATCTCTAACAATGTCAGTAACGTGGCTTCTTGGCGCTTTAGTCTGTACTGTCAATTGAAGTCTCCTTAGTTGCATCCTGAGGCTCCTCGTCCACTCTGGGTAACTTTTGCATTGCTCCTTGCTCTAGTGTTGGCTGAACCTCTTGTCATACTTGTGTACCATAGGAGCACTAGGATTTGGTCCATTATGGTATGGGTGGTCGGGGAATCTCCTGTTAAGAGGTGCAGCAGGGTATGGCTCCTCTCACAACTCTCAAGGTATGGCCTGCTGTAAATTGCTGACAGGTCAAGCAGTTGCTAATGGAATTGGCTACATGTTCCTTCATGTTTGGACAAAACCACGTCTCTCCAATGCGTGTAGCAATGACCTTTTTCCCTGTGTGTGTTGATTAATGTAATTGTGGCAAGGCTGTTTTCAATAATGCCAGTGACATGACCATTTTTCATGTGTTGTTCTGTCGCCATACGATGTCTGTTGGGGACATTGAGCTCCACTCTTTACCCATAGCTCCTTCTCTTCTTGTGGTACATATCCCTGCAATTGCATAATCTGTGTCTCTGGTAGTGCATTGTACCGTTCCCTCATCACCATTTTCCTCACCCCACCTTGGGCCTTTGGCATTTCCTCTAGTTACCACAATCTCCCAAAACATGCTGTCCACTTTGCCTCATGGTCTGCTGCTTCGTACCCTCGTGAGATAGGATATTCCCTTTTTGTGTGATCCTGGCATTTCACTAGTGCCACCTTTTATGGATATGCAATCACTTAAATCAATTTTCCTAACAAGAGCGCATGCTGCACTGGGGTCTCATCTGCCCTCCTGAACCCCCTCCTGAGCCATCACGCCAGTCCTGAATGTACTGTTGATGTGACATAAGCGCTGCAAGAATGCATTGTCACATGCTTCTCCACGCTGTGTTCTAGTGCTAGTATGAGAACCACTTGTTCTGCTGCTTGTGCTGAATAATGGGATGGCAGCCATGCACTCAGAACTACCTCACTTGTCCTGTCCTGTTCAGTCTTACCACAGTCCTTTTGACTCCATCAGTCTGGTTGATTGTCGATGAACCATCAATGTACAGTATGTACAGTATGTCTCCCCCATCAAGTGCATCTTCCTCCACCTTCTGTGTCTCACTGAACATCTCTATGTTCTTTGTGCATTCATGTGCATAGTCTTCTGCTTGGAGGACGTCTGCCAAGAATAATGCTGGATTTACTATCTTGCACCTTACTATCTTCAGTCCTACATTTGATAGTAATACTTCATACGCTGATGCTCTTTGTGTGGTCAGTGTGGTCTTTGGCTTGTGTGTACCCCATTGTCACTGGTGATGACCTTTCCATGGCAAAGGCTGTTGCAGCCAATGACTGTTTGCACGGATAATGTCCTCTCATCACTGGGTCAAGCTGTCCACTGTAGTAAGCAATTGGCTTATGGCTCGTCCTTGTCTTCTGAGTCAATATCACTTTCATCACTACACGGTCAGTGTGTGAAAACAGGAAGAACTCCTTTTGTAGTCTGGGGTCCCTAACACTGGAGCTGTACTTATTACTTATTTCACTTCCTCAAAGGCCTTAATCATGTCTGTAGTCCATGTCAGTGTCTTTGTTCCCCTCTGGGCCTCTTTCAATGCAGTCAATATTGGCCTTATGTATGTGCTGTAGTCAAAAACCCATGCTCTGCAGTAATTGCACACCACCAGGAACTTCTGAATTTCCCTCACTGTTTTGGGCTTGGGTGTGTTGTGTATTGTCTCTGCTCACTTTGGGGCAATGTGCCTACCGTCCTCGGATATCACCTGTCCAATGTATATTACCTCCTCCTGACAGTACTGAAGTTTGGCCTTGTCCACCTTGTATCTTTTGTCAGCCAACTCTGTCAACATGTCCAGAGAGTCCTGTCTTCACTGCCTGCACTGATCTTCTGTCTCGCTGAAAATCAAAATGGTGTCCACATATTGTAGAACTGTCCTCTCCATCTCAGATCCATTTGGATCACCCTGTTAAAGATAGATGGTGGCTTGCAGTACCCGTGTGTGAAACGAGTATGTTTCCACTTCTGGTTGTGGTACATAAAGATGGTTAATGCCTGGATCCTCTGGGAGTGAGAGGTTTTGACCTACTGCACCATGCCCTAAAGAAAAATCATGAAAGATCCCTGATTGAGTTGAAGAGTATATGCACAGAGATACTCCAAAGGTTGGCCCTCTCAGAAGATACCCTTCTGGAAAATCCAGGCCTTGTTAAAAGAAAATTACTTGACTTTGACTGTATAACTACAAACAACAGGATTACTTCTTCTAAAATAGGAGACAAACTGGTAAGCCTCCCTGGGAAAAGAAGGGTCACATTGACTTACATTAAGAAATTCCCTTTGCCTACACTAAGTCAAGAGTTCCTGAGACTCTGCCTGAATCTCTTCTGTACCAAGGAAGTAACTGAGAGATGGCGGCATGAAAGTGAGTGCAACTATTCATGAACATTATGCACAGATCCCTTTGAAATACAGATGCACCTAATGATTGAGTGCTTGGCCTTGAAGGATTCAAGGATAAAACACTTGGGGGAATTTCTAAAAAACTGCTCTACAAGGTCCTCAAGAGAAATATGGGTTCTCTTGATGCAAGGGAGAAGAACCACCGTGACATTGGGATTAGTGGCTTTTCTTAAAGACATCTCAAACAGGTTTTTGGAATCGCAAAAGAGTCCCAGCGCACCAGAGGTGAATTAACAAAAGGACAACGATAACTGGACTGTGTGGGACTTACCCCTGGTTGTGATAATGCATTTGTATGTGGTAGTAGGATTTTATACGCTTCTCCTTACGTTTGTTTTAATTCACCATTGCTATTTGTATACCTTCTCTTTTTCTGGAAATAATTACTTGTTTGTTTGAACAACTAACATGTTGTACAATTTCTCTCTTTTGTACAATTGTTAAATGTAGCATAAAAGGTTTACAATTGTAAACTAAGAAATGCTAATAAAAAAGAAAGAATAAAAAAGCTGGTTAAATCCTGTGAGTCTGGGTGTAATGGTACTGCAAAGAATGCATTCTATAAGTCAATGACCGTAAATTAGGTGGCTTCTGCTGGAATGCCACAAACAATTGTTGCCAGGTTTGCTCCTACTGGATACTCTGATTTGACAATATGATTAAGAGGTCTTAAATCCTGAATAATGCCATTACCCCCGTTGGTCTTGCGCATGGAGTACACTGCTGTGTTGCATGGGGATTCTGATGGTACCAGAATGCCTCTCTCAATGAGGAAATTGATTGTCTCATAGATGCCCTCACCTGCATCCTTGGTTAGGGGATATTGTTTTACTTTTGGTGAAATGTTCCTGGTTTCATTGTAATCACTCCCCCTATTCTTGTTATGCACCCAATGTCATAGGGACTTGTGGTCCATAAGCTGTATGGTACCTCGGCCATGTCCTCTGCCCAGAATGGGGGTGGCGCCTCCAAAACCATCACCATCCTCTGCGGTACCTCTCTGTAGTGGATTTGCAACCAAAGTGTTATACTCATTTCAAACAGCATCTCCAATTCCAGTCTTTCTTCTCTGAATAGCTCATCATCTGTCACTGTTGTTAGCCTGCACTCTTCTGCCACTGCAATTATTGCTCTCCATGCCCTTACTGTGTCATCCACTGCATGTACTGCAATCCAAGCCCTTCGTGCGAACACTTCCTCAATCTCAATAGACACTATCATTCCTTCCGGCTCATCTAGTGGGGTCTCTGGCCTGAACAAATATTTGTTTGGCACTCGCCACACCTTCCCTGCAATGCCTGACATCCATGCAATGGCAATTTCAGTCCCATATTGGAACATCTCTGGGTCCACTGGCACCCCCCTCTGTACTGTGCATCCACAATATGCCTGAACAATCTGTCTTACATTCAACATGCGTATGTCTGGTGTTGAGCATATTATGCCTTTGTCTGTGAATGAAATGGTCATGTTTAGTCTGCTCATGATGTCTCGTCCCAATACGTTTACAGGTGTCTGTTGAAAGTAAAGTACAGGTAGTGATAAGTTGTGATCTCCTATAGATAAGGAGATGTTATCATTAAAAGGAACCACTTCTCAAGCTCCATAGAACACTTGAGTGTCCATGGCATCACCTGACAATGCAAATGTCCCTTCCCGGATGCATGACCTAGTCGCCCCAGTGTCAACAAGAGAAGAAAACATTTTGTCACCTATTGCCACCCCTATGCCAGGTTCCACTGCAGGATTGGGTGTGATCGATAGGAAGGGACACATCACTTTCATCTGTGGGCTGTCCTATTGGGGATAAATGGATAATCCATTCCCTGTGAAGGGGTTGTTTCCCACCATGGTAACCCCTTCCAGTAGTTGCACTGGTACTGTCACCATTGTGTCCATGGGCGTGTCGTCATCCTGCAGTTGTGATAGCTGCTGAGTATTTCCCCTGATACGTGGTGAGATGATATGATATGATAGGTTATTTATAACACGCTTAATACCCAGAGGTCTCTAAGCGCAGACCCGGGGATCAAACCTATGTTGCTTCATGTCGTCTTGCTTCCAAGGTCAGTAAGTTGCTGCTGAGCTATCCTCCCAAGACTGTAAATACTGTGGTAGAGGTGTTGCCATTTGTGGCGCCTGTGCCTGTGACTGTGCTGGTACCTGTGTTTGTGTTTGTGCTTGTGGCATCTACTGATATGTACCTTATATTTGGCCCTGTGGTTGTTGGTTCCGTATATAATAATCATCTTGTCCCCCTTGGTAATGCTGTTGGTCTTGCCCTCCCAAGTTTGTGGTACCCCTCTAAATCGACATGTCTATGGGCCTCATTACACGGACGGCGGTGGACCAAGGTGCTATTAGCTATTAGCACCTTGGTCCATGCCGGTAAATTACCGGCACCGCCTTGGCGGAAAGGGGAATTACCACCCTACTCCAAGTTTGGTGGGGCGGTAATTCCCCCTTCCACCATTGCCCTTCCCCATTCCCATTTTTGCCCCATAGGGCATAATGGGAATGGGGAAGGTGCTAATTACGGAACCGCAAATTTGCGGTGCCGCAATTAGCACCAAGGTCTCTTTGCGGGTTGGGTTTTAACGCCTGCAAAAAGCAGGCGTTAAATTGCCCAACCCGAAAAGGGACCTCGTAGTACGGCGGTAAGGGTTAACGGTCACCGTTACCATTAACGGTGACCGTTAACCCTTACCGCCGCCCGTGTAATGAGGCCCTTTATGTCCTAGTTTCACATAGGTCAAACACTGTGGTGGCTCCCTCCCTTGTTCTGGTAAACCCCCTGTGATGTCTCCTGTCCCTTGCTGCACCTGTTGTCTATATCCCCAAATACCCCCTTGATTGTGATGCATTTTTGTCCCAAAGCCACGCCCCCTTCTTCTTCAACATGGTACACAGTTAGGATAACTTACCTTTAAGGAGCCCATTTATTCTCTCCACAACACGATTGGCCTGTGGGTGGTAAATCAAACACATCCTGTGTTCGATGCCAAGTAGTATTGTAATGTGCTGAAATAATGCATTGGAGAAATGTGTGCCATTGTCTTCCTGCACTAAAAACCTAGCAGAACACTTGGCATCCTGGTGTGTTCATGGTCCTGCTTCCACCCACCTTAAGACAGAACAGACTACTACAATGAGATTTCTAGATCCATTGCAACGCTCACACAAATCAGCGTAGTCTATGTGTAATTCACGGAACGGCCCAGTAGAGTGGGGCAAGGTACCCCGTACCATCCGTAGTGTCATCCCTGTACTGAAACCTTGACATGTGGTGCAATGTATGACCATTTCTGTAATACATTCCTGAATATTCGGTATAAACCAGGCCTCTTGTATATTTGCTGCTATGTGCTGTTTTGAACTTTGAGATAGGTAGTGTAACTGGTCAAAGTGTCATGATCCCAGTCAGTGAGCATAGCGCTCATTCAGGCAGTCAGGCTAGGCAGGGATCATTATATAAATCAGCAGGTCAAAGGTGGGCATTAGCCTGGCACATATGTCATTTACACCATCCACAGCATATACTTTCCTGGACTCCCGTGATGTTCACCAGTAATTTCATTCAATAAACATGGCCACTGTAAAAAGCATTTACAAGTAGCAGCACGGTTCTATTCATATTTGCAGAGGAGCTACTTAAGCCCCACTTCCGCTGAAAGGTGCGCTTCACGTCTGCTCCGCTGATAGCAGGTAACGCTACCGACGTTTCTCCTCAGAGAACCTGTGAAAAACGTTTTTATAAGCGTTTACGTACCTGAAGGTTCTTCAAGTTTTGACCTCACAGTTGTTACCGCACTCCACCTGGAAGGCTTCAGTTACTCCGTGTTGGCGAACTTACGATTTTAAAATGTTTTCTCAACCTGAGTAACTCTGCAGCCATCCGCAGCCATTGTTCTTTCCCCGAATTCCTAGAACCTGCGAAAAGGAGAAAAAGAACAAAAGCAATTAGAAAGAGAGATGTCTCCAACGTAGGAATCAATTCAAGCCCTTAAAGATTAGAGTGTTTTCACCTGCTTACTTACCCAAAGACTCATTCTAAAAAGAATAGACATTTCAAGGCAAGAAGCTATAGAGTTCATCAGCAACCCAAGATACCATTGTTTCTCCATATCAACGTGCCCCTGTAGAAAAGCAGGATTGACAGCTCCACAATAATAAAACATAATGGAGAAGGGAATTCTGCCCTAGAGTTAGAAGGGAGTGATTTAAGGGAATACATATCTCATGTAGTATTATCTCAGTTAATAGATTTTATAGCATTTCTATTGTCATTTGTTTGTTTAAACAGAAAAAGAATCCTAAAGGCTCCAAGGTATCAGGTCCACAGGCTGGGAAGGTATTACACTCCCGAGGAGTCCAGGTAAGCATTACACAAAGGCTATGGCTAGCAGCTACTGGGGCATTACTGTCTTCCCAGAGCTCTCCTGCCTCCTTAACAGATCTGTCAGAGACTGCTTACAACCTCTTCGTGACTACAACTCTTTCTTCGTTTCAGTGGCCCTTCCATGTAGTCTGATAATATGGGAGATGGGTAATGCTATGTAAGGTACTGGATGCTTGCTTGTCAGTGGGGCAGTCACAATGTACTCATCAGGTATTTCATTGGGCAGATACACCACCATTTTGGCTGCCGCATCCATGGCTGTGTTCCCCATTGATATTTAATGACCACCACAACAGATGGCTTTGATAACACTTCTATCAATATTTCTAACAGTGCTGCATACTGCACCAGGGATCCATTCGCCCTCCGAAATCTCCTCCTCTTCTAGCGGGATAGACCGTCATGTACCGTTGTTGTAAAGTATGTCGAGTCAGAATGTATTGTGATATGGCACTCTTGAGATGCTCTCAGTGCTTCGATGAGTGGCACGAGTTCCGCTGTTTGTGCAGAATAATGCATGGGCAACCTTTTCATGACCACCCTTTAGTACACCCCTTCCTCAAGTCGTACCACCTCTGCCACTGTTCATTTTTGCCCAACCTCCTGAACGTTGTGGAAGACCCGTCAACAAACAGTACCTCACCCTTTGTCAATGTACAGTGCCTTGCTTTGGGAATGTCGTCCTCCTCCCCCTCGTATGTGGCAAAGTTGTGTGCCATCAAGTACTCTGTAGTAGGCATGTCCATTAAAAAGGTGGCGGGGTTCACTGTTTTACATCTAACCACATGAATACTGGTTTAGAAATGATGATCTCAGATGCTGACAACCTTTGCGTAGTCATGGTGGACTTTGACCTTTCTAGAATGGCAAACAAAGAATGTTCCACATACAACGTGACTCAACATCCCATTACGATTGTAGAACTTTTCTCTCTCATGAAAGTAGCAGCTGGTTAAGCTTTTTCGCATGCCAACCGCCCTTGCATCACCGTATCCAAAGTACCACTATAGTAGGCCAATGGCTTATGGCCCATAGTGCTTTTCTGCGTCAACACCGCTGCCATAAATTGGCCATCCGAATGTGAAAACAAATACAATTCCTGCATGTAATCTGGGGTGGCCAGTACGGGTGACAAACTAATGACTTCTTTTAAGTCGTCAAATTGTTTGATAATTTCTACTGTCCACTGCAATGTATGGTCCTTTGCCTTTTGTGCTTCCCTAAGAGCCTGTAGAAGTGGCTTTGTGTATGCTGCTTAATTTAGAATCCAGGCCCTGCATTAGTTATACAGGCGCAGGAACTTCTACATTTTTTTAACTGTCCCAGGTCTGGGGGTGGCGCGTACTGACGCTGCCCTGTAATATTCTTTCACCATTTGCTGATATAAACTGTCCCACATTGAGCACTTCCTGTTGGCAATATTGCAATTTGGCCTTGTGAACCTTGTAGCCCTCACAGGCCAGCAACTGTAAGAGGGCAATGGAGTCCCTTTGGCAGGGCTGTTCATTGTCACTACACACTAGATCGTCCACGTACTGGATAATTGTGCTAAACATCTGAATATTCCCAAGATCAGCATGCATAATTCTGTTAAATATGCGCAGGCTCGCGCAATACCTGTGAGGTAACCTAGTGTGTGTTGAACCACATCTGGCCCTGTGTAAATGTTGTGAGGTACCCCGACTCAAGATGGAGTGGAATCTAATAGAATGCATTTTTAAGTCCACTACAGGAAAATACGTGTCTTCTTTGGGGAAACAACATAAAATTGTCACAGGATTCCGAACGACTGGAAATTCTTTCTGTACCACATAATTTTTCAAGGGGCACAAGTCCTGAATCATTCTGCAGTTGACCCTGTTGATTTTTTGACAGGGCATATTGCCGTATTACACAGGGACATTACACAGGGATGTAATGGCACAATGATCCCCTGGTCCAGCAGGGCCTGTATTGTATGACCACACCTGGCTTCAGTGTTATAACCACAGGGGTCACTTCTTTAGTAACCCTACATCATGTGGATTTGTAGTCCACAACTGAATAGGCAAGTGTTTGTTGTAAGTCCTCGTCAGAAAATGGAGGTGGATTTAATACTGCCATCAAGGGACCCTGCACTCTTCAGTACTTTATCATTGTGTCATGGGGGATACAAATCTCTAGGATTATTTTTCATCTTTGTCGTTATCTTCAAACAATTTGTGATCCGTTGTCTGTCATTTCCCTTAGCTATACTGTCGGATCTACACAGTGCACAGTGCACCACTCACACCCATCCCTGTCTAATCCCAATAATAAAACCATTTTGTCTGAAATCAACAGTCCCTGCAAATCCAGCAAGAATATTGTCCCTGTCACCACCTCAGGTAACACTGCTGGACAAAAGATAAAATCAGTGGGCACTCGCCAACACTGTTTGGCAATCTGAGGCACTGGCTTCACAAGCACTGTAATTCCATACATAACCATGTCCGGGTCTACGGAAATTCCCGTGGACCACCACCTCCCTTGTCATTGTATCTATTATCAACATCGCCCTTACAAAGCACATCCCAGGCGTGGAACAGACTTGACCATGATCTGTAAAGGATATAGTCATGTTTAACTTGCTGAGCAGATCCCAGTTAATTGACAAGGGGAACCTTTGGAACATAGTAAGGGCTCCCTTACTACCTTTCACCCCACCTTTAAGTCCAACTCATCAGTGTATGGAACTTTGGAAATAGCCGCACAGAATCCCTGTGTGTCAAGATATTTTCCTGATAGTGGGAAGTTTCCTTCCATGATGCATGATTTAATTGCACCAGAGTCCACCATGCATATGAACTGCTTGTTTCCTATCTCCGCCCCACCAAAGTTTCATTTTTAGGGTGGATAGCCGTTGACAAGACCGGACACGCAAGTGCTCTCTGTGGGCTGTCCTAATCAGTGTATGTGTTCATACCAGGAAACAAAAAGGGGCTACCTTCTACCACTGCTGCTCCCCAAAGGAAGAAGCAGCCCCACTTGGTACCCTGTTCATCGAGGCAGCACCGCCCTGCTGCAGCTGTGGTGGTAGATGCACTTGCATGTCCGATACCTGAGGCTGTTGATTATATGTATTGTATTACCCCTAGGGGTCGGATTCCCTTTACCCTGTTGGGAGAACCCTAATCCTTGGGGCCCTTGGGGCCATTGGGCTGTTGCTGCAGCCCATAATTATACCCCACTGAAGCCCTGCTCCTGCATTCCCTTGCAAAATGCATCCACCTTAAACAATTGCAACATTGAGACAGTCCGAACACACCACTCCTGGGCCCGAACCCTCCTCCTCTTGCTTCTTGAAATCCCCCTCATCCTCGCTGCGGCCCTCCTTGTTGCCACTGTGTGGCGAGATACAGTTGCCCCCTGGCTCATTATCCTTGACCTCCTTCAGCCCAGAGCGCTGCAACAGTGCACTCACAACTTTTTTTGGTGCATTCTGTTCCTTCCCCTGTACTGGTGTCGATCCAAGCAACTGGACAGCAACCTTTGGCAATTATTTATCCACCAACTTTGCTTCTTCTCCCTGATGCCTTTGGACAGTTTCCCTTTCCCGCTCCTTAATCCTTTTACAATGATGCACTATTATGCTATGTATATGTGCCCCCCTGTTGCCTCAACACCCACGATCTTGTCCAATGCCTTCTGTACTTCCTTTGGCAAGCCCTTCTTTACAATAAAATATAAAAATTGTATGAACTGATCCCACAGCCCTCCTGTGTCTGCTCTCCACTTTTCTTGCATTTTAAGAATAAATCTAGCTGGGTCCTCATCATCACACACAGTATGCTGCATACAGGGGCTGTAAAATCAGTAGTATCTGGAAAGGCCCTCCATAGTGCATCCCATACCTGTGCTCTAACTCCATTGAACCATGCTCCATCATGTGCATCATCCCCCAGGGTTACTCCCAGGTATCCGGCCTTAAGCCACACGTCCCCAGCCTGGTCCCCAATTACAGCGACCAGCATGCTCTTGAGATCCCCTATTTCCAGGGGCACCCCTAATGTTTGCTTTTTGAAGTTGTATATCCACTTGTTCAGCCCTGCTGTGAGCTGTGGGAGGGCCTTAATTAAATGATGCTTATCCATTTGGGGCCAGGTCACATACTGTGTCCTCCCTGCCCTCTTATTTACGAATGCATCTGCATCTTTGCCCTACTTCCCACACCCTTCTTCACTATTCTTCTCTTTACCAGGCCTGTTCCTCAACCTGCCCCCCACCCACAGACCTTCTATTTTGGGGTATTCTCAGCCATCTCTTCACCCCTTCCTTCTCCTTCGCTTTGATCCTCAGTAAATGTATCATTTTTCTCTTCCTCCACATTCTCTCCCAACAATGTATTCTCCTCTCTTCTACACCCGATCCACCTGTGCTTCTTTCTTGCTCAACACCTACAATTCTTATTGTTGCACTATCCATCCTAAGCACCACTACCCCTGATTTCCTTTCTCCTGATCCTTCTCTCGATGTCCGTATATCCCTTACTGCTCTTTGGGATGTCTGTATCCTTCTTAATTCTGTTAGCAATCCTGTCAGCCTATCCTTGAACTCCCTTGACCTGTAATCCATCGATACCGGTACTTCATGCAGGTGAGTATAGAGTGGTCGGGGAGCGGTAGCCTGTGATGTTACTGGCACTGCAGGCGACCATACCACAGCAGAAGGGGTCCCTATCACAATGGGAACATAGCTTGGATTGGTGTTCCCTTCTGCAGGATACGTTGTCAAGGGATATAATCCCCCACACTCCAGTTGCGCCTGCCCTCTCCTTCTGCCTTTCTCCACTTCCCAACAAGGGGCCTGGCCTGTTCGGGAGTGGGGGCAGATATTGTGCCTGCAGTGGAGCGTCCATCCATGTCACTGTCAGCGGACTCTGTTCCTGTTAGGAATAGAATGACATGCTGTTAGTCATCTAGCAAACATGTCTGCGGGCTTGCATTACACTTATGCGACATTGTGTTTGTGCCAGAGATGCACATTTCCTGTGTTGACCTGGGTGGTATTGCTCCAGTGAGTGCTGTGTGGTGGTAATGCCTGCTGAGTGTCTACACTGCGCATACATGTGCAAATTGCTTATTGGCCTGCAAAGGTGACTTGTTGTTGGGGGTTCGGTAGGGCTTTACTTTCTGACATGGACTGTTTTTGCACACATGGGTGCTTCTCATGTGTCTATGTGTTGGCATGCATGTTTTGACTGCAGTGCATGTGCATTGCTATGTTTGCCCGCCTCCTCTGGCATGTGTGTGTGCTCACTGGCCATTTATTGTGACGGCCATGTGTTGAACCATTCCTTGCCCATTTTTTGAATCTCTGCAGAGGGGCGCATGCTTTTGGACACTACATTCACATGTATATGGTGTGAGATGTACTTACCGCCATCACTCTGGGTTCCTGCTCAGACTCTGTGCTTCCTACCCCTCAATGCCCTCCATGTGGAGGATGGACCTGTCTGTCTCCTCCAAGGATGTGAGGTGGAGAGGTTACACCAGGCCTCCTCATGTGCCAGCGCTCTCCCTCCTGTGTCTGGATATGAGGCTCTGGACCCTCGTCTTTCAGTCATCCCAGCGCTGCTGACATTCCCTGACGATACGGGACACAGGTCTCACTGTTGTCACCCTTGCCTGCATGTTGGCCCATTAGGCTGTCTTTCTATGGGTAGGGGTATTTCTCTGCCTGCTGTCGAATATGGCATCACCATGCTCCACCACTGCCAATGCAGTCAGTTGAGCCAGCCTGTGTACATTTTGATTTCCGAAGCTGGAGATCTGGCAGACATGTTGTGTCATTATGTTGCTGCAAATTTCGGGACTGGATGCCAGCAGGAAATGGGTGATTCGGGGTTAATTGCGTTTTGAAAGATGGCCACGACTGAGTTTCCCATTCTTGCGAATAAGCTATTTCCGGCGCTGGTAATACCGGCGCCAGTAAAACCGGCCAGTATGGTGGCAGAAACAGTATTACTGTCATTATTTTGCCTGTATTACGGGCCGATGGACGTTGATGCTGGTAATACTGCCAGCTGATATTACCGTTTTTGGCTGGGGATGTGCGCGCGCCCATTAAATTGTTATACCACAGTAATTCTGCCGGTCACCTCACTGGTGACGGTAAAACAGCTGGACTGGTATTACCACTGTTTTACCAGCAAACCCGTAATGAGCCCAAATGATTAGTATCAGGGATATTTGAACATGGGTTGGACATTCTCATTCTCAATATTTGATTCAGCTTTTTGTTTTTATCTGGATTATTATCATGATTCCAGCAGTTATATACCTACACCCTGATATAAACCTGGGAAAATACTTGCAGTTTTTAAATAGTTAGGCTTGTTAAGAAAAGGCCGGTAGCCTCTCTGCTATATCTGGTTTCTGGTCTTTTAAAGGTTTACGGATCCCAGATTGATTTTGGGATTCCGTTTAACCAACCTGTTAATGACAGGGCAAATGTAAAAGAAGGATACAAAGTTGACTACTCAGTATGTGGGGGTTTAAATTATGCTCATTCTAAATAGACAGAGCTGAGGCGAGAACTGAAGGAGTGCCTGTGTGATGAATCTGATGATGTAATCTCTCTTTCCCCAGAGGTAGGTTCTCCCCATGTGGCCAGGGGATGGCAGCCTCTACCTCATCCTGACCATGGGGGCTGCTATATGAGTGAGGATCACATGGGGGAGATGACCCTCAGGGGATGACATGGCATTGTCAGAGGAAGTCATAGATCCCCTATGCCCTTTTAGGGCTGTTCCCTCCCTTCCTCAGTCATTAATGACATTTTGTAACAAACTCCCTCAATCACTCGCTAAGCCTATATTCAGTATTCCTTAATTTCACATGAAAACAGGCATGATAGGAACTAGGATGAGGAAGAGGCAAAGAGTAGTTATGATTACTCCTAAAGGGAAGCAACATGAACCTCCTTAATATTACACAGAACTAGGACATGGCAGAAACTGAGATGAGGAAGAGGCAAGGAGTAGTAATGATTGCTCCTGAAGAAAATCAATACCAGTGGTCAAAACCATGCAAGGTAAGGAAAAATGGAGTTCTCCACCGCAAGGCAGATGGAGGTACCAGGAGCATCGCGATGACCGAATGACAGAATGGAGCGAGAAGGAAACCTGGTGTGCAGCCTATGCAGGACAGATCCACCCGAGGCCATGGCCAGACTCGAGAAAGCAAATAATGCTTTCCGAGTGCCAGGGAAGCCGCAATACTGATCGAAGACTGAGCTCCTGTCCTGTCCAGAGCGGTTCATCAAACACCTGTAGTCGTAAATCTTTTGCAGTGGTCCCAGAGGGAACTGCACAGGTTTCCGCCTAACACTCACTCATGTCCCACTCATGTCCCCTTGCACCCCCACCCCCCAGCAGTGCAGGGCACCTGCTATCAGGCCCCCACTCATGTCCCCAGCACCCCCACCCCCCAGCAATGCAGGTCACCTGCCAGCAGGCCCCCACTCATGTCCCACACATGTCCCCCAGCACCCCCACCCCCCAACAGTGCAGGGCACCTGCCAGCAGGCCCCCACTCATGTCCCACTCATGTCCCCTTGCACCCCCACTCCCCAGCAGTACAGGGCACCTGCCAGCAGGCCCCCACTCATGTCGCCCAGCACCCCCACCCCCCAGCAGTGCAGGGCACCTGCCAGCAGGCCCCCACTCATGTCCCACTCATGTCCCCTTGCACCCCCACACCCCAGCAGTGAAATGGCGATCTCATGTCACAAACCAAAAGTCAACTATGTACATCAACACATGTCCGCCACACGAAGGCAGGCGGTAGCGTCCCTGCGCATTAAAGAAATGTGCGCAAACAAAAAGCACATATATACAGCTCTGATGAATGTCCCATACTGTGGCCCTCTAGGTCAAATGACGTGCAAAGGGGTACGCAACAAACACGGACACCCGCTGTGTCAAAAATAGCGTGTATTTCGGGGGGTGCGCAGGAAGTTTCACACATTGGATTGGGTCAGGGTGAGCGGGGTACATGTATTTCAGGGGCTCGCAGGAGGTTTTACACGCGATTTGGCCTGGGAGAGCGGGGTACGTGTATTTCAGGGGCTCGTGGGAAGTTTTACACGCGACTGGGCTTGGGCGAGCGGGGTACGTGTATTTCAGGGGCTCGCAGGAAGTTTTACACGCGATTGGGCCTGGGCGAGCGGGGTATGTGTATTACTGGGGTGGGCGGGGAAGTACAGGAGACAAATGCGCGGAATGCCCACACGCACGTGCCAAAAAAGACGCGCTAATCCGGAAACATGTACGCCAGCAGGAAGCAGGCGTACATGGACCCGCGCAGCATAAACGTGCATGCAAACAACAAGCAAGCTCAGACGCCAGGATGAACATACCGTTCCTAGCAGCAGTGGTCGTGGGATACCGCAGGAGGAGGAGGAGGATAGTCAGGCCCAGAATTTTCACACCCAGAACCAGCCTTTTTGGGATGCCTGATGACCAGGTGTATGGGAGGTACAGGTTTCCACCTCACATAATACTCGACCTGGTCATTGAGTGGGAGGATGACCTCACATCACCCACCCTCTGCTCCCAAGCACTCAGCCCCCTGGAGAAGGTCCTCAATGTACTGCACTTTTTGGCCACTGGATCATTTCAGGGGACACGTGCCATAGTGCGGGGGGTGTCACAGGCCACGCAGTCACGCTGCCTACACCAGGTCTTGGCCATCATGACTGCACGCCCACCAGTCCGCAGGCACATATACCTGCCCAGAACACCTGCAGAAAGGGAGGCTGCCGTCCAGGATTTCTATGGGATGGCACAATTCCCCAAAGTCCTAGGTGCCATTGATTGCACCCATGTGGCTCTACGTCCCCCCAGTAATAATATACAGAAAATGGTACCAGGAGGTAAGGAAACACTATAGAAAGAGGGTAAATGGATGCATGAATCAATTTATCATTTTCATTTTATTTAGAATTACATAAAACACAATATTACAAATACATTTAGATCATTATAAAAAACCTTTTGCTACTCAGACATTCATTCATTCAACTAATTTGCACATCTAAAAGTTTATATAAATATACTAAAGTGCCCTAAGAAATGTCATTTATTTCATTGGTACATTTCTTTTCATTGTGAACATAATAATTCAAAAAAAATTCCAAAAAACGCAAATAACAAAATTGTAGTTAATTCCAGAAAAATATATCGACTATTGGTGCCTTAACAAATCGTTCTTCTTTACGAAAAAGCTTCCCAGTTGGTAAAATAGTTTCGACTTGACAGATAGTGTGTGTCTTCATCAGGATTGGATGAACATTTTACAAATATTTCTAAAAGCAAACAAACATACAATAAATAAATATATTTTGTTTAAAAATGCATACCATAATCACCCCTCTCAGTGTTTCCTCTCAACAATATTATATACAACATCCGAATTTAAAGCATCCATATGGCTTTAACTCCAAGGTAGACATCTCATTTATCCACCATTTCATAAACATAATGGAATAAATCTAACCAATTATGACAGAAACTCTATACTGACCTAATCAGTCTAGTGTTATGTGAACCTCTAATTGTAAGATTCAGAAAAACTTGAAAAGAAACAAATCTTCACTTTCTCATTAATGCTGAAACAGCCCACTCCCGTCACACCAAACGGCCCTCCTATAGTCAACAACAGGTTGCAATTTCCAAATTCGCAACGTCCCTCCTACCTGCAAACCCCATTTGGTTCGCCTTGTGGCTTGTATTCCAGCAGCCTCTGGTTAAGGTCTGATACTGAATTTCCTAAAAAAATCGGAAACAATTATTGCTATATTGGAAATATAAAGATGTTCAATGAACAATTTTCTAAGGACAGGGTGGGCACGTGTTTAGTACCTTCTTTAAAAATGAGTGTCTTCCACTCTAAAGTCAGTCCATAGTTATGCCGTACCCATGGGATACGAACGGTACACAGCTTTCGTGGCTCGCCGCCTGTCTTTGTTAAAACGACGGTCTGATTATGACGATAAAAGAAAAGAAAAGAAAAGAAAAGAAAAGAAAAACCAGGTTAGCTCTAATTGAACGAGAACTGTCTGACTGCCTAGGCATAGCGTGCCTAACACACATTAACTTACCTAGACATGGTCTGTTACCGAAGATGTTCTGCATCCGCTAAAAGATCGACCGGATCTCATGTAAAACGGCGGTCCCTCTTTTATTTCGGATCGGTGTTTAAGACACAAACGAAGGACTAAAAACCTTTTGCAGTAGTCCCAGAGTACAAGAGCTAGAAAAAGGACTCTAAGAGTCTCCTATGTGGCAACATAGGCTCGATTGTGAGTTGAATCATTTGTCGCATTAAACTGGGCAGAAACATTGATACAATATCTTCCTCTTTACAAAATGGAAATCAATTCCATTCCTCTTGTTGATTAAGCCCAATATTTAAGCTATTGGTGTGATATATCCACCATTGTTCCTTTTGTGCTAAGCGTGCAGCAGTATTCGCTGCATCGGTGCCCAACACCTTTTCCAATACCCACCATCTCAAATCTTCTGGCTTGTGGTTAAATTCTAAAAAATGTAACGTTAAGGGAGCATTCCGCTGGCCCGTTCTAATCTTAGATTTATGCTCGCTAATCCGAAGTTTCACCGCCCTTGAGGTCTTCCCTTTATATGCTTTCTTACAAGGACATACAATGACATATATAACATTAGCACTAAGACAGGTGGAGTGTTGCCTCAGTTCCCAGCTTCTTCCATGAATTTTAACTGCCGTAGTCGCCACAGTACTAGAACAGTTCGAACAATTACCACAAGGGTAATGTCCCTTAATCGGTGGCATACCCCACGTGGCAGTAATCGTAGGTTGACTATCAAGAACCGAAATTCTGTCCGCCTTGGACACCCAATTCTTAATGTTTCTGCCTTTTTTGAAAGCAAAAATGGGTTTTGCTAATTCAGGCATATTGAGTTGTAATAAATGCCAGTGCGTGGAAATAATCTTCTTAATTTTATTGTGTTCGGTGTTGAACGTGAGGGCACATACAAGCTGGTCCTCTCTCAGCTTTCTCTCTTTCGTGTCCTTTTTCAATAAAAAGTCCCTATGCTGATATCTAGCACGTTTTTTAGATTGTTTGAGCAATCACTTGGGGTACCCTCTTTCCGACAGTCTATCTTCAATTATCGAGGCTTGTTTGAGAAAATCTTCAACTTTAGTACAATTTCGCCTCGCCCTCAGGAACTGCCCATATGGAATATTGGATTTCAATGACTGGGCATGAAAGCTCTTATGGTGCAGTATAGTATTTCTGTCCGTATCTTTCCTATACAAATCCACTGCCAATGCTTTTTGGTCAACTTTAATCAGGAGATCAAGAAATGGGATCTCCTTATTACTGGTTTCAATGGTAAACTTTAAATTTGAATTTAGGTTATTAATCCAATTAAAGAAGGCCTTGTGATCCCCTTTGGAGCTGTCCCAAATGATAAAAATGTCATCAATATATCTCTTGTACAATTTTAAAGCTGATCTAAAAGGATTGGAATCTGTCATGATATTAGTTTCTTCAAAATCCCACATGTAAAGGGTGGCATAATTCGGTGCAAAAGATGCACCCATAGCCGTCCCCTTGATTTGCATGTAATAAGAGTTTTTAAATCTGAAAAAGTTTTTTGTGAGCGCAATTTCCAATAATTCCACCAAGAATTCACTCGGAACTGAGATAGTATCAATTCTGGTTTGCAAAAACCTCTTAATAATCCCCAGTGAATCCTCCTGGGGAATGTTCGAATAAAGTGACTCAACGTCTAAAGTTATCAACAAGTCGTGATCGCTATTAAATGGAAAAGCCTCTACAATTCTGATAACATCACGAGAGTCAGACAGGTATGTCGGAGTATTCTTGGCCAGAGGTTTCAGAAAATAATCTAAATACTGCCCAACTGGTTCCAAAATGGACCCACTAAGGGAAACAATGGGTCTGCCTGGAGGAGCTGACATACTCTTGTGAATTTTTGGTAACATGTAAATAAGAGGAGTCCTGGTGTTCTTAGGGACAAGAAAGTTAAATTCTTTCTGGGTGATGATTTCCCTTTCTAACGCATCTTTCCCCCCAGGGCATCAGAGCACATCTATAGAAATCGCAAGCACTGGCATTCCATCAACGTGCAGGTAGTATGTGATGCCAAGGGAATCATCACCTCAGTATATGCCAACTATCCAGGGTCCACCCAAGACAGTTTCATTTACAGAATGTCAACCCTAAACCGGGACCTAGAAGCTGGGCGGCATGGCGATACATGGCTGCTTGGTGAGTATAAATGCCGCAGCACATGCATGCATGCCAGATACTGAGTAATGTCACAACCCTACTAATGATACCCATCACCACCTCCCCAGGGACAGTGCCTACCCTCTGAACACCCACATGATGACGCCAATTTGGAACCCCACCACGCCACCCGAGGTAAGATACAACACAGCCCATATTGCAACCCGGGGCATAGTGGAGCGCACATTTGGAGTGCTCAAATCATGCTTTCGCTCCCTTGACCGTTCTGGCGGGCAGCTGTTATACGCTCCCCCAGTAGTGTGCAGGATCATAGTGGCAGCATGTGTCCTGCACAACGTTGCAACACGCCGGGGCCTGCCTGTGGACATGGTGGTGCTCCCACATCCCCAACCACATGCACGCCCGCTGCGCATGGGAGGGGAAAGGGCACGGGGTGAGGCAGCCCGAACGCAGCTGGTGGCTAATTACTTCACTTAGAATCACACCCTTGTGGAGTGCACACAGCCCTGCCACATACCAGCTGACAATCGATGATGACATAAGGGCCCTGCCACATACCAGCTAACAATTGATGATGACATAAGGGACAGTCAACTGTCACAACCATACCAGCCTTAGATTAGTCACCTGGAAGTGTCACAATGTGTGCATCCCTACCTACAGAAACACCACCAATGATGTGTCATCAAAAGACACATATTCTGCTAAATGCATTACCCCATTGCAAAATACAACATGAGAACAGTGCCATGTCACCCAACCCCTGCCCAGCACCGCCACCCAACACACCATGGCATGTCATGCTATGTGAGAGCAAACAAAGCAATCCCGAAAACCTGACACAAGTGTCACAAAGTACAGTGTCCCTAATGGAAACTGGCCAAACACAATATGCTCCCAGTAATGTTGAACTAACAACACACGACTAAATACTTACCAACAATACAATGCAGCTACACAAGCTGAAACATAACTAAAACATGACAGTACTAAGTTAAAGTAGTCGTAGTCTTACAACCTGAATATGCCACCACATCGCCCCCTTCCAACTGTAGTCTAGCAGGCTTCAAAACTTGTCTGTGTACTGCATACAACATGAACTCCATCTCCAAAGTAGACGGCCTTGTGAAGACATGAGGAATGAACCTGCAAATTTAGAGGGAAACATGGAAGCAGAAGCATACATAATTACAACATGCAGTGTACAATACAACAATATGCACAAGGAATGTCTGCACAGTATTGACTACAGACTGGCCACACAGCTCATGGGAGCCCAACATCACTGTGTACATCACTGTCACTTGGTCACACCCTTTGCAAGCCCATGGAAACCGGAAGCAGGAGGGATGTGTGTCTCACAAACCCAAGCATCAAACCCAAACGCAGGACAAGCCTGCATGTGCCCAGCCGGAACACAGTGGATGCCCACAGGAGCCACACAAGGCAACACACTGTCAAAAAACAATCAAAAATAATACATCAAAAATCAAAAAATCAAAAATCAAAAATGGCCATGTGGGGGCTGGGGGGGAGGCCACCCAGGAGGTCCGAGGACAGGGTGCGCACCAACAGCCGCCTGTGTGGATGTTGGGAAAAAAAAAACACCTCCATGGGCTCATGGCATGCACGGATATGCCAATGTGGGAGAACTGCTGCAGTCGCTCTGAACACTCTCTGCTGCTGCCACAGGAGGTGGTGGTGCTATGGGAGGCAGCCCACGCAAAGCCCTGGTATGGTCCTCCATGGCAGCAAGCATGTGGGTGTGGAAGGTCTCGTTCTGGAGGATTACAGTGCGGAGATCCCCATGCAGCACCAGACGTGATGCCCGGATCTCCTCCTGAGTTGCCTGCATCTCAGCTGAGAGGGAACATGTGAGCCGCTCCAGCTGCTGTTCTGTCCTCAAGTTTGTGGAAGTCTCAAGGTCAACAAGAGTCTCCCTGAGTCGATGGAGTTCTACCCTCAGGGCTTCCCTGTGGCCCTGGGACTCTATTGATATCGATTGGCGTAGAGTCTCCAGTGCCGCCCGTCTGTCCCTGTTGGATGCCAACATGTCCTCCCTGTGTGATTGGCAAATGGAGCCTGTTGCCGGCTGTAGTTGCTCCATCTGCCTTTCAGGGGGGACAACAGAAGTGGCCACCCTCTCCATTGCTTGAACCATCATCTCAACTGATGCTGCCTGTTGGGTTGCCATACCGTACATGGATTGTTCCCATGTGGTATTGCCAGGTGGCGTACGGCCACCACGTCGGCGGGCACCACACCTGTTTGGGGCAAGGCGATCTGCGCCTTGCTGTGCTGGCACTGCCTGAGGCTGCAGGACTGCATTCCCCCTCTGATCTGCTGGCCCAGGAACAGGATCAGATGTTGTGGAGTGTGACCCTGCACCCGTTGGACAGTACAGAACCCCTTCCAGAAACACTTTCCTGCGCCGCCACATAGGTCTCATCATCCGAATCAGCACCTGAATAGAGGTCTGGGAAGGTGCACCCAGAGGCACCCCTTGACAGAATCGTCTGCAGCAAGAGTGGGTTCTCACCCACCACCACACCGCATCCCCACTGGTGGCCGGTTGTGCCTCAGGTTCCTCCTGGGTCTGCAGCATCTCCTCAACCTCAACAGCATCAAGTGCGTCATCCCGTGCAAAAATATGAAAGACACAAAATGGAAACAGGCATTAGCACCATAGCACACAAATTGGCCAAACAAGCTACAGAACCAGTACATGATTTACACATGTCCCACATGACTATAACCCTCCCATGCATGCACTGTCACAGAGTTGGAAGGGGAGGCAAAAGTCAGACACTGAGGACACCAAGATGGAAGAGCAACACATTTGCTGCATACACTGCCATCACACATTGGCCTGTGAGTGGCATGTCCTATACACATAAATGACACATGCCATCACACAGATGGCATGTACCATAGCCATGGTACATTCCACAAGTACATCCATATGTCAGTGAATGAGTACTGTCACCCATCCATGTGAGATGGACATGAAGAGATGAAAAATGCCACATAGTGCGAAAAGATACGCCATGTGCCACACACTGCAACACATCCAGTGTACAAAAATACAGTGATTGCAGGGCCATGTACACATCAATGGTTGTGCATTTCAACATTACAGGAAACAACTAGCATGTTCCACATTCAAACAGGCCCAAAAACATCATGTGATCAGGACAATACTCATTCAGCCTGAATGGTCAAATCATTCAACTACCAAGGTGACACATGTGGGCCAATGTGGGGTTCTTCAATGACAGAAGCATGTCACATATGTCACAATAGGGCTGAGGAATGTGTTGCAAAAGTGGGAGAATTGAAACAATCAGCCTGAAAAAACACTGAAAAATACAAACAATGTTGTTGCATGATGCCACCTCAAGGGCAACTGCCGTAATGTTGCGCTGAATTACTACTGTGGGCAGAAGGGATAGTGTCACACCCAAATTCAAGGCCGCAGAATGTTTTGGATGAAGCACATGGGTGACCCATACTACTCAGTCACACACAACCTCACCTGCCACTCAGAACCCGTCACCCAAACAACATACACATGCATTACACACACACGCATGGGCACTCACCGGACAATATGTCATAATCGGGTAGTTCTCCCACACCTCGGATCTGTTCCTCTGTGATGAAGGTCCCAGCAACAGACTCATGTTCAGTGAGTTCGTTGTCCTCTTGTGGAGACCCACCGCCAGTCTCCAGAGTAGCGGCATGACTCGAGGCCAGCTTGTTCTTTGCTCTGCGTTTCAGGTCGTTCCACCGCTTGTAGCAATCATCAGCTGAGCGCCTCACAAATCCAAGGGCACTTTTGTGGTTGGCGATGGTCTGCCAGTGTGCCTTACGTTGACCAGGTGTGGTCTTAGACCCTGCAGTCACCACCATTTCGTGGCTATTTGCCAACACATAGCTCACAAGTGCATCAAGTTCCGAATCATTGAAGCAAGGCTTCCTTGAGGTACTGGAGTGTATAGCCATGCCTGGGGTCTCAGCCTGTCATGCCAGAGCACCCTTGTTCCTCTTTTTATGAAGGTGGAGCAAAGCCAGAGTGGCTAACGCCGCTCTGGTCAGTAGGGGCAGAATCACTGGTGGACTGGGTTGTTGGAGTGTGCGAATACACATTGACCATAGGACTTGGTGCAGGCATTGTCTGAAGTGTGATGTTGGCAGGGGGAACATCAGTATGATGGACCAGGACTGACACTGTCCTGGCTGGGAGAGTCAGAGCTGAGGCGGATGGAGCTGCAGCTGCAGCTGCCCCTGCAGCCTCACCACCCTGCATACTTGGGGCAGCAGATGACATAGCTGCCCCAGATCCACGTGGCTTGGTGACAACTTGCACCGCCACACGTGGCTTAGATTTGTCAGCCAGGGAGTCATCCTGTGCCAGGTCAGGTGCCACAATGGGCTGGTCCAACAAGGGCTGAGCTGGGATGGTCTCAGCCACGTTTCCCTCAACCATGGGGGGGCATGGGTGTCCCTGATTGGTCCTCCACACATGGGTGCAAAGAGGCACCCTGCAAATCCCAGCCACGTCCCCTACCGTGCCCACCACGTCCACCTTTTGAAGGTCGGCCACCTTTGCCTCCCTTACTGCTTGGTCGCCTCCCAACCAAGACACTGATGTTGTTGTGCGTATGGGAGGAGCAGTAAACTATTGCCCTGGGCAATTGGGGGGTCAAAGGGGTAGGGTACTAGATGGAATTCGTACCCTAGTGCTCTAACAAGGCTGTCTGTGACCCCTGGGGGAAGATGACGGGTCACGCAACGCACAGGCAGCCCAAAAACAAAAATAAACGTGCACCCAACCCCTCGTAGACCACATGCGTGAAAAAATGAACCCACACTACGCTGTGGCACCCAGAAACACAAAAATAAGCGTATGCGTGATACACGCGGCCTACAATGACCTCTGAAGGGGTACGCGACACACGGGGCAACCACAGTTGCTAAGTACGTGCGGAACTCACTGTCAGCCTGGAAAAAAACGTGAAAAATACGTGCTTGTGCGCGTCGGCAACAACCCCGCCAAAAGAAGAACTGTACGCTGTCTGAGGAGACAGGACAAAAGGAGAAGTGAACACTGTTCGAGGAAACAGGCCCAAAAAAAGTAGAAAAATGAAAGCTGTTAGAGTTAACAGGGAGTACTAACTTGAAACGCTGTGAAGTAATCGCGTGTGAACCGTCAAGAAGTACAGAATCCACCCACTCGCTCTCCACAAAAAGCACATACATACAAGGAAATGGCATCCTACACGTACCGTTTAAACCGGCCCACGCGTACACGTCACTTACGCGTGTATGCAAACTTTCCTCCAATTACACGCGCTGACACTCGGACGTGCAACTTTCCCACGTGTTCTCTGTCATCACGTGCTATGAGGGAAACACCCGCGTGCATCACAACGCGCTTACGTGCTAAGGGCCTTTGGTCCAATGAAATCACGTACGTGCGCAGATGCGCTTATGCGCTAAGGGCCTTTCCTCGAATTACACGCTGACGTCCAAGATTTTCACGTGCCAAATCACTCCGTATCAAGCTGGCGACGTGTTCACACACGGAAGACCACGCTCCTGCCCAGAAGGCCGAATTACTGCCCCCCAGAGCCCAGAGCACGCTCCCACCTGCCATCTGCTGCTGCCTGATTGCCTGCTGCCCATGTGCCCTGCCATTTGCTGCCTGCACGTCAGCCAGGGGTGCTGTTGCTGTGACCACCCCTGCTGGAAACGAAGACTCCCGACTGAGATTCCATCGCTCCACAGCCCAGCCCCATTACCCAGTTGCCCACCCACTCCTGCCTCTGGGGTTGCCATGTCCAGCACTACACCATCTGGCGGCACTGGCAACCCCCAGCCAGAGAGGCAGAGGGCCACCAGCTTCACTGCCACCGAAGTTGGTGTCCTGGTGGAGCAAGTCCTGGGGCAGTATGATGCCCTCTTCGGAAGGTTGCGTGCCGACAAGGAAGGACAGACCAGGATCTGGACGGACATTGTGACTGCCATCAACACGGAGGGGGTGGCAGTGCACGAATTCCATCATGTCAAGAAGCGCTGGGAGGACTTCAGGTCCAGGACCCTCAACAAGGCCCGGCACCTCTTGAAGACAGCGGATGCTAAGGGGCGCCGGGGCCACCTGTCAGAAGACCAAATGAGGGTCCTGGAACGCGTATGCCCAGCGCTCCACGTCCAGGTCCTTGAGAGGCACACCCGTCTGGAGTCGTGCGGTAAGTATACATGCATACTGATTGGAAGCTGTGCATGTGGTGGTGTGCCAGTAGTGTGCAGGTTGCACATGTGGTTTTGTAGGGCCATGTATGGATGTGTATGTACAACGCCGTGAGACTGAAACATGCGAGTCCTTTCATGTGTGAGACACATGGATGGTGTATTTGTGGGTAAGCATGCAAGCCAAATGCAGATGTGTGAGCACACATGTTTGAATGACTGTGTATGTCAGTTGTCAAGGTTGTGGTGTCACACATGGATGTTGGTTCCAGCTGCATGTATCTGCACTGTGTACATGTGCATGTATGTGTATCTGACAAGTGTGCAACTGTCATGCAACATGGATGCATGTGAGACTGACATGTAGAAGACTGATTGCCAGATGTGACATGGATGCCGATCTCATCACTGCGACACTTGGTGGAGGTGTACACATGCATGTAAGTGTGGTGGCGTGTGTGCATGTCTAGTGCACTCCCTGTGTCTCATGTGATGTCTGACTCACCTTTGCCTGCTCATGCTGTTGTATGTGTATGGATGGTGCTGGCTGTTGCGATATGGCTGTGAAAAAGCTCATGTGTGTGATTTGAAATGACATGTGTGTTGGGGATTGTGATGCCATGTCTGAAGTTTGACAATGACACTCGTGTGCAACTGTCATGTGTGTATGAGTCCATTGAACTGTGTCCTATCTCTCCCTGTCTGCAGCGTCGACTGATGAAGAGGGCGGAGAGGGTGCTGTGGAGCACAGCGGTAGGGATCGCACCGCCAGCCGGAGACGCAAGGCCCGGCTCCCCTCCCAGGTTGTCATCTCGTCGGGGAGTGAGGAGTCCGGTGCCGCATCCCAGGTCGCAGCTGCCGAGGGGAGGTACAAGAGGTGGAGGTCGGAGTTGGACTCCTCGGCAGCAGAAGGGGCAGCTGAGACCCCACAAGGCCCGACAGAGGAAGATGGCATGGAGTCATCCAGGTTGGTGGGGGGTTTGGTGGAGGAGGAGGCCATGCAAGGGACAGAGACGGGGTCTGGAGGTTGGGATTCCACTGGTGCTAGTGGTGCAGTGCAGGGGCAGAGACAGGAGGCAGCACAGGCTGCCGCGGAGGTGCTTGTGTGTAATCCTGTCCACGATCCTGTGACTGCAGCATCCTGCACCAGCAGGGATACCTACGTCCAGACCCGATTTCAGGCAGGGGATGAGTTTGCGACAACTGGCCTTCCTCTGCCTGCGGATGTGGCTATCCGGGACTTGGTTGAGCCTGTCCTGGGTGGTGTGGCTTTGCGTCAACGGGCCATGCGAGGCGAAATGCAGTCTTTTCATGGGGAGACTGCATGTCGTCTCGAATGGCTTGTTGACCACGTTGACCTACTGGGACAGGTCACCAGGGCCGGATTCCTCAGTTTGCTGGAACTTGTTCCGAAGCCCGCCTCAACTGAACCCCCTATTCGCCAGTCGTTCTCCATGCCATCTTCCCACCCATGTGTCACCTGTGTGCCCTGTGGAGCTGGCTCTGACCCTGCGGCCAGGTTGGTGGAGGACACATCCCTGCCACAGTCGGGAGTCGGACGTCCAGCAGGGGTGGCCACCTCAACAACTGCACCCCAGCCGGAGGAGGATGTGCAGGCAGCAAGAGCCAGGGCAAGGGCAGAGGCACAGCAGCAGCTGCAACAAGGTGGGAGCCATGATGGCTCAGGGCCTTTGTCATCGGAGGGGCAGGCATCGGCAGAGGGCAGGAGGACCCAGGACGGGAAGTGTCTTCCATGTGGCAGCGGTTAGGCCATGCCATAGATGCGGAGCAGCAGCGGGCAGAAGAGGCATGGCTCACGATGGTCAGGGCGGAGAACTCCATGCGGAGGGCCCTGAGGCGGGCCGAGTGCCTCGAGGCAATTCGCAGGGAGTTGGAAGAGAACATGTCATCGTCCCTGTGAACCCTTGGGGCCATGGAAGAGGACCGCCTCCGAGACATTGAGCAGGAGTTCGATGATGCCCTGGCCCGGGACATCCAAAAGTGAGCCGTCGGACTGGCCCGCTGCCCTTGTAAATAGTTAGATAGTGTTAGGTTTCCTTCGGTTTTTTCTTTCTTTTGGTTGCGCTTGGACAATGCACCACGTTTCTATACATAGTTTTTCATTAGGTAGTATTTTTGATAGGTTTCATTTCTTCGGTTGGGATCATGGACCCTGGATTATTCATCTGTATATAGTTCACTATTGGATTCATCTCTTTTTTTTGGATTTCCCCATGGAGCAATGGTTTTCACTTTTGTTTTTCCCTCGGATTTGCTTTGTTGGACTGTGACTTTGGACACCTTTCCTTTGGATTATGATTTCTTGTTTTTCATTATTTTACGGACATGCAGCTTTTCTTTTTTTATTCCAATTGTTGTTTCTTTGATTTTAATTCCATTCATGTTGTGTTTAATACATTTTTGCTCCATACTTCGATGTGTGGTATTATCTCATTGGTTTTCATGCATGTAATGATATGGGTTTTCACATTCACTTGCAACCATTGTGTGTGTGTGACGGACATGTGTTCATTTACATACTTGCCATTGGGGTTGTATCATGTAATTGCCTTTTCTATGTGGGTGGATGCAATACTTGGTTGGGTCTTTGGGCTGGGGAGGCTGGCCATAAGGGCCATGATTGAGGATCGTCATGACCTGGGGGTAGGGGGACATGAGTGGGGGCCTGCTGGCAGGTGCCCTGCACTGCTGGGGGGTGCAAGGGGACATGAGTGGGACATGAGTGCGGGCCTTCTGGCAGGTGCCCCTCAGTGCTGGGGGGTGGGGTGCTGGGGGACATGAGTGGGGGCCTGCTGGCAAGTGCCCCTGACTGCTGGGGGGTGGGGGTGCAAGGGGACATGAGTGGGGGCCTGCTGGCAGGTGCCCTGCACTGCTGGGGGGTGGGGGTGCAAGGGGACATGAGTGGGACATGAGTGGGGGCCTGCTGGCAGGTGCCCTGCACTGCTGGGGGTGGGGGTGCAAGGGGACATGAGTGGGACATGAGTGGGGGCCTGCTGGAAGGTGCTCCTGACTGCTGGGGGGTGGGGGTGCAAGGAGACATGAGTGGGACATGAGTGGGGGCCTGCTGGCAGGTGCCCTGCACTGTTGGGGGGTGGGGGTGCAAGGGGGTAATGCGTTGGTGATCACTAGTGCAAGGTGACATGTGGCTTGGCTTGGGGGCATGCCCATGGTGGATGGGCTGCCTGCGGGACATGACCAGGGGTGCAGGGTAGTCCCCTGTGGTGTGGGCTGCCTGCAGGGGCCGTGGAGGGTGTAGAGGGAACACCTGGGAGGACCCACACTGCCAATTCACGTGTAGGACTCCCCGCTCACCCCCGAAATACGCGTTCCCCGCTCTGACAGCCAAATCGCGTGTGAAACTTCATGCGCAGCCCGGTAATACACGTACCCTACTCCAAACGCGTGTGAAACTTTTTGCGCACCCCTGAAATACACGTACCCAGGCCAATCGCGTGTGAAACTTCCAGCGCACCCTCGAAATACATGTACCAATCGCGTGTGAAACTTCCTGCGCACACCTGAAATACACGTACCAAGCCCAATCACGTGTGAAACTTCCTACGCACCCCTGAAATACACGTACCCAGGCCCAATCACGTGTGAAACTTCCCACGTACCCCCGAAATACACGTACCCAGGCCAATCGCGTGTGAAACTTCCCGTGCACTCCTGAAATACACGTACACAGGCCAATCGCGTGTGAAACTTCCCGCGCACCCCTGAAATACACGTACCCAGGCCATTCGCGTGTGAAACTTCCTGCGCACCCCTGAAATACACGTACCCAGCCCAATCCTGTGTGAAACTTCCTGCGCACCCCTGAAATACACTACCAAGCCCAATCGCATGTGAAACTTCCTGCGCACCCCTGAAATACACGTACCAAGGCCAATCGCGTGTGAAACTTCCCGCGCACCCCTGAAATACACGTACCAAGCCCAATCACGTGTTAAACTTCCCACGCACACCTGAAATACACGTACACCTGCCAATCGCGTGTGAAACTTCCCGTGCACCACTGAAATACACGTACCCAGGCCTATCACATGTGAAACTTCCTGCGCACACCCGGAATACACGTACCCCACTCGCACAGGCCCTTTCGCGTGTGAAAGTTCCTGCAAACCCCGTAATACACGTACCCTGCTGAAATTGCACGTGAAACTTTCCGTGAACCCCAGTAATACACGTACCCCACTCGCACAGGCCCTTTCGCGTGTGAAACTTCCTGCGCACCCCCGAAATACACGTACGCAGGCCAATCGCGTGTGAAACTTCCCGTGCTCCCCTGAAATACACGTACCAAGCCCAATCGCGTGTGAAACTTCCCGCGCACCCCTGAAATACACATACCCAGGCCCAATCGCGTGTGAAACTTCCCGCGCACCCCCGAAATACACGTACCCAGGCCAATCGCGTGTGAAACTTCCCGCGCACCCCTGAAATACACGTACACAGGCCAATCGCGTGTGAAACCTCCCGTGCACCCCTGAAATACACGTACCCAGGCCAATCACATGTGAAACTTCTCGCGCACCCCCATAATACACGTACCCCACTCGCACAGCCCCTTTCCCATTTGAAAGTTCCAGCGAACCCCGTAATACACATACCCTGCTGAAATCGCGTGTGAAACTTCCTGCAAACCCCAGTAATACACGTACTCCACTCACACAGGCCCTTTCGCGTGTGAAACTTCACACGCACCCCAGTAATACACGTTCCCCGCTTGGCGTTTGCTGTTTGGCAGCCCTGTAAACTGGTCCAGGGTTAGCGCAGCCCTTTGCGCTGAATTGGGAATTTTGATGGCTTTTCCTTGCGAGAGGGCGTTCTTGGGGGTATAACTGGCGCTGCTGCAGGGTCGCTGCGACACTCGGCTCCATGGCTGGTTTTGAAGGCTAAAATCCGTGAATACGCTGTGCGCAGAAATCGATTTTAGCGCACGTGGCTGGCGCCGAAATTCACACGCGCACACTGTGCGCAAGCCGCGTGCGCAACTTTTGTGCGAAATTCTATGAATTCCCCTGAAAATGTATTTAAATAATTAAAGTCCACTTCAAACAAAGGTAGTCTCTAGCTTTATACCAAGGAACTCACTACATTGTTAGAGGCGCATATATACCTGGCCATTAAAACAAGTTTACCTGCTACATGAATCTCACTAATATCAATTCAAACAAGCATTCATTTTCATAATCAATTCACGATATATATTTCACTGTAAAAGATTCTAGGACACCTAAATACACTCCTTTTATTATTGATTGTATCTAAGCTACACAGTATACTTAAAAGATAGCATTTGTTCTCGCTAGCCGTTGTGTTCACATATTTATATAGAACCATTACAACATTCTTAATAAACACTTGATTCTCACCAATATCAACAAAGGTATGGTGTCATTTAAGTTGCAGAAATGCTGTTAGCTTTGCCTCTCAACAAAAAAATGCATTGGGCTTTTTTGGAAATGGAATCTCCCCTGCATTCAGTTTCAATTAGAAGACACAGGATATTTTGTTTAACAAAACACCTATGTATTTGTCAAATTAGTATTCCTACCCTTGGTTTGCAACCCTCTATTCCCAGGAGTTACCTTGGACAGTTCAACAGGAACAAGCTGGGTTATATATTGGGGTTTCTATAATTACATTTTAAACGTGTCTGCTTATTTTTGGAGAATCAGCTGGGACCCAGTCAGTTTGTGATTACTCCATCTCCAATGTCTCTTTTCAGCTGATGGTCTGGAAACGAATCTCCAATATGGGCTGATCATCTCTCTCTGAAAGGGTACTTCTGTCTCCAGCCTGCCAACCACTCATCCTGATGGTTTCAGCTCTGCTCCCCCGTCACCTTCTTCCAGTTGTATCCAGAAATACTGTGAAATATTAATCTCCCAATTGTAATCCCTTTCTGAGTGCAAGCTATTGTATAATTATCCATTAGTGCCCTCATATTGTGAGCGTTCCTTCCCTCTAAGTCCCATGACTGCAAAGGTGGGAGCGAAAGTCACTCTTAATCTTATGAAGAAGCATTTCTGTTAATAGTGTAACTTTGGATTTGAATGAGTGAGTTTAATAAAATAAAGATTATGATCTGTAGAACAGAAGAAACAATTCACACGTTTAAATGTTCCTGTGTGGTGTGTATTTGCAGAGAGAATGATTTTTCCTGCGTAACATGTTTTAATATTATTATGTCCCAGGTGGATTTCATATAGGGTACAAGATACAACTTGTATCTGTGACTTTCCAGTTCATAAATAAATTAGGAAATGCTGACTTTGGCTAGGCTAGTCTTGTTTGCATGTTCATGGATATCCCATGACTTTAGCTAAATGGATGTTATGAAGGACTGGAATTTGATATATATCCATTAACCAGTATGCGGCAATGTTGCAATTACTTTGCCTGTGTATTTTTCTATATGTCTTCACATACTGATCAGATAATAGTTGAAAACATATGTGATTTACATTTTCTTCTTTAAAACAATAAAGCAGGCCTCTTAGTGCTTCTAGATGTAGATACTTCCCATTTAAATTGGTACATTTCTCAGCATGTCCTTATCATCAACCAGTCACTGGATTCTAAGAAATGCTTCCATTTTGTCTCTTGAGTACACACACAGTTATTTGCACCTCTAATTTTACAGGCTTACCCTTTTAATCATGGCAGTGAGCAATACAACAGGAAGCATGATTTTGTGAACAGCGCCTCTCTAAATTTCTAAGAACATTTTCTGTTATCAGTTTGCTTTTGGCAGTTATCCTTTGTGTCCAGGGTTATAACATATTGAACCCCTACATATGCAACCACTTCAAGCAGACAGTAGATTGGAAAAAAAACAAGTGCTATTATAGACTGCAGAGTAATCAATTTACTAATCCTTAGGTTCAAGGTTTTAACCAGAATCCCACTCAAAGTTCTCCAGGAGGGTATCCTAGTCACTGTGTCTCCTCTCCAAATACCTTCCGAAACCCTAATACCCATACTTTTTCCCCTTCTGCTCAGTTTCAACCACTGTTGGTGAATTCTTAACCCTTCTGACTCAAGGCAGAGGGTGCTCTCATTATTACATCCATGATATCCATGAACCAGGAAGAGTGATTTGTACAGTGTGAAGTTGAAGGGAATAATATACCTTGTATAGTTGACACCAGTGCTTTTAAGTCAGCTCTTCGTTCTTAGTACTTTCCCGAAGTCCCACTAACTTCTAAAACAGAGGAGGCATTAGGAATCTCTAGCATCCCTGTGGTTCATTAGATAGCAGAAGCGGTCATTGTAACACTGGGTCCTATGACTGCCAATCATGCATGTGTCCTTATTCCCAAAGCTCTAGTCAAACTCATGGGTCGGAATTTAGTGTGTAAGCTCAGATGTACTATTCATTGCACACCAGAAGGTGTATTCTTAAGCCCTCATGACCCAAATGCTAAAGAGTAGTTTCTTGCAGTACTACAAACAGATGCAATCCATACTGCACAGTGTGGGTTTGTAGCGTAGTCAACTGAGCTGAAATATCATATAAATATAGTTCTCCTGTTTCTGTGGTCCGTACTTGATAACAAAGTTAAATACATTCACAATGTTGAACCAATAAAGATGAGGATAGGACCTTCTAAGTACCGTCTTCACATTCTCCAGTACCATTTGAAACCTGAAGCCGAGGAAGGCACTACCCCAGTCAATGAATCCCTTTTATCAAAACATATTATTGGCTTCACTACTAGTCCATGCAATATACTGATATTGCTGGTTAAGAATCCTGGGGAAAAATATACAGATTTGTGCAGGACCTGAGAGTACTAAACTCTGTGGTTATCCCATCTTTTTATATGGTCCCAAACCCATCTACTATTATAACCTGAAAACATTTGACTGCCTTCCATTTTACTGTGGTGGATTTGTGTTCAGCTTCTCTGTTTGCATATATGTGGATAGTCAGTACCTGTTTAGTTTGTGATTCCATCTTTGATGTCCTGAGTGTTAGTCTTAGCAGTGCATGGTGGTGCAACAAGTTATGGTTGCTTAGCTTACCATAGCTGGCACATTTCTGAGGGTTTATGCTTTTACGTGTAACACTTTGCAGGCTGATTCATGGAATTAATGTTCGCCGAAAATTTCGGCGCAAGCGTGCGAAAACGTGCGATTCGCAGTGAAAGAGCGAAAATCGCAGTGCAAGTGCGAATATCGCAGAGAAACCAGCGCACATCTATTCATGGAAGTCCGTGCGCGAGTAAAATCAGAGATGTGTGCTGAAAAAGTGCACGGCGCACGCCGGCGCACAGGTCATCTAACGGCGTGCGCTAAGGCCATAGCGAAAGCGCACATAGCGCGGCACACATAACAAAAGTAGGCGGAACACGGGGCGTAACACTCGGAATGGGGAACAACTTGTGAAAATGTGGGCGTCACGGGGGAAGTACAGGAGGCAAGTGCGCGGAACGGCCACACACTCGCCTACAACACGTATTCATGGAATCGAATAGGGCAAACCAGCGCATGGGCAAAGACGTGCACAGACCCAAACCCGTCCGCCACACGAAGGCAGGCGGTAGCGTCCCTGCGCTGGAAAAAAATGTGTGCCAAAATGTGCGCTAACAAAAAGCACGAATATACAGCTCTGATGAATGTCCCATACTGTGGCACCCTAGGACAAATGACGTGCAAAAGGGTATGTGACAAACAGCGACACCCGCTGTGTGAAATATTAGCTTGTGCGTGTATTTCGGGTGTGCGCGGGAAGTTTTACACGCGATCGGGCCTGGGGGAGCGGGGTATGTGTATTTCAGGGGTGCACGTAAAGTTCTACATGCGATCGTGCCTGGGGGAGCAGGATACGTGTATTCCAGGGGTGCGCAGGAAGTTTCACACGCGATTGGCGTTGGGCGAGCGGGGTGCGTGTAAATCTGGGGTTTGCGGTAAGTTTCACACGCGATAGGCCCTGTGCGAGTAGGGTGCGTGTATTCCTTGAGTTCACGTGAAGTTGCACACGCAATTGGCCTGGGTACGTGTAAATCTCGGGTTCGCGGGAAGTCTCACACACGATAGGCCCTGTGCGAGTGGGGTGCGTGTATTCCTGGGGTGCGCGGGAAGTTTCACACGCGACAGGCCCTATGCGAGTGGGGTATGTGTATATCTGGGGTGCAGGGGAGTCCTACACGTGAATTGGCAGTGTGGGTCCTCCCAGGTGTTCCCTCTACACCCTCCATGGCCCCTGCAGGCAGCCCACACCACAGGGGACTACCCTGCACCCCTGGTCATGTCCCGCAGGCAGCCCATCCACCATGGGCATGCCCCCCATTCAAGCCACATGTCAGCTTGCACTACTGATCACCAACGCATGACCCCCTCCACCCCCACCCCCCAGCAGTGCAGGGCACCTGCCAGCAGGCCCCCACTCATTTCCCCTTGCACACCCACAACCCAGCACAGAGGGGCACCTGCCAGCAGGCCCCCACTCATGTCCCACTCATGTCCCCTTGCACACCCACCCGCCAGCAGTGCAGGGCACCTGCCAGCAGGCCCCCACTCATGTCCCACTCATGTCCCTTTGCACCTCCACCCCCCAGCAGTGCAGGGCACCTGCCAGCAGGCCCCCACTCGTGTCCCCTTGCACACCCACCCCCCAGCACTGAGGGGCACCTGCCAGCAGGCCCCCACTCATGTCCCCTTGTACCCCCACCCCCTCAGCAGTGCAGGGTACCTGCCAGCAGGCCCCCACTCGTGTCCCCTTGCACACCCACCCCCCAGCACTGAGGGGCACCTGCCAGCAGGCTCCCACTCATGTCCCCTTGCACACCCACCCCCCAGCACTGAGGGGCACCTGCCAGCAGGCCCCCACTCATGTTCCACTCATGTCCCCTTGCACCTCTACCCCCCAGCAGTGCAGGGCACCTGCCAGCAGGCCCCCACTCATATCCCACTCATGTCCCCTTGCACCCCCACCCCCCAGCAGTGCAGGGCACCTGCCAGCAGGTCCCCACTCATGTCCCCTTGCACCCCCACCCCCCAGCAGTGCAGGGCACCTGCCAGCAGGCCCCCACTCGTGTCCCGTTGCACACCCACCCAGCACTGAGGGGCACCTGCCAGCAGGTCCCCAATCATGTCCCCTTGCACACCCACACCCCAGCAGTGCGCGGCACCTGCCAGCAGGCCCCCACTCATGTCCCACTCATGTCCCCTTGCACCCACACCCCCCAGCAGTGCAGGGCACCTGCCAGCAGGCCCCCACTCATGTCCCCTTGCACACCCAACCCCAGCAGTGCAGGGCACCTGCCAGCAGACCCCCACTCATGTCCCACTCATGTCCCCTTGCACACCCACCCCCCAGCAGTGCAGAGCACCTGCCAGTAGGCCCCCACTCATGTCCCACTCATGTCCCCTTGCACCCCCACCCCCCAGCAGTGCAGGGCACCTGCCAGCAGGCCCCCACTCATGTCCCACTCATGTCCCCTTGCACCCCCACCCCCCAACAGTGCAGGGCACCTGCCAGCAGGCCCCCACTCATGTCCCCTTGCACACCCACCCCCAGCACTGAGGGGCACCTGCCAGCAGGCCCCCACTCATGTCCCACTCATGTCCCCTTGCACCCCCCCTTGCACCCCCACCCCCCAGCAGTGCAGGGCACCTGCCAGCAGGCCCCCATTCATGTCCCACTCATGTCTCCTTGAACCCCTACCCCCCAGCAGTGCAGGGCACCTGACAGCAGGCCCCCACTCATGTCCCACTCATGTCCCCTTGCACCCCCCTTGCACCCCCACCCCCAGCAGTGCAGGGCACCTGCCAGCAGGCCCCCATTCATGTCCCACTCATGTCCCCTTGAACCCCCACCCCCCAGCAGTGCAGGGCACCTGCCAGCAGGCCCCCACTCATGTCCCACTCATGTCCCCTTGCACCCCCACCCCCCAGCAGTGCAGGGCACCTGCCAGCAGGCCCCCACTCGTGTCCCCTTGCACACCCACCCCCCAGCACTGAGGGGCACCTGCCAGCAGGCCCCCAGTCATGTCCCCTTGCAAACCCACCCCCCAGCACTGTGGGGCACCTGCCAGCAGGCCCCCACTCATGTCCCCTTGCACCCCCAACCCCCAGCAGTGCAGGGCACATGCCAGCAGGCCCCCACTCATGTCCCCTTGCACCCCCACCCCCAGCAGTGCAAGGCACCTGCCAGCAGGCCCCCACTCATGTCCCACTCATGTCCCCTTGCACCCCCACCTCCCAGCAGTGGAGGGCACCTGCCAGCAGGCCCCCACTCATGTCCCACTCATGTCCCCTTGCACCCCCACCCCCCAGCAGTGCAGGGCACCTGCCAGCAGGCCCCCACTCGTGTCCCCTTGCACACCCACCCCCCAGCACTGAGGGGCACCTGCCAGCAGGCCCCCACTCATGTCCCCCTGCACCCACACCCCCCAGCAGTGAAATGGCGATCCCATGACATAAACCAAAAGTCAACTATGTACATCAACACATGTCCGCCACACGAAGGCAGGAAGTAGCGTCCCTGCGCATTAAAAAATGTGCGCTAACAAAAAGCCGTATATACAGCTCTGATGACTGTCCCATACTGTGGCCCTCTAGGACAAATGACGTGCAAAGGGGTACGCGACAAACACGGACATCCGCTGTGTCAAAAATAGCATGTATTTCTGGGGTAAGCGGGAGGTTTTACACGCGATTGTGCCTGGGCGAGCGGGGTACATGTACTTTAGGGGCTCGCGGGAAGTTTTACACAGGATTGGGCCTGGGCGAGCAGGGTACGTGTACTTCAGGGGCTCGCAGGAAGTTTTACACGCGATTGGGCCTGGGCGAGCGGGGTACGTGTATTACTGTGGTGGGCGTGGAAGTACAGGAGGCAAATGCGTGGAACGCCCACACGCACACACCAAAAAAGACGCGCTAATCCGGAAACACGTATGCCAGCAGGAAGCAGGCGTACGTCGACCCGCGCATCATAAAAGTGCGCGCAAACAACAAACAAGCTCAGATGCCAGGATGAATATAGCGTTCCTAGCAGCAGTGGGCGTTGGATACCGCAGGAGGAGGAGGAGGATAGTCAGGGCCAGATTTTTCACCCAGAACCAGCCTTTTTGGGATGCCTGATGACCACGTGTATGGGGGGTACAGGTTTCCACCTCACATAATACTTGACCTGGTCAGTGAGTGGGAGGATGACCTCACATCACCCACCCTCTGCTCCCAAGCACTCAGCCCCCTGGAAAAGGTCCTTAATGTACTGCACTTCTTGGCCACTGTATCATTTCAGCGGACAAGTGCCATAGTGGGGGGGGGGTGTCACAGGCCACGCAGTCACGCTGCCTACACCAGGTCTTGGCCATCATGACTGCACGCCCATCAGTACGCAGGCACATATACCTGCCCAGAACACCTGCAGAAAGGCAGGCTGTTGTCCAGGATTTTTACGGGGTGGCACACTTCCCCAAAGTGCTAGGTGCCATTGACTGCACCCATGTGGCTCTACGTCCCCCCAGGGCATCTGAGCACATGTATAGAAACCGCAAGCACTGGCATTCCATCAACGTCCAAGTAGTATGTGATGCCAAGGGAATCATCACCTCAGTATATGCCAACTATCCAGGGTCCACCCACGACAGTTTCATTTACAGAATGTCAACCCTAAACCGGGACCTAGAAGCTGGGCGGCATGGCGATACATGGCTGATCGGTGAGTATAAATGCCACAGCACATGCATGCATGTCAGATACTGAGTAATGTCACAACCCCACTAATGATACCCATCACCACCTCCCCAGGGGACAGTGCCTACCCTCTGAGCACCCACATGATGACGCCAATTCGGAACCCCACCACGCCACCCGAGGTAAGATACAACACAGCCCATATTGCAACCCGGGGCATAGTGGAGCGCACATTCGGAGTGCTCAAGTCACGCTTTCGCTCCCTTGACCGTTCTGGCGGGCAGCTGTTATACGCTCCCCCAGTAGTGTGCAGGATCATAGTGGCAGCATGTGTCCTGCACAACGTTGCAACATGCCGAGGCCTGCCCGTGGACATGATGGTGCCCCCACATCCCCAACCACATGCACGCCCGCTGCGCATGGGAGGGGAAAGGGCACGGGGTGAGGCAGCCCGTACGCAGCTGGTAGCTAATTACTTCACCTAAAATCACACCCCTGTGGAGTGCGCAAAGCCCTGGCACATAACAGCTGACTATCAATGATGATGAGTCAAGTGACAGTCAACTGTCACAACCATACCAGCCTGAGATTGTTCACCTGAAAGTGTTCCATTGTGTGCATCCCTACCTACACAAACACCACCAATGCTGTGTCATCAAAAGACACACTTCTATGCTGCTAAAATCATTACCCTCTTGCAAGATACAACATGACAACAGTGCCATGTCACCCAACACCTCCCCAGCACCGCCACCCAACACACCATGGCATGTCATGCTATGTGAGAGCAAACAAAGGAATCCCCAAAACATGACACAAGTGTCACAAAGTACAGTGTCCCGAATGGAAAATGGCCACACACAATATGCTCCCATTAATATAGAACTGACAACACACATGACCAAAGACTTACCACAATACAATGCAGCTAGCCAACCCCAAACATAGCATTCACATGACAGTACTAAATTAAAGGATACGTAGTCTTACAACCTGGTGATGCTAGCACATCGACCACTTCCAACTGTACAGTGTTGGTGCCACGCAAATCTGGAAGTGCACTGCTTACAACATGAACTCCATCTCCAAAGTAGACGGCCTTTTGAAGACATGAGAAATGAACCTGCAAATTAGGAGGGAGACATGGATGCACAAGCACACATCAATACACCATGCAGTGTACAATACTACAACAATATGCACTAGGAATGTATACACAGTATTGACTACAGACTGCCCACACATGTCATGGGAGTCCAAAGTCACTGTGGAAGTCACTGTCTCTTGGGCACACCCTTTGCAAGCCCATGGAAACGGGAAACAGGAGGGGTGTGTGTCTCACGAACCCAAGCATCTAACCCAAACTCAGGACAAGCCTGCATGTGTCCAGCCGGAATACAGTGGATGCCCACGGGAGCCACACAAGGCAACACACTGTAACAAAAACTCAAAAATCAAAAACCAAAAATCAAAAATCAAAAATGGCCATGTGGGGGACAGGGGGGTGGGGGAGGCCACCCAGGAGGTCCGAGGACAGGGTGCACACCAACAAAAAAACACCTCCATGGGCTCATGGCCTGCACGGCTACGCTATCGTGAGAGATTCAGAATCGCTGTGGTCGCGCTCATCACTCTGTGCTGCTGCTGCCACAGGAGGTGGTGGTGCTATGGGAGGCAGCCCACGCAAAGCCCTAGTCTGGTCCTCCATGACAGCAAGCATGCGGGTGTGGAAGGTCTCGTTCTGGAGGAATATGGTGCGGAGATCCCCATGCACCACCTGACGTGATGCCCGGACCTCCTCCCGAGTTGCCTGCATCTCTGCTGAGAGCGTACTTGTGACCCGCTCCAGCAGCTGTTCTCTCCTTGTGACAGTGGAAGCCTCAAGGTCCACAAGAGTCTGCCTGAGGTGATGGACTTCTTCCCTCAGGGCTTCCCTCTGGCCCTGGGACTCTAAAGAAATGGCTTCCCGCAGAGTGTCCAGGGCCGCCCGTCTGTCCCTGTTGGACGCCAACATGTCCTCCCTGAGTGATCGGCAAATGGAGTCTGTTGCCTGCTGTAGTTGCTCCATCTGCCTTTCTGGGGGGTCAATGGAAGTGGCCACCCTCTCCATAGCTTGAGCCATGATCTCAGATGCTGCTTCCTGTTGGTTTGCCATACCGTATATGGATTTCTCCCATGCGGTATTGCCTGGTGGCGTACGGCCACCGCGTTGGCGGGCACCACACCTGTCTGGGGCAAGGCAAACTGTGCCTTGTTGTGTCGGCACTGCCTGAGGCTGCAGGACTGCATTCCCCCTCTGATCTGCTGGCCCATGTTGCGGAGTGTGGCCCTGCATCCGTAACCACCAAAGGCGGACCTACCAACACTGACATCCCCATAGTGGGCTGTACCCCTGGTGCAAAGTGGGTCGGACAGAACAGAATCCCTTCCAGAAACACCTACCTGCAAAGGCACATAGGTTTCATCATCCGAATCAACACCTGAATAGAGGTCTGGGGAGGTGCACCCAGAGACACCCCTGGAGAGAACGGTCTGCAGCAAGAGTGGGTTCTCACCCACCACCACACCCCGTCCCCCACTGGTGCCCGGTCGTGCCTGAGATCCCTCCTGGGTCTGCTCCATCTCCTCACCCTCAACAGCATCAAGTGCGTCATCCCCTGCAAAAACATGAAAGACAAAAAATGGAAACAGGCATTAGCACCATCGCACACAATTAGGCCTCACAAGCTACAGAACCAGTACTTGATTGACACATGTTCCACATGACTATAACCGTCCCATGCATGCACTGTCACTGAGTTTGAAGGGGAGGAAAATGTCAGACACTGATGACACCAAGATGGAAGAGCAACACATTAGCTGAATGCTGGCTAGCAGAGCCATCACACATTGGCCTGTGAGTGGCATGTCCAATCGTTTGACAATAGGGCTGAGAAATGTGTAGTGAATGTGGGGGGATCGAAACAATCAGCCTGAATGAACAATGAGAAATACGGAACAATGTTGTTGCAAGATGCCACTTCAAGGGCAACTGGCGTGATGATGCACAAAATGTCTACTGTGGGCAGAAGGGATACTGTAATACCCAAATCCAGGGGCTCAGAATGTTTTGGATGAAGCACATGGGTGACCCAAACCACTCAGGCACACACACCCTCAACTGGCACTCAATCAGAACCCCTCACACACACACAACATACACATGGATCACACACACATGCATGTGCACTCACCGGACAATGCCTCGTAATCTGGCAGTTCTCCCACACCTTGGATATGTTCCTCTGTGACGTAGGTCCCAGCAACAGACTCATGTACAGTGAGTTCAATGTCCTCTTGTGGAGACCCACCTCCAGTCACCAGAGTAGCGGCATGACTTGAGGCCAGCTTTTTCTTTGCCCTGCGCTTAAGGTCATTCCAGCGCTTGTAGCACTCACCAGCTGTGCGCTCACTAATCCAAGGGCACTTATGATGTCCGCGACGGTCTGCCAGTGTGCCTCACATTGAGCGGGTGTGGTCTTGCACCCTGAAGTGATCAACATTTCGCTGTCATGTGCGGACACATACTGCACAAGTGCATCACGTTCGGCATCATTGAAGCTAGGCTTCCTTTGCGTGCCGGACTGCATAGGCGTGTCTGGGGTATCAGCCTGTAGTGAACGAGCACTCTTCCTCTTTTTTTTGGAAGGTGGTGGGGATCCTGAGTGGCCTACGCCGCTCTGGCCACTAGGGACAGGAGCACCGGTGGACTGGGTAGTTGGAGTGTGGGAAGGCACACTGAGCATGGGACTTGGTGCAGGCATTGACTGAAGTGTTACGTAGTCAGGGGGAACGTTAGCAAGATGGACTGGGACCAACACTGCCCTGGCTGGGAGAGTCAGAGCTGAGGTGGATGGAGCTGCAGCTGCCCCTGCAGCCCCCCCACCCTGCCTACTCGGGGCAGCAGATGACATAGCTGCCCCTGATCCACGTGGCCCAGTGACACCAACTTGCACCGCCACACGTGGCCTAGACTTGGCGACCTGGAAGTCAGCCTGGGAGTCACCCTCTGCTAGGTCAGGTGCCACAATGGGCCGGTCCAATAAGGGCTGAGCAGAGATGGTGTCAGCCACATTTCCCTCAACTATGGGGGGGCATGGGTGTCCCTGACTGGTTCTCCACACATGGGGGGCTAGGGGTACCCTGCAAATCCGGGCCATGTCCCCTACCGCGCCCACCAGGCCCACCTCTTGAGGCTCGGCCACCTTTGCCACCCTTACCACTTGGTCACCTCCCAACCATGGCACTGATGTTGTTGTGCGTATGGGAGTTGCAGTAAACTATAGTCTTGGGTAATTGGGGGTCAAAGGGGTAGGGTACTAGATGGAATTCGTACCCTAGTGCTCTAGCAAGGCTGTATGTGACCCCTGGGGAAAGATGACGGTCACGCAACGCACAGGCACCCCAACAACTGAAAATAACGTGCACGCAACCCCTCGTAGACCACGTGCGTGGAAAAATGAACCCGCACTACGCTGTGGCACCCAGAAACACAAAAATGAACATACGCGTGTTACACGCAGCCTACAATGACCTCTGAAGGGGTACACGACACACGGGGCAAGCACAGTTGGTAAATACGTGCGCGACTCACCGTCTGCCTGGAAAATGAGGGTGAAAAATACGCGCGTGTGCGCGTTGGCACCACACCCGCCAAAAGAAGAATTGTACACTGTCTGAGGAGACAGGACAAAAGAAGAAGTGAACGCTGTTTGAGGAAACAGGCCCAACAGAAAATTAGAAAAAAGCTGTCAGAGGTAACAGGGAGTACGTACTAGAAACGCTGTGAAGTAAATCGCGTGTGAACCGACAAGAAGTACAGAATTCACCCATTCGCTCTCCACGAAAAGCATGTACAAGGAAATGACGTCCTACACGTACCTTTTGAACCGGCCCACACGTCCAACGTCACAGACGCGCTTACGCGCTAAGGGCCTTTCGTCCTATGAAATCACGTACACGTGCTGACGCGCTTACGCACTAAGGGCCTTTCCTCAAATTACACGCTGACGTGCTAGATTTTCACGTGCCAAATCACTCCGTATCAAGCTGGCCACGCATTTGCACACGGAAGACCGTGCTCCTGCCCAGAAGGCTGAATTACTGTCCCCAGAGCCCTGAGCACGCTCCCACCTGCCATCTGCTGCTGCCTGATTGCCTGCTGCCCACGTGCCCTGCCATTTGCTGCCTGCCCGGGGTGCTGTTGCTGTGACCACCCCTGCTGGAACCGAAGACTCCCGACTGAGATTCCAATGCTCCACAGCCCAGCCCCAGGACCCAGGTTCCCACCCACACCTGCCTCTGGGGTTGCCATGTCAGGCACTACACCATCTGGCACCACTGGCAACCCCCAGCCAGAGTGGCAGAGGGCCACTAGCTTCACTGCCACCGAAGTTGGTGTCCTGGTGGAGCAAGTCCTGGGGCAGTATGATGCCCTCTTCGGAAAGGTCGGCCGCCGACAAGGAAGGACGGACTCGGATCTGGACGGACATCGTGACTGCCATCAACGCGGAGGGGGTGGCAGTCCGCAACTTCCAACATGTCAAGAAGCGCTGGGAGGATTTCAGGTCCAGGACCCTCAACAAGGCCCGGCGCCTCTTGAAGGCAGCGGATGCTAAGGGGCGCCGTGGCCACCTGTCGGAACATCAGATGAGGGTCCTGGAACGCATACGCCCAGTGCTCCACGTCCAGGTACTTGAGAGGCAGACCCGTCAGGAGTCGAGCAGTAAGTGTACATGCATACTTATTGGAAGCTGTGCGTGTGGTGGTGTGCCAGTAGTGTGCAGGTTGTACATGTGGTTTTGTAGGGCCATGTATGGATGTGTATGTACAGGGCTGTGAGGCTGACACATGCAAGTCCTTTCATGTGTGAGACACATGGATGGTGTATGTGTGTTTAAGCATGCAGGCAAAATGCAGATGTGTGAGCACACATGTTTTGATTACTGTGCATGTAAGTTGGCATGGTTGTGGTGTCACACATGGATGTTGGTTCCAGCTGCATGTATCTGCACCGTGTACATGTGCATGTGTGTGTATTTGACATGGATGCAACAGTGATGCAACATGGATGCATGTGAGACTGATATGTAGAAGACTGATTGCCAGATGTGACATGGATGCAAATCTCATCACTGCGACAGTTGGCGGAGGGTTACACATGCATGTAATTGTGGTGGCGTGTGTGCATGTCTAGTGCACTCCCTGTGTTTCATGTGATGTCTGGCTCACCTTTGGCTGCTCATGCTGTTTGTATGTGTATGGATGGTGCTGGCTGTTGCAATATGGCTGTGGAATAGCTCATGTGTGTGAGTTGCAATGACATGTGTGTTGGGGATTGTGATGCCATGTCTGAAGTATGACAATGCCACTCATGTACAACTGTCATGTGTGTATGAGTCCATTGTACAGTGCCCTGATGCCTGTCTCCTATCTCTCCCTGTCTGCAGAATCAACTGATGAAGAGGGCGGAGAAGGTGCTGTGGAGCACAGCGGCAGGGATCGCATCGCCAGCCGGAGACGCAAGGCCCGGCTCCCCTCCCAGGTTGTCATCTCGTTGGGGAGTGAGGAGTCCGGTGCCGCATCCAAGGTCATAGCTGCCGAGGGGAGGTCCAAGAGGCGGAGGTTGGAGTTGGACTCCTCACCAGCCGAAGGGGCAGCTGAGACCCCACAGGGCCCAACGGAGGAAGATGGCACAGAGTCATCCAGGTTGGTGCTGGGTTTGGTGGAGGAGGAGGCCGTGCAAAGGATAGAGACGGGGTCTGGAGATGGGGATTCCACTGGTGCTAGTGGTGCAGTGCAGGGGCAGGGACAGGAGGCAGCACAGGCCGCCGCGGAGTTGCCTGTGAGTAATCCTGTCCCCGATCCTGTGACTGCATCATCTTGCACCAGCAGGGATACCTACGTCCAGACCTGTTCTCAGGGAGGGGATTGGCTTACACCAACTGGCCTTCCTCTCCCTGTGGATGTGGCTATCCGGCACCGGCTTGAGCCTGTCCTGGGTGGGGTGGCGTTCGTCAACGTGCCATGCGAGCTGACCTGCAGTCTTTTCATGAGGAGACTGCACGTCTTCTCGCATGGCTCGTTGACCGCATTGACCCACTGGGACAGCTCACCATGGCAGGATTCCTCCGTTTTGTGGACCTTGTTCCGACCCCCTCCTCAACTAAACCCCCTATGCGTCAGTCGTCCTCTGTGCCATCTTCCCACCCATGTGTCACCTGGGTGCCTTGTGGAGCTGCCTCTGACCCTGCGGCCAGGCTGGTGGAGGACACATCCCTGCCACAGTCGGGAGTCGGACGTCCAGCAGGGGTGGGCACCTCAACAACTGCACCCCAGCTGGAAGAGGATGTGCAGGCAGCAGGAGCCAGGGCACAGGCAGCGGCACAGCAGCAGCAGCAACAAGGTGGGAGCCATGATGGCTCGGGGCCTTCATCATCAGAGGGGCAGGCATCGGCCGGAGGGCAGGAGGACCCTGGACGGGAAGTGTCTTCCGTGTGGCAGCGGTTGGACCATGCGAAAGATGCGGAGATTCAGCGGGTGGAAGAGGCAAGGCTCATGATGGTCAGGGCGGAGAACTCCATGCGTAGGGCCCTGAGGCGGGCCGAGTGCCTCAAGGCCATTCGCTGGGACCTGGAGTTCCAGATGTCATCGTCCCTGCGAACCCTCGGGGCCATGGAAGAGGACCGCCTCCGGGAGATCGAGCAGGAGTTCAATGATGCCCTGGCCCGGAACATCAACATGTGAGCCGTTGGACTTCCCCGCTGCCCTTGTAAATAGTTATTTGGTTAGTATTAGGTTTCCTTTGGTTTTTTCTTTATTTTGGACCTTTTGGACAATGGACCACATTTTTGTATAATGTTTTTTTATTAGGTAGTAGTTTTTGATAGGTTTCATTTCTTCAGTTGGGATCATGGAGCCTGGATTGTTCATCTGTATATAGTTGACTGTTGGATTCTACTTTTTTTGGGGAGATTTCCCCATGGAGCAATGGTTTGCACTTTTGTTTTTCCCTTGGATTTCATTTTTGGAACTGTGACTTTGGACAGCTTTCCTTTGGATTATGATTAGTTGTTTTTCATTATTTTACGGACATGCAGCTTTTTTTTTTAATTTCCATTGTCGTTTGTTTGATTTTAATTCCATTCAAGTCGCTTTTAATACATTTTTTTCTTCAAACTTCGATGTGTGGTATTATCTCATTGGTTTCATGCATGTCATGATATGGGTTTTGAGATTCACTTGCACCCATTGTGTGTGTGTGACGGACATGTGTTCATTTACATACTTGCCATTGGGGTTGTATCATGTAATTGGCATTTCTATGTGGGTGGATGCAATACTTGGGTGGGTCTTTGGCATGTGGAGACTGGCTATGAGGGCCAGGGATCTAGATTGTGATGACGTGTTGGCTGGGGGACATGTGTCAGGGCCTGCTGGCAGGTGCCCCGCACTGCTGGGGGGTGGGGGTGCAGGGGACATGTGTCGGGGCCTGTTGGCAGGTGCCCTCAGTGCGGGAGGTGGAGGTGCAAGGGGACATGAATGGGACCTGATTGGGGGCCTGCTGGCAGGTGCCCCTCAGTGCTGGGGGGTGAAGGTGCAAAGGGGGTAATGAGTGGGGGCCTGCTGGCAGGTGCCCCGCACTGCTGGGGGGTGGGTGTGCAAGGGGACATGAGTGGGCGCCTGCTGGCTGGTGCCCCTCAGTGCTGGGGGGTGGGGGTGCAAGGGGACATGAGTGGGGGCCCGCTGGCAGGTGCCCTGCACTGCTGGGGAGTGGGAGTGCAAGGGGACATGAGTGGGACATGAGTGGGGGCCTGCTGGCAGGTGCCCCACACTGCTGGGGGGTGGGGGTGCAAGGGGACATGAGTGGTACATGAGTGGGGGCCTGCTGGCAGGTGCCCCGCACTGCTGGGGGGTGGGTGTGCAAGGGGACATGAGTGAGGGCCTGCTGGCAGGTGCCCCTCAGTGCTGGGGGGTGGGGGTGCAAGGGGACATGAGTGGGGGCCTGTTGGCAGGTGCCCCACACTGCTGGGGGGTGGGTGTGCAAGGGAACATGAGTGGGGGCCTGCTGGCAGGTGCCCTGCACTGTTGGGAGGTGGGGGTGCAGGGGGACATGAGTGGGACATGAGTGGGGGCCTGCTGATAGGTGCCCCTGACTGCTGGGGGTGTGGGGGTGCAAGGGGACATGAGTGGTACATGAGTGGGGGCCTGCTGGCAGGTGCCCCGCACTGCTGGGGGGTGGGTGTGCAAGGGGACATTAGTGGGGGCCTGGTGGCAGGTGACCCTCAGTGCTGGGGGGTGGGGGTGCAAGGGGACATGAGTGGAGGCCTGCTGGCAGGTGCCCTGCACTGCTGGGGGGTGGGGGTGCTGGGGGACATGAGTGTGTGCCTGCTGGCAGGTGCCCTGCACTGCTGTGGGGTGGGGGTGCAAGGGGGTAATGCGTTGGTGATCACTAGTGCAAGGTGACATGTTGCTTGGCTGGGGGGGGCATGGCCATGGTGGATGGGCTGCCTGCGGGGGCCGTGGAGGGTGTAGAGGGAACACCTGGGAGGATCCACACTGCCAATTCAAGTGTAGGACTCCTCTGCACCCCCGAAATACACGTACCCCACTCGCACATGGCCTATCGCGTGTGAAACTTGCCCGAACCCCAGTAATAAACGTACCCTGCTGAAAACGCGTGTGGAACTTCCTGCACACCCCAGTAATACACACACCCTGCTGAAATCGTGTGTGGAACTTCCCACGCACCCCAGTAATACACGCACCCTGCTGAAATCGCGTGTGGAACTTCCTGCGCACCCCAGTAATAGAGGTACCCTGCTGTGATTGCGTGTTACACTTCCACGCACCCCAGAAATACACGTACCCTGCTGATATCGCGTGTGTAACTTCCCGCGCACCCCAGTAATACACGTGCCCTGCTGAAATTGCGTGTCAAACTTCCCTGCACCCCAGAAATGCGCGTACCCTGCTGAAATCGCGTGTGTAACTTCCCGCGCACACCAGTAAGACACCTACCCTGCTGAAATCGGGTGTTAAACTTCCCCGCACCCCAGAAATACACGTACCCTGCAGAAATTGCGTGTGTAACTTCCCGCGCACCCCAGTTATACAGGTACCCTTCTGTAATTGCGTGATGAACTTCCCCGCACCCCAGAAATACACGTACCCTACTGAAATCGCGTGTGTAACTTTCCACGCACCCCAGTAATACAGGCACCCTGCTGAAATTGCGTGTAAAAGTTCCCTGCACCCCAGAAATACACGTACCCTGCTGAAATCGTGTGTGGAACTTCCCGCGCACCCCAGTAATACTGGTACCCTGCTGAAATCACGTGTAAAACTTCCCCGCACCCCAGAAATACACGTACCCTGCTGGAATCGCGTGTGGAACTTCCCACGCACCCCTGTAATACAAGTACCCGGCTGTAATCGCGTGTTGAACTTCCCCGCACCCCAGAAATACACGTACCCTGCTGAAATCGCGTGTGGAACTTCCCGCGCACCCCAGTAATACACGTTCCCCACTCGCCGTTTGCTGTTTGCTGTTCGGCAGCTCTGTATACTGGTCCAGGGTTAGCGCAACCCTTTGCGCTGAATTGGGAATTTTTATGGCTTTTCCTTGCGCAAGGGAGTTCTTGGGGGCGTGACTGGCGCAGCTGCAGGGTCGCTGCACCACTCTGCGCCACGGCTGGTTTTGGAGGCTGAAATCCTTGAAAAACGCTGTGCGCGGATATCGATTTTAGCGCACGCGGCTGGCGCAGACATTCGCACGCGCACACTGTGCGTCAGCCCCGTGCGCCACTTTTGTGCGAAATTCTATGAATTACCCTGAAAGTCTCTTTAACCAAGTTTTGTCACTGAATTTCATAGGTTTTTATGAGTGAAAATGTTTCATGATGTTACATCACTGTATACAAGTTATTCATAATTCTCCTTTTAACATATATGAAAGAACTGTAAGCCTCCTTTAACAAACATATATTTTGCAATTCATACTGATGTGTGTCGTTATCAGCAGAGCATGCTGGAGATGCAAGTCAAGGTTAAATTACCTAGGGCATGAGGCTCAACCATAACCCCAGCCCCACCAAACCACCCGGTTATCCACTCCACTTACCCTGCATACTATTTCAGTGCCCACTATGCCCTCATAATGTGACCATTGGCCAGTGCATATGGCTTTCAGCCATGACCAGTCTCCACAATCCATGGGACATGGGCTTCAGCCATGCTGCGTTCCCCAATATGCAAATCAGAGTAGATATTAGTCCTTGCTGAGGTCCAGGCCCACTGCACAGGCAGCTAAGCTATATCACTATTTGTTGTACTTACATTTTGACACTTTGGAAAAATAAAAAAACAGGACAGATTTGCAAAAGCATGCTTTCAGGTCTTTGCTGATGTGCATCGCGCATGTTTGTGGCAATCCTGTCCAGCACTTTGGGCTGCAGCCACGAGCTGAATTTTATATCCCATTCAAACCTATCTAGATTTTGCTAAACTTTACCACATATCCATGCCCACTTTAACACAATTGCCAGTCCCTCATGGTCATGGCCAGATCGTCTGGATCATGGCCTTTGCCCATGACCCTGGAAAATCTGGCCACTACCCATGGCAGCAGGCTATACCTCAGACACAAAAGGTATATCAGTATTTTTTGTACCAACATTATTACACTTTTCAAAAAATAAGACACAGGCACATTTGCAAAACCATGCTTTCTGGTCCTTGCCAATGCTTCTTGCATGAGTTTGCTGCAAATCCGTCCATGTTATAATGTATGTTCAAAAAATTGTCATATAATTAGCCCCCACTTGCACAAAGATTCAAGATTGGGTCTATAATCTTTCTGAAAACATTTGTGCTGATTTGTCAAAGGGCAAAAAAGTTATAAGCCATCTAAAAATGTTGCAACCCCCCCTTTAATTTTGCACCCTCTTCACAAAATCCCACCAAACTTTGCAATGACATTCAAATCTGGGTCTATAATCTTTTTGCCAACGTTTATGCTGATTCGTAAAACAGCACCAACTGTACCAGCTTTTCAAATATTTTGGGAGTATACAAGTTATTCATAATTCTCCTTCTCTTCGCCCTCTCTAATTTTGCCCCCTCTTGGCAAAAGAGCACCAACCTTTGCAGAACCATTCGAGGTCAGCTCTAAAATCATATTGCGACATTTGTTGCAGTATCATTGAGTGGAGCCAAAGTTATAAGCCATCCAAAAACTGCTTTTCACTGACCCTGTAATTCAGAAATATGCATGGATGCCCCTGAACATCTGTGATATTCGAGAACATCACAGAAATGTCCTCAAGCATCTGAGATGTTTGCGGTCTTCGAAGTAGAAAAACACACGATTTTGGGCTTTTCATGGCCATATCCCATCCCATCCTCATCACCCTCACCCCTCCAGAGATAGTGTAATGTTATGTAGAGAAGCAGCTGCATGCCTCTGCAGGAAACCCTGCCCCCCTACCTTCCATATCTTGGAGACCTGAGAGTGTGCCCTGTTTGCCACCGGCAGTTCTTCCAATACTGCAGCGTGTGTTCGAGAGAAGATACCCATTGAGAGAACCCTACCAAATGTATCCCCAAAGTTATGACAACCTAAGGGAGTAACTCCCTGAAGGATCATGAGAAGGAGCATAGAAAAGAAGCCAGTGATGTCACAAAAGTATGCATGACGTCTTAGGATACTGACTAAAGAGAATGTAAGGATCCTAAAGAAACTAAGAATAAAGTAAGGAATCAAGTGAACTTTCAATTATAAAGGAAGAAGATTACACATACACAAAGTGCTGCAGAAAATCATCCGTATCACTAATTGTAAAGATGCTGAAATGCAAGGCAGATTAAGTCATCATAGAAGCTGGCTACAAGTATTGATTAGAATGCAGGCAAAGCCGCCATTGTATGGAAGCTGGACATCAGTATCATAAATTTAGTACACCATGACCCATGAAGCAGAAAGGGAAAGCTGTGTCGCAGCAGGAATAAGCATCATTGTGGAGCTGCAAGATGAGGTTGTCTGGCCTTGAGTCAGAACTAAAGCAGCCAGGGTCAGCTATCTATTCTGGAAAGGAGCGAACGTCCGAAGGATGAATCATCCCTTGTTAAGGTGTAAAGAAAGAACATCAATTGTGCCAAACTTAAATCATTTAGAACATTTAAAACCTGCAAAATGGACCAAATCGGGGTCTCCTGTCACTTGAGCCAAGGATGAAAATAGAGTTTGAACTTAGAGTCCCGGAAAACGATAGCGAGTGCTCTCACTGCCATGTATTCTAAAACACAAGGATACTTTGCAAGGCCAAGTTCAAAGACAATCTTCATGGCAGAAGGCATGGGCGATAAGAGATGCTTGGCTAATAGGGTCGGGATGTAGTGTCATGCCCAATCTCCTTGCACCTGGGTCTGGGCTTACGTGCTGCTAAGTGAACCAAATGTTCCAGACCTGGCACAAGCGTGCCAACCAATTTAAGTGGTCCATATAACAAAGGACCTTATAGTTTGAAAACCAATGAGAAACTGTGTATCTAATGTTTTTGAAAAGGGCCTGTTTTAGAGCTAGAAATATGTTGTCCACCTGATAGTGGGCAGCCAATTAAAATCCTAGTTTCTATAGAAAGTATACTTAGATGTTCCCTTTAAGGCAATCTCGACCATTAGCAGGATTTCATTATTACCACGTAGTATGACATCACCTCTGACATATTTTTGATATAAAAGAAATGTTTTGTGTGAAGATCGCTGAGAGAAATTGAGCATATGTCTATTGATGTTCGCTGTAACTCCCTGTTTTAGATAATTGTTAATAAAACAGTACTTTGCCATCTTCCTGAGTTGATTCGGTTATTTGGACTCAGAATTTATCTGTGTGATACCATACATTACATATGCTTGTTCCTAAGCTCAGTTGTGTTTTTTTTATATGTTTTTACTGTGATATTCATGGACTATGAGCGCTGTTCGTGAATCCAACATGGCATCCGTTTCAAAGTTTTGATGCCCTCACCTTATTAATTGACCAATCAGCAAGCATGGATGATGTGTGCAAACATCAGGCTGCTCTCCAATTTCTTCCAGATGCCTCCTCAGACTCAGAATAAGCAAAAGAGTCCACGGACCAGACCCAGATATCACACTTTTTTTCTACTTTTTGGCCATTTTAAAAATAAACACTGGACGGATTTGCACCAAAAATTCAAAAGCATGCTTTTGGGACTAATTTGAAGCTCCTGGCACAAATTTGGTAAAAATCCCTACATTTTTTCCATTTCATCTATGAGGATTTCCATACATTTTGAGAGCCCCCCTATATCTCTTCCCCCTGGACAAAACCACAGCAAACTTTGCAAAATCATTCTGTCGGGCCATGTACTATTTTTTGAAAAGTTTGGTGAAGATTTGTCCGGGGGGGCAAAGTTATAAGCGACCAAAAAAGTTCTCTTTCTATGAGTTGAGCAACTTAACCATAATTAAAGTGCAGGCCCTGTAATACAAGGGAAATGTGTGGATATGTGTGTGTCTGTTTGATTGTTCAGCATACTTCCCACCATGCTACAAATCTGAAATGTGGCATCTGCGTAGGTTCCATGGTATAGACAATGGATAAAGTATATACTATAAATATATATTTGTCTAATTTTATTGGGGCAAGGAATTTTTGGATATGTGTGTGTGTCTGTTCTAAATGTTTAGCATACTTCCCAACATGCTTCAAACCTGAAATTTGGAATGTGGGTAGGTTCAATGGTGTAGACGATGGAAAAAGCTCCTCTCTCTGTATTCAGCAACCAGTGACATTTCATGCACTGTCTTGTGTGCAACTGTCTTGTTACTAGTCTGCCTGGTGAGTTATTTGTGTATTGTGCAGTTTATCTGTGCATTGTGGAGTTTCTCTGTCTCTCTTTCTCGCCCTCTCTCCATCTCTCAGCCTTCTCCTGCCATGGTGCTCTCCAACTCTCCTATTTATTCAAACTGCTACTCTATCACCTACCCTACCTCTCTCTCAAAGGAGAACATTAAAAAAAATATATCTCCTTGCATCCAATCCAGGCCTGCCCATCGCTGACACATACGTCAATGCTTCTTCCAGTCAGACGGTCACAGCCATCCTCTTTGTCGCCCCCTCCCTGGACTATGGGATCCGCACATGGTTTTTGTCCTCTCCCCTTTCTCTTCGGCACCAATTAATGGTGGCACCAGATGGGGAGTACTCTTGGCAGGCTTCTCATCCTCTAGGAGCATCATTAATGTCCATCAGAATCATTAATATCCATCAGAATGGCACTGTCATGGTCCAGGACTCTCAGCACAACCTCTTCCTTCTTGATAGGCATCTTCCATCTCTCATACATGTCCTCCCTTCCCCTCTCACTCCTTCATCTACCACCTCTGTTGCCCCTTTACCACTTCTGATGGGCATACCACATCCCTGTTCCCCTCCTGCGATGACCTTCCAGGATGGTAACCAGCTTCATCACGCTTACCTCAACTCTCGCTCTGTGTTTAAACACTCCTCTGATATCAGTTTCCTTCTTTAAGACTTTGACCTTGATGTTCTCACTCTCACCAAGATGTGGTTCACTGTCAGCTCTGTCAAAGCTTTTGACACGCTCCTCATTGAGGGCGACAAGATCCTCTCCATGCCCAAGCCTAACCGGTCTGGAGTCGGGGTGGCCATAATCTTCCGTGAATGGGTCAATGCTACTATCAGTCACATTCAGACCTGCTCTTCCTTTGAATGCGAAGGAAGCCACAGGCACGGAAACTGCTCTACTGAACACCTGCAAAGACTTGCTCTCAAATCTTGATTTCAACACTCCATCCGTTCTTATCCTCCTTAATCTTTCTTCTGCCTTCGACACGGTCAATCATGCTATCCTGACTAATCGGCTCTGTGGCTCCCTTGGCATCACGGCCCTGGCACTTGAATGGTTGACCTCTTTCCTCTCAAACCAACCTTCCCAAGTTCAATTGGCCCTTTTCTCTCTCCTATCACACTCTCCACCTGCAGTGTCCCTCAAGGCTCTATCCTCTTGCTGTGGCTCTTCAACATCTACCTTGCCCATCTGGCCCACCTGATTGCCACCTTCTCTCCTCACTTCCAGTGTTATGTAGATGACACGCAGCTCTCCTTCAAGCTCCCCTCTTCTTCCTCCTCTTCTGCCTCTCTCATCCCTGACTGACTGCTATTCAGGCATGGTTTGCTGCTAATCATCTCTCTCTTAATGGTGTGCTGCCAATCATCTCTCTCTTAATGCCAGTAAGACTGATATCCTTCACATTGTGACCCCAGATCCCTCCTTCGTTCCACCCTCTGACCACTTTCTGTGGGTCCCCCCTCACCCTATTGTGAGGCAAACAACCTTGGCATCATCTTTGACTTCTCTCTCTCCTTCTCTCCGCACCTCCTCAGAGGCATTCTCCCTTTCCTCACCTTCCCCCAGAAACTCGGTGTCTCCAGAGCTCTGGTCCTCTCTAGGCTGGACTACTGCAACAGCCTCTTCCTCAATCTCCCTTTATCCTCACTTTGCCCCCTTCAACTTATCCAGAACAGGGCTGCAAGACCTATCCTTGGCCTGAAGCCCAGGGACTGTATCACTCCAATCCTATTGTCTCTCCGCTGGCTCTGTGTTTCTGCTAGGAACAAGATCAAGACCCTCTGCATCATCCACAAGGTTCACTTGGGACCACACTACATCCATCTCTCTCTCCCTAAATACCTCTCTGCTAGACCCCTTTGGTCCTCTAGCTCCATCTCTCTGCAGATCAAACGTTTCTCCAAGCAGAGATTGGGGGGTAGATCTCTCTCCTCTGCAGGAGCCTCCCTCTGAAATGGTCTCCCTGCCTCTCTCAGGCTTGAGCTGGATCTCTTTAAGTTCCGGAACCTCCTCTATAACCTCCTTCTCTCTTCTTCCTTCCCTCTCTCCCTCCCCTGCTAACACCCTGTCTGCTTCAGTGAGTGGCTGCCTTGTGCGTTCTGAGTTCTACATGGCACCAGATCCCCTTGCACTTAGCATGTGGACCCTCATCCCCTACTCCCAAAGTAACCTCTCCATTTGCCCTCCTGGCCACCCAGGAGGGCAATACCAACTCAGTGCTATCTGGGGGACAGGTAGCCCATGCATGTGAAGCCCAAACGAACTCTGATGAGAGCCATGCTCGAGCTCTGCCTGCAGAACAACCTTATATACTGCACCTAGTCCTGCAAAATGTTACTAATCTAGAGGTCAAAAACTCTTAGTCTGTTGAAGAAACTGTTGTATTGTCTGACCCTGCAAACATTTCTGATCTGCCACAATATTGTTTAACTGCCTTGAATTTAGAAAGCGAGACCAAAGGAAGCCGGGGACAGTTTTCTGGTATAGAAACAGGTCAGTAACCATGTAAGAGGTGAGCCTATTGAGCCAAGGAGTGAACAATGACAATAATAGTGAAGTAACTGACATACCATCCCTTTTCCGCTAGGTGGCATTGCCAGGCAGATGCGGATGGAGGAACAAACAATTTGCATGATTGTGATGGTCTGTTTTTTTTCTTCATAACTACTTCTGAGTTTTAGGAACAAAACTGAGGGAAGAAGGATGTGTTCAAATGAGTCTATGGTCATGTGTCAATATGAAACAGGAAAAGGTCATAAGTAATGCATCCTAGTTCACTATTTTCCCTTGCATGCTATTTAGGTAACTGATTTTTTCAATAATGCTATAGTTGGGTCTCGGTCATTGTTATATGATACTCCTAGTACGATAGATATGTCTGGGTTTTGTTATGCAATTATCAATGCAAACGTAAACGGTCTGCCTTTTCATGCCACTACACAGTTTCCCATCTGTACTGAAGAAACACAGACCAGGTTGCAGCATCAGTTCGATAAAATGTTTGCTAGGGGGGGTAAAGGGGAAACATTAGTCTCAGTGTGAAATGGTCCAAACGCACCCCTTGCAGCATGGGTCATTTATCAGGCCCAAGGGTTGAATGACCATTTGGGTCAACTAGAACGTGAAGCAAGACTTATCACTGGGGCACAGTAGACTAATAGTGATACTAATATAGGTGAGCTCACGGTTTTCGGGACACTCAGTACAATCACTTGAGATGTGCTGGTTTAACTGATAACAGGAACTGAAGCAAGTGGTCAGAGGATTGAGTGGGGCATTGCCTGCAAAGAAAAGCTCAAGGCTTCTCGAAAAGCCAGCTCCTGATATCAAAGGAGGCGTATTCCATAACAGCTGGACAAGATGTCTTAACAACTCAGGAATTATAGAAATCATCTGGCACTGGAGACACCTGTGGCAGTACAGTGGATGGATCTCTTCATGGACAGTTACAACAGACACCCTGATTCATGAAAAGTTGTATTGTTCTTGGGGAGGTCATATGAGCATGCTAGAACACCTAAGAGGAGGCTTTCCTGAACGTTGTGAGATCAGATGACCATCATGCTATAAAGAGACCTGGCCTGGAAGGCAGACTAAATTAGTTGAGAGGGATTGGTGGGGTTGCTAAACTGCGTTGCTTGACTTGCTATCCAATAGATAAATCACCTTAGTGTGCGATCTTCACAATACATGAGTGAGACTGATTTCTTTACACGAGTGAGTCTGATTTCTTCTGCACACACCAGTTAGATGCAGATTTTTGATAATTCATATGGCACTAATCCCTCTTCAGCCTGTAAATTAAAATGTCTCACCGTACACATAATGTGCCCTCAACCTTTCTGCTTTCTGAAAACTGGGCAGATCTGGTGTTGAGCTTGAACATAGCTCTTTGTCATCTGCAAATACTAAGCTTGGGTGTCAAATCAATAGCATTCATGTTTCATTGACAATAGGCCCCGTGTGGTGGTGTGTAACTTACATTAGGTAATGTTTTCATAATGTTTCTATTGTTCTCAATGTAATCCTTTAATAAAAGGTAATATAATTGGTCATATTAAAAATAGAGCAATACATAACAAATATGCACTTCAGAAAAGGTCCTTAATTATCTAATTTCAAATGATAAAATAATGAATTTCGGGGTAAAAAGCCTGCTGGCCTGCCCCTTGGTGAGTCCAACCACCTTTAGAAGAGTTGCATGCAAAGAGGTTGGTGCTGCCAGAAAAGCTCTGGTGTAACAGTTTCTGTAACGTTTCACAACAGCTGATGTAGGGTGGCAGGTTACGGTTTACATGCCTTTTGTTTAGTACGGAACTATCATCCCTATTAAGTAGAATGAACTGGTAAGAAAAGGTACTGGTTAATGTTGGTATGGAATGATACATCAAATGTAAACAGAGTGAAGGTCTCAAACAATATTTAAACCAGATTGAGTCGTTATTTACGAGAGACATCTTAATAACATGTTGTTTGTGAATATTGCTCTTGGCTCATTGGTATCAATGTTTATGACTGTAGAGATTGTAACTGAGAATGAGGCGATTAACTAGGGTAGATCAACCTCAATATTTAAACCAGATTGAGTCGTTATTTACGAGAGACATCTTAATAACATGTTGTTTGTGAATATTGCTCTTGGCTCATTGGTATCAATGTTTATGACTGGAGAGATTGTAACTGAGAATGGGGCGATTAACTAGGGTAGATCAACCTCAAAAACGAATGAGGTCTTTGCAGTCGCTGCATACTTCAATAGGGCTTGGAGGAAGAGACAAAAATATCTTGAATAGATCCGACTAAATGGAAATATGTTGATTGCATATGGTGTAATTTAGATTAAATACGTGATTCAATGTAACATTGTTTTCACTCATGTTATTCTGCAGATGTGTTTCATCTGGAAGGGATTGTTTTATAAATTTATGATTTGATTTTTTAATTTTTTTTATTGAAGCAGTGTACAATGATGTCTGTTCTCTTTGGCTTTAATGAAAATGTTTCTGAAATTAAGGCCACAGTGATGATGATGCTATCCATACATACCACTATTTCTGATTTTTTTTTGGGAAGTGATCGTGTTTGTTTCTCACAACACTGTTTATCAATCTAAACTCTCTACACGCAACCCTTTGGAATCCACTCTATGTGAACAGGTCACATGATTTACTGCAAGAAAGTAGCATTGTCTAGTCTTAACAAAGGGTCTTTACGGGCTTGCAAATTGGACTCACTGATATCCGGCCCATGCATGATAGAGCCGGTCAGGATAAGGAGGTCTCATCACAGGAGATTCTGTCAAAGCCAAATCCATTGAATATTTTCAGCTGAATTTGGCTGCAAATATATGTGCGGGGTGGGCAAGGGTAATAATTAAGGTCGGTGAACGAGGGTGCCCTGGGGGTCTCCCCCACAAATATTTGCAGGCAAACGGCTTAAAAGAAAAAAATAGATGGATTTGGATTCAACCAAATCTCTTCAATGAAATCACATAGAACGGGGCCGGGCAGAGAAATGAAAACATAAATAAGGCTGCAGAGCGAACAAGGAGCTTTAGACATTCTCTTCAAATGTTAATCCTCAAATATAGAAATTGCAACAACAGTTAGTCTGGTTTTACCAATGAATCGGTTACGCCATTATGTCCGGTAGGGTCACAGTTATCATTGCCTGTTTGCTAGTTGTAGCTGAGCGGAGACAGCGGCCTGATATTCTATAGGATTCAGAGAGGTGGTGAAAAACCATACCCTCTACCCGTTCCTGCCTTTCCCACTCTCCCGGTCTGCTGTCACAGGCAGGGGGCACATGTAAAGAGAGTGCGAAGTCAAAGAGCAGAGTATTGTTCTCTTTTCTGCTGGTCTAGGTCCACCTAGAATGGCAGCCAGACAAGAGAAGAAGGAGCTGTGCTTCCTGTTGTCCTGTTGACTCCTGCTCTGGGAGACGCTTATTTTTTCCCACTACCAATTGGGGAACACGAGAAAACAGCCCAAGGATGATTGCTCGTGTCTTCTCTTTATATCCTGCACATCTGAATTTCAGTGCTAGACTAGATTTGATGCACAGCCGGCTGTTTCTGTGGGGCGAGGCAAAGATGTGGCCCGATGCCAACATGCACATAAGAGAACAGTGTGTTGTTGGGTGTCCTGACCCACGTTTGAGCTATCATGCTGCAACATTTGGTGCTGTGGGCTTAAAAAATCCAAGATGGCCAAAAAGCCCACATGTGCGCCAGAATACAGGAGAACCACGCAGTTTGTGCGCACACCAAAATGGTTGCCTAACTTGCCACCCACCAGTGCGAGCATGATGGGCCAGGGTGCCATGAGTGGAATGGGTGCCAAAGGTAAAACAGCAGCGCCTGTTAGCAAAAAAAAACGCTTTAAAATTACCTTTGGTTTCTCTGAATGCCAGCTCAAAATGCCTATTTTCAAACATTGCAACATATCCAAAAATCTCACTGAACACCAGCAGACATCTGGCAGAATGAAGTTTTTGTGTGCCTACAAAATCTGGGAAGATAAAGAGCCCAAAATAATGTTGATAACAAGACTGGCTGAGTGCTAAACTGAACTGAAAGACACTAAAATCGAAATGTTTAGAATAAATGAGTGACCTACTTTTGAGTGTCACGTAGTTTGTCACTGTTGAAATGTCATAGTTTTGAACTTAGAATCAGCATTCTAGCTGCATGTGTAAAAATTGTAAGTTTGATTTAAACTGGGAACCCAAAATGACATGTAGCTAAAAACTGGCTTAAAGAGATTCCAATTCTGCCTGACATCTACCATCACAGGAGTTAAAACTTGATCAGCAGGTTCCCAGGCCTGGCTGCATTCTGTTGCCCCTGCCAAAAGGAGGTCACACACTCTCTGATTGAATTACCTGGGGACTGCAGGAAACTAAACAAAGGGCCCAGGCAGATGGTTTATTGGGGGGGTCGTAAATGGCTTCCTTTTGAACAAAGCCCTTCCTTGACTCAGGCAGATGGTTTAATCGGGGGGGGTCGTAAAGTGGCTTCCTCTTGGCAGAAACGGGGAGGGGCAGTCCCCTCTGAGGGCAGGCTGAGCTTAAAGAAAGTGGATAGACTGGTTTCTCCACCATGTGACCTGGGAAGACACACCCCTGTTGGCCAGAATATGATTTTAAGAAAGATGTATAACTCATGGTGCGGACTTGTCAAAATTATCTAAATGATACCATAATTCTTGTGATTTTTCTGCCCACATTTTAAGAGGTTTTAGGACCCGGTGGTATGATCTGGGGGTTTACGAGCGGAAAAGAGGCTGTTACTCTAAATGTATGCATGTTAAAAATCTGACACTTCCTTATCTAAATGCCCACATGCCTTGCATACAATTGTATAAATTTGGAGAAAAATCTGATATGGGAAAAGCTACTAAAAAGCGCAAAAAGTTGCCATGTCTTTACCCAAGCTCCTAGAAACGCCAGGGTCGGAACAGTGCCTCCCATCAGTAATGCATGATGTGTGTATGCAATGACAAACAACTGTGTATCTGTGGAATATGTATTTGGGTCAAATATAGATTTGCGTGCAATTTGACAGGGGAGTGTCTTTTCTGCAGGCCATAAAACAACATCACCATGACTCACATTTCCTTTCCCCTATCAAGGAAGAGAGAAAAGCTTGACTAATGATCAGTTGAGAGAGGGGCTGGCTTAGTGATGCTGCGCACACACCCACTTTCAAAAGACATAAAAAGAGCCACTGGAAGCTAGAGAGGACATTCAAATCCAGTTGCTGCGGAGCGTTTTGCCGGACCACACAACATCCGGAAGATACCAGTTCCAGACTGACTCCAGCTACATACTCCAGAACGTAGAACTTATACTTTAGAACCTAAATCAGAGGCCTAAAACCACAAGCTGAATTCTCTGCAGCAGGCCTGAAATCATTGCAAGCTACTCACAGCCGGGCGAGCTGCTTGAATCCCTTGCCAAGAACTTTTGCCAGGACCAGTGCAGAGATCCAGGAGCCGTGCAGAGACCGCTGTATCCGGACAGACCAGACCAGTGCCAGACCAGACCAGACCGTGCAGAACCGCAGACCCAGAGACCAGATCGCTGTGAAGTGCCGCTAGCCTGATTGATCAGATCTGTGACGAGGTCCAGTCCTTCCAAAATATATTGTGAGTACTTAGGTCAGATTGTGACAGAAATAAGCTCTTAGTTTAAAATAATCTAATCCAAACTATTTTAATCTAACCAGAACTGCCTCCTAGAAGTTGTCACTTGTCATTTTGTAAAGCTGCACCACTGTCACTTGTCAATTCTGCAGCTGCATAGCTGTCACTTGTCAATTTGAGTTACTTTAAATCCGAAAAACGACCCTTACAAAATCGTTCATATCTCTGGATCTCAGCTTTCCAACGAACCCAAAACCGACTTGCCACTCCTTATACTTTTGCCGTAATCGCGATTCACGCACTCGCAAATTTTACCGCGCTTTGCGATTTGGTTAAAAATCCAGCCACGTGTAACCATCAGCAGTCATTTCTTTCCTTGCTAAAAATTCGTTTGCCTCTTAATCACCATCTCTGAAACATTGCTAAAGTGAGCCTGAACTCATTCCAAGTATCTCTCACTCACCCTGAACCTCCTAAAGGGAATTAAAACCATTTTCGGCATATTTTTCACTTCCTTGCCACCACGTTCAAAGCACTTGGGCCGGTGTTTTAAAACTCATACCTGATTTCTCTAAGTTGCTGGGGGGGGAATTGAACTGAATTATATTTGATTGCATTTCTAAGAACTGTGTGCTCTCCTCTTCATCTCCTTACATTGCATAAAGGGAGGGTGAATTGTCAAAGAAAAGTGATTGCTTGTTTTGTTGAAGTCATATCAAGTTATTTCTGTACTGCATTTATTCCACCTTGCATTTCCTTGAACCGTAAAAAGCATTCTCTACCCCTTAATTCTTCTGTTCCTATTCACAAGTGTGCTACCTCATCCTCTATACTACTCCTGAGTAACCAAATCAGTTTACTAGAAGAACATTATTCATTGTTGATTACTGCTCATATTCTTAAGTGTGATATTAAATATTAATTTATTATAAGAGTGTGATAGATATACCGTTATATTTCTCAAATAAACCTTTTAAACTTGCAAAACAGAACTACTTCTTGGCTCAGTGGGGTCAGGGGGATTCTAAGAGAGGGGTGTTATATAGGGGTAGTCGTCCAGAACTCATGAACTGGACATAAAGATATATCAATAAGGGTTTCCATTCAGTATCCCAGACTAGGCATTGACTTAGCTGTAGTGTTGAATTGAATCTTCTTACAAATTGGGGGCTCGTCTGGGATTCCGGATTAGATCTATCACTTGTGCAGATTAATACAGTGTGCTAACTGACAAGATACATACATCCGGTCGGATCACCACGCTGTGTTACGCTGTAAAGCACTCCTCAAAAGGACGCTCTAAGGGAAAGGTCTGTTTTGCAAAAATAAAATACAAACTTCTGTAAGTCAGGAAGGAACTCAAATTCCAGAATGACGACCTTGGTAGATATGAAAATAGCCAGAGAGCACTTCTTACATAAGCTATTTGTGAGAGGTGAGTGGACTCATCAGGACCAAACGGTCTGGCTCCAGGCAATCGCGCAACAGGTCACTGAAACAGAGTCAGATATATGGAGAGATCAGGGTCCATTACACGTGGCCCTGAGTGAATTATACATGGCTCCTAAAGTTAAAGATGAACACGACAAGATGGTTAGGATAGCGGCATATTTGTATCTATATATGGGAGCCATGCAGGACAAATGTGCTGAAGGCCAAGATCTGGCAAGTAGGCAACAGGTGGCATTAGAAAAGGCCCAATCTGACCTGGTCTCTTCTGAGCAGAGGCTGCAGAGGAGCCAGGAGTCAGAAAATGATAGTAGGCAGTATATCATTAAAATAAAAGAGGACATGGATAGACTGCAACAGGAAAAGACGGACCAGGATACCAGAATTCTGGCTTTGCAGAAGGAGCACCAAGACAGTCTGGACTCCTTACTGCAGAGCCAGAAAAAGCTGGAGCAACAGATCAATTTCAACAGGGTATGCACAGAGCAGGTAGCCACCCTGCAAATCCAACTAGACAGAGAGAAAGAGGAAAGCAATAAATTGATTTTGAAAGACCTGGATACACAGGCAGAGTTTGATGAAGAACACCAGAAAGCTGGTGCCTTCCAAAGGCAAAGGGACGACCTGGCGGCACAGATGCAGACTCTTAGTCAGGAAAGGGATACCTTAGGCCAGGAAGTCTGCCACTTAAAAAGGAAAATGGAAGAAAATCACTTGGCCCTCCAGGGACTGGGTGACCTCCAAAAAGAACACCAGAACTTGTTAGAGCACACCAGGAGGGTGGAGGATGCTCTGGCAAGAAAGGAGCAGGCCAATAGGGACACAGCTCAGGAGGTAACCCTCCTGTAGCAGAGACTGGCCCAGTACTCCAGGACCAATCAGGAGGCACAGAGAGAAAATGAGGCTCTCTGTCAGCACAATGATAGGCTCCAGCAACAGGTAGTGATGCAGGAGAGACTGATAGAGCCTAGTAAGGCCTTAACTGAGGAACTGAAAGCGCAGGCTCTTGCATTGCAACAGGGAGCAGGGGCGGATAGAGACCAGGTTCGGTGGGAGCCCTAGTACCAGAGGCCTTCATATCTCTCAGTCCCTGGACTCTGCCAACCCCATGTCCCCTGGCGCACATGAGCACTGGGCCACAGGGATGGCAGATTACTATCCAACCAGAAGTATGGGGCTCATAGGCCAGTACCTCCCAGGAATGGAGGGGCGGGCATCCAGGTATGGGAACCCAAGCACAGTGCAATTTAGTGGGGAACCCCAGGAGAGTAGGCCCACTAAGGGCATCCTGAAAACCTCTGCCCAGTTAGGTCAGTGGGGGGGATACCCAGCAAATCTTGGCAGCAAGGAGGGATCTGAAGACTCCTCTGAGCGGTACAGGAAACAGGAGACCAGGTCCCCACGTTCTGCCAGCCATTCCCAGGCTCGCAGAATCCGGGAAAACCTGGAAGATCAGACGGGCACCTCTGGGACCAGTGCTTCTGAGTCAGAGGATGAATGGACCACGGTTACCCGAACCAAAAAGGCCAATAAGGCAAAAAGGGCCTTGCTTAAGGACCCATTGAAACAAATAAAGGCAATCAGGAGTTTCATCACTCCTTATCATAAGAACGCCAAGTATTCCGTTTGGGAACACTTGGAGCTCTATGAGCAAATGATGGAGACTTTCCATTTGAAGGACAGCAGTAGCTGCATCCAGTACGTCAAATGGACATTCTCCCCAGAATACTCCAGTTTCTTTGCGGGGCTGGAGGACCAAAATCATTTAAGATGGTCCACCTATAAGGCGGCCATCTTGAAACATTTTTCTGTTCACAGAAATCCTCAAGAGGCTCGCAAGGCAGCCTACAATTTGCAATGTGGGGAGGATCAGGCCCCACAAGAGTTTGTGCGAGAATTAAAACGTGCTTTTGCGCAGACCACTAGAAGGGTGCGCACGGATAGCAGAGAATTTATCAATACATTTTTCCATGCCTTACCCAAATACATAATGACCCAGCTCGTGAGAGATTTTCATGAGAAAAGATCTTTAGACTGGGTCATTGAACAGGCTACCCGGATCTATGAGGTGCAGAAGCCTATCGAAAATAAAAATAACGCGCCGAAAAACCCCAAAACCAACAGCACCCTGGCTGCTGCCAAGGTGGCAGAGGTAAAGGTTGCCCCCGTTTTAGATTTGGAGATGGGGGGGCCTAAAAACCTGCCTGCACCAAATAATTCACAGCCCAGAAGGCCCTCGGGCCAGTCAAAGACAGGGAGTTGAGGAGGTAGTCCCACAAATGGGGTCCCCCGCTCCCCTGACTATGTAAGTCCACGCTACAAGGGAAACCGACTAATCCTGGGTTATGTGTGGACTCCTCCAGCCCAAGGGGGGGGATCCAGCCAAGCACCTAACCCAAGGAACTTCCCTCCCAACTTCCCACAGGAGGGCAGAAATTCTCCAAATCCTGGGCAGAACTTTTTCCCCAGGTATCCACCCAATTTCCCGCCCCAAAATCATCCATCCTTCTTTCCCCAATTCCCTGAGCCCAGACAACCTAATCCGGGAGAGGGGAGACCAAGGGTGGAGGGGTACCAAAATCTTCCCAACCAGGGGTACTACCAGAGAAGGGATATCTACCCTTCCCGGGATCAGCGCAGGGGAGAAAATAGAGCCCCGTATCAGCCTGAGCGGGTTTCACAACTTGAGCGCCAGGTCCAAAATATGGCACGAGATCTGGGTCACATACTGAGGGCTCAACAGAACCCTCAGATGAGCATGCCACTGCAGAATGCCCCAAACTCGGGACCTGGTGCTCCAGAACAATGACGGGGGCTGCACCCCGATAACCCACCGGTTCCCAGGGAGGAGGCACAAGGGGAAGGGGGGTGTAAAGCTTTGGAGGAAGCTTCCCTCCCAACTTGTAAACAGCCCCTGGAAAACCAGGAACCAGAAACAAAATCTCCTGCCCCTAAAAGCCTGCCTCCCAAGGAGCAGAGGGGGGTAGGAGAAACAATGGACCCAAACAGACCCACTTTGTGGAGGAGGTACAGGTCTTCCAATTTGAGGGAGAGGGATCCTCAGAAGATCCTAGGAAAAGGATCTTCTCCTTCAGAGATGGGGGAACTCCACCCAAAGAAAAATGGGTCCCAAGGGATTCCAATCCAGACTGGGGAGATAGGGAGACTGAGCTACCGCCGCCCATCATCTCATCCCAGAACCCACAATACCGAAATCCCCTGGTTCAAACCCATCCTGGTGACTGCCTCCAAAAAGGGGGGGGCAACCCAGAACCGGAACCAGGCGAACCCACAATGGCTCTGATCTCCAGTTGCCAACTTTTTCTTTCAGATTCCCCAGGCTCTCCACAGAATTCTGCCCAAATCTCTTCGCTAGCAATGTCCAAAACCAGAAAGTTAGCCCACCAGTTGTCCAAAAATGTGCATTATCTGTGCCCCCTTGAGGAGAAGGAGGGAAGATACTATGGCCCGGTACAAGTACAGGGGCAGGGTACAATTTTGGCACTGGTGTACACTGGATCCCAAGCTACCCTTCTGTCCAAAAGGGCCTTTGAGGAACTAAATGCAGGAAGGGGGGAGAATTATCGAATTCCTCTCACCTCTCTTCCTGGACAACTGCAGAACTTTGACGGGAAGGAAATTCCCGTTGAGGGGACTGCAGACTTGGACATTAAAATTGGGCGACACAAGGTGAAACACCCGGTCATAGTAGTGACTCCAGAGGGCACCCCTTGTTTACTAGGGAATGACCTCCTGAGAAGGTTGTCACCCCTAATAGATTGTGTAAACAAGGTCCTCTGGACCCAGACTAGCCGACCAATAAAATTAAAACAGAGTGTCAACCATGTTAGTTTAAACGGCACCTGCCACATGGTTGAACAAAAATCTGACCAAGTAGAATTTCACTTCCAGAACAACCAAACTCCAGACGTGACAGTAATAGCAGTAGGACAACAGACTGGTGATGGGGGGTCCTCTCTATTTCTGAAAATCAACCTTCCTTCCAGTTTAAGGGTGTATTCCCCACTGGAAGGAAACACTCTGAAATTCTTTACTAATCCACAATCAGAAACTCCCACTCCTATAGTCCAGAAAGATGTGAAGTCAGCTCAGAGCCTGGCTGATATTCAGCAAATTGGAGAGCAGTTGTTCATCCCTGTTCAGTTAAATGATGGTAAGGACTCTGTTCTCGCTCGAGTGTGTGTGAACAACGGCAAGAGCTTCATCAGCGAAGCCATGTTCCGCCAACTCCCAAAAGATCCAGCCATTCCCACATTCAAAGTGATAGACAAATGGGAAATGGACCTGGAAGCACCTAATTCCAAACATCTCCTGCCAAGCAGGTGTATGCTCAAAATCTCCATTGGCAACAAGAGCATAGTCCATAATTGTTGGGTCGTGCGAGATGTCACTGCAGCCTTTTACTTAGGCAGTGACATTCTCAATCGCTTTGCCATTAGTTTGGACCTAATAAACTTCAAAGCTTGGTCCCGATTAGCGGATAATCCCATGGGCTTTGATGATCCGGAAAAAGCATTTAGGTCAGCTCAATTGCTACCTTATTCAATTGAAATTCAGATCAAAGAGGAAGTCACCATCCCAGAAAGGACCCGACAATTCTCCCTGGGAGTGAAAGTTAAAAGAGGACAAAAATTGAAAAACCCTGATGCTTATATCCATCTTAATGCTTCTCTCCAACAGCAAGGGTTAGGGGTAAACCCAACACCATTAGTCAACATAGAACATGACACCATTCCAATAGAGGTGGATAACAGCGACTTAAAGAGTATTACTCTAGCCGCAGGCACCATTATTGGAATGGCGGTTGACGACCGACATTTTTCCATTGATCTAGGAAATGAACTGTTAGGACCAATCCCCAAGGACTGTTTTGACAGTGACAGTGATGACAACACAACACCAGACAGGATTTTCACCCGGCATGGGGGGAACTTCCTGGTGTACACTTCTTGCCCTTATGGTAAGGAAGATGTGACTTGTGACTTCAGGAGGGATGAGGTGGTTTTCCAGGTCCATGAGGGCTGCCCTTCCTACCTGAAGCCTTCAGTCCAAATCAGCACTCTTACCAGGGACTTCTCCACCCAGCTGGAGGAGGCCGCTGAGATAGCCAAACCAGAAGTCTTTCCAGGCTTCAGGCAGATGGTGGAAGAGAGAGTCAACCTAGCTGATGCATGTGTGACTCCAGAACAAAAGCAAAAGTTGAAACAAGTTTTCTTGGATTTCCAAGATCTCTTTGCGGTAGACTCATATGACTGTGGTCGCACCGATATCCACACGACAACAAATCCCACGGACCGTGGAATGACTCCAGTTTTTGTGAAGCAGTATCGTTTGCCTCTCGCATCCATGGAGTCCCTTACTGAAATAATTAAGAACCTTGAGTCCCGGGGAATAATCCGTCCAGTACACAGCACCTTCAATAATACGGTGTAGGGAATATTGAAGCCAAACGGCCATTGGAGACCTTAGGGAGCTCAACAAACGGGTCCATACTTCCCGATGGCCTCTGCCCTACATTGACCAAGGGCTGGCCCAGATTCAGGGGTCACGAGTATTCACTGCAATAGACCTGACCAATGGATACTGGACCATGCCTGTCAGTAGGGAGGACCAATACAAACTGGCTTTTAACTTTGGGGGCCAGCAGTACACATGGACCCGGACTCCCTTCGGATACCTCAACTCCGGCAATTAATTCAACATTTTCCTACATAAGGCCATGCCCGACCTGGGTGCGAGGGGTAACCTGGCTTGTGTAGATGATGTCCTCATCAAAAGTTCATCTGTGGAGGAACACATAGCGGAGATCCGTTATGTTCTGACACAGTTGAGGGCCGCCGGAGCAAAACTTTCCTTTCAGAAAACACAGTGGTGTGGAACCCGTGTTAATTTCTTGGGGCATAAGATTACTCCTCAGGGTCTCTGTCCCCAAGAAAAGAAAGTTGAAGCACTCCAGAAACTGAAAGTCCCCACAACTCTGCGGGAACTAAGGAGCCTCCTTGGACTGACTAATTACAGCAGAAAGTTCATTGAGGGCTACGCAGAGATCACCAGACCCCTGATTCATCTCCTGAAGGGGGGGTCAAGTGGGAATGGGGTCCAGAACAAGCCGAGGCAGTAAGACAACTCAAAAGAAGCCTCTCACAAGTGCCTTGCTTAGCTTACCCTATCAGAAACAAGGAGTTCTTCCTGGAGACGGGGTTCTCTAATACGTGCTTGACGGTAGTATTATACCAAAAGCATGACAAGGTCAATAAAGTAATCTCCTATGCGAGCAAAACTTTATCCTCTGTGGAGGAAAAATTCAACGATTGTGAAAAGGCACTCCTGGCAACGGTGTGGGCATTGAAGAATTACCGCCCGTTTATCCAGTGGGAACACATCATAGTGGAGACTCCTCACCAGCCTCTGCAATATCTCCAAAGTGACAGAATCCGGGCCGGAAATGTGAGTAATTCCCGAATTACTTCCTGGATTCTGTCAATGCAAGGCTTTCCTGTGGAGGTCAGATATGGCCAAAACAAGAAGAGTCCCCTCACGCAAGGTCTGGCTGACTTGCATGATTGTGCCAGAGAAAACTGTCTCGAGGACGAAAGTCTAAAAATCAAGGACAACATGGAGGCATACCTTAATTCCCCACACAAAGTCTTTGAAGAAAACAAGTGTGAGGGAATGCCCACTGTCTATGTGGATGGATGCTCTTACCATGTTGACAACGACGGGGAGAAAGAACTGGTGGCTGGCGTAGGGAATGCATGGGTGAAGAAGTTCCCAGAACCCTCCGCTGGATACAAAATTGGTCCCCGAAGTAGTCAGGTAGCAGAATTGATGGCTGTGCATCAGGCCATCTTCACTGCTGTCCAACATCAACTCCACGAACTGGTCATAATCACAGATTCGGATTATGTACGGAACGGGTTCATGGAGCACCTGGTTAATTGGAAAACCAGAGGCATGTTATTTGCTAATAACAAACCCTTGAAACATGGGAAGTTAATCCAAAACATTGATGATCTGGTCACATCAAATGGGATGACCATCTACTGGAAAAAGATCAAGGGTCATTCCAAAGTAGAGGGACCAGACAAAACTGGAAATGACTTAGCTGATCAGCTGGCCAAAACCGGGGCCATCCAAGGGGATCTAATCGAAATAGAGTCCCTGTTGGGGAAAATCCAGGTCACTGCTATCACTAGGTCCCAGACAAATGCTCACAATGATCTTTCAACTGCCCAATAGAGCAAGGAGACCCCTGATGCTGATTTGATTACAGCTCAGAAGGGGGATCCAATCATTGGTAAGTTTTACCAACAAATTGAGGACCCTGAGAACTTTCCCTTGACGGATACCGATTACATTGGGAAAGAGGACCTTAGAGTGTTGATGAAATGTCCAAAAATGTTCTAAATCCAAGACGGTTTGTTGGTAAGGAAATCCCAAGCTGGCCATGATCAGTGGGTGGTTCCTACCCCATTCCGAAGCCTGATGTTAAGTCACGCCCAACACTGGAAATCTTAACAGAGGTTGCATTCTGGCCACACATGGGGCAGGACCTCGACCAATACTTGAAGGGGTGTCTTGTGTGTGCACAATTTCAGCCATCATCCCTCACACACCGTGCGCCTCTCCAAAAGAGGGGGATGACACTGCCATGGTCAGATTTGCAAATCGACTTTGTAGGCCCTGTAATCCGCTCGTCTAGGGGGAATAAGTACATGTTGACGGTGACATGCTTGTTTACCAAGTGGGTGGAATGTCTCCCAGCCCCAAATTGCAAGGCAGAAACTGCAGCTGCCCTGATGATTAACCACATATTTTCCCGTTTTGGTCTACCTCAAAGGATTGAGTCAGACAGAGGTAGCCACTTCACCAGTGAAGTAATGACAAAGATGTGGGAGATACTGGGGGTCAAAAGAAAGCTACATATTGCTTATAGGCCAGCTTCTTCTGGAGCAGTGGAACGTTACAACCGGACAATTGTGAGCATCTTAAAAATGTTTGTGGCAGATTCTGGGCCAAGTTGGGATATCCGATTACCTCTGGTCCTAATGGCCATCAGATCTACCCCTTCATCTCCAACCAAAATGTCACCATTTGAGTTGATGACCGGGCGCAAGATGGTGCTTCCCCAGCATTTGCTCTACATGACCCAAGAGCAGACACTGATAAATGCCTCCACAACTCATGAGTATGTGGAGAATTTAAGGAAACACCTTCAACATGCCTTTGTCTATGCTCAGCGGAATCTAGAAAGATCAGCCGAGAGTATGAAGACCCACTATGACCTGAAAACTTCCAGGAAGGAATATCAGGTGGGGGCCCGGGTCTATTTATACAACTTCCAAAGAAACCAGGCAAGACAGCGCAAATGTTTGCCTACATGGAAGGGACCCTTTGAGATTATAGACAAGATCTCCCCTGTGGCCTACAAGATCCGCATCCCCAAAGGCGGCTTGGCAGAGGGGGAAGATAAGTGGGTCCACATAAACCAGTTGAAGTGTTGCCATCCCAGGCACACTTTGCAGCAACTGGAGGAGTCCTCTGCAACCCCAGAGGGTACCGCTCCAGAGTAATTCAATTCCAACCCTAAAATATCCTACATATAGCCTATCTAATTCTGTGTTTCTCAGGTTCCTGTCTCTTAATTTAAAAAAATGTGCATGTTCATATCTGTTGAGTTCTAAAATATATATGCCACCCCACTATATCAATGGTGGGGGAGAAATGTCCATGAATAGGTATTGCCGCTCTTCCTTTGTCGTCCTAACGAAAGAAAACCTGGAGACTGGCCAAGGAGGACGATCCGGAGACCGGGAGGACGATCCGAGGGGCCCGGGGTACTGCCCAATATTCCCATCAGGACCGGCGAGGAGAACCGATCGATCAGTACCGGGTAGAGGAAAAGATGCTGAACTGTGCCATTTGCAGAATTGGAAGAAGATTATGCCGACATACCAGTGCGTGGGTCAAAACCTTCTGTGCACCCGACTCCCCATCGACTCAAATTCAAAGTGCAGTCGCGTGGGGGGGCCTTGTTGGGTGTCCTGACCCACATTTGAGCTATCATGCTGCAACATTTGGTGCTGTGGGCTTAGAAAATCCAAGATGGCCAAAAAGCCCACATGTGCGCCAGAATCCAGGAGAACCACGCAGTTTGTGCGCACACCAAAATGGTTGCCTAACTTGCCACCCACCAGTGCGAGCATGATGGGCCAGGGTTCCATGAGTGGAATGGGTGCCAAACTTAAAACAGCAGCGCCTGTTAGCAAAAAAAAAAAAAATAAATAAAAACGCTTTAAAATTACCTTTGGTTTCTCTGAATGCCAGTTCAAAATGCCTATTTTCAAACATTGCAACACATCCAAAAATCTCACTGAACACCAGCAGACATCTGGCAGAATGAAGTTTTGTGTGCCCTTCAAAATCTGGGAAGATGAAGAGCCCTAAATAATGTTGATAACAAGACTGGCTGAGTGCTAAACTGAACTGAAAGACACTAAAATCGAAATGTTTAGAATAAATGAGTGACCTACTTTTGAGTGTCACATAGTTTGTCACTGTTGAAATGTCATAGTTTTGAACTTAGAATCAGCATTCTAGCTGCATGTGTAAAAATTGTAAGTTTGATTTAAACTGGGAACCCAAAATGACATGTAGCTAAAAACTGGCTTAAAGAGATTCCAATTCTGCCTGACATCTACCCCCACAGGAGTTAAAACTTGATCAGCAGGTTCCCAGGCCTGGCTGCATTCTGTTGCCCCTGCCAAAAAGGAGGTCACACACTCTCTGATTGAATTACCTGGGGACTGCAGGAAACTAAACAAAGGGCCCAGGCAGATGGTTTATTGGGGGGGTCGTAAATGGCTCCCTTTTGAACAAAGCCCTTCCTTGACTCAGGCAGATGGTTTATTGGGGGGGTCGTAAAGTGGCTTCCTCTTGGCAGAAACGGGGAGGGGCAGTCCCCTCTGAGGACAGGTTGAGCTTAAAGAAAGTGGATAGACTGGTTTCTCCACCATGTGACCTGGGAAGACACACCCCTGTTGGCCAGAATATGATTTTAAGAAAGATGTATAACTCATGGTGCGGACTTGTCAAAATTATCTAAATGATACCATAATTCTTGTGATTTTTCTGCCCACATTTTAAGAGGTTTTAGGACCCGGTGGTATGATCTGGGGGTTTACGAGCGGAAAAGAGGCTGTTACTCTAAATGTATGCATGTTAAAAATCTGACACTTCCTTATCTAAATGCCCACATACCTTGCACACAATTGTATAAACTTGGAGAAAAATCCGATATGGGGAAAGCTACTAAAAAGCGCAAAAAGTTGCCTTTCTTTACCCAAGCTCCTAGAAACGCCAGGGTCGGAACAGTGCCTCCCATCAGTAATGCATGATGTGTGCATGCAATGACAAACAACTGTGTATTTGTGGAATATGTATTTGGGTCAAATATAGATTTGTGTGCAATTTGACAGGGGAGTGTCCTTTCTGCAGGCCATAAAACAGCATCACCATGACTCACATTTCCTTTCCCCTATCAAGGAAGAGAGAAAAGCTTGACCAATGATCAGTTGAGAGAGGGGCTGGCTTAGTGATGCTGCGCACACACCCACTTTCAAAAGACATAAAAAGAGCCACTGGAAGCTAGAGAGGACATTCAAATCCAGTTGCTGCTTAGCGTTTTGCCGGACCACACAACATCTAGAAGATACCAGTTCCAGACTGACTCCAGCTACATACTCCAGAACCTAGAACTTATACTTTAGAACCTAAATCAGAGGCCTAAAACCACAAGCTGAATTCTCTGCAGCAGGTCTCAAATCATTGCAAGCTACTCACAGCCGGGCGAGCTGCTTGAATCCCTTGCCAAGAACTTTTGCCAGGACCAGTGCAGAGATCCAGGAGCCGTGCAGAGACCGCTGTATCCGGACAGACCAGACCAGTGCCAGACCAGACCAGACCGTGCAGAACCACAGACCCAGAGACCAGATCGCTGTGAAGTGCCGCTAGCCTGATTGATCAGATCCGTGACGAGGTCCAGTCCTTCCAAAATATATTGTGAGTACTTAGGTCAGATTGTGACAGAAATAAGCTCTTAGTTTAAAATAATCTAATCCAAACTATTTTAATCTAACCAGAACTGCCTCCTAGAAGTTGTCACTTGTCATTTTGTAAAGCTGCACCACTGTCACTTGTCAATTCTGCAGCTGCATAGCTGTCACTTGTCAATTTGAGTTACTTTAAATCTGAAAAACGACCCTTACAAAATCGTTCATATCTCTGGATCTCAGCTTTCCAACGAACCCAAAACCGACTTGCCACTCCTTATACTTTTGCCGTAATCGCATTTCACGCACTCGCAAATTTTACCGCGATTTGCGATTTGGTTAAAAATCCAGCCACGTGTAACCATCAGCAGTCATTTCTAAAAATTTGTTTGCCTCTTAATCACCATCTCTGAATCATTGCTAAAGTGAGCCTGAACTCATCCCAAGTATCTCTCACTCACCCTGAACCTCCTAAAGGGAATTAAAACCATTTTCGGCATATTTTTCACTTCCTTGCCACCACGTTCAAAGCACTTGGGCCGGTGTTTTAAAACTCATACCTGATTTCTCTAAGTTGCTGGGGGGGGAACTGAACTGAATTATATTTGATTGCATTTCTAAGAACTGTGTGCTCTCCTCTTCATCTCCTTACATTGCATAAAGGGGGGGTGAATTGTCAAAGAAAAGTGATTGCTTGTTTTGTTGAAGTCATATCAAGTTATTTCTGTACTGCATTTATTCCACCTTGCATTTCCTTGAACCGTATAAAGCATGCTCTACCCCTTTATTCTTCTGTTCCCATTCACAAGTGTGTTACCTCATCCTCTATACTACTCCTGAGTAACCAAATCAGTTTACTAGAAGAACATTATTCATTGTTGATTACTGCTCATATTCTTAAGTGTGATATTAAATATTAATTTATTATAAGAGTGTGATAGATATACCGTTATATTTCTCAAATAAACCTTTTAAACTTGCAAAACAGAACTACTTCTTGGCTCAGTGGGGTCAGGGGGATTCTAAGAGAGGGGTGTTATATAGGGGAAGTCGTCCAGAACTCATGAACTGGACATAAAGATATATCAATAAAGGTTTCCATTCAGTATCCCAGACTAGGCATTGACTTAGCTGTAGTGTTGAATTGAATCTTCTTACAGTGTGCACTGTCCATCACATGCAACAGTACATATTCTTTTTTAGAGGAATGGATTTCCTTGTGAAATATTTAATCTGTCTGTGTGTTTTTCGTAGATTTTCTTATTTGGCCTCCACTGGGAGTCAGAGACCTACAATCTCTGTGCCTCAGATCCCTGAGGTTTTTTTTTATACCAACCTACCTTACTTCAGACACACCTTACCCTAATGCTGTAGGAAGGACCAAACTCCAAAGCCCCTGTATAATGCAAACCTTAAGAATGATTCTATATAAATGCACCTCTATGTTTGACACAAACTCTTAGTCCTACAAGGCAGGTGCCATGCAAGAGGGAACCATTTTCCCTCGTTGCCTGCTCGCATTGTTACTGTCACCTGTTATCAGAAACAACACAAGGAAGGCCTCTGGAGCTTTAGGCTAAGCCTTAAAAACGAATCTATACATTAATAACTCCTGATAGTGTCAACCTACCAATTCCATTTTCAAAATGTTTTGGAATGGGAATGAAAAAACATAATCTGGAGTGAAAGTAATTCTACTTCAATCCTCCAACGTATATATTGCCACCAATCTGGTTGGCCAGTCTTATTTTACATAAGGGGATACGTTTTGGAGAACTGCACAGATATTTGGTAGCACCTTTCTGATACACCAATGTCGACCAAGCCCACCTCCAGCAGACAGCCATGGAATCGGCATGATGGTCCTTTTGCATAGGCTGGGGTGTTTTTTCCTCTCTGAAGCAATAGCTCCAAACAGTGCCGGTAGTGTAGGGTATTTTGTGGAGATTTGGGGCCTGACGGTATTTTATTACCGCCGAAAAATAACTTAGCAATAATCACTCTTTGTATTCAGATTTGGCCATGTGCAACAATAATACAATGGACATGCATTATTTCAGCACCCAGACCTGCATATTTGGTATACGTGGTTGGTGGTATTTTGGTGAGCATAATTCCCTTGTTTTATTTGTGGCCCCAATGTCCAGAATCCCTTATCTTCGCTTAGATTTTTCGTGTGATCACTAGAGAGACCTCAGACCTGCATTCTAGGGAACCACATTTTCCAGTGATAGTGTTGGTGCGCCACCATGGGCAAACTCACTGACTTATTTACGACAGAGAGCTATATGTGGTAGTTTTGTGGTAATTTCCACTACCTTATATACGGTAGGGAGCTATGTTCAGAGAGTCTCTCTTCCCGTTGGCTCATGTACCTCCAACAAGTTATACTACAGTCACTCACAATTATTCATACTGATTCTGACATGCACACATCTGTCTTAAAATGACCATTGCACTGTTTAAAAATCTCCCCACATCATTGGCATTGTAATGGTAAATAGAAAATAAACCACCCGTCTGTTTTCAAATATTTTCTGTATTATAAAAGTTGCATTTAGACATGATCTCATTCTTTACAGAAATAAATAAAATGGTACAGTAAAAGCATTTTCTATGACACACTGCAATTATAGTGGCGGAGAACAGAACTTAAATTGCAACATTAGCACTTGATTAAGACACGCACGGGACTTTCATTTTTCTACACTGACTGCATATTTCCGTGCACACACACAGCTCCCCCAGTTAGGTAATTACCTTATCTGTTCAGAGGCTTCTCTCTGTGAATGTGGCTCTCTTGGATTAACTCCAGCAAAAAGGAACGCTTGCCTTCTCAAGCCGGGGTCATTGCCTGGAATTCTCAGCTTTTTCAGATAGGAATGCCTCTGCCAGTGGAAAGGTTTTTCTTTCAGCTTTCCCCAGTCTCGACTGCAGCAGGACACCGGAATTTGCATTCAGTCAGGACCCCACAGCCAGGTCTTCTCCCCAGTAGTGCAGAAAGATGTCTCCCTGTCTTTTTCCCTGCTACTGCCCACTAAAATTTTCCTCTCAGCCCTCTTTATGACGTGTCCCAATGAAATCCATCATCTCTCATCCTCCTACTCTTCAACAATAGCTTCGCTTATACATTTGCAATTGTTGCAAATCTGACTTCCTCCTTCCTGCCGTTACTGTGCACAACAACACGGATAATCAGGCAGAGAAGAGAAGAAAAAAAAATCTGCACACTCATTTAAATGGTTTTCAGAGTATGCCTAATTCTGCAGTAGAGAACACATTTTATTAGTGGGTTATATTAAAATAAGGTTTTATTAGTCAGGTTAATGGTTAATAGGTTAGCTGTTAATTTTCAAATGTGTCTCTAGCAATATAGGCATTTCAGGTGAAAAATAGTGTGCATTTTTAAATGAACACGTGTGCTTTTAACTGTAAAAATAGATTTGCATCTTATATGTTAAAATCGTTTTTTACTGAATAGTCTGTCTTTCCTTGTTAATCTGCTAACCCATATAGCAATGCACCGCACCCTTGTGGTGGTGGTGCTGCAAAAAAAATTGTGCTACTTGTGCAGTATTGCTGTACTGTGTACTGTAACACGCCAAATATCCTTACATATACCCTCCTTTTTTTTTTAGAACTTGGCTATAATCCAAGCCAATTCCTAAAAACAACTTGTTCTTTCTTTTTCTCTTAAAATGCATGTGTATTGGGATATCTTTCTCTTCCTGACGTAGTCAGTAAAATCAGTAACATTTTCATTTTTACTGATAGCACAATCAACCATCCACCCATGATTAGCACCAGGATAGCCAAACCCACTATTGAGCGTTCCCCCCAGGTTCCCCAATTAAATCTTTCCACTTCGATTATGCCCAGATTACTAATTGTAATATTGTTTTTTCGCAAATTCATTTTCATAACATGTCTTTCTTTATGATTCAATAAATATTCCACATCTGGATCTATTGGAAAAGTATCCCTTTGAAAAAAATCGATATTTTCCACTTGGCTTTCCCAAACATCATTTGTTACATGGAACAATGTTAATCCCCCAATTGACACAATTGCATCCTTTGGAACCTGTAAATAAAAAACATTATATTTTACCTGTTTAACCACGTATGTTCCATGGTTTAAATGTACTACCGTCATGTTCTTTAAACAGGTGCTGACCAACCATTTACCTCTGACCATCTTAGCCTGTGCCATTTCTTCACTCCCCATATTACTAATAATCACTTCACATCCCTCTGATATACTTGGGTCAGATTTCAATCCACAAATAGCATCTGTGGCATCAGGAACAAACGGTTTACCTGGACACATATAATTTGTTCTTTAAATGTTACACATGTTTCCAGGTTTGGTATTAAATAAACTTCAGGTTCCCATGACTGAAATGCCACCACTTCTGGAGTCTTAATCTTAATGAATTTGTCCTCTTGCCAAAATCCCACGTTGTGTACCCACTTCGTTTGATAAATAAGTTCAGGGGCTACAAATGGGATGCATAGCAAAAATCCGATCTCTAGTCTTTCCAAGTCCACATATAACGGCATTGCATTCCCCATTTCGAATGCAATTTTTATCTGTATAAGGTCAATTTCCCTCCTGGTCAATCTTTCTATCATTTGACGAATGATATCCTGCGAAACAAAATACAAGGGAATATGTCCTTGAATCAATTGTGAAACTGCAGTTTGAACTTCTCTCATATAATTCGTTAATAGTCTATCAACAGGACTCATTATGTTCAATATTTCATTTAAAGTTCTGTCATGCTTAAGTATTATTTTAGTCGCCCGTTGCATCACATCCGCTTGTTCATTTAGAATGATTGCAGTTTCATTTATGAATCTTACTTGTTCATCCAGTCCCCCTCTAATTCCATCTAATGTCTTTTGTATTATTTCTAGGTCAATACTCAGTTGTTGTGCTTTAGTACTCAGTGTTCCTACCGAAATAGAATTGGCTGTTGATATTGTAGTACCTATTATTGCTCCAATTATAGACATTACCATTGATATCGCGAGCATCACCGCACCTCTCTTTCCTCTCTTCTTCTTAATGTCTGCTGAATTCACGAATGTTTTTTCCAATTGCATTAATATATCTCTTATTGACTGCTTAGTGTCCTCTTTTCTTATTTCCAGCCACTCTTTAGTCTGTTCAATCTTAATTCCGGTATTGTTCAAGTGTTTTTCAATCAAAATCTCAGGATTTAATGGAATGTATATATTTTGGAAAATCATCCTTCTATCACTCATGATGAATCCTGGTGCCTCTTCCACCGCGATACCAGATGCTGGTCCAGGTTCAATGACAACCTGTGCTTCTGAATTCTTGAAGATCCCTCCAAATATCATCATCGTTAAACATGTCATCGGTATCATCTTCAATGCTGATCGCTTTGTAGCCTTGGTCTTCACCCCTCTTTGGGGCTTTCCCGGAATCCGTCCTCGCGAGCTCCAGGACTCCATCGTCTCCCGTGGCCTCTGGTCCCAGAACCTCCGACCAAATAATGTTAATTGTCTAAATCAAAATAGAAAATAAACAGATTAAGTACATAGCACAATACTAACTTCATCCTTTTGCCAAAAATAAAACATGCTTGGTAAAAATACTTCGTTTTTTTTTTCTGAAATTAAACACAAGTTAAAAGAAAACAAACACATATAAAACAGCATTCAATATTTAATACGCTTTCTCTCTGCACACCAACCACGAGCTTCCGTTATATGTGCATTTATTTATTTATTTATTTATTTATTTATTTATTTATTTATTTATTTATTTATATTATATATTTTCACATATATTACAGTGTTTATGTGCCATCATAACAATCAACTTTTTTTTAACTTCTTTGTCACTGCCTCCTGATCACACCCATTTATTTTCTCAAGGGACTCTATCCGTTTCCACATGCTCAAGCTGCCTGATCTCATGTCTGGGATGGCATGGTTTGATTTGATTTACATGGACAAACTGCTCTATTGCTGTTTCACCTTCATTTTTCAAAATTTTATACACTACAGGAGAGACTTTATCTATAATTCGAAATGGCCCCTGCCAGGCTGCCAGAAATTTAGAATTTTTCTGTTTACTTTTTCCAAAATGAAACTTGTACACCTGATCCCCTACATTGTATTCCTTTACTGATGTCTTTTTGTCATAATATGACTTAGCACTGTCAGCAGCTCTTTCCAGATTTCTCTGCACAAAAGCAAATGCATGTTGCAAATGCCTCCTCAGTTCATCAATATATTCATGAACTGTGGATGCACTCACTAGAGTTTGCTCATGTGTTCTGTATAGTAGGTGTTGTGGTAACACCATTTTCCTACCTGTTAAGACCTCATGGGGGCTAACACCTGTTGCTTTGGCAGGAGTCGACCTGATTGCCATCAAAACCAATGGTAAACGCAAATCCCAGCTGGAACCTGCTTCTGCCACAAATTTCTTTAAAATATCCACAACAGACCTATTGCTTCTTTCAACTGTACCTGAAGACGCCGCCCGATATGCGATATGTAGTTTCCTTTTCACACCTAGTATTTGCCATACCTTACTCATTAGAGTACTTGTGAAATGACTTCCTCTGTCTGACTCAATTCTTTGTGGCAACCCAAACCTTGAGAACACATGGTTCACCAGCAATGTGGCTGCTGTTTGCGCACTACAATCTGGTGCGGGAATGCACTCAATCCACTTTGACATCAAACATACCACACTCAAAATATAGCGGTGTCCCCTGCTTGACCTTTTTAAAGGACCTACATAGTCTATTTGCAAATCTGACCATGGGAGAGTTAGGCCTCTTTTCATCAATGGTGCTCTATGCATTGGTGAAGCAGGTTTAAATTGGGCGCATACTAGACATCCTCTAGTATATAATTCCACATCTTGGGACATATGTGGCCAGTAAGCATAATCTTTTAGTATTTCTAATGTTTTTTGTGAACCTCTATGGCCTGCAGTTATGGCATCGTGTGCATGGTGTAGCATTAGTCCTCTGAATGAAAGGGGTACTACCCACTGTATTTGCCCTGTTATGGACTCTCTAATCATGAGCCCATCCTGTAATCTAATTCGTGTTTTGTTCTTTAATAACACCCTCAACTCTTCTTTTCCCATACAATCATTTTCTGTTAAAGGATTTTGTTCAGGATCTATCAAATGATTATAATAGATTCCCAAAATTTGATCATTCTTTTGTGCCTCAATCAAATCTTGGTCTGGCGTGTCATGACTCCACTGCACCACCGGTTGATCTACCTCCTTTGGTGCTTTAGAACGTGTGACTGCATCAATTTGTATTTCACCCATTAAATAATCAATAGGTAGCAATTCTCCCATCACAGCCCCAATCTTAGCCAGATGGTCTGCCTTATCATTTCCCTCCTTATCCTCTCCTGGTGTTTTTAAATGCCCACGAATTTTTCTCCAGTATATTGTTAAATTATTTTCTGACACCAATTTGTCTATGGCTTGTATCATTTTTCCATGTTTAAGTGGCTTTTTGTTGTATGTAACCATGCCTCTTGCTTTCCAACCAGGCAAATACTCCACAAAGCTATTCCGTGCATAGTCAGAATCAGTCACCAGGACAATTTCACTGAACTTTTTATCAACTGCAGTAGCAATTGCTTTAAAGATGGCTGCCAATTCCGCCACCTGACTGCTCCTATCTCCAATCCTCATCCCTATACTAGGAACGCCTTCACATTTCAACCAGACATTTCCTATTCCTGCCACTAATTGTTTATTACTGTCATTTTCAATGTGAAAAGCACAACCATCCACATATACAGTTGGCAAATCCTTGCATGTTTTTTCATCAAAAGCTTTGTGTGGTGATTGTTCAAATTCCTGTAAACCAGCTTCCACATCCATTTCATTTGTTATTTGTTCAGCTGCACAGTCATGTAAGTCAGCTAACCCTTGAGCAATTGGGCTCTTTTTATTTTGTCCATATCTTACTTCTACGGGAAAACCTTGTAATGCCAGTGTCCATGAAGTGATTCTGGATTGCGCTAGATTGCCTGATCTAATTCTTTTACTCTCTAAAAATTGCAAAGGTTGATGATTTGTTTCAATAATCACCTTTTCTCCCTGAACAATGGGGCGGAAATGTTGTAGCGCCCACACAGTGGTTAATAGGGCCTTTTCGCATTCATTAAATTTCATTTCAACTTGGGAAAATGCCTTACTTGCATATGCAATGGTTTTGTGATTCAAATCGTGTTTTTGTGATAACACTGCTGACATACAATGTTCAGAAAAGCCTATTTCTATAAAGAAATCGCTGTCCTTTATGGGGTATGCTAAACATGGTGCCTTTACAAGACATTCCTTCAATCTAGCCACTGCATCAGACTGCTCTCTTTCCCATCTCCAGGGAGTATTTAGTTTAAGCAGTTTAGTCAATGGTTGAGTGATTTCTGCATAATTCTCAATGAACTTTCTGTTATAGCCTGTCATCCCTAATAAACTTTTTACTCCTTTCACATTTTTAGGATCTTTTAATCTTTGTATGGCCTCTATTTTCTTCCTTTGTGGATTTAGCCCATGTTCAGTCACTTCATGCCCTAGAAAGTTCACTTTTTTCTTGCACCATTGTGCTTTTTGCAAAGATACTTTGGCGCCTGCTTTCTGCAATTGGCCAAGCACATGTCTTATTTCATCAAAATGGCTTTTAAGGTTTTCATTTTTTATCAAGACATCATCCACATAAACTATTGTTCCTCTTTCCGCTGCATCTGGCATGGCCTTTCTCAAAAATATGCCAAATTCACTCCCACTATTGATGTACCCGAACGGAGCTCTAAGCCAGGCATATTGAGTCCTGTCAAATGTAAAGGAAAATAGGTGTTGTATCTCCTCTGCCAATGGCACACACCAATATCCAGATGTGAGATCTAACGTGGTAAATACATTTGAACCATGTATCTGAGCTAGGCCCTGATCAATGAATGGTAGTGGCCATCTAGATACTGGTACTCTTTTATTTAACTCTCTTAAGTCTGCACACAGCCGCCATTGACCATTTGGCTTTAACACACCTAAAATAGGCGTATTGGATGTGCTATGAATGGGCCTAATTATTCCCCGTGATTCCAAATTTTTAATAATCTCTGCCAATGATTCTAAACATGCCAGCGGTAGTCTATACTGGCGTACAAACACTGGATTTCTGCTACAACCTTCTGGTAGTGTGGCCACATGTAAATCAGTTAAACCACAATCATAAGCATCTTTTGCAAATACATCCTTAAACTCCATAAATATTTCCCTCAGATTGCGTCGATCCTCATCGCTGTCACATGCATCCGCTAAGGAGATCTGCTCTTCTACCATTCTGGAAAATTCTGGAAACTCTTCTGGTAAAGGAATCTCAGCGCTTTCCTCTAACTGTGTGGCTGTGTCTTTTTGTAGAGCTGCCACTTTCAAATATTTTGGCAGATCAGCTTCCACTTCAATGGGCTGATTTCCTGTTTCATTTTCATTTAAATTAAATATTATGCAATCCTCTTGATGGCAGCACACTGTCTCATTTGAATCATAAGGATACACAGAATGAATTTTAAATATTCCTTTGGGCTGAGAGTCCAGGTGTTCTGGCAACTCGCCCTTGGCATCTACATATTTTTCAGGAATATTCCCAATCACCATGTTATTTAAATCTGCCGTATAATGTGATTTTTGTATGGCCATTCCTAATGGGGAGTTTTCCTCTAAATGAATATCCTGACAACCTTTATTATTTACCATGATTTTTACAGATCCCTCACCAATGTCTACCAATGGAATGTATTCATAATCCAGGCCTTGCTGTTTTATGGATTCATTCAGGCATACAAATGCATCAGAGCCTTTCATCTGCTGTCCATTTTTGCATTTCAGTGTTATTGCAAACTGTTTTGTAAATGCAGGAACAATAGTATTTTTCCTCATCTGTAATTCGACTGCATAAGGAACTAGTTGTGCACAATGATAAGCCCTTCTTTTGTCTTCAAATTCAGGCGCCGGCCCACCTAGGCGTGACCATATTTTTTGATTAAGGAAATCTAACACCATACACATTCTGTGCATGATGTCATTGCCCATGTAAAATTCATTTTGTGCTCCACTCACTATCCATACATTATGGTAAATTGTTTTCTGCCCAATGCTAATTTTAAGCATGCATCTGCCTGTAATTCGGTTTTCAAAGTCTGGACTGTCCAACCCAGAAACATATTGGTTTTTAATCCTAAATTTCGGGATTTCTTCCCTCTCCATAATTTTTTGCAACAATTTCTCATTAATGAAACTCCTTTCATGTTCAAGCGCTAAAGTGGCTTTTATTGTTTTAAGATAATCATTTATACCAACGTGAACCCATGGTTGCTCATCTTCCATGTGTATCTCTGCCAGAGTGGTAATGTGTTTTTCTGAATCTGTTTTAGGAACAATATTCTGTTTGCATGTATTCTCTTTTAAGTAAAAACGTAATGTGTGCTCATCTATAGCAGTCTGCCAATCTTTCCTTGGGTCCAAGTATATTTGTACAGGTAGTTTTTCATTGTCGCTCTGATCTTTGTCTTGACACATTAATATAACAGTGACACTAGGTATGCAGCTATTCTGGAGATATACCTCCACAGCATCATTTGTTTTGGCAACGGTGTGACATTCTTTTATATTGCTGTTTTGTGATTTTAGTTTCTTAGGCCTCAATGGTTTTTTGGTTAAGGACCACAGCACTCCATTCACCCCATCTATGAGAGGAGACAATCTTTTCAGGCAATCTGTCCCCATCAGAAATGGAATTTCACAAATAGATGTGATCAATACCTCTTGTTTCATTCTGTGCTTTCCTATTTTTATGTCAACCTCAGTTACACCTATGATGGGCACCTCCTCCCCATTAAAGTTATGCACTGGGCCTTGATTTGCCTTCACTGTGATCTGACTCTGTGGAGGCCTCCCTTCATTGATACTCTTTACCAGCTCCTTGGACATAATTGTGGCCTGTGCGCCAGTGTCAATCATAGCGAAGGTGTGGCATTTTTCTTCTACAGTGATGGGTGCATAATATCTGTCCTCAACTTCCTCTAATACACATAAGAAATGTGAATTCTTACTGATTTCAGGGCTCACCTTTCTCAGGTCTTTTTCACTTTTGGCTAAGCACATTGGTAAATGAAAAGACATTTTTCCCTCCTTTTTACCCATTTCTGTGCGAGATATTTTATTCATTTCTCCATGTTCAGAGGTTTTTTGGAGTGTGGCCACCGTTCGCCCATCCATCTGGGTAACATCAGAGACCACATTACAACCTTCCAACTGAACATGTGTAACAACATCATTCAGCAATTTGTCATTTTTTAATTCTGTGCATTTGTGATCATTTAGTGTAATACCAGCCCTTTCAGCCTCTTCAAAAATATGTGGCTCAAAGAATTTTTCAGGTGATTGACTTGTACCCTCCTTGTGAGTATTTCCTTTTTCTGTCTGTGTTTGGTCATTGTTTTGCTTGCCCAGGGAAGGAGCTATGGCATCCCCACTTACTCCCTGTTCACTGGTATTCCCCATGCATGAGTCATTTTTCTTAAATCTGTCCCTTTGTTCTTTTGGAATTCCTAATGTTTCTTTTTCATTTGTGCAAATCTTTACTGTTTTATTTAGCTCTAAGTTAAACCGTACCTCTTTTTTAGAAGTATTTGCACTTTCTATCACAATTTCATTTACTGGTACTTTCATTTTTAATCCATTAGCCACCTCAGAGTTGTCATGCAAAATTATATCAGAGCAATCTGTCATTTTGGCACTGCGATTATCATGAGTACTTAGTCACTTTTCGGAAGCCCCCCGGTCATTGCTATGGCCATCAGCCCCCTCTTTGGAAGGTTGTTTTTGCGCTGTATAGAGCTTTCCTATTTGCTCAGCTAACATTTTCACTTGGGCCTCAAGGCACTGGAACCTTTCCATCTCTCTAGGATCCTCTTTCTGTGGCCTAGGTCGATATTGGTTGTTTTCCCCCTGATTGGATCTATTCTGATACCTCTCAGGTGATTGATACCGGTTGGGATGGTTTCTGAACTCTTGATTCATTTGTGGAGGGGAGCGGGTTGCACCCATCCTTTGATTATAGTCCCCTGGTGGGGAATCATTGTACTGGCGTGGACTGTAGTTCACGTTTTGCCTCATGTCCTGTCTCTCAGATTGTGGGTACTGGCCCCTATGTTGATTTCCATTATCAGTAAATCGATCCACATATCGGGGCCTATCCTGATTACCATATATCATGGTGTTGGGATCAAACCTACTCTGTGTCCCCAATGACTGGTAGGGACCATCGTTTCTTTGATCTTGATTTTGTCTCTGGTTATTGTTCATACCTGCCATATCAGACCGGTATCTTACCCGGGGTCTATCTCCTAAATATCTAGGGCTGATGTAGCTCTCTCTATTACTAGGATCATGTGATTGGAACATTGGTACAGGAAATGGCGATCTTTGTTGATTACCCCTTTGTTCAGGAGTCACATTATTTTTACCTTGGCTTTGAGCAGACTCAAGGGACATTTTGGCTGACCTGATTTCCATTACTGTGGCTGAGGGTTCTTTAGATTTAGGCCTAGTATCTTTCATTTTATCACTTTCTCTACCCTGACAATAGAGTACCTCATATAGCTTGGTGCTTTGATGTACAATCCATTCAAGGGACTTGTCACGGTCAAATTCACGGACCAATTGGGATATGATGTCTTTCTGTAGCCCATAGAAGTATGCGGTTTTAAACTCATTGGAATTTGAGTCAAAAGATACATCAAAGCGAGAGAATGCTCTTTTTAAGTCTTGTAAAAATTGGCGAGGTGATGTATTAGGTCCAGCAGTAATAGTGTACGCGACTTTCTTTGCCTCCTGCAATGACTGAAAAGGAGAAAAATGACGCCTAATTTCTTTTTCAAACTCCAGCCATGTCATATTTTGCTGTTCATTTAATCCCCTTATGATGCTGGCCGTCGGGGCATCTAAAGTTAAATGAAAATATTGTCTGTACTGTTCCTTAGGTATCTGGAGCGCTTTAAAAATGTCATGCACCGCTTCTAAGTGATCCTCAATGCAGCATTCACCTCCCTTTTTAAATGGTTTGATCAGGGCTTTAATGGATTTCATTATTTTTATGGGGCTACTTGTTGCAATGCATGGAATTGCACTATTTTGTGATTCAATCCTGTTTTCAGGTGTATGAGATTGGTGGCTGCCCCCAATGGGAGTATCAAATCCCCCAAGGGCGCTGCAACCAAGTTCAGTCGCCGGCCCAGTCACTGGGGCACTAGCTCTTTGGGCAGAGCTAGAATTCACCTCCACTCCATTGAATGTGGTACCCTGCCGCCTCTCCTGGGACCTGGGAATGCACATTTGCTGTTCTAAGTCCTTACACTTTTTAAGGAGTCTGTTGGCTTCATCATGCAAATAATTATTTTCATCACTCATTTTATTAATTGCCTCCTGCATATCGCACATTTGCATTTGGCATTCATTGAACTCTTTATTTCTCTTGTCTCTTTCTTGGATCATTTTAATCATTTCTTGTTCTGCACTCTGGAGATCACCTTCTTTTTCGCAATGTTCTTTTTGTAAAATCTGCATTTCTGAAACAACCTCATCTTTATCCTGCCTAATGTGATCCACTAAGGCTTTTAAGTGTGTCAATTCTTGCTCACTATCTTCAAATTGTTTCTTGCTTTTGGATAACTGAGTATCAAAGTCTCTGCATTTTAATTGCATGTCTTTTTGGCATACATCCAATTCTGCTCTCAACATTTCCTGATTTTTACTTGCCCCATCTAATTCAGTCTTTAACCTGTTAATTAGCTGAGTATCATTCTCTTGCATTCGCAGGGACTTGTTTAAAATAAACCATATTTTGCCGCATAGCCGTATTAAACAGTCTTTCTCTGCACTTTTATCGGCTGCATTCAATAATCTTGTAAGGCAGACCTGAATTATGCTGCCTTCTGCAAAAATATTGTCTAGTTTTTCTTTCTGCACCTCACCCTGAATGCGGTTACTCCATTCTAAGGTACTGTTCGAAGACCAATTCCCATGTGCAAATAACTTTGCCTCTAAATATTGCACTAGATCTGAGAATGTGGTTTCCCTTTGTGACATTCTGAAATTCGTTTTTAGTGGCACACTGCTATTATAAAATGGGTTCCCTTTAATGTGCAAATGGCAGTGTGAGACACGCTTGCCACGCCCAGTAGGTACTCTATGATCACTTTCCCGGCCTGCAACGCACCATAAATATGTAGGGTATTTTGTGGAGATTTGGGGCCTGACGGTATTTTATTACCGCCGAAAAATAACTTAGCAATAATCACTCTTTGTATTCAGATTTGGCCATGTGCAACAATAATACAATGGACATGCATTATTTCAGCACCCAGACCTGCATATTTGGTATACGTGGTTGGTGGTATTTTGGTGAGCATAATTCCCTTGTTTTATTTGTGGCCCCAATGTCCAGAATCCCTTATCTTCGCTTAGATTTTTTGTGTGATCACTAGAGAGACCTCAGACCTGCATTCTAGGGATACCACATTTTCCAGTGATAGTGTTGGTGCGCCACCATGGGCAAACTCACTGACTTATTTACGACAGAGAGCTATATGTGGTAGTTTTGTGGTAATTTCCACTACCTTATATACGGTAGGGAGCTATGTTCAGAGAGTCTCTCTTCCCGTTGGCTCATGTACCTCCAACAAGTTATACTACAGTCACTCACAATTATTCATACTGATTCTGACATGCACACATCTGTCTTAAAATGACCATTGCACTGTTTAAAAATCTCCCCACATCATTGGCATTGTAATGGTAAATAGAAAATAAACCACCCGTCTGTTTTCAAATATTTTCTGTATTATAAAAGTTGCATTTAGACATGATCTCATTCTTTACAGAAATAAATAAAATGGTACAGTAAAAGCATTTTCTATGACACACTGCAATTATAGTGGCGGAGAGCAGAACTTAAATTGCAACATTAGCACTTGATTAAGACACGCACGGGACTTTCATTTTTCTACACTGACTGCATATTTCTGTGCACACACACAGCTCCCCCAGTTAGGTAATTACCTTATCTGTTCAGAGGCTTCTCTCTGTGAATGTGGCTCTCTTGGATTAACTCCAGCAAAAAGGAACGCTTGCCTTCTCAAGCCGGGGTCATTGCCTGGAATTCTCAGCTTTTTCAGATAGGAATGCCTCTGCCAGTGGAAAGGTTTTTCTTTCAGCTTTCCCCAGTCTCGACTGCAGCAGGACACCGGAATTTGCATTCAGTCAGGACCCCACAGCCAGGTCTTCTCCCCAGTAGTGCAGAAAGATGTCTCCCTGTCTTTTTCCCTGCTACTGCCCACTAAAATTTTCCTCTCAGCCCTCTTTATGACGTGTCCCAATGAAATCCATCATCTCTCATCCTCCTACTCTTCAACAATAGCTTCGCTTATACATTTGCAATTGTTGCAAATCTGACTTCCTCCTTCCTGCCGTTACTGTGCACAACAACACGGATAATCAGGCAGAGAAGAGAAGAAAAAAAAATCTGCACACTCATTTAAATGGTTTTCAGAGTATGCCTAATTCTGCAGTAGAGAACACATTTTATTAGTGGGTTATATTAAAATAAGGTTTTATTAGTCAGGTTAATGGTTAATAGGTTAGCTGTTAATTTTCAAATGTGTCTCTAGCAATATAGGCATTTCAGGTGAAAAATAGTGTGCATTTTTAAATGAACACGTGTGCTTTTAACTGTAAAAATAGATTTGCATCTTATATGTTAAAATCGTTTTTTACTGAATAGTCTGTCTTTCCTTGTTAATCTGCTAACCCATATAGCAATGCACCGCACCCTTGTGGTGGTGGTGCTGCAAAAAAAATTGTGCTACTTGTGCAGTATTGCTGTACTGTGTACTGTAACACGCCAAATATCCTTACAGTAGCCCCGCCCCCTGGCAGGCATGCCAGATGGTTTCCTTTTAACCTTTGGTGGGTAGAGATCATTCCAGGGAGAGTGTTCTGTCCACTGAATTCATGCATCACATTTCAGGTTTTATCAGTGGAGTAAATTTGCTGAAAATGTTGGGGGCCATGACTTCTTAATGAAAGGAACCCCTGCCAAATGAATGGGATTTAAGGCTGTGCCACAAAAGTTATGGGTGGGGGGCAAACACCCACCAACTCATGAGGTCTAGCCTATTTTGATTCAGGACTTGGTAAACACAGTGACATTTAAGCAAAGGAAATGAGGTCACAGTTTGTTTGAAAGAAGAGGTACATTAGTTTAGAGGTGGTCAGGATGGGTCACTCTCTCAAACCTCAGAATTTGTCTTGGGAGGCTATTAAAACCTGTGCTGATGGGCCACTTACTAGAAACCTTCCTGAAATCCCGACTGCGAGAAAGACATCCTCTTCATCAGCTGATACTGAAGGAGCTTTTCCTGAAACCTGGTGAACCTCCAATGGATTGTCTCCCTGGATTCCCACTGGACTGCTTACCAGGGATGAGGAGGCCAACCCTCTTCAACTGAATCCCTGGGGGAAGTGCATCATCCTTGCAGTGAGAACATTTCTCCCAAGTCCCAACTCTGGGGGCAGCTGAAGTCTCAGGTTTGAGAGGATTTCAGTACAAGGCTCCAAGAAGCCACGGACCCTACCCAAAAGAGAAACTACCTCAGTGAGCATTCCAGTAGCTAAGGCCAGTTAGCGATTTTTGGAACTTACAGCAGAAATCAACCACAAAGTCCCTGTATGGGTGTCCAACACCACCGAGCAACACCGCCGAGCATGTACAGCACGTATCTGGCTACTGCACTTTTTCGTGACCTGCTCCCTTCACCATTTTTGAACTTTGTAGGTTTTTTACCCTTTATTTTGGCAAGGGTAAATGCAAAGATCCAAGCAACTTCGTGGAGCTATAACCAGGCCACCACAATCCCAAGCTCCTCTTCTCCAGACAACATCCAAAACTCAAGCACCCTCTCCAAGTCTACTGCTGTCGTCACTATATATTGGAATGTTGCTCCATAAAAGTGTACAACTACCATTTTTTTCCAACTCTCCCTTTGCACCCCTTGTTACGTACCACCCTCCCCCCACACACACAGTGTCTCCCTCCCCATTGTGGCCATCAAATTGGAACATGATTCTGCACGTAGTGAAGCATTAAACATCACAATATTAAATAATAAACGATCTGCATCCAGGAAACTCGTGGCTTTCTGTGCAGTAAGAGCAGTGCCACAGTATGTTCAGCTTCGTAAGCCAAGGACGTGACACAGCGCACGTGCTATTGATTCTGCAAGGTCTTGTATTCTTGTATTTGTGCTAAATAAACATCTATTTATTTGCTTTCTTTAATACGGTGTAGAGCGCATGACAGTGTGACATGTGCATCAACAAACTACGTATTATATGTTCCCTTGTTCTTTCCACACTACAGGTGCGAATAACACTATTAGATCACCGAATCCGACCACGGGCTGCCATAAGCCCCACTCAGCTCACCTCATTTGCGCTGCAGGTGAACAGGTTGACATGTTGTCATTTTCCAGAAGGCTCTTTTCTAATCTGCCCTTGCTGCTGTTGCTGATATGCTCCCTTGTATTATATTTACTGGGGCGGCGGGGGTGTCAGGTGTCATAATCCGCCGAGCTGTCAAACGGAATATCCGAAAAGACCACTCACACCTTGCACCAAGCAAAACACAATCTTTCGCCGGGATGGACTTCTTTATTCACAGGCGAGGTGTTGTTGCCGAGATGATTTACTGCATGTGTGTGTGGTGAGCGTAATATATGAGATCCAGAGAGGTTCAGACACAAATAAATCTTAGTGCCTCTTGACCAATTGCCTGCTAATGTCTGCTCTATGGCTGCGGAATGACTAATTTCCTTCGAAATAGAAGCACGCCTCACACAATATCACTGCGCCTCGTATGGAGTCGAGCGGAATACAAAACGTTTGGAAAATACAACTGTCTGTGTTATGCGTCACGTGATTTTCGGTGTTGTTTCTTACAATACTTCACAAGAGGCAGGAATGGAAACGGCAAAAAGCTCCCGACCAGTTTGAAGGGGGAATCAATCAAACGGCAAAGAGGAATACAGCGGAAAAGTGAAAACAAAAATTACATATCTATGAATACTGACCGTGCATACGCAATAAAGGATTCCAAAAGCACTTCCCCAAATTGATCGTAAACCATATCTGGTGAAACGTCCTGCAAAGCGCACTGTAATGATTAAACACATATCTTATATCTTCGGGGATAGATGGCAAGATATCCAGCCCGATATACTGGTTTGGCTGCACTGCCAATAAGACTGAAGGTGACGATGAGGAAAATGGAGGAGGCGTCCCGATAACCTGGACAGGGTCCTCCTCCTCCCTCCCCCCTGGGTAAGGGGGAGGGTCGTGGAAAAGCATGCCAAGGTGCAAGGAAAGCCCGCAAAGGGCAACAACGAAAGGGGGCGTGACAAGCGCCATATAAGCCGGCAGGCGTCCTACTGCAGGAGCATGTCAGCCCCAAGCAGAAGGATGCCCTCTGAACCTGAGGACCAGATTTTCATTTTCCACCCACCCGCGCTGCATAAGGAATAGCGGTACGGCAAGGCCTGGCCACTGATGTGGCGGGACGGCGAGGCAGTGTTTTGGTGATCAGTGACAAGAGACAGACTCCGAATGACGCATGAGAAAGCCGGAAGGGTCTTCGCTCTTCTCGGTACCAGCGACTCTTGGGGGCCTAAACTGTGTGGTCGTCTGATGGTAGCAATGAGGGCTCAGCTTCCCCCGAATAACAGCACTCTCCCAGCCCAGGAATACCTGCAAGGGCAAGCGGGGCTCAGACATGAAGGGTTGGGGGAGTTGTGCCTACTGTGGACTTTGTTGGGAAAAGTGGGAAGCAGGTTTTGGACACGGAGCAGTCGCTGCACCTTTGGAACTATTTTCACAAAATTGTGTGCCGTGTTTGGAATTTATTATGTTGTGAAAATAAATCTGCAGCCTTTTTATGCCAAAAAGAGGAGCATGTCTCATTCTGCCCCTCACTGGGTGGGAGAGGAAAGGGGCGAAGAAGAATGAGCAAGTATGATGTATGATGGTACAAAGATAGACAAATGCCCAGGTTATGAAGGTGACAACGGAGGAAAATGGAGGAGGCGCCCTGATAACCTGGGCAGGGTCCTCCTCCTCCTTCATCGTGGGTAAAGGGGAGGGTAGTGGCAAAGCACGCCAAGGCGCAAGGAAAGCCCACAAAGGGCAACAAAGAAAGGGGGCGTGACAAGCGTCATATAAGCCGGCGGGCGTCCTACTGCAGGAGCATGTCAGCCCCAAGCAGAAAGACGCCTGCCGCACCTGAAGACCAGAGTTTAGTTTTCCACCGACCCTGCATAAGGAATAGCGGTACGGCAAGGTCTGGCTGTTGACGTCACGGGACCAGTGACAACAGACAGACTCCGAATGAGCCATGGGAAAGGCAGTAGGGTCTTCACTCTTCTCAGGGGCATCTGGTGGTAGCAATGAGGGCTCAGCTTCCCTCGAATAAATAGCACTCTCCCAGCACAGGAACACCTGCAAAAGCAGGCGGGGCTCAGACACGAAGGATTGGGGGAGTTGTGCTTACTGTGGACTTTGTTGGGAAACTGGGGAAGCAGGTTTTGGACACAGAGCAGTCGCCGCACCTTTGGAACTATTTGCACAAAATTGTGTGCAGTGTTTGGAATTTATTATGTTGTGAAAATAAATCTGTGGCCTATTTGTGCCAAAAAGAATAACATGTCTCATTCTGCAACTCACTGGGTTGGATAGGAAAGGGGCAAAGAAGAATGAGCAAGTATGATGTATGACGGTACAAAGATGGACAAATGCCCAGGTTATGAAGGTGACGACAGAGGAAAATGGAGGAGGTGCCCCGATAACCTGGGCAGGGTCCTCCTCCTCCCTGCCTCCTGGGTAAGGGGGAGGGTTGTGGCAAAGCGCGTCAAAGCGCAAGGGAAACCCACGAATGGCAATATAGAAATGGGGCGTGACAAGCACCATATAAACCGGCAGATGTCCTACTGCAGGAGCATCTCAGCCCCAAGCAGAAAGACGCCCGCCGCACCCGAGGACCAGATTTTCATTTACCACCCACTCACCCTGCATAAGGAATAGCAGTACAGTAAGGCCTGGCCGTTGCGTCACGGGACGGCGAGGCAGTGTTTTGGTGACCAGTGACAAGAGACAGACTCCGAATGAGCCATGGGAAAGCCGGAAGGGTCTTCACTCTTCTCGGGACCAGCGCGTCTTGGGGGCCTAAGCGGCGGGGGTGTCTGGTGGTAGCAATGATTGACACTCAGCACAAGTCCTGTGCCAAGCGAGGTGAAAACCTTGTAAAAGTGGGACGGTATTAAACCTCGGAGGCACAGAACCGGGCTGCCTGGAGTGAAATCTTGGGTAACAGATGTGCGGAAAGTAGGATTGGGGACAGCTGATAATTCGAACGATCATCCGGGCCGCAAGTGGTGAAACTGTTAAAAATAACAGTCAGACTACACAGGGAGGTCATCAGACATTTGGGCAGTTTTGTGAACAAATGGGAACGTATCCAGGCTGCATTGGGAAGCGAGAGGAGCTGCTAAATTAAGGTAGCTGCATGGACCCACCAGGGCATTGGGGTGGACAGTAACAACGAAGTACCAGGATGCCTGGGTGAAAAGAATTGCCGGTTTACCTGCTTAAATGTGATAGCAATGGATAAGGTGTGCAAATTTCCCTGAAGGCTAAGTAAACTGAGGGCTGCAGTATTTTACAGTGTATGTGCACGGGTTGGTGCAGATTGCAGAGCAAAAGGCTCTCAGGAGGAAACGAGCTGAAAGACTCAAACTCAAGCACTTCCAAGGAATCACCTGGGTTTGCTGACTAAATGCCATTTTAAAAACACTGCCTGAAGGCTGCTGTAGTTCTACAGTGCATGTGCCCAGGTTTTGCAGAAATGAGCCATTGCAGAGAAAGAAGCTTAGAGCAACAGGGATGGCCACACAGGGTCAGGGTGCGCCAGGGTTTGGCTGCCCTGAAAAAGACCTCGAAGCATTCTTAGCCATGGAGTGGATGGCGCCGGCCAAGCATGGTCCCAATTGGTTGAATCTGGTAGCCACGCACCAGGGTGACGAAGCAGCCGGGCCAAGCCAGAGGGCTGATTCACTGCTGTTTTTTCCAAACTTTTCTGCTGACGAGGCCTTGAGGGAGATTCAGGCCTTAGAGGAAGGAGAAGAAGAAGGAGAGGACAAGCTGAGCTAAGAAGAGGGACCAGAAACCAAGAGAAACCGGTTGGGGCAAGAGGAAGGGAGAGGGCGCAGGAGCCTGTGGCCTTAACGGCACACTTGCCTGCTGAGGGCACCAAGGAACAGGGGCAGTGCACCCAGAGCCCCTGTAGTCAACTTAGCGGTGATGGCAGCGGAGGGACCAACATGCTTGGAGTTGGTGAAAGGTATGTTCATGCAGTGTATGTAAGCATGGGGGAATGGTGGCAATGGTCAAATGTTATGTGGTAATGTGAATGCATTTAATCAGTTAGGGAGAAATGCTGAGGCTGTTCATCATCAAGGGGAGAATCTGAGTGTGGGGGGTTTGGGAGTGGGGGTAAGCCAAGCCTCTTCAGTGCCCAGCGCAAGCCCGGTAGTGGGGATTGGTCAGTTGCAACAGGTTTTGTCAACACCAGCTGGCCCACAAGTGCTGGGGTCAGCATGGGGATACAAGGGGCGTCAGTCACTGGCTGCCCCCACCTTTTGGTGGGGGCAGCCAGTGGGCATAGCCGGTACCCGCACCAGCAGCCAGTGAACTGCTGGGGGGAGTTTTGGGCAATGTCACACAATATGGGAGGCCAATGCCAGGCTTTGCTCCAGCACAGGTAGCGGGGAACTCCTTGGTTTGGCACACACCAGTGGCGTATAAGGAGAAGATCTGGCAAAAAGAGTATTTTGAAATCCTGTCCTTATTGAACATGGAGCCTGTGGGAATGGGCTTGCAAAAATTATCTGAAAACGAGAGGGAAAAAAGGACAGGGAGAGACCCAAGGTGCGGAGACCATCCACAATTGGTTGACGGCATTTTGGATGTATGCATCCATCATGATTGAGAAATTCCCGCAGGATGCAACGGCACTGATTGCGTATGAGCAGTACATTCATAACTTGTACCTAACTTATGGCGGAGATGCCTGGCTAAAATACAACAGGGGTTTTAGGCTCAAGATGCAGGTATGGCCCGCAATGTCCTGGGATGAGGTGGATGTCAGGGGGTACATAGAGAAAATGGTACCTTCCTGTGAATCGGAGGACAAGGCACAAGAGGAGAAATTTCGATTTTGGAAAAACAGAGGGTCTTATTCACATCAGGGAACGGGGTCCTTTCGCGGGCACTCCTCCTGGAACAGTCATCCCAGCCACCAGGGGGAGAAGGCGGCTTTCTGGAAATTTGGGTACTGCCCCTTCAGGGGACCCCAAGCTCTTCTGCCAGTGAAGGGAAGCAGTGAAGTGGTACCAAAGCCAAAGAAAAGGCTAAACGCGATTAAATCTCATTTACTCACACCCGTTCTCCTACACAAATTGGTTCATTTTCTTAATATTTATCACAACAGTGCTGATGCAAGACTTCTCTGGGATTGTCATGATGCCTACCCCCGGAGCACTAGGACAGGCCCAGCACCCCCGGGAGCAGGCATCATGCCCCCGGGTAAAAGCCCAGCGGCCCCTTATAGGGGCTCTTTGGACTCTGTCCTGGCGCCTCTTGCGCCAGGCTCATGTTAGACACCAGTCCTGGCTCCATAGGCGCCAGGCTCATAAAGGAAAGTTTTTGGTGCACTTACCTGATGTAGACCGTGCTGCATACTCACCTGATGCAGACCATGCTGCATGAAGACCCAAGCCAAATGAGGCTTAGGAGGGACTATTTTACTGAAGGGACTATTTTGTTACTTGGGTGGGGCTGTGGAAGAATACTTACCTAGGACTTCTTCCAAGGCTATTTAAGCCACGCCCGGACAGCCACACGTGCTTCGCGTTCTTCTGCATCCCAGCAGCTGAACGCTCACCGTGTCTGCTCCTGCACCTGGACTCCAGCCACGCCCGTCTCGAACCTGGAACACCTCTAAGGAAAGAAGAGAAGAGAAAGGTGAAAACCAAGAACTTATTCAAACTTCTTACCTGCATCCGGAATCTTCACGCCAGCATTCTTGAAGAAAGACTTCCATTTAAAAGCATCGCGTTGCTCGCTGCAGCGCCGCGCTTCACTCACCTGTTCTCGAGACATCTCCCGGCACCATCCCGGCTGTCAGCACCGGTCGCCACATCTCTGCACCTAGGGGAGAGAAGAAGAGACAAAAGGTGAGCAGAGGGAACACAGGAGGAAAGCCGAATTTTCAGCCATAATACTTACCGTCTTTTCTTGGTGAACCATTCCACATTTCGGGTCGGCGCCGCTTCGTTGGCAGGTACCGCACCCCGGCCCCTATGGGGAAAGGACAAAAGACATTACTGGGGAATTATAAAGACATTTAGAGGGGTCGCCCTCATCACTAACTCACCTGATTTTAACATCGGCAATTTAACCCCTCAACGCATCGCCTTCGTTCTGCACTTGAAAATAAAGGACAGATCACAGGTTAGGAAGACAACATAAAAAGAGGCTCACACTTGAAATTTTGAATCTTCATACTTACGGCGTATCGCTCAGAAAACTCAAGTGGATTTTTCCAGCGCCATTCTGAAAACCAGTGAAGTAACTGGACGAACGTGCACCCCTGCACCAGAAGCAGGATGGAGAGTTCATCCTTCCAAACCATAAGGTGAGCTTAAACCGGGGGTTTTGGAGGAAGTCAGAGAAGAACGAAGGGGGAAAGGGGGGCGCAAGCACACTATTCTGCAGACAGTTAATCCCCTTTCTCATCTGCAGAAGGATATTCCTACGGGCCAGACAAGCAAGATTTGGGGGTCCTGTTCAATCGGTGGTCCGAGTTCTGCGCATCACGCTTGAAGAGGCCACAGCAACCCAGACTAGACCAGCGCCTCCGTGGGAGCCAGGTGAGCGTTACAGGGATGGTTTCAGGTGGAGGTTCAGGATACCCTTCACAGGTACTAAGGTGAACAGGGAAGCAACCAATTTGAAATCAGCATTGGGGATGCCTGAGGTGGTGGTACAGAAAGTGGAAAAGGAAATCAAGCTGGGGAGGGTGTCGGGCCCCTTCACCTCCCTACCACTGGAGAATTTTGTAGTATCACCATTGGGGTTGGTACCAAAGAAGGAAGAGGGACAGTTTCACCTAATTCAGCACCCCTCTTTCCCCTAGGGTGAATTGGTGAATGATGGCATTGCCGAGGAAATGTGCAGGGTGCACTACTCATCATTTGACGATGCAGTAGAGATGGTGAGGTCTTCTGGGAAAGGCACTCTCATGGGGAAGGCCGACATAGAGTCAGCCTTTAGGTTACTACCGATCCACAAAGAGAGTTACCATTTGCTAGGCTTCAAGGTGAAAGAGAATGGCTTTTATGACAAATGCTTGCCGATGGGCTGCACCATTTCTTGTGCATACTTTGAGAGGTTTAGCACCTTTTTGGAATTTGCACTAAAGCAGAGGAGGCAAGGAGGTGGGGTCTGGCATTACCTAGATGATTTCCTGTTTATTGGGAAGGAGGGGATGTGGGAATGTGGGGCGCTCATGAGTTTGTTCCAGAATTTGATGGAGGAAATGGGGGTCCCGCTAGCCAGGGGTAAGACAGTTGGCCTGGTCATGACACTGACATTCCTGGGGATCGAGATCGACTCAGTCGCAGGGGAGTGCAGGCTGCCCAGGGATAAAGTGTTGAAATTGAAGGAACTATAAAGGTTCTGAGGGGCAGGAACAAGGCTACCCTGAGGGAGCTCCAATCTTTGGCTGGTAACCTCAACTTTGTGGGAAAGGTCATCCCGGTAGGGAAGGTGTTCGCTAGGACTGTTGAGCTCAAAACAGTGGGTTTGCAGCATGGATCACAGCATGTTCGTGTGGGGTACGAGGTGAAGGAGGACCTCAGAATGTGGGATGGGTTTTTGGATGAGTTTAATGGTGTCCTGCTATGGAGGGAGGAGTGGGCCAACAGCAGTAAGCTCAAGCTATTCACTGATTCATCAGGTTCCCACAGTTTCGGGGAAATTTTGGGGAGCAATTGGTGTGGCCAGGCCTGGCCAGCAGCATACAAAAACTGCAATTATTCTGTGACTAAGTGCAACCTCTCCATTCATTTATGAAGCAATTTATGCGTAAAAACGCTAACAAGCATCCTTTCCAAAAGAATAGCCCTACTCAAAAGGCATATGTCATAGACAAATTGCAGTCGATATGTTTAAACTTCATTTATTATTCAAAATTCATTATAAAACATCCATTTATAGAAAGACCACACACAACACAATGACATTTCATATATTAAAAACCAATTTTAAAGATACACATATCACATCTAGAAAAACAAATATCATATCAAAACCAGTGATCACATTTCACCCCTCCTTACTCACACTCACTTTCATCCACATTCATACCATCCACTATTCGTACTGTGCAAAAAAAGTGCAATTCTAATCACTTTGTTCTAGAAGTAGAACACCCATCTATTAGGGCTTGAATGTTGTTATATGATTATAAAAGCCTATTTAACACAATTGTTTTCTTTTCACAGAGTTAAACAAGACAAATGTTCAAACAAGCTTACTCATGAACATACACCAAATGCCTATATATTTTGCGGAAACTCAGAGAGGCCCAACTTCTTTAATCCATACTGCTTTGGCACCTGGCACATCAAGAAGATACAAGGGGTGCTGGGAGCAGTTTTTGGCCTTCCAAAAGGATATTTTAACAGATGGGCAGAGAAAACTGCCAGTACGCGCCTTTGTTGGATGGGGTTGGTGGGTTGGGAGAACCTGATCATGGATGGCTTACCATTTGGCGGCAATAGCCCATTATTTCAAGCTAGGGGGCAAAGCCGACTCCAGAAAGGAGCATTACATTGTGATGGCAATGAGAGGTTGGGCCAAGCAAGCAGAGAGGAAACCAGATGCAGGGCAGCACATTGATGTTGTAAAACTGCACAGTTTGATCGAATGCGTAGGGGTGGTTTGCCATAACGAATCAGAGAGGGTTTTGTTTACGGCAGCCTTTGCATTGGCTTTCTTTGCAGCATTCAGAGTAGGTGAGCTGGTGCCTGAGAATAGTGACGGCAGGTGCTCCGGGTTTCTAAGGCTGGGAGATGTTCGCTTGACGGAGGGTCGGTTATGCATTTATCTAAGGAGTTCAAAGACCAACGAGAAGGGGAAAGGGAGGACGATTACACTCCTTAGCATCCAAGGGAGCATAGTGTGCCCAGTAGCAGGCTTGGTAGCTGATCTTTAACATAGGTGGCTTACGGGTGTGGGGTCCCCTCTTATCTTGCACAGTGACGGGTCGGCCTTGAGCTGTTATCAATTCAGGAGGGTCATGGACATGGCATTAGAAAAGAGGGGAATAACAGAAGGGGTGTTCGGGACTCATTCCTTCAGGATGGGGGCAGCCACTTCAGTGGCGCAGGTAGGCATAGGTCCGGAAGCAATCAAGAGAATAGGGGGATGGAAGTCGGGGTGTTTCAGACTATACATCAGGCCTGAAAAAATGTAACGTAACAGCTTCCTTCTCTTCTCCTTCAAATTAACAGCAGCACAGAGGAGGAGGAGGCGGTCTGTCTGGGTGGGTCGCCGCACCTTTGGAACTATTTTCACAAAATTGTGTGCAGTGTTTGGAATTTATTATGTTGTGAAAATAAATCTGTGGCCTATTTGTGACAAAAAGAAGAACATGTCTCATTCTGCAACTCACTGGGTTGGAGAGGAAAGGGGCAAAGAAGAATGAGCAAGTATGATGTATGATGGTATAAAGATGGACAAATGCCCAGGTTATCGAAGTGGCTCTTGAACCCTTCTACTGCTAATTAGAGAACCACCATTTCTACGTTTTATTTACAAAGCGACCTCCAAGCCGTAGATGTCGGAGTATAATATCACCTGTAATACTTGATCCTGTCTTGTCATTTTAGTCAAAAGAACAGTGAATGCTGGGACTTGTAGTCTCATCATTTCAATGTTAAATGAACGTAACCAGCTGTTGCCAAAAAAGCCAGGATTACATAAAGGTATCGGCCAGGGGCGAGGGGTCTACAACAAGGAGCTTGTCATAAATTGTGTTGGGGTGCATTCCCAGAAAACACCAAGGGGCTGATTCATAGAATTATTTGTGCCGAAAAACAGGGATTTGTGTGCCATTCTGCCCGCAAATCTCTTTTTAACAAATAATTCCATGAATCAGAGTGCAAATATAAAGTAATTTACAGAAATAAATGTGTGGTTTTCTGTTTCAGAACCATGTTTACTTTGTGACTTATTTATTCTATTGTAACGGTGGCTGTTATTTTTTAGTGGATTTACTATAATGTGTTACTAATCTGAAAATTGCAAATATTTATAACGCAAAAATCAACAGCCTGTTTTTAGCTTTCAAAAAATAACACAGCAACTTCAGCGTTAATACCTTTTATGTAAGTATCTATAAAATGTATTAAATCCTAAATCATGTTTTTTTAAATATTTTTAAAGTTAAAAACAATCTGAACTGTTCGTCTTGATCACACGGTATCCCAGCCTTTTTCACCAAATAGATGAAATTAAGTAACATTCTTACACTTACACATCAGTTGCAGCCTGCTGCAAGGTCCTCGGTGTGGTGATGGCGTCTAGCTGCACGTGAACTCAGGTCGGGATTTGACTTTAAAGTGCTAATGCCCCAACCCCTGACATTACGTCAGAGGACTGTGCTTTTGCTGCTTCTTGCTGCAATAAATCACCGTGGGCTTCGGCCAGAGAAATACGAAGAGGCCCCATCCCCTGTAATCCACGGCCGCATGTTGCAGACCACAGTCATTGGGGGCGGGCGAGGGGCCAACAAAGGGCACCGAAGAATCCACTATCCACGAACTGGGGTACACAACCTTAGCTCACTCCATGTGTTAGCCACGGGATGGCCACTGTAGACTGCGCTTATATTATCTTTTGCAGAAATGTGCAGCAGTGCCCCGATAACAGCCGAGCAGGGCTCTGTCACACATAACCGGGCCTGCTCAAAATATCCCACAATAAGCCTTCAGGTGAGGGAGGGGACGGGCAAGTCCAACAGACTTATGGAACCCCAAAGGATGTTTCCTAGAGTTTAAAACAACATTGACATCTGTAAATGGAGTTTGAATCGAGCGATGGTTTGAACTGAACATTGGGAGCCCCTGATGTCTTGGGGAAGTAAGCAGTGTGGCGGGCTCTATAGATCATTTAGCGTGAAGTTTCTTTGCTCGACTGTAGGAGGAACTGTTACATCACAACTGGAAGACGAGAGAGGGCTTGTGTTAATGCAAAGGGCAGCGAGTATCATTACTGTGCTTTTGAGGTGGCAACAGGAGTCATTTTTATTCCACTTTGCTTTTTTTAATGTGTTGTCACATGTGAAGGCCTCCTTCAATTTACTTGACCTCCTTAATCTTAGCTATCCTTATATTTTCCTGATCACGCCCACCGCCCCACAACTTTATTTTTCACCCCTTTATCCAGTGATTGGCTGTAAATGTGTTTTGTTTTGGGAACCAGTGGAGTGATAGAGTTGCAAGGGAGCAACTGCTGGCTCACCAGCTTCAAGACAAGGGGCCTCATTAGGACCCAGGCGGTAAGGGGTTTACGCCGGCGTAAACTTTGCCGACCCTTACCGCCTGAGTACGAGTTCCCTTAGCGCCATGGCGGATCTAACACCTGCTTTTAGCAGGCGTTAAAATCCATGGCGCTAAGGGACCTTGTTGTTAATTACGCCACCGTAATTTACGGTGGCGTAATTAATGCCTTCCCCACTCCCATTATGCCCTATGGGGCAAAAATGGGAATGGGGAAGGGTAAATGGGGATTGGGGACTTACCGCCCAGCCAAGGTCGGAATGGGGCGGTAAGTCCGCCAACCACCATGGCGGAGTTGGCAGCTTAGCGCCATGGACCATGGTGCTGATAGCGCCATGGTCCTACGCCAAGGTCCTAATGAGGGCCAAGGAGTGGATTTAATAGGGGGAAGGCTACTGTGGAGCCGCAGCAGCCCCATGTATCAGGTGTTTGGGACATTGAGCAATTCAGTTGGTTGAAGGAGCACATGTGGATGTGGAGTTCATGTCTGATGAGGAAGGGGCACTGGAGCTGCTGAAGGATGGTGAGGCTGTTGTTACGGGTTTAGATTGGATGCCAAAGCAACTGTGGGTAATGGAGGTAGGAGGATGGCGGAGCGTCAACAGTGCTTTTGGGACAGTCAAGCAAAAGCTGGTGGAGATGGCAGACTAGGCCGAGTCAGTGGCTATGGTTTAGGATGCGGCAGCTTAGAAGGAGGAGGAAGAGGATGAGGTTCTGGAGGACATGGAGGAGGAGGCAAAAGGTAAAATGCAAGAGGAAGTGGTGCAGTGGAGGGGCTGCAGTCCGTTGTGTAGATGGAATCCGAGGTGAAGGCGTAGGCTCAGTAAGTTGTGTGTGATGTTATCATGGAAACAAAGTGAGCACAGAGAACCCCGACACACATTCAGAAAGATCAGGGGACTTTTCCACCAATCAGAACAACCACTTCTTCCTGATCGTGTGTGTTGGTCAAACTGCCAGAGGGGACAACCGGTTTTAGAGCATTATTGGCTCTTAAAGTGGTGGCAGGCAGCAGAACTGTTCTCCAATATTCAAAGCATTTTCCAGAAAAGTATGAGGGAAGACAGCAAGATAGAAGAAGTGGGGAGATCAAGTAATAGTGAGATGGGGCCTGGGCGAGAGAACGGTTTGGTGATACATTGTCCTAGGGATAAGCTAGAAAGGCCAATGGTTAGAAGCAGAGGGTAAAAGATGCACAGGGTAAGAGAGGTCTAGAGAGAAGGAGACATAGGATTAGACACATAGGGTGACCGTTGTACGTGCGAGAAGTAACTAATGGGAGTGAAATAGGGTGAGGGAGGCTTAAAGTGAGTGTAGAAAAGGGTGAGAGGGATGCATTCTTATGGAGTCAGCGGTTGGGCAGAGACAAATGGTGGGAAAGAGTGGGTTATGGTATGGAATGAGGAAAAATAAAAGAGGAAGGGTATAATAAGAGAAGTAAATTATATCCAGAAAATAAGGGTAGAAGAAAAGAGACAAAAGAAGCTAGGCGGAGTATTCACACGATTGGGAACCAGTGATCCAGTGGTGGCTGGAATATATGCTTTTTAATTAAAATAACAATACATATATTCAGGAAGTATGAACGAGAGATAGCTATAAAACACCCAAAAAAGAAAGCATAAGAAACGAGAGCAGATACATATTCTTCAGTATTTAGCCCATGGTTTTCATATAGGCTATTTATGTTGAACTTCCCAAAACTCCTTCATTCTGTGCAGTGTTTAAAGTGGTATAATATATTGCAGTGCAAAGTAGTTGTGTGTACCGTATTATGACCTCTTGGTTCATGGCTCTGGAATACATTGTAGAGGACCTGGGATTCCTACTGGAGATAGAGGGCGAGGTATGGGACCTGAGGTGTTGATGGGCTTCATGCCACAAGTAACAGAGTTATCTCTGCAGGTAGGATTATGTGCGGTTTGCATTGAAGACTCTTGGGTGTATGTATGTGTTATCAAGAGAGGTGTGCTAACAACCTCCTTACAAGTTTGGCGGTGCAGGGAAAAATGGTGGCAATTCCATTACATCCTCTTCTTTTGGCGGTGCCGGAATTACTGACATTTTTACCCGACCACCGGACTACAGGAATTTTTCTGCAGCATCATGCTCAAGGTAAGTCGGCCACTTTAAGGAAAACAATCAGCAAAATTAAAATGCAGAATTACTGCTCATGATAATTCCAATAAAATCCCAATTGAGTCCTTTGGACTCCAAAAATGGTGATTAACACTGCCCTACCAACACGTGTAATCCTGCGTTAAGCCCATGGAATCTAGTGGCGGTAATGATAAAATGGTTTGGCAGTAACTCAGTGGATTTACCACCAAATTACCACCTAACTCATAAGGAGGCGATGTGTTCTGCCAGTGCTGGGATACTGGAGAACCAGTGGTCCGAGGGGAAATGAGGGGAGTGAGATATTGCTAGAGACGTTGTGTGTCATGCAGTTAGCTAAAATTGGCTTCAAGGTAGTTAGTGTGGGGATGTCGTGGGTAGTGGGTGCAGGGCTCCAGTGTGTACGGGGGCCATCAGTGGTGTAGCCGGAATTTCACTACTGGGTGGGGATACTCTGTATATCCATGGGAGTATTACAAAGATCCCTGTAGACTAATGGAGATATATTTAATTGTAGCATTTTATATTGTGTCCCTGCAAACCTAGGCCCAAGTGTGAGCTTTTAAAGGAAATCTTTAATTCATTATATATACTGATTCTCATGTGCAGCATTTTTGCTGCAGCGCTGCCCCATGGCACCAATGAACACAAAGTACAAACTAAATAGATATTACTATTGTTCAACTAAATGGTAATCATTCAACTGACTGTTTAAGGATGAAAGTCAAAAGTACCCTCCCAGAATTCAAATGCATTCATTACTGTTATCATTTGGATTGCAATCATTTTGCCATCACCTGAATGGCACTATCGAGATGAGGATTTATATTTTTATTTCATTTTAGTGAGCATTTTGTAGGTGCTTTATACAATAGAACAGGGAAGATAAAAAAACATTGGCAAACAGTAAATGTACAGTTGTGTTCCTAGTTAATCAATGAGCCCTGAGCCGCAGAGGGCATTGCCAAGTCAGGTAATGCCCCGGGGCCCATAGTTACATGCCTGAATAGCTGTTCTTGCATGGACACTACTATCTCTTGTCTGCCAAACATAGCTCGGAGGCTATTGAGAAACCCAGTTTAGGAATCCATCAAGGGATTGTTGGGTGTGGCTAATGGGGTGGCCCAGGCTAGAGCACCTCACGCCAAGTTCAATATCATATAGCCAACTTTGGCTCGATCATTAGGAGACTAGGCCTCTTTAAAAATTAACTTTATTGTGCATGCATCTCGAAACTCTTTGTATTTCTTTGGGTTACCATTGTATTTGCCTCCTGGCAAGGGTCCGGGAGGTGATTGTGGCTGGGCTATGATTTGTCATAAAGCGACATTTTCTTCTTTTATTGTTTACATTTCCGCCGTCAGTGTTTCTACAGCATTAGCCAAGTGCTGTAATTGGTCCATGGTCTTTGGGCATTGCTATCTGTCACTTTTACCCCTAATTGTTCAAAAAACACACTGACCTACAGATGCCTTCGGGTTTGGTGGAAAGGTAGGATGATCCCTGATTCAGGGAGTCTTGCAGAATTGGGAAAAAAACCCTTAAAGAGGGATGAAAAACCTCAGTAGGTAGTACACTCTTCTGTCTGGAGAATGTAAGAGGGTCCCAAGTAGAAAGATCTGTATTTTATCTCGCAGGAGACAAGATATTCCATGAAGTTAGTTTGCAGGGGGTACAGAAGGAAAGGCAGAGTTCAATTAGAGAAAGTGCAATGTTGATTGGTAGAATGCGAGGTGCGTCAGGTTCCCAGGAACGTTACAGCTAGGAACCGGAGTTCGGGAAATTCTATCTGTCGGCAGGCAGAGAGACAAGGATCAATGCTGAGAGGGAAGAGCCACAATGGCAGCCGAAGCAATGCGCTCCAGAATCGATAATCCGTATTGCAAGGAAAGTGAGAGAGAAGGCAAGGACGGGCGGGGAAGGAAAACTGGAAAGTGCAAGTTGCGCGAGAGATAGAGAGCTAAGGAGAATCAACTTGATACAAGGAGGCACAGTGAGAAAGTATGAATTTTACGAGGTTCCGGGACGTAGCTGTAGATTGGATTTAGGATTCAAATGAAGTCCATGTTGCACGTGTGGCTGCATAAAACGTAGTTTGCATGAAAGTAGCAATGCAGCAAGCAGCTAGTTTCTCCTTGATTAAGTAGGGAAGTATCTTGTTAGACTAGACTGCATTCCTTCTTCCTGATGGTGTCCAATGTGGGAGGCCATCTTGAGTCTGTTCTTTTGGCCAAGATGGATGGTTTTAGTGTCTATTTATTCCATAATTTCCAGGAACTGGGAAGATTCTTGACAGGGAGAGAATAGCAAGGACATTTTGGAATGCTAGATTTAGGGTGAATCCGGAGTCTGGGACGTGCAACAGCAGCATAGGACACAGTTAATGATTGTTTTAAGGGTCTAGATCTTAAAGGCGATAGAAGACTGAGGATGCGGGCAGAAAGGTGGAATGTGCATGCAGGATAGTGTTGATAAAAGGGAATCAAAAGTACATAGTGAAAGTCAGAAAAACATGGTAAATGGTGGGGGCACAAAAAGGAGAGAGAGAGACAGGAGAGAGGTTCTCAAATACTCAAGTTAAGGGACAAGAGAGTCCTGCTTGTATTTCCTCTTGGTCCTTGAAGAGGTAAAGGAGGAGAAGAGAGTGTAGGGACCAAGATGTTCAAGTGAACAATGCAGTGGTCATAGGGAGAGGGGACAATGGATAGTTCAGAAATACAGAGGGAAGAAGATAGAAAGGAAAGGTCTAGAGAGATTCCACCAGAGTGGGTTGGATGCTTAGGGAGGGAGTAGAGGAAGTGGCCATAAAGGAGGTCATATAGAAGAAAGTTATGGTCAAGGTAGGTTGCTGGTGAGGGCCTAAGGGCTTAGGAAGGTTAAAGGGCCCTAGCATGACTATGGGGATGTCCTTGGGAAGTGACTCAGGGAGATGTTTCAGGTCAGCTAGGCAGTAGTTGATCACTCTTGCTATCCCTCCTCATCTACTGCCTACCTGGCATCATTAATCTCTTCTTCTCTGAGCTTGACCTTTTACTTGAATAGCTGCAAGATGAGGTCCCTTTCTTCATAAGGGGTGACCTCAACATCACTAGTATGATCATACCACATGAACTAAAGCCGGAGTCCTTGGTCCCCTGCCTTAACCACATTAATACATCCCTCCAAACTCTCCCTTCTAAACTTGCACTTTCTATGGAACTCATCTTTGTCTGGTTCAATATTGCTATGGATACCTCATTCTACGCTCACTATTCTGCCCATTTCTTCATCCCCTCCCATCTGTGCCATGAACAATGGATATCCACAGCCAAAGACAACCATGATTCATCATTTACACTGTAGATGGAGGCTCACTATCCTACCCTTATTAGTTCCCACAAAATATCTCTCCATACCCTTAGGACCAATCTTGACTCTGCTGAATTCTATCACTACAAAGATCCAAGTATCCTTTCTCTCCATTCAAAATTCCAGGTCATGCCATTCACCCCCATACAAATGCTCCCTCTCTCTATCTGCTGATAATTTGTCTCCTAGTTCTACTCCAAAATGGCAAACATGTGTGACAACCTGTGAACTCTCAACCCTTATATCTCTCATGTTCCCTCCATCCATCCTTTTACCTTTTGTCTTCCTGACCCTTTTATGGCTAGCATATCCATCCAGTACCCCAATTGATCCCTTTACATCCCAAACATTGAAGAACTTGCAACTGTTACCGCCTCTTACCTCCCCTGCTTTATTTTCTCACTCTGAACATATATTTACCAAATCTACTACAAAATAGCAACAAACACACCTGTACTAAAGAAACCCACTGCTGACTCCAGTAATCCCTCAGCTGACAGACATGTTTCTCTCCTGTCACCTCACTGCACAATTTGTGTCTTTAACTGCATTGTCGAACATCCTGAGGTATTTATTTTTATTTATTGAGTATTTGTTAGGTGCCTATACAACAAAATAATATTTCCAGGTGCCATACAGCAAAGTGGGGAGGGAGAAGGGGGTAAATAACGATGACAAAAACAGTGAATGAATACACAGTCGTGGTCCTACAAGGCCTTATGGGATTCGAACGTGCAAGTGCAGTGCAGATAAGTGCGGGAGATAGGGAAAGGGGGGAGCCAGGTATGGGCAAGTGCTGGTGGGAGCCCGGAAGGGAATCGCAACAGGGTGCCAAGGCAGGAGGCCTGGGCTAAGTGCTAGGACAGAGGAATTCCAATGGTGGGATACATAGCCACCAGGCAGTGGCCCACAAGGGCAGTGGTTAAGAGGGTGAGGGGGCTGGTGTCGACTGGGCAGAGGGGCTGTTAACCTGTGATATTCATGAGGGACCAGGCCGCCAGTCTCAGTGGCAGTGGGGTGATTAGCAGAGAAGGGAAAGAGGTAGAGAAAAACAGAGTTTTGAGGAGTTTCTGGAATTTAAGGCGGTCCGGCTCAAGTCTGAGAGGAGCAGGGAGGCTGTTCCAAAGAGAGGCACCAGCCAAAGAAAAAGACCTGCTCCAACTCTCTGTTTGGAGAAGCATTTGACATGGAGTTAGTTGAGCCGAGGGCTCCAGCAAGACAGTATTTATGGAGAGAAAGTTGGAGATAGCGTTGGAGATAGCGTGGTCCCATGCCCCAGGAAGCCTTGTGGTTGATCCAGATGATCTTGAATTTGATCCTCACGGCCACCAGGAGCCAGTGTAGAGATTTTAGGGCTGGAGATATACGGTCCCTGGGCTTGAGGCCAAGGATAATCCTCGTAGCTCTGTTCTGGATTAGCTGAAGGGGTTGAAGGGAGGAAAGGGGGAGATTCAGGAAGAGGCTGTTGCAGTAGTCCAGCCTAGAGAGGTCCAGAGCTCTGGAGACATTGAGCTTCTGGGGAAAGGTGAGGAAATAGGTGGAAGGAGGTGAAGCTAGAAGTAGGCCTCTTGGCAAGGAAGACGCGAGGGGTGAAGATGGCCTCAATGTTTATGGCCTGACAGGATGGTGAGGGTAGAGGGCCCAAGGAGGGTGGCCAGAGGTTAGCAGGTAAATAAGGCGTAGGTGTCCCTATAAGAAGTATCTCTGTCTTACTGGCGATAAGTCAGAGATTTTTAGCCACAGACCATGCCTGGATGGCGGTCAGACAGTCAGGGATGAGAGAGCAGGAAGAGGAAGTAGTGGAGGGAAGTTTAAAGGAAAGCTGTGTGTCATCAGCATACCACTGGCAATGAGGATAGTAAGATGAGATCAGGTGAGCCAGAAGAGCAGGATAGATATTGAAGAGGCACAGTGAGAGGATAGAGTCCTGGGGCATGCCACAAGTAGAGAGTGAGGCGGCGGAGGAGAAAGGGCCCAGTTGCAACTGGGAAGGGTGGTTACTGAGGAAAGAGGTCCGCCAGTCCAGTGCCTGGTCCATGATGCAGAGGGTATCATGGAGCCATTTTATGAGGATAGAATGGGTGTCTGTGTCAAAGGCAGATGAGAGGTCAAGGAGAATGAGAACAGCTGGAGACTTAGAGTCAAGATTTGTCAGCATGTCTTCACGGGTGTTCAGGAGAGCAGTTTCCATGTCTCTGGTTGCCCTGAATATAGATTGATGGTCATGTAGGCAACCAACAAGTTCAGTGTGGAGAGTCAGTGGGGGGAGGACCAGTTTCTTAAAGAGATTACCCAGGAAGAGGGTAATGGAGATAGGACGATAGTTAGCCGGGCAGGAGGGGTCAGCAGATTACTTTTTAAAGAGAGACTGCACAAGGTAGTGCTTGAGGGATATGGGGAAAGAGCCAGTGGCGAAGGAGTGGTTGCAGAAGTCAGCGAGAGCTGGGGTGAGAGAGGAGATGTTGTCCTTAATGGTTCTAGAAGAGAGGGGAGCAGCTGTTTGGGGAAGAACTTAATGGAGCGGAAACATTCAGAGATCACGTCGGGTGCTGTGGGCAGGAGGAAGGAGAGCACAGGGTTTAGAAGGCGGGGAGCCAAGGGAGGCTGGGGAGCAGGTGCGGTGGTTGAGATGCAGGTGGAGGAGAGTGAGGACATGATGTCCTGAGTTTTAGATGTGAAAGGGGAGGCCGATAGCGGTGCAGAACGCTTATGAAGGAAGGGGGGAGGTGTAGACTGCAGCTTGATTGTAAGGTTCCTTGTAAAGCTCAGCCATGTTCTTAATGGCTCCAGAGATGCACGCTTGGATGTGGGCCTGCATCTTGGAGCAGAAAGAGAAATGATATTGCCTTTGGAGCCGAGCACAGGCAAGTTTGTCAGAGGGTAAACCCAAGGCATGCTACTTCCGTTTAGGAATTCTGCACTGCGTTTCAGTGATGCTAGATCGGAGTCATAGCAGCTGTTGTTCTTGGAGGCAGGTTTTAGGTGGATCCTCATGACAGGGGCAAGGATGCCAAGGGTGTTAGAGATGGAGTGCTGCAGGTTAGCAAGGGCAGAGTCAGAAGGAGAGTAAGAGGTGGGGGTTGGACTGGAAATTAAGTGGAAGCAGAATCAGTGACTGACACTCGCTTCAGCAGACGGATGATGGTGAAGGAGGCTAGAAGTGCTGGAGGGGCTAAGATAGAGTGCCAAGGGGCACCAGGCGGGAGGAAAGGAGCGAGAGGTCAGTACAGGAGAAGGGGGTGGTGACCATATCAGAGATAGGGATGTCGCCAGAAATGAGGGTGTCCAGAGTGTGTCTGGCTGTGTGGGTCAGGCCGGAAGGAAGAACAGTGAGAGAGATGGAGTTACAGAGGGCACAAAATTGTGAGGTGGAAGATTCAAGGGAGTCAAGGTGGATATTGAAGTCACCAAGGAGGAGTTTGAAGGAAGAGGTTGAGAGGGAGGGAGGTGGAACAAATGGGCCATTCAGAGAGGAAGAGTGAGATAGGGCCAGGGGGCCTGTAGATGGTGGCGAGGGTGAAGGAGAGAGTAGGTGAGACCCAAGCCTACAGACAAGGCATTCTAAAGAGGAGTAGGATTGTGTAGGTATGATGGAGGCAGGGACCCACTTTGGGAAAATCACAGACTCTCCACCTGTTGAGTCTGGTCTTGGAGAGGATTTTCCAGCCATCAGGAAGGAGAGTGTCAAGAGCAGAGAAAGAGCTAGCATTGAACCATGTCTTAGTAAGAGCGAGGAGATCTAGTTCAAAGTCTCAGAGAAGGAGACAGATGTCAAAGGCATGTTTGACAGCAGAGAAAGCATTCAGAGTAGCTAAGTGAAGCTGGTTACCACCTTTTAAGGTTTTCTGAGGGTGTACAGGGGAGCGGTACTCCTGTTGGTGGTGGTGGAGAGGTGAAAGTGTGGAATCAGAAAATACAATATTAAGGCTTTTACACCATGCAAAGAGAAATACACCAACACGGGCTTGTAAAGATTCCCAGAATCTTTATTGCAACACTGAACAGTTTACAAAAAAAAGTACACAAATAGCTATTTGGTCGTCAGTACTTCACAGAGACCACCAGCAGGTTCAATGTGAGCAGTGAACAGGAATTGCTAGCTGGACATCAGCGTATTTATACAGTTTCTTCGTAACGATGTCCAGCCTCTTACGTGTTAATCATGTACTGGGCTAAGGTTCGCGCCAGGTTCATTCCTAATATACATATCTCGTGCATGTGGTTTACTTCTTAATACATTTACTAACAAGTACTACTATTCTCTGGATTTGACTTTACACATTTACTTCAATGCAGGTCAAACAGATGTTTCGCGTATGACGTTTAAATAGCATTATCGTTCTTGTATACTTGTAGGTTAACATCGCCAATTCGAATAATCCCCTAATACCACAAGGTCTACATGACCCTAACATGTAGCCTGCAGGCAGGTTGGACATTAACTTGCCTACAGAGGTTGAAGAGGTTAAAGTAAGAACAAGAGAACACAGGTCGGCCATTTTAGGCCACAGGGTGACTTTGCACGGCAAGCGAAAATGGCGGCTTTGACCTAAAATGGAGGCTTGATTAACTTAAGGTCACAACCTTGCGATGCGGATCTCCTCGCAAAGCGACTGGGCATAGGCCAACATATACAATGAAGACGAAACAATGTTATATCAGTTTCGACAAACCCTCCTTTTGGCCTATGCCAAGCACTAAACTATCTTTGATCACTTTACGACTAACTCCACATTTCAACGTCTATACACCCTGAATCGTTATCAGACATATCTATTGCCATTAGGTCAGACACTAGAGTTTCTTTCATCACGTACTCCTTGGAAACCTTATCTGGGTCGTTTATTTTATGCCCTAATACATTTGTTGCTTGCGCGCAACATCTCCCTAATACCGCACATATACCAGGAAGACACTGTATACAACAACAAAGGAACAGTAAACTACCCAAGATAATCAGCAAGGCCGAAAGCAGCTTTCATCCCCTCGACCGTAGGAGGTCCCAAAACCATGCACTAAGTTCCCAGTTTCCCTCAGGAACGTGCACTTCCGTACTAAGAACATGTAGATTTTGGATTGCCCTAAAGATCGTTGGAGAGGAGTCTGGTACGTAAACGCAGCAAACGGACCCCACTAATTTACATACTCCTCCACGCTCAGCCAGAATGACATCTAATGCCACCCGGTTCTGAAGAGCTACTAATCTTATCGCTTTCTGTTCTAACGTCATATTATAGAGTGTGTCAGTGGTCCGGTTGATGGTTCTCTCCAGTACTCTCGCTAGTCCCCTGATATCTTCTGAATTCATAATTTGCCCAAAAAATGGCACAAAGGATTTCATAATGTCTCTTAGAGTTTGTGCTGGAGTATCCCCCTTCACATCTCGTCGTGGACGAGTCTTCGAAATTTCAGCAGTACTGGCAATAAATACCCCAGGTAATAGAATCCCTAAATAGAAAGTTCCTTGCCAATCCCTGGGCAACCATGGAAATGCCACATTACCGCAAACAAAATAGACAGGTTCATCTACATACAGAGGTCTGTATCACTAGACAAATTTGCAACGTTGACGCAACTTCTAAAATCACCCATTGACCGTGTTCCATTCCTCTGTATGCAGAAGGAAACTGAATCGGGGCTATGGTTAACAGAATAAGATGTAGGCGTGGCATCCTTATTGCCTATAGAAGCCACCTTGAAAGAGATCAAAGACTGAAAAGGACGAGACAATCTATCAGAGGGCCTAACAGAAGCAACGTTTGGCTTACTCCTGTTTGCAAAAAGCAAGCATCCCAGGGGCATCAAAACACGTTTTTCAAAACTATTCAAATTTGTACCATCAAAGTTCCCTGAGATGCTGTCATTCCAACGGCCAAAGAATAGTGCTCTAATAGAAGCATAACAAGCAGTTGTCAAAGGTAAAGGATGAATGTACCAACCTAGCCCCTTATCCACATGTTACGGTAAATGCGAGCAGATCCAGCAGTTGGTCCGATTAAAAATTGCATGATTATTAACAAAAGAGTATTATTCTGACAGTTCCGCTATGCGAAGAATCTCTAGGCGACAAGGTATGCAATTGCACGGAAGGAGTGGGTATAACAGATACATTTTCAATAGGTAAAAAGCCCTCTAGCGGATATGCTTTCTCCAGATACCACAACCCAAAACGAGTAGTTACTAAAAACCCAGGTATTATTACAAAAAGGCAACAATACGTTTTTGGGGTCCCCTTACACGTTTGCTCATCGTCTATGCTAGTCACATATTTATCTAAAAGTTTGGTACGAGCAGTAGCAGGTGCAGGTATCGTAGTCTTCAATCGAAAAACACCAATTGTTCGTTTGCTGGCGACTCCAGTCGCACGTCTTCTTAATGTCTTTCCCACAACCCTTAGCCAACAGAATCCTTTTGTATAGTCGGGCCAAAAGGCAAGCCCTCAAATGATTTCTCCAATCGCACAGAAAAACCATGCCGTACGTCTATTTTCTAGGACGTAAATTATATTTCACAATTTCCGGTGCTGAAGGGTCAGAAAGCAAGATGTCGTCACTTCCCACTGGAGGTGGCGAGTGAACGGAAATGGGATCAGAAAATGGATGATCCGGAAGTACCACTGTTGGAGAGTGCGGAGACAAGATGGCCATTTTGTCTGGCCTTACGAATTCTGGAACGGTCTCCGATACTCTCTTGTCGGTTGTTGCTGTTTCGGGCATGTTGGTTATAGCATTGGAATGGGATTCTGTGTCTTCTGTATCGTATGGCACAGGCTGCGGGATCCGTTGGGTGTGCGTTGCGTGTATCCAGTTCATCCGCCCTGCTACCCGCACCGCAGTCTGGGTGACTAGCAGGACCTGGTAGGGACCCCTCCACCGAGGTGCAAGGCAAGACGACCTTTCGAAAACTTTTGTGAGGATCCAGTCCCCCGGTCGTAGACTGTGACCGGGACCCTCGTACCGTACAGGTAATTCCTCTTGCACCTGGTGATAAATTGAAAATAGATTTTTAGTCAACTGGTTACAGTAATCTGAAAGAAGCACATTCTCTACATTCCGCAATGAGCGACTCTTTGGCATACCCCAAATATTAGCAGGCCTCCCCATCACCACCTCGAAGGGAGAGAGACCAGTCCTAGTTTTTGGGGTTGTTCTCATCGACAGCAACACGATCGGTAAGGCGTCCGGCCATTTTAACTTGGTGCCAGCACACGTCTTAGCGAGCTTGTTCTTTATAATGCTGTTATGCCTTTCCACTAATCCGGCACTTTGGGGATGTCTGGCCGAATGGAACAGTTTATCAATCTGTAATCCTTCACATATTTGTAGGATTACAGCAGCGATAAAGTGTGGCCCATTATCCGACCAGATGACTCTCGGCAGCCCGAACCTAGGAAAGAACTCTTTCAACAGAGTCTTTTCCGTGGTTATGGCGGTTGCATCTCTAACAGGGAAGGCCTCAACCCACTTGCTAAATGCACAAATGACAACCAACACATATTTAAGATTGTTGCAACGTTCCATCTCAATAAAATCAAAGTGGATGACCTCAAATGGAACAGAAGGTGGGGCGAAACTTCCTCTAGAAGTCGAGGTACCTTTTCCTACATTGTGCTGCAAGCAGACCATGCACCCTTGGACAAAGTGCTCCGCAATTTTGAAATTGTTATCATTGGCCCATACACTGTGTAACATTTTAGTCAATTTACGTGCACAGACATGGGTCGGACCATGAGCCATAATGACCATCATTGTAATATAGGCGTCAGGGAGTAACCATTTTCCTTCAACATTGTCCACCCAACACCCATCACCATCCAATCTCCCTGCACCCTCGACCCATTTCTTAGTCTCCTCTACAGTAGCATCTGCTTGAATGTCTTTTACAGAATTAATACTTTCACCAAAGGTGCAGACATTTACAGTTTCCCTTACAGCATACATTTCTGAACTAAAATCAGTGGCAGTTTGTTTAGCTATCTGATCAGCGAAAGCCTTCCCTTTTCCTATATCATCTGTAACCTTCTGATGTGCTGTACATTTTACAATGGCTAAATGAACAGAGAGTGCGAGCGCTGAAAGTAATCGCACTATTAAAGTGCCGTGCTGTATTTTTGTGCCATGTGAGGTCAAGAAACCTCGTTCTTTCCAGAGTCTACCGAAGTTGTGAACTACCCCAAAGGCATACTGACTGTCTGTATATATATTTACTGTAAGCCCTTCAGAAAGTTAACGAGCTCAAGTTAATTGTCAGGGGTATTGACCCACTTTTGAGTCATTAAGCTGCAACAGCTGGTGCTGTGGGCTTAGAAAATGCAAGATGGCTGAAAAGCCCACGTTGCGCCAGAATCCAGGAGAACCACGCAGTTTTGCGCACATCAAAATGGTCGCCTAACCTGTCACCCACCAGTGCGAGCGTGATGGACCGGAAGAGCCATGGGTAAAAGGTGGTGCCCAAGGAAAAACAGCAGGGCCTGTTAGCTCAAAAACGCTTTTAAACCACCTCTGTTTCTCTGAAATGCAAGCTAAAAATGCCTATTCTAAACATTGCAAGATATTCAAAAATCTCAATGAACACCAGCAGACATTTGGCAGAAGGTAGACTTGTGTGCATACAAAATCTGGAAAGATGAAGAGCCCAAAACAATGTTTATAACAAAACTGGCTGAGCTGTGGATGTCAGCAGCCTAATTTAAATTGGACTGAAAGACACTAAAATCTAAATGTTTAAAATGAAGGGGTGACCTACTGTTGAGTGTTACATAGTTTGCAACTATTAAATGTCATAGTTTTGAACTTCGAATCAGCGTTCTAGCTGCATGTGTAAAAATTGTAAATTTGTTTTGAATGAAGAAAAGCTGGGAACAAAAGTGACATTTGGCTGAAGCCTGGCTTAAAGAGAGTGAATTCTGACTGGCAACTACCCCCGACAGGAGTTGAAACTTGCTCAGACACTGTTCCGAGGCCTGGCCTGCATTCTCATGCCCTCACCAAAGAGAGATGACACCTCCCTGATTGGATTAGGGGAGGAGCAGCTGGCGACTGCAGGAAACTGAACAATGAGCCTTCCTTGGCTCAGGCAAATGTTAAATTAGGGGGGGTCGTAAATGGCTTCCTCTTGAGAGAAATGGGGAGGGGCAGTGCCTCTGTGAACAACTTGAGTTGGAGGAAGTGGACAAACCAGAAATTCCACCATGTGCTTCGGGAAACCACACCCCTCTGGGCCAGAGCATAATTTAAAAAAAAGATGGATATTTCATAGTACGGACTTGTCAAAATTATATAATTAATATCATTATTCTTGTGAATTTTCTGTGCACATTTTAAGAGGTGTTAGAACTCTGTACCATGTTCTGAGGCAAAACCCCATGAATTATGGAGATTGCAGACACGGGGTTCACGCTAGAAAAATGAAAATTTACTGGAATATGTGTAGAAAGGCGGTGTACATCTGTGTCATTTTTGGTAAAAATCCAATATTGGTAAACAACCAAAAAGTGCAAAATGTTGTCATTTCTTAATCCAAGCTCTTAGAAACATCAGAGTTGTAACAGAAACTACCTTATGTGATATATAATGTGTATGTAATGTCAACCACTTGTGTATCTGGGAAATGTGTTTAGTTATGAAAATGATTTTCTAAGGTAAAAGCAAAAGGGAGTGTTCTTTCTGTATGCCATAAAGATGACACCTGATGACTCACTGCTCCCTTCTCAAATCAGGTTAAAGAGAAATCCTTGAACTATCAAATCATGAGTGGGGTGGGCACAGAAAGCTAGCATCCACACCCATTTTCAAAAGACAAAAAAGAGCCACTGGAAGCCAGGCAGGGACATTCATTTTCCAACCTTCAACTGAATTCCTGCGCAGCACGCTGACAGAGAACTCCAGAATCCAGAACAGAACCAATACCCAGAAAGCAGTGCTGTATCCAGAGAGACCAGACCAGATCGCTTTGAGCAGAACCAGAGACCAGACCAGATCGCTGTGAGCAGAACCGGTGCCTGATTGACCGGCCGAGCAGAAAGAACCGCAGCTAAACCTATTGACCAGATCGTGACAAGGCCATTCCGTTTAAATTTATAGTGTGAGCATCTTGCCAGAACTGTGCAGAACCAATCTCTTAGTTTAAAATAATCTAATTCAAACTATTTTAACCTATTGAGAACTGCATCATAGAATCGTGTGTCCCTTCTCCGATTTTAAACCTGTAAAAGTGTCATTTGCCATTTTGAATCATTATTTCATTTCTGAAAAACTACCTTCACGAAATTGTCTGTATCTGTTGAACCGTTTGTGCTAGGAGCGAGTTTTAAAGCTAAGGTTCTAGGCTTTCCAACGAACACAGAATCGACTTTCTATTCATTATACTTTTTCCACTCGGAAAAAGTGCCGCGATTTGCGATTTGGCTCAAATTTCTTCACTTGTTAAAATAGCAGCTTCTTGCTTTCCTTTGCTGAAATTCGTTTGCAACCTGACAATCATTCATAGAGCATTGCTAAAGTGATCCTGAACTAATTTAAAGTGGCTATCACCCACCCTGAATCTCTTATAGGGAATTAAAAATCATTTTTAGCAAATTTTCCCCTTCTTTGCAAACCACATTTAAAGCATTTTGCCTGTGTTTAAAAATCATCCCTGGTGATCTCAGCTTGCTAGGGGGGAATTGGAACTTTGTATTGCATTTCTGTTGATATTCTTGAAGATTGTGTGCTCTCCTTCCATTTCCTTATATTGCATAAAGGGGGGGGGGGAGTGAATTGTCAAAAGAAAAAGTGATCACATTATCTCTTGTTGAAATCATATCAAATTATTTCTGTGTTGCATTCTGTCCTACCTTGCATTCCTTGAACCATATAAAGCATTCTCTGCTACCTTAGTCCTCTGTTCTTATTCATAAGTAACCAAGAACTGTGCTACTGTAGGATTACCTATTGCTGATTATTGCTCATATTCACAAGTGTGCTATCAATTATCAATTTATTTATAAAAGTGTGATATATATATATATATATATATATATATATATATATATATATATATATATATATATATTGTTTCATTTTTCAAATAAACCTTTTAATTTGCAAAACAAACCTACTTCTGGGCTCTGTGGGGTCAGGGGGATTCTAAGAGAGGGGTGTTATCTAAGGGTTGTCATCCAGAGTAAACAAACTGGACATAAAAATACATCAATAAGGGTTTCCATCAGCATCCCAGACTAGGCATTGACTTAGCTGTACTGTTGAATTGAAGCCGTTAACATAATGCTATAATTTCTGCGGCCTGCGCGGAATTATGCATAATTCTTTTGGTTTCCACAATCGTGCTTAAGGTAGTGACGGCATAAGCAGCCGTGGATGTACCATTTGGAAGTTTGAAACAGGGGCCATCACAAAATAGCTCTCCTTGTGGGCTATTCAAAGGCGTATCTTTCAAATCGATTCTACCTTTAGTCTCTTGTTCTGTAGTGTAAAGGCAATCGTGTGACATTTCGTCACCATCAACAGTATCTTGTGGGACAGGTAAAAGTTCAGCCGGATTTAATACACAACACCTCTGAATTTGAATGTGGGGAGCAAACAAGATCAATTCGTATCTCGTCAATCGTGCGGAAGTAAGGTGTTGCGTTTGAGTTCTATTTAATAGAACATCTACAGAGTGAGGTACCATTAGGTTTAACGCATGACCCAGGACCATTCCCTCGCTCTGTTTACAGACGCAGCAGCAGCAGCGACAGCTCTCAAACATCTCGGCAAAGTGCATGCAACAGGATCAAAGGCGGATGAAAAATAGCCGCACAGCCTATTCTTCCCTCCATGTTCCTGCATTAACACAGCCAAAGCACATCCATCACGTTCATGCACATACAGCACAAAGGCCTTTTCATAATTTGGAGTTCCTAAAACCGGCGCCGAATACAGCGCGGTTTTGAGTATATCAAATGCTGTCTGGTGTTCCAAAGTCCATGGCAATGGCAAATAAATGCCCTTCTTTGTCAAAGCCAGCATTGGTTTAATCGTTAACGAAAAGTTAGGGATCCACAATCTACAGTAAGAAGCCATACCTATCAGGGCTCTAACTTCCTTCTGTGTATTTGGGACAGACATGCCAGAAATAGTTTTTATTCGTTCAGGTATCAACCTTCTTCCCTCCTTTGACAGGGGATAGCCTAAATAGCATCCTCCTGACAACAATATTGGAATTTTTTGAGTGAAGCTTTATGGCCATGTTTTGCTAGATAACAAAGCAACAACATGGTGCCTTCTTTACAGGCACTTTCAGAATCAGCAGCCAAGAGGAGATCATCTACATACTGTGATAACATGCAAGTAGTAGGCAACTCAAGAGTATTGAGTTGCTCTTTCAATGCTCTACTATAAATGCTTGGACTCTCAGTGTACCCTTGTGGTGCACGAGTGAATGTGAACGATCGTCCACCTAGGGTAGACGCGAACAAGTACTTACTATCCTTGTGTATAGGAATACTGAGGTCCACAACGCTAAAGTGAGTGGCAGAAGCAGGAATCATAGTTAGTATCGTTGTTACATCAGGTAAAATGGGAAACTGAGGAGCCACAATTTTGTTAATAGCACGCAAATCAATTATAAACCGAAAAGGAATCGCATTATCACCTTTTTTGTATACTGGCAAAATCGGGCTCTTACACAAACTACCTGTAATTTCCTCAATTACTCCACGATGTACAAAATCAGGAACTATAAATTTCAAAGCCTGTTCGCCTTCAACTGAGATCTTATATTGTGGAATGCGAGGCAGTTTTACTCCATGTTTCAGAATAATTTTAACAGATTCAATTTGAAGAATGTCCACATCATTATCATCAATTGCCCATAAACATTCCGCAATGTTATTGAATTCTGGCGGTAAAGGTCGGGTCAAAAACTGAGAGGCAAGTGATTGCTGAGGTGAAATTTTTAACCGAACTCCGTCCGAGGAGCAATGTATTATTGCATTCAATTCCTTCAACAAATTTAACCCCAGCAAATTCTCTCCACAGTTTGTAGTAAGTAAAAATGAACACTGCTCCGTGAAGGGACCCACTGTTGTCGGTACCGGCAAAGAGACTGGACAAACTACAGGTGTGCCTGAAAACCCTACGGAAACGTTGGATTGCCCTGACAGGGGAATGTTTGGAACCCGTGAATGGTCAATGGAACACTTTTGTGCTCCCGTATCTACTAAAAATAGATGTTTCCTATTTCCCACTGCCATCTCAACGTAGGGACCTTGCTGATGAACGGGAATAGGCGTTGGTTCCAAATCCTGCTTCAGGCAATCCTAAAGAAACAGAATGTCATCCAAAGGAAGTTCTTCAGAGAGGTACGCGGCAGAAGAATGATCAAAAATGTTTCTATTATCCACACTCGAAACTTGTTTATCGTGTAAAGAAGGTTGCTGTGATTCTGGCACAAACTGGCCTCTACCAGGGCCCCCTACACCAGGGCAACCTCTGGATCTTCTACCAATGTTCCCAAATGACCTTTGCTGCAAGGTCAGACATTGTGCGTGCCAGTGACCTTCCTGTCGACAATAGGCACACCGGTTAATGGTTACCGGAGCCAGGGGCGTACTTCCCTGTGGAACGTATTGACATCTAAATTGCGTATTACCCCCTCTAGGGCTTCTGACAATCTGTTTTAATAGTACTTTTGTTTTCAGGTCACCCTTTCTTTTCCCAAATTTTTCCTTTTCATTATTCACACGATTTTCTGTAAGGGATATTCAATCAACACTACAGCCAAGTCAATGCCTAGTCTGGGATGCTGAGGAAAACCCTTATTAATGTATTTTTACATCTAGTTCAGTACTCTGGATGACCACCCTTGTATAACACCCCCCTCTTAGAATCCCCCTGACCCCACTGAGCCAAGAAGTAGGTTTGTTTTGCAAATTAAAAGGTTTATTTGAGAATTTAAACAATATATATATATAATCACACTTATAATAAATTAATATCTGATAGTACACTTAGACATATGATGTTGATCAACAATGGGTAATCTGGCACTAGCACACTTCTTTACAATCAATGAGGAGTTAGTATAGGATGGATAAAGTAGCAAAAATACTTTTATGATTTCAAGGGAAAAGCAATGAGGAATATAACGTAGTACAGAAATACTTGATATGATTTTAGCAAAAGATAAGATAATCACTTTTTCTCTGGCAATTCACCCCCCTGCCCTATGCAATGTAAGAAATGGAAGGAGATGGAAAGAGGAGCACACAGATCTCAGGAATGTAATCAAATACAATACGAAATTCAATTCCCACCCCAGCAAGCTTAGAGAAAACAGGTATGAGTTTTAAAGCACAGGCCCAAGTGCTTTGAATGTGGTGGCAGTGAAGTGAGAAATATGCTGAAAATGCTTTTAATTCCCTTTAGGAGGTTCAGGGTGAGTGAGAGATACTTGGGATGAGCTCAGGCTCACTTTAGCAATGATTCAGGGATGGTTATTAAGAGGCAGAAACATTTTTAGCAAAGGAAAGCAAAAAGCTGCTATCTTTTTACAGGTAAAGAAATCAGGCCAAATCGCAAATCGCGGCAAAATTCGCGAGTGCGTGAATCGCGATTACGGCAAAAGTATAAAGAGTAGCAAGTCGGTTTTAGGTTCGTTGGAAAGCTTAGATTCGTTCCTAGCCCAAACGGTTCCAGAGATACGGACGATTAAATAAAGGTAGATTTTCGGATTTAAAGTAAAACTCAAAATGACAGGTGACAGCTTGCAGCTTCAGAATTGACAGTTGTGCAGCTTTACAAATGACAGATGACACGATTTCTAGGAGGCTTTTCTACTTAGGTTAAAATAGTTTGGATTAGATTATTTTAACTAAGAGATTGGTTCTGCACAGTTCTGCTAGGTACTCACAATATAAATTTGAACTAGGCCTCGTCACGGATCTGGTCAACACGTCCGGCTGTGGTTCTGTCTGCTCGGCGGGTCAATCAGGCACCGGTTCTGCTCACAGTGATCTGGGTCTGCTCTGCTCTGCTGGTCTAGCCTCTCTGGATTCAGCGGCCTCTGGTCCTGGATACTGCTCTGCTTTCCGGTCCGGATCAAGTGGATTCTGGATGTAACACTGCTTTCTGGGTACTGGCAAGAGTTCTTGGCAAAAGAATTCAGACAGCTCGCCCGGCTGTGGAATAGTTTGCAAATGATTTTGAGGCCTGCTGACAAATACTTTTGCTTGCAGTGGGCCTTCTTGGTTCAAAGTTCTGTAGTCTCTGTTTAGCTTGGAAGTCTAAGTGTTGGATCTCTGGATGTGAAGTCTTCGGTCAGCATGCTCCGCAGCAAATGGAATTGAATGTCTCTACCTGTCCCAGCAGTCTCTTTTTATGTGTTTTGAAAATGGATGTGTGCCTGGGCCTACCTAAGCCTGCCCCTCTCTACTTGTCATTGGCCCAATTCTCCTCTCTCCCATGATTGGGGGAAGGAAATGGATTGTCATCATGATGAGGTCTGTTTATGGGTCAGAGGATCCTCCCCTGGTCAGTTTGCCCACAAATCTATATTTGATTCAAATACATCTTTCCCAGATATACAATTTGCTGAAATTACATGTGCACATTATATATTCCTTATGGTCCATGCTTGTCCGCCTCTGATCTTCCTGGGGGCTTGCATTCAAAAATGACAACATTTTGTGCTTTTTGACTGGTTTTGCAATATCGGACGTTTACCCAAAATTACACACATGTGCGCAAGGAGTATGGACATTAATTGATGAAGTGTCAGATTTTTAACATGCAGGCATTTGGAGTGAGACCCTATTTTCCGCTAGCAACCCCCCAGAATACACCACAGGGTCCTAACGCCTCTCAAAATGTTCACAGAAAAATCACAAAAATAATGATATTATTTATATAATTCTGACAAGTCCGCACTATGAGTTATCTATCTTTTTAAAATTATGCCCTGGTCAAAAAGGGGTGTGGCTTCCCACATCACAGGGTGGAATAACCGGTTTATCCACTCCCCCCAAGCTCAGCTGCTAGCAGATGCACTGCCCCTCCCAGTTTCCCCTAAGAGGAAGCCACTTTACGATGCCTCCAATATAACATTTGCCTGAGTCAAGGGAGTTGCATTGTTCTGTTCCTTCCAGTTCCCAGGTGCTCCAACCCTAATCTAATCAGAGAGGTGACAACTCCTTTTGGCAAGGGGCAGCAGGTTACAGCTAGGCCTGGGAAGAGTAGCTGAACAGGTTTCTCCTGTCGGGGGTAGTTGTCAGGCAGAATCCAGTTTCACTAAGCCAGGTTTCAGCTAAATGTCACTTTTTGTTCCCAGTTTTCTACATTCAAATCAAACTGACAATTTGTACCTATACATTAAATAATTACTTCCTTCAAGTCATTTCAGAATATGGTTTTAGATTCTTCCACCTCTTAGCAAGTCTTTCCTTGGACTGGTTTTGTTTCATTTGTGCAGTTTTACACAAAAGCCTGGTGGTTTTAAAACGCCGGCTTTCTGATAGTGGTGAGTACTGGTAATGCAACCATTTTTGGGATTAAGAAAATGAATTCCCCACAGTTCTGAATTGCTTTTTTGGCAATCAGCATTGCCATTCCCAATGGTTTCAGGCTACAGAGTGTGTAGCCCAATGGTGGTTTTAGGCAGTGCCCTCCTGTGCTCACAACATAGGCAAAAATGGGTGGCAGCCTATTCTTCATGTTTTCCCTTTGCACTCTCTGGTGAGTTCTGGCCATCATGATGTTTTCCATGCCAGTGCTGCACAGTTTTATGGTAGGGCTTGTATGCATGGGTAAAAACATCCCACAAGCCCCCCCTCTTGCGATGGCCATTCTGTCCTTTCGCTGATGGAACTCGCAAGATCTGGGATGTTCGCCTCCTCTTCTTCCAATTCCATGGATGGCACAGTTCAGCATCTTTTCCTCCCTCCAGTCGATCAATCAGTTCTCCTGGCTGGTCCTAATGGGAGGATTGGGCGGTACCCTGGGCCCCTCGGGTCTCTGCTCCCGGTCCCCGGTCGTCCTCCTTGGTCAGTCCCCATGGTTTCATCTCTCCTAGGATGATAAAGCAAAGCGGCAATACACATTCCTAGACATTTTTCCACCACTATTAATGGTGTGGCGAACATGTACATTTTATACATCCAAATGAATTTTGCAGTCTGATTTTAAAAACAATATATAACAGGGTACATTTGCATTACGTTACTATATTTTTGATATGTGGAATATTTTAGAGTTTGAACTGACTTACTCTGGAGCGTCCCCCTCTGGTATTGCAGAGGACTCCTCCAGTTGTTGCAGAGTGTGCCTGGGATGGCAACACTTTAGCTGATTTATATGGACCCACTTGTCTTCCCCCTCTGCCAAACCGCCTTTGAGGATGCAGATCTTGTAGGCCACAGGGGAGATTTTGTCTATAATTTCAAAGGTCCCTTCTATGTAGGCAAGAATTTTCGCTGTTTGGCTTGGTTCCTTTGGAAATTGTATAGATAGACCCGATCACCCACCTTATATTCCTTTCGGGTAGTTTTTAAATCATAGTGGGTCTTCATGCTCTCGGCTGATCTTTCTAGATTCCGCTGAGCATAGGCAAAAGCATGCTGAAGGTGTTTCCTTAAATTCTCCACATACTCATGAGTTGTGGAGGCATTTATCAACGTTTGCTCTTGGGTTCTGTAGAGCAAATGCTGGGGAAGCACCATCTTGCGTCCAGTCATCAACTCAAATGGTGACATTTTAGTTGCAGATGAAGGGGTAGATCTGATGGCCATTAGGACCAGAGGTAGTCGGATATCCCAACTTGGCCCAGAATCTGCCACAAACTTTTTTAAGATGCTCACAATGGTTCAGTTGTATCTCTCTACTGCTCCGGAAGAAGCTGGCCTGTAAGAAATGTGTAGCTTCCTTTTAACCCCCAGTATCTCCCGCATCTTTGTCATTACTTCGCTGGTGAAGTGGCTACCTCTGTCTGACTCAATCCTTTGAGGTAGACCAAAACGGGAAAAGATGTGGTTAATCATCAGGGCAGCTGCTGTTTCTGCCTTGCAATTTGGGGCTGGGAGACATTCCACCCACTTGGTAAACAAGCATGTAACGGTCAACATGTACTTGTTTCCTCTAGACGAGCGGATTACAGGGCCTACAAAGTCGATTTGCAAATCTGACCATGGCAGTGTTATCCCCCTCTTTTGGAGAGGCGCACGGTGTGTGAGGGATGATGGCTGAAATTGTGCACACACAAGACACCCCTTCAAGTGTTGGTCGAGGTCCTGCCCCATGTGTGGCCAGTATGCAACCTCTCTTAAGATTTCCAGTGTTGTGTGAAACCCCCTATGACCGGCGGTGGCCGCATCATGGGCGTGACTTAACATCAGGCTTCGGAATGAGGTAGGAACCACCCACTGATCGTGGCCAACTTTGGATTTCCTTACCAGCAAACCGTCTTGGAATCGGAACATTTTTGGACATTTCATCAACACTCTCAGGTCCTCTTTCCCAATGTAATCGGTATCCGTCAGGGGAAAGTTCTCAGGGTCCTCAAGGTGTTGGTAAAACTTACCAATAATTGGATCCCCCTTTTGAGCTGTAATTAAATCAGCATCAGGGGTCTCCTTACTCCATTGTGCAGTTGGAAGATCATTGTGAGCATTTGTCTGGGACCTAGTGATAGCAGTGACCTGGATTTCCCCCAACAGGGACTCTATTTCTATCAGATCCCCTTGGATGGCCCCGGTTTTGGCCAGCTGATCAGCTAAGTCATTCCCAGTTTTGTCTGGTCCCTCTACTTTGGAATGACCCTTGATCTTTTTCCAGTAAATGGTCATCCCATTCGATGTGACCAGATCATCAATGTTTTGAATTAACTTCCTATGTTTCAAGGGTTTGTTATTAGCACATAACATGCCTCTGGTTTTCCAGTTAACCAGGTGCTCCACAAACCCGTTCTGTACATTATCCGAATCTGTGATTATGACCAGTTCGTGGAGTTGATGTTGGACAGCAGTGAGGATGGCCTGATGCACAGCCATCAATTCTGCCACCTGACTACTTCGGGGACCAATTTTGTATCCAGCGGAGGGTTCTGGAAACACCTTCACCCATGCATTCCCTACGCCGGCCACCAGTTCTTTCTCCCCGTCATTGTCAACATGGTAAGAGCATCCATCCACATAGACAGTGGGCATTCCCTCACACTTGTCTTCTTCAAAGACTTTGTGTGGGGAATTAAGGTATGTCTCCATGTTGTCCTTGATTTTTAGACTTTCGTTCTCGAGACACTTTTCTCTGGCACAATCATGCAAGTCAGCCAGACCTTGCGCGAGGGGACTCTTCTTGTTTTGGCCATATCTGACCTCCACAGGAAAGCCTTGCATTGACAGAATCCAGGAAGTAATTCGGGAATTACTCACATTTCCAGACCGGATTCTGTCACTTTGGAGATATTGCAGAGGCTGGTGTGGAGCCTCCACTATGATGTGTTCCTCTGGATAAACGGGCGGTAATTCTTCAATGCCCACACTGTTGCCAGGAGTGCCTTCTCACAATCGTTGAATTTTTCCTCCACAGAGGATAAAGTTTTGCTCGCATAGGAGATTACTTTATTGACCTTGTCATGCTTTTGGTATAATACTGCCGTCGAGCACGTATTAGAGGACCCCGTCTCCAGGAAGAACTCCTTGTTTCTGACAGGGTAAGCTAGGCAAGGCGCTTGTGAGAGGCTTCTTTTGAGTTGTCTTACCACCTCGGATTGTTCTGGACCCCATTCCCACTTGACCCCCCCTTCAAGAGATGAATCAGGGGTCTAGTGATCTCTGCGTAGCCTTCAATGAACTTCCTGCTGTAATTAGTCAGTCCAAGGAGGCTCCTTAGATCCCGCAGAGTTGTGGGGTCTTTCAGTTTCTGGAGTGCTTCCACTTTCTTTTCTTGGGGACAGAGACCCTGAGGAGTAATCTCATGCCCCAAGAAATTAACACGGGTTCTATACCACTGTGCTTTCTGAAAGGAAAGTTTTGCTCTGGCGGCCCTCAACTGTGTCAGAACATAACGGATCTCCGCTATGTGTTCTTCCACAGATGAACTTTTGATGAGGACATCATCTACATAAGCCAGGTTACCCCTCGCACCCAGGTCGGGCATGGCCTTATGTAGGAAAATGTTGAATTCATTGCCGGAGTTGAGGTATCCGAAGGGAGTCCAGGTCCATGTGTACTGCTGGCCCCCAAAGGTAAAAGCCATTTTGTATTGGTCCTCCCTACTGACAGGCACGGTCCAGTATCCATTGGTCAGGTCTATTGCTGTGAATAACTGTGACCCCTGAATCTGGGCCAGCCCTTGGTCAATGTAGGGCAGAGGCCATCGGGAAGTATGGACCCGTTTGTTGAGCTCCCTAAGTTCGGCGCAGAGTCTCCACTGGCCGTTTGGCTTCAATATTCCCAGCACCGGATTATTGAAGCTGCTGTGTACTGGACGTATTATTCCCCGGGACTCAAGGTTCTTAATTATTTCAGTAAGGGACTCCATGGATGCGAGAGGCAAACGATATTGCTTCACAAACACTGGAGTCATACCAGGGTCCGTGGGAATTGTTGTTGTGTGGATTATCGGTGCGACCACAGTCATATGAGTCTACCGCAAAGAGATCTTGGAAATCCAAGAAAACTTGTTTCAACTTTTGCTTCTGTTCCAGAGTCACACAGGCATCATCTAGGTTGACTGTCTCTTCCACCATCTGCCTGAAGCCTGGAAAGACTTCTGGTTTGGCTATCTCAGCGGCCTCCTCCAGCTGGGTGGAGAAGTCCCTGGTCAGAGTGCTGATTTGGACTGGAGGCTTCAGGTGGGAAAGGCAGTCCTCATGGACCTGGAAAATCACCTCATCCCTCCTGAAGTCACAAGTCACATCTTCCTTACCATAAGGGCAAGAAGTGTACACCAGGAAGTTCCCCCCATGCCGGGTGAAAATCCTGTCTGGTGTTGTGTCGTCATCACTGTCACTGTCGAAACAGTCCTTGGGGATTGGTCCTAACAGTTCATTTCCTAAATCAATGGAGAAATGTCGGTCATCAACCGCCATTCCAATAATGGTGCCTGCGGCTAGAGTAATACTCTTTAGGTCGCTGTTATCCACCTCTATTGGAATGGTGTCATGTTCTATGTTGACTAATGATGTTGGGTTTACCCCCAACCCTTGCTGTTGGAGAGAAGCATTTACATGAATATAAACATCAGGGTTTTTGAATTTTTGTCCTCTTTTAACTTTCACCTCCTTTCTGGGATGGTGACTTCCTCTTTAATCTGAATTTCAACTGCATAAGGTAGCAATTGAGCTGACCTAAATGCTTTTTCTGAATCATCAAAGCCCATGGGATTATCCGCTAATCGGGACCAAGCTTTGAAGTTTATTAGGTCCAAACTAATGGCAAAGCGATTGAGAATGTCACTGCCTAAGTAAAAGGCGGCAGTGACGTCTCGCACGACCCAACAATTATGGACTATGCTCTTATTGCCTATGGACATTTTGAGCATACACCTGCTTGGCAGGAGATGTTTGGAATTAGGTGCTTCCAGGTCCATTTCCCATTTGTCTAGCAGTTTGAATGTGGGAATGGCTGGATCTTTTGGGAGTTGGCGGAACATGGCTTCGCTGATGAAGCTCTTACCGTTGTTCACACACACTCGAGCGAGAACATTCCTATCATTTAACTGAACAGGGATGAACAACTGCTCTCCAATTTGCTGAATATCAGCCAGGCTCTGAGCTGATTTCACATCTTTCTGGACTATAGGAGTGGGAGTTTCTGATTGTGGATTAGTAAAGAATTTCAGGGTGTTTCCTTCCAGTGTGGAATACCACCTTAAACTGGAAGGAAGGTTGATTTTCAGAACTAGAGAGGACCCCCCATCACCAGTCTGTTGTCCTACTGCTATTACTGTCACGTCTGGAGTTTGGTTGTTCTGGAAGTGAAATTCTACTTGGTCAGATTTTTGTTCAACCATGTGGCAGGTGCTGTTTAAACTAACATGGTTGACACTCTGTTTCTCATGCCCCCGTCATTGTTCTGGAGCACCAGGTCCAGAGTTTGGGGCATTCTGCGGTGGCATGCTCATCTGAGGGTTCTGTTGAGCCCTCAGTATGTGACCCAGATCTCGTGCCAGATTTTGGACCTGGTGCTCAAGTTGTGAAACCCGCTCAGGCTGATACGGGGCTCTATTTTCTCCCCTGGGCTGATCCCGGGAAGGGTAGCTATCCCTTCTCTGGTAGTACCCCTGGTTGGGAAGATTTTGGTACCCCTCCACCCTTGGCCTCCCCTCTCCCGGATTAGGTTGTCTGGGCTCAGGGAATTGGGGAAAGAAGGATGGATGATTTTGGGGCTGGAAATTGGGTGGATACCTGGGGAAAAAGTTCTGCCCAGGATTTGGTGAATTTCTGCCCTCCTGGGGGAAGTTAGGAGGGAAGTTCCCCGGGTCAGGTGCTTGGCTGGATCCCCCCTTGGGCTGGAGGAGTCCACACATAACCCAGGATTGGTCGGTTTCCCTTGTAGCGGGGACTTACATAGTCAGGGAGGTGGGGGACCCCATTTGTGGGACTACCTCCTCGACTCCCTGTCTGTGACTGGCCCGAGGGCCTTCTGGGCTGTGAATTATTTGGTGCAGGCAGGTTTTTAGGCCTCCCATATCCAAATCTAAAACGGGGGCAACCTTTACCTCTGCCACCTTGGCAGCAGCAGGGGTGCTGTTAGTTTTGGGGTTTTTCGGCGCATTATTTTTATTTTCGATGGGCTTCTGCACCTCATAGATCTGGGTAGCCTGTTCAATGACCTTTTCTGAAAATCTCTCACGAGCTGGGTCATCATGTATTTGGGTAAGGCATGGAAAAACGTATTGATAAATTCTCTGCTATCCGTGTGCACCCTTCTGGTGGTCTGCGCAAAAGCACGCTTTAATTCTTGCACAAACTCTTGTGGGGCCTGATCCTCCCCACATTGCAAATTGTAGGCTGCCTTGCGAGGCTCTTGAGGATTTCTGTGCACAGAAAAATGTTTCAAGATGGCTGCCTGTATGTGGACCACCTTGAATGGTTTTGATCCTCCAGCCCCGCAAAGAAACTGGAGTATTCTGGTGAGAAGGTCCACTTTACATATTGAATACAGCTTTGGCTGTCCTTCAAATGGAAAGTCTCCATCATTTGCTCATAGAGCTCCAAGTGTTCCCAAACAGAATACTTGGCGTTCTTATGATAAGGCGTGATGACACTCCTTATTGCCTTTATTTGTTTCAATGGGTCCTTAAGCAAGGCCCTTTTTGCCTTATTGGCCTTTTTGGTTCGGGTAACCCTGGTCCATTCATCCTCCAACTCAGAAGCGCTGCTCCCAGAGGTGCCCGTCTGATCTTCCAGGTTTTCCCGGATTCTGCGAGCCTGGGAATGGCTGGCAGAATGTGGGGACCTGGTCCCCTGTGTCCTGTAATGCTCAGAGGAGTCTTCAGACCCCTCCTTGCTGCCAGGATTTGATGGGTACCCCCCCACTGACCTAACTGGGCAGAGGTTTTCAGGATGGCCTTAATGGGCCTACTCTCCTGGGGTTCCCCACTAAATTGCACTGTGCTTGGGTGCCCATACCCGGATGCCCGCCCATCCATTCCTGGGAGGTACTGGCCTATGAGCCCCATACTTCTAGCTGGATAGTAATCTGCCATCCCCGTGGCCCTGGGCTCATGGGGGTGGCAGAGTCCAGGGACTGGGAGAGATGAAGGGCTCTGGTACTAGGGCTCCTGAGGTTATGCTCAGGAGTTTCTCTTTCCCAGCGAACCTCATCTCTACCGCCCCTGCTTCCTGTTGCAATGCAAGAGCCTGCGCTTTCAGTTCCTCAGTTAAGGCCTTACTAGACTCTATCAGTGTCTCCTGCATCGCTACCCGTTGCTGGAGCCTATCATTGTGCTGACAGAGAGCCTCATTTTCTCTTTGTACCTCCTGATTGGTCCTGGAGTACTGGGCCAGTCTCTGCTGCAGGAGGGTTACCTCCTGAGCTGTGTCCCTATTGGCCTGCTCCTTTCTTGCCAGAGCATCCTCCACCCTCCTGGTGTGCTCTAACAAGTTCTGGTGTTCTTTTTGGAGGTCACCCAGTCCCTGGAGGGCCAGGTGATTTTCTTCCATTTTCCTTTTTAAGTGGCAGACTTCCTGGCCTAAGGTATCCCTTTCCTGACTAAGAGCCTGCATCTGTGCCGCCAGGTCGTCCCTTTGCCTTTGGAAGGCACCAGCTTTCTGGCGCTCCTTATCAAACTCTGCCTGGGTATCCAGGTCTTTCAGAATCAATGTATTGCTTTCCTCTTTCTCTCTGTCTAATAGAATTTGCAGGGTGGCTACCTGCTCTGTGCATGCCCTGTTGAAGTTCAGTTGTTGCTCCAGCTTTTTCTGGCGCTGCAGAAGGGAGTCCAAACCTTCTTGGTACTCCTTCTGCAAGGCCAGAAATCTGGTATCCTGGTCAGCCTTCTCCTGTTGCAGTCTATCCATGTCCTCTTTTATTTTAATGATATACTGCCTACTATCATTTTCTGACTCCTGGCTCCTCTGCAGCCTCTGCTCAGAAGAGACCAGGTCAGATTGGGCCTTTTCTAACGCCAGCTGTTGCCTACTTGCCCGATCTTGGCCTTCAGCACATTTGTCCTGCATGGCTCCCATATATAGATACAAATATGCCGCTATCCTAACCATCTTGTCGTGTTCACCTTTAAGTTTAGGAGCCATGTATAATTCACTCAGGGCCACATGTAATGGACCCTGATCTCTCCATGTATCTGACCCTGTTTCAGTGACCTGTTGCGCGATTGCCTGCAGCCAGACCGTTTGGTCCTGATGAGTCCACTCACCTCTCACAAATAGCTTATGTAAGATGTGCTCTCTGGCTATTTTCATATCTACCAAGGTCGTCATTCTGGAATTTGAGTTCCTTCCTGACTTACAGAAGTTTGTATTTTATTTTGCAAAACAGACCGTTTCCTTAGCTTTCACAGTGTAAAACAGCGGCCGATCTAACCAGATATGTGTATCTGGTCAGTTGACACACTGTATTAATCTGCACAAATGGTAAATCTAACCCAGAATATCCCGGCTCCGAGCCCCCACTCTTTGTAAGCGATATTCAATCAACACTACAGCCAAGTCAATGCCGAGTCTGGGATGCTGAGGAAAACCCTTATTAATGTATTGTTATGTCTAGTTCAGTACTCTGGATGACCACCCTTGTATAACACCCCCCTCTTAGAATCCCCCTGACTCCACTGAGCCAAGAAGTAGGTTTGTTTTGCAAATTAAAAGGTTTATTTGAGAATTTAAACAATATATATATATCACACTTTATAATAAATTAATATCTGATAGTACACTTAGACATATGATGTTGATCAACAATGGGTAATCTGGCACTAGCACACTTATTTACAATCAATGAGGAGTTAGTATAGGATGGATAAAGTAGCAAAAATACTTTTATGATTTCAAGGGAAAAGCAATGAGGAATATAACGCAGTACAGAAATACTTGATATGATTTTAGCAAAAGATAAGATAATCACTTTTTCTCTGGCAATTCACCCCCCTGCCCTATGCAATGTAAGAAATGGAAGGAGATGGAAAGAGGAGCACACAGTTCTCAGGAATGTAATCAAATACAATACAAAATTCAATTCCTACCCCAGCAAGCTCAGAGAAAACAGGTATGAGTTTTAAAGCACAGGCCCAAGTGCTTTGAATGTGGTGGCAGTGAAGTGAGAAATATGCTGAAAATGCTTTTAATTCCCTTTAGGAGGTTCAGGGTGAGTGTGAGATACTTGGGATGAGCTCAGGCTCACTTTAGCAATGATTCCGGGATGGTTATTAAGAGGCAAACAAATTTTTAGCAAAGGAAAGCAAAAAGCTGCTATCTTTTTACAGGTAAAGAAATCAGGCCAAATCGCAAATCGCGGCAAAATTCGCGAGTGCGTGAATCGTGATTACGGCAAAAGTATAAGCAAGTTGGTTTTAGATTCTAAGCTTTCAGGTGAAAGTTAAATTTCGTTCCTAGCCCAAACGGTTCCAGAGATACGGACGATTAAATAAAGGTAGATTTTTGGATTTAAAGTAAAACTCAAAATGACAGGTGACAGCTTGCAGCTTCAGAATTGACAGGTGACAGTTGTGCAGATTTACAAATGACAGATGACACGATTTCTAGGAGGCTGTTCTACTTAGGTTAAAATAGTTTGGATTAGATTATTTTAACTAAGAGATTGGTTCTGCACAGTTCTGCTTGGTACTCACAATATAAATTTGAACTAGGCCTCGTCACGGATCTGGTCAACACGTCCGGCTGCGGTTCTGTCTGCTCGGCGGGTCAATCAGGCACCGGTTCTGCTCACAGTGATCTGGGTCAGCTCTGCTCTGCTGGTCTAGCCTGTCTGGATTCAGCATCTCTGGTTCTGGATACTGCTCTGCTTTCCGGTCCAGATCAAGTGGATTCTGGATGTAACACTGCTTTCTGGATACTGGCAAGAGTTCTTGGCAAAAGAATTCAGACAGCTCGCCCGGCTGTGGAATAGTTTGCAAATGATTTTGAGGCCTGCTTACAAATACATTTGCTTGCAGTGGGCTTTCTTGGTTCAAAGTTCTGTAGTCTCTGTTTAGCTTGGAAGTCTAAGTGTTGGATCTCTGGATGTGAAGTCGTCAGTCAGCATGCTCCGCAGCAAATGGAATTGAATGTCTCTACCTGTCCCAGCAGTCTCTTTTTATGTGTTTTGAAAATGGGTGTGGGCCTGGGCCTAGCTAAGCCTGCCCCTCTCTACTTGTCATTGGCCCAATTCTCCCCTCTCCCATGATTGGGGGAAGGAAATAGATAGTCATCATGATGAGGTCTGTTTATGGGTCAGAGGATCCTCCCCTGGTCAGTTTGCCCACAAATCTATATTTGATTCAAATACATCTTTCCCAGATATACAATTTGTTGAAATTCCATGTGCACATTATATATTCCTTATGCTTGTCCGCCTCTGATCTTCCTGGGGGCTTGCATTCAAAAATGACAATATTTTGCGCTTTTTAACTGGTTTTGCAATATCGGACGTTTACCCAAAATTACACACATGTGCGCAAGGAGTATGGACATTAATTGATGAAGTGTCAGATTTTTAACATGCAGACATTTGGAGTGAGACCCTACTTTCCACTAGCAACCCCCCAGAATACACCACAGGGTCCTAACGCCACTCAAAATGTTCACAGAAAAATCACAAAAATAATGATATTACTTATATAATTCTGACAAGTCCGCACTATGAGTTATCTATCTTTTTAAAATTATGCCCTGGTCAAAAAGGGGTGTGGCTTCCCACATCACAGGGTGGAATAACTGGTTTATCCACTTCCCCCAAGCTCAGCTGCTAGCAGAGGCACTGCCCCTCCCAGTTTCCCCTAAGAGGAAGCCACTTTACGACGCCCCCAATATAACATTTGCCTGAGTCAAGGGAGTTGCATTGTTCTGTTCCTTCCAGTTCCCAGGTGCTCCACCCCTAATCTAATCAGAGAGGTGACAACTCCTTTTGGCAAGGAGCAGCAGGATGCAGCTAGGCCTGGGAAGAGTGGCTGAACAGGTTTCTCCTGTCGGGGGTAGTTGTCAGGCAGAATCCAGTTTCACTAAGCCAGGTTTCAGCTAAATGTCACTTTTTGTTCCCAGTTTTCTACATTCAAATCAAACTGACAATTTGTACCTATACATTAAATAATTACTTCCTTCAAGTCATTTCAGAATATGGTTTTACATTCTTCCACCTCTTAGCAAGTCTTTCCTTGGTCCGGTTTTGTTTCATTTGTGCGGTTTTACACAAAAGTCTGGTGGTTTTAAAACGCCGGCTTTCTGATAGTGGTGAGTACTGGTAATGCAACCATTTTTGGGATTAAGAAAATGAATTCCCCACAGTTCTGAGTTGCTTTTTTGGCAATCAGCATTGCCATTCCCAATGGTTTCAGGCTACTGTGTGTGTAGCCCAATGGTGGTTTTAGGCAGTGCCCTCCTGTGCTCACAACATAGGCAAAAATGGGTGGCAGCCTATTCTTCATGTTTTCCCTGTGCACTCTCTGGGGAGTTCTGGCCATCATGATGTTTTCCATGCCAGTACTGCACAGTTTTATGGTAGGGCTTGTATGCATGGGTAAAAACATCCCACATTTCATAGTACTGAGCCATGTGCAGTACTTCTGATTGAGACTTCGTCTGCCAAGCGCTTTCGGAGGACATAATCTGTAACTAGATGTCAGGCAGCAATCCACGTACAAATTTGTCGACAAACAGCCTTTTCCCTGACTCTGTGCCTAAGTCTTGTCCACTGGAATCTGAAAACACTTGTTCGAACCGATTAAAGAACTCGGTAGCACCTTCAGACTTTCCTTGGACACAGGCCGTAAGCTTGTCCCAAATGATTTTTTTCAGGAACTATAGTTTTTAATTTTACAATAATCCTATCAGGCAAAGTTGATATCACTTGAGGCGGTCTCTCGATAGCTGGTCTTTCTCTGTCAATCCTAACCATATTATCCCATGTATCTCCTAACACATGTACATCATCTACAGTCCTAATCTGTTTCCACAAATCAACTGGCAGGAGTATGGGAAATAATGAATCAATATCACTTAAGATGAATACCGATGATTGTAAGACCGACTCTATTTCTTTATAGAACCCCGTCGGATTCTTTCTTATATCAGGAATAGATTGCTTTATGGTGTTCACTTCCTGTCTCGAGAATGGGACGTGAACAAACTGCAATACGTAATGTGCAGGAATGTCCACAGCGACTATACCTCATGCAGCATCGGCCGCAACCTCAACTTTTGGGACAAATGTCATAGGGACCTCTCTCATAGGCAACTGAGAAGTAGGTAGCTCCGAACGCTTACTAAGCAACAGAGCCAAATCAAGCGCTAAGGCAGTCGAAGAAGTATCAATCGAAAAGGCTCTTTTATAAACACCCAACAATTCTGCGGGACAACAAATCTTTCTTTTTACACACTCATCCTGCAGGTATTCTACCCTAACCTGTATCACTTTCTTTTGCATTTCTAACGTATACTGACTATACGTGTCATATACTTCGTCTGGAGTTATCGACATATCCAAAATCCAACTTATCGCATCCTTTGTACAAATTTGCGCTTCCTCACCTATCAATTCACGGCGAGGAGAAAAACGTTTCTGTAAAAATATAGTACCTAAACTATCATCATTAGTTTCTTCATTCTGTAACTCTTCCAACTCCTTCCTATACACAAAAATCCTCTTGATATGCTCATATACTTTCTCCGCAGTATCCCTAGACAATGCTAAGGTATTCAAATCCCGTAACCCTTGTGTGAGGTCTACATCATTTAATCTATTCCGCATTATGCTCAAATGAATTCCTAACCCTTCAATAAAAACATTTTTCTCAGGAATACATTTTAGATTATCGAGTGTGGAAAAAACATCAGCTTGTTCACCCTTCTCCATACAATGTTTAGCCCAAGCAATTAATTCATTGAGGAGGAGGGACGTACGGGGGTGGCGCAGAGTCATCGGGCCTTGGTTCATGCAAAGGTTTGTTAATCAATTCATCGGACGTATGAAAATCTTTCGAAGGGTACATTTTCTGAATGTTTAATTGAAACGCTCTGTCCGTGTTCCTAACTGATTCCAATTGTTTATTTTGATCATATAACAGTGCTTTTTCTGCATTTGTCATTTGTCGACGCATATGTTTCTATCTACTCTTTTGCTGCTGCTAATCTTCTGTTTCCCAACTGTGCAATGCATCAAATGCTGCAGGTCTAGCCTTTTTCTTTACCAATACAGACTCTAAATATTCTATACAAGGGATTTCAAAGCTACCATTGGTTGGCCACCGAAGATTAGAGTTATGTCTGGTCTGTCTGTGCCAAATATCATTAAATGCTATACTACCAAAGACTTTCTTACAGTACATAGTACATGCTGGCGACCCCTCCTGTGGGGCGGGACGGCTAACTTCCAAAGATTGTCTGTCGCTGCGGAATACTGCCCTGAAGCAGGCAGACAATTTCCCAGGCATATCAGAATTCTGGTGTTACCTGATCAAATAATTGTGCTAGCGAGTACAATGCGCCAAATTCAAATTGTCAGGGTTAAATTAAGAATCGGGTCACGATTCACCTGACCAAAGGACTGGGAGGCCTGATCGGGTTAGTAAGGACAATCTAAGGACCCATGTGTCTGGTGATTTCGGCAAATTTACCCACCTTGATATATGGACCTTCGTCAAGACGTCGTATCGGGCTACAGCTCACCGTTCAGGGATCAGATTGTGCTATTCTGTCAAACAAAGTACACAAATAGCTATTTGGCCGTCAGTACTTCACAGAGACCACTAGCAGGTTCAATGTGAGCAGTCAACAGGAACAGGAATTGCTAGCTGGACATCAGCATATTTATACAGTTTCTTCGTAACGATGTCCAGCCTCTTACGAGTTAATCATGTACTGGGCTAGGGTTCGCGCCAGGTTCATTCCTAATTTTCATATCTCGTGCATGTGGTTTACTTCTTAATACATTTACTAACAAGTACTACTATTCTCTGGATTTGACTTTACACTCTTTACACATTTACTTCAATGCAGGTCAAACAGATTTTTCACGTATGACATTTAAATAGCATTATCGTTCTTGTATACTTGTAGGTTAACATCGCCGATTCGAATAATCCCCTGATCCCGAGGTCAACAAAGGACAAGATCTACATGACCCTAACATGTAGCCTGCAGACAGGTTGGACATTAACTCGCCTACAGAGGTTGAAGAGGTTAAAGTAAGAACAAGAGAACACAGGTCGGCCATTTTAGGCCACAGGGTGACTTTGCACGACAAGCCAAAATGGCGGCTTTAACCTAAAATGGAGGCTTGATTAACTTAAAGTCACAACCTTGCGATGCGGATTTCCTCTCAAAGCGACTGGGCATAAGACAACATATACAATCAAGACGAAACAATATTATATCAGTTTCGACAAAAGGAGAGGAATAAGGAGGAGTGGCAGGAGAAGGGAGGAAGTTTATGAGAGAGCGCAGGTGCTGATCAAGAAAGAGAAGAGTAGGTTGAGAAACTTGGGCCATGATAGTGCCATTGTGATAGACATTAATGAAACACAGAGAGGATAAGAAGTATGCAGGAGTACTTCCCACCTAGTCTCACCATTAATGGGTGAGGAGGAGAATGTGAAAAGAGGGGAGACCATATGGGTTCCATAGGTTGGAGGAGTGGACAGAAAAGAAGATGTCCATAATAGTCTGCCTTGAAGTAGCATTGACGTAGGTGTCAGCAATAGGTAGGCCTGGGTTAGAATCCAGGAGAGCTTTTTTTCAGTTTTGCTCTTCCAGACTCTGTGAGAGAAGTAGGATAGGTGATAGAGTAGCAGTTGGAATAGATAGGGGAGATAGAGAGTTCCATGGAAGTAGTGGAGAAGAGAGAGAGAGAGAGACAGGGGAGATGTACAACACAGAGGAACTCACCAAGTGGCCTAGCATCCAGGCAGGAACAGAATAACGAGGTGTGCAATGGAAGACAATCAATGCACAGATTTAAAAACATTCCTAAATTCGAATTTTCAATAAGGCACTAAAAAGCAGCACATGATGAGAATGTACAGAATTCAACACACTCCTAAATTTGAATTGTGAGCAAGGCAGTAGCAAGGAGCAGAAAGCAATCAATGTGCGAGTTTGAGGCACATCAGATACATATATCAGGTTGTGCTGTGGGATATTTCAACCCAGGCAAATGCACCACACTACATGCCTTTGGCAGTGGGGGAAAGAAAACTGCCAAAAATGGAGGTGATAACCCCTGTGCGTGCCAAATCTGAAAAACTGTGCATGGTTCATAAACCACAAAAGAGCTGCTCACCCTGCCACACACAGGCAAAGTTGATGTCAAAGCAAGAACTCCCTGTGAGAGAATGCCAGTGGGTGTTGTTACCTGTCACATGAATCAAGGCCACAAAAGTGGGCTAAAATCCGAGAATGCCCTTAAATACAGCTTCCTAATCAATGGCAACCTTCAAAGTGCTGTTTTGGCACTAAATGTCCAAATCCCATATAAACTGTGCTTATATGTTTTATATGTGAAATAAAAAGACTTTAATTTAAGGGAACCCAGTCTAGAGCTAATCAACTATTTAATTCTGATCTGACAGCCCAGCCTGGGAAAGATTCACATTTCAGCTTGACACTTAATTGCTACAGGAAGACTAATGGCTGATTAATGGTTCCCGCATATTGACAACAAGGAGCACAATGAGAGCATCTGACATTCGTCTCTGGCTGAGCCTAGAACACTGGCAAGCTGCCCAACTGATCTCTACAGGGGACCTTCCCTCTCCAGGAAGGGGGCACACCTCCCTGATCAAAGGACTGGACAGCTGCTGCCTGGGAAGGGGAGGTTACAAAGGAGAACTTTGATGTTAAATCCTTATTTGTGATTAAAGTTTAAAATTCTTTAACTGTGCAACCGAAAGAAGGATAAATCTGAAAATTGGTAGACATTAACCTAATTTCAGGCTCTTGATTTGAAGACATTGATGAAATCTGTACCGCTTAAGGAACCAAAGTTATGAAAAATCCTTATGGTAGCAGAACTATTAATGTTGCAAGCCTAAGATTGTATGTACATGATCCACTGATAAGCACCCAGAGGTGTACCGAATTAGAAATTATAAATTCAAACTGTTATGATTAAAATTGATGAAATCCCATAGAATGAGAAAGACAGCTCTCACCGAGATGGGAATTGGACGCCAGGATAAACCATAATAAATGTAATGCCTGTGTCTGATTTTAGTAGAGGGCATAATTGTAAAAATGTGTATTTATGGGAAAGCTAAATTGTGGTCAATATCAATGTGGGAGTTCCTAAATCGCATCATAAAGATGACAGCTCTGTTCAGACCGCCAAACAGGACAAGGCAAGTGCCTGTGGCCACTCACAGCCATGGGGGTGTGTTTTGAAATTCTGCCCGCACCATAAACTGGGGGATGTCATTTTACAGTATAAATATAGGACCTTCACAACGCATAGGACAGACTGCTTCCAGAATCCCTAAGAGTTCCGAGCAGGACCTTGTTCCAGAACTCTTTATCTTGTAGCTGACTCCAGACTTCTTTGAAGATCCTGATTTCCTTGCAGAATCTAGGCTTTAGCACTGCTGAACTCTTGCTAGCTAGACCCACTTTAAAACATCCAAAACATATAAGAATAATTCTGATTCAGCTTGGCTTGCTACCATTAATGCTTGCCCGCTGAAACTTGCATCCTGTAATCTGCTATGTCCAGTGACCCGAAGGGCCCATCCAAATCCAGTCTGAGGCGCCGTCCAAAATTGACCAGAACCATGCTGCGGATCCAATCCCTACAGAGGTGCCCTACTGCCAAATGACGAGTATCACATCCCCAAAGCACGACCCCTCAAAATTCACACAGTGCATGCCTGACTGGAAGCAGAGACACACACCTGTGTGTATCAATAGTCAAAAGTGTTGAATTGCAAGTGGACATGGATTGTGATGTTTGATGCATGTGATGGATACATTACGTAACACCACACAACTAACCGCATGCCCTCTGTATCCCCACAGTCGTGACAAGTGACAGCGACGACGGACAAGAGGCTACGCAGCGGTCACCTGTAGGCACGCAACGTAGCACTCATGTCCCGGAGGACGATGCGAGCTGCTCTGGCACACAGGCACCGGCAGAACCAGGCACACCTGCAACATCAGGCACACCGCCTGCAGCAGGCACACCGGCAACATCAGGCACACCGGCTGCAGCAGGCACACCAGCAGACGACACCAGCCCCATGCAGCCACCCACCCTGGCCCCGGATGATGATTCGCAACCCATCTGCAGAGCTGAGGAGGTTGCATCAAGTGATGGGAGTGCCCTGGCCATGCAGGCCAAAGCAGTACAACAGGGTGAGGGGGAAAACATGGATGGCCTGTCACCCATCATGGCCTACAGTTCAGCCCCCAAGAACTGCAGAGCCCCATGCGCTCACCAACTCCATCCATGGCCAAGCTCTGTACACGATTGCAGCACATCGAGCAACAACAGGCCACCCTGACGCAGCTGGTGGAAAGACAGCTGGAGTAGGCCAGGCTGCAGCGTGAGGAGGCCATGCATCAGTGGGAGGAGGCCAGGCTGCAGCGGGAGAGCAATTCCACGTTGGTGTGTCGGCTCACCAGGTCAATTGGACGATTTGCGGCCACAATTCTCACCCTGGCACGCCATGTCAGGGAAGGGAACAGTGTGCAGTGCAGCATTGACGAGTCAATGTTGGTAGCCCACCAGGCATTTCAAGGACGCTTGCCCATAGTTACACCGACAGTCACCTCAGCCATCACCACCCCATCTAGATCTGCCACTGGCAGCCCACAGAGGCGTTCAAATCGGTTGACTGGATCCACCAGCAAGGACAAACACGCGCACAAGCACCCCCGCAAATAGTGGCATGTGGGGATGCCAGTCATCATGACATTTGGGGACACCATGGGTGTTGGAGGGGTGGGAACGTTTGGGTGGTGGGGGTGGTGGGGGTTGCCCATTAGGTGGTTAGTTGTTAGTGGCCTGGTTGGGGGTGGGAACGTTTGGGTGGTTTGGGTGGTGGGTGGGCATGGGTGTACAGCTTCCCTACCCAATACACTTTCTTCCCTGTTTAATTGATAATACAAAATCTTTGAAAACTACCATAATGAGTGGACATCTGTCATTTCATTAAAAGACAAAAATCATTTATTCACCGGCATCGTCATATCCAAGCTTTGCTGTCACTTTGCAGTCTCTCAAAAGTAAATGCGAATGAGTGCATCCCGTGCTTGTTGGCCATCTTGCGCACCCCTGGGAGGTTGTGGTGCCACCCCATCCCCATCGCCATCTCCATCCCCATCCCCATCTTCATCTTCTGCGTCTGGGGGCAGCGGAATGTTCCTGCGCAAGCAGAGATTGTGCAGCATGGTACACACAAGTACAATTTTACCCGTCTTCACTGGGTTGTAGAGCGGTGATCCACCTGATCTGCTCAAGCAGCGGAACCTGGCCTTCAGTAGGCCAAATGTCCTCTCAATCATGCCACGTGTGCGGACGTGTGCCCCGTTGTATTCCTCCTCATGCCTGTTCCTTGACCTCCGTACAGGTGTCATCAGCCATGGCGTGAGTGCATATCCAGCATCACATACATGGGATGTAAATGTGTGGGACATGTCAGTGTTTGTGGATCATCTCACGATCTGATGCAATGCAATATTGTGTCATCATACACTCATCCATATGGGCCTAGCCGTGGTCGGAAGGGCGGGTGATTGCCATCCATGGGTAATTGTTGTAGATGGTGGCATTTGGACATTGCACTATTACTTGCTGTGCATATGAAGTGGACCTTATACACGATAGTTGTTGGTAAGTAAGGCACTGTGCAATGACAAGCACACATGGGGGAGTCATTCCATGGCCTGTGATGATTTGGCTGTTGCAGGATGTCTCATGTGCAGCCGTCATGTGCATTGGGGGGGAAGTGTTCCTAAGTGTGGGTGGCTGGATTGAGTGGATCAACTTGTATGGCCTGTTGGTAGCATTGGTCGTATGTCTCCTTAGGCAGGGTGCGTACTGTGGCAACCTGTCATGTGTAGATATGTGATGTGTGGGTTATGCTGACCGTCCATTACATGGGCCAGGGGGTGATGCCTGTGCAGTTGTAGCAGCCCACTTACACATGTCATTGGCCTGGGCACTCAACACACTTCCACATGGCCTATGCATTGGCAGTTGTACTCACCCAATAGCCATGTGCTTTGTCCAGCATAGCGTTCCATGTAGCATGGCAATGTGGAATTCCGCAGGACCATTGAGTCATGTGTTGATCCCGGAAAACGTGCGCAGCAATGTGTAATGAGCAGTTCGGCATCAAATTCCATTTGTACATTCAGTGAGTGGTACTGTTTCCTATTGCGGTACACCATCTCCATTGCACGTGGTAATGTCAGCTCTATGTGGGTGCAGTCTAATGCACTTATGCAATTTGGCATGGCTGCAATGGCATGGAATGCCAACTTGGTTGCAATGACCTCTGCAAGTGTACGGGGTAGGGTGATGTGTTCCGACACATGGTGCAGCAGAGCGTCCAGTACCTTTCCCAATATTTTTGAAAAACAGGGTTGTGAGAGCCTGTGCAGCTCACCAACTGTGTGCTGATAAGTTCCGGTGCCTAGGAAATGCATTACTGACACCACCTTCAGGAGGGGGGGGATTGCGGTCGAGATGGCAATGTGGCTGCTGATGTCGTCCTCAATCATGGCGGTGATGTACATGATTGTTGGACGGTCCAGCTTGTATAATGTGTGGATCTGTCCTGGGGTCAGGTTCCAGGGTGAGGCCCTGATGCGTGGTATTGCAGGCTGCCTGCGGGGTCGTGCCGGCTGCGCAATTGGGTTTGGCATGGGTGCAGGGTTTGGTAACTGACGCCTGTGCCTCCTCCGCCTCCTCCGCCTCCGCCTCATCCTCCTCTGCACCATTGCTGCCACCATGTGCACTGCTGCCTGTAGGTTCAATAGTCCCAGTCCCAATGCTGCTGCTTCTGCCTGCATTGTTGTGTTTGGAGTTGGCCTGGGTCTGGGTGTGGCCCTTTTGTAGCCTCCCAGTGACCTGCTGGGTCCGGCTGGCCTCATTTGGGGCACATGTGGCCTGATTCACCTCACCTGGTACTGTTTAATGTCATGTTCGCGGTGGCGTCGATACCGCCTCCGTGCCCACGGTTTTTCCACCATTTTTGTGGCGGTGTTTCCATGTCTGTGGTACTCGTGATGCCCATGGTGTTTCGTGTTGCCGGTAACTGGGTGGTTTCGCCGCTGTCGCATTCTACTGATCCCTTAACTCTGCGGCAGCGGTTTGTGGTGGTGGTTTTTCCGGGTCCGTGGGCCGTGATTGCACGGTCACGGAAACGACGCCGGTATGGTTTTACCGGTGGCGTTAAGTCCGGGTCGGTGGACTCGTAATGAAGCCCATTGTCTTTCATTCCTGAATACCTGCTGATTACTTACATCTGTGTAGGATTGCTCATTTGTATTTAAAAAAACGTTTCAGGGGGAATATTAACCTAAACGCTATCTGTTCACAAACCAAAACTGTTCTTTCTCCTGTGTTTTCTATTCTGCATTATTAATAGTGAACTCAATTGCGCTACTTATTTTTTAATTGTATTTTCACTGCTTGGTGATTGCTGCCCCATATATAGTAGCCACGGTAGTGGCCATGTAGTTATGGATACGTTGGTGTTTCCATAGGAAGAGCACTTTTTGGGCGGCTTATAACTTCGCTCCCCCTGGACGAATCCTCACCAAACTTTGCAAAAAAAGTGCCTGGCCCACTCTGAATTTCTTTGCAAAGTTTGGTGAGGATTCGTCCAGGGGTGGAAAAGTTATAGGGGGGTCCCAAAACTTTTGTTTTTTCCCATAGACTGAATGGGAAAAAAATGTGCTCGCGCCTACAGCCCAAACCGCTGGATGGATTTTCACCAAATTTGGACCAGGAGCAGCGGCTTGGTCCCAAAAGCGTGCTTTTGCAAATTTGGTGAAAATCCGTCCAGTAGTTTTTTAAAAAATGACCAGAAAGTAGGTAAAAAAAAATTAGTGATATCTGTGTTTGGTCCGCGGACGGACTTCCCTGTTTGCTCCGCGGACGGTGTCCTGATTGGCCGAGCGGCCTACGTCATGTTCGCCAATTGCACGGTGTGAAGCGTGAAGCGCGAAGCGCGTCAGATTTTCGGTAGCGCCTGCCATCTTGGATTCGCGGACATTCGCGGATGTCCGCGGACAGCGCGGTGAAAGTTTGTTCAAATGTGTATTTAGTAGAGTGTGTTGGTGTGTAGAAGTGTTTGGGGAGGATGGGAGGGTATGAGATAGGTTAAATGTTTTGCTTTTTTATGTGGTAGACGCTTTTTTGTGTTCGATTTGTCTGCGGACATCACAGGTGTTCTGAAATGTTCTAAATGAAGTGAATGGGGGGTGTTCTGAGGACTCAATATATGTCCGTTTTGTTCGCAAGCAAGCTGAAACTGTTCTAAGAACACAAGCAGTACCCTGAAATGTTTGTTTGCCGTGTGACGCACATTTAATTATTTCAGGACCCGAACAGTGTCCGTAGAACATCAACGCGCATGCGCAACCCAATGTCTGTTCTGGGGACGCTGTCCGTATTGGTATGTGGCAAGTTGAATGTGTTCTAAGAACACTCGAGGTGTCCTGAAATGTTTGCAAATAAAAAAAATGGGTGTGTGTTCTAAGAACACAGGCGTTGTCCTGAAATGTTCGTAGGGGGTGTCCTGAGGACGCTGTCCGTATTGTTCGTTGTCGAGTTGAAAGTGTTCTAAGAACTCTCGCGTTGTCCTGAAATGTTCGCATGGGGTGTCCTGAAGACGCTGTCCGTATTTTTCGATGGCAAGTTAAAACTGTTCTAAGAACACAATTGATGTCCTGAAATGTTCGTAAATAAACGAAAATGGAGGTGTCCTAAAGAACACTCTACCTGTCCGTACTGTTCGCTAGCAAGTTGAATCTGTTCTAAGAACACAATTGCTGTTCTGAAATGTTTGTTCGCAGTGTGACACATTTTTAATTACTTCAGGACCCGAACAGTGTCCGTAGAACATCAATGCGCATGCGCAAACCAATGTCCGTGCATTTGGTGTCCTGCGAACAGGCGCTTCCTTCACGGACATGTTCGCGAAGGGATCATGTGACCGTGCCCACGCTGATCGTGTGTTCTGAATGCGGACACTGTTCGTGTCCCCGAACAATTAAAAAGTACATTTTCAAGTAATCCATAATATTTTTCCATAAAAACTCACCATAGCACAAGTCCCACATACTAATCATGAGTTTCTGCATACTTTTTGAAACTTTTTGAACCTTTTTTTGTGTTCGATCTGTCTGCGGACAGCGCACATGTCTGCGGACTGCGTACAAGCACCCCTATAAAAGACCACGCCCTAGAGCTTATTCTCATTGTGTTTCTGACTATTCTTCAGAGCACTGCGATTTTTGCTGCCAGTTGGAGATTTCAATCAAGAACCTGATGGCAACCATGGCTCCACTGCTGCCACCTGGTGCTGTATCTGCCTCTGCACCACCCCCACCCCCTCCACCACCACCACCATCCCAAGGGCCTGAAGAGGGGAACAGGAGTGAGGATGCAGAGGAGGAAGAAGAGGATGATGAGAATGAGATAGCGGAAATCCCTACTACCCGCACTAGGCGTGAGTCTTGGGTGTGGCGGTTGTTTACCATTCATGGGAATGGTCCTAAGGCTCGTGCGAACTGTGTCACCTGCAATGAGTGCACAATGGTACTCAGTCGTGGGAAGCACGGTTCGTACAGCTTTGGGACCACGACCATGAAGCGACACCTGAGGTCATTTCACTCTGGAGCTATTCGCAAGGTTGCGAAGAACGTAGTAGGTTGATTTCCTCTACTTCATCCTCTGTTTCTAATCCTGTCACCACAAGGACCACCTCTGTGGGACAGCGTCTTCCTCCAGCTGCCTCACAGGCCATACAGAATACTGATGACCCTTACCTTTCGAGGGTCACAGTTGTATGTATGTACTGTGACATAGTACTCTGCAGGGGGGAGCGAATTCGGAGTGCTTTTGAGACTATCGTCTCAGGGCAAGAGAAGACCTGCTCACTACCCAAGTAAACCAACTCTACATCTTCCTCTCTCAGCTCGCCCTTTCTTATCCCTGTGGTTGGTGTCCCCCCCTTTACTCTCCTTTCCCCTCCTCTCCTAGTGTGTCGTGTATAAAAAAACAAAAAAAATATAAAATAACAAAAATAAAAAAAAAATAAGGCTCTTTTCAGAGCCGCCTTTCACAGTTAAAAAAATAGAAGTGAAGATAAATAAAGCAGGGCCCTTTGTATTTCTTGAAAGTCCCCGGACAGTTCGCGAACATAAAAAAATTGGGGTGCTACCCTATTGTAACCATTACATTTCTCTCTGGGAGGAAGTGGTGGCTCTGAAAAGAGCCTTTGGGAGGTGTTTGTATGTCAAAAATTATAAATACTTAACACCTACTTCAAAATGGATGCTGTATTTCTAAAAAAGGTCGCAATGCATTTTTTACATTTCTCAGAAAAATCTGATTGCCAGCATAAGTAAGATGGACTCCATCTCTGCAAAAATTGTATGTACTAATAAAACATAATATTTTAATTGTGAAAAGAGGACATGCCAAAATCTCTTAGAAATGCACAAACAGCCTTATTAACATTGCGCCTTGCTTTTTCCATTGTGGACCACATGAAGAAGAACGAAGCCACATTTGTCTCTGCGCATTCCGTGAAAATATTATTTGAGAATTAGGAAACAAGTCCATGACTTTCCCATAAGTGTGATATGCTGCAGTGGTTGTGGCCAGGACATAGAGTGTTGGGTGTATGACCAAATGGTCATGCACCCAATACTCTATGCCCTGGTCATAAACACTGCAGCATATCACACCCATAGAGTGAAATATTTCAACTATGGCCTATGGAAACTTTTAATGTCAGCGGACATCATCAGTGAACATTTTCAACTTGACAACGAACAATACGGACAGCGTCTTCAGAACACCCCCTATGAACATTTCAGGACAACGCGTGTGTTCTTAGAACACACCCCCATTTTTAATTTGCGAACATTTCAGGACACCACGGGAGTTCTTAGAACACTTTGAACTCGACAACGAACAATACGGACAGCGTCCTCAGGACACCCCCTACGAACATTTCAGGACACCCCGAGTGTTCTTAGAACACATTCAACTTGCCACAGAACAATACGGACAGCGTCCACAGAACAGACATTGGTTTGCGCATGCGCGTTGATGTTCTACGGACACTGTTCGGGTCCTGAAGTAATTAAGAGTGCGTCATACGGCAAACGAATATTTCAGGACACTGCTTGTGTTCTTAGAACAGATTCAACTTGCTAGCGAACAGTAAGGACAGGTATAGTGTTCTTTAGGACACCTCCATTTTCGTTTATTTACGAACATTTCAGAACAGCAAATGTGTTCTTAGAACAGTTTTAACTTACTAGCGAACAATACGGACAGGTATAGTGTTCTTCAGGACACTTCCATTTTGTTTAATTACGAACATATCAGAACACCAATTGTGGTCTTAGAACAGTTTTAACTTGCTAGTGAACACCACGGACAGGTATAGTGTTTTTCAGGACATCTCCATTTTTGTTTGTTTACAAACATTTCAGGACAGCAATTGTGTTTTTAGAACAGTTTTAACTTGCTAGCGAACACCACGGACAGGTATAGTGTTCTCCAGGACACCCCCATTTTCGTTTATTTCCGAACATTTCAGAACACCCGCGCTCTCCGCGGACATCTACATTGGTTTCTAAAAAAGAACGGAAACTAAGTACAACACAATACAAAAATGTAACTTTATTTAATATAAATTAATAATTTATGACAGAAGGTGAGGCAGAAACGGAAACAAATATAGGAGAATTAGGGGCTTCAACAGGATTGATATCAGGTGAAGAAGGGATGGAAGTCTCATAAAAACATTTTGGGACATGGAGAGGGTTTGGGGATAATTGACTGGGATATGGTGAGGGGGGACAGGAACATGTGGGACAATGGTACGAGGTTTTTGTTTTAAAATGATCTTCAACAAAAGTTTTCAAATTATTAAAATTGGTCAACAATAAATGTATTTTTTCTTTTATGCTGCCAAGTGTGTTTTCCATAACAGCTTCTTCAGAGGTATTTTCTATTTTGGTGTGCTCTGTATAAAAAATATATATATGTTAAATATACATGAAATAATAATAACTAAATGGTTTATATTGTAAAGTGTTTACCATTAGTTTCACTATGTTGTGACATTTCCACATGTGGGAAATGCTCCTCCAGCCATTCCAGAGTACTAGACATTTCTGTGAGAAAAAAAAAGATCATATATTTTGTTTTATCTAATACAGAAAGTTTATAAATATATGAGTAAAATGAAGTACACTTACTATTTCAGGTAAAATATGTTCTAAGTACTCTGTAGGTCTGGTCTTGTTCTTAGTTCTGTAGTGTCTGTGAGGTAATTATGTTGGAAACCAATTTATCTTATTTTGGTATATTCCATTTTAGAACATATTGTACTTAAATGAATGGTTATTGTGTTACATATATGAGTTACATTTTTATATATTACTGCATATAATGTGTATGTGTGCTGCTTTTTGAATTTGTTCAATGTTCCTATGTTATGAAATAACAATCAAACATACCCCCCCAGAGTTTTTAGGTAGTGCTACTGTTCTCTGAACATGTCCGTGGACATTAAAAGAGTTCGCGGACATCAAGTTCAGTAGAAGCGGTTCAGTATGTTCCATATTACATGTACATAAAGTCAAAGTTATTATTGTTAAGTTGTCCTACTAATAACCTATGAAATTCAGTGGAAAAACGTTGTTAAAGGGGCATTATGGTTAAGTTGCGCTACTAAAAACCTATCAAATTCAATGAAAAAACTTTGTTAAATTGACATTATGGTTAAGTTGCACTAATAAAAACCTATGAAAATCAGTGAAAAAACTTGGTTAAAGGGGCGAATGGTTAAGTTGCGCTACTAAAAACCTATGAAATTCAGTGAAAAAACTTTGTTAAACGGACTTTATGGTTATGTTCCGCTACTAAAAACCTGTGAAATTCAGTAAAAAACGTTGTTAAAGGGACATTATGGTTAAGTTGCGCTACTAAAAACCTATGAAATTCAGTGAAAAAACTTTGTTAAAGGGACGTTATGGTTAAGTTGTGCTCCTAAAAACCTATGAAATTCAGTGAAAAAACTTTGTTAAAGGGACGTTACGGATAAGTTGCGCTACTAAAAACCTATGAAATTCAGTGAAAAAACTTTGTTAAAGGGACGTTATGGTTCAAAGTAAAACCGAAAAACCCCTGAAATTCAGCAGTTATGGTAAGATAAACAACCATAACTCGCGCCGCCGTGCAATGCTAACACTAACACCCAGGACATCAAAGATGACATCACAAATGTCATTGATGACATCACTGATGACATCACATGTGCATTTACTTTTCATGAAAACTCTATCCAAGGGATTCTTATAATGCTGACCAAAAACTGTCAAGGATCATTGGGATAAATATCATGAGCTAATTAGTGCATTAAGCAATGCATTGATATAAATAGCATTCTATTATGAAGTTCTATGCAGTATACTAAGCTACTCATGCAGAAACATAGGCGTGTGTGCAGCATACATGATGAAGGTACAATATTCATAATCTTGCCATGTTGAATAGTGAAATGATAACTGCTTTCTTATTAGAGTTTTGCGTACTGTGAAACATGTAATAAGTAGATAATAAAACCCACTTAATACATAATTGCATTATTACAGACAAAACACAAAGAGACAACAACACATACAAATATGAGTATATACAGGGACAGTGAAGTAAACAAAAAAGCAGAAGTAGTAGCAGAAAGAGTCCATAACCTAACTGATTGTCTTTATGCAGAGAAATAATTGCTCTGTTTGAAAGCTGCTACTTACCATATGTATGTGTATCACATGATGTGACTGCACCCTAAGGAAAGGAGTGTGAGTACAATTTATACAAATATGAGCATATACAGGGAAGGTAGAGTAATAAAAATAAAACTATGAGAAAGTGCTGATAACCCTAATGATTATCTTCATGCACAGAAAGGATTGCTCTCTTTCAAGCCTGTGTCTTCCGCTATGTATATGTTTCATATGATGTGACTTGACTCTAAGTCTACAAATATAGTACCTTTCCAATTTTTACTTCCTGACTGTTACTAAAGAAAACTATGTGGCCTAGATATGTCAATAAAGGGAAAAAAGGGAGAGCCAGACATGTGATGTCATCAGTGATATCATCAATGACATTTGTGATGTCATCTTTGATGTCCTGGGTGTTAGTGTTAGCATTGCACGGTGGCGTGAGTTATGGTTGCGGAAAGCACTGTTTGCTGTCACAAAGCTCTTCGCGTGGCTGCCACGTTTCCAAAGTATTTTCTCTCCCCTTCGCCTGGACTGTCTACTGAGTACTCCGTGCCGTGATCTAAAGAGCAGCGGACGTCTGCTCTGGTTGCACCACATTTGCCTGGACTAGAAAGCAACAAGGGCTCTCCTGGCGTGAATACTCCGGCCCCTTTTTTGGCGTGCTCACGGGGTGGAGCATAAATACACCGGCTCCAGTGCACCCGCGCGCGCACCGAACAAGCACGGAAAGCACTGTTTGCTGTCACAAAGCTCTTCGCGTGGCCGCCGCGTTTCCAAAGGATTTTCTCTCCCCTTCGCCTGGACTGTCTGCTGAGTACTCCGTGCCGTGATCTAAACAGCAGCGGACATCTGCTCTGGTTGCACCACATTTGCCTGGACTAGAAACCAACAAGGTGACTGTTGTGCACGTTGTGCATCTGCTGAGAATTGTGCACGTTGTGCACGTTGTGCTGTCCCTTTACTTCCACTCACTTTGCCTACCTGTTATTTTGACACACATTTTTTGTTTTCTCTTCTTTTCTTTTTCCTTAATTTCTTTAAGGGCTCTCCTGGCGTGAATACTCCACCCCCTTTTTTGGCGTGCTATCAGGTTGGAGCATAAATACACTGGCTCCAGCGCACCCGCACGCGCACCGAACAAGCACTGTTTGCTGTTCGCGGTGCGCGCTGCGGGGAGTGCTGGTGTCGGTGAGTTTCTCTCGCAGACCAATTCTAAGTTTTGGATACTTTCTGCTTGTGGGGTGGAGGGACAACGGGTTCAGTGGAGGCTGCTAAGGGTAGTAGTCTGACTGCACGGGAAGGCAGAGGACAAACAACTGTGTATGATTTAAAACTCAGTAAAAAGGCTGCATTAATGAAGCGTTTCACGCTGGTCTGATAACGCTAAAATCGAATACTACATTTTTTTTTTTTTCTTTTTTTTGCCTACCTATACCAAAAGTTGGTGCTTAGACTGCCAGACTTGTCTGGATCTTTATAGACTTTGTAGTACTAATAGCATCTAAAAGGGCAGTGACACCCTACTTGCATTGGTCTGAAATTTGAATACAATCTGGTAAACCTTGAATACAACACTCTCAACCAGATATATAAATTCTAAAAAACAGTTACATCTTGGTCCTTCCTATTTATTTGGGATGTCAAGACGTCGAAATAGCGTTGAATATGTTTACTCTAGAGGGGCTGCAGCTGGCCCTTCTACTAGGAGCTCTACCATACAGGGACCCAGACCGTATGATGATATCTTGTCTGCTCCTTTAATATTTACACCTGTAAAAAATGCATTAAGAATGGCTATGAATATGCCATTACCGCTGTCCCCTACTGAGCCAAGTGATTCAATGCTACTGGAGTCAGAAGCAATTGTACATCCGTCTATTGACGCCTTTGAAGGCCCTATGCAGGCCCTTGAAGATGAAATAATTGATCCTCTTCCGATAGATGGGGGGACAAGGGAGGAGATTTTAACAGTGCCGGAATCCTCTTTTTTGGATACCCCACTGATTTCTTCTCAGCCGACGCAGATCTGAGAGACCTTACTCAGCACCCTTTGGAATCCTCTAATCCCTTTAACGAATTGAATTTGGGTAATACATCAGAGACTGGTACGCTCCTACGGGATATATTGCAAGAACTTAAAGTCCACTCTATTGGATTTACGGAAAACCGTATTTTAATGGGTAGGCAAATTGCTCAAGCTAACAGATTTACTGAAGCATTCGAACTTTTGCCCACAAAAATTATCACAAAACTGATGGCTACCGGCGTACTTCCCACTAGGGTGGAGCCAGACAAGCTTGCCACAAAAAATATGACTGCCCTGCAACTGAATTCTGAGCCTCTGAAAGTCTCTGAGGTACTTTCTAAACCCAAGAATAAAAATCATATAGAGATAGAAGAGGGGAGCGGGCAAATAAAACAAGATAATAAAACAAAAATAAAAATTACCAGAACAACAAAAACAATCGGAAGAAGGGACAGGCATCTTTCTTCAATAAAAGAAGCAAAATCGCAAAAAATTCCGGGAAAAACCTAATAGTAGAAGACCCGGTTGGGAGTTCTGACCAAGAATCTGATAAAGAAGAACCCCCTTACAATGGTCAGGTGGGAAAGTATAGGCATGCGAAGAACCCCCTGATGGATGCAATGTCCCACAAGAGTCTGACTCCAACATCAGTCATGGGACCTAGTAAGGTGAATGAGGATGAAAGTATTAAAATTAAAGGCATAAAACCTCAAAAAGAGACTTATGATCTCTTCATAAAGCCGAAAAATCAAAAGTTAGATCATATTACCACCTCCTTGAATCCGCTGGCAAATATATCACTCCGCAGGTGGCTCAAACTTTAGAATCAAGCGATCCAGCAACTCTGGTGCCTCCTACCCAAGAAAATTCTGCAGAGGATTTGTCCTTGCAGAACGCCCCTGGAACTAGCTTTCTTGAGCCTCCTGCCCTGAGTGGAACCGAGATAAAAACACTTATTACTGCTGCTGTAAAAGCGGCTTTAAAGGCGAGATATTCTTATGAGTCTTTGGCCATAAATCATTCCATTGATTTGACTAAGCCATTGACAATGGGGTCTAAAACTACTCTGGGCCCTGGGGCCCCTCAGATTCAAAAGAAGACTAAAGAAACTGGAGTAACGAATCAAAACAAAGAGAATTATTCTGCGATCCCATGTGTGCCGAAGGATCCAATTGATAACCCATCTACTGAGCATTCTTTAACCGAAATGGAGGTTAGACTGCTTATAAGTACTTCAATCGCTGATGCATTGAAGGATAAAACATTGCAGGAAGCACAGGCCCCAATTGCCTTGGCTGGTAGTAATAAATCCCCACAGCCTAAAAAGCAGCAAGTGATTAGGGAAGGGTCCCCCTCCTCGAAGGTTACGGAATCTATTACATCCATTCCAATAGAACCATTTCCTATACCATCAGAGCCGCCGCCCCATATCCCTGTCAGACCACCCCAACCACAAAGGGAGGCCGGGGAAGGAAGGGTGCCCAAACACTACATGGATACAGAATTTAAACATATACCTTGGAGAACTCCATGCTTTTTAGATTTTCCTAGTATTCTCATCTGTCCTCTCTTACAGTGTGGCTTTCAGCCTTCTATGAATAGAAACAGAACTCTGCAGTTGCTTAATGATATCCCTAATTTAGCAAATTTGACTTCTGCAGATGTCAAAAGGATAGATTTTATACATCCTTACTTTCACGATCATGTTAGAATTATATTCTACTCTAAATTGGTATATCGGAACGTTCTCTTCGAATTAGATGAATTTAACAAGAGGGGATTCGATATACTAAATTTTGGAGATGGAAATATGCAATCGGAATTCCTAATTTCACCCAAGCTCAAAGACCTGCAGGCGGGGGTGATCTAGAGCAAAAAAAAAAAAATCAGAGATCCTCCAGGAGCACGACTCAAGCTGGAGATGGTTTTTCGGTTTTACTTTGAACCATAACGTCCCTTTAACAAAGTTTTTTCACTGAATTTCATAGGATTTTAGTAGCGCAACATATCCATAACGTCCCTTTAACAAAGTTTTTTCACTGAATATATATATATTACATGGCCACGGTAGTGGCCATGTAGTTATGGTTAAGTTGCTGTTTCCATAGGAAGAGCACTTTTTGGGCGGCTTATAACTTCGCTCTCCCTGGACGGATGCTCACCAAACTTTGCAAAAACAGTAGTTGGGTCACTCTGAATTTTTTTGCAAAGTTTGGTGAGGATTCGTCCAGGGGGGGAAAAGTTATAGGGGGGGTCCCAAAACTTTTTTTTTTCCCATAGACTGAATGGGAAAAAACTTTGGGCACGGCTACAGCCCGAACCGCTGGACGGATTTACACCAAATTTGCGGCAGGAGCGGCGGCCTGGTCCCAAAAACGTGCTTTTGTAAATTTGGTGTAAATCTGTCCAGTAGTTTTTTTAAAAATGACCAAAATGTAAGGCAAAAAAATTAGTGATATCTGCGTTCGATTCGCGGACGGACTTCCCTGTTCGCTCCGCGGACAGCACCCTGATTGGCCCATGGGCTTGCGTCATGTCCGCGGACATGCGACATGTTCGCTGATTGGACGGCGAGGGGCGTGGAGCGCATCAGATTTTCTGTGGCGCCCGCCATCTTGTATTCGCAGTCAACCGCGTACAGCGCAGTGAAACGTGGATAAAAAATTGTATTTAGTGCCGTGTGTTGGTGTGTAAGAGTGTTTGGGGAGGGTGGGGGAGTATGAGATAGGTTCAATGTTTTGTTTTTTTATGTGCTAGACCTTTTTGTTGCGTTCGATTTGTCCGCGGAGAACACGGCTGTTCTGACATTTTGTAAATAAACTAAATGGTGGGGTGTTTAGAGGACGGAGTATGTGTCATTTTGGTTCGCAAGGAAGGTAAAAATGAGCTATGAACACTCACGGTGTACTTAATTGTTCGTAAATACACAAACTGGGGGTGTCCTCAGGACGCTGTCCGTATTGTAATCTGTCTAGTTGAATGTGTTCTAGGAACACTCGCAGTGTCCCGAAATGGTTGCAATTACACAAAATGGGGGTGTTCTGAGAACGTTGTTTGTATTGTTCGTTGTCAGGGTGAAAGTGTTTTAAGAGCACTCCTTTTGTTCGCTAATAGTTCAATTTCCTAGTGGCGTCAACCGACTTTTTGTCCACTAAAGAAACGATAAATCCGGCTGGTGTGCGCCGACATTATGTGATAATCCTATGACTGGCGCTATTGACCTGGCTGACTTGCTTTTGCGACACTAAATCATATCTTCAGCCCCTAAGCCTGATATTATCAAAGCATTCATATTCCCCGCCTTTCTCCGTGACGTTACAGTGTGCGTAATGAAACGCGCCCAGTCGTCTCCAGTACTACGCGACTTTACACAGAACCCGGAAGACAACACACATTATGTCACAACACAGCGTGCCACAATTCGGAATATGAAACTGTGATTTAAAAGCAAAGAGCAAGATTGTAAAGTACATTTATTTGACATCAAATGTTTAGAGAATATTCAGCAATTTGCATTTGACTTTGTTGTTGATCCGCAAAAGTTCATGTTGAGACACGCGATGTTCCTTTGCGGTACAGAGAGTGTTAGATCAGCTTACAACTCAGTGCGCCACAATTCGGAATATGAAACTGTGGTTTAAAAGTAAACAGCAGGATTGTACATTTGGTAAAGTACATTTATTTCACATGAAATGTTTAGTGAATATTCAGCGATTTGCTATTGTCTCTGCTGTCGATCAGCAAAAGTTTATTTGGAGCCACGCGTTGTTCCTTTGCGGTAGATAGGCTGTTGGTTTATGATAAAAGCAGTAAATGGTCGCTCTGATAATCGGAAGGTTGCTCCAAAAACGAGCCATTAGACCACCCTATTGGTTGGTATGTTGTTTGTAGCCGCTAGTACTGCGTAAGGGCATATTGGTCCTTGGCGATTGTCCCATAAAATGGTGAGGGTCATGAAGTTGCATATTTGGACTTGCACCTGGCAGTTGAGGACCCCATCCGCTGGAGTCTGTAAATCGTGACATAGACAAAATGGGGCCACGTACCTGTTTTAAAAAACAGAAATTAGTCTCACCAGCCGATCTTCATTAAAAATCATCATTTTATTTATTAGGGCATGAAACTATTTGCTATCGAAGATAGTGCAACAGAGTATGTTAATAATAAAATAATAATATTTTCCCATTCATATAGCGCTAAGAACCGTGAGGTATGTAAGCGGTGCTTATTATTAACCACGGTGTGTGATGCTCATTTATCGACCACGGAAGGATGAAAGGCTGAGTTTCGCCTTGCCGGGATTCAAACTTGCGTTAGCAAGCTGTGCACGATGTCAAAGCGAGCGCTGTACTCGCTGTGCCACTTGACAGGCTACAGTGAAGTGGCACAGCAAGTAGAGCGCTTGACCGCCTATAGACCGGTTAAATTATTTCTATTAACCCACCCTGTGTCGTCTGCCTTTTTGAGAGCCCTCTAAATGACAGGGGATCAATTCGGCGGTGATAGTGCGCGGTAGAAAACATTATGCCACTTTCAACGAACAAGTTCAACTTGAGCGGTCTTTAATGCTACGCTAATGTAATTATATTTGGTATAAAGTAATCTAAAGGGTTACTTACAGTACAATTGCAATTTCCATTGTCTACGAGTGGTGCAGTCCCAAAATACGACTCCGCGTGTGCCAACGATCTTTCGTATAGTGATATAATATGTAAAAGTGGTTTTGTTTCAGAAATTTCATCTTTATCTTCTCTTACGTTTTAGCAACACTCCTTCAAGAGAAGTCTTTCATCACAATCGCTGTCTGTCAAGGTCAAAACACAATACAACCTTATAGTCCGCTTGGTGAGCCTCTCCGGGGCCCGAGAAAAAAATGGAAGCAGCTGACCTTCACTGTGAACGAGCATAAATTCTTACTTTGCAACATTCTGTGTAAAGCCATCTGTAGAAGTTGTGGAAGCAGCTGACCTTCACTGTGAACGAGCATAAATTCTTACTTTGCAACATTCTGTGTAAAGCCATCTGTAGAAGTTGGTTTTTGCACGCCATGTTTGTATATTGTTTGCGTGATATTAAAAAAACTTTGTTAAAGGGATGTTATGGTTAAGTTGCGCTATTAAAAACCTATGAAATTCAGTGAAAAAATTTTGTTAAAGGGACGTTATGGCTCAAAGTAAAACCAAAAAACTCCTGAAATTCGCCAGTTATGGTAACATAAGCAACCATAACTTGCGCCACCGTGCACCTCTAACAGTAACACCCAGGACATCAAAGATGACATCACAAATGTCATTGATGACATAACTGATGACATCACATGGCTGGCTCTCCCTTTTTATCCTTTACTGACATATCGAAGCCACATAGTTTTCTTCAGTAACAGTCAGGAAGTAAAAATTAAAAAGGTACTATGTTTGTAGACTTAGGGTCCTGTCACATCATATGAAACATGTACATAGCGGAAGATACAGGCTTGAAAGAGAGCAATCCTTTCTGTGCATGAAGATAATCATTATGGTTATCAGCACTTTCTCATAGTTTTATTTTTATTACTCTACCTTCCCTCTATATGCTCATATTTGTATACATTATACTCACTCTCCATAGAGTGAATGGGAAAAAATGTTTGCTCGCGCATACAGCCCAAACCGCTGGACGGATTTCCACCAAATTTGGACCAGGAGCAGCGGATTGGTCCCGAAAGCGTGCTTTTGCAAATTTGGTGAAAATTCGTCCAGTAGTTTTTTTTTTAAAATGACCAAAAAGTAGGTCAAAAAAAAATAGTGATATCTGTGTTCGGTTTGCGGATACACTTCCCTGTTCGCTCCGCGGAAAGTGTTCTGATTGGCCAATCGTCTTGCGTGATGTTCGCGGACATGCAAAGTGTTCGCTGATTGGACTGCGTGGAGCGTGAAGCGCGTCAGATTTTTCGGTAGCGCCCGCCATATTGGATTCGCGGACGTCCCCGGACAGCGCGGTGAAACTTTGTTCAAAATGTGTATTTTGTAGAGTGAGTTGGTGTGTAGGAATGTTTGGGGAGGGTGGGAGTGTATGAGATAGGATGAAAGTTGTGTTTTTTATTTGTTAGACGTTCTTTTTGTGTTCGATTTGTTTGCGGCCATCACGGGTGTTCTGAAATGTTCTAAATAAACTGACTAGGGGGTGTTCTAAGGAGTCAGTATGTGTCCGTTTTGTTCGCAAGCAAAGTGAAACTCTTCTAAGAATACTCGCGGTGTCCGGGGAGTGTTCGTAGGTAGTGTCCTGAGGACGCTGTCCATATTGTTCTCTGTCAAGTTGAATGTGTTCTAAGAACACGCGCGGTGTCCTGAAATGTTTGCAAATAAACAAAATGGGGGTGTTCTGAAGACGTTTTTGAGAACACTCCCGGTGTCCTGAAATGTTTGTAGGGGTTGTTCTGAAGACGCTGTCCGTATTGTTCTCTGTCAAGTTGAATGTGTTTAAGAATAAACAAAATGGGGGTGTTCTGAAGACGCTTCTAAGAACACTCGCGGTGTCCGGTGAGTGTTCGAATGTGTCCTAAGAACACTCGCGATGTCCTGAAATGTTCGCAAATAAACAAAATGGGGGTGTTCTGAAGACGCTTCTAAGAACACTCGCGGTGTCCGGGCAGTTTTCGTAGGGGGTGTCCTGAGGACGCTGTTCGTATTGTTCTCTGTCAAGTTGAATGTGTCCTAAGAACACTCGCGGTGTCCTGAAATGTTCGCAAATAAACAAAATGGGGGTGTTCTGAAGACGCTTCTAAGAACATTCGCGGTGTCCGGGGAGTGTTCGTAGGGGGTGTCCTGAGGACGCTGTCCGTATTGTTCTTTGTCAAGTTGAATGTGTCCTAAGAACACTCGCGATGTCCTGAAATGCTTGCAAATAAACAAGATGGTGGTGTTCTGAAGATGCTTCTAAGAACACTCCCGGTGTCCGGGGAGTGTTCGTAGGGGGTGTCCTGAGGACGCTGTCCGTATTGTTCTTTGTCAAGTTGAATGTGTCCTAAGAACACTTGCGGTGTCCTGAAATGTTTGCAAATAAACAAGATGGTGGTGTTCTGAAGACGCTTCTAAGAACACTCCTGGTGTCCTGGAATGTTCGTAGGGGGTGTCCTTAGGACGCTGTCCGTATTGTTCGTTGTTAAGTTGAAAGTGTTGTAAGAACTATCGCGTTGTTCTGAAATGTTCGTAGGGGGTGTCCTGAAAATGGTGTCCCTATTGTTCGCTGGCAAGTTCAAAGTGTTCTAAGAACACTCACATTGTTCGCGAATATTAAAAGTTTCCCATAGATCATAGTTGAAATGTTTGACTCTATGGATGTGATATGCTGCGGTGGTTGTTGCCAGGGCATAGAGTCTTGGGTGCATGGCCATTTGCACCCAAGACTCTATGCCCTGGCAACAACCACTGCAGCATATCACATTCATATTTGCTTATAACTTTGGGTGAAAAACAAATGTATAAGGAACAAAGGTATTACATACTATGGATGTGATATGCTGCTATGGTTGTCCTTATTATTGTATACTTACTGTTTGGTTTAGTAATGGGAGTCCATGCTTTTCTTCTTCATTTCTGTGATAAAAGAAAATAGCATGTTAGTATTAGTATTTTGTAATGACTTATTACATTGTATAAGCAATATACTTTTATTTTTTTTCGACCCTCATATTTAGTAGAGTACAAATCAGAGTACTGTGCAATTTGCTCAGTTTCTGTATTTGTTGCTAAAATCATTGGGTCTGTGGGAGAAAAAAAAATCCATGTTGGATTAAATAAAAAAAACCTTTTTCTGTTATGCTACAGTTTATTTGTTTGTTTGTTTTCAGTGTTCACTTGTTGTTTCTGGCTTATGCTTTATACTTTGCTTTGTTGTATTTTTTTGGAGCAGTAACAAATTCTTCATTTGTTTTGATATTATAGAATTTTGGAGCAGTTAGATACCAATTGGCGTATTCTAACTGTGTATTTTTTGGCCTAATTTAGTGGTATTCATTTATCTGATTAGTTGTTGTAGAATATTTGAGCTGTTAGATAGCTTTTGGAGTATTCTAACAGTTTATATTATTTTAATACAAATTTATAATTTTGGGACAGTTAGATACCAATTGTCGTATTCTAACTGTGTATTGTTTGGTCTACTTAAGTGGTATTCATTTATCTGATTAGATGTTGTAGAATCTTTGAGCAGTTAGATAGCTTTTGGAGTATTCTAACAGTTTATATTTTTGTAACACAAATTTACTTAAAGGTTTAAATACAGTTTATTTATCAAATTTTGGTTTTAAGAACATCAAATAAGCATTTGTAAGATTTGCTGGTAATCTCTGCTTTAGAGTAATGGTACTATCATTACATTCAAACCATCCACATTTCTTTTTTTCTGTATGCAGTGTAGTGCCCTGAATTGGTTGTGGCTCCTGCGTGGTAGATTATACCTATTGTTGTGAAGGTTTTCTTACCAAGTGATATTTGACCATGTGTGAATCCAGTCAGCTTGCAGTTGTTTTTGGTACCATCTGCATTGTAACGTAGAAGCATTAGTATTACGTATTTACTATGTGTTTGTATTACTAACGTGGAACGATTATCTGAATTGCAGGTAGAGCATAATCTACCATGGTTTGCATTTTGTACAAGTTGCTGAAATGGAATGGATTCACAATTTGGTATTGATATATATATGAAGCGTTCATTGGGGATTTCTTCTTGTGTCACATTGTTGCAGAGAGTGCATGTATGTTTCCACATGTATGAAATCTGAAAGATTTCATTTATAGGTATGTTTTTGTTTTCCAGTACTTGTAGTAAGTACATTAGAAATTCTTGTGGATCTTCCTGTGAGTTTATAGTGAATTTCACCATTCCAGCACAGTAGTCAAATTGTCGTTTTATTCCAAAAACACTATATGTGTTGGCAGGATTGTTTGCTGCATTTCTGTGAAGTACTTACATTTGCTAACACAATGGGTCTGTACTGTGTGAGTAAATGTTGTCAACAATTGGTGGTAATTGAAATAGAATATTCATTGCTACATTTGCATAGCAACTTACACCAACTATATTTGAGAATTTAAATGGTCCAGGTAGTTCTGTATCTAACTGCTTTTTTTGGAGTTTGTCTTCCTTCTTTAAAGAAGTACCTGGTTTACTTTCTCTAATTGATTCTTTTTTGTTTGTGGTACTTGATGAAGTATTAGTTTCTTTTACTCTCTTTGGAGGATTTGCAGTGACGTCCTGTTGCATTTCTGTTTGATTTAGTTTTCTTTTACAACGTTTTAGTTTTTGTGGAACAGAATATGTGTTTAGATGGGGAGTGTATAGTGAGCAAAGTCTATTATATTCTAAAATGCAAGGAATATCAGCGTTTACTTTACTTGCATCAAAGTTGATTAGAAATAGACTGTCAAGTGTACGTAAGCGTGATAGTGCTACGTAGCTCATGCCTTCTTTAAAGACTGTGGCCCTCATTACGACCCTGGCGGAGAACCATGGTGCAATTTGCACCATGGTCCATGGCGCTAAGCTGCCAACTCCGCCATGGTGGTTGGCGGACTTACAGCCCCATTCCGACCTTGGCGGGGCGGTAAGTCCCCAATCCCCATTTACCCTTCCCCATTCCCATTTTTGCCCCATAGGGTATAATGGCAGTGGGGAAGGCGTTAATTACGCCACCGTAAATTACGGTGGCGTAATTAACAACAAGTTCCGTAGCGCCATGAATTTTTCCGCCTGCAAAAAGCAGGCGTAAAAATCACCATGGCGCTACGGGAACTCGTAGTCTGACGGAAAGGTACGCCATGCATTACGCCGGCGTAAACCCCTTTCCGCCAGGGTCGTAATGAGGGCCAGTGTTACCAATATCTATCATTGCTTTGTCTAGGGTAAGACCTTGTGATTTATGAATTGTGACTGCGTATGCAAGAGTTAGAGAAAATTGTTCTCTGCGTACATACATATCTTTGAAGAGAAGGAATCGAGCTGTTGAGCGTCCTATCCGTTTTACTTCTGAAAGTTTGTCAAAGAGTATATTGACAAACTGAATTTTGTTGTCACGTGGGTATGTTTGAAAGCCAACAACTGTACCCAGTGCTCCATTAACTAGTCCTTGGTCCACGTCAAGGTTACGTTTAAGCATTACTCTGCAATTTAAGGATAATTTTAACATCTTTTCTAAGCCTGCTGTGTTTGAGATTGATTTTTCTAAATTATTTAGCCTTGTTGTGGCTTGGTCACACATGGGTAGTGTCATACCATGTACATCTAGTTTGTCTGTGGCGCTAATTTCCATTATTGGTTGCATTTCTTTACTTAGCATGATTTCATTGAATTTGAAACAGCTTGCAAGGGTTGGAATTAAGGCCATACAATTGACATTTTTGTGGGCTAATTGTTCCATAACATCTGTAGCACATGCATTATCGCCATAAAGTGCATTAATGTGCCGGGTTTTCAATGTTGCTTCTGCTTCTTTAGAAAGTATACCAACTCTCAAACTTTTTAAAATGTTGGCATAAGTTAGATCTGCAGATTGGCGCATGTTTTCTGTTAATTCTCTGTATTGGAAATGTTGCCAAAGGTTGACATTTCCAATGCTGCCAACAGTTTTACGGCAGAGTTTGTGCCCTAATGTTTTAAAAATAGGTTCACCTTTTACTGGTGTTAATTGAAGCAGATCTCCAAAAACAATAATGTGTTTTCCTGCAAAGAGCTCTTCATAGTCTGTTTTGAGTACTTCTTGTAATCTGAGGTGAATCAAAGCTAACATCAGGTTGGAGACCATGCTCACTTCATCTATTAGTAGCATTTTCATTTGTTTCAATACTCTGCGTAATTCCATTGCAGCTTCTGCAGAAAGTTTGTAATAGTCTAATTTGTTCTGGTGTTCTAGTGGTAATAGAAGTAATTGGTGTAATGTAACACCACCTATGTTGTAGGCAGCTAAACCTGTGGGGGCAGTGACAACAGCTGACAGTTTGTTGTTTGTCAATTCTTGAAGGAACTTACTAATGATTTTGATTAGGAATGTTTTGCCAGAACCAGCTTCACCACTGACGTACAGTAGTATAGGTTTATAATTATGGCAGGAACATTCTTTATTTTCATGTTTTACACCATGTGCAATTTGTTTTGTTACTTCTTGAAAAATGCTACTTTGCTCATTGTTTAGTTTTGATTGTAGTATAGTTAAATCTTCCTTATCTTCATACTGACACATGGTGTTTTCTACTTCTATCATAGCTAATTCTGCCTCATTTGTTATTAGTGGTTCTCCCACTGGTTCTTGGCTTCCTGTTCCAGAAGGTTGACTACTGTCAGGAGTATCCTTATCTAGTTGGGCTTGGAGTTCTTCTTCATGTTGCTGTTCATTGTGCAACATTGATTTGTACTGTGTAAAGTTTACATCAGTTATAGTGCTTTCATTTGCTTTGAAAGCATCCTCATATGAGTCATAGTTATCTAGTAATTGTTCTTCTTTTCTCCATGGTTTGAAGAGTTGTAGCAGGAACATGTAATATACTTCTTTATGTTGAGGAGTCTTCAATGACAATTTGATATGATTAATTAAATTTGGTTTAGTGAGTTTAACTAAGCTGCCTTCACAGTCTGTCACTCTATATTTACCTTTTTTTTCATCGGGTTTCATATTATTTTTGTATGTGTAGTTTTGGGCTATTTGGTATAGCACATGTTTTCCAAAGTATTACTTCTGTTTGGGTAGTATGTGTCCAATAAATTGTTTTTTAAAATGTCTTGGCTGTTGGGATCATGTTTGGCTATTGTTTATATATCTTCATATGATTTTAGAACTCTTTTTCTAGATTTAGCTGGAACAAAACTTAGCCATACTATATTTTCAGATTTACCATACAATGAAGTACCAGTTAAACAATCAGCTACTTCATAAGATCCACATTCTCTATGGGTGAGCATTTTTATGCCCAAGCTGTATAATTTCTGAGATACTGTTTTATCTGATGACAGGTCATTCCAGAGGTCTTGGAGCTCTGTCTTTTCTGCTTTAGTTAAGTATGCTGTGACATATCGTGCAACTGCAATAGAATTGTCTGCAATGTACTGCACATCTATGTTTGCATTCCATAAGTGGGCAATGATTGCATTATAATCATTGATATATTTTTCTTCTTCTTTTCTTTTTATGTAATATGTATTTTTAGGTGACTTTCCTTTAACAGTATGTCTAACTGAAGACATGAGGTTGTTTACTTGACCTGTATTTGTAACTGGTCTAGGGAAACCAAATCGGCATTTGGTGTAGTATTTGCCTTTGTTTTTGTATTTGCGACGACAATATTTTCCACATTTGTGTCTTTGAAATTGTAAAATGTGTGCACGAAGATCACTATTTGTGGCTTCTGATGGAATTTCACAAGTGACATATTTTTCAATAAACTGTAAAACAGTGGCATCACTGTCTTGACCAAATTTAGGAGCATCTTTAATCCATAAAATCATGTGGATATGTGGTGCTCCTCTGGCTTGGTATTCTTTTCTCCAAAAGAAGTGTTGCACTTCTCCAAGGGGAGGAACAGTTTTATTACAAATAAAGTGTAGCATAGCAATGAAGCGATGGTGAAAATATCTTGAAACATTAACAGGATCCAAAGAACACAGTTCTCCAGGTGTTAGAATATCTATGTTTGTTTTGTTTTTATTTGATATGCGTAGAAAATCATGTAAATCTTCCCATGCATATTCTGCAAAACTTAATGTAACAAACCAAGTGGGTGGGCCAAGGTTTCTGATCATACAACGTACATCTCCATGACGTTGAAACCAGTAATCTTTAGTACCACGCATATTTGCTAATAGATTTGTAATATTTGATTGTAAAACCTCATCCTTTTGTTGCACTTTCTCTAATAATTGTGTAGCTGTCATATTTTGAAAGTGTGATCCTGATTTTAATATGTGTGCAACTCCGTAACATAAAGTTGCTAGTTCACTTTCAAAGAGTAGGTGGAATATGTATTCCACATTTTGTCTAAATCTGGGATCTTCAGAATACATCCGTAATGAGCGGTATTCTGAAGCTGATATTTGAATAGGTCTATCATCATATCTTCCTCCTTTGCCAGAAGGAAAGAGTAGAGGAAAAGCACGTGCTTCTATACTTTTTTCCCATATACTGATTGGCGATCCTTTTGTTTGACGCATTTGGTAAGTTTCTAGTACATCTTGTACGGTGTCATTACAGTGCAAAGGATGAATTGTATAATGGTCTAAAGTATTTGATATTGTAGCAGGATCTAGTAGCTCAAATTGACCAGCTTCTTGTGTTTCTTGAATTATTTCAGTTGTATCTTTCAAGTTTTCTTCAATATTAATTTCTTTGTAATATTCATTATTCTCTTTAAGATATTGGAAGGCTTGTCTAACTTTATATAAATCTACCAGCTGTTGCCATATTGTTTTGTCTTTTGTAGGTACTCCATTTACTAATATAATTAAAGATTGCTGCATTGGACGTTGCACTCCTAGAGTATGCACATTTTCTTTTAGATTTAATGGTAAATAAACTACTTTTCCACGAATGCCTTTTACCAATTCAGAGGGAGGTAATTTTGCTGTTCTTGGTTGAAGGCGTATTATTGCTTGAAATGGGTGTACTGTTTGAATTATGATGCTCTCATATAAATTAAGTTGTTGTAGAGGTTTTGGTACTGGGTATAATTCCAAATTATTTGTGATAGAACGTGAAGGAGTTTGGTTGTTGTCAAGTTTTGTAGTGCAATAACTGCAAAGTATTAAGGGCTCAGTTATTTCATATTTGTTTTCTGCTAGAAGGTAGAGAGCTAATTCAAACCATTTAGAAACTTCATTGTCTTCTATTTTGTTTGATAGGTCCACAGTTTTTGTGTTACTTTTATAAAAAATTCTACGGCAACATACACATACATGGTTTGGTACTTCAGCTGATGTACTTTTAAATTTTAGTATTTCATTTTGTATGTGTTTAGCAAAAGGTTGCCATGTGTAGAATTGTTGCTTAATTGGTTTAAAGCTATTTCATTCTGTAAATGGCTTTCACTTCCAAAATATTTTTTCTGGATATAGTGAATTTCTTCAAGTAGGTCTTTTGCTGTACCATGTAGAAGGATGTTATTTAACTTTGCTAGTGCTAAAGCAGGACTTTTAGCATAGTACAGTTTATAGACTAGATTTCTTATAGTTGAATGATGTGTTGATATCATTTTGATATCATGGAAAGTGGTTTTACAAGTAGGTCCTGTAATGCAGGCCAATGAATGTCCTTGTAGTCCTGTGTACTTGCGCACTGGACAGGTATCTATATTTTGCAGTAATGTAATTTTGATTTTGTCTTTGCTTTTTACATATTTATTGAGGAATTGATGTAAAGATTTGAAACATTGTTCGGGAATGTTACACATTGACGTGCATGGCCATCTGTACACTAGACGTTCTGATTCAGTTGAATGGAGGGGTAATTCTAAGTTTTCAGGGCATATTTTTGTAAGGAGTACTTCTTGTTCCATTATGGTATTATTCACTTTTTCATAACCTCGACCACTGCTATTTAGGGCAATTGTATTTGTTTGCTTTTGTTTGTACGCGTCTTCATTAAAATATGGTTCTGTGCTCGTAGTGTGATTCCATTCACCTCCGCAGATACTTAAGAAGTTCTTTCTGTTGACATTTCGCTTATTGAGAAGTCTTTTTTGTAATTTAGTTATTAGTTTTGTTAGTGGTTTCATTTTGTTTAACAGTAAAATAAATAAATTTCTTTTGAGAATAATTGCACTGTCCATCAATGCTTCTAAGATTAATTTCCTACGATAGGTTTTAAGCTTTGAACCTGATTTCTCTCCTGTTTTTATAAGATTTTGAAGGACTTTGTGACGCTATATTTTGGCTAAAATACTTTTCTTGGCATGCTTACTTTCCACTTTATTAAAATTTGAAGAAGTAGTTTTATCTGTACTGATAGCTGATTTTCTGTTAATTGTTTTTTGGTTTGTTTTACATTTTGATAGAGGAAGTGAAGTTGTTGTACTTGAAACTTCTTGTGTTTCACTAAATGATTGTATTAGCTGTTTTGTTTCAACATTTTTTACAAATTCTGCTAGAGATGGATGCTTATGTTGGACACCTTTATTTTCATTTGCACTAATTTTGTGTTGCTTTCTACGGAGTTGTCTTTTGGTAGGCATTCTTTAGGGTCTGTTGAAAAAAATAAAGAAGAAATGGGTCGGGGTGTTCTGAAATGTATGTGTGCTGTGTGCATGAGTGTTTGAGTAAGATGATAAAGATGTATGTAATGGTGTGTGATTGTGCGTTGGGAACTAAAACTAGTAGGGATAGGTATTCTTGAATTTATGTGTCACTAAACTGGGGTTCAGTTGACAAAAAAAAAAGTAAGCTAGTGGTGTGGAAAAGTACAAATAGTAAATCTAATGTATACAATTAAAACAGTTGTTTGTTCTATAATATGAAAATTGCAGTGGTTCAGTTGGCTAATTTGTGTCTCCAAAAATAGAAATTTGTGGGCCATTCTGGTTGTAAATCTCTGTTTACGACATGGAAATTTTTGGACAAAATGGTACAAAATCTCTATTTTAAGAAACCAAAATAGCTGGTATTAATGTTATAGTATATTTGATTAATAATGTAAATATTATGGTGATATTTTACTTACTTTTTTTTTAAATTAACAGGTAACTTCTTAGTTTTTCTTTCTTCTTCGAATTCGGCTGCTTCTTTTCAGGAAACTGGTCTTCACTGCAACTGTAAAAGCTTCAAATTAGTAACTTTGTTTGTATATAGCACTGTTTTTAATTTAGATATTGAATTTTTTAATTGAAATCCTCAGTGCCTTCTGTAAAACCATTAAACTAATTTATTTACATAAGATACATTGCATCAGTTCAGTACATATGATATGTTCTTAATGAACAAATTGTATTGAATGACTAACTGTAGCAAAAATAAAATATCTTTACTATGTCTTGTGAAATTTATAATATATTAGTGAATACCACTATTTCTGTAAGTAAACTGTTCTAGGTAATAGCGCCTCAATGTCATGTCTAATTTAAAGTAATTAAGTAAATAAATAAATAAAAACAAAAAATATGAAATTGTATAAGTATTTTTATAAAGGTTTAATCATAGATTGTGTTTGCATGCAATTTTGTTTGAATATATATAGTCTATATATTTCATTTAAAAAATGTTTGTTTAACATGATTTCAGTGTGTGTGTATAAAGAAAGTAAAAAGTATAAAGGTGTATAAGTGATAGTTGATTTTAGGAAATTGAAAAAAGTACAGTAAATTAATTTTACAGATTTTACAAGGTAAAAGTCTGTTTGAAAATGTGTTTATCTACCATAACTCTCAACTCACACGCTTTTGGCGGGTGTCACACGCCTTGTAAAGGGCAGACTCACCCGCCAAGCCCCCTGCACGCCCATTCATTCCAATGGGCGTCTCACCCGCCAAAAACAAAATCGGGTGATTTCACCCGCCTGTAAAACAAAAATGGCTGAGAGCTATGTCATCTACTATACAGAAAATATGCATACCTGAAGTTTGTGTTCATGCATATGGATATGCATGGAGCTGCAAGTAGAAATCTTGAAGACTTGTACAGTATTTGTGGTAGATGCTGCTTGCCAATGATATGACACTTGTACTCAGAGGGATTCAGAGTACATTTGCAGTGCCGATCTATGATGATGCAGTTTGATGTAGAGGTCTTGAATGTGATTGGTGCATGGTCATGTGATTTTCCAGGTACATCCAATGAGGGAATGGCAGAGAGAGTGTAGTGGAAATGGTAGAAGGGCTGTTCATGTTACGATATGTCCGCGGACATGGCAGTAGTTCCCGGACATCGGGAGTTAAATCCGGGGATTTTTGGGTTCAGAAGTCATGCAAATGAGAATAAGCACTGAAAGGGATTGGTCAGGAAAGTTTGGTGGGTGTGTTGTGCCAGGAGGGATTTTCTGAGATACTCTTTTTGCTGAGAGAACAAAAGATAGCTATGGCTGTGTGTTTCAGAAAACAGATTGTTTGGATTTTAGGAGATTCGTGGATACATTGGTTGAAGGTGCATGCAGAAAGCTGTGGAGTAGCTGTAGATCTTGGATTCCCACATGTGGAAGTACACTGGCATGGAGTACGTGGAATGAAGTGGTTGGATTTGCTACCTCTCTGTGCTACTTTGGAGACAGAGCAACATCCAGACATAATTGTAATTCATTGTGGAGGGAACAGTTTAGGGCATGTGACTGGAATTTTTTTGCAATTTGCTATGAAAGAAGGACTGAGGAAGGTTATGGACATGTTTCCTAATTCTCAAGTGATATTTTCACGGATTGCGCAGATACAAATGTGGCTTCGTTCTTCTTCATTTGGTCCACAAATGGAAAAAGCAAGGCGCAATGTTAATAAGGCTGTTTGTGGCTTTCTAAGAGATTTTGGCATGTCTTCTTTTCACAATGAAAATATTATGTTTTGTAGTACATACATTTTTCGCAGAGATGGAGTCCATCTTACTTATGCTGGCAATCAGATTTTTCTGAGAAATGTACAAAATGCATTGCGACCTTTTTTGGAATTACAACAACGATTTTGAAGTAGATGTTAAGCATTTACAATTTTTGACTTACAAACACCACCCAAAGGCTCTTTTCAGAGCCACCACTTCTTTCCAGAGAAAATTACAATGTTTGTGATGGAGTAGTAACCCAAATTTTTTAATGTTCGCGAACTGTCCGCGGACTTCTAAAAAATACAAAGAGCCCTGCTTCATTTATTTTCACTTCTATTTTTTAACTGGGAAAGGCGGCTCTGAAAAGAGCCTTATTTTTTTTTGATTTTTGTAATTTTGTATTTTTTTTGGTGTTTCATACACGACTCACTAGGAGAGGAGGGTAAAGGAGGGTAAAGGGGGGACACCAACCACAGGGATAAGAAAGGGCGAGCTGAGTGAGGAAGATGTAGAGTGGGTTTTATTTGGGTAGTGAGCAGGTCTTCTCGTGCTCTGAGACGATAGTCTCAAAAGCACTCCGAAGTCGCTCCCCCTTGCAGAGTACTGTGTCACAGTACATACATACAACTGTGACCCTCGAAAGGTAAGGGTCATCAGCATTCTGTATGGCCTGTGAGGCAGCTTGAGAAAGACGCTGTCCCACAGAGGTGGTCCTTGTGGTGACAGGATCAGAAACAGAGGATGCAGTAGAGGAAATCAACCTGCTACGTTCTGCGTACAACCCTGCGAATAGCCCCAGAGTGAAATGACCTCAGGTGTCGCTTCATAGTAGTGGTCCCAAAGCTGTAGTTACCGTAGTTACCGTGCTTCCCGCGACTGAGTATCATTTTGCACTCATTGCAGGTAACATGGTTCGCACGAGCCTTAGGACCATTCCCATGAATGGTAAATAACCGCCACGCCCAAGACTCACGCCTAGTGCGGGTAGTAGGGATTTCCTCTACCTCATTCTCATCATCCTCTTCTTCCTCCTCCGCATCCTCACTCCTGTTCCCCTCTTCAGGCCCTTGGGGAGGTGGTGGTGGTGGAGGGGGTGGGGCTGGTGCTGAAGCAGGTGCAGCACCAAGTGGCAATTCAGCAGCCAAGGATGCCATGTCGATGATGGTGTAGTCTGCAGGTGGCAGCAAAAACCACTGTGTTCTGAAGAATAGCCAGAAACACAATGGGAATAAGCTCTTGGGCGTGGTCTTTTATAGGGGTGCTTGTGCGCGGTCTGCGGACATGCGCACTGTGCGCGGACAGATCGAAGACAAAAAAAGGATCGGAAAGTTTCAAAAGGTATATAGAAACTCAAGATTGCTATGTGGGACTTGTGGCATGGTGAGATTTTATTGAAAAATATTATGGATTAACTGAAAATGTACTTTTAAATTGTTCGGGGACACGAACAGTGTCCGCATTTCAGGACACACGATGAGCGTGGGCGCGGTCATATGAACTGTTTGCGAACTAGTCTGCGAAGGAAGCACCTGTCCGCAGGAAACCAAGTGCACGGAGATTGGTTAGCGCATGCGCATTGATGTCCTACGGACACTGTTCGGGTTCTGAAGTAATTAAAAGTGCGTCACACGTGAAACGAATATTTCAGAACACCGCATGTGTTCTTAGAACAGTTTAAACTTGGTAGCGAACACTACGAACAGTTGTACTGTTGTTTAGGACACATCATTTTGTTTATTTACAAACATTTCAGGACACCAATTGTGTTCTTAGGACAGTTTTAAGTCGATAGCGAACATTACGGACAGATATAGTGTTCTTTAGAACACTTTAATTTTTGTTTCTTTACGAACAATTCAGGACACTAAGAGTGTTCTTAGAACATTTTGAACTTGCATGAGAACATTACAGACAGATGTAGTGTCCTCAGGACAGTTACATTTTCGTTTCTTTACGAACATTTCCGAACAACCGCTGTGTCCGTGGACACCTAAATTGGTTTTATTACAAGGAACTGAAAGTAATTACAACACAATATAAAAAAGTAACTTTATTTAACATATATAAACAATTTATGACTGAGAAGGTGGGGCAGAAACGGAAACAAAAACAGGAGAATTAGGGTTTTCAATATTAGTAGGATCAGGTGAAGAAGGGATGGAAATCTCATCAAAACGTTGTGGTCCATGGAGAGAGTTTGGGGATAAATGAATGGGATATGGTGAGGGGGGACAAGTACAGGTGGGACAATGGTATGTTGTTGGTGGTTTTAGGTGATCTTCCACAAAGTTCTTTAAATCCATAAAATTTGCCATAAGTTGGTCCATTTTGTGGGTAATGTGTTCAAGAGTGTTATGCACCACTTCTTTTTCTTTGGAAGTTGCAATTTTTGTAGGGTCTGTAAAATAAATGTATATGTTGAATGTATACAAGATAATATTTATCAATTGGCTTATACAGTAAAGTGTGTACCATTAGGTGGACTATCTTCTAACATTTAGTCTTGTGGGAAATGGTCCTCTAGCCAGTCCAGAGTACTACACATTTCTGTGAGAAAACAAAGAAGTAATATGTTTTTTTTTCTAATATAGAAAGTTTATAAATATATGAGTAAAAAGAAGTGCACTTACTATGTCTGGTGAGATATGTAATCAGTAGTGTATACGTCTGGTCTTGCTGTTGGTTGTGGAGCGTCTGTGAGGTAATTATGGTGGAAGCCACTTTATCTTCTTTTGGTATATTCCATTTTAAAACATATTGTATTTACATGAATGGTTAGTGTGTTACATATATGGGTAACATTGTTTAAGTATTACTACATATACTTTGTATGTGTGCTGCTTTGTGAATTTGTTAAATGTTCCTATGTTATGATATAACTATTACACATCATACCTCCCCAGAGTTTTTAGGTGGTGGTACTGTTCTCCGAACATGTCAGCAAACATTAAATAAGTTTGCGGACATCAAGTTCATAAGAAGAGATCTAGTCAGTTCCATATGACATGTATATAAAGTCAAAGTCATTATTGTTAAGTTGTGCTACTAAAAAACTATGAAATTCAGTGAAATAAGTTTGTTAAAGGGACGTTATGGTTAAGTTGCGCTACTAAAAACCTATGAAATTCAGTGAAAAAAACTTTGTTAAAGGGACGTTATGGTTAAGTTGCGCTACTAAAAACCTATGAAATTCAGTGAAAAAACTTTGTTAAAGGGACGTTATGGTTCCAAGTAAAACCGAAAAACCCTTGAAATTCGCCAGTTATGGTAAGCTAAGCAAGCATAACTCGCGCCACCACCGTGCACTGCTAAGACTAACACCCAGGACATCAAAGATGAAGAAGTCCAAGCCTGTGTTTTGTTCAAACACCAGTGTATTAAGGAATGTAAAGAAGAAAATGTGCATGTCCCCAAACATCCCACCACCCTTCCCCCACCCCCACAACAGTCCCATAACACCTTTCCCCCACCCCCCACAACAGTCCCATAACACCCTTTCCCCCACCCCCCACAACAGTCCCATAACACCCTTCCCCACACCCCCACAACAGTCCATAACACTCTTCCCCCCACCCCCTCAACAGTTCCACATGTGTCTGCCACAATGTTTCCCTCCAGCCATGCACGCGGAGGCTTGACCATGCACTCCCTATTGGCCATTGCCAACACCAGCATTGGGAGGCTGCGTAGACGTGCGACTGGTGGTGCGTGAGGAGCGGCGGAGGGGGCTTGTCTGCCTCGAACTGGCAGATGAGGATGTGGCAGACTGTCCTGGTGGTGCTGGTGGTGGGAATTGGCGGTTCAATGCGTCCGCTATCTGTGTGAGGACCTCCCTAACTCGGATGATCTCCCACACAGTCTGTCTGTACATGCCTCCATCCCCTCCCTGGTGTGCCTTGCTGTCACCGTAATCTCTGCTCTGAGACGGGCAGCCTCCTCCACATGCTGCCCAACCAGCACAGTTATTTCTTGTTGCCGCTGGCTGATGCTGGCCAGGTCAAGGGCAGTGTTGGGTTCTGGTGGTGTGGCTGCTGTGGCCTGTGATGGTGCCAGGTCAACAGATGAAGCCACCGGGGGGCTACTAAAAGCTCCCATGTTCTCATTGCCAGTGACATTGGACCCAGGTATGTGCTGTGGTGATGGCTCGGGGTTCCAGGGGGGGTTGGGGTGTGCATCTCCATGTGGAAGTCGTTTGGGTCCTCCACATCTGATAGTGGGGCTGTGGCTGCCGCCTCTCCTGCAGAACTAGCTGAAGCTGAGGGTGGGCCCTCTGTGGCTGGGATCGGTGGTGGTGGGTTAACCTCCGGAGGTGGGCCAGTTGTTGGTGATGTGGCAACTTGTGTCATGGAAGTGGCGCTCCACCGATGTTTCGCACTCTGCATCTGGACCCTTCTGCCTTTGCCCCTTGATGTTGTGGGGGTGTCCTCTGTGTCCAAAGCCCTTTGTTTCTTATACGCAGGGGGTGCCTGTGATGCATTGCCAGCATCCTCACTGTCTGTATGTGAGCCTGTCGGGGACAAGAAGGGGGATGTCATTGGTTACGGTTCGATGTACTTAATGCAGTATACATCAATAATGCAGTTGTGGTCATTTTGACTACATTGTACAGGATGCAGGTGATGTGTCAGTTCAGTGGCTCAGCCATGCATGGTTGTGTGTGGCACTTGTCTCTGGTGATGTGTGCATGTGTGTGTGTTTGGGTCTGACACTGACATGGCCAGGGTGTGATGCATGTGTGGATGTTTGGCCATCCATGAGGTGATTCTGGGCTCACATTTGGGGGGACCAGTAGATTCACATTGCATGCTTTCATGTGTACACTCACCTCCATCTGAAGTGGTTGCCATGCCATGCTCCATCGTGCCGACTCCCTCTATGCATTCCACTCCAATGAGGTTGGCGCATGTCTCCTCGCATTCTTTAAGTTTCATGGGCGACCCAGATCCACCTGCTGTGGCAATGTTGTGGTTTTCGGCAAGGATGCTTCTCACCCGGAGTCTCAGGTCATCCCACCTCTTTCGGCACTCACGCACATTGCGGGTGGTGGTGCCCACAGCACTGACTTTCAATCCAATCTCAGCCCAGATTGCCTTTTTTTTCAGGAGTGTCTCCCGCCGCATGTTGCTGGCAAAGACCACTGCAGCATTGTCAGCTAGGGTCTGGGTCAGCATTATTAGCTCCTCTGAGGTGAATTTTTCTTTCCGCTGCCGGTCGGTGTTTTTTTTTCAATGCCTTGGGCATGTTGAGGGTGTCCCAGATGATTTCCAACTGCAAACTACTCCAAACAGGTCCAGGGGGCAGAGGATGGCTATGGATTGTGTTTTTAAAGATGGCCACCATGCTGTTTCCTGTTCCTGTGCGATGACGCTATTTCCGGTCCCGCAATTTAACGGTCACCGCTAATAGCGGTGACCGCTATTTGCATGCAGCGTGAGGGCGGAGGTGCTATCTGCACTTTCGTCGAAGGCGGTAAAAGAATTTTTGGGGTCTTTAGTGGCATGGCGGTAGAGTCTTTACCGGCGCTATGCTCGTGTCCGCATACTCGTAATGGTACGCTATTAGCGTCCTCTTGCGAGGGCAGACACGTTAAGAGCGGCATGCCGGTAATTTGAGATTTTTAGCACACAACGTGTAATGAGGCCCACTGAAAGGTATCCTCTCAGTCAGCCATACAGACTGAATACAATGCAAGTCTTTACATATTTAGAAGAAGAACCAGAGATCGTGGACAGAGAAGCCTATATGCACAGCCTCGATTAATGACAAAGAAGCCACTGTGCTGATGTCATTAGTGACACCGCAATGTAGCAGAGTTAGACATGAAGCACACTCGCAGTCCTGCACCACAGTACACAGACACACACTTGTATACATGAAGAACATGCTTATACAGTTCTATAATTAGAAGACCGATATATATACATGCTGTCAATGCTTTTATTCTTTTTTCATTAGCCAAATGCAATAACGTAGAACCGCAAGGCACATGAGATCCTTAGCAAGCTTGCAGATGCTTAACCTGAACAACCCTATGGGACGACAGGGATATATGGAACATGATAGGACCAAGTGTGACTTACATAGAGAGTGCTTAGAATAACGAATAACATAACATGGAGAATTTATGTTATAAGTCTAAGCAAAATTACAGAAGGTCCAAAAGCCACAGAACAGAAACAGGGAGAGCTGATTCAGACCGCTAGCATTGGAAAACATGAGATTGGCAGATGAGGTGAATAAGTGCCGGTGAGCGGAAGGCGCATGAGCAATATTGTAGGGGTGCCTGAGGAGGCAGCGATTGTGAAAGAGGGGTGGTGCGCCAAACACGCCTGACAGGTCGTGAAGCCAGAGAGGTTCGTAGTGAATTAAAATGTATTACGATTACATTGTGCTTTCCTCCTTAACAGCGGATTGTCGAAACACTCAATTTGAAGTCAGGTAAAAGCAAGAATAAATCGCAATGTATCAAGGGAAGTGCGGGGGTGACACTCCCACCTTATAAATACAAGATTTGCAAATACAGTATAGAGTGGACTAAAAGCACTGAGGGAAAGTTAATTAAACAATGGCCACCTTGCAGATATTTCTACAAAGAGTGCAGCAATCACTATTGAGACACATACAAGGTGCCTACAAGGGGAAGAAGTTAGTAAGCCACATGGCGATATTTGAATTGTGGAGAATATTCCTTGAGGGCGAGGGGGATGCAGCAAGGCGTCAGTGGATTCGGAGCCAGCAGGAAGTGAAGGGGTCTCTGATGACCCAGATGATGTACAGAGAATGTATCCATTACGAGAGCTAAGAGCAGCAGAGGGGTATTCAAACCTGACATATAAACCACCACCATATACTATGGAAGAGGTATGGAAGAGGGGCCCAAAAGGCACAGGGCAGCTGACATCTGAGAGAGGAGTGAGCGGCGAGGCACAGAAGGGCATGAAGGAGGAGCTGGGGGCCATAGCCACAAATTAGTGGATATGGGGACAGATCCTCCTGAAGCTCGAAAGGAAGACAGATGGGGAAACAAAGGGGGCAACCAAGGTAATGGAAAGAGAAGAGATGTTAGAGAGGGAGCGCAGAGAGAGGAAGAAAGAGAAGCAGGAGCAGGGGGATAGGATGAGAAGAGAACAAGAAGTGATCGAGAGACAGAGGGAGGCAGAAGAGCAGGAAAACCACAAGGTGATAGAGAGGGAACAAAGAAAGCTGCAGGTGGAGAGACTGGAGAGGGAACGCTCATTTGCACGCAAGAAGGAAAATGAGCGCGCATTTAGGGACATAAAGACACAATGGACATTGGATCAACGGAAATGACAGAGCTGGAGGGGGCGGACAAGCAAAATCAAATAGCACAACCACACAGGGTAGTATTACCACAGAATCAGACCGAACGGGCCTAGGGAAGAGGAAGTAGGTACGACTTGCATGACATCGACATTACCATGAAATCCAACACGGACACAACCACTAGAGAACTGAGCTTCGTGGATGACTTTTGCAGTAACATGGGCTCGTGGTCAGACAATGAAGGACGAAATAGTGGGGACAAGAGGGAGGAGTTACGTAGGCCTCAATCCATGGGGACAGGTGCAGACAAGCGGGTGACATGGGAGAGAGGGACCGGTGCAGGGGGAGCAGGAGGCAGCAAGAATGAACGAACACCACGGGCAGTGGACGAGTTATGTAACATTGATGACGTAGTACCATACGTAGAGAGGCTTAGAGACCTCCCAGGATGAAGGAAGGGAGAGGCACCTATAGTATGCTGTAGAGAAAGGCTAATGGGTGAGCCAGACGACAATGTACAAATACCCATAACAGAACCAATAGACGTGTATTCCGACATTAGGAACATGGACAGGCAGATCAGACTGACTCGAAGTGTGAATGTGGAGGTAGGGTTTACAAAGATGCCCCTAATGGAAAAGGGAGACCTCATTATATACCATGGAAGCATACCGAAAAAGAAAATGTGAGATGTAGGTTACCATTGTTGTCAGTGGGGGCTGGGAAATGGATATATGAGACGGGGACGATGGCTGTGGCCCAGAGGTTTGCGGTGGGTTATGTAAAAGGACTGTTAGTAGCGATCCTCATTGAAGTGGCTGATGATGTATGGAAAATGGCGGGGTTTCCCATAGTGACCATCCAGAACACGGCGCACAATAGTTCACCATTTGAAAATTGTAGAGCTGTCGTATGGCAAGCCTTTAGTGCACAATACCCTGACACATCACACATTGGTGCAATTATCTCTCGCAAAATGGAGATACACAAAGACCCCTTACACTACATAAAGGTGATCCAAGAGCGTTGGCACCTTCAAACTCGAGACGCGTGGGACAAAACAGTAGCAGTATTTTATCACATATTATGACAGGGGTTACCAGAACCTGTTCAGCAGTAGCTAAGGAAGTTGGTAGCCATGGAGGCAAAATTTTGGCCGGAAATAGAGCTAACGATCATTCATCATTGTAGGATATTGCAAGAGAAACTAAGGAAGAAAGTGGAAGAAAGGAAGTTAGAGGAAGCAAAACGAGTGCAGAAAAAACTATCAAAGTACGCTATGGAAGGGTCGGTGCTGATAAGAGCGATCATACAGGGAGCACAGCTGTAGCAGTATACACCGCCCATGGGAGGAGGATTCATGGGGCGGGTGAACATGCAGCAAGGGTCCCGAAGAAGAGGGGGGCCATCGAGAGAACGCAGATATCGGCCATTGATACATCATAACTGAGGGAGTTTCCCAGGAGGGTTTCGGGGATACAGGGCGCAGGTGCAGCAGGGCCCAAGGGATTATGCAGGGGATTTCCAGGGGAAAGGGAAAGAACCACCACAGTGCTGGTGGTGTGGGCATATGGGGGACATTTTGAGAGCTTGAGAAAACAGAGGGATGCAGCAGAATTCAGGAGTGCAAAACCAGCAGACACATGAGGGGAACCAGGATAACTATTATACACTGGACCAACCACAGCAACCACAAGGAAAGGCACAAAGTGTACACCCACAGGCACACCAGCCCCTGACACAGATACCACAGATGCAAGCACCCATACCGCAATATTTGCAAGTACCACAGATTTGAGGCAGCACACAGCAGGTGCCACAGATACAGACAAACAATGACACAGTGTCACGCATATACTCCATGGCAACAACCCCCATTTGAAATCTCGACAGGCTCACCATTGTGGGGAACAACCCATTTACAGGGATTGGGATGTCCTTATACCCTCAATATGACAGCCCACAGATAGACTTGTTGTGTTCCATCCTGTCGATCACACCCAACCCAGCGTAGGAACCTTGCATAGGGGTGGCAATAGGTGACAAAACATTTTCCTTTCTTGTAGACACAGTGGCGACTATATCTTGCATTCAAGAGGGAACATTTAGACTGGGACTTGGGAAGTGGTTCCTTTTACAGACAATGGGGGGTCATTATGTGTTGGGCACTAAGGGATACCGGGCACCGGTAAGGAGACCGGTGCCGCTAATCCCTTACCAGCCAATTCCGAGGTCCCTTAGCGGGAACCGTAAAGGACACGTGGTCTGACCACACGTCCTTTACGGGTCCCGCTAAGGGACCAGGGCACTAATAACGGGCCTGCTATTCGCGGGCCCGTTATTAGCACCTTCCCCATTCCCATTGAGCCCTATAGGTGCTCAAATGGGAATGGGGAATGGTTGGTTGAATGGGGACCTACTGGGTCCTCCAGGGCCAGAATGACTCAGTAAGTCCCCATTCAACCAGACCGGTGCCGGACCCGGTATTGGAGGCAGCCATGGTGCAAATAGCGCCATGGCTATCTCCAATCTCAGAATGAGGGCCAATATCTCCCTTTCTATGGGGGAACACAATTTATCCTTGCCTTTACTCTACTCTCAACAGACACTGAATATACTTGTACGAGAAATTATAAGCAGACTAAACATGACAATCTCATTCACAGACACAGATATAGTGTGCTCTAAATCAGGAATACACACGCTCAGTGTAAGAGAGAACATTCAAGCCTATTGTGGATGGAAGGGACATAGGTGGGTGCCAGTAGACTGAGATTGCAATTGAATTGCCCCCAGAGATTCAGGGCAAGATGTGGCATGTCCCAAACAAGTATTTGTTCAGACCATAGATACCATTGGATGAGGCAGAAGGGACAATAATGCCAATATAAATCGAGGCAGTTGTTGTGAGGGATGAATGGATAGCAGTACATGGGATGGATGGCGCAGGACGATCATGGCGAACAGTGATCACGTAGGCAGAAGGGTGCAGCTTAA